>NC_090932.1:600661067-602054888 GCF_040938575.1 Ambystoma mexicanum | reverse complement strand
CACAGATTAGCATCTGTACACAGGCTTTTCCACTAGTATTTATTAAATTACAATACAGGACTAGAAAAAATATAGCACTGCATCAATTAACTTCAATAACACCCACCCCCCACGCTCGGTTTTTCTTTCATGTTTTCTTACTACCTTTACACCCTTTGCTTTTTTTCTTGTCAGAAGGAAAAAAACTTAAAGGAAAATAATATAGAAAGATTGTGTGGGAGTAATGATGAGAAGGCATTATAAAAGAAAAGGGAGAAATGTATGAGTATTGAGTTATACTATGTCGCTAGACAATAGAAGGAAGCCAGAACATAGTGTTTTCTTGCAAATAGGATGTAACCCTCAGAATATTTGCATTAGGGTCATTAAATGACTCACCAAAGACATTGTCACAGAAGCCCCTAATAGGAAAGGTTATATACAAAACCAAATTAATGGAACAAGTTAATTTCATGGGTTTTTTAGGTTCTGCGCCATAGCAGAGAAATTATTGGTCACAAGTTGATCAAAATAACAGAATGCACCGCCATCCAGAATCCAGACTTCGCCTGATACTCCTATCCAGGGGAATATATATTAAAGCCATTGAAAACCCAGGATCCCCTTCCCAACGCATTAGCAAGCTAGAGGCCTTAGCAGAACGTTAACGAGTCCCAAGAAATTACTAATTGCCACCAGGACTGCAATCAATGGACATGCGACCCCACCTGTACTAGGCTGTACATATGTGCTTTAAAGGAAAACTCCTATAATGGGAAAGAATCGAAATTTACATGTAAAACATTCTGTTTTTGAAAAAACACAAACTGCTTATATAAGAGTCTAAGAATATTGTCAAACAAATGCATGTGAAATTCTGATCAATTTAGGATGCCACCATCTAAACAGAGGGTAACAACCATAACTGAATACTGAGAGAACCGCAAGGAATGATACGCACAACTGATACGCACAATTCAACTGACCCACTACCACCTGTGAATCTGAAAAGGATTTTTTGAATGTATTATTCTTTGTTACTAATGTTGCCAATTTATAATGCTATGCCTTGACAAAGCCCACAACAGGGTGAAACATTAGCACGTGCCACCATCAGGTTTATGTTGGCCCAGACACGGCTCCGATACAAACTCGTACATTTTAGATTCATAGGTAAATTTAATAAACATTCTGTTTTTTATATCAATTTGTGACCAATAATTTCTTTGTTATGGCACAGAAACTAACAAACCAACCTTTGTATCTCAACCTGGACTGATATGAGGAATATCAGTCATAGTTATGGTCTTATAGCCGGCAGACATATATTCCTCAAACAGTGAACACCTACCCCACACAACGTAGAGGCGCACAGACCTACTTTTCCCCACTATCTGTACTCAAGTTGATTTTATGCTTTAGTGCATTTATCTACTTAATTGCAGGGGATGTGGACTCTTGGAGGCCGCCCGAAAACCACCTAAGTGAGTTTCCAAGTGCATGAGGAATGAAGATGATGCAAACCTTGAAGTAGTGTTGAATTCCAAGGCTAATTTTGAATCCTGAATAACATTTCAGAGGCAGTATGAATGCTGATTCGGTGCTTAAGCTGCTGAGGCACAATAAAGCAGCACTTAATTGTGATGTGACATGCTGAAGTAGCGCTTGATTAAGAAGCAATAAATCCTGGTTTAGTACAAACAGTCACTGAATGCAGAAGTGGCATTAGAGTGAAAGCAACTGAACACAGAACAAAAATGTATCTAAAAAGGTTTTTATAGAGTGTTGATCACGAGTAAGCTGCTGGTTGCCCTATGAGTCTAGTCCGTATCCATGCTCCATCTTGTAAAGTCTTCCTTTTTTCAGCCTCCTGACTTTGATTCCCAACACCTTTGATGTGTATTCGGCTACTTCTGAGGTAGACATGAGTTTTGAAACCTCAACACACAGCATATGAACAATTAGCTGGGCTGTAAACAGACAAATGGGTGACAGGAATTGTGTACATCATACATGTGACACCTGGTATGTATACTCTCACATATAGATTAGCAGTTTAGAACAATAGTTTATATAGATAATATTCTAAGCTAATGCATTCACTACAGATACATATGTCATCATTGAAGTGTTAACACAAGGCCTCAAGTAGCTATGCATTCACTAGGTACATATATGATATGTATATCATTACTGAAGTGCCAACATAAAGCCTAAAAAGCTATGCATTCTATGCACACACAAATACACCTTTTCTAAGCGCTTAGAAAGAGCTTGCTATTGGAGAATATTAGTTGGATGCATGGAGAAAAGCCTAGTAGGCAAATAATGCAACTTTACATTTAGCAAATAAAAAGCCCAAAATGTTATTTTGCAATGTTGCAGAAGCACAGTCAGTAAAAATTCCAGATTTTAAAAAAGGAACTTCTCTAATCTCATGGACCAATTAGGATGGGCAAGATGGAACTTATGACAAGGAACTAGATAGATAAAGAGAAGGACAAGGATCCAATTAATGAGACCGTTTTTATCAAATAATATAACAGCAGACAGGACACTGGATTACCTCTAGTGTCTGAGGTAATAGAAGACCCAACAAGGACCCAATTAATATAGGGATGTTTTATCAGATAAGATAACTAACAGGAGACTGGAATAACATCAGTAGTATAAGGGTAATATATGATCCAACTATGTAGGGTCATTTCTATCAACAAAAATGACCAATACGTAAGCAAGATATGGCAAACTACATCTGTGACCGATGAAGAAATGTAAACATTGGCATTGAAGATTACACTTGGTGAGCTCCAAAAACTGTATATACAGGGGCCACAAGATCTGTTTGGGAGAGCAGCCTCAGAAGAACCCAAGATCCCACAGAAGCGACAGTATTTTTTTTTTAAACTTTATTTTTGATTTTTAAAACAGAGTAATTTACAAACCAATGCACCGGTTAGGAAGGAGTACCCGGATTCCCCCCTCTCCCCTCCCCGCCCAGATCTGACAGTTCCGACAGTTTCTTTAACGTCCAAAATGTCTACATTTTTATACTTTGTAGATGCGGTTCTCTTATCAAGAATCGCCCCTGGAGTCAGTGTTCGGCAGTGGGGATCGAGAAGAGGATGTGTCTGCAGTCGAAAGCAAATATGAAATGTATCGGGCCCAAATGTCTGGAGGTCGAGCATGAAGTGGCAGCGTCTTTATGAAGTCTGTTTCCACATCTTGGCAGTAGGTCACGTCCCTCATCCATCCTTGTAGGTTTGGTGGGGGTCCACGTCCCCATGTACGATTCTCCTACGTGCTAGGACCAGTAAGAGGCTTGCTAACCTACGCACAGAAGATGGTAGGTGTCTGGTTAAGCCATGGAGTGACAGGATAGGGTTGGGGTCTAGTTGTTCTCCGATAATGTCCGAAGTCTTTTGAGCACTTGGCCCCAAAATTGAAAAATGCGTGGGCAGGACCAGGCCAGGTGCACAAAGTCCGCGTCTGTGGCCCCACAACGGTCGCATGTTGCCGGGATTATAGGCCGTTGTGCATGGAGTCTCACTGGTGTATGATACACCTGATGCAAGTAGTTGAAATGTATTTGTTTATAGCTGGTATTGAGGGATACCTTTTGGGTTTGTCGCAGGATGTAATCCAATCGTCATCTGTGATTGAGGTGTTCAGGGCTTTCTCCCATCTCCTTCTAGGATTTGCAAGTGTAGGTGTCGTGTCAGCTAGGAGTGTCTTATTAATTTCAGAGACTAGTCTGCCTTCGCCCTGTGATTCTATCATCCGGTGGAGTAGTTGCCATATGGGTGGTTGACTTGGGAAGGTGTTGAGGTTAGTCTGCAGTGCATGACGTAGCCGGAAGTATATGAATAGGTCCAGGGCTTTGTTGCTTCCTTTATCTTTGGCCTGTTGTGGCGTTAGAAATGTGCCTTCGGGGAAAAGGTCGCTTAGAGATTTAATTTGCATTTTGTCTGTCCATTGTAAGTAAATCTTCTCTCTGGTTAGGGGCATTCCAGGTAGGAATCCAGATGGTGTAGGTGACCTGTACAATGTTTAGTGTATTGTACGGTACGTGTAATTGATCAAAGATTATTGCTTTGAGGAGATAGGGGGACGCCAGGGCCCTCTCAACCTGGACATGGGGTCTGATGCAGTGTGTAGCGTACCAATGCCCAAGAAATTGGGCTGGTGCGGACCAGTAGTAGCGTTCCAGGTCTGGGAGTGTCAGACCTCCCTTTGCGACAGGTTGAATGAGTGTAGTGTAGGCCACTCTTGCCACTTTGCCCGCCCATAGTAGTTCGAGTACCATACTCCGGATCCCATGGAGGAATCGTTTTGTTAATAGGTGCGGGATGTTTGCGAATAAAAAAAGGAGTTTGGGGAGAATCTCCATTTTGACCAGGGAGACTCGTACCCATAGCGAGAGCAGGAGGAGTTTCCATTGATTTATTTTGCTCTGAAGTGTTTATACAGTTTTTTCGTAATTCTCTATCATGATGGCTTGATGAGACCTGGACAGGAGAATGCCTAGGTAGCTTACTTGTGAATGTTGCCAGTGGAACCCAAAGTCGTCAGTGAATTCTTTAGTGTTTCCCGTTAGGGGAAAGATGATGGATTTTGAATGGTTAATCTTTAGCCCTGAGAAATTGCCAAATTTAATTACCACTCTCATGATTGAGTTTAGGTTTTCTGCTGGGTTGCTGATGAAGAGGGCCACATCGTCTGCATACAGGGATATTATTAGTTTGTGGGGACCTAGAGATAAACCTGTATCCAGGTGATCAGCCCAGAGCTCAGTCCATTACCAGCGCAAATAGTACGGCTAACAAAGGGCGTTCTTGTCGTCCTCTGTAGTTCTATGTCGGCTGACCTGGTGCTTCCCAGGATGATATTAGATACCGGGAGCTTGTACAGGAGCGTGATCATCTTGAGGAAGTAGCTGCCCAGGCCCATGCGTTTCAGTATGGCAAACAGG
Organism: Ambystoma mexicanum; assembly: GCF_040938575.1. NCBI lineage: Eukaryota > Metazoa > Chordata > Amphibia > Caudata > Ambystomatidae > Ambystoma > Ambystoma mexicanum. Next base: position 602,049,937 of record NC_090932.1, on the reverse strand, counting down.
AATGGCCATTCAATAGAATCAAAGGCCTTTTCGGCGTCCAGTAGTACCGCTGCTGCCTGGCACTCAGGTTCGAGCGCTTCCATGACTCCGAGCATTCTTCTTATGCCGAATGTTGTATTACGCCCAGCAACGAAACCAGCCTCGTCAGCTAGCACGAGGCCAGGCATTATGGGAAGTAGCCTTGAGGTGAGAATTTTTGCCAATATTTTGTTGTCCAAGTTGATTAATGAAATTGGTCTGTAGGATGCGCAGTCCTCTCAGGGCTTTCCGGGTTTGTGTAGCAGGATAATGTTTGCCTTACGCAGGGATGGTGGCAGTATTCCATTGTCGAGCTCCTCCTCATAAGTTAGCAGCAGTAGTGGCGCTAGCGGGTGGGAAAAGTGTTTATAAAATTTTCCAGTTAAGTCGTCTGGTCCAGTGGCTTTGGTCATGGGTGTAATTATAGGAGGGGGACAGGGGGTTTTGTCCCCCCCCAACTTCTGTGGCATGCCTTTTTGTCCCCCCCATCTTTTGGGGGCAGTTCAGGGGAGCTGCAATCATCAATTATGTAATTGGCCAGTGCGAGCCCAGCTGGGATGCCCAGCAAGGCTTGCACTGTCATTACATAATGCAGAGATGCCTGCCAACTGCTCTGCAACACATTCAGGGCCGGGATGCCCTGCATGGCTAAGTCCCTCACCCTGGCTGGCCTGACTCAAAGTCAGCAGCCAGGGTGCTGAACTGGGTGTTGCAGGGACTGGCACCTGTGCTGCCACACTAGCAGCAGCACTTCCAGGGGCCGCGGCTCAGAGAATCACTTTCCAGCTTTGTGTTTGTGCGACACACAGACAGGAACTAGGAAGCTCATTCAGCTTTCTGGTTTCTTTCTGGAGGTGCGTGAGTGCGAAGAGGTTAGGTCGGTAACATGAGACGTGGCCCGGGTGGCATTTGAAAGCAAAGCAGAGGTACTGTTTTTTTTCTTTTTTTAAAACCTTTTTAAAATGTGTTTGTGTATGTTTGTTGGGGGGCTGGGCTGCGGGCTGAACCTAGTGAGAGCGTGTCACATTTGGACAATTTGAGCGAAGCTCACAGTACACATTAAGGCCCCAGGTATGAGGACACACTAACAAAAACAAATGGCGCATTCTCAGTGGCAATCCACAGCTCTGCAATGCCTCTAAAATTAGTCTTGCCACTTTTCTGATGCTACCTAAGCACCACCATCCTAATTTCAAAATGAAGTTGGCAGATGGTGCACCCTCCCCAAGTAGAGTGGAAAGAGTCATGCTGAGAAAACCTATGACCCAAAACTATCACACCCTGCAAATTCTATGAAATGAATTTGAATGCTGTACGCCTTTCATACATGGTGAATGTTTGTTAAGCAGTTTTTGCGCAGAAGGAACCGTATGGGATTTTGTGTTAAAAGCACACTTTTAGGAGCCTTGTAAAACTTTTCCCCCTGCCACCAAAATAAATCTTCACCAAACTGGCAAAAAGTATTTTGAGTTTTGCAGACAATTTTTCAGGACGTTTTGGTGCAAATTCGTAAATGGCTATCATAGTTCAGGTTACAGGCCACCAAAAACGGCTACACTTACCAAACTAAGCAGGGGAGTAGCCAGCATTGTAAGAGTGTGGGGCGGGGGAGCAATGAAATGCAGTGTGTGGAATTCCACATGGTCTCATCGGTGCCCCCACCCCTGCCCTGTTAGGCAGAAACCTGTGCAGTTCCCTTTGGGAACACTGCAAAAGATTTAGGACTACAGGTGTTAGCAGTAAACCCACTTGGTAGCAGTCTGTACACCCAGATTTACCCTGTAGCTGTGGCTGAGCAGTCAGACTTCCCTCAAGAAGAGTTAGGCAGTATGCAAAGTATACACAATAGGCACTCAGATACAATAGCACAAGCAAACACTGACCAGAGCTTTGGTATCAAAGTATATAATTATTTATTTAAAAACACACTGTTTGAAACACTCCAGCACTCTTATTGTAAAACACTCTAAACACAGTTACTATTATGATATATACAACCCTTAATCCTTATCAGACAAGTCTTAGTTAACACCACTTATTTCCAGACAGAGGTGAGCGCTTAACTATAGATGGCACTCCAATAAATTCATGAAAAAGGGAGGGAAAAAGGCAGAATATGTGAAGATACACCACTCTAAGATTTAGGAACACTTTTAGCAAGGCAGAAGAGCAAAAGTCACTGGTGAGCCAAAGTCCATAGGCTGGGCCCACTCTTAGAGAGAGCAGAGCACAAATGCGCCCAAGATCACACAGTTACACTAGGCTTTGAAAGTCTTGCAGAGAGTTCGAAAAGAGTTTAGAGAGGCTCAGAAAAGTTTAGCCAGGGTGTCCCAGGCTAACCCAGGTTCGAAAGCCGGGGGCTAAATCTACCCTGTACAGTCTGTGGCAAGGGAAGCCAGGCGGAACACGGTACCTTAAGTGGGAAGGATCCTCCAGCGGTGGCAGTTGTTCCTGGCAGCGGGTGCAAGTCTCGGTGTCGTCCAGGGGAAGAGAAGATCTCGACTGGGAGGAAAGATGAAGGTCGTTGCACTGCCAGGGAAGAAACCAGCCATGGAGTTTTCCGGTTAAAGGTATTACCCTTTATTTCGTGGTCGTGGTAAAACGTGGTATTCCGGTTGCCGGGGTGCTTGGCACAGGCAAGGCGGCCACGAGATGCGTCGGGAAGGTGAAAAAACGGTGAAACTGGTTATCCCCACCAGTCAAAGGAAGAAGTCTCTCCGGCGGGAGATCTCCTCTGTCGTTGGGAAAAGTGGTGAGACGGTTCAGCAGGGCTCCACCGGTGGTGTCATCGTAGCAGGTCCGCTCAGCTTCTCCCTCATCGGATTCTTAGGTCCTGTGGCGACTTCTAAAGTTCCAGTCCCCAAAGTCCTGCTTTTCATGCAGAAAACCCCCATTCACTCAGCCTAGCTGTCACTCAAACATGCTAAGTGGTGAGCCGGCCTTGGGCCAATCAGGACGGAGTGCGACTTGAGTTGCCTAGGCAACTCAGACCAGGGTACCTAAATCCCCCTCCACCCCCCAGACAGAGTGGCGCCACTTTGGACGGCATCTGTGGAGAAGCCCGCCAAAAAGTGGAACAAAGGACTCGACTTGGGTTGGAGTCACAGAAGAGAACACAAACGCCATTTTAGAACCGAGTTTTGGCAAAAAATACCAACCGGAGAATTAATAATAAATAAGTAAACCAGCGGTATGTTTGAGGCTATCATAATTAAATAAATAAAGATAGTAGCCTCGAACAATGGGAAAATCCCATAGAGAAATATTCGCGGTTGAATATAAAAAGTAGTATCCACTGCCACCAGCCAAAACTCGATCAGGGGGGGACGGAGACGTGCCCCCTCGACTAACAGACCCCGGGGCAATCGAATTGCCCCGGCCAGTACGTCCACAATATGATGGTTTGTACTGGTTCTGTTCAGAATTCAAGACTAATAAAGTCAATGGTGACTTTACATGCCCTGGGAGACAATAGTGAGTCCCAGGGTATGGAGTCTATACTGGGGGGTCACTATGACACCCCTGTGTTACTGCACTGAGGGTGCTGTGTAACACATCACAAAAACACATGAAGCACTATGGAGTTAAAGACCCCATAGCCCATTAAACACATCTAGAATCAAAGGAACACACTCAAATCATGTCCAAGAGTGAGGGTAAAAGAGTCTCACTCTTGGCAGGAGAAAAAAATAAACCCCAAAAATCCAGCAAAGCTGCTGGGGGACTCGCTAGGTTAGGAAATTCAGCCTAAACAGAGAATTCTCCCTAACACTCGCCCCCCCCCCCAGACTAAGGGACAGGAGGATTTAATCCACTCCTGGATGAATCTCATACCTCTAGTCGATGACATACATCCTAGAGAGACCATCAGCATTTTGGTGGTGACACCTTGACCTATGTTCTATGGTCAAATCAAAGGTTTTCCTTTGCAAGCTATATGACCTACAAATCATTTGAGGAACATCAGTCTTTTTGAAACTATAGGGGATCTGGTTGACCAGTCCCTCAGAAGTTGTAACAACTTCTGAACCTGTGTTAGGCTTTTTCAAGGGGTCCTTATAAAGGATTCCCTTAGATCTAGAGGGGCCTCCAGAGGTCCTCACCACCTCTCTGTTGGGAGAAGGTTGGGTTTTAGGCCTCTTGGTTGGAGGGGCTAGGGTTAGGCAATGTACCTGCTTCCCCTTCCTCTTAGATCTAACCTTACGTACTTTAGGAGTTTCCCCCCTAATATTAGGATTTGAGTTGGGGTCTTCAGTAGAAGGTCCAACAGTCTGAAGGGTTTTGGCCTTAGATTTTTCTTTTCCTCGTTTTCCATCAGCATTGAGAATTACCAGTTCTCTCTGGCCTAGGTAAGGGTCCAGTAGGTCTATCCTCCTCTTCCTCAGAAGCAGGGGGGTCACAGACTCTGAAACTGGGGGAACAATGATGGAGCTTGGTTGGGGCTCCCATTTCCCTAATGTACTAGCCTGAAATGTGCCTGGGTTAGAGAACTGTTAGCTTGCCCCCGCTGCCTCTCCCGGCTTGTTACTTCACTGCTTGGAGCCATTTGAACACATGAAAACATACCTTAATTTTAATCAGACAGAATCTTGTAGAAAAAAAATCTGTCAGCACGTACACACTTAAGGCGCTGTGCAGAACCCAAGTTTGAAGAGATATGCCATTTAAAAATTGATACCAAGTATACTTGGTCACCCACTGCACTGCATTAACCCATGGCTTCTGCCTTTGAATAAAAGGAAAAATCAAGGGAATTGCTGACATTCCAGTGAATCTGTTCTTTTCGGCCATGGCTTCATAGTTCAGCTAGGTCAAGTCAATTTAGCCCAAATTTCAGGGATCGGGAGTGATAAAGTTTGGTCTGCTCAATGGTCATTGCGCCACTGTTTCCATGTGTTATTGTATATATACGTATAAATGTTGTGTGCGCACAGTGTATGTCATTGGAGGTTCTGGGTGCATTTGTGTGTGAGTGAGAGTGTATGCAAGCATATGTGTGTTAACTTTTGTGTCTGAATGAATGATAAATAATGCATTGTTTGTATGTTCTATTGGAATTAAGTTTGCGAATGTTATCTTGTTTCCCTGGGTGCATGGCAGGCCGGCTAAAGATGTGTGGGGGCCCAATTGAATTTTAAAGATGGGCCACCAGTCTTATGAAAGTTATAACAGAGTGTCAGCAATGGACTCTTGTGGTATAGTAGTGTAGTGTTATCCCTCAGGGATTTAGGTTGTTTGACAGGGGTACAAAATCACGGCAGAACTGACCGTAGTAATTTTTGCTGCGAATATGTTTTTACCTCGGTACAAAAAACCAAACCCATGTCCCTCCAGCCAGTACACCCACAAACCCCCCCTACTTATCTTTTCTTCATCCGCCGCCTCTCCTGTACCCTGCAGCATCAGATCCATCTATCTAACGTGGGTTGGATCTGACGCTGCAGGGTTACTCTTTTTTCTTTTTATTTGTTGGGTCCCCTGCCACCAATACTGAGGAAGCAGGGAACACCCTCGCAACTGCCAAATCCAAAAATACCGAACATGGGGAGCGGGGGACCCCGCAAACCCAAGCTCTTCATGTTTGGTATCTTTGGCTTCGAACTAATGGTGGTGACCGAATTCAGTCAAATCTACCATTCGACCAAATGTTTTCGAACAATTTGACCAAAACGATCTCTAAGAGCCACCATCCACCCTTCCTCCACCGCACCCCTGTCCCCCCAACATTTTCAGCAAAGTTACTCCACTGGCTTTGGTGTTAGGAAGCTTCTTAATTGCTTCAGTCATTTCTTCTAGCGTAATGGGCTTGAGTGGTTCCCTCAGTTTGGCGTTTACCCAGAACAGTTCAATATTTTCTAGATAGTGAGATCAATCGGGTCGGCGGAGTAGCCGGTGCTATAGAGCTTTTGGTAGTATGTTCGGAAGGTTTCGGTAATTCCTTCTTCAGTGTATACCAGCATTCCGTGTTGGTCTCGGACTCTCTCAACTAGGGTTGGTTTTCTTTAGGCTGCCACCAGGTGCACCAGGAGGGCCCCGGGCCTCTGACCCTTGCCATATTGGCGCACTTTATGACCTCTAGATAGGAACTTCACTTCTCTTTCAGCCGCAGCCCTAAAGTTTTCTAACTCCGCCTTGAGAGCTGCCTGGGAATGACAATCATTTAGTGTTGTGCATTCATGTTCAAGCTCTTTCAACCGGGTTTCGCTCATGTTTAATTCCCTCCTGATCAGCTTCAGTATCACTTTCTCCTTTGCCAGGCAAATTCCCCTAATGTAGCATTTCAGCGTTTCCCAGAGGATGCCGGCCGACGTGACCGATCCCTGGTTTATTTCAATGAAGGCCCTCATCTCCGACTGGAGTTCCCCTGCGAAGACCTGGTCTTGGAGGGAACCTGATTTGAAGTGTAAATTGCCCCTTTTGTTGCCTAGCACTGTGCATTCCAAGGTGACTGCAGAGTGGTCGGAAAGGGTCTTTGGCAGGATTTGACTCTGTCCCCAGTGAAATTGACCTTAAGAGGACACTAGCAAGTAGTCTAGTCGTGAACTCGTATTATGTACCCATGAGTGAAAGGAGAATTCCCAGGTTTCCCAGTGGTCATGTCTCCAGATGTCGATGAGGTTGTAGGCGTTGCAAATTTCTGTAACTTGCATGCTTGCTTTGGGGGACAGGGGGGTTATTTTGCCCTGAGATTTGTCTTTTTGAGGATCGAGTGGCGTGTTTAGATACCCTCCCCAAATGATTGTGGCTGATCGAGCGCTCTCCAGATGTGTCATCACCCAATCAAATGTGTTTGGTCCATCAGTGTCTGGGCCATAGGAGTTCACTAGGATAGTCTCTTTTCCTTCCAGGATCCCTTGTACAAGGAGAGTTCTTCCTTCAGGGTCCTTTTCGGCCGATATTAACTTGAACTATGTTTTTTTTATCAATTAAGATGGCGACTCCTCTGGCAAAGGAGGAGTATGATGAGAAGTATCTATGACATCCCCATTCCCGGGCCCAGCCATTTTCAGTGCTAGGGAGAAGATGAGCCGCCTGTATTAGGGCCACGTCTATCTTGTGTCTCCGAAGATATTGGTAAATTTTGCGAATTTTAGTTGGTTGATTGCCTCCTCTAATGTTCCGCATAGCTAAATTGAACGTGGCATTCAGTTTTTATTCTTAGTAGCAATAACTTCTATAAGAAGGGTCAGTGAAATTCAGGCTCTGTCAGTGCAGGATCCATTCTTTACAGTTCATAAAGATAAACTGGTTTTACGTACACACCCTAGGTTCTCACCAGTTTATTTCTAAATTCCACGTGAACCAGTCCATCGAGCTTCCGGCTTTCTTCCAAGACCCACAAAGCTCAGCTGAGGTGAAACTACACACCCTAGATGTGCGTAGGGCGGTCCTCTACTATGTAAACAAACCCAGACTGCTAAGGAAAACAGATCAGCTGTTTGTCTCCGTATCTACAGGCAGAGAGGGCGATTGCGTCTCTAAAGGTGCCATCTCTAAGTGGATTGTTAACTGTATCCAGCTGTGTTACTCTCTTTCTGACAAAACTCTGCCTTTCACGCCAAGAGCCCACTCTACAAGAGGCATTGGGGCCACTCTGGCTTTCATTGCAAATGTACCACCTGACACCATTTGCAAAGCAGCTACTTGGAGCTCTATTCACACTTTTACTCAGCACTACTGCATTGACACCCATTCCAAGACAGATACTCAAGTGGGACAAGCAGTTCTAAGACATTTATTTGCTCATGACGCTTCTCACATCCCACCTCCTTCTTCTAACACTGCTCGCTAATCTATGCACAGCATGTGATCTAAGCAGATTCCACAAGCCTCAGAAGAGATACATTACTCACCGTAATCGTATTTCTGATGCTTGTATCTGCTTTGATTCACATGCGACCCACCCTTCCTCCCCTCTGAGAGAAGGCGCATGGATGCTTGTAGTCTTATCTATCTATCTGCTTGGATTATCTGTACTCCCGCTACTCCTCATGCTACCTCATGTCAGAAAAAAATCAATCTGAGGGTCCTAGACGCGTGAGGGATCATGGGTACAGTGGACGTCAAACTAGGGATAGTATTACTGGCACGCCCTGTGTCGACGCCCATTTTCGAGTTTCGAAAAAAAAAACTGTAATACTCTGCAGCTTCCACTAGATGTCGGCCTATGCACAGCATGTGAATCTAAGCAGATACAAGCATCAGAAATACGATTACGGTGAGTAATGTATCCCATATATCTGCTTTCTCAGTGCAGTTGCACAGTGTTGCGAGTTGCACTCCCAGTCCAATCACTCACCTCCAGAGTCAAGCGGTTTTAACATATCAAGTATTTATTCTGTTATAAAATTATTTGTAATCCAAAATTATGTTTGCCAGAGAGTACGGCAGCATGATGCGTTTTGCTACGATCCCCTCCTGACTGACTCATCAACGCCCAGCTTAAACTGTTTAACATAGGAACGTGAAATTTGGAAGGTACATTGTTTTCACGACGTAGGCACTCACTAAGGAAGAATTTTGAGAAATTCCATCCTTAAGGAGATTAACGGGTGGGGGCATTTTCTTTTTTTAAGGATACCCATATCTTGCAAGAGGAAGATGTTGGAAAAGTAAAAATTGACATTTTAATCTTCATTATGAACTAAGTTTCTGAACTGCTTTTTAAAAATTGGTAACAGGGAATATCCCATATTTGAGAGCAGAATTGTCATCCCTTTCGACCTAGGCTCAGCTGTCAGTTAGATCAAAGTGGTCTGCCACTCAAGGATTGCGCCACACTTAAGTTTTTTCCAAGTCACAAAACCCTTTATTCCTGGTTTCAAAGTCACAAAGCCCTTTATTCCAGGTTTCAAAGTCACAAAGCCCTTTATTGCTGGTTTCAAAGTCACAAAGCCCTTTATTCCTGGTTTACACGTGTTTCGGCTGCTCAAGAACCTTTCTCAAAACAAATAGGGCAATAGCAAAACATGGAAGACCTGCGCGATGGCCCACTATTGTGCAAAGCCGACGCAAGGAATCTGAATCAGATGCACTCAAGGGATTTACCTGGGACTTTTGCAATAAAACGGAATATGACTGTTTTGCTATTGCCCAATCCTTGAGTGGCAGACCACTTTGATCTGTTTTCTAACCAAGGAGGTAGGGGATTGGTTCCCCCAACTTTGGCCACACGGATGCGTCACGGCTGAAAAGCCTTAATAATTAATTCAAGGTCAGGGTCGCTAACAGAAGAGGTTGTACCAACATACATCCCCACAAAAAAACTCTCAGTTGTCAATTACCTAGCAGACTACACATCCAAAATGTACCCTGACATAAAAGAATCTAATGGAGAAATCTGCAGAATGGTTATGTGAGCGTGCCATTTTAATGCCAAAGAACAGCATGGCTGTAGTAATCAATAAGATAATTATTAACTATTTTGGAGGAGTCCAAACGGAGTACAGATCTGTAAACTCAGTGGTTCAAAGTGATGCAGTCCACAACACTGTTGAGTTCTTGAACACTTTAAATCCTCCTGGTCTTCCCGAACCCAAACTTCTTCTCAAAGTGGGAGCACCTGTGATATTATTGCATCACCCCAACCCACCTAAACTCTGTAATTGCCCCAGATTGCGAGTGAAAGCTCTCTACAGAAATGTGATTGAGGCGAAGGTGCTAACCGGTTATGGACCGGGGGGGTCAGTATTGATATCACGAATATCTCTTATACCTTCAGAATATCTGTTTGAATTTAAAATACTTCAGTTCCCCTTAAAGGTTTGTTTCGCAATGACCATTGACAAATCTCTGGGGCAGACTTTAAAGGTAGTAGGGATTGACCTAAGGGAAGACTGCTTCTCGCATAGGCAGTTTTACGTGGCCTGTTCCAGAGTGAGATAGACTAATTCGAAGGGATTGTGTCCTCCGACGTATTCCACATCTATGACAGGTAATCACCACAGCTGTGCTGCTTTGGAAACATTTTCGGAGTCCTACGTCGATGACGTCAATATGCTGTCCCTCGAGGGCCTCCGTCGAGCCGACGTCACCGGATGTTATAAGTAGGATGCACAACGCCCGTAGCCTCAGTTAGTTTTTTCCGCGAACGTGTTCGCTTCGGAATCTCGGCGCGCCTCGGTTCTTCTCCTGATTGAATCGGTTCTTCGAACTTGGTTGTTTGTGAAGTATCATGTCTTCGTCTTCTTCTACCCCACAGTCGGGCTTCAAGAAGTGTCGGGACTGTGGTTCCAAGATATCGCTTACGGACCTGCACAACGTCTGCCTCGACGAGGACCACCCACCGATGACTGCGATGAATGCCAGTGTTTGACGTCGAATGCCTTGTGGGAGCGTAAGAAGAAGCTGACTGTAGGTAGGGTTTCCAAACCCCCTAAGTCGAAATCCGCTGGGCTACCGGCCGACGATTCGAGGAGCGACTCTCCGCGTCGGCGTAAGTCCAGGGGGGTCTTGGTCCCAGAGTGGTTCCCGCCATTCCTCTGCCTCTTCTAGGCACTCGCGGAAGCACCATCACCGGTCGCCTTCCTCGTCCGAGGACTCCGCCAGGCGGCGGGTAGCTTGTCCCAACAAGTATTCCTCTCCGGCGGAATGGGACGCATTTCGCAAGGAGATGATGGTGATTTTTGAATCGCAGGGCTCCGTTCAATCTGCGCCTTAGAGAGAAGCAGGCAAGGAACACGCTAGGGCCACCGCTCGCACGCCTTCGGGCTCGGGCGGTCGACGCGATCCTCAGAAGCCGTTGAGGTCCCGATCGGACAAGGTAGATCGCTCTAGCCATGCCCGCTCCAGGTCCCAGTCCTTGATGTCCTCGAGACCGTTGGAGCCTGTGAGGCCTTATAAGAAGGCATCGATGCCGTTGGCGCAATGTGTGTCGAGGGGCTCACTTGAGGCTCCGCCTCTGAGGAAGTCATCGACGCCATCCGCTCTGAGGCAGTCGAAGGACACGCTCAGGGCTCCGGCCTCGAAGCCGTTGGCGCCTCACTCGACGCTGATTCCGTCGATGCCGATTCCGTTGACGCCCTCAATGCCTTTTGAGGAGGCTTTATCGGAGGTGCCCCGGAGACCGGTGGAAACCCAGAGGAAGGCCCTGAGTAAGTCAGTGAGGTCTGTTTTTGGGCCTTTTTCTGTACCCTCACCCAGGGATTTATTCCAGCCTTTGGATTATATCTCAGAGGTGGATGAAGAGTCAGATGTGGAGGGGTTTGTTCCTCCTGAGGTTCCTGACGAATTGTTGTCTGGTCATAGCCAGATGGAAGACCTGCGTCAATTCTTGCATGACGCCAGTGGTCTGGACACCTCCCCGGAGGTTGAATTTGGCAGGCCTGAGCCTGGTACACACGCCGATTCTTCGAACAGGCGTCTCATGTCTAGGGTGACGGAGTACTTGGGGTGGTCTATTCCACCTGTGGATTTTCTGCAGGATGACCTGACAGATATTTTGGACCAAGGTCCACCCACTGACTCGCTGCTGCCATTTCATATGGCCTTACAAAGAAGGGCAGTGGTGGCTTGGACTGCTCCGGAGAGTCTCCCGGCAGTGACTAAGTCATTGCCGAAAAATACCTTCCAGCCAGTGGCGACCCCGGCTACTTGTATTTGCACCCAAATCCGGAGAGTTTTGTGGTGCAGGCGGCTACGGCCCAGCAAAGCAGACGGCATACCCTACCATCCCTCCAGATAGGGATGACAAGCGCTTCGACCGTTGGGCGAAGAAAGTATTTTCATCTGGGGGTATGTCTTTAAAGGCAGCCAACTCTGTTTGTGCCTTGGCAAGATTCACTCACGTGTTGTGGAACTGTGTATCTTTGGCGGCTGAACATATTCCCGAAGGGGAGGAACGAGATGGTTTTCTTGCCCTCGTCCAGGATGGCAAGGATGCCATGTGTGAATCCGTTCAGTCGGGTCTGGACGTGGTAGACTGTGTCAGCCGGTCCATGGCGGCGAGCACCGTGATGCGCAGGTTTGCATGGTTGCGGAAGTCGGGGTTTGCTCCCGATGTACAGTCCCGGCTTCTCAACATGCCCTTTGATGGTGACCATCTTTTTGGCAGTAGGGCTGACGAGAGCCTTGAGAGGTTGCAGACCTCCAAAGCTGCAGCGAAGTCCTTGAACGCTGCTGTTCGTCAACCTCCGCCTTTTCATCCTAGGGGACAGCAATGGAGGGGAGGTTCCTTTCAATTCTACTCTTCCTTTAGTAGATCAAGGGGGGCTGCCAGTCAAAGGGGCCAATGTAAGAGTAGCATAGGTGGAAAACAAGGTACTCGAGGTGCCAAAGCCACTCGGGAAGTTGCCTCTTTGCCCTCAGGCACTGCCGCTTCCGCTCAGTCATGAGGCCCTGTCCCATGGTTCGCTGGTTGGGGGAAGGCTGGCGCAGCATCTTGTAGAATGGCATGCCATTACTTCAGATGTGTGGGTTCTGGAGATCATAGCCCACGGCTACTGTCTTCCTTTCCAGCAGAGGCCTCCTGACAATCCACCGGGGAAGCACTCTTTGAAGAGTCCGGATCCGCTCCTTGCGCAGGAAATCAAATCCCTGCTGGAGAAAGGCGCCATAGAACTGGTGCCTGTAGCGGAGAGGAACAAGGGATGGGATTCCCCATATTTTTTTATCCCGAAAAAAGACGGGGGCTTGAGACCCATCATGGACTTGCGTGGTTTGAACAAGCTCCTGAGGAAGGACAAGTTCAAGATGGCCCTTCAACTTCAGGACTGGTTGGTGTCTCTCGACCTCAAGGATGCTTACTTTCATGTGCCGATTCATCCCAAGCACAGGAAGTACCTGAGGTTCACGGTTGGCGACACGCATTTTCAGTTTCGGGTCCTACCGTTCGGATTGACCTCCACCTGAGGGTCTTCACCAAGCTCATGGTGGTGGTGGCAGCCTATCTCAGGGGGGATTCACCTCTACCCCAACCTGGATGATTGGTTGATCAGGGCGCACTCTCCCGAGCAAGTCCTGGATCATCTGTCAGTCACCTGCCACTCCCTTCACAGCCTGGGCTTCTCCCTCAACTTAAAGAAGTCACACTTGACACCTACCCAGCGGCTCCAGTACATCGGAGCAGTGCTCGACACATCCCTGGGGCAGTGTTCGCCTACCCAGGTGAGGGCTCATCACATTCTTCAGATGGTGTACAAGTTTCAACGTGCCCAGAGTCTCCCGGCGTTCGAGTTCTTGAGGTTGCTCAGCCTCATGGCATCCTGCATCCTACTGGTGCCATAGGCCAGGTTGCGGATGAGATCTCTGCAATTGGCTCTCAAGATGCAGTGGTTGCAGTCCTCTGGCAGGATGTCGGGTCCCGTTCAGGTGCTGCCCTCGGTCGCCCAGGATCTTCTGTGGTGGGCCGTCAAAGGCAATCTGATGAAGGGGGCTCCATTTTGGCTACCCTGGCCGGAGGTAACAATCGTGACGGACGTATCCCTCACGGATGGGGTGCCCATTGCCAACGAGTTGACAGTCAGCGGTCGTTGGTCTCTGTCGGAGTCCAGACTCCATATCAATCTGTTGGAGCTGAGGGCCATCAGGCTAGCTCTGAAGGCTTTTCTGCTGTCTGTGCGGGGGAAGAATGTCCTGATTCTGACGGACAGTACAGTGGCCATGCACTACCTCAACAAAAAGTGGGGGCAGGGTCTCTCCCACTGTGCAGAGAGGCGATGCAGCTCTGGTTCTGGGCCATCCAGCAGGAAATTTCGATCTCGGCAGTTTATCTGGCCGGAGACGAAAATGAGGCGGCGGACGCTCTAAGCAGGCAGAGCACAGTCTCTCACGAGTGGGAGCTGGTTCAGGAGGTTCTCTTGGAGATCTTTGCCCTTTGGGGGACCCCACAAGTGGATCTCTTCGCCACCCGTGTCAACCGCAAGTGCGAAAGATTCTGCTCGTGGGAATTTCCTCCAAGAGGAGCCTTAGGGGACGCGTTCGTAGTGGAGTGGTCCTTCCCACTGCTGTACGCCTTACCTCCAGTCCTCGTCATTCCACAAGTGCTGCGGAGGTTACGGAGGTTCGGTTCCCGAATGATCCTCATTACTCCGGCATGGGCCAGGAGAGCGTGGTACCCAGACCTTCTCGACATGTCCAACTGCCCTCCACGCCGTCTTCCCTACCAAGACGATCTGCTCTCATGGGAGGGGGGGGGGTTCTCCATCCAGAGGTCAGGTCTCTCAACCTTCATGCTTGGATTCTGAAAGGTTGAGGTACGAGGATTGGGACCTCCCTGAAGACGTGATGGAGGTGTTGCTTTCTGCCAGAAAGCCTGCAACAAAGTCCCTGTACCGTTGCCGTTGGAGAAAGTTCTACGACTGGTGCAGGATAAACAATGTGGATCCTTTTTCATGTGCCATTCCTGTGGTTCTGTCTTTTTTGCTTTCGTTAGCCCACAAGGGCCTGCAAGTGGGTACCATTAAGGGTTACCTGCTGGCACTGTCCATATTTAAGCACTCGTCTGAGGAGTGTTCTTATTTTAAGATTCCTTTGATTTCTCAGTTTCTGAAAGGGCTAACTAATGTGTTCCCACCGTCACCTTTCCATGTGCCTGATTGGGATTTGAACTTAGTTCTGAAATTCTTAATGGGAGCTCTGTTTGAGCCCTTACATTCTTGTCCTTTGAGACTGTTGATCTTTAAATCTGTATTTTTGGTTGCGGTTACTTCCGCTCGCAGAGTGAGTGAGTTGCAGGCACTATCCGCCAAGCCACCTTTCACAGTGTTCCATAAGGACAGGGTTGTCCTAAGGTTCCGTCCCTCTTTTCTTCCGAAGGTTGTGTCCGAATTTCATTTGAGCCAGAAGGTCATTCTTCCGGCGTTCTATCCTCCTCCCCATCCTGGTAAGGAAAAGGAGAGTCTCCATAGGTTGGATCCTAGGAGAGCTTTAAGTTTCTACATCTCAAGTATGTCCCAGGTCAGAGTGGAATATCAGCTCTTTGTTGGATACGCTGGAAGGCGTTTGGGTCAAGCTGTTACTAAGCAGACCTTGTGCAGATGGATTATCTTGACAATCTCTGAATGTTACTGTTTGGTGGGTAAGGACCCTCCGGTGGGTTTACGGGCCCATTCTAATAGGGGTATAGCTGCCTCTACTGCTCTGCAGAGGGCTGTTCCCATTCGTAACATTTGTGAAGCAGCCACATGGGCCTCTGACCATACTTTTGTAAAACACTACTCCCTGGATTCTATCCATGGGCAAGATTTGGCGTTTGGCAAGGCGGTCCTCTATTCTGCAATTTAATTGGGCATTCTAAAATTCTAAATTCTTTTCCCACCTCCATACGTTGGTACTGCTTTGGGAGTCTGTCATAGATGTGTAATACGTCGGAGGACGCAATCCCTTTGAAGAACAAGTTACTTTCATACCTGTTAACGTTCTTTCGATGGGATGTTCCTCCAACGTCTTCCACATCGCACCCTCCCAGCCTGCCCCTCTACAGAATGTTTATGCGATTGCAGCTTACGTTTCCACAAGGCTTTCTATAGTCATACTGGCAGAAGATTGGTGCCACACGTTCTGGGAAAAAACTACAACTGAGGCTACGGGCGTCGTGCATCCTACTTATAACATCCGGTGACGTCGGCCTGAGGGAGAGCGTATCGACGTCAACGACGTAGGACTGCGACGCCAAACAATTTTTCTGAAGCAGCACAGCTATGGTGATTACCTGTCACAGATGTGCAATACGTCGGAGGAACATCCCATCGAAAGAACGTTACCAGGTAAGAAAGTAACTTGTTCTTCTCTGGTAATCCTAGCACCTGAAGGGAGAACCACTAATGTAGTTTACAAAGAAGTACTCGTGTTTTTTTTTTTGGTGGTTTGCAAATGCCAAATAAGTTGTTTTTATTTTTTTGTCTGTTTGTAATTACAACATGAAAAAACATCAGGACGAACATATGATATGTCATTTCTACAGCATGGGGTCTGGTATGGATTCACATGCTCATGAATATTCCCCGTCGTCAGGCTGGGAATCCTTTGTAAAAGAAAAACAGTTTCACTTTGTTACAAACTGTATTTCTCCCATAAACCAATAACTGGCTTCTGGGTCATACTGCCCCATCCAATGACAGTGTTCTCCCTAAGCCCCTCCTCTGGCAGCCATCTTCAGATTTTTACTGCACGCTTCAGTGTTGGGAGTCCTTGTGTTTGCTCTGCAAGCCACGTCTACGTTAATTTGTATTTTTAAGCAGAAAAAGGTTCTATTTTTGTTCCGAAAGGGCCTGTGTACTCTGCTCTCCATCTGCCGACATTGGGGATCTGTTGACTGTGAATTTCAGCGCCTCCCAAGGGCGAAGATCATAGTAGTTTCCAGAAGGCCATCAGGCCTACTTTCGTGCCCTCCGACCATGACGGAGGAGAAGGAAGGAAGGTCCATCTTCAAGGCATGCACTATATGCAGGCTTCTAAATGTGTTGGTGGAGGACAAGCACCTGCAATGCCTCTACTGCCTGCATCAGGACCACAAGGAAGGAGATTACGAGATATGCCACAGCTTCTTGAAGAAGACTACAAAGGACAGGCACAGTAGACTTGTGGCATGGCTGAACGCCAAGGCCTCTGCCCTGTGCTCCAAGCAGGGTCATGCCCTCCCCCAGGGCCGGTCGTCGGAGCAGTCTTCTAAGTCCCTATGAGGGCACCTCAATCATGGGGGCACAAGATAAGGTCAAGAACCGCAAGTCCGGGTCCACTAGGGTCACTGTGGAAGCAGGTCTCACGGCAGACAGGGCACGTTAGACATCACCCTCTGCCTCCATTGCCAGCCGGCAATCCAGCTCCTCCTCAAAAAGAAAATTGTCCAACCTGGCTAAATTGCGGGAGAAGCCAGAGAAGCCGCTGACGGAGGAGAAGGCCGAACTCCCCAAGAAGGCCCAGGTGGCACAGGATAAATTGTTGACTAGAGCTAGTGGTGGCGGCTCCCTCAAAAGCTAAAGGGGCTGACCCTGAGATGGTAGGCCTCACAGCACTGAAGGAATCCCTCCCTCCCTCCGAGGTTTGAGGCCGCCATAGGGACTTTGACAAGGTCTGCTGGCACACCAGAGAAGGGGACATGGTCAAAGAACCCGTTTCGAGTCCCTCAAAGTGGAGAGGGGGCAAGGAGGCCCCGGATCAGTCCCAGGCTGTGGCACAAGCCATGGAAATTTCATCCACAGACGAGGACCTGGAGTCCATCCGCACGGTCTAAGAGGACGTGGTAGAGGAGTATGCCGGCAATGATGACACGGCGCCTAATGTTCCGATCACGCCAGCTCCACTGAGGGATGTGTCTCTGGACATCCTATCGACCCTCCATACCCTGGTATCGGAGATCCAGAAGAATATGGCACAAGTGCTGATTCCAATGGTCCCCCAGGCCCCCCGATCAGCCGTCACTGAAGAAGAGGAAGCCTCATCCGATGCCCCCTTTCTGCCTCCACACCAGTGTTGGGCCCCCTCCACCCCAGCAGACACAGGGATGGATACAGCCACGACAACAACAATATTGTTGCATCGAGCGGCGGGTCCCCACAGCCTAGTGTGTCCCCACTGGACGAGGTGGGGTTGTTTCATTCCATGATGCCAGAGCCTCCGCGCTGTTCCAGCTTGTGCCCGAAGAAACCAGGAAGGAGGGTTTCCTGTATCAGAGGCGCGAGGCCAAGAGGAAAACAATCATGGCGGTGCCCCTCCTGGAGGACGTGAGGGGCTGGCACTCTTGAACCCTTGCAGGGCTCCAGCCAAACGGGATAGGCTGGAGAAGAAGTACAGGTGCCAGAATCCGCACCCAAGTGCCCAAGGTCGGAACCATCGCCTGATTCGGTGACAGCAAGGAAACGGTTGGCTAACCCGTCCTTGTCATCTTCAGTCCCTCCGACAGCGGGGGGAAGAAGATGGACACCAAGGGAAGGAAGGCAATTTACACTGTGGCGTCCACTATCAAGGCAGCCACCGCACTGGCGTTCCTAGCCAGGTACGACAGGGAGCTATGGTACAAGCTACGAGGGATACACGTATACCCATAGCTTGACGACTGGCTCATCCGGGCCAGTTCGTGAGAGTTGGCTGTCAGACACATGGAGGCGGCCGTCAAGCTACTGGCGGATCTTTCATTCTCCATCAATTATCCCATTCCTGCTTGGCACCATCACAGAATGCGCTGTTCCGGGGAGCCAAACTACAGTGTCCTTCTTGGCATCACCCTCGGAGGAGGGGGTAGCGGCCATTCAAGGGAAGGTGCAATGCGGCTGTTGCCGATGAAGAAGGCCATGGTGCGAACCACCAAGTCCTTACTCGGCATGATGTCGTCCTGCATCTACCTCATCCGGCTCTGCAGGTTACAGATGCGACCTCTTCAGGAGTTCCTGTACGCTTGCTGGATACAAGGGTTCGTAAACTTTGCAGACAAGATCACTCTGGACGAGTTCTGGTGGGCGATAAGGTGGTGGGGCGTCCACTCCAACATTGCCGGTGCACAGGATTTCAGAACCCCAGATTCCAGGAAATGGTCACCACAGTCTCTTCCCTGGAGGGCTGGGGAGCCCACACCAGGCATCTTGCTCGCCAGAGGCCTGTGGCTGCCAAAGGAGAAGGATCTCCATATAAACATCCTGGAGCTACGGCAGTATTCTCGGCCCTCAAGTCGTTCCTTCTGTCTCTGAAGGGCAAGGTGGTGAGAATCTTCACAAGGAACACCACCACAATGTTCTACATCAGGAAACAGGAAGGCACTCTATCCCCGGCGCTCTCCACGGAAGCACAGTACTTGTGGTGCTGAGCCACTAGACAAGAAATGTTCCTTGTCCCCCTTCACCTTGCGGCAGTCAAGAACACTATGGCGGACCCGCTCAGCAGGGAATTGCACTCCTGCCACAAGTGGGAACTTTGGGAGGACCAGGTGGACCCCATCTTTGCCAAGCGGGGCAGGCCCCAGATTGATCTGTTTGCGACAGCAGTGAAATCGAAATGCCAGAAGCTCTTCATCAAATTCCACCAACCAAGGAGCCTGTGGGATGTGTTCCCCTTCCCATGGGAAGGGATGTTTCTGTACGCGTTTCCTCCATTGGCTCTCCTGCTACGAGTCATCAACACACTCAGGCAGTGTCAGTGCAGGATGTGTCAAAAGCCTCTTTCTATCTGACCTTTTTCTCCTTGCTTGTGTTCTTCCGGGATGAGGCTTCTTTCTTTTTCACCGACCGTGACTTTTACAGGCTGGAACGCTAGTCCTCGGGTTCCAGCGTGGAAGCCGGCTGCCAAGCCGGTAGCGTTCGAATTCCAGGAACAATTGTCAATGAGTCCAGGAAGGAAAGTATAGGAAGGTAAGGATTGGAAGGGAGAGGGTTCCAGGAACAAAGAAGGAAGATAGAAATACAGGGCAACGCAGAGAGCGAACTCGAACAACGTCTAGTAACTCTTAGGGGTAGAGATGAGACGCGCGGAGCTGCCGGGGCGTGCCGGTTTTCTAGGAAGCTGGCGACTGCACGCAAAGGCTAGACCGCAACGGTTCTGACTTGTCGGCCATCTTGGATGAATTGCAGTGTTTATGCCGCGGTGCATCATGGACCATGAAGTCCAGAAGGGTCAAATCTGGCTACTCATGACAGTATGCCTCCTCCTGAGCCCGGACCCACCTGGTTTGCTCGGGTGTATTCGATGAAACTTCTGCAGTAGACGAGGAGCGTTCATGTTAGAGACTGGTTCCCATGTACGCTCGCTGGGGGATAACCCTTCCACTCTACCAAATATTGTAGTTGGCCTCGTCTATATCTGGAATC
This sequence comes from Ambystoma mexicanum, assembly GCF_040938575.1. Classification (NCBI taxonomy): domain Eukaryota; kingdom Metazoa; phylum Chordata; class Amphibia; order Caudata; family Ambystomatidae; genus Ambystoma; species Ambystoma mexicanum. Next base: position 602,030,186 of record NC_090932.1, on the reverse strand, counting down.
ACATATCCCGGAGACTTCGAATTCAACCTGATCATTGATGAGCACAGGATTAGGTCTAGGAATAGTCTGATTGGATTGTATATATGGCTTCAATAAGGAGGTGTGAAAGACCGGATGAATTCTTTTCCAGGATTCTGGGAGCTGCAGTCAATATGCCACTGGGTTAATGATTTCTTTGATGGTGAAAGGTCCGTAGTACTTGGGAGCCAGTTTATTGGGCCGTAGATGTCGACGAAGGAGTTTGGAGGATAGCCAGACTTCATCCCCTGTTGAATAAGAAGGGCTAGGTCTCCACTTGGCATCTGCATATCGTTTAACAGCTATCCTGGCCTTTTCCAGATGTTCCTTGGCATCCCTGTGAACGTTTACCAACGTTTCAATCCAGGAATCAACTGCAGGGACCGGGGTTGGATGTGGTAAAACTGAAGGATGGAATCCTTGACTGCAGAAGAATGGACTTGTCTTGATGGCCGTATGGTCTGAATTGTTGTAAGCGAATTTGGCCACAGGAATTAATAATGACCAATCATCCTGGACCTTGCTCGCAAAATAGCAGAGATACTGTTCAAGAGTCTGGTTGACTGTTTCGGTGATCCCGTTGGTTTGGGGATGGTAACCTGAAGATAATGCCGCTGAATGCCTAGTATTCGGTATAGTTGTTTCCAGAACTGGGAAACGTACTGAGGACCTCTATCAGAGATGATCTTGGAAGGTAATCCCGGGATAAGACCAGCTGTTATAAAGCTGCATTTTCGGCTTTGAGATTTTGAACCTTGGTAGTTAATTCTTGCATACCTCACATGAGGTCTTGGACTGCCACTTCTATATCTGTTTCCGTATCAGGTTCTTGGCGTCTCAATCTGTCAAAAGCCTCTTTCTATCTCACCTTTTTCTCCTTGCTTGTGTTCTTCCGGGATGAGGCTTCTTTCTTTTTCACTGACCGTGACTTGTACAGGCTGGAACGCAAGTCCTCGGGTTCCAGCGTGGAAGCTGGCTGCCAAGCCGGTAGCGTTCGAATTCCAGGAACAATTGTCAATGAGTCCAGGAAGGAAGGTATAGGAAAGTAAGGATTGGAAGGGAGAGGGTTCCAGGAACAAAGAAGGAAGATAGAAATACACGTCAACGCAGAGAGCGAACTCGAACAACATCTAGTAACTCGTAGGGGTAGAGTTGAGACGAGCGGAGCCGCAGGGGCGTGCCGGTTTTCTAGGAAGCTGGCGACTGCATGCAAAGGCTAGACCGCAATGGTTCTGACTTGTCGGCCATCTTGGATGAATTGCAGTGTTTATGCCGTGGTGCATCATGGACCATGAAGTCAAGAAGGGTCGAATCCTGCTACTCATGACAGGATGATACTCCTCGCCCTGGCGTGGTCAAGGCAGATTTGGTACCCGTACCTTCTCAGCCCGTCCGCGTCGCTGCCGGTCAAGCTACTAGCGGTCCCGGGCTTCTCACCAGAGAAGGAGGTGCAATCCTGCATCACGACCCAGGATCACTCAACTCGAGGGCTTGGCTCCTTCAGCCCTAGAGTTTGGAAGATATGAGTTGACTGCAGGGAGGTCCTCCCAAGTCCAGGGCATTGTCAACTTTTAAGTGCTACGGTCACAAGTGGAAGCGTTTTGCTTCGTGGTGCGGGGTCGCAGAATATTACCCCTCTGAGGCTCACGGCCCCGCAGAGTCTTCCGTACTTGCTATCCTTGGCCAAGGCTGGACTGACACACGCCTCAAAGTACATCTGGCCGCTATCTCACGCTACACCAGGTCTCCAGGAAGGTCTTCACTTTGGTCTCATCGACTCATCAAGGAGTTCCTCAAAGGAATTTTTTCGATCTTTCCCACCAGTGAAAGCTCCTACCCCAGTGTGCGAACTCAACATGGTTCTGACGAGGCTCATGGGGCCCCCCTTTGAGTCCATGCATCAGGCTCCTCTCAAGTTCCTCTTGTGGAAAATGGCTTTCCTTGTGGCCATCACCTCTACAAGGAGGGTGGGTGAGATACAGGCCCTATCCTGCAAACAGCCATACCTGACTTTCCATGAATCGAGGGTGATGCTGCGGATGCACCCCTATTTCATGCTGAAGGTTCCGTCATAATTCCACCTCAATGAACCTTTGATGTTAGCTGTTTTTTTTCCCGAAACCTTTGTCACCGGCTTCAAGGGCCTTCCACTCGCTAGACGTTGCTCATGCCCTGAAGTTCTATGTGGCACGCATAAAGAGTTTTCGAAAGACTTCAAAGCTGTTTGTGAACTTTGGCCCTGTGAACCATGGGAAGGTCTTGTCCAAGGCTTCTGTCTCAAGGTGGCTTTCCTGCTGCATCATGCACTGTCATCGGTAGAAGAACCAACCACTGCCTGGGTGTCTGAGAGCCCACTGCGCCAGAGCGATCGCTGCGTCGACGGCCTTCCTGGCTGGTGTGCCCCTCCTGGACATCTGCAGGGCTGCTAGGTGGAGGTTCTACTGCGTCGACAGGGATTCCCGGGAGGAGTCCAGAGTCGGCCAAGCAGTGCTACGCAACCTGTTTGCTTGAGGTGAGTCTGTTCCAGAGGTAAGGGTGAATTGCTTCTGTTGAGCCTTGCCACCCCTCGTGGTTGGGTAATGTTGCACTACTGTATATTCGTTATTCATGAGCATGTGAATCCATGCCAGACCCCATGCTGGAGAAAGGTACAAGTTACTTAGCTGTAACTATTGTTCTCCAGCATGGGTCTGGCATGGATTCACATGCAAACCCTCCCTCTGTCCCCTCTGCGGCTCTTCTTGGTCACACTGCCACTTTATGTGCTTACCAAATCTGAATATGGCTGCAGGAGGAGGGGCTTAGGGAGAGAACTGGCATTGGATGGGGGCAGTATGACCAAGAGGACAGTGATTGGTTTATGGGAGGAATACAGTTTGTAAGGGAAAAGTGTACCTGTTTTTCTTTCACTGAGGATTCCCAGCCTGACCATGGGGAATATTCAAGAGCATGTGAATCCATGCCCGACCCATGCTGGAGAACTATAGTTACAGGTAAGTAACTTATTCCTTCTAACGCGCATGTACAGAAGTGTTTCTAGGCGCAAATGAAACTACTATCTCTGTTTTGTAGCTAACATGCCCAGACTAATGTCTGCAATAAACATTGCTTATTAAACATATAAACATGTAAATTATATGTTGTACAATTTGAACAAAAACTCATGTCTCTTTTGAAACTGTTGTACCAAATCCCAAAATCCACCAAGCGAAGCCACGGGCAACAGCTAAAGTTTAGTTAAGTTGACCAGTTTTATCAGAACAAAGCCCTTGAAATTCAGCTGATGTAGGAAGTCATGTCCGGCTTAACTCGGTGTCCCCTTGTTGAGGTTCCCCATAATGCCATTTGGTATGTCGTTGTGAATCCCTGCTCTTATAATATGTATGTGCTCATGGGCAACAGGAACGCGCCAAGTTAAGCCGGTTAGGACTACCCACCTGCTGAATTTCAATGGTTTTATTCGGATAAATCTTGTCAACTTTACTAAATTGGAACTAAAGTTTTTTTCTGTGAATTTTAAGTGTTTTGTTATACCATCGTTTTCTTTGTGTGCCACTGGCCTTTGACCATGGCCATTGTATAAGTTCCCTCAATATGTTTCTTTTACAGCTACTCATTTCACAAGGCAATAACCTCAGACCCTCCCGGTAATCGAGTCAACGCTTGTTACCAAAGTTGTTTCGTACCTGGTCCAATTTCATCCAGCGGTTTTGGCTGTGCGCTTGAGCAAAAATTTGACACTTTCCTCTATAGGAAAATGAATGGGGTTTAGGCTGAAGCTTCATTTCTTTCGTTTTCTTATTAACTTCTTTATTTTTTAACAGATCTTTCCCAAAATAGCCAGTCTGGTGGGTCCCCTGTAAGTCAAATTTTGTTTACAAAATGTTATCCAAATTCGTCGTACGAGTCGAGTTATTAGCAATTACATTTTCGGGTTTCCTATGGAACTTGGTACGAAACTATAGTGTGGCATCCACCACACTATAATATAAGCCATACATAAACTGAATGCACTGAAATAGGATGGTGCAATAAATGGTGTTTGCCTTATTTTTGACTGTGCAGTACTGATATAGTGTTCCTGGGTTCCAGGAGTGTGATTTTGGTACCTCGGTACCTTTGCTTGTGTGTGTGTTTGTGTGTGTATGTGTATATATATATTTCTGAGGCTTGTGGAATCTGCTTAGATCACATGCTGTGCATAGGCCGACATCTAGTGGAAGCTGCGGAGTATTACAGTTTGTTTTTCGAAATTCGAAAATGGGTGTCGACACAGGGCGTGCCAGTAATACTATCCCTAGTGTGACGTCCACTGTACCCATGATCCCTCACGCGTGTAGGACCCTCGGATTGTTTTTTTCCGCCATACTGGTCAAAAGCATTTCGTGGAGTTCCCTGGCCTTAGCCATACTTTTGCAAAATATCGTTATATTTTCCCCATTCTCCACCTAGTCACCGAACTTCCACACTCGACGCCGGCCCGGAGAAGAAATCGACCGTCGAGAGCTGCACGACCGATTTGGGCCTCGGAAGGCCTCTGGCCTCGGCCCTGCAAGTAGGGAGAGTGGGGGGTGGACATACTCTACACTCTTTGGTATATAGGTACATTCTTATATATTCCTACTCTTATCAGCCCGCTGCCACAAGGTGCGTATGGAGGGTACCCCTTTCCAATCCTGCCCCAAGTGCAACCGCAAGAACCCTTGGGTTGACAGACACGCCACGTGCAATCTCTGCTTGCCGAGGGAACCACCATGAGGCGAACTGCAGAGCGTGTAGTAGGTTTAAACCGAAAACACTTAAGGACCGTTCGATCAAGCGTTGGGCCCACCACGCCAGGCATCAGGAGGCCATGGCTGCGGAGGGCGCCTTCAGCGATGGCAACGATGCCGTGCTCGGACGGCGAGGGCAACGTGGCGTCAAGAGACAGCCGAGCGCAAGTCCCCGACCTCAGAAGGTTGTTCGGCAGGGCGGCTATGGGGAAGACCCCCGGCAACACAAGCGCTACCCACAGCACTTCCACAAAGCACATGAAGTCCAACCGAGACTCGAAGCGCATGTCGAGTTCTCGATAAGAGGCACATAGAGAACGGTCCGAATCGGTGTCCTCTGGGCGTTCTCGATCTAGATTGCCGCATGACTCCAGGCAATCATCCACTGTTGCCAAGAGTGCCTCGCTCCACAAGGTAACGGAAGTTCGATCGTCGGAAGACGAAGCCGACTTCCATCCCCAGACCGCACTCCAGGAGTCGGCGCCCGCAGACCGCGTAATGGCAGCTCCCGAGTCCCTACCTCCACGTTCGAAAGATAGGGACACTAACCCCGAACCTAGACGCCAGGCGTCAGAAGGCTCCGAAGGGGCGAAAAAGCAGGGAAAATACTCTTCCACCCACGGGGAGGGGGAAAAACAACAAAGGAAGCAGTCTCAGCCTCCTTCCACACCTCTAAAACTTTCCACTCCACAAAAACAGACAGACAAGTCTTCTGTTATCCTAAAGACCCCTGCTAAAACCAGTAAGTCTAGTCAGGATAAGGCGTAGAAAGTTCCAGAAAGGGTCATTCCCAGTTCTAGAGAATGACATAGACAGGGTTATGTCAAGGATGTCATCATTGGCAGGTTTTTACGCAAAAAAACCCTGAACACTTTCTCTCTTATACTCCCGACGGGTCAGCACCCTCAGGCTCTAAGGATCCAATACCTCCAAGTAAGAAGTCCCAGTTTGAAGCCCCAACACGGTCTTCGGACCCCTTCTATATACAGCCCTACTCTCAATATCAAGGGGATACATCCTTTTGTGAGGATCCAGATTTGGGCATGTTGGAAGAGCAAACTGGTACTGGCTACTATGGGGATGATGAGGACCAGGAAGAGGAAGACCCTGAAACCTACAGAGTAGATTCCCCGGTAGAGAAAGAACCCCCTGTTACCGACTTCCCTGTCGACAATCAACCTCTCCTGAATGAAGTTCTGTCCCGAGCAGCAGAACACTTCCACATTGACACCCAGGGTGCTCAAGAAGAGAGGGACTTCGCCGAGGAGTCAAATAGGAGAAACGAGACCTGTTGCGCAGACCATCCCTATCCTTAAGTCTATTCAGAGAAGAATAGACCCTTCACTTGTAAATCCCAACCTCACCAGGACAGTGAAACCAAGGATTGAGAAACTTTTCAGGGCAGCCCAATCAGACCCACTATACATAAGGGGGCATCTGAAGCCGGACTCCCTGGTAGTTACAAACACCCGTAAGAGGGCGGGAACACCCTTGTCATCGTCCGAAGCTCCTCCCGACAAGGAGAGCAAGAAACGATATGGTTTGGGCAGGACGGTAGCCTCCACTTCAGCCTACCAGGCAAGGATTGCCAACTCCACCACCCTGTTGGCCAGTTACAACTGCCACCAGTGGGAAGAAGTCGCAGCACTCATAGACTCCGCCCCAGAACCCTTAAAGAGCCAATTGGCACGAGTTTCCACGGAGGGAAGAGCCGTGTCCGGTTGCATTTTAAAAGCAACCTTTGATGCTGCGGATAACGCCGGCAGATTGATAGCAGAAGGGACTGTTATCAAGAGACACGCTTGGTTACGGCAGTCTGGTTTCAAAGCTGAAACCCAAGCATCATTGTTAGATAAACCGGTGGAGCCCGATCTGTTGTTTGGTAAGGCGGTCGAGGACGTGCAGAAAAATGGCAAGGACGAGTATGAGACACTCAAATCCCTAGGCCAACTAACCAATAAACCCCCTATTCAGAGAGGGAATGGCAATTTTCGTCGCCCATGCAGACAAAATTCCCAGAGAGGATCTAACTATTCCCAGGGGCAGGGTACACCATGGAACAATAACAACCAGCAGTCTACCCAGGGTTATGGCAGGGGTAATAAAAGAGGACGTGGTAAAGGTAGAGGCAGCACCAGTAGAGGCGGTGGCACGCCTCCACCAAAACAGTGACGCTCCGTTCAGGGTCCCTTCTCACGCAACCCCAGAAGGGGGACGAATTTCCAACTTGACCCAAGCTAGGGAAGGGATCACATCAGACAGATGGGTGCTGTCCACAGTATCCACAGGGTACGGCATAGAACTGTTAGAGCGTACCCACAACCATTCTCCATGAAAAAAAAATACATTCTTTGGACCACCAGAAGATCCTCCTCGAGGAGATCGTCAATCTGCTAGCAAAGGACGCGCTAGAACTCGTCCCGGGACACCAGGTAAACAAGGGTATTTATTCAACTTACTTGTGCCAAAAAAAAAAAAAAGATTTGACAATGCACCCAGTATTGGACTTACGGCCTGCAAACAAGTATGTCAAGCCCCAAAAATTTCGCATGACTACTCTCCAAGAGGTAACCCCCCCCCCCCTCCTACAAAAGGGGGTTTACATGGCAACATTGGACATGAAAGATGCCTATTTTCATATTTCCATGTTCCCAGCGCACAGAAAGTACTTGCGCTTCAAGGTGGACAGTCGGCACTACCCGTTCAAGGTACTGCCCTTCGGGATAGCTTTGGCTCCAAGGGTATTCACCAAGGTACTGGCGGTGGCGGCAGCACACCTACGCAGGGAGGCAATCCCGGTGTACCCTTACCTGGACGACTGGCTCATCACGGGGGAGACCCCAGTAATTTGCAGAACAAACATTCAAAGAACGATCGACCTCCTCTTCGAATTGGGCTTCTCAATAAACGAGAAGAAGTCAAGTCTGGTGCCAAGCACCTCCAAATAGTTCCTAGGAGCTATCCTAGACACTCAAGAGGGGTTGACCTTTCCATCCGAGGAAAGAATTCGGAATATACTACTGCAAATTCCGCATTATCAGGCCGATCGCCAGATAACGGTACGCAAAGCAATCCGTTTGCTGTGTATGATGGCGTCATGTATTTACCTGGTGCCCAACGCGTGCCTGCGCATGCGTCCCATGCAGGAATGGTTGGCGAAACAGTGGTTTCAGGCAAGTGGTCAGTGGGACGATCTAGTGGTCATTTCGCCAACACTTGTACAAAGCCTTCACTGGTGGACAAGAGAAAATCTGTCCAAGGGGAAACCCTTTTATGATCCCGAGATACAGGCGGTAGTCACAACCGATGCATGCCTGACAGGGTGGGGAGCTCACCATCTCCACCACACAGCTCAGGGTCTCTGGTCTCACTCAGTGGCCAGGAATCATATCAACCTACAAGAGCTTCTGGCGGTATTCAGAGCGCTTCAAGCGTTCGAGCCCTACCTGCAGAATCTGTCAGTGCAGATCCGGATGGACAGCACTACAGCCATGTTTTACCTGAACAAGCAAGGGGGGGACTTGTTCGCCAAATCTGTCCAAGCTTGCCCAGAAAATTTGGATATGGGCACTCAGACGGAACATCTTCCTGTCATCTCAACATGTTCCAGGGGATCTCAATTCTCTGGCGGATGCTTTGAGCAGAGACTCCCTTTCAGAGGAACACGAATGGTGTCTACACAGAGAAATCGTAGAAGATATTTTCTCCCAGTGGGGTTCCCCCCACTATAGACCTATTCGCCACAAGCGAAAACAGACAATGCCCAGGATTTGCATCCAGGTTCCCCCAACCAGACTCCCAGGGGAACGCCCTGTGGATGAACTGGTCAGGGATGTTTGCGTACACTTTTCCACCAACTCCCCTCATCAGGAAGGTGGTCAACAAGATGAACAGAGAATTGATGGCGCTCGTCCTAGTTGCTCCCATATGGGCCAGACAACAGTGGTTCCCACACCTAAGGAGACTAGTAGTGTGCAAACCCATCAGACTCCCAGGCTGGTACAACCTACTGTCCCAGCACCAAGGGCACAAGGTGCATCCTCAACCCAACTCATTGAACCTGGCAGCATGGCTCCTGAGGTCATAGAGTTTGGACATCTCAATTGACCACAGAGATGTATGGACATCCTAAAAGAATCTAGGAAGCCAAACACGAGGCACTGCTACTTTGACAAATAGAAAAGATTTGTTATCTGGTGCCAAAATAAGCAAATCAACCCGGTTGATTGCACTCCTTCAACAATTGTCACATACATGCTCCACCTACTGGATGCAGGACTGGTTTTTAACTCACTAAAGGTACACCTGGCAGCTCTGTCAGCATACACCACCTCCCATAACAAGGTGTTGTGGTGGAAAGTACCAGTAGTTAAAGCCTTCATGGAAGGAGTAAAGAGACTTCACCCTCCTATTTCAAACCCATCACCAGGATGGGACCTTAATGTGGTGCTATCTAAGCTCATGGGCCCCCCTTTCGAGCCCATGCATAAAAGCAGTCTCAAACACCTGACTTATAAAACAGTCTTCTTAGTAGCAATTACATCTATAAGAAGGGTCAGTGAAATTCAGGCTCTGTCAGTGCAAGATCCTTTCTTTACAGTTCATAAAGATAAACTGGTTTTACGCACACACCCTAGGTTCTCACTTAAGTTTATTTCTAAATTCCATGTGAACCAGTCCATCGAGCTTCTGGCTTTCTTCCAAGACCCACAGAGCTCGGCTGAGGTGTAACTACACACCCTAGATGTGCGTAGGGCGGTCCTCTACTATGTAAACAAGACCAGACCGCTAAGGAAAACAGACCAACTGTTTGTCTCCGTAGCTACAGGCAGAGAGGGGGATCGCGTCTCTAAAGGTGCCATCTCTAAGTGGATTATTAACTGTATCCAGCTGTGTTACTCCCTTTCTGAAAAAACTCTGCCTTTCACGCCAAGAGCCCACTCTACAAAAGGCATTGGGGCCACTCTGGCTTTCATTGCAAATGTACCCCTTGACACCATTTGCAAAGCAGCTACTTGGAGCTCTATTCACACTTTTACTCAGCACTACTGCATTGACACCCATTCCAAGACAGATACCCAAGTGGGACAAGCGGTTCTAGGACATTTATTTGCTCATGACCCTTCTCACATCCCACCTCCTTCAGGTACTGCTTGCTAATCTATGCACAGCATGTGATCTAAGCAGATTCCACAAGCCTCAGAAGGGATACATTACTCACCGTAATCGTATTTCTGATGCTTGTATCTGCTTAGATTCACATGTGACCCACCCTTCCTCCCCTCTGAGAGAAGGCGCATGGATGCTTGTAGTCTTACCTTTCTATCTGCTTGGATTATCTGTACTCACGCTACTCCTCATGCTACCTCATATCAGAAAAAATACAATCTGAGGGTCCTACATGCGTGAGGGATCATGGGTACAGTGGACGTCACACTAGGGATAGTATTACTGGCACGCCCTGTGTCGACGCCCATTTTCGAGTTTCGAAAAACAAACTGTAATACTCCGCAGCTTCCACTAGATGTCGGCCTATGGCACAGCATGTGAATCTAAGCAGATACAAGCATCAGAAATACGATTACGGTGAGTAATGTATCATATATATATATATATATATATATATATATATATTTCTGAGGCTTGTGGAATCTGCTTAGATCACATGCTGTGCATAGGCCGACATGTAGTGGAAGTTGTGGAGTATTACAGTTTGTTTTTCGAAACTCGAAAATGGGCGTCGACACAGGGCGTGCCAGTAATACTATCCCTAGTGTGACGTCCACTGTACCCATGATCCCTCACGCGTGTAGGACCCTCAGATTGTTTTTTTCCGACATACTGGTCGGACGCATTCAACGGAGTTGCCTGGCATTAGCCATTCTTTGTAAAAATATTGTTATATTTACCCCCTTTTTTCTCCATCCTAACGTCGAGCCACCGAGATTTGACACTCGACGCCGAACCGGAGAAGAAGGCGACCGTCGAGAGCTTCACGACAGAGTGGGCCTAGGAAGGCCTCGGCCCGAGCCTCGGAAGGCCTCTGGCCTCGTCCCTACTAGTAGGGAGGGTGGGGGATGGACATACTCTACACTCTTATATATTCTCTTATATATATATTCCTACACTTACCAGCCCGCTGCCTCAAGGTGCGTATGGAGGGTACCCCTTTCCAATTTTGCCCAAAGTGCAACCGCAAGTATCCTTGGGTTGACAGACACCCCACGTGCAATCTCTGCTCGCCAAGGGATCACCCCGAGGCAAATTGCAGAGCGTGTAGTAGGTTCAAGCCTAAAACACTAAAAGACCGTTCCACCAAGCGTTGGGCCCACCACGCCAGGCGTCAAGAGGCCATGGCCGGGAAGGGTGCCTTCAGCGACGGCAGCAACGCCGTACTTTCAGATGGCGAGGGCAACACGGCGTCGAAAGACAGCCAGGCGCAGTTCCCCGACCTGGGAAGGTCGTCCGGCAGGGCGGCTATGGGGAAGACCCCCGGCGAGGTAAGCGCAACCCACAGCACTTCGAAACACACGAAGTCCCACCGAGACTCGACGCGCACGTCGAGCTCTTGGAAAGAGGCACATAGGGAAAGGTCCAAATCATCAGTTTCCTCTGGGCGTTTGCGATCTAGATCGCCGCATGACGCCAAGCAATCATTCACTATAGCCAAGAGTGCCTCGCTCCCCAGGTTAACCGAGGTTCGATCATCGGAAGATGAAACCGACCTCTACCCCCAGACCGCTTTCCGGGAGTCGACTTCAGTACAAGTAACGCCCATTCCCGAATCCCAACCTACACGGTCGAAGGATAGTGCCACCACTACCGAAGCTCGACGCCAGGCATCGAAAAGCTCTGAAGGCCCAAAGAAGCAGGGCAAACACTCTTCCAGCCACGGGGAGGGGGGAAAACAACAGAGGAAGCAGTCTCAGCCTGCTTCCACACCACAGAAACATTCCACTCCACTCAAACAGACAGATAAATCGCACTCCTCTATTATAGATGAGTCAGGGAAACTTCCCCCAGGCAAAGTCATTCCCAGTTCAAGAGAGTGGTCCAGTGAGGACATAGATAGAGTCATGTCAAGAATGTCATCATTGGCAGATTTCTATTCTAAAAATCCCGAACATTTTCTCACTTATAACCCCGACGGGTCTGCACCCTCAGGCTCCAAGGATCCTATCCCCCCAAGTAAAAAGTCCCGGTTCGGAACACGGTCTTCAGATCCCTTCCACATGCAATCTTATTCTCAGGAACAAGAAGATCCTTCCCTTTGTGAGGATACAGATTTGGGCATGTTGGAAGAACAGACTGGGACAGGCTACTATGGGGACGATGAGAAACTAGAGGAGGAAGAGGACGACCCGGAAATATACAGGGTAGATTCCCCAGTAGATAAGGAACCACCGGTTACCAACTCCCCTGTCGACAACCAACCCCTCCTAAATGAGGTCTGATCTAGATCAGCAAACCACTTCCACATTGACACCCAGGGTGCTCAAGAGGAAAGAGATTTTGCCGAAGAGTTGGTGGGAGAAAGGAGACCTGTTGCGCAGGCCATCCCTATCCTTAAGTCCATCCAAAGAAGAATAGACCCTTCATTGGTAAACCCCAATCTCACCAGGGCAGTCAATCCCAGGGTTGAGAAGCTATTCAGGGCAGCCCAATCAGACCCACTGTATATAAGAGGGCATCTGAAACCATACTCCCTAGTAGTTACAAACACCTGCAAGAGGGCAGGAACACCCTTGTCATCGTCAGAAGCTCCTCCCGACAAGGAGAGCAAAAAAATCTATGGTTTCGGCAGAAAGGTTGCCTCCACTTCCGCCTACCAAGCAAGAATCGCCAACTCCACCACCCTACTGGCGAGTTATAACTGCCACCAGTGGGAGGAGGTCGCGGCACTCGTAGATTCTGCCCCAGAGCCCCTAAAGAGCCAACTGGCACGAGTGTCAGCGGAAGGGAGAGCTGTATCCGGTTGCATTTTAAAGGCAACCTTTGATGCCGCAGATAATGCCGGTAGATTGATAGCAGAGGGTACTGTTATCAAGAGACACGCTTGGTTATGGCAGTCTGGATTCAAGGCCGAAACACAAGCATCATTATTAGACAAACCGGTGGAGCCAGATCTATTGTTCGGTAAGGCGGTGGAGGACGCGCTAAAAAATGCCAAGGACGAGTATGAAACACTCAAGTCCCTAGGTCAACTAACCACCAAACCCCCTAATCAAAGTGGTAATGGCAATTTTAACCGCACACGTGGACAAAATTCCCAAAGAGGGTCTAACTATTCCCAGGGCCAGGGTACGCAGTGGAACAATAACCAACAGTCTACCCAAGGTTACAGTAGAGGGAATAAGAGAGGACGGGGTAAAGGTAGAGGCAGCCCCAGTAGAGGCGGCGGCACGCCTCCACCTAAACAGTGACACTCCGTTCAGGGTCCCTTCTCACGCATCACCAGTAGGAGGACGCATTTCCAACTTCACCCAAGCTTGGGAAGGGATCACATCAGACAGATGGGTGCTGTCAACAGTGTCCGCAGGATACTGCATAGAACTTTTAGAGCGTCCCCGGAACCACCCTCCACGACAAAGAACACATTCTCTAGACCACCAAACAATCCTCCTCGAGGAGATCGTCAATCTGCTATCAAAGGACGCAATCGAACTCGTCCCGGGACACCAGGTAAACAAGGGTATTTATTCAACTTACTTCCTTGTACCAAAGAAAGATTTAACAATGCGCCTAGTATTAGACTTAAGGCCTGCAAACAAATATGTCGAGCCCCAAAAGTTTTGCATGAATACTCTCCAAGAGGTAATCCCCCTCCTAAAAAAGGGGGACTACATGGCAACATTGGACATGAAAGATGCCTATTTTCATATTTCCATGTTCCCAGCGCACAGGAAGTACTTGCGCTTCAAGGTGGACAGTCGGCACTACCAGTTCAAAGTACTGCCCTTCGGTATAGCCTCGGCTCCAAGGGTATTCACCAAGGTACTGGCAGTGCGGCAGCACACCTACGCAGGGAGGCAATCCCGGTGTACCCTTACCTGGACGACTGGCTCATCACGGGGGAAACCCCAGCGATTTGCAGAACGAACATTCAAAGAACAATCGACCTCCTCTTTGAATTGGGTTTCTCTATAAACGAGAAAAAGTCATGTCTGGTGCCAAGCACCTCCAAACTGTTCCTAGGAGCTATCCTAGACACACAAGAGGGGTTGACCTTTCCATCAGAGGAAAGAATTCGGAATATACTACTGCAAATTCCACAATATCAGGCCGGTCGTCAGATAACGGTACGCAAAGCAATGCATTTGCTAGGCATGATGGCGTCATGTATTTACCTAGTCCCCCACGCGCGCCTGCGCATGCGTCCCATGCAGGAATGGTTGGCGAAACAGTGGTCTCAGGCAAGTGGTCAGTGGGATGATCTAGTGGTCGTTTCGCCAACACTGGTACAAAGCCTTCACTGGTGGACAAGAGAAAATCTGTCCAAGGGGAAACCCTTTTACGATCCCGAGATACAGGCGGTAGTCACAACCGATGCATGCCTGACAGGGTGGGGAGCTCACCTCCTCCACCACACAGCTCAGGGGCTCTGGTCTCACTCAGTGGCCAAGAATCACATCAACCTGCTAGAGCTTCTGGCAGTATTCAGAGCGCTTCAGGCGTTCGAGCCCTATTTGCTAAATCTGTCAGTGCAGATCCGAACGGACAGCATTACAGCCATGTTTTACATAAACAAACAGGGAGGGACTCGTTCGCCAAATCTGTGCAAGCTTGCCCAGAAAATGTGGACATGGGCACTCAAACTGAACATCTTCCTGTCATCATAACATGTACCAGGGGATCTCAATTCTCTAACAGATGCACTAAGCAGAGATCCCCTCCCAAAAGAGCACGAATGGTGTCTACACAGAGAAATCGTAGAAGATCTCTTCTCTCAGTGGGGTTCCCCCACCATAGACCTATTCGCCACAAGCGAAAACAGACAATGCCCAAGATTCGCGTCCAGATTCCCACATCCAGGATCCCAGGGGAACGCCCTGTGGATGAACTGGTCAGGAATGTTTGCATACGCTTTTCCACCAACTCCTCTCATCAGGAAGGTGGTGAACAAGATGAACAGGGAATCAATGACGCTCGTCCTAGTTGCTCCCATGCGGGCGAGACAACCGTGGTTCCCACACTTACGCAGACTAGCGACGTGCGACCCCATCAAGCTTCCGGGCTGGTACAACCTACTGTCCCAGCATCAGGGTCAAACAGTACATCCTCTACCCAGCTCAATGAACCTAGCAGCATGGCTCCTGAGGTCATAGAGTTTGGACGTCTAAATTTGCCTCAAAGATGTATGGACATCCTAAAAGAATCTAGGAAGCCTACCACGAGGCACTGCTACTTTGACAAGTGGAAGAGATTTGTTATCTGGTGCCAGAATAGACAAATCAACCCAGTTGATTGCACTCCTTCTACTATTGTTACATATATGCTCCACCTGCTGGATGCAGGACTGGTTTTTAACTCACTGAAGGTGCATCGGGCAGCTCTGTCAGCATATACCACATCCCAGAACAAGGTGTCGTGGTGGAAACTTCCAGTGGTTAAAGCCTTTATGGAAGCACTAAAGAGACTTCACCCTCCTTTTTCAAACCCACCACCAGGGAGGGACCTTAATGTGGTGCTAGCTAAACTCATGGGCCCCCCATTCGAACCCATGCATAAAAGCAGTCTCAAACACCTGATTTATAAGACAGCCTTCTTAGTAGCTATTACATCCATAAGAGGGGTTAGTGAAATTCAGGCTCTGTCAGTGCAAGATCCTTTCTTTACAGTTCACAAGGATAAACTGTTTTTTTTGCGTACACACCCTAGGTTCTCACCTAAGTTTATTTCCAAATTCCACGTGAACCAGTCCATCGAGCTTCTGGCTTTCTTCCAAAACCCACAAAGCTTGGCTGAGGTGAAACTACACACCCTAGATGTACGTAGGGCGGTCCTCTACTATGTAAACAAGACCAGACCGCTAAGGAAAACAGACCAACTGTTTGTCTCCGTAGCTACAGGCAGAGAGGGGGATCGCGTCTCTAAAGGTGCCATCTCTAAGTGGATTATTAACTGTATCCAGCTGTGTTACTCCCTTTCTGAAAAAACTCTGCCTTTCACGCCAAGAGCCCACTCTACAAGAGGCATTGGGGCCACTCTGGCTTTCATTGCAAATGTACCCCTTGATACCATTTGCAAAGCAGCTACTTGGAGCTCTATTCACACTTTTACTCAGCACTACTGCATTGACACACATTCCAAGACAAATACACAAGTGGGACAAGTGGTTCTAAGACATTTATTTGCTCATGACCCTTCTCACATCCCACCTCCTTCTTCAGGTACTGCTCGCTAATCTATGCACAGCATGTGATCTAAGCAGATTCCACAAGCCTCAGAAGGGATACCTTACTCACCGTAATCGTATTTCTGATGCTTGTATCTGCTTAGATTCACATGTGACCCACCCTTCCTCCCCTCTGAGAGAAGGCGCATGGATGCTTGTAGTCTTACCTTTCTTTCTATCTGCTTGGATTATCTGTACTCGCGATACTCCTCATGCTACCTTATGTCAGAAAAAATACAATCTGAGGGTCCTACACGCGTGAGGGATCATGGGTACAGTGGAGGTCACACTAGGGATAGTATTACTGGCACGCCGTGTGTCGACGCCCATTTTCGAGTTTCGAAAAACAAACTGTAATACTCCGCAACTTCCACTAGATGTCGGCCTATGCACAGCATGTGAAGCTAAGCAGATACAACATCAGAAATACGATTACAGTGAGTAATGTATCATATATATATATATATATATATATTCACTAAAAAAAACTTTAACGGTACGTTATGGTTCCAAGTAAAACCGAAAAACCCTTGAAAATCGACAGTTATGGTAAGCTAAGCAACCATAACTCGCGCCACCACTGTGCATTAAGACTAACACCCAGGACATCAAAGATGACATCACAAATGTCATTGATGACATCACTGATGACATCACATGTCTGGCTCCCCCTTTTTTCCTTTACTGACTTATCTAGGCCACATGGTATTCTTCAGTAACAGTCAGGAATACAAAATTGAAAAGGTACTATATTTGTAGACTAATCCTTCAAGTATGTTCTTACAGTAATTTCCTTAGGGTCCAGTCAAATCATGTGATACATATGCATAGGGTAAGTAGCACCTTTGAAATAGAGCAATCATTTCTCTGCATAAAAGTAATCGGTTAGGTTATGAACACTTTCTGCTACTACTGCTGCTTTTTTCCTTGCTTCAATTTCCTTATATATACTCACATTTGTATGTGTTGTTGTCTCTTTGTGTATTGTCTATAATAATGCAATTATGTAGTAAGTGGGTTTTATTACCTACTTCTCACATGTTTCACAGTATGTTAAACTCTAATAAGAAAACAGTTATCATTTCACTATTCAACATGGCAAGCTTATGAATATTGCACCTCCATCATGTATGCTGCACACAATGCCTATGTTTCTACATGAGTACCTTAGTATACTGGATACAACGTCATAATAGAATGCTATTTATATCAACGCATTGCTTAATGCACTAATTAGCACTTGATATTTATTCCAATGATCCTTGACACTTTTTGGTCAACATTATAATAAGAATACCTTCTACAGAGTTTTCATGAAAAGTAAATGTACATGTGATGTCATCAGTGATGTCATCAATGACATTTGTGATGTCATCTTTGATGCCATCAAGACATTGGCATGAACTTCGGCCTAGACCACCATAAAATATGTTATGTTACTCCTAATGGCCACTGCAGCGTACGGACAAATGGGTCCTGTGCGATTGTCCCACAAAACAGTGACGGTTAGGCAGCCGGTCACGAGTACATGCATCTGGCGTGCAAAAAATCCATCACTTGGCATCTGGAATCCATGGCAATCACAGTAAGGCAGGATGTAGCTGTTCGGAAAACATAACAGAAAATACGTATCAATACCCAACCTTTAGCAAACCATTTAAAAACAGACAAAAAGAACGTGGAAACTGATACACAAATCGATGTGGTCATACATTACATTTTAAAGAAATATTAGTGTTGAACATAGGTGAATCTAGTGATAGCCTACAAACGGTGAGAATCCATAAGTAAAAAAAAATGACAACGACACAGAAAGATAGTACTTCAGTTACATTGCCAAAATTAATGTTCTGGTAATAAAAAATTAAATCTCGTTCCGGTGTAGAGTTGTCAAAAGTAAACTTACACGATATTCACTGTCTCCATTGTCTTCGTGAAACTCAGACAGCAATGTACTTGCACCAAAGAATCTTCTTGAACTGATATTACGTGTGCCTTACAAACATTTTGAATACATAACCTTATCAAATGGTAGTTTTTGCAAACTTTCACTCCCTGCATTCTTACTGAATTTTCCCTTTCGCTCAAAGTCAAAAAACAATTGACCCTTTTCAGTCGGATGTGTGGGCCTACTGAGCTCGCAACAAAAAAAGCAAAGCAAGTGATCTTCACTCAGAATGCAAATACATTCTGACTTTGCAACAACATGTCTCAATGCATTCATGAGAACTGGTACTCCCATACACTTGCAGACCCGCTGTTTCCATCAAACAATGCAGGTGACTGCCTCAGATTTCAAACTCTAGGACGCCAGTCTGACTGCAATATTATTTTAAATACATTGTAACACAAACACAGTAATTCTTCGCCTGTACTTAACGGACAATATATTGAGCAGCAACTTCCAATTTACCATATAACTTTGGTGACACGAGTTTAACAAGTGCAATGTTGTGTTGTTTTCTATGTGTTAGTGGCTATGTCCGCGTACACCAAAACACGAATGAAAGATGGTGGGCGCAGCGAAACAATCTGACGCGCTTCACGCTGTTCAACATCCAATCAGTGAACGCATCACATGTCCGCGGACATGACGCTACGGATTAGCCAATCAGTATCTTGTCCGCGGAGCGAACAGGGAAGTGTGACCGTGGAGCGGACATAGATATCACTAATTTTTTGAGACATACTTTTTGGTCGTTTTAAAGAAAACTACTGGACGGATTGGCACCAAATTTACAAAAGCACGCTTTCGGGACCAAGCTCCTGCCGCAAATTTGGTGAAAATCCGTCCAGCGGTTTGGGCTGTAGGCGTGCGCAAAGTTTTCCCCCATTCAGTCTATGGGAAAAAGACATTTTGGGACCCCCCCCCATAACTTTTCCCCATCTGGACCAAACATCAGCAAACTTTGCAAAAAATGGCCCATATATTTTTTTTGCAAAGTTTGGTGAGGATTCATCCAGGGGCAGCGAAGTTGTAAGCTGCCAAAAAGTGCTCTTCCTATGGAAACAGCAACTTAACCATAACTACACAGCCACTATCGTGACTGTGTAATTCACTAACACAAAATGTTGTTAAAGGGACGTTATGGTTAAGTTGCACTAACAAAAAACTATGAAATTCAATGGAAAAACATTGTTACAAGGACGTTATGGTTACAGGTAAAAGCGAAAAAAAAACGAAATTTGACAGTTATGGTAAGCTAAGCAACCATAACTCGTGCCACCAGTTTGCACTGCAAGGACTAACACCCATGACATCAAAGATGCCATCACAACATCGGTAGTTGCATACTGCAATAGAAAGTTATGCAAGACATCGGAAAGAAATGCATGAACTGGGCAAGTGCCCCCTTCATCTCAAACAGCAATGGAACTCCTATGACATACTGTGCAGTGTTCCCAGCACAATGGGCAACAGTAATGTTGGCATGTTTGTGTATCTCACACAGAAACCAAAATCAGGCACTTCATTGTACCTAGTCCATAGCAGTACACATGTACATCATAGATTGTTAAATGAGTAGCGAGTGCACAGTGTTTTGCTTTCACTGAATGTATGTCGGCATACCCTGAAATCCACACGCTGTGCCTTTATAAAATACACACCCATAACTACACCCTCTGCATTTCTGTGAACAAATACATAGTGTAGCTGCATCGGGCCGTACACACCACACCCACAATCTTGATTGCCCAATCCTGTATCTTCTGCAGGCCCATTTCTATGGACGTCATCTGTAAAAGGGGCGTATGTACCACATGCCATCCTACAACTATCGCGATATTTGCAGACTTTTCGTGCTGCACGTGCGCAGGAGTGGGGGAATAACTTTGCACCAGGGGAGCGCAGGTGGTTGGGTGTGGTGGCCCTTAAAATAACTTATTTTTTTAAAGGTGCTTCCCCAGAAACACTTGATTTGCGTTTTTCATACGTGAATGTGTGTTTTGAACTACAGCTCACAATCTTACAGTAGGGTCTTCATTGCAGTCTGTAGATTGTGCACACTCATTTCATTCCCACTGGCCAACAAATACATGCCATTTCCCAGCACTCAAGAAGTCACACATGCTTCTGTTGATGAGACCTCTTCCGACCTCTGGCTGCGGATAGGAAGCATTGGAATAATGCCAGGCAATTCTTGGCAGTATACATGAGAAAAGCACCTTGTCAGTAGGAAAAATGCGCTGCACTGCTTTCATCAAAATCTTCAGTTGACTGAACACATGAGAACAAGGCATGGAACCCAAAAAGAAGCCGCCAAAATGCACAATCACAACATGTACAGTTGCCGAAGAGGCCATGCATCGACATTCTAGAAGCAGTCCGCTGAAACAGCACGATTCCATGTCACTCCACAAAACATCCACTCCCTCCAAACCTTAATTGCTAGACGAGTCTTCTTGGAGGGCATACACACACAGATCTTCCACAAAGTAATCACCCACAACGAAAACTGTGTGCCTTGCCATGTTTGCCAGCCGCAGTACACAAAGTTCTGGAAAAGTGAATGCCTCCCTTTCCTGTGACGCACACCCACAGCACCTGATTGGCCAAAGGCCATAGTCCCATTTCCATTGGCCAACATGGTGAGAAGGGCAAAATGTGGCGCGTGCCTTCCCCCAATCACCGTGACGAAGGTGCCCCAGTGAAGCAGGAGGACTTCATCTCCCTATTGGTGCTCTTTTCTGTAACGTACACCCTGACCACCTCATTGGCCAAAGGGCACAGTCCCATTTTTATTGGCCAGCATGCTCACAAACACAGAATGTGGCACGTGCCTTTCTCCAAGTACCGCCAGGGCAGCGCCCCAGTAAAACCAGAGGAGTCCTTCTTCCTATTGGCGTGCGTTCCTCTGACGCACACCCTCAGCAGCACATGATAGGGCAATCGCTACAGTCCCATTTCCATAGTCCAACATGGAGAGGAGCGTTGAATGTGGCATGTGCGAGTCCCCAAATACGTCGAGGGCCGGACCCGAGTGAAGCAGGAGTCCCTCTTCCTATTGCCACACATCCTAAGCAACTCATTGGACAATCCCCACAGTTCCATTTTCGTGGCCACCACCCGCAAAATCCCTGCATGTGACTTTCGTGCTGTGTGCGGCCCTGGAGGAATAACTTGCATCCAGGGAAGGGTGAGTTCGTACTAAGGGGCGACTCTTAAGAGTCTGTTTTTATTTTTATTTTTTTAGATCCTGCTACAAAAACACCTTTTTTGTCTGTTTTCAGTAGCTTTTGAGTTTTCTTCTAAGCACATTAGTTCAGTAAACACTTCACCGCATCCTGTAGACGAGCAAACGAAACTGCCTTGCCAATGGAGGACAATAAAATGCCATTTTGTTGGAAACACTCTGCATGTCCACAAGTAATAAGGTCACTGTTGCAGAAGAACATTCCATGAGCGGACAAAAAAGTGTACATGTTTCTGTTGATGGTACACCTTCATTCGTCTGGCTCGACACAACATCCATGCGCAGTAGGCCATGCTCTTTGTGGTAATGTAGATGAGAGAAGGACCTTGGCGGTGGAAAAAAGCATCCTCGCGACACCCTGCAACCTCCTCAGTCTACGGAACAAATGTAAGGAAAGCAGGTAACCCATATGCATGCCACCGTAAGAAATTACGATAACATCTACTACTGGAAACGTGGCGAGGAAAAGTGCATGCATATCGACGAAATGGCACTCATACACAGAGTTCCACAATGTGTCCACTCCTACCAAACCAAAGTTGCCGTCAAAGTTTCTTTGCAGAGCACAGTTGTGCATATCTATTGCAAAGGGAGCACCTACAGGCAACGCAATACGTTTCGCCATGTCAGCCACCCTCAGTACGCACAGTATAATGTGCAGCCGTTTCAACTCTCCTTCCTGTTAACCACACCCACTTTACTTGATTGACTAATCCCCACACTGCCATCGCAATTGGGCAAGTTGGTGTAAAGGGCAAATTTTGCCACATGCACCTCCAAAAGTAGTGCGTGGGCTGCACCCCTGTAAACCTGGAATAGTCCTCCTTCCATTTGCACTATCTTTTCTGCAGCTGTACCTCATTAGGTTATACTGGTAAACAGACATCCACGAATCGCATTAAAGGCGCCATCAGCGAACACTGTCACTGCTGTGCAACACTTGAAATGTACAGTTAAACATTCACAGTACAAATGTGCCATTCCAAAGCATGTCCACTACAAAGTTCAATGAAAGTATGCACGATTTCTCCATCTGCATACATCCACATGGCCACCCAGAATGTGGCATGTGCCATCCTGAAAGTACTGTGTAATCCACTAACTTTTTGTGATGGTGAATATGGGTGGGGGGGTGTGGTCGGTGGTAAACAATATGAAAGTAGGCAGGGGATTTAGTCTTCCAGCGTATATGTGTGAACGTTTTTATTTTTTATTTTATTTTTTTAGGCCATGCAAGCACATTTTTCTTTATTTTCTCTTTGTATGCGTTTCGGTTTGCCTGTCCTCACATTTTTAAAACATTCTGTTCAATGCTTCTTGCACAGTGCGAAAGAAAACGGCATTGCCAATGGTGCTCAAATAAATGCCATTTCTACAGAACCACTGCATGTTTTGCGACCTCATAGTGGGTGGAGAACATGCCAGCAGTCTGCATAAACCGACGTATAAATCTGTTTATAACACACCTTCCGACCGCTGGCTGGGGACAAATTACACCGTCATGGTCCCAGAGTGCTCTTGGTGTGATGCATGAGAAAACCAGCTTGGCAGTAGGGAAAAAAGGCATCACTGCGGTCAGCAACCTCATCAGTAGACAGATTAACCGTCCACACGACATGTAACCCAAATGTGCACTTCCATAGTGCACCACCACATAGTCCACGTTCGTGACGGACGCCACATATCTGCAAAGGCGAACCATCCCGCCGAAAATGTAGTCACCCTGACTGACCCAGAAAGCATCCACTCCTTCCGACCCGAAATTACTAGCAACGCCTCTTTGCACGCACCACTTGTGCAGATGGTGCACAAAAATATCACTGACGATGAGCACGGTTCGTCTCTCCATCTCCACTATCCTCACGACACAGTATTGTGACGAAATGGTAATGCCCCTTCCTATGAACCACGCCCTAAACTCCTAATTGTCTATTTCCCACAAATCCATTTCCACCCTGCTCATAATGGGAGGATGTGCATGTGCGCTTTCCCATCTACAGTGAGGGCCACTGCCCAATAAAGTTGTGCCAATACTTCTTCCCTTTGCATGGTCACTTTTTGCAGCACTCCCCAAATTGGGTGCTGTTGCATTTCAAAAACACGCATGCACCAATCGCATACAAAACCTCTGCACTGCATACTGTCATTTCTGTAGATCACTCCTGTTTTACCGTTCAACACTCTCAGTATATGCTCCGTTTGTTTGCAAAGCCCCTCCACCAGAAATGTCTGCTAAAGAAGGCCGTATTGCATCATCCACAAACATCCTAATACGCCCCCGGCACACCATTAGGTATTCAGACAGCATTGCAACCCTTTCCACACCCACCGCAACACTGCACATTCAAGCAAGGGACCATGTGGGCACCCAACATTATCCACAAACGTTACATACGTAGCGGCAGTTCTACCCATCACCCTCAAACCATAAAACACCCATGCAGAAAAGATTTCACTTACCAGAAGCCACAACCATAGTGCAGCCTGCACCACCCCTACGCACTACCAATCACACGCGATTGTGTCACTTCCAGCCTATGCACAGCACCTTTACAACACTGGGCCTACTTCAATAAATTTGCACACATATAAACTGCCCTTGAACCATACCCACTTCCATAGTCACATTACATACGCACTGCACCCTGTGGCCACACCACCCATCTTCTCACTGCACCATCTCCTGCCGCACACCAAATACTGTGGCATGTTCATACTATCACCACAACAACAGAATGAACATTTCACGCTTTGCAACTCTCTTGGTCTGCTGTAGCATGTTGACAATGTGCCTCATACGCATTTCCCAAACATCACCACCCTGTGCCACATACACTGCCAAACCTGCAATGCTCCAGTGGGTCTGCTCCTTGCACACATTCCCCCCACTGTAATTGAACAATACATGTCAGCATATCACCAACTACCACTATACACATATACACCACTGGCACAAGCATTGCACCCAGTGCCCACACAGCGTGACCTTTCTCTACAGCAACTCCAACCACAGAGCACCGCCATGGAGGTATTCAGTAACAAATTGCAACAGTTCCCATAATGTACAAACAAACAAGACACTCTCTCCTGCATCCCTGTACACTTTCAATCACATACTATGGGCGTACCCACTACCATTCACAAACTATTGTCCCACTGCCAACCTACCCACAATCTATTTGCAACAGGGGTCTATAACTGCTGAAATGGCCTCCACACCAATTCCTTACATGTCACCACCCTCTAACTCATGCACATTGAAAAAATGCATTACTGGCGTGCGTGCCTGCCTGCGGCCATGCATCCAATAGTCTAGGCCTTGAACACACTCACGCCAACATAATGCCACCATGCATGTCTCCATGTCGGCTTCTGGGACAATGCACATAGACTCCTACCCAACCTATACACCGCCAAGGCGCTACGCAGCACCACACGTAGTTACTCGCACTTCACCCCAACTCCCCCACACCATAAAACATGCAATCACGAACATAGGTTGCACTTACTGAATGCACAAGCATACCACATCCTCCACCACCTCTACCCACAGCCATTCACAAAGTACTGTGTCATTGCCAACCTCCCCACAATCACTTTGCAGCACTAACGCTACTGCACCCAATTGGCACACACCACACTTTGCAAGCACCACCCTGTACCGGATGCAGATTGAGCCATGCCTTCCTGTGGTGTGTATCCTAAGCTCCTCAGTGCATGCCCTACAGCCTATGGGCTACGGCCTTCGCCGATGCACCCAATAGTGTAATCCTTCCACAGACCCACTGCACCTTCATTCACTCATGCATGCCACCATGTGCCCAACTACTGCTTTCCATCCGCGATTGCTCCGCAACCCGCACTCCCACCCAACCTATCATGTGCAATTCACTCCTCATCTGTAAATGAGCTGGCACCACTCACCGCGAAAAGAGTTCCCTGCAAACAGGTTGTGGCATAAACTAAGCAACCGTTACTACAGCTGCCTCCAATCACCACAGAAAATACTAGCCTATGTATGTCACATGAACCACTTCTCACTCCCCCATCCATTCCTTCCTTTATGGCTGCCGACACAATGTGTACCGTACATTTTTCATTACCTGCAACTGCTGTACTTTCATTTGATACACCATGGCGGCTTCCCCAAAAAATGTTGACGCACAGCACGCTTCCATCTAGCCAACCACCGGCCACGTCCAAACTTCTCCAACACCATGCCGTACCGCGATCCAATGACACTTCTCTCCGCAGAGCGAACAGGGAAATGGGTCCACGGAGCGGACCCAGATATCACACATTTTTTGGAACGAACATTTCAGTGTTTTTTAACAAATTTACCAGTCTGATTTCCCCCGAACACACAAAGGCACGTTTTCTGGCCCAAGCACCCGCTCCTGGTGCAAATTTGGTGAAAATCCGTCCAGCCGTTCGACCTTTAGCCATGTGCAAAGTTTTGCCCCATTCAGACTATGGGGAAAAAAAATGTTGGACCCCCTTATAACTCCCCCTCCACCCCCCCGCGCGAAACTTCACCCAACTTGGCGAAGAAATTCAGAACCGCCCATATACTTATTTTACAAAGTTTGGTGAGGATTCCTCCAGGGGGGGCGAAGATATAAGCCGCTGAAAAAGTGCTCTTTCTATGAGTTTAGCGACGTAACCATATTTTTTTTTTGTGGATTAGGGGTTTATCGAATAGTAGACTTAGTATTTGCTGAATAGTTGGCTAAAGTATTCGGTGCCATGTAAAAATATCCCTGTGATAATGTCTGCAATACAAAATATTGCTAATGTCGTACAGTGTAAATAAACTAAGAACCTTTAACCTGACTGTTGTAAATCAATCTGTGAAAAAATAAACTTTTTATTGGCATATAATGTGCAATTAGAATTAATTGAGGGAGCAGCTTGTCAATTACTGTGAAATCTACAAACGACGCAAGCCTCAAGTACAAAGAAACAGTCACCATGGCTGGGCGACACGGTAACCGCATATACTCCAGTTCGGGCGCACTCACTTTACTCCAGACCTGGGAATGCCAAGTGTACGAAATTCAGTGTGAGAGTGTTGTGAACAGAGAGCTAGCGACATACCAAGTTTCGAGTGTCTCCTCGAAACGGCGGCGGTATCAGGGCAAAGATTCTGCGTAAGCTGGTCAGTCCACTGGTTGGCCAAGGGACACTTCCGAGAAGGCTTACTTGCAGGGTTTGATGAAGGTGCCGAGAATAGTTGGTCCCACTATTCCAATGGGCCGAAGCGTCTTCGCAGACCTTCTAGGACGACCAGATGCAGAGGGGTCCAGCCGTATGACAGCAGGCTCAGGGTGCCAACCTTCACATTTTAGGCAGTCAATACTACTTATCACGCCTGATGCACTTCAGTAAACTGGATCTGTTCTGTCTAGCAGCCACGCACCAGGAGCCAGTCACCCTACGCACTCGAATGAGAATATTATCTGGAACCAGGGGTGTTGCTAGGTCTGGAAAAGATCAGGGGCTAAGCCAATGTCGGGACGTGTGGAATTTGGGGCTAGCTATATCCTTTTGGTTGTAGCCCCTAAGCTTCTATCCGTGGCTACAACCAAAAGACCCGGGGCTATAGCCCCCTTAGCCCCCCCACCTAACCCTCCTGGAACTGAATACATTTTCTCATTGTCACACTGATCTCTTCTGCAACATGCAGTTACATTTTTATCACGGCATGGCGTGTCATGATTTGAGTACTATAGTGAATTCTTCCATTGCTGTATCACTTTTGTGACACGATTATAACTGGGGGGATATTATTATGTGATGCCAAGTATTCTGCCGACGCCGAATAGTTGCCTTTCCAATAAAGTTGCACACACACAACCCACTCTAAGTTAAAAACAGACTTTAAAATATGTATGTCCATTTTTTTCATTTGACTTTTTGTTATCTACAGAACAGGTTTGTTTAAAGCATGAAAACAAATATTCAATAGCAGTGAACTTAATATTTTTGTGAGTTCATAAATCGCTTGTTGAGCAAGGCCCAAGTAACCAGGACGAGCACAAAGGTAAGTTTGCATATGTGCAATCGCTGTGAGGGGAGTGACTGGGATGTGGCTGCTCATACTTTCAAATATTCCTTTTGGTCCTGCCCATCTTTCGGTTTCTGGCTTCAGCAAGGCACTGAAACAAAAAAGGACGGATTCCACCAGTTAGCAACCTGCTGACTGCTGAAGTGCTTCTGAATGCAAACCTTTTGGAAGCTAAATCTAGGGTTTCCACTTGTGGTAAGGAGAAAACATATCTCACTGGTGGGGGTGTGGGGGGCGGGTTGGCATAAAAATGAAATATCTCTATAATATTTTGCAATAAAAGGAATGCTGGCTATTGAGTGCAGACCCAGAAAGCCACAAAAATGACACTTTAGGAGAGGTGTTATTATGACAGCCGTTGGTGATGTCGGGGTACAGCTTGATGTTGGTGATGCGTTGCTAAATGTGGTCATTGGTTCCATTAAGTTAGCTCTGTTTTCCTTGATCAGGGTGGCTGGCCATGGATCACATTGCTCAGTGGAGGCATGTAGTTTATTAGTGAAATTAGTTTGCAATAGTTGAATTCTCGGGATACTAATGATGCACTAAGGCTACAGGTCATTATAAGAAAAAACAAAATTGAAAGGGCAGTTAGCAATAACTACAAATTAACATCTAAGAGTGCATATACAAATGTGTGTGTGTGTGTGTTTTTTTCCAGCTTTCCAACCGTTTATTCCGATGAAATCAACGGTATATTATTCCTCTCCTAAAATCATGTCTGACATTTGAGACGAATAAAATCTTTTTAGCTTAACTCACCTGCTCAACTCATTTGTTTCGGTGCCATGTTTAAGGTTGCCATTGCAGGGCGACTGCTTTTCCTGTTTGTTTTTCTGTGTTTTTGTTTTGTAATACACACCTTCAGTGTTAGTAATTGAGTCCCTTTTTTTGGTCTGGCAGTATTTCATCCTTTGTGATGTGCCTAGGACAGGCTAGTGGCAGTACACGTACAATTCTTTCCGGTTCACCACTGTGAGCCATCTATTTAATAAAAATAAAATGAATCTTACTGCCATTTCTTGATAGCATATGTTCAAAATGCCTGCCTCACATGATTTAAGAACTGTCCTTTTGGGATAATTTGCTTTTTGTGTTTCCTGACTTCTCAGGCCAATAATCTCCCAAATAACAGCATGCTCTTTTGCGCCATCCTGCTCAGGTCTCCTGGTCGGTGCTCTCTGTGACTGGAAATGGTTGAAACTAAGATTAAGACTCATTGGTCAGCCTTTGCAAGTTTGAAAGGTGCAGAGCCTTCCTGTTGGAGGTCTGAGTATCACCTGCAACCTGGACTTTTGGTAAGAAGAGTGTCTGCAGCCATTCTAGAGGTCGCTCACTGGAGCTAAGAATATGAAGAAAAGCCTGGAACTGTAGACCAGCAGGACTGCAGCAGAAGCAACCAGCTTTGCATAAGCCAGTCATCGAGGACTCTCTGCTTAATCTCATACGACAGGGATGACCTTTGTTGGTGCGTTCCACCCCTGGACATATGGGAACAACCAGTCCTATGTCTAGCATACTTGTCTTGCTGTTAGTGTAGTTGGTGTCCCAGGAAATTGTTTTCAGTTGACCGTTCACCGACCCAGCCTCTCTGCTTAAACTGGCAGTCCTGAGTTGGGATTTGGTGGATCTTCTGCTTCTGGCCCAGGACAATTGTCACCTGCATCAATTGCTCTCCATCCAGACAAGGCGCCTGTCTGGAGCCTGTTTTTTGTTGCTGCTTTGAGTTGAGCCTCCTGACCCCATACATGGATGTATTCACTGCATCACTTTGTATGCTGTGGTCTAGGAGTCCATCCTAGTCATGGAAAGCTGTAATCTCTGTCCCTGGACATTTGATCAGTCCTGCTGAAGCACTTCTGGATCTGCATATGACAGACATTCACTTCACTTAAAACCGTGGATGGGTGTTCCCCTAACTTCGCAGGCACATAGGGGCCAACAATATCAACAAATCAAAAAAGTGGTGCCTTGCGAGTAACATTATTTTTTAATTTAATTTCTCATTTGGGGCTACAGATGAGTCAATGGATCTCTTGAGGCAGATATAAAAATGAATCATTTATTAACATGTTATTTATTAACAATCTAGAAAAGTCTCATTCTAAAAATCCACACACACTATTGACATAAGGCATTTCATAAAAATCAAGAACTGTGCAAAAGACGAGGAGGAAATGTGCAAATATGCAAACATGTGTAACGTAATATTTTGCTACAAAAGCAGCCACATTCTATATACTTAAAGCTTTCAAAAACCCAGTTTGTCCTTATACATATTCATTATTGCAACAACAAAAAACATGTAGAACAGATGCAAATACTATCATGAATCTGAAAAATTAAATTCATCACTCTAAACAGTCTTCCAAAGGTTGTTAAGAGGAACCAAAAACTCTTGTCAAAAGCTCCTCATTGTTTGATGAAGACCTTCCCTTTTTCTAGCTTCGACACTAGAACTGATGTCCGTCTTCTTTGGGACCAGACTGTATCAGTGGATGATTCCTGATATCTTTCTAATTCTCATCCGCCATCCAAACTAGTCTCTATAGACATACCGCATACACATTTTACCATTAAAACACGCAATATACAGCTGCCTGTCCATCACCCATTGTACTATATTGCAACTCCCATTCATGTACAGAAACAAAGTGCATTTACCATGAGCTCTCAAATAGTTTCTTGATGCGGAAAACGACATCTTCAGTGACTAACGGGAAACCTAATCCTACAACAACATAACAAAGAATTAGGCTCAACAATGATCATGAATGGTTCCCACAGTAACGAATAATTATGGTAAATAACCTCTAATCATCGTTAAAAGTGCACACAATGCATGCACTACCCAGGCAAGAAAAAGCGGACCACACCTACCTCTACCATATTTTAAATTCTTCTGGCAGTGAGGACAATCTTATTTTCTTTTGTTTCTGTCACCTTTTTCCTTTCTTTTCAGACTTAGCACTCTGATCGCACTTTGGCTGCACGGTCTTTATAAGTCTAGAATTACAATTCACACAGAAAGATTCTTTATTGTTTATAGTTTATCACTTTAGTTGCAAATTAGTTTAAGTGTGCCCATTTGAATCGTGCGCCCAGAAATATACACAATTTCTAATTCTATCTGCATCTTTTACTTACTGAAGCGTGTAGCGAGACCTCAGCTGCTTAAACCCAGAAATCATCACTTTTGGGAGATGTCAAATCGAGTCATTTACCAATGCCGAGTTATAAAACTGAAAGCGCACGTCAAATCTGCGACTCGCGCTTCCTGATTGAGGATAGTGTTCAGAAACGCTGCCTCGCTACTCTAAACGCAGGTGCTATCTTTTACTATCTCCTAATGTCCTATGCTTTCTCATACTCTGGTATGGTTTCCATCCTGTATCGATGTAAAACTTTGATCAACATTAAAGCACGATTACACCAGGCCACTATGGGTCGAAATATAGTTGAACCCCTCATCTTTGTCACTCGGGCTAGCATAATTTCCATTGGCCCCACTTTAATTATTCATTTACAAATGAGGATAATTCATTAAATAAACGCTATAATTTTAGCACCGAATTTCTACATTTTTTGCGACTGTTAACGCACACAGTTGGCGCGCCAACAATGATGCTCCTAACTGTATCAACAGCGGCGCCATACTTGAATAAAAAAACTGGAACCATTAGTTTTCTGACTTAGTTGTACTTCAATTACAAAAATAATTAACTACACCAATGACCACGAATGGCCACTTTCTAGATGTCACAGTGTACCTTATTTATAGCTCCATGGGGTATCAAATATAGACTAAAACGTGGTGAGAGAAACCTATTGAAAACATATCTGTATGTTAAGCCACATGTGTGGCACTCAAACCTGTTTTTACCCTATTAAGGCTTCTAATACAAAATATTTATTTTTTCTAGAAAAACGAGAGATCTTCATTATTTAGAAAAGCAACCATTCTCAAATTCATGTTTTAAAAAAAAACAAGCTACATCAATAGTATAAGATGGTTCCATTCTTCTTGGTTTTTGAGGCCATTCATGTAACTCTGTGTATGGTAAAGCTGTTAAGATGAATTTCCGAACTCTGACTTGGTGGGCAGAGGTTCAGAAGGCCAGCCTAGTTTCTTGGAACAGGGTAACCTTCTGGACAAGCCAGACCAATCAAGGTAGCATTGGCAGCGGTCAAGACTAGGTATCATGAGGGATGAGGGTGACTGAAAGGCCTTTGAAAGTTCACCACACAATAACAATCACAATAATACTTTTAGATCAATACAGTCCTATCTAAATACATATGTACAAGACCAATGGGGTCTAAAGGGTTAATGCACGAAATGGGTCCTTACCTAAAAGGGGAAGGAAACAGGCAGTGCAAATAGTCTTTAGTCCCTTCTGCATTCAACACAATTCTACCTGGGAGGCAGTGAAATCCCTACGAACAGTGGAGCCTAGTGCTCAAATGCACTTGCAATGCTGGTGCAAGCGGTAATGCAAATGAGCAAAACAGGGTCTCTTCAAGGGTCTGTAGTAGCTCAGGAAGGTGGGTGAGGCGATGAAGACTATGTTCCCACTATTCGTGGAGGATCTCCCCAACATGGCAGAACAGGTTCCAGAGTTCGGGAATGGTTCGCTAGTTCACACTAGCAGTGGGAAGGAGAGGGGCCCTCAGGGGCCACTCATGCGTAAAAATGGATGGAGGCGCTAGGGGGCACCGGTTAGGGTTGTAATTACTCACCGACCCCCGGCGCACTCCAGACCAAATTTTGGCAGTCGAGTCCACTTCGGTTGCAGGTTCAAGTGCAGGGATTTGGCGGCTTTACGGATTTCAGCGACAAAGATACAGTGATGATTGCCAAACGGGACAGTGACAATTTCTCTGCTCCTGGTGGATGGATCAGGCCAGTTTCACTGCAGCAGGCTTTAGGGGCAAGAGGGGCACAAAAGCAGCACACCTGCAAAGTTAGTCACCGTGGCTGGGCGACACGGTAACTGCATATACTCCAGTTCGGGCGCA
Organism: Ambystoma mexicanum; assembly: GCF_040938575.1. Taxonomy (NCBI): domain Eukaryota; kingdom Metazoa; phylum Chordata; class Amphibia; order Caudata; family Ambystomatidae; genus Ambystoma; species Ambystoma mexicanum. The sequence goes on along the minus strand of NC_090932.1, from coordinate 601,997,720 downwards.
CTCACTTTACTCCAGACCTGGGAATGCCAAGGGTACGAAATTCAGCGTGAGAGTGTTGTGAACAGAGAGCTAGCGACATACCAAGTTTCGAGTGTCTCCTCGAAACGGCGGCGGTATCAGGGCAAAGATTCTGCGTAAGCTGGTCAGTCCACTGGTTGGCCCAGGGACACTTCCGAGAAGGCTTATTTGCAGGGTTTGATGAAGGTGCCGAGAATAGTTGGTCCCACTATTCCAATGGGCCGAAGCGTCTTCGCAGACCTTCTAGGACGACCAGATGCAGAGGGGTCCAGCGGGATGACAGCAGGCTCAGGGTGCCAAACCTTCCAGCGGGTCACCAGCAGTTCCTCGACTCGGCTTCTTAGTTTCAGGATACTTGGATCCTATCCTTCGTTCAGTGAGCACTCCAGAGATCGATATGGTATAGCTCTGTGGGCCCTTCTCTTATCCAGAATCTCCTTCACACCAAAACGAAGAGGATCCAATGGGAGATCTGCTCACATTCAGGCATACCATACATGGACCACGGTGGTCCCAGGCATTCACAGCACTCCAGACTCTCTGGCACCCAGGGGTGGTATTGGGGATAGATACCCCAGCCCACATCCTGGAGGCACACACGCAAAGCATGCAGAAGCCCGCGAAAGCTTGGAGTTTCGTGGGAGAATGCCTGCCCAAATAAGGACTGACCCGGGTTGGGTCCACCTGGGGAAGGTGAAGGGGCAAGATGGCCAAAGGACAGGACAAAGAACCTCGTGGCATGACCATTTTGGAGCAAGGCCACCTGTTTGTGCCAAACGTGGTTAATGTGGTTTACTTGGCAGGAAAGGGTTAAAAATATAAGAAAGGATAAGCTGCCACCAGCCTTGTCCATGGCACATCTGCACATCCCCTTAAGGCAGAGGTCTTCAAACTGTGGGGCGCGCCCCCATCCCAGGGGGGGGGGCGCCAGAGCCCAGCATGAAATGTTAAAAAAAATTAAAAATATTTTTTTTTTTTTTTTTTTTTTAGATTGGAGGAAATGGGAAGGGCCAGCTCACATGGTCAGACTGGGCCATAAAACGGTCTTAGGCACCAATGAAAAAATGTCCAGCAGTTGCAAATGGATATTCAGTGTTTAATCACAGACTGTTTGATCAGTACCCAAGGGGTTGTTTTTTGTTCAAATGTAAACAAATGGTGATATTTAAGGAATATTTATTCAGCAACAATGGTCAAAACTACTAGCTGCATAGTGAAGTAACTCCTCAAAATGGCCCACATTGGCCAAAAAAGTGGTCCATTTTACTGGCCTAAACTAGCATTTTGCATTTTCGGTACGGTCATCGCCCTATTGCTCTATAGGCCAGTCCAAGCCTTCCGGCTCATCCATAACGGGTGAGGGGGCGTCCACCCACTGGCCACCTCACCCATTATGGAGGAGCCGAAGAGCCAGCCCAGTGAAACACTGAGCACTCCCTCAGCTGCTTTTTCCAGCTGAGGGAGTGCTCCTGGGCTGGCTGCCTGTCAAAGGGAAACTCTGTTTGCCTTTGACAGTTCATTTCCCCGGCCGCACATGATCACTGATCCATGCAACCCTGGGGGTGTTTTGCTTCGTCAGCCTTGCATAGCTCATTGGAAATGCTGGCTGGGGCACTGCATGTATGCATGTATGTGCGAGGGGGTGCGCCTGCGCCTCCTCGCACATACGGGCAGAGCAACCTGGAGCGGGGCATTTTAGCAACCAAGCGAGGTATGTTTATGGCGATTTATTTTTTATTTAAATGTGTATGGATGTGTGTTTGCTTGTGTTATGGGACTGTGGTGGGAGCAGGATAGGCAGCAGCACTGGGATAGTGGTGGGAGTAGGGTGGGGAGAGCCCAGGGTCTGTATTGGGAGTAGGGTACCGTGACGGTGCGCAAAAGTTCATAGCGATTTCTACATACTGTCCATCTGGCACTTTTGGGGGGGCCCGGCCTGCCCATACTTTGCTCAGGGGGGGCCCAGGCCAAAAAAGTTTGAAGACCACTGCCTTAAGGGCATGTCAGTTTCCCCATAATAAAGTGAGCGAAAAGCCCAGAGGAGTGCAGCAGAAGGCTTAGCTCCTCTGATAAAGTCAGACCATGGTGTTTTAAACAAAGCAAAAAGTTTGGGGTTCACAACTGGAGGGAAAATTACACATAAATGGAAATCTTTCCTAACAAAAGCCACCACTGCACTCATGGAGAAAGTTTAGCTGCCACAGACTGGCTGTAATTCCCAAAAACCTTTTCAATGGCCCACCATTTAAAATCCTCTTGGCCATGTTTCTTTTGTTAAAAAATAGGTAACTAAGGGTGACGTGAGGCTCTCTGTCCTTATCCTAGACTTGTGTTCTGTAATCCTTTATTTAACAGCTCTGGATGTTTTACCAATAAAGGTCTTATTGCATGGACAAGTAATTGCATAAATAACGTTATTACTATTGCATGTAGTATAATTTCTTAAAGTCCATGTCATATGATTAACTACAATAGAGCTACATGGAGAGATCATGCTACAATTCCCACAAGGCAAATGGCCCACAACTGGTGCCATCCCCCACATAGAAGTATTGGTGGGAGGTCTATTTTTAGTAGCTCTCTCTGTCCGAGATAGTCAATCCTTTAAGTTCTTTCCTTTTTTCAAGGCTAACATAGGGCATTGTAAAGTCAAATTCTCCAGCTGTATTGGGTGCCAGTGTTTCAAAATAGTTTTCCTATTCTCATTATGATGCGTGTTATATGTCGTGGCACTTACTAGCTGGTTATTTCTCCTCTGTGCTTCCATTTGTACTCAACAAATTAACTCTTGATTTCTTGCTTTTTTTATTGTCTTAATAGTCTGGCAGAATAACCCCTTTTAGAGAGACGGTCCTGTATCAAATTTGTTGTATAGTAAAGTCTTCTAACTTTGTACAATTCAGACTAGCCCTTAGGAATTAGCCATACGGAATATTGTAATGAAGAGTTTAAGAATCATAGCTATCATACCTTAACATAGTATTCCTGTCCGTTTCCTTGCAGAATAAGTCCGCGATTAAAAGACCATTATTTTAACTGATTAAAAGATCCAATAATGCCATCTGTCTGGTGTCGAAATGCATAGTAAATCTCAAATTTGAATTGAGCGAATATAGCGTTTGTAGAATTCAACAATTGTCTGAAGGGATTATTATCCACCAGTAGGAATAGTTTAAATGTCCACATACATAGGGTGGCACAATTGGGGGCAAAAGCTGCCCCCATTTTTTGCAATAATGCATAAGGACAAACATGGAGTTTTTTTAAGCTTTATGCATATAGAATGTGGCTGCTTTTGCAGCAAAATATTACTTTGCGCATTTTAGCTTATTTACACATTTCATGCTTGGCTTTTGCACATTAGTTGATCTATGTGATTTTGCACAATTCCTGTTGATTTTTATGAAATACCTCATGTCAATGGTGTGTCTTTGCAGAATTGTCTTTTGTGTATTTTTAGAATTAGATTTGTCTAGATTTTTTAAAAATTGGAATAATTATATGAAAATATACTTTTTATAATAGGCCTAATAACAAAAATGAACACTGAAATGCAATCGTAAAAACACCATGCAAGCAACACACTATGTAGTACATATATACACTCACTGGAATTGGTGCGACAAAGTTAGTAACTCCACCAATAACTGCAATGGAAAAGGGTGAATAACGTTTATAGCACCAACAGTCTTCAGAGATTGCAATGTGGAGCCTTGTGCTCAATGTTCAATGTGCGTGTAAAAGTGCCCGGTCATTTATAAAGTTTGCAAAGTACTTCTTAGGGAGCAGGAAAAAGTTAGGGGAAGAATTCTGAAGGGGTGAAATGGGTTCCAAGAGCCTGGAGGGAATCTGCTACAGTGAACAAAGCTGTTCCTGACTTTCGGAGGGCTTTAGGAAGTGAATACTACTCAATCCAAAGAGAATGCCAAAATAACCTACAATGCGTAAATGCGTTTGGATGTACAAAGGGCCACCGGTAAGTGACTTCACTACTCACTGCCTTAGCTTGGTTTTGGTCAAGACATGGCAGGTCTCGAGGGGGTTGTCAAGTTTGATTTCCTGCCCTCGGTTCGGCTTGCAGATGCACAGGCACTGCGAGTGTGGATTCAGGTCCAGTTTGGGACAGGAGCTGTAACTCTTGGTTCGGATGTAGAACAAAGAAAACACTGATGCAACAGGTCTCGGGGCACAAGAAGGAATGCAGGAAAACTGCCTTCAGTGACTGTCACTGTTGCCCAGTGATGCAGGGGCACCCAACTCTCGCGGTATGATGCAGCCTCCTATCCATGGGTGCTGGTACGATTACATTTGGTAGAAGGGTGCTGGAATACCGCAAAGTCTCTGGTTCAAACTCGAAATGGCGATGCTCCTGCACAACAATCAAGGATTACGTTGGACAGTCCACTGCATGACCCAGGGACACTTCCAAACAGGCTCAATTGCAGGGTTACCAGGAGACATTGAGACTGATTGTACCCACCACTCCAAGGGTATGAAGCACCTTCACAGGTCTTCTGAAATGAAGCGCAGAACGGTGTTACAAAGGGAATTCAGATGCCAGCCCTCTTTGGTGCATCTCAAAATAACCCCTTCTACTGATCGACTCTTCAGGATACTTTGTTCCGTTTGCGGGTTGGTTCTGGTCTGCTGGAATTAATGCAGGACCCCTCCTCATATCCCCAGTCAGACGAGTGCTCTCTCCCAACCCACCAATGGGAAGATATGCTCCATGCGTGCACACCAGCAGTGGTCCAATCAGGGACCACTGGGGTTCTTGTGCTCTCTTGCACACCAGACACTCTGGCACCAGTAGTGTGGATTGGGACCAGACGGTCCCACCCACTTCCTGGGTACCTATACACGTGACCTGCAGAGACCCATAAAAGGAGCAGCTTTCGTGGGCAACCGTATGCCCAAATAATGAATTCCTGGCTTTAGAAGAGCAGGGGGAAGGCCAAGGGACAAAATGAACAGACAAATTACTTTGTAGCATGGCCATGATAAACACTAGCCACAGTCAAGAGCAAATGCAGTAAACCTGGTATGGCTCGGTAAAATGTTACACAAATGCAAGAAAACACTACTGGTGCCACCAGTCTGTTCCAAGGCACACTGTACAGTCACCAAAAATTCCTTAGATGGTGTCTAGGGCCATAAAACACAAAGACTCCACTGTGCTTTACTGTCAGGTACTTTACACAATGATAAAATGTTACCAGCAATATTCAACAAAGTTGAAAGGCTAAGAGAAATAAAGTTTCTCAGTACTGACAGCCTGAAGGACGTATCCGTTTCCCCATAACAATGAGCAAAAGCCCAGTGGAGTGCACCTCATGGCTGTGCTCCTCTGCAGAAAGTCAGGTTAGGGCACAGAAACAAATGCAAAAATGTTGGTGGTCCGTGGACAATAGAGGAAAAGTTGCTTCTAGAGAAATCTTTTCTAACATGCACCTCATACTGCATATGAGGGTGAGCTTTGTCGCTACACCTACACACTTAGGGTGGGAACTTTATTGCACTAGAAGGACCTGGGGATGGGCTAATTTCTTTAAAATTGTTAATTTAGAACGCATTTATGCTAACGAGTGGTTTCTAAGCATGGGATCGGGATTCAAACCTATGTTGCACTGCGTTGTCTTGCTTCCAAGACAAATACGTTGCCCCTATGCTATCCTTCATCCCCTATGTATCACACCAAGATCCACAAAGAGGGTGGATATTTATTGCACTTAGACTGTATGTGAGATTAAATACTGCTCCTGGCACCTAGTGTGAATCCAGGGGGTAAACGCAGTTGAATGTATAGCTAGCCCATTTATTACCATTGTACTCGGAACTTAGCCAAAGGCACAGCCTCACACCCACACACATCTGCTTTCACATACAACCCAAACACCTTTGCACAGCACCCTTACCATAAGAATGCAGCTATTTTTCATTAAAAAAATTCGAATTGAAGCAACACACATAACTATCCTCTCGCACACACCCTCCTGCGTAGCCCCTAGTATACCTCCTTCCACCCATCCACATGCCATTCAGTTTTGATGACTAGCAGGGTCTAGGCCACCCTCTCATAATTATAATGGCCGTAATGCACACACGCACAATAGCACCTCCCAATTTCCCATAATTTGGTCCCTCCGAGGGCATTCAACCAACCAGCATTGTGACCATAATTATGGTGTAAGGCACTATACAAATCACAAAAATTATTCTTCCTTGGCTTTGGAAATGTGTTTTTTTTTTACCGCTTTTGTTATATTCTTCTTCAAATATGGGCAACAAGCTTCATAACCTTTGGACCTTTCATTAGTCTCCTCTTGCCTTTTGGAAATATCTTTTGGGTTTAATAAATTGCCTTGCTTTTGTTTTCTTTTGGCTTGGACAATGGTTGTCTGCATTAGGTTTTAATAAAATTGCCCCCATTGGGTTGCTGGATTCTCAACAAACTCGTAAGCTTAAAGTTGTCATTTGGTTTTGACAAATACTTGTTTTGCTGTTTCCGATAATTGGGTATTCAAAATTGCCCTTAATGTCACTTCCACTCATGCACTAATGTTTGCTACTCTGTAAATGCCTGCATCGAGCATGCAATTGGTCTATGAGCGATCCGGGTTCACTATCAGCTGGTGAACTCACTGAGTAAGGCATGCGTGTCTGATCCCCTCGCTGCTCCCAGGTGCTCTGCTTCAGTGGCTCCTCGCGACCCAGCAAATTGCTGCTCTTTGTCCACCGTTGCCCACGCCACTTGTAAAAGAAGCTTTCTTCGCTCCGTGGGCTCTCTGGTGCACACCACTCAACGGAGACAGCCTCTTGGGGAAGAATGCTTTCCAGACTTTCAATTACTGCTGCACAGCCTCTGTAAAACAAGTCTTCAGAGGGCAAGCTTCCATCTTTCATGCTTCCCCCTGTACAACCTCTGCACCTAAGGCTTCTGGAGGTACAGATCCTCTCGGGATTGGCTACTGTTTTCTGCTTAACAGTAGTCCCGGCGTCTTCTCCCTCCTCCATTTTCTGCTTCAGCTGCATACACAGTACACACTGCTCACCCTGCTCACTCTGCTTGACTATGGGCTGCACTTTAGGGGGCCTTTTAAGCCTCTGTCCCCCTCAGGTGTGGGTCATTTCTATTAACAACATGACCACTCCTAAAGCAGTGTTCCTCTTTAGCTCTCTTCTTCTCCTTCCCAGTACTTCAGGAATTGTGGGTCTTGGAATCCCAAATAACAGTTTTTCTGGCTTGATTTTCATTCTTCAACTCATTATGTTCCCCATAATATTCATTAAATATGAGTATCAATCACCAGAGTACATTGTAAAGAGGAATACAGTTCTTTAAAGTTTAAATTGTTATTATTCACAGACTTCCTTTCACTGTACCTCTGGGAGTTTGGGGAGTTTTTAGCTTCATAAGTCTCCAGGGTTTTGGAAGGGTTTTTATTTCTTCCAATGCCTAAGTATTTATGATTGTTTTTACCAACATTTAGATGTTCAACTTGCGGAACAAAAGATGATGACAACAAGCCATTACATATTTTGGCATTGAGGAGATGTCTTCCCTAGAGGAAGATAAATACTGTGTCTCAACCCACGGAGTCCTCTCAGTCCCCTTGCCCTTTCTCCTCCCAAGTTATGCTCCTGCAGAACACCACTCCCAAGGTCAGGTACCGAAAGAGTTTGCCTTTCCCAGGCCACCTGGGAGGTGACTTTAGGCAGGGGTTTATTGAGGAGTCTGTAGAATTCATCACGTCTCTCCTCGACCTTTATAAGGATGCGCATTTGGCACCTAGACATACCTTGGGTGCCACCACTGGCGATACTTCCCCTCTCCCCACTGATTCTCCAGCTCAAGTCTGCACAGCTACAGCGTGACCAGATTCCTCTGTTTAAGTTCTTCAAAAGCTGCTGCAGCCTTTTGTGCATCGATTGCTTCCTCCCTCTGTACCCCAAAAGCCAACTTCCTTTCCTCAAGAAGGAACTTTCTGTCAGCCAGCATGGTACGAGGGAGAGTGACTCAAGACCTAAAAGCCAGTTTGGATGTCTCGCATGCGTGGAACCTGTCTGAGACCTTAGGCCGGTGGGACTACTGGGACCTCTGAGAGACGACGCTGCCCGCTCTCTGCGAAGAATGGTGGGCAGCTCTATCCCGGTCCCCCTCCCAATCCACTTCCACACCCTCCCGAGAAATGGATACTTGAGCTGGTGGCTCTTTCTTGACTAGCCCCCTGGGAAACCCTCCTATCCCTCCCCTATACTCCCCCCAGCTTCCTCAAAGGTGTTGAGGCTTTTCAACTGTTCAACCTTCTTAACCATACCATGACAGGGGAGTCTCCTTACTAGGCAAAACCCATGCAGCTCACTTGCTGACAAGGTGTGTGCAGAGCTCATGTCGAGTTTAATTGTAGCAATTAAAATATGTCTGTCAGTGAAGCTAGTGTTAACTGCACACATTTTTTTCCATTTTGAATGACTTAGCTGTTGGCACAGTCTGTGTCAAATACCAACCACTGCCCTTCCTATTCTGCAGGAGCACAAGCATCTGAGTAGTGGCTAAATCAGCTATGCAGCCCTCACACTTCTACAAAATCAGTGATCACAATCAAAAAGGGCACAGTTAAGAGCTATACCTCCTTCTGGTAGCATGAGCCACTTGCAGGCTATACTAATAAGAGGGGTCTGAATGTGAAACAGCAACTCAAAGTGCAACAGCCCAAAATAAAGGAATGTCCAATCAAGGTTCTATAAAAATATATGTATAATTGTACATTGTATGTTGTATGTATGTTGTATGTATGTTGTAATAGAACAGCATTGCACAAAACCCACCCCTGTAGAAAGAACACAGAATATGCAAGAGATATAAAGATGAGCTCTTGGGTGAAAGGCAATCAATCACAATGGTTGTGAAAGAATATGTTTTGTGCCTGATAAGGGGATCAAAGGTGACGTATCAATGTCTAGCGCCCAAAGTTGGACCGTGGGGTCAGTTTTGAGTCAATAATGCCAGCTTGCTGTTCTTGGCAAGCCAAACTTCTTGGAGCTTTGTGAGCAGTTAGAAGATTGAGAGTGCCAAAAGCTGCACTGGAGGGACCTGGTAGTTCAATGTGTCAATAGTCTCAAAACACGGCTCAAAGCAGTTCCACAGTGAAACACAGGAATTTATTTTATTGGGCATTTGTAAGACGCTTATACAACAATGAATTGTTTCAAAGTGCCCACAGAGCAAACGGAAGGGAACAGGTGAGAAAAACAGTGAGACAATGGTACATGTAAAGTACAGAAAGGCAGTCTTACTAGGCCTTGTGAACATTTGGTTTGTGATGGGGCACTGGGGAAGGGGGTAAGATCTAGGGGGATCCACAGGGGATGAAGGGCCAGAGGGATGGTTGCAACAGCAACAGATAAGTGCAGGAGACAGTGCAGGGCAACAGGTAAGTGCCAGACTGTGACCCCCAAGATGGAAGCAGGGTCACTAGCCCATTGATAAGTGCAGGCCTGAGAAGCAAGCAAAAGTGGAGCCCAAAGGCAAGTGCAGGGGAGGTGCTGGTGCTGCAGGTGTCCGGACAGAAGGCCTGGACCCCAAAGAACACATAAGGGCCAAGGCCACCAATCGACAGCTACTGTGGGGTTTAGCATGGAAGGGAGAGAGGGAAGGAGGAGGAAAAGAGGAAAATCTTAATGTGTTTGCGGCACTTGAGGAGGTCCGGCTCAAGACTGAGAGAAAGGGGAAGGCTGTTCCATAGAAGGGAGCCAGCTAAGGAGAGGGAACGGCCACCCGCTCTCTGCTTAGAGAAGCACTTGACCAGCAGAGAGTTGGAGCCAGAGGATTGGAGGTATCTATATCGTGAGTACTTGGTGAGGGCAAGTTGCAGATAGCGTGGTCTCTGGCCCCAGACATCCTTGTGAATGATGCAGAGGGATTTAAATTTGATCCTTGCGGCAACCAGGAGCCAGTGGAGAGTTTTTAGGGCTAGAGAGATATGGTCCCTGGTCTTAAGGTCAAGGGCAAGTCTTGCAGCCCTATTCTGGATCGGGTGGATAGAAGAAGGTAGATTCAGGAAAAGGCTGTTGCAGTAGTCCAGCCTGGAGGGCACCAGACCTCTGGTGACATTGAGCTTCTGGGGGAAGGAGAGGATGCCCCGGTGGAGCAGGAGTTGGAAATGGGCCTTCTTGGCAAGTTCCAAGATGTGGGCAGTGAAAGTGAGAGAGGGGTCGAAGATAACTCCAGTTTTGTGGCCGCAGGGGAAGGGGGGGAATTGTCCAGAGTGAAGGGAGAAAAGAGGGAACAGGAGTCCCGATGTGAAGAATCTCAATCTTGCTCGTATTGAGACAAAGGTCCTTGGAAGTACACCAAGACTGAATAGCGGAAAGGCAGCCAGGAATGACACAGGAGGTTAGAAGAGAAGCGGATGGTAGTCTGAAGAAGATCCTGGCAGACCTGTCTCTCAGGGGTTGAGTCGCAATCCAGGGCCACTGGGACAAGATAAGTCCTTGTTCTCGTTCTCTCAAACACAGAGGATACAAGCAAACACCTGCAGGAGTCCTTCACCTCTAGTGACGTCCTGGGTATTGATGTAGCTGGCAGAGAGTCAGGTCTTGCTCCAGCAGCCGATTACCTCCAGTGTGCTCTGGGTATGGTTAGGGAGTACAGCTTGCCCTGCCATCCACTCATAACTGGAGCACTCTGGAAATGCCTGCTCTCCCAACAGGGTCCAAACTAATTATTCTTGAAGTCAGAAGATGAGTCAGACAAGGAGTGGGAGACACCCTCTTGTATAGGTAAACTTCCACAGGTAATTTCACTAAAGTAAGCCTGCTTTACGGTGTCAATTACCTTTCCTTGTGTCAAGTGGTCTTTGCCTTCTGATATCACACCCAAAATGCTTTGTGCTAAAGGAAATGAAAAGAGGTACACAGACAATCAAGATGGAGGAACCTTTCCCCAACTGTGTAGAGATCCCCCTTGCTACATTACTAACTCTGCCCCTTCTCAGGCCCATAGTATCAAAGAACCTTCGGTATGCAACACCCTGGTGTGAGGATAGTCCTTTTGTGTAGGATGTGCCCTTTGATTCCCGCTTCTGAGGACAGCAGCTGCTGAGGGGTTGTCTTGCTAGAGAGAGGCATAACACAACCTTACAAAGGATCAAAGAGGAGCAGCCCCTACGGCTACAGGGTATTGGGTAATATCATCCCCATAAATAATGTCACCATACATATAGTCGCCGGGAAACTGCACAGGCAACATTATTTATGTGGATAATTTATGGAGTAAATGGGAGCGGGGGTGTCCCCGCTCCCTTTAAAAAAATATGGAGTTGTGGGGGTGTCCCCTGCAGGTTCCATGGGGTAATATCGCGTGGGAAAAAAAACGCCATTCTTGTATGACAACATTTTTGCGGGGATATTATCACATGGAACCGACTACAGTCCTGCTGGGTACAGCAGGGTCAGCCAGTCTATGGGACTGAGCTCACAGTGGTGATACATGTACAATACCAATCTGATGTTGCTTTAATAATTATGAGAAATACTAACCACCATAGCCTAAACTCCGGAATGGCTTATATTTAAAGTTTACAACTGCCACCAGGATAGTAACTATAATAAATATGAGGTTTTGGGGCGGTGGTGCAGGTTTAAATGTAGCCTCTGCACTGTAACTTGGCTGTCAAAGTAGCTGTCAAACGAGTCGCCTGTGACCTCTGAACTTACTCTATGACACTGGAGAGCAGCAGTTGCAGATCAGGAGACTGATGCACCATGGCACAGGTGTATGTGATGCTTTTGGCATGAGGCTTATGAAATGCAGGTCTGATTAGCAGGTCATCCTTTCTGAGGTGGAATTATCAACATCACTTTATTAATGAATACAAATACAAAAGCCAGGGCTTCTTTACTCTTGTCACATGGCAATGCCTCACAATAAATATTAGGTTATGCAATAATGGACTAAACATTTCAACACTATATGAAGGCCATTATATCACAACTGCTTCAGTGGCAACAGGAGGCATGTGTCACCGTCTATAAAGTATGGGTATGAAGCTCCAGCTTTAGGTCTCCCAGATCACGGGTAGAAATTCACCCTATATGATCATGAACGAAATAGGTTTCCATCAACAGTATTAACACAAGCCCATGGTCAGTATCAGAGACCAATTGCATATTATAGCAATGAATTAGACAGCAGTAGCTTCAGGAATTCCTCCTTCCTCTGCTCAGTAGTTGCTGCAGCTATATCAGGGCAACTGTGTGAGAATACAATTCTGGGATACTCTTAGAAGTTGCAGTTCCCCATTCAGTGGTTACCCTATTATTGAAAACTAAAACACAACATATGTCTGTTTCCCAATCAAAGACATATGAAGTACTGCATCTGAACTCCTTCCAACATTACTCACATTGTTCTGTGCAGAATCCTGCATCTTTGTACCAATTCCCAGAGATTGGGAGCTGCATGATGGGAAGCCACATGATGGGAAGCCGAATGTCTGCGTGGCTGTCACTGATTATCCCCTAAAATCTAGGAGCGATTTTAGATTCACCAACACACAACGCCGACATGGTATATTGTGTGGACGGTTCTTGTCCTACAGAAAGAAATTGTCAACTGGTGGCAATGTTATCAGGATTTACACTGGAAGATGTTGAAAGTGGGGAATTGTCCAATGTGCTATCAGCACAAGTAGCTGAATTGGTTGTACTGACACATGCTTGCAAGCTAGCAGAACAACCAATGATAAACATAAACACAGATACCTGTTATGCATTTGGGTTTGCACATGATTTTGGTCCGTTGTGGAAGCAGCGTGCCTTCCAAAAATCTTGTTTAATACACATGTGTTGAAACCTTGTTGGAGGCTATCTTGTTGCCCCCAACAGATTGCTATAATCAAATGTGCAGCACCCCGGCTTCCAGGTAGGAAGGTAGTGTGCAGAAATGACTTGGTGGACTCCACTGCTCTGTGAGCGGCCATATCTGACTCTCGTGCTCAGTCAGTGTGAAGATTGAAAAAGAATCAGTCACCTTCCTCAAGAACACTTGATGAGTTGGCTCACATTCAGGAAGACACTCTGGCAATAGAGACTCTTGGGCAAAGGCCTTGTCAACTACATTAGGAGGAACTATGCTACCATGTCACCCCAAAATGTATTTTCTTGTCTGACTAGATAAAATCACTAATGTGCACATGTGGCGAAAGAGTGGTATGATTGCCATTTTTAATCATGACTGGTGTGGACCACACTTTATCTTCCTGGTCCAGGCCTATTTTAGGCAATTTTTGAAAGCAGAATAGGGATGGGAAAACCGTGCACACAACACAGGCAGCATAACCACAACTATATGGTCCTTTTGTCGACCTCTAGGTTGACTTCATCCAGTTGCCTTGATGTAACAATCTGGGTTATTTGTTGGTTGTCTTCAAAGTCTTTCGGTTGGACTGTGACCGGAAACCCTGTTCAAAAGGGCTGACACATTCTATGTGACTAAGATTTTGTTGAGAGACTCTATACTTATTCGGGTACCAACCCTAGGTATAAACAGTGACGGGAACCCATTTTGTAAGTCAGCTAATCAAGGAACATGGTTCAGGTGGAATATGCAGCATAATCTTCACAGCCCACATCCTCAGTGGGAGCAGTTGAGGTGGTAAGTGGCCTGAATCGCTACTGTAAGTGTTGTTTAACATAAGGAGCACTTCCAACAGAAAGACCAGACGGAGCCCATATGATATTTCGTATTGACTAGCAATGTTTTACCCGCCTCAACACCTGTGAAAAATATACATGCCAGTATTCATTTTACAGAGGACTCGATTCTCAAGGACTGCCAAATTTTAATTTCCACTGTTCAGTATGTGCTTATGCAAGTATTGTATTGTAGTTGTCATTTATATAGCGCCTTTTCTCATTTGTACGGCCTCAACACTCTTTGTGGTAGTAATGCTCCTGGGACCAAAGTCCAGATATGGGAACATTCTTAGAAAAAGGCTTGAAGTGCGTTTGTGCATTTGGCCAAGATTAGGAATTAGGTGGGCTGGCTAGGCTCCAGTGCGCAACCCCAGAGGTCAGGCATGTGGAAAGGTGTTGAGCGAGGTCACAACAGAGTGCTATTTCAAGAGAGTTGATGTGTGCCCAGCTAGACTGAAAATTGTTGTAGGTTGTTGCTGCATTCTAGTGCCAGAGGTGTTGAGGCAAGTGTGATCTAAGGGCGAAATCATTACATGTCCAGCCAGACAAAATTTGTCATAGTCGTAGCTGCATTCGAAAGTGTGTGGATTGATAGCCGTGCCTGCGGCAGGTGTCCACCAAAGTGATGCGTTTATACATACCTTAAGCTCTGATTAAGCTTATTTTTGATGTTGCTGTGTCATCCGATTATCTGTGGGGGAAAGAAATCAGCTAGGCTTGTAGAGTCTTCTAGACACTATGGACAGGCTACTCTCAAATCTACTAAGCACAATAGACTGACTGTCCTAGAACGTCTTCCCGGCGAGACAGACAGGTTGCCATTGGATCTAGGATAATGGGGTTCTCCACGCAATAGACTGGTTACCTTTACAGTCTTACTCAATATCTTTCAAGTTCTAGAAACGCTACCGACAGGAATCGAGGTCACGGATACCTGCATAACACCACTGTTCTTTACAATGGTTGAATTAAGGATCTATTTTTATTTTTAAAATGTGTTTATTGGCATTTGTTATTTGCAGCTGTTACATAGCATTCGAATGTGCCTTTCACATGTAGTAATATCAATATTTCCATAATATAACATTAAAATTTTAATAAAACATTAACTGTCTCCATGTTTTGTCCATGTGTTTCAGTAGCATATGTAGCGTGTTTCCTGGGGGGGGGGGTGGAATTGCCAGGTGACCCCAAGAGGGGCCCTTAGGGGACCATTGCTGATTGCTCAAGTCTCTCTCCATGGTTAACACTACTTTGGTTGTAGGTTAACATTGTCCGGGGCCTTTAGTTCATGGGGGCTTATCATCTGAAGGATGGAACATGTTTCTAGTGAGTTCTTTCCATGCCTCTAGCGCCATACTGGAGTCATCAGTGGACCTGGTAACACTGTCCTCCCATGCCTTTGTCTCTGCGCTCACCCATCTTTCCAGTTCTCTGTGCCATACGTTGTATTGCGGCCCTGCAGGTTTTTTCCAAGACATTGCAATGGTCCTTTTGGCCAGTATGCACGTTATGTCCATGAGTCTTACCGCATGCTTGAGTTTGGCTAGTCTAGGATAAGTTCCCAGCAGGCACTCTTCCGGGGTACATTTATACTTGGTCATGCCTGCTTTTTCGCATGGCTGTTTTACTTTGTCCTACAGGGACAATGTTTCGGGGCATTCCCGCAGCATGTGAATCAAGTCGGCTTTCTCCCCCTTGTACCAAACGCAATTGAGTTGTATTTGCTTATTAAATTTCACCATTCTGCACAGGGTTAGGTAAGTGCAATGCAATACGTTCAACTGTATCTGCCGGAATCTGTGGTTTCTGGACACTTCTTTGAGGAATGTGAGCGCTCTGCTCCATTCTCCGTCTGTCATTTCTCGACCTATGTCTACTTCCCATTTTCCTTTCATTTCCATTCTTCGGGGGTTGGGAATGTCATTCAGGTGGCTGTATATTTGGGATACCGGTTTCCAACCCTCCCCTAAGTTGTACAGCAGTGTTATGAAAGGGTCCGTGTCTGGTTCTTCAGGCCAAGTGTCCCACTTGTGACGTGCTATGTTGCGGACCCTTTGGTACCATAGGAATTGGCCGATGTGGATATCTTCATGTTCTTGTAGTGAGGCAAACTCCCTGAAGGTGCCCTCATCATATAGGTCCCCCCAGGTGTAGACCCCCTTCTTTTCCCACAGCCTAATATGTTGCTGGTCCAAGTTTGTTGTGCATAAATCGGCAATTAATGGCACTTCTGGCGAGTAGGGCTGTTGCGAGTGGATACGCGTTTTGGCTCGCGCCATATTTTCCTCCCCAGGGCTGCTAGTGAGGGTGTGTTTTCCAGCAGATGTTGGGGTGCCCAGATCAACTCTTTTAATTGTATCGGAGAGATCATGGCTTGCAGCAGTGGCATCTCAGATGTAGGTTCGTCCGCTAGACATTTGGTTACGAAGCTAAGTTGGGCTGCTATGTAGTATTTTTCCAGGTTAGGGAGCTGGATGCCGCCTTGTTTGTATGGTAGAACTAATGCGGATAGTGCTATCTTATGTCTGCTCTTCCCCCAGAGGAACTCTAGTATTATTGTCTCGAGTAGGCGAAAGAAGGGTCTGTTAATGTAAAAATGCATGTTCTGAAACTTGTAGAGGAATCGTGGGAGGACAATCATTTTGACTATCAAGGCCCCGCCCATCATTGATAGTGGGAGTTTCGCCCAGAAGTTCATTGTCTTGCGCAGTGCTGAGAGTGCTGCCTTTGTGTTATGCTCATGCATTAGTTCGGGGTGTGCATTATCTGGACTCCGAGGTATCGGAATGAGGTGGTCTGCCATTGTATCCCTACTACGGGGAGTCCCTCCGTGTCCATGTTTTTCAGACCAGCTAAGGCAAACAGGCAGGATTTTGACTTGCTAAATTGTATTCCAGAGACCTTAGAGTAATTGTCTAGAACCTCGAGCATAGTGGGCACGTTGAGGTGTGGGTTTTTAACATATAAAAGGATATTGTCTGCATAGAGTGAGATAATGTGGTCCACCGCTCCCAGTCTTATACCTGCGTCGAAAAATTGTTTCCTGAAGTAGATGGCTATGGGCTCTAGTCCTAATATGTAAATCATGGGAGACAGTGGGCAGCCCTGTCTAGTCCCTCTACAAATGTCCCAGACCTCTGATACGTGTTTTGGGATTTCACCCGCGCTCTTGGTTTAGTGTAGAGTATTTTGATCCATCTAATAAACCCAGGTCCAAAACCAAATTCCTCTAGAACCGCCACCAGCCATTCCCAATATATGGAATCAAATGCCTTAACGGTGTCTAGGGATAGTAGTGCTTATGATGCTTTGTCTTTGTCAGTTTGCGCTATGACGTGTTGCAGCCTGCGTAAGTTCATTGATGTGTTGCGACCTGGCACAAAACCGCATTGGTCTGTGTGTATTATGTCTCCTATTAGTCTGAACAACCTCTTGGCTAGAATTGTTAAGATTTTCACATCATAATTAAGCATTGCGAGTGGGCGGTAGGAGTCACATCTGTCTGCTGGTTTGTTGGGCTTGAGGATCGGGACCACGAGCGTCTCTCTCATGCTTTCAATCAGTATCCCCCTTTCGTATGCCTCTTGGTAAACTTCATGTAGCAGGGGAGTCGGGGAGGATGCATATGTTTTGTAAAACTCCGAAGGTAGATCATCACTACCAGGAGCTTTGCATGTGGCCATGGACCTAATGGCTTCAGCTATGTCCTCAAGTGTGATGTCTGCATCCAGGGTTTAAGCTTGGGTGAATCTACCTTCAGAGTTTTGGGAGCCCCATCTCTTCCAGCGTGTCTATTATCTGATCTTGGGGGACCCGGTCTTTGTGAGAATACAGGTGTGCGTAAAAGTGTTTAAAGGAGTCATTTATGTTCTGTTTTGTCTGGTGCATATTTCCGTCATCATCTTGTAATGTGGTGGTAGGATGTCTGGGGTGCTCCTTTTTGCAGAGCCAGGCCAGTAGTCTACTTGGCCTGTCCGCTTCTACGTGTGCTCTGTTTGTTCTCATGGCATAGTCAAATTTTTCAAGTCTGTTCCATGCGTTTGTACTTTCATCCCTGAGTTTTTTTTAGTTCAACTTCCCTCTGGTGGGTACCTATTGGAGTGGCCTCCAACCCCTCAATCTCTCGTTCCCGTTGGTCTAGTTCCTTTTGGAGTAATTTCCTGATGCCCCCCGCTTTTGCCATGATCTCTCCCCTTGTCACTACTTTTAGGGCATCCCACATTCTGCTGACATGTTCTACACTTCCCGTGTTCTCTTCCATGTAGTTGTCGATGGAAACCTGTAGTTCATCTCTGAACGCTGGGTCCCTTAGGGCTTCTACGGGCATTCTCCACATAGGGATTGGGGGTCTAGGGTCTGTGTGGTTCCACTCCGCTAGTAGCGGGGAATGATCCGAGATAGTTCTTCCCAGGTATTGTGCTCTTTCCACCTGGGGCAGGTGTTCCCTGCCTATGAGGATATAATCTAGCCTTGTGTATAGGCCGTGTAGGGCCGAGAAATATGAATAGCCTCGCGTTGCCGGGTGCAGTTCCCGCCATGCGTCCGCCAAGTCCAGCCTGTCCCTCATGGCAACCAGGGCGGTTGTTGCTGCTGATGGGCTTTTTGGTTGGGGTATGGACCTGTCTAGTGTTGGGTCGTGTACACAGTTGAAATCCCCTCCCCAGATGAAAAGGCCATTCCTGTATTGTATGATTCTAGGGTACTGTGAGTTCAGATAGGCCGGGATGTTTTTGTTGGGGAGGTAGGAGTTCGCTATACATAATTCTGTTTGCTCAATGTGCCCCCATATTATCACAAATCTGCCTTCTGGGTCTATCTCGGACTTGGTCAAGTGGAATGGGAGTTGTGGGTGGATCCAGGTATAGACACCTCTGGCGTATTTAGAGTAAGTAGTTCCAAATCACTGTCCCCCCCCCCCAGTGCGCTTAGAGTCTGGCTGTGGATTCCGCTGCACAGTGGGTCTCCTGCAGCAGTGCTTTCTCCACCCCTTTTCTATATAAGTAGGATTTAATTCTGTTCCTGCGGAGGTAAGTGCCCAGACCTTTTACATGCCATGTCATTATTTTGGCTGTTGCTGTCATGGTGGTCCGGGAAGGGTACTGCGGGTGTCTAGTTTGCCTGGCATGGCTGCCCGGGGTCGTGGCTTGGTTGTCAAATGTACTGCCTGTGTGTGGGCTCTAGCCTGTCCTCCCCCCTCCCCCTGCCCTCTTCCCCCCCCTTTTTCATGATATCACTTGGAGACTTACTAACGATAATAACCTTCATTCTTGCGAATGAGAACAACAAACTGGTTAACTGTGAACTGCCCCCAACAGTTGCTTCTAACTTGCAGCACTCTGGGGCTCCCGAGCCTTCTAGGCCTTGCCAAGCCTTTCGGTGCAGGTGGTGTGTTGGCATTTGGCCTACACGTTTTCTAGAGGGGTAGGTCGTCGTCATCAGTGCGTATTTGGGTCTTTGCGCTCCTGCCCGATGTTGCTTTCATGGTGTTGTAGTTCTTAGTTCGGGCCAATAGTCCATTCTTTGTTTCGATGTGCTGGCATCAGTCAGTTCTAGTTACATTGGATGTTCATTATCTTGTGGTCGCCTTTGTTGGTTCTTCGTTATCATCTGCAAGGTTATTATGTTCGAGCCACATGTTCGCTGCAGCTGGAGTCTCTAGGAAGATGGCCTTTCCCTTGTATAGCACTTTGAGGCGTGATGGGTATAATAGCATGTACTTGAGATTGAGTTTCCATAATCGTGCTTTCACTGGGATGAATCAGTTCCTTGCGCGTTGCACTGCGGGAGTGTAGTCTGGATACATGACTATTTTGGCATCTTGTTGTTTGATTTCCCCGCCTTCTTTCGAGAATCGTAATATTGTTTCTCTATCGTGGAAATTGAGGACTTTTGCTATTATAGGACGTGGGTAGGAGCCCGGGTGAGGTCTTTTCTGTAGTGACCCGTGGGCCCGCTCTATCGAAAATCCCTGGGGAGAGCCTGCCTGCTCCGATTTCCTGCTGTATCATTGTTTCTATGAATTCTGTTGGATCAGGGCCTTCCATATCTTCCGGGACTCCTAGAATTTGAATGTTGTTGCGGCGGGCTCGTCCTTCCGCATCCTCCGAGCGCGCCGCCAGTCGTGCCACTTTCAGTTCGAGTTCCTGGACTCTAGTTTTCAGGTCTAGCGTGCTTTCAACGTTGTCCTGTATTGTGGCCTCCGCAGTAGTCACTCTTTCGGTCAAATTGCGGGCGTCCTGTCGCATCAGCTGCATGTTCGACTTAACTTCTTCTATTTTGGTGTTGATAAATGTGCAGAGCGCTGCTATAGCCTGCAGGACTTGCGTGTCTTTAGGGTCTCCTTCCTGGGTCGATGGTTCTTCAGCGGCCATGGCATCTTGCTGTTGTTTGGGCCTGACTGTCGTGAAGGAGTCCATTGTTGCAGTCTTCAATTTGTTCTTAGGGGGAGACATCCTTTTACCCCGGGATTCTCGGTCTGTTGCTGTGAGGCAGGGGTAGCTACCCAGTTCGTGGTTTCAAGTTCTCTGGCAGTTGTACCGGGCCTGGGCAGAGAGCCGTGGTTGGGGCCTACTGTTTGCCGGGTGTTTGACTGCGCAGGGTTATGTTGCCGCCTCTCAGGTTTGCCTGCATGTGTTGATTGTGAGTTGTCTTGGGGGTGGTCCAGTTTATTGTTTTAGCTGTACGGCTGTCGTTGCGTTGGCCTCTTGGCAGCAAGGTCCCTGCTACGTTGAGCCCGAGATGTGCTGGCTGGTAAATGCTCATCGGGACCAAAGTGCCGCGGGGCACGATGTGTGATGGCTTAGTCTCTGTGTCAGCTCACTTGCGGGCGTAGGTTTGTCTCCACGTCTTGCTGGCTCCGTTGTGCGCCACCTGTGAGTGTTAGCTGTCCTAGTGATGGTATATTTGGTTGTTGTGCCGATCGGTTCTTGTTGGTTCCAGCCTTGGGGGTTTGGAGGGCAGGTTGCAGCGAGTCAGGCAGTGCTCACGCTTATCCGCTTCTACTTAGTTTGCCTCCCACTCAAGCTGGTGGTTTCCACTGTTGGGCCAAACGTCACCCTGTGCCCACTGGGCTAATCTCCTGATTCACCTCCTCACTGTGTGGATGGCTGCTTTATTCGGGAGGGTTACCTCCGTGCCTGGACCCAGCTGCCGGTGGAGTGTGGAGATCTCTTGTGTCTCGGTCCGGATTGTTTCGTTTCGGGTCCCTTGGTGCAGTTTGTTTGGCCACCCAGACACTCACTCACATTTAGTGCAGTTTTTGGCCTTTCAGCTCTGTGATGGGGCTCGTTGCGCCATCCGTCCACACACAGCCCTAATCTTGGACCGCTGCACTCGCTCACAGCGCGGGCCGCGCCCCTCCTCCTCACCGGTAGGGCTCCGGCAAAGCCGCGGTTCACCAGCGCGGCCGCTCCCAGGCGTAACAGGGGCTTCCTTTCCCCCTTCTGCTTTGGGGCTCCCTCCGCGTTGTCGGTGTCCCCGTACCAGTGCTCAGCCCAGGGAGTGGGGCTCGCGATGTCTTCTCCTTCAGGTCGCAGCTCCGCGCGGGCACCGGAGGATCAGCGATGAGTTTGGGCGCCGACCGAGGCGTCCGCTATGCCTGGAGTGGAGGGTGTTGTTCACTGCTGTCTTCTTCCAGCTTGTGGCAGGCTCCCCGTGCGTCTGTTTTGCGTCGCCACAAATCACTTGCCGGTAGCGGACGCCGCCATCTTGTGTGTCGGAGGGGCTCTGCTTCTCTCTTTCCATTTATGTGTGACGCAAGTCTGATTCCTTCTCGAAGGCAGCACTGGGTGGCAGGGAAACAGTTCCCCTGCATGTTCTTGCTTAATTTATACCCTTACGTTGTGTTTTAGCAAGGCAGTATGGTCCGTTACAGGATCTCGGGCAGGAGCGCTGGCGGATTCTGTCTTCACGCCATGCGCGCTAGCCACGCCCTGAATTAAGGATCTCTAAGTGCAATGGAGGGTTACCAGTGATTTGGGGTTGTTTTACCGAGGTGGAAATGTTCGAGGGAGAAATGACAGAAGATTTGTTCGAAATAATCTTCAGTCTTTTCTCCCCTGAACATTCCCGATGTGCCCAAACCCTTACCCACACCCCTACCCACACCCCTGCCCCCCACCCCCTTACTTACCTTGCATTCCGTCTCGCCGTGTCCCTGCAACTCCTGTTCCCTTTCACTTCCGTGATGGGGAACCGGCGCCGCAGGTTCCCTTCTTTTTTTTTTTTCTTTCTTCAGATCACCTGCAGGGGTGTCCCCCACAACCCCCGCTCACAATATAGTGAGCAAGGGTGCAGGGGACACCCTCGTAGCCCCCAGCACCAAATGTGTGATCTGGTTGAACTTTTCGGTGTTCTGAATTTTTCGAACAGCCAAAAATCAGCCAAATCACGCATTCAGACATTTTCTTTCGGTCATTTTGGCATAAACGTTACCAGCTTATATCTTTGAATGTGTAAAGGACAAGCTAACACTATAAGGCGCAACACAATTTTTCCACTCCCAGGACCATCTAATGCCCCACTCTCAGATCCGTCCAACTAATAAAGTTCTTCTAAGTGCAATACCTGTGCCAGCCTTCAAGGTTCTTCTAAATGCAATGCATGTGCTGACCTTCACAGATCTTTAAGAGCAGTACAAGTGATAGCTTTCACAGTTCTTCCTGTGTAACACGTGTCAATATATCCATTTTCTTCTCCTCTCCTTCCTCCAGAAGCTCACTGTCTCTAGAGCCCTGGTTCTCTCGAAGCTGGACTACTGTAACAACCTCTATCTAAATCTGCCTGCCTCTACTCTCCGCCCTTTGCAACTCATCCAGAACAGGACTGAGAGACTTGTCCTTGGCCTGAAGCCCAGGGACCGTATCTCTCCAGGACTGAAATCCACACAGTTACTCCTAGGTGCAACCCAATTGCCAGCTTTCACAGTTCTTCTAGTACAAAACAAGTGCTAGACCTACCCAAATTCTTCTAAGTGCAATGCATATGCTAACGGTGATGAATCCTATGGATACATCAGTAAACCCCAGCTTAAAGTCTCCTCCCATGTGGCCAGGGGAAGGCAGCCGCTATCTGATCCTAGCCCTGGGGGTGGTAACATGAGGGAGGATTACGTGGGAAGAGACGGCTGTCAAGGGGAATTGGCGAATACTCTAGGAGGGATGCAGTATTTATCTTTTTAGGATGAGATTCCTATCATACCTCAGTACCAAATGGCATTTCTGTCAGTGTACAATTCCCTCTCCTAGAATTACCCAAAGCACTAACTATGAAAAGTCTGCTAAACCACATAAAGTTGGTACATTGGAGGTTCAGAAAGTAAAAATGATAACCCCAAATTGTTATGATTCAGCCTTATGTAGATGTCCTAAAAACAAGGGTAAATCGGAACCTCTTTTCACAACCTCCCATGAACTTGACAACTCCATCACACACAAATGCCTTAACCAGGCAGCCCCTCAATACCTTATAGACAGATTCACCAAGCAGGCAGCCTTGCGCCCCCTACGAAAAGCCAACTCTAACCTACTGCTAGTACCCAGATACAAACGTACTAAATCCGGCGGGAGTAGCTTTGCTATCAAAGCGGCACAACTGTGGAACTCCCTTCCATCTGAACTAAGGGAAGACCTCCCATACCAGCAATTCAGATCCAAATTTATCCAATGGCTAAAAGTCCATGATGTGTAACCTCAGAATTGGCATATGGGATCACATGCATATTCTGTATATTTGTTCTGTGCTATCTATTTATCATACTTACACTGCATGTACTGTATATATTGTTATGATTCCTGACACTTCATGCCTACAGCACTGTAACCACAAGCTGTATCTCATGATTACTTGCAACTTGTAACCTAAGTTTAACAACCCTCTTTCTGCCTTTGCGCCGTATACCTCCGGGTCTGGTTGCGCAATATAAATAAATAAACAAACAAATCAGTTAAAGTTAAATAAATATAAAAAGACCAAAGACATTATGGACTTCAGAGCCCATAATGCCTGTGGTACTGAGACGAGGAAGAGGGGCTCAGAGTTGATGAAGATCAAAGGTACCATGAAACATAATGAGCGGTCTAGTTGTTGTGGGGTGAAGCACCTCAGCGGGACATTTAAATTCAGGGTTGAGATTCTGACGAGGCGTGGAGACGTTGATCAATTAGCAGAGGCAGCAGCAGAACTAATGCAGAATACGCTGTGGGAGCCATAGCGGCACCAGCTGAGGCGGGAGAAGACAGGTGGCCGTGCAGAGAGAGAGAGCAGCTTGAAGCGGTCTAGCGGAAAACTACGCTGTACGGAAGATGAGCTCCCAACACACCTTGAACCGCTCTGGTCAGAGACCTCACGCAGCTGTCAGAGCTCCACCGAAGAACTGTGCTTGCGTGACAGTCACACTGGAGTTGGCAGCTGTGCAGACAGACCCAAGGAGATCCACTGCAGTACCTGCGAGTAAGAAGGAGATCCAGGGAAGACTGATGAGTTGGCCTGAGGCGCCAGGTAACTCTGGGGCACTATGAATGAGTCATTTAATTGGAACTAATGATTTAGGGCCTCATTACGAGAGTGGAGGTAATGAAAATAGGAAGGCGGAATGATATTACTGGCATCGTTAACGGATCTGGGCCATTACGACCCTACAACCTGCCAATACCGCCACCGCCCATACTGTGCCCCTTCATACCGGCTAGTGTGCGTGCACGTGCCCCTTCGCGGAGCAAATACCGGGATGCTGGTAATAGGAGGACATCACAAGTAACGCGGGCATGCACTTAACAGCATCCCAAAGGCGGTAAATAGGGCCTGCGCGACGGCGTTAATACAGGCATTGCGGACCACCCGTAAATAGCAACCTGCAGTGAAGGCAACTGCCACAGGTGCACACAATCACCACAGGTGGAGTCAATGGAGCCTATCCCAGCATAAAAGGAGTACACCCACACACCACACCCCTTCCCACACCAAAATGATACCACTAGCTGTTGCAATCATGAGGCTGGAGGACATGCCTGTACTACTACAACTACAGCAACAACAGCAACTACAACAACAACTACAGCAGCAACAACAGGCAGCACAGAGGAGATGCAGGAGTAGAAGGAGGATGAGACCGGCCCAGCAAATCCCACCAGTGCAGGCAGGCAGTTCCCCGCAGACAGCCATCAATTCCACGTATAAGGGCAAATCCATTTGACTTAACCCCAGCACAGATCCACACCCTTTACCGCCTGGACAGGGACACAATCACCAACATAGTGGAATTAATACAGGAAGACTTGGTCAGCCTGATCAACATCCGCACAGCCATCCCCCCTCTGCTGAAGGTGGCATCTGTGCTACACTTCCTGGCCACAGGAACTTACCAACACACAGTGCAATGCATGGCATGTCGCCATCATGCTTCTCTGTTGTGCCAAACCAAGTGCTGGATGCACCACTAAAGCATGCAAGGGCCTACATATCACTACCACGGACACCACAGGAGGCAAATGCAACCAAAATAGCATTCCATGCACTGGCAGGCATGCGCAATGTAATTGGTGCCCTCGACTGCACCCAAGTAGAGTTGGTAGTCCCACATGCCGTGGAGGTGGTGTACAACAATTGCAAGCTATACCACTCCATCAATGTGCAAATGGTGTGTGATGCCAGCCAGATAACACATTGCTGTGCCAGATACCCAGGATCCACGCATGATGCCATGGTGCTGCGGAACTCCTCACTACCCCGCTACATGGAAGGAGACGCCGTACGACGTGGCTGGCTGTTTGGTGCGTCTGCCCACTGGGCCACGGGAGGAGAGGGATGAGGGGAGTGCCTAAAAGCATCTTGAGTCATCCCCAGCCACACAGCCCTCACATGTGCATACATAATGGACCTAGACAATGCATCGGGGGGCCTGGAGGTTTAAATGTCTAAGCCCCTAAGTCATGTATGTCACCCAAGGCTTGCACCATGGATTGGGAAGTACTGTACAGGGCTGATAGACATGTGGATGTGGCTGCCATCGATGGGATAGTGCATGTGAACTTGAAAGATATTCAGGCTGAGCATATATGGCAACTGAGCAGTATCCTTACTCATACTTCCTTCTGCTCCCATGTAAGTGATGCTAGCTATCCTCTGAAGGCGTGGCTACTCACCCCTGTCAGGAATATGCAGAACAGGCACGACGAGGACTTCAATCGTGCACATACGCGCATGCGTGTTGTCATCGAGCAGACCTTTGGCCTGTTGAAGGCAAGGATTTGCCTCAGCAGGTCCGGTGGGGCACTCATATATGGGCCTGAGAAGGTGGGCAAGATCATCATGGTATGTCCAATAATTCTGACCTACTGGGATGCAGAGGGTGCCATGTATTGGGTACTGTGGGCACTGGGTGTGTGGGTATATGGGCACAGTGCACTATGAAGCAATAAATTGACAAACACCAAAGAAGCAATGTCCACTCATGTGATGTTTTGTACACAACAGGTGTATTATAGTAATGGTTTGTACAACATGATTTAACACTCCACGCCCCAAACACCCCTCCCCTTCCCCCAACACAACCCCAACGCCCCCCCACACTCCCAGTACTACACCCACCACCACCCTCCCCCCAACACCCAAAGTCAACAATGGCACAACATGTGTCTGGATGCGGTGCTAAACAAATTGTACAGGGTGGCCCTGCTACTGTGGAGCCCCCTTCGGAGATGGGGGTTGGATATCTGAGCGCCGCACACTTCGCAGGGACCTGCGCACGGGGCTGGTCTGCCTGGAACTAGCTGGCGTGGTCGATGCGGATGAGGCAGATGGTTGTGACCCCAAAGTCGCAGTTTGCTGCTGCTCCATGCTGTCTGCAATCCTGGTGAGGATCTGGCCCAAGACATTGAATCCATCCCGCACTTGCTGAGCGCTTGTGTTGATGGCCTAGATTACAGCCGCAGTGCTGTCACGGATGACACAGCGTGTTGACTCGCCTTCAACAAGGTATTGTTTGACATAGCCTTGCATCTTCTCCTGCCGGCTCTTCATCCTGGACAGACGTCCCTTAAGGTCCCGTATAGCAGTGTGTGTGGTGGTTAGGTGGGTTACATGGTGATATTGCATGCAATATGGGGCTGTGCAATGTCGGAGACTACTCTCCATGGCTGCCCTGTTCGGATGAATCCTGGCGTGGGGTGTGTGGGGTGACCTGCGGCTTGGGGTTTGACCTACAGGCTTTGAGTGGACGACCTCATCGCCACTATGCTGTGCCGATGCAGCCATCTCCCCAATTGTCCTTCTGGCAGTAGACTGTGTGCCATCGTCCATGCCAGATGTGTCCTCGGCCTGTGTACATTGTGTGACCAGGGGTGCAGGAGCAGTTGTCTGCTGGTCCTGTGTGGGTGGCAGTGTGGCTGGTTGGGCACTGGTTATTGTCTTGTGTGCCGCTTGGCCCATCCTTGGTCCCCTCAAAGTAGATGGCCCAGTGCCATCAGCTTGGCCCCTTGCCCTTTTGGCTGGTGTTGTGCATTGTGCACATCCCTGTGCTTCTTCGGTATCTGCATCCGTACCTGTGGGGGACAGAGAGTGGCAGGGCATACGTGATGGCGGTGCTTGCATCATGCATGCGTTTGTCTTTGTGCAGTTGCGCCATGTGATCAGTTGCATGCCTGGCTTTTGCAGCGGATTGGGTACGTGCAAGGTTGGGGGGTGATTTTTGCAATCATGCAGGTGTTCACATGTACACCATGGTGGCTGCTGTGGGGCCTTGATGTGTGTTGTGAGTTGCGTGCTGTGTGACACGTGCAGGTCATCTGTGTGTCAGGTGTGTATTTGTGTATGGGCGCGGCATGCAGCATGCATTGGGATGTGATAGTGGTGGGCCCAGCATATATATTTGGATATGTGTAGGTGTGTGTGATGCGCCATGTATTGGCTGTGGTTGCTATCACATTTGGAGGTCAACGGAGATGATTGGTTGTCGTGTGTTTGTAGGGACACTCACCTTCATCTGCCGATGTTGGCATGCCGAACTCAGCTCCACCGACTCCTTCAATGGACTCCACATCTATAACTGAGCTGAAGTCTCCTCCCATCTGGCCAATTTGACTGGTGAGTGAGGTCCTCCACCTGTTGCCAGCCCAGGCTCCGATTGGCCAACAAAATGTTCCGCACTCTGTCTGAGGTCATCCCAGCGCTTTTTACAATCGTGCAGTGGTGCCGACTGCACTTACTTTCCGAGAAACTTCTCCCCTGATGGCCTTCTTCCTCAGCTGGGCCGGACGCCTGAGGTTGCTGCAGAATACCACATCAGCATTCTCTACTAGGGCGTGAGCTAACATGTTCAGCTCCTCATCCTTAAATCGTGGTTTATGCAGCTGGGCAGTGCCTTTCTGGGTAGCCTTTGACATTTTATCCGTGGTATGCTAGGAGTTCTGGTGGTGAGGGTCCAGTATGTGGAGGATGCCAATGGATTGTGTTTTTGAATATGGCCGCCAAAGCATTTCCTGTTCCTGCGTGATGACGTTACTTCCGGGTCAGGTCATGATGGGCCCATTCTTAGCACTATGTTAATACCGGTACCGCAATTAGGGTTTGCCGAGGGTGGAGGTGTTATGTGTGCATTTGTTTTGAGGGTCATTACCGGCATGCAGGGGTGCGCATGCTCGCGCACTCGTAATCAGCCGCTATTAGCGGCGTCAAACGAGCACGGACCCGCTAGGTCCTTCATGCCGGTAATGACCCCGTTTTTAGCGCACTTGTCGTAATGAGGCCCTTAGAATATCAAACTAATTAAATAAGACCGCCAGGGCTCAACTCTCCTAATAAGGGATACCAATTGGGGGATTATTGTAACCCACATTGTCAGCAGCCAAGAAGCTGCATAAGAACAATACAAAGGCTGCAGGAGCACAGATCTCCTTACATGAAACATCAATTGGGAGAAACTTGTAACCTGCATTGCAACAGCCAAAAGGCTATAGAAGAGGAATACAGAGACAACAAGGGTGCAACTTCCCTTTTATGGAAAACCAATCTGGGGAGATCTGTATCCCACCTTGTCAAGAGATTATAAAGAGAAGTTCTAGTTCAAACCTCCTCACATGGGATACTGGTGTGAAGAATCTTGAAACAAGCATTACCACTGAACAGAATTGTAGTTGTAGGAGTTTTCCTCCTAGCATGCAAGTAAATCGGGAACGGGACCAATGGTAGTTGGTCCTGGCAGGTGAGTGTAACAGAAAAGAAGATTATTTAAAGCACTGAGCTGTGGTAAAAAGGTGTGTTGGAAGAAACTTGATAATTGTATCACCTTTCTTGATGAACTGTTGCATTACCAAAAGTAATTGATGTGCTATCTTGACAAAGTGTTTTCTTTGAAGAAGTTTGATGTGCTGGAAATTACTTGGCCTCTTTGAAGAGAACAATTGCCTTGGTTTGTGAACTTGTGCTTCGAGGGGTAAGCATTTACTTTGCCAAGCAGGAGACTGTGGAAAATAATTTTTGATTGTTACCAAGCATTTATGGAAGATACATTTTCTTTGCCAAGTGGAATGATCAAGTGAATGGTAGACGTGTTGTGCTATGCTGAATGGAACTTTGTTATTACACAGAACTTTATTGAATCCAAACTTTTCTCAAGGTATTCCTGAAATGATCCATGGGAAAGGAGTCAACCCATGCTCACAAGAAAAACTTTCTAAAACCTTTGAGTTCGTATTGGTATTTTTTGTTGAACTGAAGACCGCCAAACATTCCTTGTATGATTTTGTTGTTGTGTGTATTAGTGTGAAGTTCAGACCTTTTGGACATTAGGTCATTTTTCTTTAGTTTTAGTTTGCTCGGCAGGGCCATCCTTGTTAGGTAAGGGAAAGATAGGCATTTATCTCATCCCTTTTTATTTAATAAAAATTGCATCTTTTGAGAAAACTATACCTTTGTGTAATCTCATATTTCTGACCCCTTGCATAATTAAGAGCTAACCTTTGCAGTTTTCCTTAGAGTAGTCAATGTGCTAACCTACAAAATATTTCTAAGCACAGTGTGCTGACCTAACAATATCTACCAAGTGCACTCTATGTGCTATTCTTCAGTTATTCCATGTGTTAACCTACGTGTGCTAGTGCAATTCCATGCTATTGGCATTTCTAGATGCAAGCCCATGGCTAACCTCGCTGGTATTGATGACTAAAAGGTGGGCTAACAACAAGAATCTGTCAGGTCCAATACCCATGCTGGGTGCATTTGCAAGCTATCCTGACAGATCTTAAAGCACAGAGGCAAACCTAATACATCTTCTAGGTGCAATAAACAGTCTATCCGCAAAAGATTTCAGCGCCTTGGGCCGGATTGCCCTATGATCTTCTGAGTGCTAAGGACAACATAACATATAAGCATCTACGTAGTTGGACAGGCTAACAAAAGAGTGCAGCACCTTTACTACTACCCCTAGAAAACCATCGAAGTGCAGCACATTTCCTACCCCGATCAATCCATCGAAGAGTGACACATTTCATATCCCCAGCAATCCATCGAAGAGCGATACCTTTCCTACCCCCAGAAAGGCCATCTACGTGTAACACATTTACTACCCCTGAATACAGCTAAAGTGCAGTGCCCTGCCCCTAATCAAGTATTAGAAGGTAATGAAGTGGTGTGATTTTACTGGAGTACAGTAATGGCTGTATTCCCCACCTGGACCACCTTATATTTTATTTATTTTATTGGTCACTTATTAGGCGCTTATAGAATTAGCAAAACTGTTTAAAAGTGCCAACAGGGCAAACGGGGTGGGGACAGGATACAATGAATTACAGCAAGGATAAATAATTGTATTAATAGCACAACCAATAATGAGAATAAAGGGAAGGAGGGACAAACCTACTATGCCTTGTGAGTGTTCAGAGCGTGCAAGTGCAGAGGTGGGGAGGGGGAGGGATAAGGTGCTTGGATGCTCATGAAGAAGTGCTCAGGATAAGTGCTAAGAGGAGAAGACAAACGTACGTGCAATCACCGATGAGTGGGTGAGCCAAGTAAGTGCAGTAGAAAGACAGCGGCTGGGATGAGAGATGTGGGGGATTGAGGGCCCAAGGGCACATTAGGGCCCTGCACATCAGTCATGCTGCTGTAAAATTAGCGAGGGGGTAAGGAGAAAGGTCTTGAGGCTTTTCCGGTACTTAAGGAGGTCTTGCTGAAGACGCAGAGGGAGAGTGAGGCTGTTCGACTGGAGGGAGCCAGCCGAGGAAAGTGATCGCCCACCAGCTCTCTGTTTAGCAAAGCATTACACACGCAGAGAGTTGGTACCGGAGGAAGGAAGGAGTCTAAAAGGAGAGTATTTTGTCTGCCAGCGTTGAAAATAGTGGTCCCCGGCCGGGCGCAGCCTTGTGTATAATAGAGGGCTTTTAATTGAATCTGTGCTGAGACCGGTAGCCAGTGAAGGCTTAGTAAGGCAGGAGAGATGTAGTACCTGGGCATGAGTCATTGTAGAAGTCTTGCTGCCCTATTCTGGGTTAGCTGGAGGAGTTGCAGGGTGCAGGCAGAAAGATTGAGGAGGCTATTGCAGTAGTCTAGCCTGGAGAGAACCAGAGCACAGGTAACATGAGTCTCTGGGGGGAAGGGGAGGAAGGGTAGGGTTTCTTTGAGAAGGAAGAGGATCTGAAGTGGGAGTTCTTGACATTGTCCTGAATGTGAGGGGTGAAGGAAAGGGAGGAGTCGAAGATGACTCAGAGATTCCTAGCTACAGTGGATGTGACAGGGGGGGTCCCATGGATGAAGGTCAGAGTGCAGGGAAGAAGTATGGTGGAGAGGACCCAATAGGGAGAATCTCTGTTTTGCTGACGAGGCAGAGGTCATTGGCATTGCACCAGGTCTGGATGGCAGAGACACAGGTGGGGATGAAGGAGGGTGCAAGAGTGTCAGTGGTAAGTTTGATGAAAAGTTGTGCATCATCAGCGTAGCACTGGAAGTTGGGGGAGAAGGAGGAAATGAGTCAAGCCTGCAGAGAAAGGTATATATTAAAGAGCCAGGGCAAAAGAATGGAGCCCTGGGTGATGCCACAGGTAGTGGGGGAAGAAGGGGAGGAGAAAGGACCCAGAACGGTCAGTTAGGAAGGAGGTAAGCCGGTCCAGTTCCCGCTCTGATATGCCAAGGGTGTCATTGAGCCTTTATATGAGGATGGAATGATTCACTGTGTCAAATGCAGAAGAGAGGTCAAGAAGGATGAGGACAGCCGGGGAACTGGAGTCAAGAGATGCTAGCAGTTCTTCACAGGTGTTCAGAAGAGCAGTTTCTGTGCCTCTGGATGCTCGGAATCCAGACTGGTGGTCATGTAGGGAGCCACCAAGTTCGCTATGAAAGTTGAGTTGGGGGAGGGCCAGCTTCTCAAGCAGTTTTCCCAGAAAGGGGGTGATGGAAATGGGGCGGCAGATTGCTGGGCAGGAAGGGTCTGCAGAGGGCTTTTTAAGGAGGGGGGCACACAAGGGAGTGCTTGAGAGAAGATGGAAAAGAACCAGTAGTAAAGGAATGGTTGCAGAGATCAGCCATAGCAGGGGTGAGAAAGACAATAGTTTCCTTGATCATTCTGGAGGAGCAACCGGTTTGGACGAAACCTTCATGGAGTTGACAACTTTGGTGACTTCTTCAGGGGAGACGGGAGTGAAGAGGGAGAAGGAGGAAGTAGAGTAGATGGTAGGGGAGGGTTAGGTTGGAGTGCGTGACAAGGTCATTCAGTATGACCTGGGTTTTGGAAGTGAAGTGAGAAGCAAGTGCATTGCAGAGGGTGTGGTAAGGAGCAGGGGCAGAGGATGATGTGGGTGTGTTGGCAAGTTCCCTGCAGATTTTGAAGAGTTCAGCCTTGTTGTTGGATGCATTGGACACTCGTGCCTGAATGTGGGCTCTTTTTTTGGTACGGACGGAGAGTCTGTAGTGTCTCTGGATCAGACGGCAGGCCAGTTTGTCAGAGGGTGGGCCTGAAGTGTGCCCCTTCCGTTCAGCAGCCCTGCAATTACATTTTTGGTCTGCAAGTTCAGAGTCATACCAGGTGTTACGTTTAGAGGCGGTTTTCAGGCGGATCCTCATGACTGGGGCAAGAATGTCAAGGGTCTTGGTGATGGACAGATGGAGGTTGCTGAGGACAGTATCAGGGGAAACATCTGTTGGGTGGGCAGGGGGAATGAAGGAGGAAGAGAAGGCGGCAGCTGACACTAGTTTCATCGGATGGATGTTCATGAAGGAGATTGGCAGAGCTTTATGAGGAGTTGTCACAGGGCCATCGGGACCCAAGTCGGAGGTGAGGAAAGAGGGATCAGACCAGGAGAGAGAGGTGACCAAGGGAGATGAGTGAGGTTGGAGGGAATGATGGTATCTAGCGTGTGTCCGGCAGAAGGGGAAGAATGGAGTGGGATAGGGAGGAGCAGAGGTCAGTGAAGAGGGTGGTAGTTCTGCAAGGGGAGTCTAGGTGGATGTTGAAGTCACCTAGTAGTAGCAGGTTGGAGGTGGTAGAGAGTAGGGAGGAAAAGAATTCCGCCCACTCAGAAAGGATAAGAGAAGGAGTGCCTGGGAGGCGATAGATGGTAGCAGGTTCATTGCTGTCCATGTCCATTGCTGTAGGTTGTCTCGCTGGGCTTCCATGGGCTAACACGGGCAAACGGGGAGATGAGCTGCCCTTTGCTTCGTAGCCCTTAGCAGGCTGCCTGGGAAGATTGCCCTGCGAGATGTCCTTGTCAAGTGGTTAAAACAATGCAGGCCAATGAAAAGTATAGTGGGGTGGGCAAGAAGCGGAGGCAAGGGCGGCACTGCAGAGGGCTGGGAGCGGGAGAGAAATGAAGCAGAGATCAAGGATAAACACAAAAGTGAACAGAAAAAATGAAAATGGGCCCCATTGGGATGGGTGTGTGAAGCTTTGCCGTAAGAGCCAAAAGAAGCCTGCCATTCACTTCAGCATGGGGACTGCATCTTGGTGTAGCATTTCCAGTGGAAGACCGTTTTAGCACCCAGGTGGCAGTGACCCTTTCAGATACTCTTGGTTACTGGAACGGCTATTAAGGTACAGGTTATTGCCACCTGGGTACATGCTTCTATTGTAAAAGAAGCATTGCACCGGGAAAATGGAGCTAAAACCATGGCATTTACTATTTAGTCAAAGTGACTTTTTCCCTCTCACTGGGATATAAACTGTTGCCAGCTAGACCTGGACCTGGCAGGAAACTGAGCCTTGCGCACTGTCATGGATGGCGGTACAAACTAAAATATGTCTTTTTCACAAATAGGAAATGAATGTTTTTTTATTCTGGTTAGGTTGCGGGCAGTACCCACAAGTGGCCTTTCCTCTATCCAGCTACAATAGACTCTCAAAGCATCCCTAAACCCCAGGTTTTGCAACAAAGGTAAAATAACTCAGTGGGTTGGGTGCTCGCAGCTGCGATCTGTCTGATCTGCAGGTTGCAGATTTGAACCCCTTCAGGGACAACTCAGCCTTTCATCCTTCTGAGGTCAAAAATGAGTACCAACTTCGGTTGGGTGATATTGTATGTAAATATGTTCTATGTAAAGCACTTAGGGGAAAGCGCTGTATAAATAATGCACCCTTATCATTGACTATCGACTGGTAACACCTACTATCTAAGGCTAGATCAAGGTCAAGGCCTCCTCTAGCTTGCTCCCACCAGGGCAGGGTTCTTATAAGACTTTCCCAACCTGACATTCCCACCCCCCTTTTTTTAATAGGAAAGATTTTTCTATTGTGCAATTGTCAATTTTCTAGCTCAGTTGCTATTTTTCTCCTCTTCCTGATCTTAGTATTCGCTCTAGTCTACTCCTTTGTCACTCCCTTCTTTCATCTTCCACAATTCTCTCCCCTTCTGTCCCTCTAATGTTCACACTATCTCTCCACTCCAATATACTGTCATGACTGTGCCACTGTAGCACCAATTGGCACCCATTGTGGACTATTTGGGAATCATTCATCATCCTAATCCTCCCGGACAATACCTATTCATAATGTTTTCTTTACTTTCCGTTTGCAAGACTTTGGTACTTGCTTATTTAAAGGAATGGTTCGGTAAACATTTTTTATTGCCCTACGGGTCGGCCATATGTTTTTAAGCCTAAGTCGCTCAATTTTAGAAAAATTTCCTATGGACCTTACCCGAGTTTTTGTCCATTAAACGCACACGAAAACAGGCATCAGGGAGCTGCCATTTTGTGATAATCCTATCATTTCCCCCATCGCCCTGGCTGACCTGCTTTTGCGGCACTAAATCATATCCCCCGCCCCTGAGCCTGTCATCAGCAGACGCGTACCGCCCATTTCACAATGCCAAAGCACCTCTCGTGTCAACATTCGCTGCGCTTCAGCTAATGACGTGTCGCCATGGAAATGGCAGGACGCCTCTTTCCTGAATAAGTATAAACAGACCGTTTCACAACGCACGGCAGCAGATTTTCGATTCCATTCCTCTCTCTGTGTTACTTTGAGTATTCTGTGACTTGTTTCTGTGCTCTGGTCAGCTACCTTCGTTGCTTGTAGCCCGTGTGAACAGATACCAGTACCACCACTATAAATTATTTAAGTTTAACACACAATGGCTACAATAATGCCCTACATGTACGAGCCCAAGTATACCGAGGAGGAACTACTGGAAAGGGAAACACGCGAAAACGAAGAGGCTTCGGATGACAGTTGGGAGGACAATTCAACAGCTGAAGAGCCTGGACCTAGTCGCATGGACGGTGTTTCCACCTGGTGCACATGCAATCTGTGCGAGCTAATGCCAACCGAGGATGAGAACTGCTGCTGCTGTGAAAACTCAGGATGCGTGGCCTACATTTCGGAAGGCGAGCCACGATCGCAATGCATCACCAAGCTGCCAGACTTCAAGGCAGCCTGCCTCACACGGTCCGTGTTGAGGATAATGATGGTGCTTATGCTTGAACTTCGCGCAACTGTTCCTCCTCGTAATCCGAGTAACGAGTAAGTATACTCTGCTTGTCATGCCACTCCTATTTCATGGTCTTCTACTATATCCAAAATTACATATACATATCATTGTAACGCATGAAAGTCGTTCACTAGTGTGCAGTGTCTAGATAGCATTTGTCCGAGCAGAATGCCATTAGTTACAAGAATTGTCATTGACAACAAACGTTTATTAAACTTAGCTTGTTCATTTAAAAACAGTTTGTATCATTCTTTTTCACAGGTGGTACCGGCTGGAGGCTTGGACACCGCGTTCGAAGAGTAATACCCGCCTCTGCCGTTCGTGCTATAAGAGAAACGTTCCCGAGTGACGGCGGTCAGTACAGGGGATTTTCTCTCGCTGTGCTGCAACCTGACCTGTACAATGTATAAAGTCTTGTATTTTTGTGCCATCAAAATAAGATACAAAATAAAACACCACATATATTTTAACAACGGTTGTTTCGATTTTTTTCAATGAATCAAGTGTGTCTCCATTCAAGGATGGACGTCAGACATCTGTGCTCCAAATGGGTGAAGGTCAGGTCGCTGTGAAGCAGGGTGGTCACTATCTAAGCTAACATAATATATTCTCAATAATGCATGCACTAAATAACACTTGTTCAAAGTCTTTCAGTCGGTTATGTCTCTATAAAAGTCACACATATATCTATACTATCAATCAACATCGGATTATACAGGCCTTAGGTTAAGGGTCTTGACCACTATAATACACTGTTTGAAGTGTTGGTCTGTGCTCACAAGAATCTCCGGTATGTGGCATTTGTTATTGATAGGCAATGATATACTGCAGTAGGGGTCTAATGTTAGTTGGGGATCTGCTAGGTGGGCATCATGGCGTGGTCAGTGGTCTGGCACATGAAGAGAATACCTTGCAGGGACACAGGGTCAGAATGGCAGTAAGTTTCCACTGGCGAGGGTGCGTGGGCAAGGGCACGTTTGTGGAGATGAACGAGCTATGTGCTTAGTTCAGGCTGGTTCACATGCAGGACAGTGATCTCAGAGGAAGAGTGATGTGTTACATTTATTAGCTGTTGCAAATAACTCTGGAGTTTTCCAGTCAGAGTGGGAACGAGGGTGGGGGTCATGTGCTCTGCGCAGTGAGGCCTGGTCACCAAGATGGAGTGGAAAGGGGGTACAAAAATGGATGCCCCATGTCCTACTCAGTGGTCCCATCAACCAAAGTTAACATCACATAAGGGCAAGGGGCGAACCCACTACTGGAGGCACTTGGTCCGAGTTTCTACTGAGAAGTGAAGGATGAGAGGGGCCTGATGGCCCCTCGCTCCCTCACACTTGCCTGCATGCCCACCGGCCCATCCATCCATCCCACCCCCCTCTATCAAAGGCGGTTCGCACCCGGGGATGAGCGCTGGCATGGGGGGCTGTCACGGGCACAAACGGCCAAGGTGCCAAACAGCATGTACACTTCAAAAGGTATCCCACGCCCAGGGGCCATCGCTCACATGGCCTCCTCAGACCCCGTGTCTCCAGGCAGGCCACCCCCTGCAATCCACATAAGTGTGTCTCCATTCAGCAGTCTTCCTGTGCCTTATCTGCATGCCCCAGGCCCATCCATCCCACCCCCCTCTATCAAAGGCGGTTCGCACCCGGGGATGAGTGCTGCCATGGGGGGCTGTCACAGGCGCAAACGGCCAAGGTGCCAAACAGCATGTACACTTCAAAAGGTATCCCACGCCCAGGGGCCATCGCTCACATGGCCTCCTCAGACCCTGTGTCTCCAGACAGGCCTCCCCTGAGGCAGGCCGCCCCCCTGCAAACCACATAATACCACGACATACACACGTCATTCTTTCACAAACACACCCCTGTTTCTAATACTTTATAAACCACTTGATATGTCTCATGAGAACATCTTTGTGCTTTGCAAGTCAACTCCTGAACCTTCTACATGAGAAGCACTGAGATCTATGCTAATCTGCTCGTCGTGCTATCTGTGACCGCTTCGAGCAAACTCGTCAGTGTGCTACCTGTGGCCATCTACCTGTTCTCCTGCTGAATCCAACTGTTTGTTGGTCAAGGTAAGGCCATGTATCCTAGTCATATTTCTGTCACTTTTACATTTCTATCTATTTGCGATTACAGTACCCAATAGTGCTATGGTCATTGGTCTCATTGCTATTGACTTGAGTTTCAATTGTTATGCTATCAATAGATATATTTATTTTCATCTGTGTCAATTGTCATCGAATTGCATCCTTCGGGGGTCCAGTCTGTAGTGTAAGCATGTTTCCTTTTCGTGCAAGACAGAACATCCAAGGGACGAGTCACATGTTCAGAGTTTAGTCACATCATTTAAAAAATGTCTGTAACTTATGCAAATACTAAGCCGCACATGATGAACTGGTATAGTTCCGGCGACCAAAACAAACCTTGCATTGAACATGGTATGGTTCATTTACTTTTTTATGACATTTTTATTCATCAAGGTTTTATAATAATCTTGATATTTACTTTTCAGAATTTTCATCAATGCCTGCCTGTTCGATTAGCGGTTGCCCTTCGAAGACCCATGCTAAATCTGAAGGCAATACAATGCATGTATTCCTGAAAACTGTTGATCGAATAAGAGAATGGGTCAGACATTGCGGATATCCACTGGATGAGCTGGAAAGTAGAGTCCAACAAGTCTTAGAGGACAAGAGGGGTGATCGATACTGCATCTGCAGCCGGCACTTTTCCTCGAACATGTACGCCACATCTTGGGTAACAAAGATGAATAAACGGCGAACGACACGAAAATTGCTCACAAACGCTATTCCAACTCTATTCGTCCACATTCCGCCACTGGTGAGTCAAGTGTCCAGATTTAGCTTTAGGACTTGCGGGTGTGTGTAGGTAGCCGAATGGATTAATTGATATTTTAGGTGTTGTGTCCCTTGTAATACACCCTGTAATACTTTCGATATTGATATGAGTGTATAGCTTTTTGAATAATGACATTTCTCCAGCATGGGGTCTGGCATGGATTCACATGCTCATGAATATTCCCCGTCGTCAGGCTGGGAATCCTCGGTAAAGAAAAAACCAGAATCAGTTTCGTTACTGATCTGTCTTTCGTAGTAATAACCAATCACTGGTCTCTGCGTCATACTGACCACAGCCAATGACTGCCCTCTACCTAAGCACCGCCTCTGGCAGCCATCTTCAGATTTTTACCGCACGTTCATGTGTTGGGATCCTCGTGCTATTGCTCTCGAGCGCTAGTGCTATTTTTTCACGTTTTTTCTCAAAAACTTTGTTTTTTCGGTCAAAAGAGCCTCAAGCTCCACCGACTCTCCATCCGATCAACGGGGACACGTGTCGGATTCGTCTGCGCCCCTCAAGGGTGAAGATTTCGTCGAGCTACGCTTTTGGAGGACTCCAGAAGCTTCTCAGGCCCGGACATGGCCCAGGAGAAGGGAAGCTCGACGCCCGGAAAGCTGTTCAGGATCTGCCCTGGATGCCAGCTGCAGAACGTCTTTAAGGAGGACGAACACTCCTTTTGTCTCTACTGCTTACATGAGGACAAGACGCACGTGGAGAAGGACTGTGCGTTTTGCGGCAATATGTCGGAGCGGACCATGAAGGACCGCCATCAACGTCTCGCCAACTGGCTGGAAGGGAAGAGCCCGTCAGGCGAGAAGAAGAGGAAGAAATCCGAGCGGTCTTCTAAGACCTTTGAGGACGCCCTGGCGACGGGGGTCCAACACAAGGCCAAGCACCGCGAGTCCGCTGGCACCGGGTGCGCCGAACGGTCGGGCTCTACGGGCGCCAGGCAGGGCGCACCCTCCCCGGCACCTTCAGCCACGAGCCAACGCTCTGGGTAGGGTAAGAGGAAGGGCGAGCACCCGACGAAGCTCCTGGAGAGGCCCCGGTCGAGCTCGAAGGCCCCATCGGAGGGGGAGCGAGGCAGTGTCCCCCCCCTCAAGGATAAGGCGGTGAGCGCACCTAAGGTGGTGAAGGCCTTAATCCATCCGGCCAAGCCCTCTATCGATACTGTCGCGGCGGCCCTGGCTCAGCCTGTGGAGGCTACACCAGTGGTGGCGACCTCGGGGCTCAGAGTCTCCCTGCCACCTCGGAGGGAGTCCTCTTTTGTGCCCATCGATAGGACCCCCGTGAAATCCCCGGCGGGGAAGAAAAAGGGGGGGCAGGGCGTCGTCGTCGTAGATTCGGCCTCAACCTCGGAGGAAGAGCTGATTGAGGTCTTAAGCCACGGCCTTGGCGTGGAAGAAGACCGGCCCGTCAGGATGGATCCCGACGCAGGTGACGACGACATCGTCGAGGGTGCCGACGGGGCCCCTGATCGCCCGTCGGATTCCCCTCTGCCAGCGCCGCAAGACAACTCGGCGGCCATTTTGTTGGCTATACAGTCCTTATGTTCAGAGATAAGGACGAGACTACCGTTGCCGACGGAGGAACCTCTCCCGTCGGGGGATCCTGAACCGGGACCTTCTGGTGTTCCCCCACCCAAGAAAAGAAGGATTCACCCTCCACCTCCTTTTCAGCCGTCGCGCCCCGTCCAGCCCTCCTCCCCGTCCACCCGAGGGGATGATACGGGGACTGACACGGCAGCGACGGGTACGGACGATGAGGTATACGACGAGGATCTACCGTCGTCACCTCCCACCAGGGCTTCTCCGCCCGACGAGATTGGATCGTTCCACTCCATGATCGCCAGGGCATCCGAGCTTTTCCAACTCTGCCCTGAGGAGAAGAAAAAGGAAGGATTCCTTTATCAACGGCGCGAGGCCAAGAGGAAGACGGTCCTCGCGGTGCCTCTACTGGACGACATTTGGGATGAGGGCCTCGCCCTCCTCAAGAACCCTTCCACGACGCCAGCTAAAAGAGACCGGTACGAGAAGAAGTACCAGGTCCCGGACGCGGCCCCCCTGTGCCTCCGGGCGCAGCCTACCCCGGACTCCGTCGTCTCCGCGACGGCCAGGAAGAAAGCAGGGGGGGGGTGCGGCCTCCACATCGACTTCCCCACCGGACGGCGAGGGAAAGAAATTGGACGCTATGCGACGCAGGGTCATCTCGTCTGCAGCGACGACGATTAAAGTGGCCAACGCCTTGGCTATCGTGGCCCGCTACGACAGGGAGCTATGGTACAAACTGGCTCCCCTGCTGGACTTCCTACCGGACGACAAGAGGGCGGATGCCCTGGAGATCCTACAGGAAGGTGAGGTGGCGTCGGACCACGCCATCACTATTGCGACGGACATCGCCGACACTGGGTTTCGCCAGTTGGGCAACGGCGTGTGCCTTAGGCGGCGTGGATGGCTCAAGGCTACGGACTTCCGTCAAGACGTACAGACCAGAGTCCTGGACATGCCGTTCGATGGGAACAACCTGTTTGGGAAAACAGTGGACGATTCCCTTCAGGCCATTAAAGCGGACACTGAGACGGCCCGGGCCCTTGGGGTTCTGCAGCAACGACGGACGCCCTTTCGGAGCAGCGGTGGCAAGGGCGCCTCCAAAGGTTCCGGTGGCGGTTTCTCCGCCTACCGTCAAGCGGCCCGCTCGTCGTCTCAGGAGGCCTACAGAGGACGAGGCAAGTCTGGCGGACCCCGCCGTCGTCGCCAAGGAGGTCAAGGCGGCAAAGCCTCGTCGAAACAGGATTGAACCGGCCGTGGGGTCGGGCCCCCACCGAAGCACCCCGGTGGGAGGCCGGCTGGCGAGCTTCGTCAGCGTGTGGGAGTCCATCTCCACCGACCGTTGGGTGCTGGACGCCTTAGCCCGGGGCCACGCGCTCGAGTTTCAAAGAAGGTGCCTGCGCGTCCCCCCCGTGGCCAGGAAAGAGCTTCACGTCCCTCAGCTTCTCCTGGAGGTAAAGGCGATGCTCAGGAAGGGCGCCATCGAACTCGTCCCAAAGAGGCTTCGGGGCTCCGGAGTTTACTCGAGATACTTCCTCGTGAAGAAGAAGACGGGAGGATGGCGCCCCATCCTAGACCTGCGACGTCTGAACAGGTTCATCAAGGCGCAGAAGTTCCGGATGGTCACCCTCCAGCACGTCCTGGGGCAGCTGGAGGAAGGAGACTTCCTGTCGTCGTTGGATTTGGAGGATGCCTACTTCCATATTCCCATCCTAAAGGGGCACCGAAAATTCCTCAGGTTTGTGGTCCAAGGGCGTCACTACCAGTTCAAAGCCCTCCCCTTCGGACTACGGTCGGCACCCAGGGTATTCCCCAAGTGCCTTGCACCGGTGGCGGCGCAGCTGCGCCGCGAGGGGATCCATGTCTACCCCTACCTGGACGACTGGCTCATCCGAGCCAAGACGAGGGAGCTCGCCGTGGAGCACACGGCAAGGACCGTCCAACTTCTCACGGACCTGGGATTCTCCGTGAACTACGCCAAGTCCCACCTGGTACCCGCGCAAAACGCACTGTTTCTGGGAGCGAAGCTCGACACAGTGTCCCTTCTGGCCTCCCCGTCGGAGGAAAGGACCAGGTCCATCCTGGGCAAGGTACAGCGGATGTTGGTTTCCGACGCGGCCAAGGTGAGGTCCATCAAGTCCCTCCTCGGAATGATGTCTTCTTGCATCTACCTCATTCCCATGTGCAGGCTCCGGATGCGCCCGTTGCAGGAGTTCCTGGACGCGCGCTGGATCCAAACGACGGGCGGCTTCGAGGAGAGGATCACACTCGACGAGAGTTTCCGCCGAGCGGTCCGGTGGTGGGGCAACCGCGCGCATCTGACGGCGGGCATGGACTTCCAGACCCCAGACCACCAGGAGACAGTGACCACGGATGCCTCCCTGGAAGGGTGGGGAGCGCACACCGAAAATCTGCACGCGAGAGGCCTTTGGCTCCCGACGGAGAAGTCCCTCCATATCAACGTCCTGGAGCTCCGTGCAGTGTTCTGGGCCCTCAGGTCCTTCCTTCCGTCCCTCAAGGGCAAGGTGGTGAGGATCTTCACCGACAACACCACCACCATGTTTTACATCAGGAAACAGGGCGGAACCAGGTCCCCAGCGCTGTCCAAGGAGGCGCAGGACCTGTGGCATTGGGCCGTCGCCCAAAGGATGTTTCTGGTGCCGTTTCATCTGGCAGGGATAAAAAACACCATCGCCGACTCACTCAGCAGGGAGCTGCGCTCGTGCCACGAGTGGGAACTACGGCAGGATCTAGTGGATCGCCTCTTCCGACGGTGGGGCTCACCCCAGATCGACCTGTTCGCGACGGCGACGAACTCCAAGTGCCGGAGGTTCGCCAGCAGGTTTCCCCAGGCGAGGAGCATGGGCGATGCTTTCTCGTTCCCCTGGGAGGGCCTGTTCCTCTACGCGTTCCCTCCTTTGCCACTGCTAATCCGGCTCGTCAACCAGCTCAAGAGGTCACGGTGCAGGATGATCCGCGTCGCACCTGCGTGGCCGAGGCAGATATGGTTCCCGGACCTTCTGGACTTGTCAGCGTCCCCGCCAATCAAGCTGCCGGTGGACGCGGATCTACTCTCTAGGGAAGGAGGCGCCATCCTCCACCACGACCCGAAATCGCTGAACTTGCAGGCCTGGCTCCTGCAGCGCTAGAGTTTGGAGGATACGACATACCGGCCGACTGCAGAGAGGTTCTTGCAAAGGCCAGGGCGTCCTCGACTCTTAAATGCTACGGACACAAATGGAAGAGGTTCTCTGTCTGGTGCCACGCACAGAAGATTAACCCTCTACGGATTACGGCTCCCCAGGTACTGCCGTACCTGCTGACGCTGGCCAAAGCTGGACTGGCACACGCGTCCATCAAGATTCATCTTGCTGCGATCTCCCGATACACCAGAACCACGGGCCGGACGTCCTTGTGGTCTCATCGTCTGGTGAAAGAGTTCATGAAGGGACTGTTCAGATCGTTCCCGCCGGTGAAGGCTCCGGCCCCGGCGTGGGAGCTCAACGTGGTGCTGACCAAGCTCATGGGACCTCCGTTCGAGCCTCTGCACTCGGCCCCGTTGAAGTTTCTGTCGTGGAAAACAGCGTTTCTTGTGGCCATCACCTCCGCACGACGGGTGGGAGAGATCCAGGCCCTTTCATGCAAGGCCCCGTACTTGACTTTTCACGACACGAGGGTAGTGCTCAGGACGCACCCCTCCTTCATGCCCAAGGTACCGTCGGACTTCCATCTCAACG
Source organism: Ambystoma mexicanum (assembly GCF_040938575.1). NCBI lineage: Eukaryota > Metazoa > Chordata > Amphibia > Caudata > Ambystomatidae > Ambystoma > Ambystoma mexicanum. Next base: position 601,953,945 of record NC_090932.1, on the reverse strand, counting down.
AACCCTTGGTGTTGCCTGTGTTCTTCCCGTCGCCTTCGTCGCCGGCTGAGAGGACTTTGCACTGGCTGGATGTGGCTAGAGCGCTGAAGTTCTATGTGGACCGCACGAAGTGTTTTCGGAAGACGTCACAACTCTTTGTGAACTTTGGACCTGTCAATCAGGGGAAGGCTCTCTCGAAGGCTTCCATTTCCAGATGGCTCTCCGGCTGTATCATGTACTGTCATCGGTTGGCAAACCGACCGCTGCCTGGCCGTCCGAGAGCCCATTCCACCAGAGCGATCGCAGCTACCACGGCGTTCCTTTCTGGTGTGCCCCTGCTGGACATATGCAGGGCTGCTACGTGGAGGTCGACGCACACCTTCACGAAATTCTACTGCGTCGATCGGGATTCCAGGGAGGGGTCCAGGGTCGGCCAAGCAGTGCTGCGCAACCTGTTCGCCTGAGGTGAGCCTGGTGAGGAGGTAAGATGCTTAATGTTGAGTTTGATGTACTGCTTAATGTTGAGCCTTTGCCACCTCCCGTGGTTGTGCATGTGTGTACTGCTATGTATTCTTTATTCATGAGCATGTGAATCCATGCCAGACCCCATGCTGGAGAAGGAACAAGTTACTTACCTGTAACTGTTGTTCTCCAGCATGGGTCTGGCATGGATTCACATGCGAACCCTCCCGCCTACCCCTCTGCGGCTCTTCACTTGGTCATACTGCCACTTCACGTGCTTCCAAATCTGAAGATGGCTGCCAGAGGCGGTGCTTAGGTAGAGGGCAGTCATTGGCTGTGGTCAGTATGACGCAGAGACCAGTGATTGGTTATTACTACGAAAGACAGATCAGAAACGAAACTGATACTGGTTTTTTCTTTACCGAGGATTCCCAGCCTGACGACGGGGAATATTCATGAGCATGTGAATCCATGCCAGACCCATGCTGGAGAACAACAGTTACAGGTAAGTAACTTGTTCCTTATCAATAAATTATTTTTCAATTTTATAACCCCCAAAGGAAATCTATTTATGGGAACAGGGAACTGTACTATATTGCGCATTTTCAATAGCATTATTCTCAAGTATTCAGTCGGTTTACATGGCAATTTTTTAATATTTGCATTTCATTATCAAACAATAATTTACCTTTACAACTGCTTGACTATCCACTGAATCTGAAGCAAGAACATTCTACATCCGTGAGGTGCCCGCAGTTATCAACCACTTCTAGCGCATATCAGGTAATCATACTTGGCTATTCCGCTACAGACTTGTTTTATGCATGTCAAGTAATAGTTTTTATGTATCGTGTGATTATTTTACCAATTGTTTGGTTAGTGCTTTCCAATTGATATACACCTTAGTTGTCTTCCCCTGGTGTTTGTTTTCAGTTATAATTAGTGTTATCCATACTAATGCAAGTACTGTCTTTCAGGGAGATGCTGAAGCGTCCACCACATTGACCACAGCCCTAGATGATCTTCAGCAGCACGAGGTATGGATACTGACCGCTCCATCGACGGTGATCAGGACTGGAACACTTGTCGTTTGATTGTTCTACACCATGTTTCATTCGTGGTTAGCCATTGATATGTACCTGTGCGGTCGACCCCAAGTGTGTGTTGTGTTCTCAATATTGTAATCCTTACTAATGCAAATACTATGTTTCAGGCAGTTGTTGAAGCGTCAACCCACACACTTGATGCTGAGCCTGACATTCAAGTAATTCCAGGGGAAGCGGGAACATGCGGATACGAATCGGCGCAACAGCTTTCGGAAGTGCGCACCACATTTACAACATCCATAGATATTCTTCAGCAGCACGAGGTATGGATACTGACAGCTCCATCGAGCGTGATCATATAACGTGATTCCATTTGCTATACTTTCTTCCCTATTAACGCAAGTACTGTGTTTCAGGGAGACGATGGAGCTTCCACTACAATCACAAGATCCCATTTAGATGATGCAGATGTAAAGAAATCGGAAATAAGTCGATTAAATCTGATCATATTTAAATATTCCTTGATTCTTTTAGACAATGTAACATTTGTGGTTATCTCTTTATATGTACCTGTGCCGTCGACCCCAAGTGTGTGTTCTGTTTACAATATTGAAAACCATACTAACGCAAGTACTGTGTTTCAGGGAGTTGCTGATGCCTCCTCTTCAATACAATCATTCGTGGCAGTCCATGCAGAGCCCTAGGTATGGATACTGACAGCTCCATCGAACTAGGTCATCAGAGCTCGAATACTTGTCGTTTGATTGTTCCACACAATGTTTAAATCGTGTTTGGCTATTGAGATGTACCTGTGTGTTCGTCCTCACGTGTGTTTTATGCTAACAATATTTTGATACACATTAATGAAAATACTATGTTTCAGGCAATCGATGGAGCCTCATTCCGTGCTGTCTATGCGGATACAGAAAATATAGTCGTTGCAGCGCAAGAGGAAGGGGAGACATTCGAATACGAATCGGAGCAACAGCGTGCAGATGTTGAAGGTCGAGTCAAAAAAGTTACAAAGAAAAGAAACAAAAATAAGGTTAGTTACAAACAGTTCATAACTTTTAGAAATTTTTTTGTGCTGGGGACTATTTTATGTTTTTTTCCAGTCAATTGTACTATACTTTATCTTGTGTTTAAAGTGAACATCCCTTTTCCAATCTATCCTCTAGTTACCCGTGGGTGTCCGAACTATACATACACAGACAGTGAAGCGAATGAGAGATGTTGCTTGCCAGACCATTTACACTATGGAGGAACTATTAATTCAGGTGCCGTGTGTTGAGACTCGAGATGCTCATGTCCAATGGCCAGAACATGAAATGAATGTGTCCGGAGAATCCAGCAAAGTTGTATTGAACCATTGCTACAGTGCGACCGCACCACCACAACAACATGATACTGGATGTATTGAAGATAGCTCTGAAGTAGTCGCAGATCAATTCACACAATCTACACCCGCCAAAAAATTGCTGTCGACATTGTTGTGTTCTCCCATCAATGTTGAAGTAGCAGATGTTGAAATGACAGAGAATGAACCAGCAGCAGCATTCACCGAGGATTCAGAACTTGATAACAGCAATATTTCTTTCAAATGTGGTGATATGACCTCAACGTCACAGGCCGAAACAACTTTGACGCCGGATGACAGTCTAATGAAAGCGAGCAAATACATAGTATTCAACAGTTGTTTGATGAATATTATAAGTATGCTGAAATGTGGGCATTCCGTTAGAGGGAAAGTATGTGGGAAGCCATTGATTCATGTCACTCGTCAAAAAAAAGGCAGTAACGTCAAAATAAATGCCGCCTGTAGATTAAATCATATGTTCTCATGGTCTGTACAACCGATGCTGGGGAAACTGCCAGCAGGCAATCTACTGTGTGCAGCTGCATCACTTTTTAGTGGGTCCAGTTTTAGAAAGTTCGAGGCTTTCTTTCAGTTTGTGGGACTCCATTTCATTTAAAAAACGCAGTACTACAAATACCAACATGATTATCTGTTTCCGGCCATTAGTGATCCTTGGAAAATTGAACAATTGTCTCTAGCAAGTACATTCAAAGGCAAACGATTCAGGCTAGCCGGCGATGGACAGTGCGACAGCCCTGGATTTTCTGCCAAGTACTGCACTTACCACTTTCAGGACATGGATAGTAAGAAAATTGTGAGTTTGGTGGTCGTGCAGGTAACACAATGTACATCCTCAGTGGCCATGGAGAAACTAGGATTTATAAAATCAGTGGAATATCTACAATCGAGGGGAATGCACATCGACCTCATAGCCACGGACAGACACGTTTCCATTGCCAAGACAATGAGAGAGCAGTTACCACATATTAAATATCAATTTGACGTATGGCATCTTGCTAAATCAATCAATAAGAAAATCTCGGCTGCATAGAAAAAAAAAGGTTTGGAAATTATTTCAGAGTGGTCCCAGTCTATCAGCAACCATCTTTGGTGGAGCTCCAAAACATGTGAAGGGGCAGTGGAAATACTACTTGAAAAATGGCGGTCACTGATGCACCACTGTACCAACGTGCACCGCTGGTCAGAAAACCTACATTTCCACCAATGTGAACATGGCCCTTTGTCCCCAGTGGAGGCACGGAAGAAGTGGTTGATTCCATCTTCACCGACGCACCAAAGCCATTGAGAAGATTGTTTTCGATAAAACTCTATCAAGAGATTTGAGTGGACTGACAGAATTCTGTCACACAGGAGGTTTGGAGGTGTTCCACAATATGTGCCTACAGTACAGGCCAAAGCGCTTGCATTTTAGCATACAGGGCATGAGACATAGGACTCTACTTGCCGTCTTGGCCCATAACGAGAATCTCGGCCGTGAACAATCTAGGACTATGGGCAATGTAAGGATGCCTCGCTACACTAAGGCCTTTTCAAAAAGAAGTAAGCAATGGGTGATCAAACCAGTTTATGAGGAAATGGAGTTCGACTTTGTCAAAAGCCTTATTGTTGCTGTATTAGAGAAGCCCAGATATGTAATTTTGAACGTTTCTGTGCAGAGCACTGATCCATTGCCACCAAACATTGCCACTGTGCCATGTCCACCCAAAGGAGAGCTGGTTGTGAAGTACAAATCCCGGTTTAAATAATTGTAATACGATTGTCTTTTTGTAAATAAATGTTATTGTACAGTGTACATACAAAGTATGCTAACCCTAACCCCTACCTTCACCATCCTGGGTGGCGAACAACCTGGGTGTCATCTTTGAATTCTCTCTCTATTCACCTCATATTGTCTATGTCTATTGTCATATTGACCTTGTCTATGTATATATTTTTGTTGATGTAACTAATTTTCGCAATCTCATGTAAATGCTGCGCACTGTTAACCGAGGGGAGTCTTGCGTAATGCAAATAATAAAACAACCAGACAATAAATCTCACTTTCAACTCAATTCCTCGGGTACTTTATACTTTCCCTGACCTTCCCCCAACAATTAAATGTCTACATAGTTATGGTTCTTTGGGGCTGCAAAGCTCGCAGACAACGAGGACAAAATTGGGGGCCTTAGAACGCGCCAAGCGAGCCGTTGCAGATGGGAGAGAAGCCAGTTCGCATTTGCACATTGAGGTGCAGTACATAGATGGATTTGAAACTTCAAGTTCTCACAGATGGCTTTACTACGGGATGTTGCAAAGAAAGAATGTATGCTCATTTCTACTGAAGGTCAGTGGCTTTGATTTTCAGCTCGCGGCCTGAAGAGGCCCACAACTCGAACTGGCAGTATAAGGTTCTATTGTTTTTTGACCTTGAGTGACATGGAACATGCCAAAAGAACTTCATTTGAAGGGGGGGTGCAATAACGTAAGAGACGATAAGTCAGAAAATTCTGAAACTAGACCGAGTTTCATGTTAGTTCAGTATACGAAAAATCGTTGTCAAGAGCACAGTGGGATTTACGGACTGCATTACGCAGAGACACAATGGAAATTGCAAATATAATGTAAGTAACTCTTTAGACGCTTTTATACCAGAATGAAGAGTTAATGGATGCATGAATAAATGAATGAATGAAGAGCTAGGAAAACGTTTGTGGGATCGTCCTTGTAGCGGGCAAATGGGCATGCAGGTCCACATTCCACACGCATGTAGACAAACAGTCGTTTCTCATTGTGTGCTAACCTCAATTTATTTTGTTACTTTTCGCATTGATTTTAGAGCCGAACATACTCCATTGCACTATCCTTGCAAGCAAATAGTTTCAGGTCGGCCGTAATAAATAAAATGAATAATATTAATAAAGATCGGCTGGCGAGACTAATTATAATTTTTGTTTTCAAAACAGGTATATCCTACCCTACTGCTACTGCCACCAGTTTCAGACCCCGGCAGACGGCTTCTTCAACCGCCAGCTGCAGCTTCTTGTCAACAACTGCACCACTTTTACGATCTTATGGGACGATCGCCAAGGGCCCATATGCCCTTACGCGGTCCTAGAAGCAACATATCGACCTTTACGCTGGCCTAGTGCCTAGTTGATGGACAGCCTTGCGGTTCACTGTGCGACCAAAGTGCTTCTTTTAACGAAAACCAACACCCTGTGTACCATAAAGGAACAGCGCGTGACTCACGATAAAACGGAACAGTTTTTGCGGATAGAGATAAAAGAAAATAAATGGCATTCCAAGTTAATATGGCAATTGCTGAATATTCTATAAACATTTAATGTCAAATAAATGTACTTTACCAAATGTACCGTGTTGCTGTTTGATTTTAAAGTACAGTTTCATATTCCGAATTGTGGCGCGCTGTGTTGTGAGTTGATCTGTGTTGGTTTCCGGGTTCTGTGTGAAGTCGCGTAGAAGACGACTGGGTGCGTTGCCTACGCAGCACAGTAACATCACGGAGAGAGGTGGGGAATATGAATGTTTTGATAATGTCAGGCTCAGGGGCGGGGGATATGATTTAGTGCCGCAAATACAGGTCAGCCAGGGCGATGTGGCAAGTGATAGGATTATCACAAAATGGCAGCTCCCTGATGCCTGTTTTCGCGTGCGTTTAATGGACGAAAACTCGGGTAAGGTCCATAGGACATTTTTCTAAAATCGAGCGACTTAGGCTTAAAAACACATGGCCGACCCGTAGGGGCAATAAAAAAATGTTACCGAACAATTCCTTTAATTTCAGAAACTACATATCCCATTGTACAACTTGTGGCAGTTCTCATTCCATCTCTGTTGGCAGGACAGAAGCCTTGTGAATTCAAGATCTCCTCATCCTCAACAGATGCTACAGGAGTAGCGTGTACAGTGCCATTGTAGGTGAGCTCTGTGGGCTATTTAATCGCTGATGTGAAGAGAAGAAAAAGGAAAATATGAGCAATGTGCGGCGAGCGCACACATGCGCCACATTTTTTGCTGATCTTTTTGTTGTCTTTACCTTGATGCGCACACGTGGGGCAAGCTGCCCCTGTTTGATTGGGCAGCCACTCACCATCTCTCCTATCTTTTCTAACTGTTATACTATCACCTATCTTCCCTCTATCACGACGTCTGGAAGGAAATACCTCAAAAAAGACATTCTGACCACTAACTCTGGCAATCTATCGCAGACACCTATGTAATGGCAACTTCCAGACAGGTTTTCACTGATAACCTCTTTTCTGTCCCATCCCCAGATCTATGGACTCCTCATCTTATCTCTACTCTCTCGCCACACGCATCCTCACCCATTAATGATGGCACCAGATGGGAAGTACTCTTGCCGGACTTCCCATCATCCCGGTGTATCATTAATGTCGATCACAATTGCAGTATCTTGGTTCAGTGTGTTCAACCCATCCTCCTCCTCTTTGACCAGCGCTTGCCGTCCTTCGTCAACTTCCTGCCCACACCTGCTACTCCTTGCTCCGAACTTTTGTTCCCACTCCTCCGACTGGTGTACCACGTCCCTGTACCCCTCCTCGGAAAACCTTCAAAGGCAGTGACCTCTTGCATCTAGCCATGCTTAACGCATTCTGCTATCAAACACCCTGCAGACATCTGTCTCCTACTTGAAGACCTTGACCTTGGTATCCCCACTCTTACCGAGATGTGGTTCATGCCAGCTCAGTCACTGCTTTCGACTCCCTTCTCCCTGATGGCTATAAGATCATCTCCAAGCCTCGCCCTAATCGGGTGAGTGGTGGGGTCGCCCCGATCTTCCCAGAGTGGGTCCTCTTTTCTCTCATACCCACCCAACCGTACTCTTCCTTCAAGTCCCTGATCTGCAAGCTGGTCATCTCTCCCACTTTCTCTTTGACCATTGCCACTATCTACAGGCGACCTGGCTCTACACAACCACCTCTAAATTCCTTCCCCTGAGTGACTTCAACATCCACCTCGACTCCTCAATAACGGCATCTACTCTCTTCTGTGACCTCTGCACTTCGCTCTCCCTCTCCATTCTCACCTCTGGCCCTACTCACTCGGCTGGACACACTCTTGATGCTTTCATCCACAATGATCTTTTGTTTCCCCCCACTCATCACCCCACTCTCCTGGTCAGACCATTCTCTCCTCCCACCTTCGTCCTCTCTGCCGTCTGACCGTACCTCCCCCAGCCCTGCCAACCTCATTCACAATCATCCGTCCGATGAAATGAGTGTCAGCTGCTGTCTTCGCATCTATCTTAAGCCTCCTCTCCCCACTGCGGGCCTACCTCTGAATCTGCTCTCTGCAACCCTCATCTTGCCATCACTGACACTCTTGACATTCTTGCCCCAGTCCTGAGGATCCGCCAGAAACATGCCTCCAAGCGGAACACCTGGTATGACTCCGAATCTGCAACCCCTAAGTGCAAGTGCAGAGCTGCAGACAGAAGTGGCAGACCTCAGGCTCACCCTCTGACAAACTTGTCTGTCGCCTACTCCAAAGGCAATACTGACTCTCCCTTCACTCCAAGAAAAGAGCCCACATCCAGGCTTGTGTCTCTGGTGCATCCAATAACATGGCTGAACTGTTTAAAATCTGCAAGGAACTAGCCAAACCTACCGCAGTCTCCACCTCACCTCTGCCCTCCCAGGCCCTCCGACGGACTAGCCACACACTTCACTTCAAAATCTCAGGACATCCTGCGCACCCTTGCTTCCCTCTCCCCCTCCCCTTTCCTCACCCCCTGCCTCCCATGGCCTCCCATCACCCTTCTGCCCTTCTATCCTCCTTCTCTCCTATCACACCTGATGAGGTCACCAGAGTTGTCCGCTCCACAAAGGTCTCCTCCAAACAGGTCTCCCCTTATTCCTCCAGAACCAATAAGGACAACATTGGCTCTCTTTCCCCTGCACTTGCCGATTTCTGCAACCACTGTTTTGCTACTGGATCTTTCTTTACCCTCCTCCCTCAAGCACTCCCTTGTGCGACCCCTCCTGAAAAAACCTTCTGCAGACCCTTCCTGTCTGGCTAACTGCTGCCCAATCTCTCTCATCCCCTTCCTTGGGAAAATCTTGGAGAAGCTGGTCTTCTGCCAACTGACCCAGCACACTGAACTTGTTGGTTGCCTTCACAACCATAAATTTGGATTCTGAGCATCCACAGACACGGAAACTGCTCTTCCGAACACCTGTGAACTGCTTGCATCTCTTGACTCAAACTCTCCAGCTTTTATCATTCTACTTGATCTCTCCTCTGCATTTGTCACAGTCAACCACTCCATCCTCATAAAACGGCTCCACGATACCCTAGGTATCTCAGAGCGGCATTGGACTGGCTGACCTCCTTCCTCAAGGACCGTCCATCCCTGGTCCTTCTGGTCTCCTTTTCCACCCCTATCTCTATCGCCACCTGCGGCGTCCCCTAGGGCTCCAACCTTTCTCCTCAGCTCTTTAACATCTATCTTGCTCTGCTTGCACACCTAATTTCTACCTTCTCCCCTAACTTCCAGTGTTATGCAGACGACACACACAGCTCTTCAAACTTGCCTCTGTTCTTCTCCATCATTCCTGACTGCCTATCTGCCATCCAGTCCTGGTGTGCCTCCAATGATCTCTGCCTCAATGCCAGCAAGACTGACATCCTTCCCATTGGGACTCCTGCTCCCTCCTTTCTTCCCCTCACTCTGGCCACACACTGTGGGGTCTCTTGCTTCTCCTTCATCTGAAGCCAGAAACCTTGGAGTTATCTTCGACTCCTCTTTCCTTCCTCCTCACATTCAGGCCCTTGTCAAGAAGGCCCACTTTCAACTCCACCTCCTCAAAGGAATCCTTCCTTTCCTCACTCAGCTCAATGTCTCTAGAGCCCTAGTTCTCTCTAGGCTAGACTACTGCAATAGCCTCTTGCTTATTCTACCCTCTTCTTCTCTACGACCCCTCCAGCTAATCCAGAACAGGGTTGCAAGATTTATCCTTGGCCTCAAGCACAGGAACTGCATCTCTCCAGCCCTGAAATCTTTCCACTGGCTCCCGGTTGCTGCAAGGATCAAATTCAAATCCCTCTTCATCCATAAGGCTGTCTGGGACCTGGGACTATGGGATCTATAACTGTCTCTAACTACATACTCTCCCTCCAGATCCTTCCGTTCCTCTGGCACCAATTCTCTGTGTGCCAAGCGCTTCGCTAAACAGTGAGCTGGTGACCGATCTCTTTCTTCGGCTGGCTCCCTCCTATCGAACAGCCTACCCCTTCCTCTTCGTCTTGAGCCGGATCACCTAAAATTCGGGAAGCTCCTCAAGACCTTCCTTTTCACCTCCTCTTTCCCTTCCTCGCCCCTCTGCTAAATCCCACAGTTGCTGAGATTGGTGACCAAGGCCCTTTTGTGTCCACCTGGGTCCTGGCCTCACACATCCAATCGCCTTCAGCTTCCGCCAGCTCCCATCACTTGGCTTGGCACCCACTGGCCTGTGCTATCACAGGTGTGCACTTACCATTTATTGGCAGTTGACTGCAGCCTACCCCCCCCCAGCACTTCTCCTGTTGTGCTTGTAGCACGTACCCCCTCCCTCTTCACTTCTCTCTCGCTGCACTTGCACGTTCTGAATGCTCACAAGGCTTAGTGGACCGCCTCTATCTTTCATTGTTATATTTGCATCTCACTCCCATGTTCCCTCCCTGCTGCACCATGGGCACTTTGGAACACAATTTACTTGCTGTATAAGCGCCTTACAAATGCACAATAAATAAATTGCTATTCATATGCAGCAGTCTTAGAGCTACAATCCACAGAGGCCTTAGAGATCAGTGCTGATTTCACTTTGCCAGGACCAGAGAGGGAAGAGCAGATTACATTCAGGTGTGGTGCTCCCGGTGCTGCTAACAAGCCTGTTTCTGCACAGAGTGGGTCAGTAGTTAAGCAGCTGCCTGCAAGAGCACAGGGCTCTTGTATTGAGTTCGCTCCCAGAGCGTTGTGCTTTAATCCTTGGATTTCTGCTGTTCTGTTGCTTCCAGAACCTACTCCCGTTCCAGTGCCCTGTGCTCTCTGCCTTGCAGCCCTGCTACTATGCCTGCATTCCACTGCATTCTGCCCTGCACCTCTATGCTCCCTGCCTTGCAGCCCTGCTCCCCTGTTTGCAGTACTCTGTTGCATGTCTGCAGCCCCTTGCTCTCTACCACCAATTATCTTATTCTCTGCAGTTCCTTTTTCTGTGCCCTCAGTCTGTGTTACCTGGAATTAGCTTTCTAGATTCCAGTCCTCCGTTTCCTTGTTATCGGTTTGAAGTCCTGCCCTCGATAGTCCAGTCCAGAGTTACAGTTCCTTGTTGCCAGTCTGCAGTTCAGTCCTCGTTCTCCTAGTCTAGAGTTTCTGTCTTGAGTTTTGTTGTTACAGGTCTATAGTTCAGTCTGCTGTTCCTTGATTCTGGTCCTTAGTTTCTAGTCTGCAGTTGCAGTCTCCTGAACCCTTGCACTTAGATTCTTGTCTTCTTGCTTTTACTCTTTTCTTCTGTTCTCTGTCCTGGACTTGGCTCACTTTGACTTCCTATTCCTTTCCTGGATATTTCTGTTAATGTTCTTGTCCTCACTTGTGCTGTGTAATTCCTTTGTTCAGAGTTTGGCTGTTGGGTTTCTCAGCAGGCAGTCTCTGCCCCTTTCCTTTTGTAGCTTTTCAGTATTGTACCTTGAACCATACTGTTAAGTTTGCTGGTTTCTGTTTTAGGAGGCAGTCCCTGTTCAGTTCCTGTTGGACTCATACAGGCCTCAGCCTTACGAGTATGGTTTCCTTGTTTAGTGCTTTAGGGTCCAGACACAGACACCCCCTTTTGCTACTCCTTTCCATGAGCATTCGGAATGGGGCTCTGTAACAGTAACCAGCTCAGAAGGCTAGAGTTTCCCTTGACCCTGTTTGAAACTCTTCCCCATTCTGTGTGCACCACAGTTGGGAACCTAGCATGTTTCATACTTGTTCTCCCTGCCCCTTTCTGTTGACTGCCTTTTCTGCCTGTCTGCAGTTGTTGACTATCTGTCCTTGTCTGCAGGATTCCTAAGCCTCCTGTCTCTTGTGCACTTTTCTTCCCTTGGTTTTGTGGGCACGTCTCTGCCCTCAAGTCCCAGACATATACTTGCCCTCTCCCCTTTCCTCCCACACATCTTCTACCTTCACCCCTCTCCTCCCAATCACCTACTCCCTCTCACCCTTCCTACTAAAAGTGCCCTCACACACACACTCTTAAATGCACTCTGCATCAACTCCGCCACCAACTCCTCGGCACTCTTCTCCACTGTCCTTTGTCTCACCTGATCTCTCATCTACCTCCCCTTTTTCCGACCTCACCCATACAACCCAAGCAGTCTCATTCATGCACCTTTTAAACGTTTCTTTGAATAGTTCTATTTTCACTTGGCCATTCATTGGTTCCAACGCTCACCTAACCTGTGGCCCAATCTGTTGCTATTCTTTCCCCTGGGGCCGGGATACAGAGATGCAAGGCTTTAAAAACTCCCATTAGCCGTGTCCCCGTTACCGACACACAGGTCTGTCTGCTGTTTCTATGGCATGTTGTAGGTCTGCCGTTTTGTGTTCTCTTTGCCGCAGTGTATTTGCTTTTCCTCTGAATTGGGAGCAGATTTCTTATACATTGCGCAGGTTGTATTGTGGGTGGCATCTCTTTCCAATCGGCTCATGTTTTGCTGCCAAGGTTTCTGATGCTTGGGATCCTGAAATAAAAATAAATAACTCTGGCCAGAAAAGGTACTGGGAGGCATCGTTTGACAGAAGGTGGTACCAGAATTTTGATTCAAGGCACGCAAGTGGGTTTCACCGACTGGAGTCCAGTATCGGAAACCTGTCACTACTGATACAGTTGCAACATAAACAGTAGTACAGCGTGGTCGGTAGGTTGGGTATTGAGCGTCTCATCTCTGTTTAGCAAGAAAAATCCCAGTCCATTGAATTTTGTTTCACAATTCCATTCCCCTGGTTCTCGTCTGAGTTTTCTTGGCTGTACCCAGGTGCACTCTGGGAATAGCTGTCCTCAAAAAGACAAGAGAACGCTGGCCAGAAACCTTATTGGGAGGCACTGTGTGGCAGAAGGTAGTACCCACATTAACATTCAAGGTATGTGAGAGGGTTTGAAGGACTTGGGACCACAGCTCTTCCTCCCTACCTCTGGGACAGGAAAGGCTCTGGCCCGGTTAGTGCTCCCACCCCAGGTTGGTTGAGGCCCCTGTTCCCGCATGACGGGGTCCAGTCCTAGGCCCTATTGCAACACCTAGTGGCTATGTCTGAGGTGCAATACTGGCCCTGATAAGTGCAGATATTTGATGGCCTGTCATGGGTGTAACATGTGATCCGGGAGGGTCCTTGCATTATGGAGAGGACTTACTTTTGGGATTCTTTTCCAAACCAGCTGAATGTCAACCAGGCATGTTTGATTGTTAGGTACTAATAATGCGGAACAGCTATTGACACCAGTACCTGCTGTTCGTAATAAAACTGTATCTGTCCGAGGCACCCCTAAGGAAGAAAACTGACCAAAGCATTCATCGTCTTTCTAATCTGTATTTTGTAGATTGTGGTCGGTATAAAGAAAGGGGCTTTATTTTGGTTTGAATTTTGCACAGTGCAGGGAAATTTATGGGTGTGACACCACACCATTCAGATAGCTGAATGATGTACATGAGAGTAGGTTTCTCAGAGGGGCTGAACATTGTGGCAACAACTGGAAAATGCGATACAGGCAGGAACCAAATGGAAACTAGTGATAAAATAAATCACTGCTGTGATAATTGTTAACCAGTGCCTTTTGTGAATTTAAAAAACATAACACAGATTATATAAACATGAGTGCTACAAATTCTGTCATCACCTTAGTGTAGGGAATTATACCGGTTTGATCATATACCCTTTAGGATCTCTTGGACCGATCATTCTCTCTTCTCCTCCTAGCTGGAGCTTCTGGGCCCCTGGCTAAGCCACTGCCTGCCTCCTTCTCTGTCATCCAACCGATGAAGCCAGTGTCAGTAGCCGCCTTTGCTGCCTTTCTTATACCCCATTCACTGCTGCTATTAACTCTCACTCTGACTCAGTCCTTCCTAACCTTCACCTCTCCATCTCCAACACCCTTGACATCCTTGCCCCTGCCATGAGGATCCGATTGAAGCCTGCCTCCAAGTGCAAAAGTTGGTACCTAGCCTTGCTGAAAAGCAAGTGCAGAGTTGCAGAATGGAAGTGGTTGGCTTCTCGCACATCCTCTGACAAACTGGCCTGTCGCCTGCTCCAAAGGAATTACAGACTCTCCATCTGGTCCAAGAAGTGGGCCCACATTCAAGCCTGCATCTCTTGGGCCACCAACAACACAGCTGAAGTTTTCAAAATCTTTAAGGAACTTGTCAATCCTACAGCAGTCTCTACTTCTCTTCCTTCCCGGGCCCTCTGCGTGGCTTTGGCCGCCCATTACACAACCAAAACTCAGGACATCCTGTCCTCATTATCCTCTACTCCCCTCCCTCCTTCACTTGCCCTCAGTCCTCGCTTGGCCCCTCTCTCCCTCCCGCCTACACTCCTCCTTCTCACCCATAGCACCGGGTGAGGTCACCAAGACTGTTTACTTTATCAAAGTCTCCTCCAAACAGGTGCTTCCCTGCTACTCTCGAACTATCAAGGACAATATTGCTCACTCGCTCCCTCTCTGCCTGAGTTCTGCAATCACTCTTTTGCCAAGGGCTCCTTCCCCATCACCTCTAAAGCACTGATAACTCTGGGCATGATGGACCAGGCACTGACTTGGTTAACCTCTTAACTTTCAAATCGGCCCTCCCAGGTACAAATCGGCCCTTTGCTCCCCTCAACCTCAATCTCTACCTGCAGTGTCCCTCAGGGCTCTATCCTCTCGCCGTGGCTGTTTAACATTTACCTTTCCCCTCCTGCCCACCTGATCTCCACCTCTCTCCTCATTTCCAGTGTTATGCTGATGACACTTGGCTCTCTTTTAACCTTCCCTCCTCTACCTTATTATTATTATTACCTCCTCTCCTTCCTGTCTCATTCCAGATTGACTGCTATTCAGGCATGGTATGCTGCTAATGATCTGTCTTAATGCCAGTAAGAACAAGATCCTTCTCATTGGAACTCTTCCCACTCCCCCCCCCCGCTCTGTTTGCCCTCCTTGTACACCCTCCCCTCACCTTCATGGGAGGCAAACAACCTGGGTGTCATCTTCGACGATTCTTTCTCCTTCTCACCTCATATTACTGACCTTGCCAAGAAGGCTCACTTTTAATTTCGCCTCCTCAGAGGCATTCTGCCTTTCCTCACCTTCCCCCAGGAACTCAGTCTCCAGAGCTCTGGTTCTCTCTAGGCTGGACTACTGCAACAGCCTCTTCCTCAATCTGCCTCTTTCCTCCCTCCGCCCTCTTCACCTAATCCAGAATAGGACTGCAAGACTTATCCCCAGATGGGGAGCAGGTGCAAATGGATCTAGGTCACCTGCCCTAAACCCTGCCCACCTTGGTGCCTTCCAGGTTGCCGCTCTTTTCCACCACTTAGCAAGCCCCGCCTTCCTGGTGCCTTCCTGGTTGCTGCTCTTTTTCCCTACATAAGGAGCCCTCGAGCCTCTTTTCCTTTGCAGATGTGGAGCAGGTGCAAGTGGCTCTAGGTCCTGTGGTCTAAGCCCCGCCCACCTTGGTGTCTTCCAGGTTGCCACTCTCTTTCCCCACTTAGCAAGCCCCGCTCACCTGGTGCCTTCCTGGTTGCCACTCTTTTTCCCTAGTTAAGGAGCCCTCCAGCCTCTTTTCTTTTGCAGATGGGGAGCAGGTGCAAGTGGATCTAGGTCACCTGGCCTAAGCCCCACCCACCTTCTTAGCCCTGCCTCTTCCTTCCTACTTTTAACTCTTAGATCAAGGGAGTCTCTAGCCCGGGAGTCTGAAACAAAGGACAGAGAAAGAAAAGGGCAATACCTGTTTGGACCTGTTTGGACCAGGAGGACCACGGGCCTGACCCCCTGCTCAGACAGGTAAGCATGCACCAACATGTGTTTACTCCCTCTGTCCCACAGGCCATCCCTACCCCCTCTGGTCCTCCCCGTGATGTTCCCTTGTGCCCCCCACCATTCTCGCACACCAGTGTTGCCTGTTTTGCTTGGTCTTCTACCCTGCTCCCTGTACCCCCTCCAGCCTACTCTGCAGAAGTCTGTCCTGATGCATTCTGGTTCACCATCACCGTCTTGTGGCCAATGCTGGATTCGACTTTTGTGGCTCCATTGATTCACGGTGCATCACCCTTTCTCAACTTTCATGCTGGACTTCCTTTGCATCTTGTACTAATGGTGGCCCTGAATCATGCTGTTCCCATCTTCATCTTGTATCCTGGCTTGCAACATTATGTGTTACTACTGACGTCTGAAATTGCATTCGCTCTCCCCTCTTGCTTCTCCACTCTTTTTCACTGCTTATTCTTTGTTCTCTCCTCCTCTCCCCTTCTCCCTTTTCCTATCTCCTCCCCTCCTCCCCTTACTTTCTCCTATGCACTTGCTGTATCAGAATTGTCCCTGCACCTAGTATGATAGCAACGTAGCCTGTCTGCTCCGCCCTCCCTTATATTGGTCCCCCCAACACCCTCCTCCAGCACTATCTGAAATGTTGTCAGGCCTAGTACTATCATCGCGTGTTTTGTTCCTGGTCTCCCTTTCTGCACCCTTCTCCCTCACCTTTTGTTTTTCTCCGGCTCTACCAGAAATGTTGTCAGGCCTAGTACGGTAGTCGCCTGTCTGTTTCCATTTCCTTACCACTCTCCCCCTCCCTCCCTTAGCGGTCTTAGCTCTTGCACTGAAATGTCATCAGTACAAGTAAAATAGTTAATTTCACATCCTTACTGTTCATGGCCTGTAATAATGTCATTGTATTTTCCCTTGTTCCCTCCCTTGCCTTGAAGCACTTTGAAACACATTATGTATAGGCATTATATAAATAAACTATCATATAATTGGCCTCAAGCCCAAGGACCGCATCTCTCCAGCCCTAAAATCTCTCCTCTGGCTCCCGGTGGCTGCAAGGATCAAATTCAAGACCCTCTGCATCGTCCACAAGGCATTTTGGGACCTGGGATTGCGCTACATCCAATTTTCTCTCTGTAAATATCTCCCTGCTAAGAGTCCTTCCTTCGGACTCTTAACAGTAACTCTCTGCAGGTCGAACGTTTCTCCAAGCAGAGAGTGGGGGTAGATTTCTCTCCTCGGCATGAGTCTCCCTCTGGAATGGCCTCCCTGCCCCTCTCAGACTTGAGCCAGATCTCCTTATGTTCTGGAAGCTTCTCAAGGCCTTTCGTTTCTCCTCCTCCTTCCCTCCTTGCTAATGCCCCTCTGCTGCTGCGACTGGCTGCCTGGTCCCTTCTGAATCATACATGGGCAAGGCCCTCCCTCATCCAGTCTGCCTCAGCTCGCCCTTATAGCACTTGCTTCCGGACACACTTCCCTGATTAGACTACAGATTCTGGTCCACCCCCCACCCTCATCTCGCACTAGTTGACCCTTATCCCTTCCCCAGTGCACTTGCCCTCTGGGCTCCCCTTAGCACTTAGCCATCCCCTGAGGCCTCCTTCCTCCACATTTCCCTGCCTCCCCCTCCCCTTCCTCCTACACCCTGTCCGACCACCCCTCACCCTCCCCACACTTCCCATTTGCTGCACTTGCACGATCTGAATGTCACAAGGCCTTGTAGGACAGTATATTGTTTTTATCCTTCTATATCCCCACCCCCTTAGACTTGCGGTGCATGGAAACACTTTATGCTGTATAGGCGCCATACAAATGTTTAAAAAATAAATAAAATAAATGTCATATAATGAATGTCTAATTTTCACAGTGTGATAAGGATAACTTCTCAAATTCTCTGGTTTGATAGTGAGCTGAATAAGTTGGGGTGAAGGCATACTGTTGTGAAATGCATTGTATATTTTAATCACCTTTTTATTTCATCTGCCTGCTTTTCAGGTAACGTCCCAGTGTCCTAATTGCTCAAGAGTATCAGTGATCAGATTGGCTCAACAGCATTGTTTTGATGAGTAGAAAGGGGAAGTGAGAATTGCTGAGGTGTGGGATGGTGCAAATACATCCCTGGCTGTGTTTGTTGTGTATAGGGGCCAATTTCTTAGTGACCGCTTAGGTCGTTTTAAATGAGCCACAGGGCTTATTACTGGTGATCAAGCTTAGATGCCAATGTAGGTGATCTCTGTGTGATCTTCACCCTCAGTCAGGGACGTCATTTCACCAAAATGCCTGGGGTAGCAGCAGTGACATCACACAGCCCTTGACCTCCGATGACATCACAGGAAGTGATGACATTTGACTGCACCACCAAGTGACATCAGAAGAAGTGATGGCACACGACCTTCAGATGCGTCTTAACACCTGTGTTTCCGGTCATTTTCATTTCAGCCAGATATAAAAACCGAGGCACAGAGGGAGGCGAGATTTGTCCATGATCACATATTTGGGAAATGTAATTTTCCAGATTCGATGTGGAGCCTATATTGTATTGTACTTGTCATTTGTATAGCACCAATGTTGCCATTGTTAGAGTTTCAATGCCCTGTTAGTGGGAACACCCTTGGAGGACCGAAGTTCAGAGTGTTGGAGGTCTTGGGACACCATTATGATGCATGTGTGTGTTTGACCGAAAAGGCTTAGCAGGACTGGCCAGGCTCCGGTAGAAAAGAAACCCATGTAGTCAGGCATGTGTATGAGTGCCTAGAAGAATGTTAATGTTTAAGGTATTTGCATTGCGCACCATCACCACCGGAGTGGTCCCCAAGCACTCTGGGGGATCTGAAAAGGAGTGTGTGAAAAGAGGTGGGTTTTGGGGGAGGTTAGTAGGGTGTAGTGGGAATAGCAAAGTGAGAGATGTGATGTCCTATTGGCGGCTTCAGTTCGTTTTACACTGTGCGCTGAGCTTGGGTGCGGTTTCCATGTCAGTGCAACTTCCCATGTGCTGATGTGCCGGGGTATGTGTTGTTAGTCTGTTGTTGCAGTGTGGTGAAGTACATGCAGATTGCCCTCCAGAGATGTGATTGTGGGAGTTTCTGCATGGGAAGTATATGCGGATGGTTGAGGTTTTAGAGTTGGGTTTGCAGGTTTTCCTTAAATCTTTGGCTTTGCATTTCTGTGCTCAGCATCTATGAATGTATTGTGTGTTTGGTATTGTAGTGTGTCTGCCTAGTTGGCAGGCATATTTAGGAGTGGCAGTTTTCCTCTGTGTTACTCTAGAGGTATGTTTACCAGGCTGATGTAGGCGTGTTCCCCACCCTCGGTTGGCAATGTTTGGGTTAGGGGTTTCTGGTCACTCCCTGGCCATCCATTGGGGGTTCCTTACCTACCTGAGTTTCCTCTGTGGGCTAGCTCTATTTGGACATGGGTTATTGGGGTGTCCTCCCCCCGCCCTCCGGTTAGGGGAGATTAAGTCAGGGTCATGGGCTAATCCTTAGGATTCTTGTTTCCGTTGGGTGCATATTTCCTAGCCGTGTCCTTCTGGCTCTGAGGCAAAGAGCCAGATTTTGCATAGTTTCCTGAATTCCAAATGATCACTTGTGTTGCTTATGTTTTTTGGTAGTTCATTCCATGCTATTGTTGCTAGGGGAGAGAATGACGATCCTCTGAATTTTCTTTTATTGTATGGTTTTGGTTCTAAACAAATGTTGCTTGATCTGAGTGGTCTTGTCGGATGGTAGATGTTTACTTTCTCTTTTAGGAACTCTGATCCCTGGCCGTCGACTGTTCTGTGCGTAATGCACATTGTTTTGAACTGTATTCGATGTTTTATTGGTAGTCAGTGTAGCAATTTCAGCGCTGTGGTAATGTGTTCTCTTCGTGGTAGTTTGAGCAGGAGTTTGGCCGCAACGTTTTGGATGCGCTGAAGTTTCTTTAATAGTCATTCTGGCATTCATAGGTATAGGCTGTTGGCGTAGTCTACTGTGGACATGATGAGTGCGATGATGGTGAGTGCTTTGTGGGTGAAGGATAGGAATGGTAGGATCCTTTTTACTGCATGCAGGAGGAAGAAATATTCACTGATTATTGCATTTACTTGTGGTTTGAGTGTTAGTTGGTTGTCCATCAAGACTCCCAGGTCTTTTACTATCGTTGATGGAGTCGGTGCTGTTCTTAGTTCCGTCAGCCATGGGATGAAGTGATTGTTTTCCCCGCTTTTGGATATGATGATTATTTCTGTTTTGCCCGGATTGAGTTTGAGGGTGCTAGTGTTCATGCAGCCATAGAGTTCTTGTAGGCAGTCTTCCAGTGTTGTCTTTCCTTCCTGTGTATCTTATATTTTGTAGACGATATGTGTGTCGTCGGCGTAGTTTAGGATGTGAGGCCATGTTTTTAATGAGCTTGATTAGTGGCGCTAAGTATATGTTGAAGAGCAGTGAGGGTGTCGGGAGGATAGCTCAGGGACAACACGCTCGCCTTGGAAGCAAGACAACGTGGGACAACACCGGTTTGATCCCAGAGTCCGCGCTTAGAAACCTCTGGGAATGAGATTCCGGAATGCAGGCAACAGCATAAACCAGCAGCTCCTGGCACTCTCCTATTTGTGGATAAGTGAAGATTATGAACTCCAAACAGAAAATTGAAACTTCAGAAAATCCTGTGCCAAAAAAAAAACAAATCACCTGCTGACATGGCAGAGATACCAAGTCCACAGGATATTTACTCCCTCCTTCTAAAGGTAGCACAGGACTTGGGAAAAGTGGCTCAAGATGTAGTTGATGTCAAATCCTCAATGGAAGACTTGACAATGAAGGTGGCTCAAATTGATAGCCGATTTTCAGTTTTGGAAAGTGGAAGTGCCACCATGTCATCAGAAATTTCGGGGAGCTTCAGAGCCTACAAGAATCTGAAAGATGACTTCAGTAAAGGGAAAGCTAAAACATTGGAACTGGATTTGAAAATTAGGTGTAGAAACATACGGATTGTTGGTCTGGAGGAAGAAGAGAATGAAGATTTGGCCCTGAAAATATTGGATGTCCTGAAAAACTCACCCAAATATGAACAGTTGACATTGACAATGTCTTCAGAATTGGCAGGAAGTTGGACCTTAAAGGTAAAGCCAGACAGATTCTGATCTCCTTTACATGCTGCAAGAAATATGGAAGTGATACATTATAAAAAACAAAGGATTTTTATTTACCCGGATTACCCCAAGGAGGTGGTGGTGGTGAAAATCATTTAAAGAACCTAAAGAACTGGCTAGATCTTTCGGGGGTGAAAGCCTTCCTTAATAGGGCCAATTGGCTCACTTTGGTGTTTCCAGAAGGAGAGAAAATTACTGCTGATCCTATTGAGGCTCTTAAATGGTTGAAAGCTCTGGAAAGCTGGTCAGAGAAGATGAATAACTGATGTGCCTTTTGGATGTCATGTACTACATTTTGCTACCACAGCTACACCAATGGATATGCTTGTACTTTGGTCCCCTCCATGTATAAAAAAAAATGGTTTGAAACATTTTATCTTATTTTCTTAACTTAATAACATGATTAACATCGTGATGGATGGTATTGAAGATGGCGCTGAGTGGAATATCAGTTAAACGCTCTGTTTTTGAATGAATGCATTCTCACCCTCCTGTTCTGGGCTTAGGCATATTGTCGGAGTTGGTTAGAAGAATGGACCTAGAGCTTGATGTATGTCACGTGATCACAGCTGACCTAGATCCGGGTCCGGAGACAGGAAGTAATACAAGGAGGGGCAATGCGTATATATACATACGGCGCTACGAGTCTGCAGTTATGGATCGTTACGGCGTTGCACAGGGAAGAAACGCTAATTCACGAGGTGAGATTGTTTATGCTGGTGAACTCTGATGCCAGGCTTGTCCCTGGCACGAAGATGACTTGTGGTGTATTCGAGCTAGGGCACCGCCCTCTCTCTGTCATAGTGGTCGCAGTGTGGATTGAACCATGTCTAGCATGGGGCGACTTTTCACTTATACCTTTAAGCGGCCCACAATCCGCCGTTCTACACCATATTGGTCATTGTGCTACCTGAAGGCGTCATTGAAAGGTAGTAATTGGGTTTCTCCGTTGGGATACAGCGCCTAGGCCAATGAAGCGGAACCAGTGTTTTAGCCAGGGCTGCTAACCCAGACTGCTTCGTTCCGATTGCTGGGATTTTCAGTGTGGTATTGTGGTTCATGTCATCCTCGGGCACGCCAACATTTCGGAAACGACTGTGTGCGGTCACTACTCTCTAATTGGGCCGAATACACCTCCTGAGTGTGATGCGAGATAATCCACATACCTGCACATTGAAAGCTCGACTTGAGGAGCCTGTTCTCAGGAAACCGCACTGCCTTTTATTCTCTGGGGAAATAATGAATGCCAAGAACAGTTTTGACATTCTGTGCATGTGCCAACAGTGGAACAACGGAAACGGAATTTGCATTAGACATGTACAGTATGGGCATTCACTTCATGGGGGCCAAATTAATGCGGAAAATGTGTCATGGATAACGAAGTAACATGAATCGCCAACAGATCACACGTGTAAAGGCTCCCTCATTGGGTCATATTCACTGTGTTGGAGGGCCACAACGACATCAAATATAAAATATAGATGTTTTGATTTTATGCTGTTAAAGTAGAACGTGTTTAGTCCACTTATCCCTATTACTTTTCTCAAAGCCTATGCTCATTTTTTAGATATCGTGCATTTGTTAGATGGTCTGACCCCTGCATGAGTGAGGCGCCATGTAAAGGACTTGGGCCATCTCCAGGATATTGTACAGGGTGCATTTACTGCTTCTTTATTAAGTGTATCGGCCAGTACGCTGCTTTCATTACATGTTATATGTGCCTGCTCCATCACTCTTACACTTAAGGCTTTCCCCCTGTTCCTTCTTTGATTGCAGAGGTTTTATTGTTGTGTTGAGAATTCCGTGGTATTTCGATTTGAAACAGTGTACTGTTTGGTGCAGTTGACCGGCAGACTTACAAGCTGGTGCCTTAACTGCAGCAGATAATCCGACCAATGAACACTGTGACAGACCTGCAACCCAATGTCGTGGGCACGTATCGATAGCAGTCATGATTAAAGTACAAAGTCCTGTATTAATTGGTAGGTAAAGCTCTGTATCCAAAAAATGTGTAGGTGGTTTGTAAATAGGCTTACCGGCCCATTTCTGAAACTGGTGC
This sequence comes from Ambystoma mexicanum, assembly GCF_040938575.1. Taxonomy (NCBI): domain Eukaryota; kingdom Metazoa; phylum Chordata; class Amphibia; order Caudata; family Ambystomatidae; genus Ambystoma; species Ambystoma mexicanum. The sequence goes on along the minus strand of NC_090932.1, from coordinate 601,930,895 downwards.
ATATATAACACGATCTTGAGAGTATGGGTTAAGCATACATGGTAGGTGTTGATTTCCTTTACACTTCGCCTCATGTTAGCTGGATTCCTTCTGCTATTTTTCTGTCTGCTGTGGCATGTGGATATCTATGGTCGGGTGAGGTAGTTTTGTATTTCATGCTACAATGTCAGTGGTGCGGGTGGGGGTGTGTATAGTAGTTTCAACTGTAAGATCATTGGTTTGGGATGATGGCTTATACTTATGTTTTCGGTTGTGAATATTTTGGCATTTGTGGCTCATGATTTACCAATAACTGTGCTGCGGGGTTGTGCATATTCGTTTGATGCTGTTCATAATTCTGGGGTGTTATTGTCTTTCTATCAGATGTTGTTTAGTATTATATCCAGGAAGTTCCCATTGTCTGGCAATTATGATAGGTAGGTGGCATCACTGGAGTATCGAGTTTGTTGCTAGAAGTGTGTTTCTTGATATATTATCAGACATTATAGGCGGATATGGCGGTGGACAATATTTTGTCTGCTAAGAGTAGGTAGGATAGGGCTATTGAATTTTTATCATTAGAAGGTATGTAAGGCGAGTAGTATTTTGATCTTTCGAACTTACTAGGGGTCCTGTGTTCTTTTCTTTGGCAAAGGTTTTTTTTTGGTTATTCAGTTAGAGATGGAGAAGTTGGCTTGGTTTTGCAATAAAGCGAAATATGTCTGGAGCAATATGTTTGAATATATTGCTATCTATTGCTTATAGACCTAATGCTGTGTGGTCACGTTTGTATTAGGAACTAGGTTCAGAAGTTGTAGGTTTTTACTGTTTGTTTTATTTCAATTTTAATTTTTAATTTTACTTGCTATGAGCTGATTTACAGTCTGGATTTTGGATGTGGGCTTTGGCAGATTAGCGAGTCTTGGGATGGAGATGCTCATTATATGTTTTTGGTTGGGAGTAGGATGGTGGATCTTGACATTGTGCTAGACTTACTGTGGTGTAGCTGTGGAAGATATAGGTTTCGGACTTGGATAATATTTTTCTAATTGTTGTTTGGCTGGTTATTTTTGTATATGAATGACTAATTGGGAGTTCAAGTTATTTAGGAGAGGAGTCCAGGACGTTGGACTACCTGGAATGTGTTTGAGAATTTTATCTTGTACGCTGTTCTTGTTGTTTTGCATCTGTTTTAGGAGGGGTGGGTTAGGGTTTACGGTCGTGGTCACAAACACAAATCAGGGGCTGCTGAAAAGGCATTTCTTTGATTGGGTGAGGTTGGACTTTCTGGATTGGAAAATGGGTGATCAACTGTGAGTTGTCTCGTGGAATGTGAATGGTCTAAACAATGTACAGAAAAAACGGAAAGTAATGTCTTATTTGAATGACTTGAAAGGGGATATTTATTTTCTTCAGGAGACACATCTTTTTAAAGAAGACTTGGATGGTTTGAGAAATGGTTGGGTGGGGAGAGCTTATGGTTCCTCTTTTGAATCGAGGTCTAGGGGTGTTGTAATTCTGATAAGGAAACATGCCCCGATTAAGGTTGTCAAGGAAATCTGTGACGAGGAAGGAAGAATGGTCGCTATTTTAACAAACATTCAGGGCAAAGAAGTTAATTTCTGTAATATTTATGCACAGACGGTACCTTTTTCAAAAAGGTGGCTCAAACGATCCAGGATCTTAAGTCAAGTAGCATAATCTTGGGGGGAGACTTCAACGCAGTTATTGACTATGCATTAGATAGGAGTAGTGTTAGGTACTGCAGGAGGATGGATATGCAGTCTAGGGCGTTAAAGGATTTGATGGAGGAGCATAATCTGAAAGACAGTTGGAGAATTGAGAATCCGTTAGTGAGAGAATACAGTTTTTATTCTGAAGCGCATGCTACATATTCGAGAATTGACATGGTGTTGATGGCAGGAGAAATGTTGCAAAATTATAAGACAAGTAGTTTGGGAAATATTGTGCTAACTGATCACGCTCATGTGGTTATGGATTTGAAGTGGAATTTTACTGTGAGCAGACAAATTACTTGGAGACTGAATACCATCTTACTGGACAATGTAGATGAGATGGAAAAGCTTTCATCGGAAATTGATTATTTTGTCGAGGAAAATTGTAATGGAGAGGTTGAATCTGATATGGTTTGGGAAGCCTTTAAATGCACTGTACGGGGCATGTTTATAAATCTGGCGAGTGGTTTAAGGAAAAAATGGGACAATAGACAAAAAGAATTAGAGCTAACTATTAAAAATATGTCACGTGAACTGATGGTAGATCCTGCAAAAATGGATCTGCTTCCTGAAATAAATCGATTGAAGAGTGAATTGAAGACATTAATATAAAATAGAGTGGACATGAGTTATTTCCAGCAGAAGTGCACTTATTATGAATATGGTGAGAAGTGTGATCGCTGGCTAGCTTATATATTGAGGATGAGAGAGTCGGAGCGTTCGATCACATAGATTACAGACTCTAATGGTCAGATTACATTCTCACCAGCGAGGATAAATGAAGTGTTCAAGGAGTTTTATGAACATTTGTACAAAAATGAAACTCATATTGATGCGGCTAATGGAGACTTTCTGGGGAGAATTCCTGTCCCAGTCATTTCAGAGGAGGAATCTACATTGTTGGAGGAGCCTATAACGATAGAAGAAGTCAAAATTGCAATATCAAAACTAAATGTTGGTAGGTCTCCAGGGCCTGATGGGCTGCCAGTAGAGTTTTATAGGTGGTTGCCTAATTCTGCATTGGTGTTAACGGATATGTATAAGACCTCTAAGGCTAGAGGATTGCTTCCAGATACAACTAGGCATGCAACGATTTCTTGTCTTTCTAAAGAAAAACAAGAATGAGAGGTTGGCGTCCAGTTACAGGCCTATTAGTTTAATCAATGTAGACAATAAGATCCTGGCCAAGATTCTGGCGTTAAGGCTAGAAAATCTTCTACCGAAATTAATAGATCAGAATCAGTCTGGTTTTGTTAAGGGTAGAACGACGTCCAGCAACATGAAGAAACTGCTGTGCACCATCGCTAAGGCATCAGAGCTGTCAGAAGACTCGGCTGTCCTCTCAAAGGATGCCGAAAAGGCATTCGATAGTCAACTGGCAGTTTCTGTTTCAGGTACTGGAAAAGATGGGTTTTGGGAATCAATTTTGTTCCTGGATTAGACTGCTATATACCAAGCCCACGGCAGATGTTAAAACTAATTGTCAGAGGTCAAAACCTTTTGAACTGGAAAGTGGCACGCAACAAGGTTGCCCGCTGTCTCCTTTTATTATTTGTCCTGGGTATTGAACCTTTGGCCATAACACTGAGATCTGAAGACGACCTACAAGGCATTAATTGTTGGGAATTGCAACAAAAGGTTTGGCTGTACGCTGATGACTTATTGGTCCTCAAGAACCTGGCTGAATCAGTGCCAGCACTCATGAATATTTTGGAAGTCTTTCATCGATGCTCTGGATACAAGATCAATTGGGCGAAATCGGAAGTTTTGCCCTTGGTGCCGTTGTGTGACAAACATTTAATTACACGGTTAGGTTTCAAGTGGTGTGCTGAAAAATTGTTGTGCTTGGGGGGGGTTTGGATTTTGCTTAATGTTGTTGATTTTGTGAGTGAATATGAATATGGTATGCACTACCTTCAAATCGGATTTAGAGAGATGGTACCTATTACACCTTTCTCTTTGGGGGAAGGTGAACATTTCGAAGATGGTGTCGACTCCTAGAGTAAACTTTGTATTGGGTATGATCCCATTGGATATTGAAAAACATTTTTGGCGTGAATTGGATAAACTCATGCAAACATTTTTGTGGGATCATAAACCACTGCGTCTGAAGATTAGTAAATTACAGTTACCTTTGTCTAAAGGTGGGCTGGGAGTCCCAAATTTCAGAGCATACCATCTGGCTTTTATGGCACGTACTTTGTTTGCCTTTTTTAAAGCAGACCATGAGGACTGGTTGTGTGCTGAGTCTAGCCATGTAGGCCCATTATCGCCTAGGGCTCTATTAACGAGTAAGCCATGCAGAACGAAGATGGAGAATCATTTGACTAGGAGTTTACGGAATTTGTGGTTGGCCTTGACTGAATGTTTGGGTTTCAATGCATTGAGAGATCCAAGTTTTTCAGTTTGGCTGAATCCAAGTGTTAAACATGAAGGGAGAGTTTTCTTCTGCCATGATTGGTTCCTGGCTGGGGTGCAGTGGATTGGGGACCTTTTCAATGGTTAGAATTCGACGACGGCTAGGGAGATGCGGATGAAGTTTGATATTCCTTCTTTTTGTCTGGCAGACTATCGGAAGATCAGGAAGGTGGTCGGTGTAGTAAATATGGAAGAGGGAATCAATGTAGATATGCTTGGTTGGAAGCCAAGGGTGAGTGGTTGTGGCCTAGTTAGCTATGTTTATAGACTAATTGTGTCGAACTATAGAGCAAATGATGCTTTGAGATTGGATTGGAACCGAAGGATTGGTGAGGATATTACAGAAGAACATGTATATTGCTTTGTTGTTGTTCTTGTATCTTGAAATTGGAAATTTTGAAAATAAAAATATTTAAAAAAAGAAACCTCTGGGAATTAAGCGCAATATAAACAACCAATTACAATTACAATAGGCAGGATCCTTGTGGTACTCCACAGGTGGATTCTCTTGGAGTTGATTTGAAAGGTTTGAGCCATACAGTTTCTGTTCTGTTTGTTAGGAAGGATTCAATCCAAAGTATGGCTTGGTCAGTGATTCCTATTTCTTCCTATCTCCCGATAAGGATGTCCTGGTTGACTGTGTCAAATGCTGCAGAGAGATCCAAAAGTATTAGGGCCATGCTTTTGTCTGAGTCTGCATTAGCCTTTAGATTGTTCCAGATTGAGAGCAGTGCTGTTTCCGTTCCTCTCATTGGTCTGAAGCCTACTTGTGCTTGATCCAGCAGTAGGTCTACTTCTATGAATTTTTGTGTTATTCTATAGACGTATGTTCCTAGTAGTTTTGCTCGGTACAGGATGTTTGAGATGGGCCTGTAGTTAGAGAGGTCCTCCACTTTTCCTGCTGTGTCCTTGAGGAGCAGCTTGATGTATGCCAATTTGAAGGATCTTGGTACTTTCTCTGTTAAAAGTGATTGGTTGAAAAGGTTTCTATAGTATTCCTAGGTGTTCCTTGTGTGAGAATTGATTTGTGTATATCTGGGGGGCAGGCATCCATGGATCCAGCTGTTGCTTACCAGCTTGACGAATGTCTCTGCTGATATTTGGGAGAAGCTTTGGAGTTTGTTCTGGCGATCCTTGGGTAGCTGGGTAGGTTGAATGTTGTAGTTGCTTGGTCAAGAATGAGGGTGGCATCCGTGCTAGTGACTCGCTATGTGTTCAGCGTGCCCAGTGTAGGTAGGTGGAGAATTTGTGAACAGCACAACCTAATTTTTTGTCGTTCTTGCTTTATACTGATGTGTATTATGCATACCATTGCCTTCAATTGGAGGCGCTTTGATGTTAGATCACCCGCTCAGGTATTTGGCTTCTTCTATTGGTTCTTGCGACTGTAAAAGAAACAATTGGCGCTGCAAACAATCTGTGTTCCAACTAATCATGACAGGAGGTCAGATGTATCTGTGTGGGTTAGGTGTTCAAATGCGGTGGAAGAGGTGTTGGTTCTATCTCAACCGCTGTGCTTCTACAACTATTGTTGCGATTAGCCCATTTTTGTCCATTTGCCAGGTGCAGTTGTTCCTGAATTCTGTGACCTTACTTGTGAGAATACTGTGCATCGGCGAATGTGGCGCTTTGGGGGAAGAAAGGGTCGTGATGGGTGTATCAGTGTGTGTGAGGTCTGGGCCGTTGCAAACACAGTCATCACTGTTAGGTGTTTAGAGCGGAAAAAGGTAGAAGATACCACAAACGCTGCCGGCCCCATCTGGGGAGACAGTTGATACTTCGGGTTAATGGGGTTTTCAGGATTGAGCAGTGAAGAGCCAGGTTGTGAGTGCTTTTTTGAAGGAGGGGTAGTTTTCGGTATGGCGAATGTGTAGCGGAAGAGTGTTCCAGATGGTGGGCGCTAGAATAGAGAAAGACGAACTGCCAACTCGAATGGAGTTGTGTGGTGTTATAGCCAGGAGCAGAGCTGAGCCCGATCAGAGGTTTCTGTGGAGCTGGTAGTGGATAATTGTTTCTGAATGAACTCTTGTCCCGAGTGATGGTGTGTGATGCACATGGCTTTGAAGGTTGCTCTTAGGCTAACTGGGAGCCACTGCAGGATTCTGAGTGGGGTTTGATGCGTTCTTTGGGCGAGAGGGCGAGGAGCAACCTCACTGCTGCATTTTGGATACATTGAAGTTTCCTTAGCTGGTATGCAGTGACACTGAGATAGAGGGAGTTTGCGTAGTCCAGGTGGGAGATGACAATGGCCAGTATAGCAGAAACCTTTTGAGGGTAAGTGAGGTATGGAAAGATTTGTTTTAGGATGCATGGGTCAAAGTAACAGATTCTGGAGACACAGTTGATGTGCTTGGAGAGGGAGAGGTCTGTGTCCATGGTGCATATGTAAAACATACATAATGCAGTACTTGTAACAGTGTAACTGAAATCTCGAACGCAGGCTACAAGTGTATGAAACATCTATAGATCAATGGACACAGAAGTGCTATTGATATGTTAAACAAGCCAAAAAAGCACTGACCTTGGGAGGCGTGCGCTGTCTGTTTAACCAGGAGCAAAGTGCTGCACGAACAAGGCTTGAAAATTAAATCATTGACCAGGATTTAGTATCGACAAAATACCAGGTTATAAATGTATCTATGAGTCAGCTGCCACTACGATAGAAGAAATCTATTGTGCAGGTACACGCTGAGGTCATTTGTCTCTTTGTGCATTTATCTTTAAGTTATGTGACAAGCAACCACATGTTGTCCCCCACAACCCAGAGCCGAACGTAACACTTAATGTCCTAGGCTTTGATATATGACTCTTCTTCAATCTTTTTTAATGGGGGTGAGGTGTGGGGAGGCGGTGAAGCTGCACTTCCCTCAAGAGTGGGACTCAATGCACCTATGATTTTCAGAGCTCTGTGTGCGAGGTGCATTATTCAATTAACCCCCCCAGGACCGGCCCGTGAATGAAGCTTCAACAAAGCCCTTTCCAAGAAGGAGTTTGGGTGGGGAGGAGTCGGTTACGCCATGGCTCTCACTTCTGAGACTGTGTCCAACGCTTATTTTATTAAACAGTGTTGCACCATAGAAGGGTCCTGGTCGAGTTTGCGGCCCCTCTCAACCCTTCACATCACACTTGAATGCATTCAAGGGGCGCAGAGCCCAATAAGTGGCATTGCACAACATTTTGTGGCCCCCCTGTGAGCCATGCTGAGGTACCCCTCCAAGCTTCTTAACAAAGCACAGGGCATGCCACACCCGTGCCGGTCCGGACCAACACGAATGCGCAATGTCCATGATAACTTTGCCGCTGCAGGGGCATGCACCACTCCAAGTGAAAGAAGTAAATGTTTTTAATCAAAGCTTAAATGCCAGTGGTGGCTGGTGGGCTGTTTTAGTGAAGAGTGTAAATATTTGCCACAAATCTGCGATTGCAACGGAGCATAGCGAGGGGGCCCGAACTAATGAAAACAGTTTTCAGGGGGTCAGGAGGATTCTCCCCTCTCCCATGAGAAAATATTTTGAATAATGGGTTAGAATGGTGCATTACACAGCATACTTTCTGTGAAAATTTGAGTAGAAGGCCAGAGAGTTTGCAATCGGTTTTGTAGGGTAACTGATGGGGGGGAAACAAGTACAATTGATGGAAGTTACCAAAAGTGCACAAGAGCATTTCCCAATGCATTGTCATGCCGGTCCCATCAATATAAGTCAGTATAAAAAACATGTTCAGTCTGTCTGTGCCCATACATTTCCATGCTGGCTCCACCAACATATGCTAATATTCCCATATAAGGACATAATCATATTTGCTTTGAGCTGTTTTTTTATTGTATCATTACTGGCACTAGGCACAAAGCTGGCTCTGTCAATATATGCCAGTACTCCTATGTAAGAAAATACTCTGGTTGGTTTGCCATTAAAATTGACATGTCACAATAAGAAAACATGCCCAAACTAGTTCCAATGTAAGCCTGTCCAGACCCATAAGAACACTGATCATCCTTGCTTCATCATAGATGCTCAGTTAATAAAAAGTCATGCTACAGTAAGAAATATACAGGCTGCCACACCAAAATGTCAGTCTAGCGAGGTAATACTACTTTTCATGCTTGCTTTATCAAGATAACGAGTAGCAAATGTCATGCCACAGAAAGCAATGGATAGACTGGCTGTTCTAAAATGCCAGTCTAGCCAGGTAATCACACACATGAACTTGACTTTCCCTGAAAATACCAGTAAAACGTGCAGTGTCAATAAAGGATGTGTCAAAAATGCTCTAGTGATCCCCAGTGTCCCAGGGAGAGAGACACACACACACGCACCCACCCAGAACAGTCTTACACACACACACACACACACACGCACCCACCCAGAACATTCTTACACACACACGCATACACAACCAGAACATTTTTACACACACACGCATGCACCCACCCAGAACATTCTTACACACACACACACACACACGCATGCACCCACCCAGAACATTCTTACACACACACATTCCTACTCACTCACCCATAAACCTCTCACATCCACTTGCACTGCATTCTCCACACAGGAATGCATTGACCCACCCAGAACATTCAAACACACACATTCCTACTCACTCGCCCATAAACCTCTCACGTCCACTTGCACTGCATTCTCCACACAGGAATGCACCGACCCACCCAGAATATTCACACACACACACTATCACATTCCTACTCATTCGCCCATCTCTCACAAACCCATACACCTTCTCTTGCGTCCTCACACTGCATACTCACACAAAAACGTACCCACCCGGAACATTGAAATACACTATCACATGCATAGTCGTACACCTTCTCTTACATCCACTCACTGCATTCTCTACATAGGCACACAAGAACATTCAAACACTATCACATTCATACTCATTCACCCACCAGTCACTCACTCATACACCTTCTCTTACATCCACTCTGACTGCATTATCTACACAGGCACACACCCACCCACCCAGAACATTCAAACACACCATATCACATTTCATCTCATTCACCCACCACTCACTGACCCATAGCACAAGCATACATCTGACATGCACTTCACACATGCAAAATACACAGCCCATTAAAAACCTGTTTTTCCAGTTTTACTTCCGTCACTCCATGCCACCCTTGGCTCCTCTGTGCTGCTCACAAACGGAAACCGGGAAGCTGGGAGAGCTTCCTGCTTCCTGTATATTAGCTACGAGGAAGCCGGAGAAGGGGTTGGAGCTGAACTTGGCATGTGACACGTGCTATATGTTACGGTCAGTTCCAACCCCTACTGAGCGCTTCCTTCTCGCGCTGCACAGCCTTCACCCTAATGGGTGAAGACTGCGCTGGGCACCCCCAGACCTGGTGTAGTGGGGGCCCCCCCACACTGCTGGTGCTCTGGGGGCCCCCACTACTCCAGAAGCTTTAGTTTTAAAAAAAGAATTTCTTTTTACATGTGTAGCAAGGGAGATTGCGGGGGTAGCAAGGGAGAACACAGGGGTCACGGCTGCGACCGCCCAAATGATGTCCCTGCCATCAGCTCAACTACTCAAGTTCTGACTCCACACATACAAAACATCAGAGTGCAAACCTTCCTTAACAGTCCCCTCATCAACATCTGAAAATATGAGACACCGGACTTGGTCGCACGAGCATGGGGAATATTTCGATATCCCAGAAGATCTTTGGCCCTGGAGGAAGATTTGTAACTATAGCAGCTGGAGATGTCGAAGGCTGCTGTGCACCTTTCAAGCCAAGGGCGGAGTTGATGATGTGTGGACCCTGACCAATCGGATTATACTTGGTCCATCAGCGGTGGGGAGAATGCAACTGGCACTGCGTAACCTTTTGTGATGTATGGGAGGTGAAACCTCCTGGACGATCAGCTCATTGGCGGACTATTGCCCCAGGTACAAACCCTGGTTGTCAACTAGTTGGGGATTGGATTAAGCACAGAATGGTTAATATGGCCCATCCAGCCTCCACAGCTGTGCTTGTTTGTTTTTGCTGAAAGCTAGTGAAAGGTCAGTTTCTTTTACTGTGGAATCAAATATCCTGGGAAAGTTTGGAGGGGCTACTACTCTTCTTGTTTCAAGCTGATCAGGTTCTATACAGATGGTATCATTGTTCTTAGTAGATGCTCGCTTTTTACTTCGGGCCAGTGATGGAGTACGTAATGTGTTTTGGCCAGCAGAAAGAACCTGGATGGTAAACTTAAATTTGGAATTTGAACAAAATTGAACCATCTTAATCCCTCACAGGTTTGAGAACATTATAGAATTGTTGCCACAAGTAGAGGAAATCGAAGCAGTTACAAAAACATTTGCATCCATTGGAGTGCATGTTTCTATTCTATTCTATAGAATTTTTATAAAGCGCTGACTCACCCGTGGGCCTCAGAGTGCTGGCAGAACACACAAACATAAGACAAAAAGGTGCAGTAAGAGGCGCTGAGACGGTGTCAATGCTTCTTGAAGCGAAACAAAAATTCCAGATAGCACATCGGTATGCCACCTTGTGCACCCCCTAATAAGTTATATTTCTCACAGGAGGTTCCAAAGAAAGAACAGTCACCACTGCTTTGAGCTAGATACTGTTCTCTTCTCTTTTGGCAGGCCTGCTGATATGTTATTGTAGATGTCAAGGTAATGGGAACACTGTAAACATTGCCACCACAAGACCCCTTAAAGTTTTGAATAATCAAATCTTCTCTGTGTGATAAATTCTGCAGTGTCATAACTGATCCCCACCCTAAAGTCTCCTCCCATGTGGCCAGGGAAAGGCAGCTGCTGCATGATCCTGTCAATGGGGGTGGTATTCTGAGGTTGGATCACATGGGAGGAGATGGCCGTCGAGGGGAGGTGAAGGCTCCGACAGGGTAGACCGTTTTCTTCCCTTGATTGTAATCCCAGAATCTCTAATAGCATGCTGTTATTATTCAGAACCCTTTAAATATGAGGTCCCAAAATCCACTTCTGCTGAACATCTTAAGCAGAACTTTATTCTTCACATATGTACATGACCCCTCTACAATTACTTTAACATCTAATGTGATAACGGTCATATAGATAACAAATATGCAACAACAGAACTTCAAATATTGTGGTAATCCTTTGGACTTCAATTCCCACAAGGCTCTAAGTACTGGGACGAAGAAGAGGAGTGAAGAGTCAGTGAAGTTTAACAGTATGGCCAATAGTAACGTGCAGCCTACTTGTCCCTTTAAAGATGAGAAACAATGGCAGGCGAGAGAGGAACGAGAAAGTGAAGGAGAAGCCAGGTCGGGCTGCTGAGTACACAGAGCAATAAGCAGAGCCGCTGGAGAGTACCGGGCTGAAGGAAGGATGTGCTCCCTTGCTGCCAATTGTCACCCCAATGTACTGGAGTGGCGGGAGACCCAATGAGGGTTGGAGGGCTCCAGAGAAGTGCAGCAGGGGTGTTGGTAACCACAGACAGGTTGTCCATGACACAGCCAAGTCAGGAAGCGGCAACAAAACCGGTGAGGGACCATGAAACCGGCAGAGGACCCAACAGAGGGTCTGACAAGCTGCACTGTCTGGTCCCAGTCCACACTACTGGTGCCAGGGTGTCTGGTGTGCATAAGAGCATGAGACCCCCAGTGGGCCCTGAATGTACCACTGCTGGTGTGCATGCATGGAGCAGATCTTCCCATTGGTGGGCTGGGGGCAAGCACTCACTAGACTGTGGATGAGAGGAGGGGTCCTGCATTCATTCCTGCAGATCAGCAACAGGTCAGAACCGACCTGTAGAAGGAACCAAGTATACTGAGGAGCCAAGCAGAACAAAGGAGGATCCTCGGACTCACGAAGAGGGGTGGCACCTAAATCCTGCTGTTGTCCCAATTGAGCCCTGCTTTGTGCCTGATCTCAGAAGACCTGTAAAGGTGCTTCTAACCTCTGGAGTGGTGGGACGAATCACTCTTGACGTCTCCTGGTAACCTTGCTAGTGAGCCTGTTCGGAAGTGTCCCTGGACGATCCAGTGGACTGTCCGGCTCAATTCTTATGTGCCGTGCAGGAGCACCACAGTTTTGAGTTTCGACCTGAGACTTTGGGGAAGCCCAGCTTATCCAACAAAGCACCGTTCTGTCTAATGTCGTCATTCCAGCACCTTTGGGTCGCCTGATTGGTCGTTGCGCCATACCGTTGGGTGCCCCTGTGTCACTGTGCGACAGTGACAGTCCCTGTAGTTGGTTTCTCCACATTCCTTCCAGTGTCCCGAGACTTGCTGCATCAGTGTTTTCTTCGTTCTTCATCCGAATCGAGAGTTATAGCTCATGTCTCATACCGGGCCTGTATTCACAACCGCAGCGCCTGTGCATCTGGAAGCCGAACCAAGGGTGGGAAATCATGCCTCTGACAACCACCTCTAGACCTGCCGTGTCTGGACCAAAATGGAGGTAAGGGCGATGAGTAGCGAAGTTACTTACCAGTGACCATTTGTTCATCCAGCCACATTTGTGCATTGAAGGTTCTTTTTGGCCTTTCTGTTGGCTTAGATAGTATTCGCTCTCTAAATTCCCCCCGAAAGTCGGGAACAGCTTTGTTCATAGTAGCAGATTCTCTTCTAAATTTTGGATCCAGTTTCACCCCTTCAGAATTCTTCCCCTAACTTTTTCCTGCTCTCTAAGAAGTACTTTGTCAACTTTACGCACAACTGTGTGCTTTTACTTGCATTTTGAACATTGAGCACATGGCTCCATTCATCTTGGGGTTGGATTTATAAAATGAGTGTCGCCATCTCTGAAGACTGATGGTGCTATTCATTGTGTGGTCATTGGGCCTATAATAAATAGTATGTAATTGTAATTCCTGGTCTTTCACTGTGTGTGTGCTCATTGGAGACCCCTGATCACCCTCACTCCTCCTGCGATTTAGCCATGACTGCTCTCCAAGCTTTCTTCAATTGGTCTGGATATCTTCATCTAACAAGGGTGGCCTCCTAAACATCTGTCCACCAGGGCAGAGTTTAGAAATCCATTTTAACATAACCACAGCTAGCAAATGATATCTTTGGATTTTGTGGTAGAAGAACTAGTCAGAATTGTCCACCACGCTATTAGTAGTGGATTCACTTACTAAGGGTGCTCCTTTAAAGAAATTAAAGATACTACCAACAGCATCTCACTGGCTAAAATAGCTGCACAAAAAGTACTTAGACTACATGGGTTATCAGAATGACTTGTAAAGGATGGGGGGGGGGGGTACCTGTTTATTTTGTTTTGTTTCCAGATTGTAAATCTTTGAACATTTCTGCTAATACGTCCACCAGTTACAATCCCAAGACTGATTGACAAACAGAGAGAGGATTACCAATGAAAGGAGCAGTGTTCCTGGTGTGTTATTGATGAAGTTTCAAGTTGCTGCTATTAGCGGAATTTGCATATAATTATTTGATACAAAGTTCAAACAGTTGCATGCCTTTTTTGCAAACAATGGGTTTCACCTTAAAATGTTCACTGAAATAGTGACAGCATTGGGGATTCCAACAGCCAGATCATATTTAAGTTACACAGCAGTGTGGGATCCCCTCTGCTGAGACTGCACATGGGTCAAATACACTGTTCTATGGAATTTCTTCCACTCAGGAGAGTCTACAACCACGTTTTAGCTCACTGCACCCTTCACAGAGGAGAGATATCCATTTGTAGATCGGTCTTTTTCCCACCCTTAAAATCAGTCCAGCACCGAAATGCTAGGCAATTCTCCTCTGAACAAGAGCACCATCAGCAACCCCATACCTGTGTTTCGACCTATTCTTAGAGACACTCAGTTTCACCTCACTGATGAGGCTCGACTAGGCAGAAACACGTGCCTAGTGTTGCTGATGGTTGTCACACCCCTGGGGTATCATGCAACTCCTTCCTGACCAAGGAAGCCAAATGCAGTTGACCCCTCCCACCTTGGTTGGCAAAGGCTCCTGATTCAGTATCAACAGGTAGCATTGAGGCAGCCAGTGGGGGGGAGCGTTAGGGATAAGTTGTGGATAGGGAAGGGGGTGTTTAGGGTAACCGGAAAGACGGCCAGGGTTTGTGAAAATGGATAGGTATAGGGGATTTGAGGGAAAAGAACACACATTAATATAGCATATGTGGAAAATGAGGGCCGCATTCCTCCTTGTAGGATACTCTCCTGCAGCCAAACCTTCTCCTGATTAACCTGACATCTTCCTTCTTCAGAAGATTACCTCCTAGACCCTACACCTTTAGACCTTCATTTGCTTGAATAGTGACAAACAAAAGCACATGGCAATAGTACAAACATAAGCACGTGGCGTTATACCAACATAAGACAGGAAACGTAATTCATATGGTAGCCTTGGTGTTTCTAGACAGCGTGCTCCCTCCTCCCCTTCAACCTTAGTGCTGTCACCCAGAGCTTGCAAACACCCACCTATGTCCTTGTTGGAACACAAAGCTTATATGCCTTCCCAGACTACACACACAAGAAAGCAGCAACAGACAACATGACATGCCCTCATAGCGTAGGTTTGTGGCCAGGATGCTCCTGGAAGCATTCCAGACTGTCACAGCTGAAGCTCATTAGCGTTCGTAGTATTGCCATGACACTCTGCCCACATGCAGCGCTTCCGCACCTATCCTCGCCCCCCCCCCCCTCCCTTCACAACCACTCATAGCAATGACTTAACTTAGACCTAGGGGGGCTGGACAGCACCTCCCCAGGCAAACGTAGCACCTGCGTTGAGCGGGCAAGCCGCAATCTCAGAATGCTTGCTGAGCTGCCGCTAAGGTGGGGAAGTGGGCAGCGTCTCCTCCATACTCCCATGGGGCAGCCTTTCAAAGTTTCACTGCCTCAGCCCGGGTCTCTTCGCACAACGTCCTGCACTGTTCCGGCCCGTGCCACTTGGTAATTTTGGGCGTGCAGCACGGGAGTATGGAGGAGACGTGCCCACTTCCCCACCTTAGCGGCAACTCAGCAAGCATTCTGAGATTGCGGCTTGTCTGTTATAATCATAGGCATTGTAGTCTTTTGGGTCCCGTGGCCCGCCAGCTGCCCTGCTGAGCTCTGACGGGCCCCTTTTTCATTACAATGGTACTCTTGTTCAGGTGAGATTTGCCTAGCATTTCAGTGCTGCACTGCCCTTGTGGGTGGGACAAAGACTGATATGCAAATTGATATTTCTCCTCTGTTAAGAGTGCAGTGAGCTAAAACGTTATTGCAGACCCTCCTGAGTGGAAGAAATTCCATACAACAGTGCATTTGACCCATGTTCCATTTTAACTAGGTCATATTCAAAGGTTAGAAGAGCAATTACAGAATGTAATTCTACATTTGAGAAAACTTAAGTTATAAGAAATATTCAAACGGAGAAGGACGGTGGTCCCACAATGAGGTTGAACTGAAAGTTGGCTATCCGCAAGATATATTTGTATCCCAGGGTTGTTAAACAAATGTGTTCCTCGTTTTGTGGGACCATGTGCGTTCATGGATAAAATCTTCTTCATGTTGCATTCATCAGGACGGATGTGTGTGTTGGGTCACGGGAGGAAAAACTCTCCTGGTCCAGCATTTAGTACTGTAACTGGACCTTTCCAGTACCAGACATTGTCTTGAATTTGCAGCGAGTCACACTTGCAAATAATGCAGTAAGCCCAAGGAGAGGCAAGGTCATCCATTACGAAGATACCTCTTCTAATTATTCCCCTATTGACACAGTGGGAACATTCAGATTTGTGTGTCTTTACCTTGCTTGCGAATGATGCCTTGGACTACAAAGGTCCAGTTACAGTACTTGATGCTTGACCAGGAGAGTTTTTCCTCCTTGACCAGGAGCCTCCAATGAACGCTTCAACCAGTCGATCAAACAGATGCATGTTGGACATCCTTTTTAAAACTTTATGGGAAACTAAGAATCTCAGTGGCCTCTGATAAGAGAAAAACATGTTTTTAGCAAGTGAATTTGATTTTCTTTGCTGCATATTCCAGCAAGGGTAGAATAAAATGGAACAAATCCCTCCTGAAATGCTGTCTTTACTGTTTTTACCATAACCTTTCTTAACACGCCTTGGTCATTGGTCGTCCCAATCCACCAACCAAGCATTCCAGTGCATATAAAATTATAGGGTCGCACCGTAATGGAGGGGCCACCACTGGGGTAGGGTAGCTATGCTTCTTCAATCTTATTCGGGAGTAGGTTTTGGACACAGTGTAGTGTGTTGGGAGAGGTTGATGTTCTTTTTAATACCCCTTTTAGATAAGCGGCGCACCACTGAATATCCAGGGCTAGTGTGACCACAACAAAGGAAGAGTTATTTCTTGTGAAGGGAGAGTTAGTTGTTCTATTAGTTAGAATTGTAAAGTAAAACTTTGTTTTTTCTTTTTTTTAAGCATGCGATTTTGTGTGATTAAAAACTATTCTCTTTGGTGGATATATACCTTGTTACTAGGTATCTCAATTGAATGACCTGGTGTTACTGTTTTTCTGCAGAATCAGTTAAAACAGATCTTTGGAGAAAGACCAATTGGAGCATCGAGGTCTCAGCCAGCTAGTTTTCCATATGCAATTTCCTAATATATTCACCCCTGCTCACGTACAAAAGCACCTGTGCTATACGTATTTTCGTGGACGATTACCTAGGATGTTCCAAATTCGTCTTGATTAAATATACTGTTCAAAAGATTGCACCCAATTCAGTACATAATCAGTACTGCTTTGGGACCCTGACAATATGGCTTCCGCTTTTTTGATGTCAGAAGCAATAAAGAAGGCATGAAAGAGAAAGCTTGCAGAGCTTGGGTATGGACAGTATAGGGATAGGTTAACCAGATGACTCAGACAGTGTTGTCTGGTCAAGTGTTTTGATGAATTATAGTTTCTGCAGAGATTTTGGAGCAATATGGCAAATGAAGGAATGCTACAGTGACTTAAATAAAATCTCTTAATTGCTGTCATGATTACTGGTAATTTCCTTGGAATGGGTTAAGCTACAGGTAGTATCTTGCTTTCTCTCACTGATTTTTCTCCCACTACTCATTGCCTGCTCTTTCTCCAGTCTATCCGCTATCATTTTGTCAAGGATGGCACTCTAGTAAGCGTGGCACAGGACACTCAGGAAGGGTTTGGGTGGTTGTGCCAAAGTAAAGTGGACAGATAAGTACACACACAGCTGAAAGAAAGGAGAACGAAGAATAGGCAAGTGTAGTAAGGAAAAAGGTACAGAATGGATTCCCTCCTGGGGTGTATGCAGATATAGGAAAAGAGTATTCCACAAACCTTAGGAAAACTCTGACCTTCTGCACAATTTGCTATAACAGAGGCCCACGCTGTTTGCTCATGGCTTGGAACAACAGCTTTGGGTGTCTGTAACGTAGAAACTAGACAAGGGAAGGGGCAGAGGTTGCCTGATGGAAACCAACAGACAAGCTCTGAACAAGGGGTCTACAAACAGTACCAGAGAAGACACTAACAGATAAATCCAGGGAAAAAGAAGTTGAATAGCAAACTAGCAGAAGGAAATGAAGGGAAAGCCGTATAACAGGATTGGATAGGGAGAAAGAACTGAGGGTTGAAAACAAGGAAGAAAGCAAGGGAGCAGCAGTCAGGAAACAGAGGAACTGTAATAACTGAAAGTAAATAATGAAGGTAAACTGATGTGGATAGCAGAGGACGGTAGGGCACAAGGTAGAAACTCAGAAAAGCAGGGAAGCAATGGGCAAGCCCAAAAGGAGAAGGGCTGTAAGGAAGGAAGCCCCGAGGGATAGGACTTAGGGCAGTGGAGTGAAGCAGGCTGCACGGCAAGGAGCCCAGAAGGGCCAGGCAGCAAGGAGTGAGCCCAGAGGAGTATGGCCGCTGACTGTAGAAGGATGCAGGAGGACTGTAGAAGGCTGCTAGACTGGAGGCCCAGCAGACGAAGACTGTAGGTTGAAGGCAGTGGAGCGTGATCTGCTGTAAGGCAGGAGCCTGGGAGGCAATGGCGGAAGGTAGCAGCGGAGTGTGATCGGCTGCAAGGCAGAATCCTGGAAGGCAAGGGCGGAAGGTAGCAGCAGAGCGTGATCGGCTGCTTGGCTGGAGCCTGGAAGGCAATGGCGGAAGATAGCAGCGGAGCGTGATCGGTTGCTTGGCTGGAGCCTGGAAGGCAAGGATGGAAGGTAGCAGCGGAGCGTGATCGGCTGCAAGGCTGGATCCTGGAAGGCAAGGACGGAAGGTAGCAGCGGAGCGTGGTCGGCTGCAAGGCTGGATCCTGGAAGGCAAGGACGGAAGGTAGCAGCGGAGCGTGATCGGCTGCTATGCAGAGGAACCGCATACAAAGATACGTAGCTCGAAGCAAAAAGGTGCTGGAAGGACTCCTAATGCAAGAGACTGAGCCCCTGCAGGCAGCAACTTTTGTACTGCCCAGCCCAGCACAGAGGCAGGCTAATTGGTCGCACCTGGCTAAGCACACCTGCAGACAATCGGCCACCTCCCTCTCTGTTCCTGAGCTGGTGGAAGCAGAGCAAATCCCTAGGCCTTCTGAGGATTGTAGTTCCGATGATGACCAATAGGAATAGCCAGGAATAGAAGGTTATAGCCAAGTGCATTGTGGTAATTGAAGTTTGTCGGAAAAAATAGAAAAGTACCAAAATCTCGAAAATGGGAAATAAGGTCCACATTGATCGCCAATGTATGCGCCCATGGCGCAGGCATGAGACATTTCTCCCAAGATGATTCCTCCCATCTCCATCAAGAATATTCACAATACTTTTAAAGGTTAACACCTGTTTTTGGTTTGACTGGTTCATGTTCCTTAACATACATTCTTCATTAGCTTGCCTTGCATCTGGGCTTACATAAAGTATGGTTAGTTTCTCTTTGAGGTTAAGAGCTCGTTATGTTTGGTGATTCTAGCTTGCTAATGGTAATTGCAGTTATATGATTTTTTTGACAGCTCTGTTGTATTAATTCCTCAAAATTAAAGCACATGGATGACCCATGATTTAAATGGGTATCACCCGAACAAGGGCACACCTTCCATTGCATTTCTTTCACTTCAAAATACAATAGTGTTAATAGTATTTGAATTCATGTTTCGATGTAGTTGGATGTTTGAAACAGTAACTTAATTACTTCGTCCACGATTTGGAATTAAAACGTTTTTTTCCACTATTTGCAGCTATCATGTCCAGCAGTGTACTGATATATACGGTCCGGAATTTAATCTTACAATGGTTGTGGATGCTGCCCAGCAAACCAATGAGAATTATGGTGGCTGTGATATACAGGGCAGGCGCATTGCCTTTCCCAATGGCGGGATTGATCCATGGCACGTGCTTGGATTGGTTCGAAGTACCAGTCTGGATCTACCCATTGTGTTTATGAATGGTAATGGATATTTTTTAAATAAGATTTTTAATCGTGTGTTATGTGTAATTCATAGCAATGTTAAGCAGATGTAACAGACCATGATATCCATAGGCAGTAAGAAAGTCTTTAAATGCTTGGATTGTCTTTTTGCGTTTCACTTTAGCTACACCTCTTGCAGTCTTCATGTCCATGTTGACGTGGTATTACATTATATACCACGGACCATTCAGAATGTGATGCATAACGATTGTAACAGATGTCTTTTGCATATAAAATCAAACCCTAGTGTGGCAATGTGCAAAATACTTCAAATAAAATAATGTAAAATCATAAGTAAAAATTATTGGTTATGGTCCCAAAAAGTGTCTTACCCCTCTGTTTTAAAAAAAAAATGTTTTAAAAATCTATAATTTGGAAGTTCGGGCTCTTCTGTTCTAAGACCGGGAATAGAGTACACACCATTAAAAGAGAGAGGTCTGCAACCTTTGGCTGTCCAGAGGTTTGCACCACAGCTCCCATCCGTAGCCATCAGTCAATTGCAAGGGATCATGGGAATCCAAAACATCTGGCGAGCCAAAGGTTGCAGACCCCTGCAATAGTTGAATAAAAAGGATACCTGCGGTGATCCCACATAACGATATATATTGAAATAATTTACACTAGCAGAAAAGTTCAAATGACCATGTGTGGCTAATAGCTTCGTGCATTGCCTTACTGTACACCCCATAAGAAATTCTTCTCTTCGGGGGCGCTGTTGAGCAGCCGAGGAAAATGGCTGCTTAGCTGGTGAGCTCTGTTTCTGCCCACCAGAATCTGTTGGATATTGGCGCCAATCCGCACTTTTGCTTAGAGATACTGCCACGTTCCTTCTTGCTACACCCTCCTGGTTAAATGGCCAAACTTTGAGGATAAATCGGTGCCTAGGGCTGGCACAACGAACATCGAGGCCCGCGGCGCCTTGCGGCCTCCTCACAGACCTTGATTGTGGCTGCCCGCGGCCCTGGATATGCCCCTTTGCCGGGGGCGCTCCCCTGCCTGCTCCTGGTGTGCCGCCGCCCATGGGCCCCTGCGCTACTCCATCGCTGGGGGGACAGCTGCCCGATCCCCTGCTGGTGCCATGAGGAGCGGGCTTGGACACCAGCATTGCCCGCCTGCGGCCGGGGGCTGCGGCGCCTGGGCTGCCGGTCCGGCGGCTGCTGGGAGCGTGTGGTTGCCCGATCGCCTTTTGTTCCTGTGGGCTGGGCTGGAGCCCCCCCGCGCCCACACATAACCGCGGCCCCCCTGTCCTGAGGAGTGGGGGCCGCTTGAACTGCACTGTGCCCCCGGGTTGCGGCGCTGGTGGGCCGCCGGCGTCGCCCCATAGGCAGCAGCGTCCTTGTGAACACTGGTCGTGCGGGGCGTTCGCTGACCCCCGCGGCCCTTTCAAGTTGCGGACTCCATCGGGGTCCAGCCGGCACGGCCCTACACACACGCCTGGGCCGGGAAGCACTTGACCGCAGGACTGCAGCTGAACTCGCTGAACGTGGTGCTGACTGCTGGCCGGCTGCTCCCGCATCGCTGCACTGGCCCCGGAGTTGGGCCTGGCCTGTGGAGTGTGGTACGGCCCCCTGGGGAGTTTATCCTACGTTGGAGCACACGGGTCCGGCCGCCCTGGAGGCTGTGAGGTGGGTGCCTAGGGCTGAAATGCAACTCTCTCCTCCAGCCTCCTCAGGCCCTCACTCACCCATCCATGTACATCTCATCCAATGTGTTTACATGAGAGCTTGCCCTGCCCTTCTCCAGCTCTCTCTACCCCCGGCACCTCAACCACCTGTGGCCCCCTTCCCAGGAACAAGATTTCCCATCACCCCCTTGGAGTGGTATTATTCCACGTGGCTGTCGCCCTGTAGGACTCCGCATACTCATGAGCTGGAGCCTCTATGCGGCACTGTTGCTGCCCCCGGAGAGTGTGGTTGAAGGCTGGGCCCCCCACCCAACAACGTACACAGCTGCATGCGGCGATACCTCCCTAGCTCCCTAGCCTGTAGGGGACCTCGTTTGTCTCACCAGCGGCTCGGCGCCCTGTGCACCCGGGCACACTTCAGGGGGACGCTTATCATACACGGCTTGTCGGCCCTCCCCGACTAATCCCCCCGGCTCCTCTCGGCCGCAACTGGCCCGCCATCATTGCCTCGCTATTAACGGGCCTCCTCCATCCTGGCTTGATAATAGTAAGCCATCCGCTCTTGAGCTCCTCACGCACCGCAACCACCGTCCTACTGCCATCCTCCTTTCTGGGGGACATCCCGGGGCCACCATCGACCCTAGCTGATCAGGCACTATCCTCCACTTCGGCGAAGCCGGCAAGGCGCGGGCTAACGGCAAAGTAGGCGTCATGGACAAGTTCGCCAAGATGGCGCCTAGAGAGGACCAGGTGTCGTCCTCTGCGACGCAGGAGAAGGACGAGGACCTGCCAGTCCCCCCACAACCAGACCTGTCCGCGATAATGGAATCTATGGCAAAAAACTTTGCTGCTTTTCATGAAAAGCTGGACGATATTAACGCAAATGTAGCCTCCCTGAAAGCGAAAATCGACCAACAATGGGCCAGGATCACTGAGGGGAGCAAAGAATAGGAACTATAGGACAACGTTCATACCCTACAAAACAGTCGCAGATCTTGTCCGTGACATGAAACAGGTCAAAGCTAAGTGCGATGACCTCGAATCGAGGTCCCGAAGAAATCATATTCACATAGTGGGGGGTTCCCGAATCTGCACTGAAGGGTTGCATGGAACTGGCAGTCGAACAACTCATCAAAGACCTCCTTGGTAACCCAGAGCTCTCCCCTTTCTTCACAGTGGAAAGGGCCCACCACTCCCTGGCACCCCGGCCTAAACCGGGAGACATCCCTACGCCAATAATTGCAAAATGACTGAGTTATAAAGACAGAGACCATATACTCCGATTGGCCAGGGAGAAGGGGGAATTGAGGCTGGATTCACAAATCAGGATATTCCTGGATTTTTCAGTGGGTGTCCAGGCGGAGAGGAGACAATTTGGGGGGGTGAAGAAAATGTTAAGAGATAGGAACATCGAGTACGCAATGCTTTTCCCTGCTGGCTTGAAATTCACCCATCGCAACAAACTCTACTTTTTCACGGTCCTGGACGAGGCTGTCAAGTCCATCGAGGCGCAGATCCCACTGGTGGCCCCCCCCTGAGGAACAGATAGACGACGACTGATCTCAGGACTCTCGGGCTCCCTCGGTGGGCCCCAGATGATATGGTAAACTGGCTTTTGGCTTCCTCTTTGGGCTCAGAACTTCCCCTCGTGGTCCCGCAGCGGCATATCTTGGCCTGATATCACCATAGCAAGCATTCGACTCCTCGAGGGGGAAGCAACCAGAGTTCACTTAACTATAACACCATTCACTGGGCCCTAACTTCGCAGAGGTAAGTTGCACTATTGTACTCTGGCTAAGGTAGTTCAAGCCAGGATATTGCTATTCTGGAACATGTGTGTCCTTGCTTCGTAACCTAAGTTTTCTCAGCCGTTCCACAAAATTAATGATGTATCATTCAAATAATGCATTAACCTATGTGGGCCGACGGCAACGGCAGCCCCCATTGCAACTGCAAAGCCCCCTAGGGGAAGTGTTTGTGTTCAAGCCCCTGTTGGGTGTTTTCTCAGGCGTTGCCGAGTTGGGGTCGGCACGCAGCTGGTTGCTTTACGGGTGGGTACCTTTACACTGCTAGGTTTTGCAGGGCGGTGAGGGTGAGGGTGGGGGGTGGGTGAGTTTGGAAAGGTTATACACGAAATGGCAGGCTGGTTGCGACTGTTTTTACAAAGAGGCGTTCTTACGCCGCTGCAGTGCATATTGGGGCAATAAGAGACAGACTCTACACCAGGGATGTTCCATAAGGTACCTACATGGCTATTAAAATAATGACATGGAATATACGGGGACTGACGAACTTTACGAAGTCCTGTAGGATCACGGCATACGGGCAAAGACATGGGGTCAAGGTGCTTCTATTGCAGGAGACACATGCTCTGAAACTCTTGTCCTCTAACCTCGCACAAATTTGGGGCCCCAATAGGTACTATACCCAATACTCCACTCAAGCCAGGGGGGTCCTTACTCTCATCCACAAATCGGTAAACTTTACACTCCACACATCCCACATTGACGCAGAAGGTAGATATGTGATCCTACATTGCACTCTAGCCAACGAAGAATGCTTGCTTGCAAACTCTTACACGCCTAACACCGACTCCCCTGAATTTATAGACACGGTGACTGCCATCCTTAGGAGATACGTGGGGATACCCATTATATGGGCAGGGGACATGAATCTCATACTTGATACTGTTTTAGATAGAACAACCACTACTCGTAGGTCCACACCACGAGCTGCCAAACGACTTCATACACACATGACCTCCATGAATTTACACGACGTATGGAGAACACTCCATCCCCATGAAAGAGACTATACATTCTACTCAACTGTCCATGACAGCTCCTCAAGAATAGATTTGTTCCTCCTGTCTGGTGACCGCGTGGGCAGGGTCTTGGAGGTTAAGATCCTCACACGCACGCTCTCTGATCACTCCCCCGTACTGATGCAGATCCAACTGGGTAGTACACTGTTGACCCGACCCGACTTCAAGTCGGAAGCCCTATCTGATATCGTTTTTAATGCTGAGATCCTTGCGGATGTCAGAACGTTTTTCGACACTAGCAACACGTCCGATACACCTGAAGGGATCCGTTGGGAGGCATTTAAAGTGTACATCACGGGGATGTGTATCTCCAGGGAAGCCGGGGTCCTCAAATCCATAAGGCAGGCCCTAAACAACTCTGAAGCCAACCTCAAAACCCTACAACAAGAGTATGTTTCCAAACCGACTCCAGCAATCCTAGCAAAGATTAGAACAGAACTGGAACAATTTGAGTCGCACGCCTTAAGTGAGGTGCGATATTTTGCTCGCCCTGTAGCTGCCCGCAGATATGGGGAGGGTGACAGACCGGGTTGAACCCTGGCCAGGCTTGTGCGTGTGGAGGGCGGCAGGACCCGAATTGACAGCATAATTGATGAAAAGGGTGTAAGACATTGGTCGGACCAGGCCATCCTTGACACCTTCGCTAGTTTTTACGCCAACCTATATGGTCCCCAGCCCGAACACACCGCCCAAGACCTGGATGACTTGCTGGAGAACATTCCTATATCCCTTATCTCTCAGAACACCAGGGACTGCCTTGAAGCTCTGTTCACTTTGAACGAGATAGTCCAGGTTATTTCTGACCTCCCTAAGAACAAAGCTCCGGGCCCTGACGGGCTCACATCTGAGTTCTATCAGGAACATGTTCCATATTAGCACCTGTACTGCACGGGGTCTGGACTGAATCACTCTGCTTGAACAAGCTCCCCCCCCCTCCTTGAGAGAGGCTGTAATAACAGTCCTCCCCAAACCAGGGAAACCCCGGACGAGTGTGGTTCCTATAGGGCCCTGTCCCTCATCAACACTGACACGAAAATGTTCGCAAGGTAATCGCCAACCGGTTCCTTCCATTTATGCCCCATCTGGTCCACGCCGATCAAAGTGGATTTGTCCCCGGTTGATCTACGGCACTTAACATCCTTTGCCTATTTAATGTACTGTCAAGAATTGATCCGAACGCAGATGCAGTTGCAGTAACTCTGGACGCCCAAAAGGCATTTGATATGGTCTCATGGCAATACTTATGGGCCGTACTGGGGAAAATGGGAGTGGGACCAAATATGATTTCCTATATAAAACTACTATACACGGGGCCATCAGCCAGGGTGCTGGTCAACTCGATTCCCACCTCCCCTTTCGCGCTACATAGGGGTACTCGTCAGGGATGTCCATTCTCCCCATCCTTTTCGCGCTTGCCATTGAACCTATGGCAGATCATGTAAGGGAACGACACTCCAGCAAGGGTATTCGGTTGCAGGACGCGGATGATGTACTCCTCTATGTCAGAAACCCCTCCACATTCCTAGACCCGATCATCCGTGACATAACCAAAATAGGCACATACTCCGGTTTCACCATCAACTATTCTAAATCGGAAATTTTCCCTCACTGCATCAACTGAACAAACGGCATGCAAATACCCCCTACATTGGTCCCCGGGTGGCATCAGGTACCTCGGGGTGCAGGTGTCACTGACCAGAGCTTCCTTACTGGCGGACAACTATGAGACTGTTGCACAGCTCATTGAATCCAAGATGCTCAAATGGCGCACTCTCCCACTATCCCTCACGGGCAGGCTCTCCCTAATAAAAATGGTATTGCTCCCCAAGCGCCTATACATCTTCGTGAACGTGCCTGTGTGGCCCGGGAAGCAATTCTTGAAGCAGCTCCACTCAAGAGTGCCCCCAATTCCTTTGGCACTCCGGGGCGGTCCGCAAGAAGTGGCAACAGATGACCTAACCCTATGAAAAGGGGGGTTTCACGGCCCCGGATCTATCATTGTACTGGAACGCAGCGCAGGCTCAGCATGCCTCCCACTGGTACACGCATCTAAACACGCCCTGCATGTAAAATTTGAGAAACTTGCAGGGGATGGGACCAACATCATGACCTTATTACTGCACCGTTCCTTCCGAACAGATGCTCCAGTGACCAGCACGATCAAGGCATGGAAGAATATTCTGCATCCTACACAAGAGCAATGCCCATATTATAAGTGGCTTCCCATATGGCGATTTCCTGGCCTCTCCCCCACACACGACCAACCACTTTTGCGGCACTGGGAAAATCTGGGCTATCAGGCCCTAACTGACGTATTCCCTGATGGTACATTTGTCACCCCTCAAACATGGCGGCCTGATCACTCTAATTCCGTGCTTGAGATGCTACAATATTACAGGC
Source organism: Ambystoma mexicanum (assembly GCF_040938575.1). Classification (NCBI taxonomy): domain Eukaryota; kingdom Metazoa; phylum Chordata; class Amphibia; order Caudata; family Ambystomatidae; genus Ambystoma; species Ambystoma mexicanum. The sequence continues at coordinate 601,904,552 of NC_090932.1, read as the reverse complement.
TCAAAGCAGCGGTATGGGCAATGTGGCCTTCATACCCAGATGAACCCCCAGACTCACCTGACCTCCAATACATTGCAAACTCCGCAGGCAGCAGGGGCATAATATCCTCCCTGTACAAAATGCAGCTGGCAAAAGAGGTAAACACATCCTTCAAACCACGGGAAGCATGGGCTAGGGAGCTGGAAACGGAAATCGATGAGGAGCTGTGGAGCAAAATGTGCGCACATACGCGCAAAGTTTCCCTCAGTGCCAGATTCCGCTGCATACAATATAAACTCCTCAACAGGCTCTATTACACACCATATAGAGTGGCGAAATTCACACGCACCCCGACTCGCACATGCCCGAAGTGCAGATCAGATGAGGCAGATCATGTACACATGTTCTGGTCCTGCGCTGTGATTAAATCGTTTTGGGTGGAAGTGACGAAAGCGCTCTCTGAGATAATTGGGTCCCCAGTAGACCTGGACCCATTAGCCTTACTGTTTGGAATTTGGGTTGGGGAAAATGACCGGAAGATGTCGAAATTTTTAAATGTGAGCACTATTGTTGCTAAAAGATGCATACTGCCGTGCTGGAAGCGTCGCTATACCCCCACCCCACAAATGTGGTTGAAGGCACTTACCTGGGTACAAAGGTGTGAGGAAGACTATATCGGATCCCTGCCCTTAACTTAGCGCCCCAAAAATGTGTGGTCAGAATTCTGCAGCTACTTGAACAACAGGGACGAGGTTGAATGGAGCTCCAGCCCCCCACCAACTCCTCATAAGTAACGTGTCATGCATGCCTTTCTATGCTCTCAATCCCTCTCACCAGGTGATGTCTGAAATAGATATGTAGTAATACCTTTGTACGCTATTATGATGTTGATTGTCTCTGCTTACACTGTACTGCACTTGTCTTAACCTCCTGCCAATAAACAAAAGTAAAAAAAAAAAGAAATTCTTCTCTTCATGCCCATCCCAATCCCTTTTTCCAACTGTAATTTTGCCACAAGAATTTTACTTCACTTCGTGCTTAACTTGACTCCAGATTTTAGCACCTTGAATTTGGTTAGGTTGGATAGTTTGACATTTGTGTAGCACATTTGGATTTGAAAACTGTGATGGCAAACAACCTAGTGTGTTACATTACCTCATTGTCCGTCTTCCTCTTCCCAGTCCATACCAGTGAGCGCCGCCAGCCCCAGTCAGACCCTTTATAACGCAAAACACTAAATGTTTTTCTCCCTGTCCTATCAGCCCTAACCCTTCGAGGGCGGGCCATATATCCTCCCATCCGTACCCACGCACGCCCTGTTTTTTTGTCTGTCCATAGACAGATCCTGTGTACACCTGCCCCCTGAAGGAGACTCTCCTTGCTGTCTGAGGGTGCGAAGTCAGGTAGGGTTAAGGCGAAGTCCAGAGCAGACGTGCCAATCCTCATTTGACACCGGGCAGAGCGGGTGCACTCCACGAGAGGTGGGCCCCTGTAAGGCAGTGCATGACCAAGAGAGAGTGCAGCACAGGTAGGGGAACTAGCATGGACGCGCTGGGTGGCTGCTCAGTTGCTAGGCAACAGGCAACTCCCACAGTTCTTGAAAGGAGAGCGAGGCGGAGAAGGGCTAAGTGTTAAATAAGATTTCCATTTCATGTGTAATTTTCCCTCCAGTTGTGTACCCCCACCATAGTCTGACTTTGCCAGAGGAGCATTCTGCTGCACTTCGAAATTGACATGCCCTTAAAGATAGTCAGTACTGGGAGACTTTGATTCCCTTAGTCCTTGTCAATGTTGCAACTTTTCTGCAACATGTTGCAAGTGCACAAAGTACCTTTACAGTACAGTGCACCTGTGTCTTCCTGTCATTTTTAAAGGCCCTAGTTACTCTCGAAGGATTTTTTAGGAGACGTGCATATGTGCCTTGGACAGGGCTGGTGGCAGCTTATCTTTTTGTAAATTTTTAACCCTTTCCTGCCAGGTAAACTGCGTTTGACAGGATTCGGTGGCCTGACTCCAAAATGACCATCCCAGGAGGTTCTTTGTCCTGTCCTTTGACCATCTTGCCCCTTCACCTTCCCCAGGTGGACCCGACCCGGGTCAGTCCTTATTTGGGCAGGCATTTTCCCGCGAAGTGCCAAGCTTTCGCGGGCTTCTGCATGCCTTCCGTGTGCGCCCCCAGATTGTGGGCTGGACTGTCTAGTTCCAATACACATACTGGGTGCCAGAGAGTATGGTGTGCTGTGAATGCCTGGGACCGCCGTGGTCCATGATTGGTCCCTGTATGGTATGCCTGTATGTGAGCAGATCTCCCATTGGGTCCTCTTTATTTTGGCGCAAAGGAGATTTTGGATAAGAGAAGGCTCCACATACCATGGCGATCTCTGGTGTTCTTACTCAACAAAGGATAGGATCCAAGTATCCTGAAGCTAAGAAGCCAAGTCAAGGAACTGCTGGTGACCCGCTGTAAGGTTTGGCACCCTGAGCCCGCTGTCATCCTGTGGGACTCCTCTGCATCTGGGTGTCCTAGGTCTTCGAAGACGTTTCAACCCATTGGAATAGTGGGACCAACTATTCTCGGTACCTTCATCAAAACCTGAAAGTAGGCCTTTTCAGAAGTGTCCCTAGGCCAAACAGTGGGCTGAGCAGCTTGGGCAGAACATTTGCCCTGATACCGCCGCCGTTTTGAGGAGGCCCTTGAAACTTGGCACATCGCATGCTCAGTGTTCACGGCACTCTCACACTGAGTTTCGTACACTTGGCATTCCCAGGTCTGGAATAAAGTGAGTGCGCCCGAACTGGAGCATACTCAGTTACTGTGTCGCCCAGCCGAGGTGATGAACTCTGCAAGTTCATTGCAGCTGTGGTCCTCTGTGCCATGAAGCCTGCTACAGCGGAACTGGCCTGATCCATCCACCAGGAGTTGAGAAATCATCACTGTCCCATTCTGGAATCAACGCTGTATCTTCGTCGCTGAAACCCGCAGAGCCGCGAGATTGCCGCATTTGAACCTGTAACCAAAGTGGACTCGACTGCCGAAGTTTGGTCTGGAGTGCGCCGGGGGTCAGTGAGTAATTGCAACCCTTACCAGTGGCCCCTAGCGTATCCATCCAAACAAGACTATTTGCACTGCCTGTTTCCTTCCCCTTTTAGGTTGTGGACCCATTTCATGCATTAACCCTTTAGATCCCGTTGGTCTTGTATATATGTATATTGATAGGATTGTGTTGGCTTAGAAGCATTACTATGATTTTATTTGTGTGTTGAAACTCAAAGGCCTTGAAATAAATGTATTTCTATTTTTAATATATGTGCACCTGACTGGGAGTGATTTATAAGTGTCCTTTACCCTGTGTGCTCATTTAGGTCTTTCAGTCACCTTCACCCCTCCTGAGACCTAGGGCCTCATTACGACCCTGGCGGTAGGGGATTAACGGGGCCGGTAGACCTGCTGTCCCCGTTAACCCCCTAATGCCTCATTACAAGGTCTCCTTGCGGGACCCGCGAGCAGACCAGGATGCAAACAGGGCCGTCATTAACGGGCCCTTTGTTTGCATCCTCCCCATTTCCATTGAGCCCAATGGGGTCTGAAATGGGAATGGGGATGTACCGGGTCTGGGTTCCCTGAATGGGAAAATACCAGGCCCTCCAAGGTCAGAATGGCCCGGTATTTCCCCATTCAGGGAACCCAGACCCAGTGCCCGGTATGGAGGTAGCCATGCCGCAAATAGTGGCATGGCTACCTCCATGGTCGTAATGAGGCCACTAGTCTTGACCACTGCCAAAGCTACCTTGATTGGTCTGGCTTGTCCAGAAGGTTACCCTGTTCCAAGAAACTAGGCTGGCCTTCTGAACCTCTGCCCACCAGGTCAGAGTTCAGAAATCCTTCTTAACAAATTGGTGTACAGCGGTGGGATAGGACTGAAGGTATCCAGTGTTGCACACTAGTGAAGGCATTTCCGATTACCCCTACCCAGGACACATAGTGACTTTGTAGTGATGACTGTAAAGGCCATAGACCTATCCAATATAATGGAAACAAGTACCTTTATAACCTTAAATGCTTCTAGATCAAAAACATTGAGAAAGATGTGTACTGAGAGAGGTTTACCTGCTCAAGGTACAAAATTGGAAATGATTCAGAAAATCATGGAATGGCAAGAGTTGCAACTCGGTGCCATAGCCTCTGATGAAGGTGCAGGAGGAGGTGGGGCTGCTCCCACTGACAGAACTGACAGTTCTGTCGCTGCCCTCATCCATGGTACCCACGAGGATAGGGATGATGTAATGTCCAATGTTTCCTCTGCAAGCGCTGATGCTGAGGCCATGCTGGAATTCAAGAAGCAAGAGCTGCAGTTTAGGCAGAAGGAGTTTGAACTTCACATGGCTAAGCTGAAGGTAGAGCAGGCAGAAAAACAGAAGGACAGGGATCACCAGTTGGAACAGGCCAAGCTTCAAGTTTCAAATGGATCCAGGGGATCTGGACATGGGCCTGGGTCCTCCTCTCATCCAAGGTTTCATAAAGATCTGCTCAGTGTGTATGATGAGAAGACTGACATTATGGACTGGTTGAATGCATTTGAGTATGCATGTGAAATTCAGGTGGTTGTAAATGCTGATAAGATTGCTTGGTTGCTCAGCAGACTACCACATTCTGGCGGCAGTGCTATTATGGAAATGTCAAAAGCTGAAGAGTAGATTTTGCAATGTTGAAGCAAACTCTCATCTTAAAGTTTGGGAAGACTCCTGCCCAATACTTGAAGAGGTTTAGAGAGTACAAAAAGAAAAAAGGAAGTACTTGGGTGGCATATGTGACTGACTCTTTAAAGAACTTGACTGACTGGGGTGAAGACTATAAGGTCTCGACCTTTGAGGGTATGATATGTCTTGTCATGCTTGAACATATTTTTGCATCTTGGTCCCCTGAGCATAAGCAGCATTTGATAGATTCAAAGGAGTTAGGTCCTAAGAAGCTGGCCATAGCCGCAGATTTGTGGGTGTCACATAGTGTCCCATAAGGATAAGACTCATCCTCATAGGCAGGAGGAGGGGAAAACATCCAAAGATAAGGAGATTGGGGGGTCTGATAAAAATTCCTCCCAAAAGAGCCACAAAAGGAAAATTAAAGGTAAGCCACAAGAGAGCCCACAGGGTAGTAGAGGTTATCCTCCAAAACAGAACTCTGGTTACAGTAAGCCTCCCTATGTCCCAAGACCCAGTGGATCTTGTGTCGCTTGTGGAGCAAGTGACCATGTGAAGGGGGACCCCAGATGTAAGGTCAAAACCTTGGGTGTCCACTCTGCTAATTTGGCTGTCTCCTGCTATGAGGAAGAGGAGATTACAGGGGCATCCTTCTCCTCCGACTCCTTCCCCAGTGGGATAGATTCAGAGGTAGTTTTAGTTTCCCTGGGTTCGGGGAACCTAAAGTCTCAGAGGCTAATGCTAGGATTCCTGATAATACCAAGCACTACTTTAAGGACAATGTGCTGATTAATGGAGTAGATACTCCTGCCCTTAGGGATAGTGGGTGCAGTCGAACTGTAGTGGATTCTACCTTGGTAGACCCAGAGGAAGTTGCCAGAGATACTCTGTTAGCCACTAAGTTGGCTTATGACCCACCTTTCAAGTTCCCAGTTATGCCTGTAAATCTTACTATAAATGGTACAGTGGTCCGGATTCCAGTGAGCATTCAGAGAGATGAACCAGGAAAGGTCTTGCTGGGGAATGATCTCAGAGCTTTAGGGCTTGTGGGAGACACAGCAGAGAGACCATGCACAAGGTCACAAACCAGGTCTGCACTGGCCAAATCCAATGCCATGCCCATGCCAAAGGGGTAAACCATGCTAAAGGAGTCAAGAAAGACAAGAGGGAAAGAAAATATTCCCCCTAACTGACCTACCACTGAGGTGGAGGTAGTTGGTCAAACACCTGACGAGGTAGAGGTGTTTGATCCCAATGACCATCCTGAACTGCAAGACATGTTAGTAAAAGGTGGTCATGGCCGGATTGAATTCAGTAGGGGCCAACGTGAGTGCCCATCTCTGGAATGCCTAAGGAGACAGGCCTGCTCCCAGTATGGAGGTGAGCCTCCTAGGAAGCATAGGATTTATTGGGAAGGTGGGCTCCTCTACAGTGAGCCTACAGAGTCTACAGAAGATGACCATAGGAGGTTGGTGGTTCCCCTTTATGTAAAACCCTTCCTCCTGCAGCTGGCGCATGAAGTGCCCCTTGCTGGTCACCTTGGCATCAAGGGAACCAAGCAAAGGTTATCCATGCAATTCTACTGGCCCAAGATGGGGGTGCAAGTAGAAAGTCACTGCAGGAGTTGTGCCGCATGCCAGTTATCTGGAAAAAGTGGCACAACAATCCAAGCTGCATTGGTACCACTCCCAGTGGTTGGCGTACCATTTGAGATGGTAGGGATCGACATTGTTGGTCCCCTTGACCCTCAAACATCCTCAGGCAATAGGTTTATCCTGGTGCTGGTCGACCATGCAACAAGGTATCCTGAGGCCATCCCATTGAAGACTGTGACTGCCAAGTCAGTTGCAAAAGCTTTACTTGGCATATTTGCTAGGGTTGGCTTCCCTAAAGAAGTTGTGTCTGATAGGGGCAGCAACTTTATGTCAAAGTATATGCAAACCATGTGGAAGGAATGTGGTGTCACCTATAACTTTTCATCCGCATACCACCCACAAACCAATGATCTTGTTGAAAGGTTTAACCGAACCTTAAAAAGCATCAAAGAAGAAAATGGGATCTTCTGTTACCATGCTTACTGTTTGCCTACAGAGAGGTACATCAGGAGGGTTTTGGCTTCAGCCCCTTCGAACCTCTGTTTAGTCACCCTGTGAGGGGACCCATAGTCAAGGAGTGATGGGAGATTCCCACTCACCCCATCACTACCAACGTAGTAGACTATGTGCTAGGGCTCAGAAAGAGAATGGTACTCCTGATGGTTCTGGCTAGTGAGAACCTAAAGGCAGGGCATGCACTGGTGAAACATTGGTATGACCAGAAGGCTGCCCTCATCAATTTCACACCTGGTCAGCAAGTCCTGATCATGAATCCTATAAGGCCTAGAGCTTTACAGGACACATGGTCAGACCCTTACACAGTGGTGGAGTCACTGGGTGAGGTCAACTATTTAGTGGACCTTGGAAGGGCTGTTCAGGCTTCAAAAGTGTTCCATGTAAATAGACTGAAGGCTTTCATCCCAAGAGTTGAAATCACTGCACTGCTGCTGGCTTCAGATGAGGAAGAGGAGTCAGAACCTCTCCCTTACCTGTTCCAGGGCAGTCCTTCATATAGCTCCACTGAGGGTGTCGAAATGGCCGCTCACCTGACTGCTGATCAACATGCAGAGGTAAAAAGTTTGTTGAGGCAATTTTCCTCCTTGTTCTCAGTCACCTGGTTTAACACCTTGATGCAAACATCACATTGACACAGAAGACAGTGTACCTACTAAAAGTAGGGGATGTTGGATGTCATACAAAGTAAGATCTTACAGAGGTCAACAAAATGTTGGATTTTGGGGTGATTGAACCCTCTAGTAGTCCTTGATCCAGCCCCGTGGTTTTGGTTCCAAAGGCAGGTACCTCTGAGTTGAGGGTCTTTATGGATTACAGGGCTCTGAATGCTGTCACCAAACAGATGCACACCCCTTGCCTAGAACAGATGAGCTGGTGGATACTTTGGGTGCTTCCAAATACCTCAGCACATTTGACCTCATTGTAGGCTATTGGCAAATAGCTCTTGCAGAACATGCCAAGGAGAAGACAGCTTTCTCAACACCAGAGGGTTTTTACCAGTTCAGGGTTATGCCTTTTGGGTTGAAGAATGCCCCTGCCACTTTCCAGAGGGTTGTGAATCATGTCCTTAATGGGTTGGATGAATTCTGTTTTGCATATCTGGATGATATAGCAGTTTTCAGTGCCACCTGGGAGGATCATGTGAAACACCTTCAGATTGTGTTGCAGGCTCTTAAAAAGGCCCATTTGACCATAAAGGCTAGTAAATTCCAGATTGGACAAGGCTCAGTGGTCTACCTTGGACATGAAGTAGGTGGAGGGAGGATACAGCCTCTACCCAGTAAAGTACAAGGAGTACAAAACAGGCCTACCCCCACTACTCAAACCCAAGTGGGAGCCTTTTTAGGACTCACTGGGTACTACAGAAACATCATGGCAGACTATGGCACCATAGCCGCCCCTCTGACTGCTCTCACGACTCCTAAGAAACCCAAGAAGGTAACTTGGTCTGAAGAGTGTGGGAAGGCCTTCAATGGCTGCTTAAAATACTCCTTGTACCAGGCCCCTGTTCTCAGGGCCCTTGATTACAAAATACCTTTTATTATGCAGACAGATGCCTCTGACACTGGGATAGGAGCTGTGCTATCGCGTAGATGAGAAGGGTAAGGAACACCCTATTGGCTTCATTAGTCGCCAGCTTAAGGACCAAGAGCTCAGGTGATCCACAGTAGAGAAAGAACGTTTCTCTGTTGTGTGGGCCCTAGGGAAGCTGAGGCCCTACCTCTATGGGACGCACTTCACTGTGCAAACTGACCATAAACCCTTAAAGTGACTAATGTACATGAAGGGAGAGAATTCAAAGCTGCTCAGGTGGTCCATAAGCCTTCAAGGCTTTGACTTAACTATTGAGCATAGGCCAGGTGTCCAACATAGCAATGCTGATGGGTTGTCCCAAATGTTTAACCAACCTGAACATGACTCATCCAGGGGTGGATTAATTCCCCCTGTCCTTGGTCTGGGAGGGGCGAGTGTAAGGAAAGATTTCCATTCCATGTGTAATTTTCCCTCCAGTTGTGTACCCCCAACATTTTTCTTAGTTTAAATACCATAGTCTGACTTTGCCAGAGGAGCACAGCCTTCTGCTGCACTCCTCTGGGCTTTTCGCTCACATTGTGATGGGGAAACTGACATGCCCTTAAAGACAGTCACTACTGGGAGACTTTGTTTCCCTTGGTGCTTGTCAATGTTGCAACTTTTCTGCAACGTGTTGCAAGTGCTCAAAGTACCTTACAGTACAGTGCACTTGGATCTTCCTTTAATTTTTAAAGGCCCTAGTTACTCTTGGAGGAATTTTTAGGAGTAGTGCAGATGTGCCTTGGACCGGGCTGGTGGCAGTTTATCTTTTTGTATCTTTTTAACCCTTTCCTGCCAGGTAAACCACATTTACCACATTTGGCACGATTAGGTGGCCAGGCTCCAAAATGGCTGTGCCACAAGGTTCTTTGTCCTGTCCATTGGCCATCTTGCCTCTTCACCTTTCCCAGGCAGGGTCGGACTGGGCCAAGAAATAGGCCCGGTCACCCAAAAAAAGTAGCCCACCCCTTGCCTCAAAAAGTGGCCCACCCTCGCCTCATGACCCTTGATCTCTGATGACATCACCGGAAGTGATGTCATTGACCCCACCCCAAAGTGACATCCCGGGATGCGATGAAACACGACCTTTCACCCCTTGACAAAACAAGAAGTGGCATCAAATAGCATTGTTCCTAAGTACACTAAATTACTGTGAATCCAAGCAGACGTCCAAGGCCAAATGATAATGTTATTGTATAGCACTTAAGCTTAAGCTCTTTTTTTTTTTAGAACAAATATGCATACAGTATAACCCAACCTGTGTTGGTACTCATTTATCGACCTAGGAAGGATGAATATTATTCTTTTTTTAATTGAAAAAAAAGTCTTAAAACATTTTTTTATCCAAACTGGCCAAGGCATGGCCAGAAACCGTCCCCCACTTCCCAGGGACTCCCCAGGCTGAGGGACCAATCCGACTCAAGTCAGCCGACCCAGGACAGTCCTTATTTGGGCATGCATTTTCCTGCGAAGCGCCAAGCTTTCGTGGGCTTCTGCATGCCTAGAGTGTGCGCTCCAGGAAGTGGGCTGGACTGTCTAGTTCCAATACACATCCTGGGTCCCAGAGAGTCTGGTGTGCTGTGAATGCCTGGGACCACTGTGGTCCATGATTGGTCCACGTATGGTATGCCTGTATGTGAGCAGATCTCCCATTGGGTCCTCTTCACTTTGGTGGGAAGGAGATTTTGGATAAGAGAAGGCTCCAACCAGCCATACCATGTCAATCTCTGGAGTTACTCACTGAATGAAGGATAACATCCAAGTATCATGAAGCTAAGAAGCCTAGTTGAGGAACCATTGGTGACCCGCTGGAAGGTTTGGCACCCTGAGCCCGCTGTCGTCCTGTGGGACCCCTCTGCATCCGGTCGTCCTAGAAGGTCTGCGAAGACGCTTCGACCCATTGGAATAGTGGGACCAACTATTCTCGGCACCTTCATCAAAACCTGCAAGTAAGCCTTTTCGGAAGTATCCCTGGGCCAAACAGTGGGCTGACCAGAATGCCCAGGACTTTTGCCCTGATACTGCCCCCGTTTCGAGAAGGTGCTTGAAACTTGGCACATTGCATTCTCAGTGTTCACGGCACTCTCACACAAGATTTCGTACACTTGGTGTTGCCAGGTCTGGAGTAAAGTGAGTGCGCCTGAACCTGAGTATACGTGGTTACTGTGTCGCCCAGCCGAGCTGACAAACTTTGCAAGTTTGTTGCAGCTGTGGTCCTTTGTGCCCAGAAGCCTGTTTCAGCGGAACTGGCCTGATCCATCTACCAGGAGCAGAGAAATCGCCACTGTCCCGTTTAGGAATCAACGCTGTATCTACGTTGCTGAGAGCCGCGAGATTGCCGCATTTGAACCTGCAATTGAAGTGGACTCGACCGCCGAAGTTTGGTCCGGAGTGCGCCGGGGGTCGGTGAGTAATTGCAACCCTTACCGGTGGCCCCTAGCGCATCCATCAATTTTTACGCATGAGTGGCCCTTGAGGGCCCCTCTCCTTTCCACTGCTAGTGCGAACTATTCCCGAACTCTAAACCTGTTCTGCTCTGTTGGGGAGACCCTCCACGAATAGTGGGAAATTATTTTTTATCACCTCACTCATCTTCCTGAGCTGCTACAGACCCTTGAAGAGACCCCTTTTTGCCCATCTGTATTACCGCGTGCACCAGCATTGCAAGTACATTTGAGCAATAGGCTCCACTCTTCTTAGGGATTGGACTTCCTCTCAGTTAGGGTTGTGTTTGATGCAGAAGGGACTAAAGACTATATGCACTGCCTGTTACCTTAGGTTGTGGACCCATTTCATGCATTAACCCTTTAGACCCCATTGGTCTTGTATATATGTATATTGATGGGATTGTGTTGGCTTAGAAGCATTACTGTGATTTTATTTGTGTGTTGAAACTCAAAGGCCTTGAAATAAATGTATTTGTATTATATATATATATTTCCAAGAAGAAGAAGTTATCGCACTTCTTCCAGAGTGAGACGGCACTCGTCAAGTTACAGCCATATGCCAATTCGTAGAATTCCTTCAGGTCAGCCCATCACACAACAACATATGTATTTCTCATATCCAGTTTTATTTAGGCATCGGTAGAAACAGATTTGCCTCGTACAACGCGTTTCGCAACGGTCCCGTTGCTTGATCACGTACAAAAGAACAGACATACATCCAGCCATTAAATACAGGTACAAAAGTAAAAAAACTCTATGGTTCTACTGAGTTTCTTTGTCCGTTTTCACTTTCTACCATAGTTGAATTATATGTTTTTCTTTGTTCAAAGCATTCGGCCATTTTGTAATGACTTTTATATTCACTACACCTTTAGTTTAAAACATCATTAGTTTGCATCTTATAATAATGTAGTCGTTTGTGTATTCCATATGTTTTCAGGAATGAGTATATCGGAGAAACTACTTTACTAATTTTAAAAAAAAGGATATATAAAGTGCCTATATATATATTACATGGCCACGGTAGTGGCCATGTAGTTATGGTTAAGTTAGTGTTTCCATAGGAAGAGCACATTTTGGGCGGCTTATAAGTTCGCTCTCCCTGGACGAATCCTCAACAATCTTTGCAAAAAAAGTATTTGGGTCACTCTGATTTTTTCTGGAAAGTTTGGTGAGGATTCGTCCAGGGGGGGCAAAGTTATAGGGGGGCCCCAAAACTTTTTTTTTCCATAGACTGAATGGGAATTTTTTTTTGCTCGCGTCTACAGCCCAAACCGCTGGACGGATTTTCACCAAATTTGGACCAGGAGCAGCGGCTTGCTTCCGAAAGCGTGCTTTTGCAAATTTGGTGAAAATCGGTCCAGTAGTTTTTTTTAAAATGACCAAAAAGTAGGTAAAAAAAATTAGTGATATCTGTGTTCGGTCCACGGACACACTTCCCTGTTCGCTCCGCGGACAATGTCCTGATTGGCTTGCGTGATGTCCCCGGACATGCAACGTGTTCGCTGATTGGACGGCGTGGAGTGTGAAGCGCGTCAGATTTTCGGTAGCGCCCGCCATCTTGGATTCGCGGACGTCCGCGGACAGCGCGGTGAAACTTTGTTCAAAATTTGTATTTAGTAGAGTGTGTTGGTGTGTAGGAGTGTTTGGGGAGGGTGGGAGTGTATGAGATAGGATGAAAGTTGTGTTTTTTTATGTGTTAGATGTTCTTTTTGTGTTCGATTTGTCTGCGGACATCACGGGTGCTCTGGAATGTTCTAAATAAACTGAATGGGGGGTGTTCTGAGGACTCAATATGTGTCAGTTTTGTTCGCAGGCAAGCTGAAACTGTTCTAAGAACACTCGTGGTGTCCTGAAATGTTAACAAATACACAAAATGGGGGTGTTCTGAAGACGTTGTCGAACACTCGCTGTGTCCTGAAATGTTCGCAAATATGAATGGGGGGTTGTGGCTGGCAAGTTGAATATGTTCTAAGAACACTCGCAGTGTCCTGAAATGTTTGCAAATAAATAAAATGGGGGTGTTCTGAAGATGCTTCTAAGAACACTCGCGGTGACCGGGGAATGTTCGTAGGGGGTGTCCTGAGGACGCTGTCCGTATTGTTCTCTGTCAAGTTGAATGTGTTCTAAGAACACTCGCTGTGTGCTGAAATGTTCGCAAATATGAATGGGCGTTGTGGCTGGCAAGTTAAATGTGTTCTAAGAACACTTGCAGTGTCCTGAAATGTCCGAAAATAAACAAAATCGGGGTGTTCTGAGGACGCTGTCCGTATTGTTCTCTGTCACGTTGAATGTGTTCTAAGAACACTCGCAGTGTCCAGGGAATGTTCGTAGGGGGTGTCCTGAGGACGCTGTCCGTATTGTTCTCTGTCAAGTTGAATGTGTTCTAAGAACACTCGCTGTGTCCTGAAATGTTCGCAAATATGAATGAGGGGTTGTGGCTGGCAAGTTGAATGTGTTCTAAGAACTCTCGCAGTGTCCTGAAATGTTCGCAAATAAACAAGATGGTGGTGTTCTGAAGACGCTTCTAAGAACACTTGCGGTGTCCTGAAATGTTCGCAAATAAACAAAATGGGGGTGTTCTGAGGACACTGTCCGTATTGTTCGTTGTCAAGTTGAAAGTGTTCTAAGAACTCTCGCGTTGCTCTGAAATGTTGTAGAGGGTGTCCTGAAGATGCTGTTCGTATTGTTCTCTGTCAAGTTGAATGTGTTCTTAGAACACTCATGGTGTCCTGAAATGTTCGCAAATAAACAGAATGGGGGTGTTCTGAGGACACTGTCCGTATTGTTCGTTGTCAAGTTGAAAGTGTTCTAAGAACTATCGCGTTGTTCTGAAATGTTCGTAGGGGGTGTCCTGAAATCGCTGTCCTTATTGTTCGCTGGCAAATTGAAAGTGTTCTAAGAACACTCATAATGTCCGTGGACATTAAAAGTTTCCATTGACCATAGTTGAAATGTTTGACTCTATGGATGTGATATGCTGCGGTGGTTGTTGCCAGGGCATAGAGTCTTGGGTGCATGGCCATTTGGCCATGCACCTAAGACTCTATGCCCTGGCAACAACCACCGCAGCATATCACATTCATATTTGCTTATAACTTTGGGTGAAAAACAATTGTATAACGAACAAAGGTATTAGATACTATGGATGTGATATGCTGCTATGGTTCTCCTTATTATTGTATACTTACTGTTTGGTCTAGTAACCGGAGTACATGTATTTCTTAATTTCTGTGATAAAAGAAAATAGCATGTTAGTATTAGTATTTTGTAATGACTTATTACATTGTATAATCAACATACTTTTTTTTTTTGGACCCTCCTATTTAGTAGATTACAAATCAGAGTACTGTGCAATTTGCTCAGTTTCTGTATTTGTTGCTAAAATCATTGGGTCTGTGGGAGAAAAAAAAATCCATGTTGGATTAAAAAAAAACCTTTTTCTGTTATGCTACAGTTTATTTGTTTGTTTTCAGTGTTCACTTGTTTCTGGCTAATGCTTTATACTTTGGCTTGTTGCATTTTTTTGGAGCAGTAACATATTATTTATTTGTTTGGATATTATAAAATTTTGGAGCAGTTAGATACCAATTGGTGTATTCTAACTGTGTATTTTCTGGTCTAATTTAGTGGTATTCGTTTATCTGATTAGTTGTTGTAGAATCTTTGAGCAGTTAGATAGCTTTTGGAGTATTCTAACAGTTTATATGTTTTTAACACAAGTTTACTTAGGGTTTAAATACAGTTTAGTTATCAAATTTTGGTTTTAAGAACATCAAATAAGCGTTTGTAAGATTTGCTGGTAGTCTCTGCTTTAGAGTAATGGTACTATCATTACATTCAAACCATCCACATTTCTTTTTTATATATACAGTGTAGTGCCCTGAATTGGTTGTGGCTCCTGCGTGGTAGATTATACCTATTGTTGTGAAGGTTTTCTTACCTAGTGATATTTGACCATGTGTGAATCCAGTCAGCTTGCAGTTGTTTTTGGTACCATCTGCATTGTAACGTGAAGCATTAGTATTATGTATTTACTATGTGTTTGTATTACTAACGTGGTGCGATTATCTGAATTGCAGGTAGAGCATAATCTACCATGGTTTGCATTTTGTACAAGTCGCTGAAATGGAATGGATTCACAATTTGGTATTGATATATATATGAAGCGTTCATTGGGGATTTCTTCTTGTGTCACATTGTTGCAGAGAGTGCATGTATGTTTCCACATGTATGAAATCTGAAAGATTTCATTTATAGGTATGTTTTTGTTTTCCAGTACTTGTAGTAAGTACATTAGAAATTCTTGTGGATCTTCCTGTGAGTTGAGAGTGAATTTCACCATTCCAGCACAGTAGTCCAATTATTGTCTTATTCCATAAACACTATACGTGTTGTCAGGATTGTTTGCTGCATTTCTGTGAAGTACTAACATTTGCAAACACAATGGGTCTGTACTGTGTAAGTGAATGTTGTCAACAATTGGTGGTAATTGAAATAGAATATTCATTGCTACATTTGCGTAGCAACTTACACCAACTATATTTGAGAATTTAAATGGTCCAGGTAGTTCTGTATCTAACTGCTTTTTTTCGAGTTTGTCTTCCTTCTTTAAAGAAGTACCTGGTTTACTTTCCCTAATTGATTCTTTTTTGCTTGTGGTACTTGATGAAGTATTAGTTTCTAAAAACTTTGTTAAAGGGACGTTATGGTTCCAAGGAAAACCCTTGAAATTCGCCAGTTATGGTAAGCTAAGCAACCATAACTCGCGCCACCACCGTGCACTGCTAAACCTAACACCCAGGACATCAAAGATGACATCACAAATGTCATTGATTACATCACTGATGACATCACATGTGCATTTATCTTTCATGAAAAGTCTGTACAAGGGTTTCTTATTGTAATTTTAATTTTAAAAAAGTGTCAAGGATTATTGCAATAAATATCAAGTGCTAATTCGTCCATCCAGTATACTAAGGTGCTCATGTAGAAACCTAGGCATTGTGTGCAGCATACATGATGGAGGTGCAATATTCATAAACTTGCCATGTTGAATAGTGAAATGATAACTGTTTTCTTATTAGACTTTTGGATACTGTGAAACATGTGATAAGTAGATAATAAAACCCACTTACTACATAATTGCATTATTATAGACAAAACGCAAAGAGACAACACCACATACATACGTTATGGTTCCAAGGAAAACCCTTGAAATTCGCCAGTTATGGTAAGCTAAGCAACCATAACTCGCGCCACCACCGTGCACTGCTAAACCTAACACCCAGGACATCAAAGATGACATCACAAATGTCATTGATTACATCACTGATGACATCACATGTGCATTTATCTTTCATGAAAAGTCTGTACAAGGGTTTCTTATTGTAATTTTAATTTTAAAAAAGTGTCAAGGATTATTGCAATAAATATCAAGTGCTAATTCGTCCATCCAGTATACTAAGGTGCTCATGTAGAAACCTAGGCATTGTGTGCAGCATACATGATGGAGGTGCAATATTCATAAACTTGCCATGTTGAATAGTGAAATGATAACTGTTTTCTTATTAGACTTTTGGATACTGTGAAACATGTGATAAGTAGATAATAAAACCCACTTACTACATAATTGCATTATTATAGACAAAACGCAAAGAGACAACACCACATACATATATGAGTATATACAAGGAAATTGAAGTAAGAAAAAAAACAGCAGTAGTAGCAAAAAGTGTTCATAACCGAACTGATTACCTTTATGCAGAGAAATGATTGCTCTGTTTCAAACCTGCTACTTACCCTATGTATATATATATTTCTGAGGCTTGTGGAATCTGCTTAGATCACATGCTGTGCATAGGCCGACATCTAGTGGAAGCTGCGGAGTATTACAGTTTGTTTTTCGAAAGTCGAAAATGGGCGTCGACACAGGCGTGCCAGTAATACTATCCCTAGTGTGACGTCCACTGTACCCAAGATCCCTCACGCGTGTAGGATCCTCAGATTGTTTTTTTCCGCCATACTGGTCGGAAGCATCTTGCGGAGTTCCCTGGCCTTAGCCATACTTTTGCTGTTATTATAATTTTAATTCTTATTCATTCCCTTCCCCACCCCAACGTCGACCCTCAACCTCGACGACGGCTGGAGAAGTCATCGACCGTCGACTGCTGCACGACGGATCTGGGCCTCGGTAGGCCGCTGGCCTCGGCCCGGGCCTAGTAGGCCGCTGGCCTCGGCCCTTACAAGTAGGGAGAGTGGGGGGTGGTACATACTCTTCACTCTTGATATATAGTTACATTTATATATATTCCTACACTTAGCAGCCCGCTGCCTTAAGGTGCGTATGGAGGGTACCCCCTTTTCAATTCTGCCCCAAGTGCAATCGCAAATACCCTTGGGTCGACAGGCACGCCACGTGCAATCTCTGCTTGCCGAGGGATCACCCCGAAGCGAACTGCAGAGCGTGTAGTAGGTTTAAACCTAAGACACTTAAGGACCGTTCGACAAAGCGTTGGGCCCACCACGCCAGGCAGGAGGCCATGGCAGCGGAGGGCGCCTTCAGCGATGGCAGCGACGCCGTACTTTCGGACGGCGAGGGCATTACGGCGTCGAAAGACAGCCGACGAGCGCAGGTCCCCGACCTCGGAAGGTCGTCCGGCAAGGCGGCTATGGGGAAGACCCCCGGCGACGCAAGCGCTACACACCTAACACACACTAAACACACTAAGACCAACCGGACCTCGACGACGTCGACTTCCCGGAAAGAGGCACAAAAAGAACGGTCCGACTCGGTGTCCTCTGGGCGCTCTCGATCGAGATCGCCTCACGACGCAAGGCAATCATCCACTCTTGCCAAGAGTGCCTCGCTACACACACTAACGGAAGTTCGATCGTCGGGAGACGAGGACGACTTCCACCCCCAGGCCGCGCTCCAAGATACCGAGACCGCGGTTAACACCAGTGAGGCCCCACGCCCGAAGCACACAGATACCTTTCCAGACCCTCGACGCCAGGCGTCAAAAGTCTCTGGGGCCCCCAAGGGACAGGGAAAACATTTTTCCACGCACGGAGAAGGGGGGAAACAGCGGAAAGCACAGCCTTCCACCCCTGTAAAGCCTAAGCAGACAAGCAAACACAAGTCTACCCTTGAAAATAAATCACCTGCTAAAGTAATACCCTGTTCCAGGGAATGGTCCAGTGAAGACATAGACAGGGTTATGTCTAGGATGTCTTCCTTGGCTGATTTTTATGATAAGAACCCAGAACACTTTCTTTCATATAACCCTCAAGGGGCCACACCCTCAGGCTCTTCCGATCCTATCCCGCTAAGTAAAAAGCCCCGGGTCGAAAGACCTGAACCCTTCGAGGTTCAGCCTTACTCCACTCCATATTCTACTCCACTCCCCAGTTATCAGGGACAAGTTTTCCCTGAAGAGGACCAGGAGTTTGCAATTATGGAAGAACAAACCGGGACAGATTACTATGCAGAGGATGAGGACCTGGAGGAGGGAGAAGATGAGCAGGAAATTTACAGAGTAGATTCCCCAGTACAAAGCGAAGCCCCAGTTACTGACTCTCCAGTTGATAACCAGCCCCTCCTTAACGAGGTTCTCGCTCGAGCAGCGGAACACTTCCACATCGACACCCACGGTGTACAGGAGGAAAGGGACTTCGCGGAGGAGTTTGTAGGAGAGAGAAGACCGGTCGCTCAGACCATCCCTATCCTCAAATCCATCCAACGAAGAATAGATCCTTCCCTGGTGAATCCTAACCTCACCAGAGCTGTCAACCCCAGAATTGAAAAGATTTTCCGGGCAGCCCAGTCTGACCCTCTGTATATAAAGGGACATCTTAAACCAGATTCCCTAGTGGTGACCAACACTAGAAAGAGGGCTGGCACGCCCTTATCTTCATCAGAAGCTCCTCCCGACAAGGAGAGCAAAAAACTTTACGGGTTTGGCAGAAAGGTAGCCTCAACGTCCGCCTACCAAGCAAGGATTGCGAATTCCACCACCCTGTTGGCTAGTTACAATTGCCATCAATGGGAAGAAGTCGCGGCGCTCATTGCCTCTGCTCCAGAACCGTTAAAGGGCCAGCTGGCTCGGATCTCGGCAGAGGGGAGAGCCGTGTCTGGTTGCATTTTAAAAGCAACTTTCGACGCCGCTGACAACGCAGGGAGATTGATAGCAGAAGGTACTGTTATCAAGAGACATGCGTGGTTACGGCAGTCGGGATTCAAGACAGAAACCCAGGCTTCTTTAATAGACAAGCCAGTGGAACCCGACCTATTGTTTGGGAAAGCGGTCGAAGACGCACTTAAAAATGCCAAAGATGAATATGAGACTCTCAAATCCCTTGGCCAGCTTACCAACAAACCCCCTAACCAGAGGGGGAACAATAATTTTCGTCGCCCACGCGGCCAAAATTCACAAAGAGGCAACTATGCCCAGGGACAAGGTACACAATGGAATAACAACCAGCAGTCTACCCAGAGTTACGGCAGGGGTAACAAGAGAGGTCGTGGAAGAGGCAGAGGCAGCCCCAACAAGGGCGGTGGCACGCCTCCACCAAAACAGTGACGCTCAGTTCAGGGTCCCTTGCCACGCAACCCCAGTAGGGGGACGCATTTCCACCTTCACCCAGGCTTGGGAAGGGATCACCTCAGACAGATGGGTGCTGTCAACAGTATCCGCAGGATATTGTATAGAACTACTGCAGCGTCCCCGGAATCATCCTCCACGACAAAGAGTGCACTCCCTAGAGCATCAAAGGATCCTTCTCGAGGAGATCGCCATTCTGCTAGAAAAGGACGCGATAGAACTCGTCCCAGGACACCAGGTAAACAAGGGTATCTATTCAACTTACTTCCTTGTGCCAAAGAAAGATTTGACAATGCGCCCAGTATTGGACTTACGGCCTGCCAACAAATATGTCAAGCCCCAAAAATTCCGTATGACCACGCTACAAGAGGTAATCCCCCTCCTAAAAAAGGGGGATTACATGGCAACCTTGGATATGAAAGATGCTTATTTTCATATTTCCATGCTCCCAGCGCACAAAAAGTACTTGCGCTTCAAGGTGGACAGTCGCCACTACCAATTCAAGGTACTGCCCTTCGGGATAGCTTCAGCACCAAGGGTATTCACCAAGGTACTGGCGGTGGCGGCTGCACACCTACGCAGGGAAGCAATCCCGGTGTACCCTTATCTGGACGACTGGCTCATAACGGGGGAAACCCCAGGAATTTGCAGGTCAAACATTCAGAGGACTATCGACCTCCTCCACGAATTAGGCTTCTCCATCAACGAGAAAAAGTCAAGTCTGGTGCCAAGCACCTCAAAACAGTTTCTAGGAGCTATCCTAGATACTCAGAAAGGATTGACCTTCCCTTCGGAAGAGAGAATTCGGAATATACTTCTGCAAATTCCGCATTATCAGTCAGGTCAACAGATAACAGTACGCAAAGCTATGCGGTTACTGGGCATGATGGCGTCATGCATTTACCTGGTCCCCCACGCGCGTCTGCGCATGCGTCCCATGCAGGAATGGTTGGCGAAACAGTGGTCTCAGGCAAGTGGTCATTGGGACGATCTAGTGGTCGTTTCGCCAACACTCGTACAGAGCCTACACTGGTGGACAAGAGAGAATCTCGCAAAGGGGAAACCCTTTTACGATCCCGAGGTACAAGCCGTGGTGACTACAGATGCATGCCTGACTGGGTGGGGAGCTCACCATCTCCACCACACAGCTCAGGGTCTCTGGTCTCACTCAGTAGCCAAGAACCACATCAATCTGCTAGAGCTTCTGGCAGTATTCCGAGCGCTAAGGGCGTTCGAGCCCCATCTACTGAACTTGTCGGTGCAGATCAGGACGGACAGCACGACAGCCATGTTCTATCTGAACAAGCAAGGGGGGACTCGTTCGCCAAATCTGTCCAAGCTTGCCCAGAAAATATGGATATGGGCACTCAGACGGAACATCTTCCTGTCATCGCAACATGTTCCAGGGGAGCTCAATTCCCTAGCGGATGCTCTAAGCAGAAACTCCCTCCCAGAAGAACACGAATGGGTCCTTCACAGAGACGTAGTAGAAAATCTCTTCTCTCAGTGGGGTTTCCCCACTATAGACCTATTCGCCACAAGCGAAAACAAACAATGCCCAGGATTTGCATCCAGGTTCCCCCAGCCGGACTCCCAAGGGAATGCCCTGTGGATGAACTGGTCAGGGATGTTTGCGTACGCTTTTCCACCAACTCCTCTCATCAGGAAGGTGGTGTACAAGATGAACAAGGAATCTATGACGCTCATCCTAGTTGCTCCCATGTGGGCGAGACAACCATGGTTTCCACACCTACGCAGGATGGCGGTGTGCGAACCCATCAGACTCCCAGCCTGGTACAACCTACTGTCCCAGCAACAGGGTCAAACAGTGCATCAGGAACCCAACTCTATGAACCTAGCAGCATGGCTCCTGAAGTCATAGAGTTTGGACATCTCAAATTACCACAGAGGTGTATGGACATTCTAAAGGAGTCCAGGAAACCAAATACAAGGCACTGTTACTTTGATAAGTGGAAAAGATTCGTTATCTGGTGCCAGAATAAACAAATCAACCCGGTTGATTGCACTCCTTCCAACGTTGTGACATACATGCTCCACCTGCTGGATGCAGGGTTGGTTTTTAACTCGCTGAAAGTACACCTGGCAGCCCTCTCGGCTTACACCACATCCCATAACAAGGTCTCGTGGTGGAAAGTACCAGTGGTTAAAGCCTTCATGGAAGGAGTAAAGAGACTTCACCCTCCTATTTCGAACCCACCGCCAGGATGGGACCTCAACGTGGTGCTAGCTAAGCTCATGGGACCCCCATTCGAACCCATGCATAAAAGTAGTCTCAAACACCTGACTTATAAAACGGCCTTCTTAGTAGCCATTACCTCCATAAGAAGGGTCAGTGAAATTCAGGCTCTGTCAGTGCAGGATCCTTTCTTTACTATCCACAAGGACAAACTGGTTTTACGCACACACCCTAGGTTCTCACCTAAATTCATATCCAAGTTCCATGTAAACCAGTCCATCGAGCTTCCGGCTTTCTTCCAGAACCCGCAAAGCTCGGCTGAGGTGAAACTACACACCCTAGATGTGCGTAGGGCGGTCCTATACTATGTAAATAAAACCAGACCGCTAAGGAAAACAGATCAACTGTTTGTCTCCGTAGCTACAGGCAGAGAGGGGGATCGCGTCTCTAAGGGCGCTATCTCGAAGTGGATTATCAACTGTATACAGCTGTGTTACTCTCTTTCTGACAAGACTCTGCCTTTTACGCCAAGGGCCCACTCTACTAGAGGCATTGGTGCCACTCTGGCTTTCATTGCAAATGTTCCCCTCGACACCATTTGCAAAGCGGCTACTTGGAGCTCTATTCACACTTTTACTCAGCATTACTGCATTGACACTCATTCCAAGACAGATACACAAGTGGGACAAGCGGTTCTAAGACACCTGTTTGCTCATGACCCTTCTCACATCCCACCTCCTTCTTCTGGTACTGCTCGCTAATCTATGCACAGCATGTGATCTAAGCAGATTCCACAAGCCTCAGAAGGGATACATTACTCACCGTAATCGTATTTCTGATGCTTGTATCTGCTTAGATTCACATGCGACCCACCCTTCCTCCCCTCCGAGAGAAGGCGCATGATTGCTTGTAGTCTTACCTTTTCTGTCTATCTGCTTGGATTATCTGTACTCACGCTACTCCTCATGCTTCCTCATGTCAGAAAAAATACAATCTGAGGATCCTACACGCGTGAGGGATCTTGGGTACAGTGGACGTCACACTAGGGATAGTATTACTGGCACGCCTGTGTCGACGCCCATTTTCGACTTTCGAAAAACAAACTGTAATACTCCGCAGCTTCCACTAGATGTCGGCCTATGCACAGCATGTGAATCTAAGCAGATACAAGCATCAGAAATACGATTACGGTGAGTAATGTATCCCATATATATATATATATCACATGATGTGCCTGGACTCTAAGGAAAGTAGTGTGAATACAAGATATAAAAATAGGAACATATACAGGCAAAGTACAGTAATAAAAAACAACTATCAAAGTGCTGACAACTCTACTGATTATTTTAATGCACATAAAGGAATGCTGTCTTTCAAGCTTGTGTTTTCCCCTATGTATATGTTTCATATGATATGACTGGACCCTAAGGGAATTATTGTAAGAACATACTTGAAGGATAAGTCTACAAATATACTACCTTTTCCAATTTTAATTCCTGACTGTTACTGAAGAAAACCATGTGGCCTAGATATGTCAGTAAAGGAAAAAAGGCGGAGCCAGACATGTGATGTCCTCAGTGATGTCATCAATGACATTTGTGATGTCATCTTTGATGTCCTGGGTGCTAGGCTTAGCAGTGCACGGTGGTGGCGCGAGTTATGGTTGCTTAGCTTACCATAACTGGCGAATTTCAAGGGTTTTTCGGTTTTACTTGGAACCATAACGTCCCTTTAACAAAGTTTTTTCACTGAATATAGATATATATATATATATATATATATATATATATATATATATATATATATATATATATATATATATATATTACACGGCCACAGTAGTGGATGTGTAGTTCTGGTTAAGTTGCTGTTTCCATAGGAAGAGCACTTTTTGGGCGGCTTATAACCCAGCTCCCCCTGGACGAATCCACACCAAACTTTGCAAAAAAAAAAGTATATGGCCCACTGTGAATTCTTTTGCGAAGTTTGGTGATGTTTGGTCCAGGGGGGGAAAAGTTATATGGGGTCCCAAAACATCTTTTTCCCCATAGACTGAATGGGGGAAAAACTTTGCGCACGCCTACAGACCAGACCGCTGGATGGATTTTCCCCAAATTTGTGAAAGGAGCAGGGGCTCTGCCTCGAAACCGTGACAATCCATCCAGTAGTTTCTTTAAAACGACCAAAAAGTGTGTCTCAAAAAATTAGTGATATCTATGTCCACTCGGCGGTCACACTTCCCTGTTTGCTCCGTGGACAAAATAACGATTGGCTAAGGGGCTCGCGTCATGACCGCGGACACGCGACATG
Source organism: Ambystoma mexicanum (assembly GCF_040938575.1). Lineage (NCBI taxonomy): Eukaryota > Metazoa > Chordata > Amphibia > Caudata > Ambystomatidae > Ambystoma > Ambystoma mexicanum. Next base: position 601,880,635 of record NC_090932.1, on the reverse strand, counting down.
TCCTCCAATTGGCTGGAGTGAGGCGTGATGTGCGTCAGATTGTTTGGAGGCGCCCGACATCTTGGATCCGCCGACAGCGCGGCGGCGAACAGAGGCGAAATGCTGTTTTGGGGAGTGTTTTGGTGTGTCAGAGTGCTTGAGGGGGTTTAGAGCGTAGGAGATGGGTGAAATACTGTATTTATTTAGGCGGCAGGTGCTAATGATGTATTCGCCATGCCCGCGCTGTCTGGGATGTTTGTAATTACTGAAAATGAGGGGTCTCATAAGGATAGTATTTACGTCCATGCTGTGCGCAGGCAAGCTGAAACTGTTCTAAGGACACCTGTGGTGTTAGCGAACATTAAAATTGAGTACATGTTGCAGTTAGAATTTTTGTTTCTATGGGTGTGGTCCCGACTTATAAGTCGCCATGGGTGTGATATGCTGCGGTGGTTGTGGCCAGGGCCTAGAGTCTTGGGTGCATGGCAGTAGGCTGTAGGCCATACACCCAAGACTCTAGGCCCTGGCCACAACCACCGCAGCATAACACAGCAATAGATACACCCATAGTATCGAATATCGATCAGGTGGTTGTGGGGAGGGCCCAGAATCTTGGGTGTATGGCTGAAGGCCATGCACGCAAGACCACATTTATACGTAGTGAAGTTATAAGCCACAATGGGTGTGATATGCTGCGGTGGTTGTGGTCAGGACCTAGAGTCTTGGGTGCATGGCCGAAGGCCTTGCACCCAAGAACAAAGTTATAAGCACTGACGTTATAAGCCACCATGAGTTTTATATAGTGCAGTGGTTGTGGTCAGGATGTAGAGTTTTGGGTGCATGGCTGCAGGGCGTAGGCCATACACCCAACACTCTAGGCCCTGCCCACAACCACCACAGCACATCACACACATACATCACACCCATACAATCGAATATCTATCTGGTAGGTGTGGGCAGGGCTTAGAGTCCTGGGAGCAAATTGAGTATATGCTGCAGTTACAACGTTTCATTCTATGGGTGTGCTAATGACTTATAAGCCACCATGGGTTTTATATAGTGCGGTGGTTGTGGGCAGGACGTAGAGGTTTGGGTGCATGGCCGCAGGCCGTACGCTGTAGGTCATACACCCAAGACTCTAGGCCCTGGCCACAACCACTGCAGCATATCACACCCATACATCACACCCGTAGATTTGAAGATCTATGAGGTGGTTGTGGGCAGGACCTAGAGTCTTGGGTGCAAATTGAGTATATGCCGCAGTTAAAATGTTTCATTGTATGGGTGTGACAATGAGCTATAAGCCACCATGGTTCTGATATGCTGCAGTGGTTGTGGCCAGGGCCTAGAGTCTTGGGTGCATGGCCTACAGCGTACAGCCATATACCCAAGACTCTAGGCCCTGACCACAACCACCGCAGCATATCACACCCATAGATACAGCCATAGAATTGAATACCATGGGTTTCATATACATCAGTGGTTGTGTCCAGGACCTAGAGTCTTCGGTGCATGACCGATGGCCATGAAGTTATAAGTCAGCATGGGTGTGATGTGGTGCAGTGGTTGTGTGCACGACCTAGAGTCTTGGGTGCATGGCCACAGGCCATGCACCCAAGACCAAAGTTATAAGCAGTGACGTTTTAAGCCACCATGAGTTTGATATGCTGCAGTGGTTGTGGGTAGGACCTACAGTCTTGGTTGCATGGCCAAAGGCCGTAGGCCGTAGGTTATACATCCAAGACTCTAGGCCTTGGCCACAGCCACTTCACCATATTACAGCCACAGATCACACGTATAGATTTGAATATGTATGAAATGTGTGAAATTATACTTAATGTTTCATTTGTTGAAATTCGATATATTTTTTACATGACTTTAGTATTTGGAGGAAATATTCTTTTTCAATTTCTGCGATAAAAGAAAACGACTTATTACATTGTATAATAGACATTTTAGCTTTTTTTTTACCCTCATATTTTGTTTACAAACCAGTGTACTGTGCATTTTGCTCAGTTTCTGTGTTTGTTTTTCAAATCATTGGGTCTGGGGGAAAAAAATCCTTGTCAGATTAAAAAAACACTTTCTTTGCTATGCTACAAACTATTTGTTTACTTTGAGTGTTCACTTGTTGTTTCTGGTTAATGTTATATATATTGACTTGTTGCAGATTTTTTAAACAGTTAGGTACCTGTTGGCGTATTCTAACTGTTTATAGTCTTTTAATTGAATTTTTGTTAATGTTGCAGTACACATTAGTTACTGAATTTTGGCTTTAAGAATATTAAATAAGCGTTTGTAAGATTTGCTGGTAATCTCTGCTTTAGAGTAATGCTACTATCATTACATTCGAACCATCCACATTTCTTTTTAATATATGTAGTGTAGTCACTTGCATTGGTTGTGGCTCCTGCGTGGTAGATTATGCATATTGTTGTGAAGGTTTTCTTACTAAGTGAGACTTGACCGTGTGTGAATCTAATCAGCTTGCAGTTGTTTTTGGTACCATCTGCCTTATAACGTAGAAGCTTTAGTATTATGTAGTTACTATGTGTTTGTATCAGTAAGGTGGAGCGATTATCTGAATTGCAGATAGTACATAATCTGCCATGGTTTGCATTTTGTACAAGTTGCTGAAATGGAATGGATTCACAATTAGGTATGGATACATACACAAATCGCTCATTAGGGATTTGTTCCTGTGTCACATTGCTGCAGAGAGTGCATGTATGTTTCCACATGTATGAAATCTGGAAGATTTCATTTATAGGTATGTTTTTGTTTTCCAGTACTTGTAGCAAGTACATTAGCAATTCTTGTGGATCTTCTTGTCTTGTGAGTTTATTGTGAATCTCACCATTCCAGCACAGTAGTCCAATTCTTGTCTCATTCCGTGAACACTGTACGTGTTGTCAGGATTGTTTGTTGCGTTTCTATGAAGGACTAACATTTGCAAGCACAATTGGTCTGTACTGTGTAAGTGAATATTGTTAACAATTGGTGGCAATTGAAATAGAATATTCATTGCTACATTTGCGTAGCAATTTACACCAGTTTCATTTGAAAATTTGAATGGACCAGATAGTTCTGTGTCCGAGTGATTTTGTTGGAGTTTGTGTTCCCTCTTTGAAGAAGTACCTGATTTACTTTCACTAATAGGTTCTTCTTTGGTTGTGGTAATTGATGACGTATTAGCTTTTTTTTACTCTCTTTGAAGGATTTGCAGTCAGATTCTGTTGCATTTCTGTTTTAATTAGTTTTCTTTTACAACGTTTTCCTTTTTGTGGAACAGGATATGTTTTTAGATGGGGGTGTTTAGTGAACGTAGTCTATTGTATTCTAAAATGCAAGGAATATCAGCGTTCACTTTACTTGCATCAAAGTTGATTAGAAATAGACCGTCAAGTGTACGTAAGCGTGATAATGCTACGTAGCTCATGCCTTCTTTAAAGACTGTGTTTCCAATATCTATCAATTCTTTGTCTAGGGTAAGACCTTGGGATTTATGAATGGTGACTGCATATACAAGAGTTAGAGAAAATTGTTCTCTACATACATGCATGTCTTTGAAGAGAAGGAATCGAGCTGTTAAGCGCCCTATCCTTTTTACTTCTGCAAGTTTGTCAAAGAGAATATTGACAAACTGAATGTTGTTGTCACGTGGGTATGTTTGAAAGCCAACAACTGTACTCGGTGCCCTGTTTCAGCATTACTCTACAATTTAAGGATAATTTTAATACTTTTTCCAACCCAGCTGTGTTGAAGATTGAATTTTCTAAGGTATTTAGTCTTGTTGTGGCCTGCTGACACATGGGTAGTGTCATACCATGTACGTCCAGTTTGTCTGTGGAGCAAATTTCAATTATTGGTTGAATTTCTTTTTTTAACATTGTTTCATTGAATTTGGAACAGCTTGCAAGAGTTGGCATTAAGGCCATACAATTGAAATTTGTGTGTGCTAATTGTTCCATAACATCAGTAGTACATGCGTTATCGCCATAAAGTGCATGGATGTGCTGGGTTTTCAATATTGCTTGTGCTTCTTGAGATAGTACACCAATTATAATACTTTTTAAAATGTTGACGTAAGTGAGGTCTGCAGATTGGTGCATGTTTTCTGTTAATTTTCTGTATTGGAAATGTTGCCAAAGATTGACATGTCCTATGCTGCCAACAGTTTTACGGCAGAGTTTGTGTCCTAAGGTTTTAAAAATAGGTTCACCTTTCAATGGTGTCAATTGTAGAAGATCTCCGAAAACGATAATGTGTTTTCCTGCAAAGAGTTCTTCGTAGTTTGTTTTAAGTACTTCCTGCAATCTGAGGTGAATCAAAGCCAACATTAGGTTGGAGACCATGCTCACTTCATCTATTAGTAGAATTTTCATTTGTTTTAATACTCTGCGTAGTTCCATTGCAGCTTCTGTAGAAAGTTTGTAATAGTCTAATTTGTTTTGGTGTTCTACTGGAAGGAGTAGTAATCGGTGTAAGGTGACACTGCCTATGTTGTAGGCAGCTAAAACAGCGCGGGAAGTTACAACAGCTGACAGATTGTTGTTTGTCAATTGTTGAAGGAACTTGCTGATGATTTTGATTAAGAATGTTTTGCCTGACCCAGCTTCACCACTGACATACAGCAGTATAGGTTTGTAATTTTGGCAGGTACATTCTTGTTTTCGTGTTGTACACCATGTGCAATTTCTTTTGTTACTTCTTCAAAAATGGTGCGCTGGTCTTTGTTAAGTTTTGATTGTAGTACAGTTAAGTCTTCTGTATCTTCTTCATAGTGACACATGGTGTTTTCCACTTCTGTCATAGGTAATTCTGCCTCATTTGCTATTAGTGGCTGTCCTAGTGGTTCTTGGCTTTCTGTTACAGAAGGTTGACTACTGTCCGAAGTGTCCTTATCTAGTTGGGCCTGGAGTTCCTCTTCGTGTTGTTCATTGTGCAACATTGTTTTGTACTGCGTAAAGTTCACATCGGTGATAGTGCTTTCATTTGCTTTGAAAGTGTCTTCGTAGCAGTCATAGTTTTCTAGTATGTATTCTTCTTTTCTCCATGGTTTAAAAAGTTGTAGCAGGGACATGTAATATAGTTCTTTCTGTTGAGGAGTTTTTAATGATAATTTGACATGATTAATTAAGCTTCATTTGGTAAGTTTCACTAAGCTGCCTTCACAATCTGTCACTCTATATTTTCCCTTGCTTTCATCAAGTTTTATATTATTTTTGTATGCAAAGTTTTGGGCTATGTGATATAGACGCATGGTTTCCAAAGTGGTACTCCTGTTCGGGTAGTATGTGTCTAGTACATTTTTTTTTCAAAATGTCTTGGCTGTTGGGATCATTTTTGGCTATTGTTTCTATGTCCTCATATGATTTGAGAACTCTTTCTACATTTAGCAGGACCAAGACTTAGCCATACTATATTTTCGGATTTTCCATACAAAGCAGTACCGGTTAAACAATCTGCATCTTCATAGGCGCCACATTCTCTGAGAGAGCATTTTTATGCCTAGCCTGTACAATTTCTGAAATAGTGTTTTGTCTGATGATGGGTCATTCCAGAGGTCTTGCAGCTCTGTTTTTCTGCTTTTGTTAACTAGGCTGTAACATATCGTGCAACTGCAGTGGAATTGTCTGCAATGTACTGCACATCTATGTTTGCATTCCATAAGAGGGCAATGATTGCATTGTAATCATTTATATATTTGGATTCTTCTGTTCATTTTATGTAACACGTGTTCATAAGTGATTTACCTTCAACACTATGTCGAACTGAAGACATGAAGTTGTTCACTTCACCTGTTTCTGTAACTGGTCTAGGGAAACCAAAGCGATATTTGGTGTAGTATTTCTCTTTGTTTTTGTATTTGCAACGACAATATTTGCCACATTTGTGTCTTTGATATTGTACAATTTGTCCCTGAAGGTCACTGTGTCGTTTGTGAAGGGATTTCACAAGTGGCATATTTTTAGATGAACTGTAAAACAGTGGCATCACTGTCCTGACCAAATGTAGGTGCACCTTTAATCCATAAAAGCATGTGGATATGTGGTGCTCCTCTGGCTTGGCATTCTTTTCTCCAAAAGAAGTGTTGCACTTCTCCGAGGGGAGGAACAGTTTTATTACAAATAAAGTGTAGCATAACAATGAAACGATGGTGGAAATATCTGGAAACGTTAACAGGATCTAGAGAGCAAAGTTCTCCAGGTGTTAGTATATCTATGTTGGTTTTGTTGTTGTTTGATATGCGTAGGAAATTATGTAAATTTTCCCATGCATATTCTGCACAACTTAATGTAACAAACCACGTGGCTGTTCCAAGGTTTCTGATCATATAACATACATCTCCATGACGTCAGAACCAGTATTCTTTCGTACCACGCATGTTTGCAAACAGATTAGTTATGCTTGATTGTAAAACGTCACTTTTTGTATTAATTGCGTAGCTGACATATTTTGAAAGTGGGTTCCAGATTTCAATATGTGTGCAACTCTGTAACATAGGGTTGCTAGTTCACTTTCAAAGAGTAGGTGGAATATGTATTCCACATTTTGTCTAAATCTGGGATCTTCAGAATACATTCATAATGAGCGGTATTCTGATGCTGTTATCTGAGTGGGTCTATCATCGTATCTTCCTCCTTTGCCAGTAGGAAATAGTAGTGGAGAAGCACGTGCTTCTATACTTTTTCCCATATGCTCATTGGTGAACCTTTGGTTTGTCGCATTTGGTAAGTTTCTAGTGCATCATCTATGCTCTCATTAGAGTGCAATGGATGAATTGTATAATGGTCCAAAAGAGTGGATACTGCAGCAGGATCCAGAAGTTCAAATTGACCAGTTTCTGATGATTCTTGAATTATTTCAGTTGTTTCCCTTAAGCTTTCTTCAATATTTATTTCTTTGTAGTATTCATTATTGTCTTTCAGCTATTGCAAGGCTTGTCTAACTTTATGTAAGTCCACAAGTTGTTGCCAATTTTTTTTGTCTTTTGTTGGTACACCATTTACTAAGACAATTAAAGAATGCTCTAGTGGACATTGCACTCCTAGAGTGTGCACATTTTCTGTCAGATCTAATGGCAAATAAACTAATTTGCCACAAATGCCTTTCACCAGTTCAGAGGGAGGTAATTTTTCTGTTTTTGGTTGAAGGCGTATTATTGCTTGAAACGGGTGTACTGTTTGAATTATGATGCTCTCATACAAATTGAGTTGTTGCAGGCGTTTTGGTAGTGGGAATAATTCCAAGTTTTTTGTGATAGCACGTGAAGGAGTTTGGTTGTTGTCAATTTTTGTAGTGCAGTAACTGCAACATATTAAGGGTTCACTTATTTCGTATTTGTTTTCTGCTAAAAGGTAGAGAGCTAATTCAAACCATTTGGAATCTTCATTGTATTCTATTTTGTATGTTATGTCTATAGTGTTTGTGTTACTTTTGTAAAAAGGTCTGCGGCAACACAAACACACATGGTCTGGTACTTCAGCGGATATACTTTTACATTTTAGTATTTCTTTTTTGTCTGTGTGTAATAGAAGGTTGCCATGTGCAGAATTGCTGCTAGTCTGTTCTAAAGCTATTGCATTTTGTAAGTGGCTTTCACTTCCAAAATATTTTCTCTGGATACAGTTGATTTCTTCTTGTAGGTATTTGGGTGTACCATGCAGAAGAGTATTATTTAAATTGGCTAGTTCTAAAGCTGGACTTTTAGCATAGTACACTTTATACACTAGATTTCTTACATTTGAATGATATGTTGATATCATTTTGATATCATGGAAGGTGCTTTTGCAAATAGGTCCTGAAATGCAGGCCAATGAATGTCCTTGTAGTCCTGTGTATTTGCGCACTGGACAGGTATCCATATTTTGCAGCACTTTCATTTTGATTTTGTCTTTACCTTTCACATACTGATTAAGGAACTGGCGTAAAGATTTGAAAGATTTGTTGGGAATGTTAAACATTGATGTGCATGGCCATTTGTATACTGGACGTTCTGGTTCAGTCGAATGGAGAGGCAATTCTGAGTTTTCTGGGCATAATTTTGTAAGCAGTGTTTCTTTTTCCATGATGGTATTATTGATTTTTTTCATATCCTCGTCCACTGCTATGGATGGCAATTGTGTTGGTTTGATTTTGTTTGTATGCTTCTTCATTAAAATATGGTCCTGGTCGTCGTGTGACTCCATTCACCTCCACAAATATTTAAGAAGTTATTTTTGTTGACATTCCGTTTATTGAGAAGTTTCTTTTGTAATTTAGTACTTAGTTTTGTTAGTGGTTTCATCCTGTTTAAAACTAAAATAACTTCCTTTTGAGAAGGATTGCACTGTCTGCGAGAGCTTCTAGAATTAATTTTCTATGGTAGGTTTTCAGGGGTGGACTGGGCACTAACATAGGCCCTGGAAATAATCACTAGGGACCAAAAGAGGCCCTGGAAATAATGTTCAAAGTGTCCCCATATGACACATTTTCAACAATCCAAATGCTTTTCCAGTGAGACCATTTGGAACTACCACACAAAAGAGGCCCAGGGTGCAGAGGCCCACCGGGAAATCTCCAGATTTCCCTATAGGCCAGTCCACTCCTGTAGGTTTTAAGGGTTGTGGATGATTTCGCTCCTCTTCTTATTAGATTCTGAAGGACTCTGTGGCGGAACATTTTTGCAAAAATACTTTTTTTCTACGGTTTCTTTCTAGTATCTGAGGATTTAGAGGTGCACTGTTAGCAGTAGTGGTGGCCAAATTCTTGTTAAGCATTTTCTGTTTCGTGCCACATTTTGATAGAGGAGGCAAAGTTTATGTAGTTGAAGCTTCTTTTGTTTCGCCGAATGACTGCATTAGCTGTTTTGTTTCAACGTTTTGTACAAACTCTGGTAGAGATGGTTGCTTACTTTGGACATTTTTATTGTCATTTGCTCTATTTCTGCGTTCCTTTCTACGGACTTTCTTTTTGGTAGGTATTCTTTGGGGTCTGTTGAAAAAAAAGAAGGTATGTGTTGGTCTGTTTTACAATGTATGTGTGCTGTGTGCATGCGTGTATGAGTTTGATGGGTAAGATGTTTGTGGTGGTGTGTGAATGTGCATTGGGCAGTTACAATGAGTTGGGAAGGCTATTTTTCTGTTTGTATGTTACTACACCGTGCTTAAGATGAGAGTAGAAAGTGAGCTAGTGGTGAGGAGAAGCATTAATAGTAAAGGTAATGGTATAAATTAAAACAGGTATTTGTTTTGTAGTACTAACATTCTAAGGCTTGTGTATGTTTGTGTTCCAAAAAAACAGGGATTTGTGTGCCATTCTGCCTGTTAATCTTTGTTTCATAAATGGGGATTTGTGGGCAGAATGGTTCAGAAATCGATGTTTTTTTTGGTGCGCAAATTACATGAATGACCAACACAGTGTCTTTGAGGAACAGTAAGAATATAAAGGTTGTATTGTTCTTACTTTTTTTGTGTGGAATGAGCAGGTTTCTTCGGATATGTTGTTTGTAGTGTAGATGCTGTTGATTTTCAGGAGAGTGGTCTTCACTGCAATTGTAAAAGGAAGAAGTTAGTAATGTTGTGTGTTTATAGCAGTGATGTTAATGTACATGTTCATTTGTATGCTTTCGTGTGTGTGAGTGATCAACAGTACATTTGAAGTGCGTAACTCTGATGATGGAGTTAGATGTAGAGGTCTTGTATGTGATTGGTGGATAGTTGTGTGACTGCTTAGCTGTATCCAATGAGGGAATGGAATCGAGAGTGATTTGGAAAGTGTACAAGTGCTGGCTAAGAGTTACGTGCCACGCGGACACCATGCCTGTCCGTGGGTAGGGCGTGCCACATACGGGGTTTTACAGCAAATCCAGCATGGAAAGGGGACTGTAGGGATCAGCCAATCAGATGTTGACATTGTTGATTTGTGTAGAAAGAGAGTGTGTGTAGTGAAGATGGCAGAGGTGGAGACAGTCAGGGTGTTGGTGGTCGGAGATATTTTTGTCCATGCTTTACAGCACTATTCTCAATGTAGGCATGTGGCAAACCATTTCGATGTAAGAGGAGTGGAGGTGATGTGGAGCGCTGCGACTGACTGCAATGTAGAGGCAATTCTCCAAGTTTGCAGAGATATGCGTAGGATGAACATTCCCCATGTGGTAGTTTTGCACTATGGTGCTTTCCATTTGGGCTATGTGAGTTCACCTACTTTGTTGGGAGATTTGGAACAGTTGGTTCAAGCAGTCATCAACATCTTTCCAACTGCGAAAGTAATTCTTTCTTGATTACTTCCTAGTGGAAAATGGGACAACAGTTCTGTTTTTTGTCCTGATCCAAGTATTGGTAGGCGTGCAATCAATCGCGGCATGCGTGCTTTCATGTTAAGAGCTGGTATGTTTTTCTGTAGCCACGAGAACATTGTTTCCAGTAATGCGGCTTATTTTGAAACAGATGGTGTTTCTTTATCTTTTTTGGGAAATACCATGTTCTTTTGGAATGTAAGGCTTGCTTTGGAGCAGGTTATGTGATGATTGTAGGAGTAAAGTAGGAAGAAAAAAACCCCAAAATAATACAAAATAACAGGTGTCTGTCAGGCATCTGCAAAATAAACAGCTCTTTTCAGAGCCCATCTTAAAATGGGAAATGAGGAACACTATTTAAATGTACAGTTGTCACGCTTAGATCCTCTACATGTCGGCGGGCATGGCGCTAGTCTGCAGGCAGCACGTATTACATATGGGGATTCTGGGGTGGAGAGGCATGCAAATGAGAATGAGCGAAGCTAGGGATTGGTCAGTAAAGTTCAGTGGGTGTGTTGTGAAAGGAGAGATTTAGTGAGAACACCTTTTTCCTGAGAGGAGAACAGACAGATATGGCTGTGTGTGCTCGAAAACAGATTTTCTGGATTTTGGGAGACTCATGGATACATTGGTTGAAGGTGCATGCAGAACGTTGCGGTATATCTGCAGGTCTTGGATTCCCTCATGTGGAAGTGCACTGGCATGGAGTGCGTGGAATGAAGTGGCTGGACTTGGTACCTCTCTGTGCTACTTTACACACAGAGCGTCATCCTGACATAATTCTAATTCATTGAGGAGGGAACAGTTTAGGCCATGTGTCTGGAATTTCTTTGCAATTTGCAATGAAGGAAGGACTTGAGAAGGTCATGGACATGTTTCCAAAAATGGTAAACAACCGCCACACCCACGACTCCCGGTGAGTGCTGGTAGTAGGGAGTTCCTCCACCTCATTCTCTTCATCCTCTTCATCCTCGCTCTCTACATCCTCACGCGTATTCCCCTCTGCAGGCCCTTGGGGATGTGGTGGTGGAGGGTTTGGGGGTGGTGCTGAGGCTGATGTAGCAACAGCAGCCATGGATGCCGTCAGGGTTGGTGAGGTAATCTCCGCTAGAGCACTAAAGGCAGCAAAACATGATCTGCAATCGCCAGAAGTACAATGAAGATGAGCTTGGGGGTGTGGCCTTTTATAGGGGTGGAGGGGTGCGCCTCGTGACCATATCGATCACTCAAAAGCGTTCAAAATGTCCAAACAATATGTGGAAAGCTAGGGCTATTGTATGGGACATGTGAAATGGTGATTTTTTTTATTGTAAAATAATTTGGCTTGTCTGCATAAGTTCTTTAGAAATGTTGGGCAAGCGGACAAAGTGCGCAAATTAGGACACATGCTCAGCGTGTATGCGGTCACATGATGACATCGTGAACACATCCGCGAAGGAAATGGGTGCCCGCAGGACACCAAATGCACAGGAACGGTCGTGCGCATGCACGTGGGTGTTCTACGGACAGTGTTCGGGTCCTGAAACTAATTAAAAGTGCGATACAAGTGAGACGGACAGCTACGGACAGGCGCAATGTTCGCAGGATTTACGGATGTGGTGCGCATGTGCGTAGATGTTCTGCTGACTGTACGGCCAGGTATAGTGTCCTTAGGACACCTCCGTTTTGTTTGACAACGGACATGCCGGACACCGCGCCTGTTCTGGGGACAGTTCCATCTTGGCTGCGGACGGTACAGACAGGTATAGTGTCCTTAGGACATCCATATTTTATTAATTACGGACAGGCCGAACAATTTTTGTATGGTCTGTTAAAAATATATATATGTTAAGTACACATAAAGTACTGACTATTAATTTGCATATGCAGAGAAGTGTGTACCATTATTATCGCTATCTTCCGACATTTCGTTGTTAGGAAAGATTTCATATTGTATGTAATTTTCCCTCCATGTGGCAACCCTCAAACTTTTTGCTGCTGTTTTACACCCTGATCTAGACTTTGCCAGAGAAGCGCAGCCTTCCGCCGCACTCCTCTGGGCTTTCGCTCAATTCTTATGGGGAAACTGACATGCCCTTAAGACAGTCAGTACTGGGAGACTTCGTTTCCCTTAGTACTTTTCTCATGTTGCAGCTTTTGTGCAACATAACACAAGAGTGCACCGTAACTTAGATTACTGTGCTCGTGGGTCTCTAGTCCTTCCAAAGGCCCTAGAAACCTCTCACTGGACTTATTATGAACTGTGCAAGTGTGTCACGGACAGGACTGGTGGCAGCTATCGTTTCTTTTGTGTTTTGAACCCTTTTTTGCCATGTTATCCGCGCTTACCGTGTTTGGCACGAGTAAGTGGACTGGCTCCAAATGGCCATGCCACGTGGTTCTTTGTCCTGTCCGCTGACCATCTTGCCCCTTCACCTTCCCCCAGGTCGAGCCGACCCAGGGCAGTCCTTATTTGGTCATGCACTTTCCCGTGAAACACAATGCTTTCGCGGGCTTCTGCATGCCTTGTGTGTGCTTCCAGGATGTGGGCTGGGATGTCTGTTCCCAATACACATCCTGGTTGCCAGAGAGTCTAGAATGTCCTGAATGCCTGGGACCACCATGGTCCATGATAGGTCCACATATGGTGTCTTTGAGCAGATCTCCCATTGGGTCCTCTCCGTTTTGGCGCAAAGGGAACTTTGGATAAGAGGAGGCTGGAAACACCACTACCATGTCCATCTCCTGAGTTCACACCGAACAAGGGATAAGGAGCCAAGTATCCTGCAACAAGAAGCTGAGTCGAGGAACCGCTGGTGACCCGCTGAAGGTTTGGCACCCTGAGCCGCTGTCGTCCTGCGAGGCCCCTCTGCATCTGATCGTCCTGGAAGGTCTGCGAAGGCGCTTCGACCCATTGGAATAGTGAGATCAACTATTACCGGCACCTTCATCAAACCCTGCAAGTAAGCCTCTTCGGAAGTGTCCCTGGGCCAACCAGTGGGCTGACCAGCTTACGCAGGACGCTTTGCTCTGTCACCCCCGCCGTTTCGGGGAAGCCCTCGAAACTTGGTCTACTGCTTGCTCTGCGTCCATGGCACCCTCACACCGAATTTCGTACAATTGGCATTCCCAGGTCTGAAGTGAGACGAGTGCGCCCGGACCAGAGTCAACGCGGTTACCGTGTTGCCCTGCTGTGGTAACAACCTGTGCACGTCCACTGCATTTGGAACATCCTCGACCCTGCATCCTGCTACACAGAATCTACACGGTGTCGAGACGTCCTGATCATCGCAGCTGAACCTGCCAGCAACATGAACTGAACTGGAGAAGTCTGGGTCTGCCTGCGTCGGGGACCGGTGAGTAGTCCATACCTCAACCGGTGGCCCCTCGCGCAGGAGCCCGTTTCTTTTCTACCGCTGTTGCGAAATAGCGACTCTATCCCGCACTCTCCCCCTGCCTCTGCCCACAAGTGGAGGCCTTGCTTGAGTAGTGGGGACTTGTTCTGCATCGCTTCATTCACCTTCCTGAACTGCCTGATATCCTTGAAGAGGCCTTCTTTTGTCCATTGGCACCAGCGCGTGCAGGTACTTTTGAGCATATGGCTCCTCTCTTCGTAGGGCTCGGACTTCCTCCTAGTTAGGTGTATTTCAGATGTCGAACTGGGTCTAATGATTACTTGCACTGCTAGTTTTCCTCCCCATCTAGGTGGTCTACATATTACGTGCTCCTAACTCCTTAGACCCCTCGGTTTTGTATATATATTGTATTGATTGTGATGTGTTGGTTTACTTTCGTATTATTGTGATATTTTGCTATGGTCGATGTTACAAAGGCCTTGTAAATAATGTGTCTGTATTTTTAATATAACACCTGTCTGGAGTAATTTGTAAGTGTCCTTGCTTTATGTGCTCATTGACGTCTTTCCGTCACCCTCACCCCTCTTGAGACTTAGTCTTGACCGCCGCCATCGCTACCCTGATTGGTCTGGCTTGTCCAGAGGTTACCCTGTTCCAAGAAACTAGGCTGGCCTTCTGAACCTCTGCACCTCCAGGTCCGAGTTCAGAAATCCATCTTAACATTCGTCATGCGGAGCATTCTCCTCCAGCCTCTCCAAAGTACTGCACATTTCTGTGTGAAAACAACAAATACTTTTTGCTCTGCACCTCATACAAAAAGTATACAAACATATAAGAAAAATTAAGTTCACTTACTACTTTCTTGTACTTTGTATTCGTTGTGTTGTGTTCATCTACTGTCGCTCCTTGCTGTGCAGTTTCTGTGAGGTAATTACGTTGGAGGCATATCTTTTTTTGTTATGCTATAATCCATTTCATTATATATGGTATTTAAATGGATGGGTGATGTGTTAAATGTGTAGGTTCCACTGCTTATTTATTATTACTTATAATGTGTTTATGTGCTGCTTTTTAAACTTGTGCAGTTTTTATATGGCATGATAGAACCATTTCAGATACCCCCTGAGTGTTTGGATAGTGTTGATCTCATTCGTGCCCGTCCGCAGACATACGCTCAGTCCGTGGCCTTCAAATATCATTAGCGGGGGGATTCACAATGTTCTATGTTACATGTATATAAAGTAAGGGAATACTAGTAAATATCTCCTAAAGTCACATGATGGAAGTTTATATTCAGTAAAAAAAACTTTGTTAAAGGGACGTTATGGTTTGGTTGCGCTACTAAAAACCTGTGAAATTCAGTAAAAAAAACTTTGTTAAAGAGACATTATGGTTCCAAGTACAACCGAAAAACCCTTGAAATTTGCCAGTTATGGTCAGCTAAGCAACCATAACTTGCGCCACCACCGTGCACTGCTAAAACTAACACCCAGGACATCAAAGATGACATCAGAAATATCATTGATGACATGACTAATGACATCACATGTCTAGGCCCTTCTTTTTTGTTCACTGCCATATGTAGGCCAGGTGGGTTTATTTACTGACAGTCAGAAACTTAACTTTCAAAAGGTATTACATTTATAGATATTGCTATTCTCACATGTTCTTACACTACTTTCCTTAGAATTTAATTGCATCTTATAATGTACATATATAGGGGAAGAAGCAGGCCTGAAGCACAGCAATCATTTTTGTACGTGAATACAATCATGTACATTGAGCATAGTTGCTAATGATACTGCCTCTTGTTTGCTTACTTTACTCTCCATACATAAGCACCATATGTGTATGCAGTGTAGTCTATGTATGTTTTGTGTGTATAAGTAGAAATATGTAGTAAGTGATGCATTATTAGCTATTTAGTACATGCTTTACAGTACGGAAAAGTCTGATACAGAAGCATTCACCGTTGTAATATATTCCTTTGGAAAATTACAAATATAGCAGCTCTGTGGTGTATGCTGTAGACAATACCTATATTTCTGTATGACAAGGTTCCTGTACTACAAGGAACACTGCACTGGAATGTTCTTTAGAACACTACATTGTGTGATGAAGTAAGTAGTGTATTACACATCGCCCGATAACCCCTGATACTTTTTTGCCATATTACATGCACAACCCCTTGAATGAAAAGTAAATGCACATGTGATGTCATCAGTGATGTCATCAATGATATTTCTGATGTCATCTTTGCGGTACTGGGTGTTAGTTTTAGCAGTGCACGGTGGTGGCGCAAGTTATGGTTGCTTAGCTGACCATAACTGGCGAATTTCAAGGGTTTTTCGGTTGTACTTGGAACCATAATGTCCCTTTAACAAAGTTTTTTTACTGAATATATATATACACAAACCTCAATGGGAGTGATTCGTAAGTGTCCTTTACTCTGTGTGCTCATTGAGCTCTTTCAGTCTCCCTCACCCTTCCTGAGACCTAGTCTTGGCCGCCGCCAAAGCTACCTTGATTGGACTGGCTTGTCCAGAAGGTTACCCTGTTCCAAGAAACTAGGATGGCCTTCTGAACCTCTGCCCACCAGGTCAGAGTTCAGATAGCCATCTTAACACTAAGTTGCGTTGTGTGCCGAAAAACGAAATAGTGCGTGTTGCACACGATCAAATGCCTAGTATGCTTGAAAGAGGTTGGTCAAGATATCTTCACAAACATAGGAAGCACAAGCGCAGACTGCTCTCTGCCCCATCTCCTGAGATTCCATGGGATAAGATACAGACCATGATGTTGGGTGGATGCTGCATTTCCCAAGCTTTTTCCCCAGCCTAAAGGGGAATGCAAAACATCCCCCTAAGAAACTGGTCCCAAAAGAGGTGTTGGAAGGGTCATGGTGTGTTGGACCAGGCCTTGTGCTGGGCAGGTCGGGCCAAGTAAGAAGTGGTCGCACACAGCGTTTATCTGTGTTCAAAGCACTGACCCATTTTAGTGGGCAGTGCAACCTTTTATTTTCTACCTTGCGTCATGTGCCTTGTCATGACACCTCTACTTCCATTCTCTACACCACATCCCTCCCCAACTTGCATAACGAAACACCCAATAATAACTTGCAGGATCGATCAACATGATTATTCAAATGGCATTTAGCTCGCAGTTTGTTGCCGTGCAGGACAAAACCCCTCAGCTTCATGGATGGCTGTGGTTTCTCCCTCAGTGAATACTTGGGCCTATTTTCCTAGGGGGCCCTTTAGGGGACTTCCGTGGCTTCTGATTGCCTCTGACAGGATTCAGTGGTATCCTGGCTCAAGCACAGAGGTGGCCATGGTCTCAGTTAGTCTATTGTTCTCCTTGGTGTCTTGGGAAGGCTGTCTCCTGTCTTGGTGCTGGCTCACTGACTGAGGAGGAGGGGGCTTCTTTCCACAGTGTAGGTGGCAATCTTCAGAAGTGTGACGCATTCCTTCTCTCACTCTCCTGGTCTCTCCTTGCTGTCACCATTCCACAGTCATTGTCCTTGATCGTCCCGGTTGTTGGTTCATAGGACAGGGCCAGTTTTATTTGTTGGAGGGGGGTCATCGGTTCTTCGCCAGTACCATATCCCCTGGAGTCAGGCTACTGGGTATGGCCCGACGAGCCCTGCTCTTCGTCGTTCCATGCCTGTCTGTTTTTTTCAACTCGCTCATTGTTTATGTCCAGCGTTGTCCAGCTGGGTTGCACCAGGAGCCCCACTTGTGTGGGAGTTATGAACATGAGGGCTGTGGGGCATACATGAGTCAAAGAATGGGGTATCTGGCGATAGGCTCCAAGGAACCTGTACACTTCAGGTAGCCACAGGACCTGTTGATCTTTTGCAATGCGGATCACTTTGTTCAGTGATGCCATAAAAAGCTCAGCGTCTCCATTTGCTTAGGGCCAGCAGGGGTTAATTCTGTGGTGGTGTATGTTTAGGTTGTCTAGAAACCCTCACAGTTCCCGTCCTTTAAATGGATGACCATTGTCGCTCTTCATCTTGTTGGGTATGCCATTTACAGCGAACATCTTTTCGAGTGCAGTGATCACTGATGTTGCATCGGTGGACACAACCGGTTTGACTTTAGGATACCTGCTAAATTCGTCCACAGCTACTAGTAGGAACCCTCTGTTTGCCACCAAGCTGAAGTCTATGCTGAACGTGTCCCACCTTGGCTGGCTGCATGGAGGACTTGCGATCGGCTCTGGGGGCCCTTGTCGTTGTGTCACTTGACATGCTGCACAAGATCCCACAAGTGCCACCACTTTTTGCTGCATGTTCGGTATCCACACACATGATTTAAAAGCTACCTGGAGCATCCAGCATTCACGTCTTGCTGGTGGGTGTGGGGCAGAACCCTTTAAGATCAGCACAAGTGGCTTGTGATCTGTATAGACTGGTGCATGGTATCCTACGAGGGCACACTTGGAAATGTAGGCACCCCCATCAGATGGCAAGGTCCGCCCACTCGATCTGGGCCTAGTTCTGTTCCGTCCTGGTCAGTGCCCAGCTGGCAAATGCAATGGGGTGCGTGGTTCTCTCCTGGTCTGTTTGTGTGTTGACGGCTCCTAGTCCCACTGGACTGATGTCCACCAGTAGCCCGGTCTTGCAAGCGGTGTTGAAAAAGGTAATTCTGGTGTTGGTTGTAAGGGAGTTTTTGATTCGCCGGAATGCTTCAATGTGCTCCTCTCCCCATGGCCACGGTGCCTCTTTCTTGGTCAACTCTCGGAGAGGGACGCGACTGTCTCCAGGTCGGGTATGAACCGGCTTCAGTAAGATTTCATCCCCATGAAACTCAGGACCTCCATTGCTGTAGTTTCCGGCTTGGTATTCTTGACATCTGCAACTTTGGTTGGGTAAGGGGAGTCCCCATTTGCACTGAATACATAGCCAAAAAATGATAACTCTAGTTTGCTGAGCTCACATTTCTCAGCGTGCAGGGTCAGTCCTGACTCCAGTCGTGTCTACTGTGGCTAGGCGTGTGTTGTGTACATCTTCCGGGTCTTGGGGTACAAGGCCCCAAGCAACTAGGCTCAGAGGAGCAGAAAGAGGGTTTGTTAGGTATTCGAAGGAGGAGTGAGATAACGCCTCTGAGACTTTGCAACAATGGACGAGGTTCGAAAGCTTGACCTCTCGTCCCAACACTCGGAAAGCCATTGCAAAAGACATTTGTGGAAGGATGCAAATGCTAAATTTCATTTTTTACGGGAAGATCCTGTTCATATTTAAGTTGGCCCTGTACACAGTCCCTAATAAAATAGTTTAAATTTGAGCTTCTGGTCTTGGCTTACTTCTTGGTTGCAAATGTCCAGTTTGTGACACACTGCAATACTTGTCATCCAATCCCCTTGATACCTTGCATGATGATGAAAATGGAGGCAAAAGGCTCAGCTAATCATAATTCCATATTGGAAGAGGTGGTGTTGGTTTGTTCGGGTGATGCAGCTGGCCATTAGTCCCCCGTGGATGTTTCTCCTGGTTCCGTCCACCCTTAAGTGGCTGAGTTTATCCCAGACTTCCCTGAGAAAGCTAGGGCTGTGGGCCTGGGTACTGAACGGGATATCTACTGAGGCTCTACAAGGTGCCCAGAAGTTGTCTACCCTTAAGGTTTACGACAGACACTGTGTGTCCTTTTCTGAGTGGTGTGCCCAGGGAAGCCTAGCCTCTTTGTCCTGTGACCCATTAAAACATTTGGATCGTTTGTGGGACGGGTTATCTGTGGGACTGGGGATCTCTTCATTGCATGCCCAGCTGTCAGCAATTGGAATGGTCACAGAGCCCTTTGGCAGGGGGATTGAGGTGGGGGGAATGCTACGGTAGAACCTTATACAGTCTGGTTGTTTCACTCCTTGCTGAAGGAGCGGCCACCCATGCAGAGGTTTTGCTACATGGGATCTTCTCATATTGTTGGAAGCATTGGTGAAAGCCGCATTTGAGCCATTAGGGTGGTTCCTTTCAAGATGCTCACTTTGAAGGTGGTATGCCTGTCTGCAATGGCCTCTTCTCGCAGACTGAGAGCTAGTGGCATTGTGCAGTAAGTCGCCTTACCTGGTGTTTAGCCCACTTGGATTGGTCCTCAAGCCTTCCCCTCCTCTCGACCCAAGGTGGATTCTGTTTCTCATTCCTCTCAAGAGTTGTGTGGTATCCTGCATGCTCTGATGGTTGTGCTGTGAGCTGTCCCTGGAATGTGTGAGGTAATAGAGAATGTGAGGGGTCTGAGAGTTCTGCGTTTGGTGGTTGGGAAGGGACTTCAGAGTGGGAGCTGGGTCATGGAAGTATATTGAAGCCTGCTCTTCTGTTTAATTTCTACCTTTGACCTGTAACTAAAGTACATTCCTTTTCGTACTTAACGTGTCCCTGCTTTGTTCCTGCATCCTGGTTCACCTTCCTGTGGTCCCACTTACTACAAGTTGTTTTTTCCATCTTTGTTTGAAGACAATGGCTCCGCTCGCCTACGGCTGGATGTGGGGAGGGCCATATACATTTATCTGGTCAGCATTTTGGCAAATCTTTACTGGTGTACTTTGGTCAAGTACATGAAGGGATGAAGCCGTTGGCTGCCACCATTAGCCGGTGGATTGGCTGTTGAATTTCAGTGGTTTATGGCTTATGAGTAAGGGGTGCCTTAGCCACATACTGCAGGGGGGATCAATAGAGGGGTGGAAGCTTCCTCTGCGCAATTGAAATGGGTGTCCCTGAGGGAAATTTGCAGGGCAGCCACGTGTGTCAATCTACCTTCATCCGGCACTACAAGTGGTCTCTCAGAGATGTATATGAGGTTTCTTTTCATACAGCAATTTTACAATGTGCAGATGCCCAAAGGGGAAGTATGCCATTAATAAAGTATTTTTTTGCAAGTAATTAACGGCTGTGCTGTGTAGTTCAATCAGGAGCTTGATACGTTCTCACTGGTATGGACTGGTACAAGGTAGATGGGACGAGGAGGTAATGCCCTGATTACTTACTGGTAAGCTTCATTACTCTGTCTTCCTTGTCCCAGTCGCCGTTCCGACTGAACTAGCTGAAGAGCTTGATATGGCAAGGAAGTGTGTGGTTACGGGTGGGTGGATAGAGGGCCCCACCCAGGAAGGGGTGGGCTGAAGAGACAGGGAGCAAAGCACTTAGTGGTTTGTGTTAGCAAAGGTCTGACTGGGTCTTCACCCCTCACTAGTATGGACTGGGATAATAACGACTTGGATTAATGAAGATTGCCGTTAAGTAATCTGGACATTTGCAGATGCTGAATTAACAAAATCCTATTACTTTAAACAGTAAAACTAACAGTTGAGGTTTGTGTGCAGGATACGCAATCAGATGATGTTTCGACTAGATGAATACTTTGTAAATTAAGATTCCTAGTTTAAAGACCCTGACTATGCAGTACATACTCTTACTCTCCCATTTCATGATGCAACGTCCATCAGTAGCATTGTTTCAAGAGTAAGAACTTCCTTCCATTTCTAATTGTCTCCAATATCCTGCCTTATTCCCAAGACTAAGCTGTGCTCCTTTCAGACCTCTCGCATTAACCTATCATTAGCATGTCATCCTTTTTAGAAGTATCTGCTATTCTCCATATCAGCGAGTGTTTTTGAAATTTCAGCACAGTCTGTAAAATCATAGGGTATCTCCTTGCTATGATTCAGACAGCATGAATCCCTCCACTGGCCATGCCCACTCCTCACTAACCTTTAAAGTTGTCATTAGCAGAACTCGCTCCATCCTGAATTTGTAATGAAAGCTAATGTTATATTTGTGTTACTAGGTTAATCAGGAAGGGATAGCCAACATTATCTGGCATTCCCATTTCCCTGGATATGAAGGTTGGTAGGGGTACAATTTGATAGACTGCATATACACCTATAGCACATTGGGGAAGCAAGCCAGATACATTAAATATTGCTTGGGAGCATAGATTGGGTAAAGGAGCATTATGAAGTGGGGTTAGCCAGATGAGGGAGCGGAGCGGTTAGTTGAAGGATTTGTAGACCAAAAGGATAATCTTGAAAAGGGACCACATGCGGTTCCTAGTGATAGCCTCGACATCCAAATCATCGAATGCAAAAGCCTCGAAAAAAAATTCATCGAAAAAGTGAATTTTTAAAAAAAAATTTAATGGGCGGACCCCCAACCCCTGTTTTTTTACCCCTTAAAACCCATTTTAATAAAAAAAAATTACCTAAAAAAAAAAAACATTTTCGAGGCTTTTACATTCGATGCTATGTATTTGAAGGAATCACTGGGTACCACCACCACATGTACATTGAGAGCCATCTAGCATGCAGGCAATGGGAAGAGGTGAACAGGATTGAGTGAAATTGTAAAGGATGTATATTGCAAAGTTTAATATTTTGTTGCAAGGAGCAAATTATTTGTGTGGGGGTGGAGGGGTGGTTAGGTGGAGGCTAGCCCAATAGATGTATAATTTTTTTTTTAAAAAGGTAAGAAATCAAGGCTTCAGTATAGCGCCGGATGGGGTGGGTCCTGTGGCTGACCAAAAGGAGGAGTCGGACAAGATGGTGACATGTTTCACGTTGTTATTCAAAATAAAAATCAAAATGCCTAACTTGCCCTCTTTCTGTGAGGAAAATTCCCTACCTAGCAAAACAAAAGCTAAGGGTGCACGTTAAAGACCAAAATAAAGCTCTTTAGTCAGTCCAAATCCTAGCCAACTATCTGGCCCTATCACTTTATAAAACTCCTAACTAAAAAGGAAAAAGTGAATGAATGCTTTGTTCAATAGCCTCAGCAGGCTTCTGCATGGCCCAAAATGCCTTGACTTGTTCTCAGTCTTGAAAGTTCCTTTTACACAGCAGGATATTTTTCCCATCAAGATAGGGGTTTCAGTCTCTCCTTTTATACAAAGAAAAATGTCTTCTCTTTTTAACAAAGAAAACGGTCTCTTGTTGCAAACAATTCCATTCCTCCAGGATTGTTTGGAATATTAAAAAAACCTTCTGTCTTTTCCACCTTCGAGGCGTTGGGACTCCCCAAAGTCCTGTAATCCTCAGATAGGTTGCTTTCTTTCACACAAGTTATTTCATCATGGGTGGCAAACTACCCTAATTTGCCAGAGTTTTGTAACTTCTGTAACTTTCAAAGCTTCAATTCAAAGTTTTCATATCTTAGATTTGCCATTTCATAG
This sequence comes from Ambystoma mexicanum, assembly GCF_040938575.1. Taxonomy (NCBI): domain Eukaryota; kingdom Metazoa; phylum Chordata; class Amphibia; order Caudata; family Ambystomatidae; genus Ambystoma; species Ambystoma mexicanum. The sequence continues at coordinate 601,857,881 of NC_090932.1, read as the reverse complement.
GATTTTGGCACTTTCGTGTTTCTCGGGTTCCCGTAACCTGGATAGCTTTCTCAGCCATTATTCACATCACTTTCAATCCCCCTATGAGTATTTGCACACTGTGGTTTCTCCGGCTCCCGTAACCTTAATAGCTTTTCTCAATCCCCCCTCTCATAGGGTATATGCACACTTGGGTTTTTCATACTCCTGTTAACCTTCATAGCTTTCCCAGCTATTGTTCACAATGTTCATACCTTGTAACAGTATTCTCTCTGTGGGGTTTCTCAGGCTCCCGCAAACTTGTCTGCTTTCCCATTGGCTATGTGTGTCTCTAGCTACAGTGCTACCTGTTGTAATAAATCTGGAGTAAGACTCGGAAACAGACGCATTGTAATGGTTGTTATAAACGTTTATTAAAGTAAAAGAAAAGTTGGAGAAAGAACTATATCGCCCTAACACTGAGGAGTTCCCTGCCTCAATGAAACCTAAGAATGGTCTGTGTCAGAATGTCAAAAAATATAAAGAGTTCTCTGTCCTGTGTCCAAAATCCTATTCTGACCCTAACAAGCATAACCTAAGAAAGTGTAAAGGGGACAAAAGTCTTTCAACTGGCCATCTGCTAATGTTCCAACATAATGTTCCAAAAGGTGCACAAATTATTAAAGTTCCCCATGGTTTCCCAGCTCTCAGAACGACTGGGGGAGGTCTTCCCTTCCCTCGAGTGTTCAGCTTCTCGTCCGATCTCTATCAGTTATTTTCCTTGGCAAAAGACAACTTTCTAATGAAAGGGTTATGCTCCCATTCCCCTAGCATCACACTCAAGGGTTCTTCCTCACCTCTTGACTTACTCCACAGTTCTTTACAGTTCAGTTATTTTAAAACTATTCCACTAAAGAGTATGTTTTCCTTCCCCTAGATTTCACACTCTTAAAATGTGAGTCTCCAGACTCGCATTCACTTTGGCCTGGTTTGTTCTCCTGCCAGGATTTTAGGATATTTACTTCACATTCAGACTTGCCTGGTACACTCTCCTGCCAGAAATTTACAACACGTCGGGTGCATTTCTCCAGACTCGCCTTCACAATGTTCCACACATATATTTGGGTGTTGGTCCAAACTTGCATAGTGCTTAGTTTACTCTCCTGCCAGGACTTTCCACACAGTCTCTCACAACGTAGATGGATTTCAGACTTGCTCACTTAATTAGGCAACAGCCTTGTCCATGCCCTTCTCCTCATTTGGGTCACCGACCCTCCACCTTCTCGTTCGTTACTTTCACTCTTTATCATAGGGCTTCCTGGCCACTTTAGCAGCCTTAACTTTCCCCACAGTGTGCAGCATTCAACCTGAAGTGCCCCGATGTCCCGCTTCTCTCGTTCTGGCACACCGGTTTGTGTTGGCTGCTCTGGTGTTTTTTCGCATTGGCCCGGGAGTGCTGTTGCATGCCTGTGGCTCGATACAGAGTTCCGACCCTTCTCTGCTTACCTGTTCTCCTGCGTCACCTCGTTACGGTAGACCTCTGGCTTCTCTACTTAATCTGGACAGCGTTTCCAGCAGCCATCCAGCATCAGGCAGCACTCTGCCTGCTTTCCAGATTCCGATAGGCTTCCCATGCAGCAAGCAAGGTTCTCTCTGCATCATCTCGCTCTCCCCGGTTTACTCTGTTCGCACAGCTGATGGGTATTTAAACGTCCCGCTACTATGCAGCTCCCGCAAACAAACAGAATGCAGTGTAGGCTTCCTGGTTCTAGTAATCTTCATCAATCTGGTCTTCTTTCTCATCTCAGTACTTTGGTATGATTTGTCTGAACGAACCCTGATGTCAGTATAAGATGGTTTAAAGGGTTCAATATCACAATAAGCCATAACACTCTGAGCTTGGGGGGGTTATACCCAGAATGGAACGGTGGGTGCTGCGTTTCTTGCAACAAGTCACTCTATCATGAGGGTCATCTTCTCCCCCGCCTCCCATATCATCCTCCCTCGGGCAGCCACCCCCAGTGTCGGGATCAGGTAGCGGCTGCCCTTCCCTGACCATATGGGAAGAGAATTCCCCAAAGAGGGAGTGATATCATCACTGGATTCATCACACTGTACAGAGCTCGGAGATCCGTGCTCCCTCATGCGATATGATCTCTGCATCCGTTACCGGCCTAGCTGCCCAACACAGCTCCTTCTTGGTTTCGCCACTAGATGAGACTGTTGTCTATCCCTTTCTGCTCCTAATCCAACAGGGGCTTCTCAGTTGGGTAGAATGTGTGCTACCCTCAGGCGTTCAGCTAGCATTTTGCTCACTCTCCCCGCTGCCACAGAATCTGCGGCCCTGTGTGGCTCCACCCCTCCAGGACGTCAATACTGCGGCAACTGGCCTCTGCATAGCCAATCTCCTCTCTCTGTAGGAGTCTCTCTCTGATTAAAAGCTCCTCTTGATTTTATACAAGTCCTCACAAACAAAAAGGGTTTGTCCTTCTTTGACTTTGGCGCTTTGATGAAATTCTGCGTTGCCTGAAGCCAAAGAGTTTGAGGAAATGTCACTATTAGATGCATCCAAAATAATATCAGAGGTAAGAGGGTTCTGTTGATGCTCTTTGACTTTGACATTCAGGCGAGATCCAGCATTACCTGAAGGCAAAGAGATGGAATAAGTGTCACTGTTTGGTGTTTTCATAACGGGAGTAACAGTCTTTTCAGTTCCCATATAGGCAGACAATGTATTCCGAACTGGGAGTTCCTTATCCGAATGGGAGTCCTTGTTCCAGAGAAGGGAGTCTCTCCCAGTGAGGTCCTAATTGCAGAGACCCCTATGTAAGCTCTTGCTGAGTGATCCCATCCCTGTAGGCTCGAAGAGGTAGCTCCCCCCTTGTGGAGAAGGGATGAATACCCTGGATTTGTCACAGTAGATTTTCTGGACGTTAATCCTAGCATTCTTTGTGGTGTAGGCAATAAATTACAAGTGTTTGTTGACAGAAATGACCAAAAGGGTGCAAATCTTCGGGGATGGCATAGTGATACATGGGTTGAGGATATGTGCCACACGATAAAAGGCAAGAGAAGCTATGCTGGATAGGTTGATTACTTGAGTTTTAGATTAATAAAACATGAGACCCCAAAGAGTTCCTCAAAGTGCCATCCAGTGGTGGATGGCAAAGGGACAGTTGGATATACATGACGACAGTTCAGAGGGGGGAGAGGAACCTAAAGAGGAAATAAGATTGCTCTGCAAGGTGGTTGATAGAGTAAGAAGGAATGGACCAAGAACAGATTTGTGGGTTGTGCAAGAGGAAGTTTGAGTTCCAGGTGATGGTGAGACACATAGTGTGAGAGATAGGAGGCAATCCAATTGAACACCAAGTCTTGAATGTCTGTGATATAGATGGCTTGAAGGAGGGGGATTGATCAACAGTATTAAAGGCAGAAGATAACTTTCTGATAATAAGGTGAGCCATGCGTGGTGGGCAGTAGTGATGAAGTTAAGTGATTTATCTCTGGAGTTCCTGATGAAAGGAGATTTGCATAGGTCACTGGTCTCAAGTAGGTGATTGTTGAACACTGCCTATACAAATATTTTGTAGTAGTGGGAAAGGGGAAAAACAGGCCACTATTGGCAGTATTTTTGCAGCCAGCAGAGATCATTTATAAGAATAGGTAAGAGTTGTAACTTTGTAGCACGCAGGATCGATCCCAGTTGCATGAGAGAATTTGATGGCAGAGATAAGACCAGGTAATATGTGCATGTGCTCAGATTGAATGACAAGATAGGTTGGCTGTCTAAAGGATGGAAGCCAATTCAATAGGGTGAAATCCAGGAAAGGTCTGACATAGGAGTTTGCAAAGACGCAAGAGGGAAGAAATGCAATGAATAAGAGAGTAGCTGGTGTGTTCTTGATTGTGTAGGTGTTAACAGGTCATGGGCAAAAAGGAGCACACAATTTGGTCTGGGCTAGGGAGAACCAGCATGGCTTGGATGGTAGAGAAGTCTTGGTAATGGAGACATGATGCAATGTTTCTGAAGTAGCTGGATTTAGCAGACTAAAGTGCCTCAAAGGGCAGACAGAGATTCTTTATAAGAAATGAGAAGACAGGGGAGTGGGACTTGCACCAGAGTTGTGGCAGCATTGTTATCTTCAGTGAAGGACAATGATGGGGTAAGATTGGACAGGGGAGGGGCTGTGGGGATATTGCTTATACAGTTAGGACTGGGAATACTACGTGGGCGTGTAAGGTGTAGAGGGTTGGAGTGGTGAGTAGGAATCAGGACATTGATGTGGGCGCTCAGTAGTTGTAGTGAAGCGGTGGTGTGTACTTGACTGGCAGCAGCCAACACATTAAATAGGCTTGTAGAGAAGAACAAATGGGTGGATATGGTTGGTCAGGTTAACATGCAAGTCAATAAAAGAACAGAGATGACATATAGACCAGACATGATGGCTGGGGCTTCTGGAAGGATATAGTTGGTCAAAGTACCTGCATGGAGATGGCTGTCATATTGTGAAGGGGGGGAGAAATGCAAACGGGCTATCAGTTGTTACCCTTTGCCACTTGACCTTTCATGGTTACCCTGCTGTTTTAGAATTTGAAGAGGGGCCTTTGTTAGATGGAAGTCCAGGACTCCATTGCTGGCTTTGCTGGCCTTTTGGTGAACTTGTACTTCTTAAATTGCACACAAACCTCCAGATCCTCCCACAAACTGCTTCAATATTTAAAAATATTGCAAAGGCTGTGGAATGGGAGGTTTGGAAGATTACAAATGAATTACTACTGGTCATTAGTTCACTTTGTTTTTTCCAACAACCAAAAGTAAAACCAAAATTACTGTAATGGGAACCTGCTTCGAATCAACAACTTAAGTGTAAAAACAAATGTACCAGCTCTAATCAAAACCTTACTTATTGTTCAACTTAAATATACAAGGATTATTTTTCCATTCTTGCGTATTACAAAACAGTTATACTACACAATTCTTGCAATCAATATTTTCCTGCTTCAAACTAAGATGTCATTTTTCATAACCATGCTGAGTCACCAGCACTACCCATATCTGGTTCAGATAGAAGAAGCAGCCAGCAGAATTGTATCATTGATTAGTCATGTTGATAAATCACCAACAGTGAATGACAATCCAATGAATTTGGTCAATCAACTAGAGTGCCTAATTAGGTGAGAGACCTCACAAAAACCACATACTTCTACTAATACGTGCTCTTTAGACCTTATTCTCCTGCCTATAGAGGATTTGGCTAAATCACTTTCCTTGCTAGATAAAGAGATAATTGATCTGAAAACGCAACTTTTAACCCTCCAATTAGAAACTGACATACAGTCAACATTGGAGGACATCAACCACAAACATGACTCCTATAAAAAAGGATATTGAACAGAGAAAGGTTTGAAATGTAGACGAGATAGACTGGATTACTTACATAACATTGTCTAGAATTGGCACAAACATTACCAAAGAAATAAATCTAAATTTGACGCTAACTTACGATCATAGCAACAAGGCAGCACTAATCCATGTAGCGACAGCAGCTGGCTTAATAGTAGCACTCGGATTAATAAGACTATTGAGTCGTCAGCCAACCCAGACAATGCTGGACCGGATAACTTATTGCAAATCACTACTGGCCCTTCGACTAATGCGATCACATCATTAACCCTTGTGTTTCTTTTTTAGACGAAAGAAAAACACAAGAAGAGGCCAAAGAAATCTAAGGTCAAACACAAAGAGCTAGAGGTGAAAAACATTGTGGTGAATATTTTCAGCAAGGAACTGGACCCATTACAACTTGTTTTTTTTAACAGGGGTCTCATTTGTTCCCACACAACACCAATGTCTTCACTGAAAGAGTTTGTTTCCACAAACTCCTCCGTAAAATGAGATTACAAATGCTTTTTGACTCGACACCTCTAGAAGATACAATCCCTTCTTTTGATTACCTTAGAAGGTGCCCCAAAAGTACCTTTGACCCGATGATTAATAACGCTGCTCGTAACTACACCAATAAAATACCCACAACATTCAAAGGAAACGCTGTCAAACCTGCAGATAAAGGCAGGGCGATTGTAGTCATGGATGCTAGTTTTTATAGGTAGAGTTGTCTCTCACTCTTACTTGATGAATCAACATACACCAAGTTAGATTATGATCCTACACAAGAGATTAACATAATCATCAAAAAAGTTTGGCTAAAGTAGAGTGAAATTAATGGATTACGCCGAGAACTAAAGAATTCCTTCTGAGTAAATTCCCTTTGATACCAATTTTTTACACTACCAAAGATATATAAAAATAAAACACATCCTCCATTCAAATCTTTACCTGACGGCACAGAGAGTATCTTAGACCCACTAGTGAAATATATTGATTGCCTTCTACAACCCATTGTACACAAAACTCCCAAATACTTAAGAGATAAAACATACTTTTTAAAGTGTCTTGAGAAACTGCAGGAAGTCACCTCTCATTACATTCTCTTTACAATGGATTTGCAGAGCTTGTACACCTCTATTCCCCATGTAGAGGTTACTGAAACAGTGTAGTGTGTACTATTACAAGAGGGTATTTTCCCAGCGCACAGTTTGTTTTAGAGTTGCTTCATAATTTGTTCAACAATTCTTTGCAGATACGAGTGTACTTTCTATTTACAAGCTGGGGTCAGCAATGGCTCTCTCATATGCTAATATCTTTATGTATCATTTTGAGAATTGACATTCTTGAGAATTGTACTTGGGCAGATAAGATGGTGTGCTGGAAACACTACATTGATGTTATTTTCAGAATTTGGGCAGGTTTGAGAGCTAAACTAGATAACTTTCTAGAATTTGTCAACTCTAGTCACTTGAGAATCCAATTCACCCTTAAAGTTGGTATACCCACCCTACACTTTCCTGATGTTAAAGTAAGTCTTGTTTATGAAGGTTTCACAACTACCATCTCTCGAAAAACCAACTGATGTGAATAATGTTCTACACTAACAGCTTCTACCCCCACACTATGGGAAATAGATTACCATACAGCCAATTTCTGAAATAAAAATTACGCAGCCTTATGTTTATTAAAAGGGGTGTGACACACTGACATCTATAGATCTAGGTGTTAGCCTACAGAGATTGTTTCTGCTGCACACTTTAAATCATCTAATATTACCAGACAAGAGTTATTGAATCCTACATTTAAGGATACCAATATCCCGTTAAACATTTCACATTTTTCGAATCCAAGTTCACAGATTTCAAGGAAAAAGTGGAGCCTGTTACATCTTGATCCACAATTGGCTTGTCTTTTCCCAAAGCCTTCGATAATGGATTTCAAGAGGTCGGAACTTTCCAGATAAACTGGAACAAGCACGATGCACAAGTCCTAGTACACAAATATTTTTAGGGAATCAAAGACCATGACTTTCCCATGCTAGAACTGCAATAATTGCAATAGTATATTCAAGGGTAATTCTGTTCCACATCCCTACACAGGAGGTAAAATTAGACTAAAAGACTATGCCACCAGTAATACATGTAACGTGGTGTATGGCATTGAATGTCTGTGTAGTTTTCTGTATGTGGGACAAATGACTAGAAAGGCTTGTGACATATGGATTGAACGCAAGTCACATATTCAAACACAGAATCAAAAATCGCCAGTGGCTGGACACTGTATGGATAAGTGCCACAATATAGCCCAAATGAGATTCATTATTTTAGAGGTGCCGAAAAAAACTTCAAGATGTGAAGATCTAGTCAAGAAAGGATCTCAACGAGCGATGTACTGAATTAATTTTCTTGATACACTGTCTCCAAGGGGCATGAATGAAGACTTTGGGCTATAGATTCTACATTTAATCCAGTTATCAGCCACTTGCTTTTCATTGATACCCTTTCTAATGATGGTTTCATAAGCGACATTTGCACTCTTAACTTTGTTTAATTACAAATAGCACCTTGTATCATTATTGCCCTGTGTCCCATTTTAGGTTGATGATCCATTGTTTACCAACACAAGTTATTGTGATTCCCCTTTTTTGATGCTACATTTTAATTATCTTGACCCTTTTAATCCTTTTTTTCCGCTACCATTGCATGCTCCTATTATTTGTCATAGTCATGTTAAACTCCTACTTAGTAATCATGTAATATGATTGTTTCATTATTTTCTTTGATTGTTTCATTATATTCTGGTTTAGATTTATGAATAATTGTTCAAGACCATACTGTATAAGATATGCACTGTACATAGATTGTAAATGGGGCACATTGAAGTTTCCTTTACTTACTTTTCTTTTTTAGGAGTATCAGTCATCTTCATTCTCTGGGGAGTCTCTTTTCGATAACTCCCTTTTTTGTAATGTAATTGTTGAACATAGTGCAGTGGCCCGGAGGCAAGTGCAAAAAGACTGGCGGGGGAGCCTGGGACCTGTAAGGCTCCGGAGATGAACCAGGCAACCAGTCAGCAAACACTGAACAGAGTTGGGGAGGAGAAGGTGGGTGGAGAGAAAAAAATGGAAGTTAGCAGGGTAGAGGGAGAGGGAGAGAGGAGGAGGAAGAGGAGAGGAAGGTCTTGAAGAGTTTCCGGAACTTAAGGTGCTCAGGCTCAAGACGGAGGGAGGCTGTTACAGAGGAAGGAACCTGCAGAGGATAGAGATCTACCTCCAAATCTGTTTGTGAAAGTGGATCACCCGCAGAAGTTGAAGGAGGATGAGTGGAGGACTCTAGAGGGAGAGTATTTAGGAAGTAGATAGTGCAGACCCCGGCCCCAGAAAGCCTTGTGAATTATGCAGAGGGTCTTGAACTTGATCCTTGCAGCCACAGGGAGTCAGTGGGGGGATTTCAGCACTGGGATTATCCTTGGCCTCAAGCCCAGTGTCCCTGGGCTTGAGGCCAAGGATAAGTCTTGCAGTTCTGTACTGGATGAGTTGTAGAGGGGGAAAGTAGAAGTATGAAATGATGTTATTTATAACGCGCTTATAATACCCCGAGGTTTCTAAGCGCAGACCCGGGGATCGAACCTATGTTGCTCCGTGTTGTCTTGTGTCCAAGGCGAACACGTTGCTGCCGAGCTATCCTCCCGAGACAGTAAGAAGAGTGAGAAAGCCTGTTGCAATAGTCTAGCCTAGAGAGAACCAAGGCTCGCGAGGTGGTGAGCCTCTGGGGGCAAAGTGAGAAAAGGTAGAATACTTCTAAGGAGGTGCAGCTGGTAGTGGGACTTTTTTGAGATGTCTGAGGTGATAAGAGAAGGAAAGAGTAGAGTCGAAGATGACCCCTAGATTTTTTGTCTCATTGGTCAGTGAGGGCACAGGGCCAAGGGAGGCCAGCCATTGAGAGTGGGAAAGTGTGTGCAGGGGTCCCAATGAGTACGATCTCCGTCTTACTGGCATTCAGGTAGAGATCGTTAGCAGCACACCAAGACTGAATTGCGGATAGACAGTCAGGGATGAGCGAGGAGGAGGCGAAGGATAGCCTGAAGGAGAGCTGCAAGTCATCTGCATAAAACTGAAAGTTCGAGGTAAAGGTAGATATCCTGTCGGCCAAGGGGGCCATGTAGATATTGAAGAACCAGGGCATCCCTGGGGGACACCACAAGTAGAGAGAATGATTGAGGAGAGAAAGGACCCAAGTTCCACCTGGGAGGTCTGGTAAGAGAGAAAGGAGGTGAGCCACGTGAGGGCCTGATCTGTGATGCCCAGGGTATCACGGAGGCGGGTGATCAGGATGTTGTGGTTTACTGTATCGAATGCAGAAGAGGGGTCGAGAAGAATGAGGACCGAGGGTGAGTTAGAGTCAGATTTGAGAGCAGGTCTTCACGGGTGTTCAGAAGAGCAGTTTCCGTGCCTTTGAATGCTCTAAAGCCTGACTGATGGTCATGAAGACCACCAACAGATTCAGTGTGGAGGGTAAGTTGAGTAAGAGCCAGCTTCTCCAAGAGTTTTCCCAGGAAAGGGGTGATGGAGATCGGCGATAGTTTGCCGGAATAGACGTGTCGCAGAGGGTTTTTTGAGCAGAGGGTGCACAAGAGAGTGGTTGAGAGGAGAGGGGAAAAGTCCAGTGGCGAAAGAGAGGTTGCAGAGGTCGGCCAAGGCTAGAGCAGGAGTGTCAATATTTTCCTTGATGGTTTTGGAGGGGCAGAGGTCCACCTGTTTGGAGGAGGCTTTCATAGACTGGACTTGTCTAGAGGCCGTATCAGGTATGACAGAGGAGAGGGAGGAGAGAAGAGGGGAAGGAGTGGGAGTGTCCGAGGGGGGCCCAAGAGATGTTGGTGCAGGAGGGAGGGGGGGGCAGAAGCGAGAGGATAGGATGTCTTGTATTTTTATTGTGAAATGTGCAGCCAGTGCCGAGCAAAGGGCCTGGTTGGGCGCAGTAGAGGATGCGGCTGCAGTGGGGTTGGCCAGTTCCTTGCCGACTTTGAAAGGTTTGGCATGTTGTTAGATGCCGCGGAGATGCAGGCTTAAATATAGACTCTTTTCTTGGAGCGGATGCAGAGTCTGTATTGCCTTTGTAGAAGGGGGCAGGCCAGTTTGTCGAGGGTGCACCTGAAGAGCCCCATTTCCGTTCCGCTGCTCTGCACGTTTAAGGCCAGCCAGATCACAGTCGTATCAAGAGTGCCACTTTTTGGCAGTCTTCAGTTGGACCCTCATGACAAGGGAAAGAATGTCAAGAGTGTTGGAGATGGAACGGTGAAAGTTAGGGAGGGCTGTAATAGGGTGGGACTCATCTGCAGGAGTAGAAGGAGGGGAGTAGGTGGAGTCAAAGGCAGCCAGTGACACTCTTCATGGGTCGTATGACCATGAAGGCAGGAGGTGGTTTAGCGTGTGCCATTGCTAAAGGAGAAGAGGGGTTCAAGTGAGAAGAGAGAAGAGAATGATCAGTCCATGAGAGTGAGGTAGTGAGAGGAATAGAGTGTGGGATGTCTGTGGAGAGGAGAGCATCCAAGGTATGGCCAGCAGTGTCCGTTGGAGCAGAGGGTAGAATGGAAAGAGAAAGGGTGTCAAACAGGTTGTGGAAAGGTCCTGAAGAGTCAATAGAGTCAAGATGGATGTTAAGATCCCCCAGCAGGAGGAGTTGGGAAGAGGAGAGGAGAGAAGAGGCCAGGTTAGCCCATTGTCATGACCCTTACCCCTGGCCCTCACTGGCAAGTCAGCCTTCCAGTTAGTGCCAGGTCAACTTAAAACCTCATCCAAGACTCTCTTGGAGTCAGTCCTGGCGGCTTTGGCGCCAGGCTCATAACCATCATGAAGACCAACATTAGAATGGGACCATTTACTTGGGACTATTTAACTTGGGGGGGTTCAGCCAACATGGAGGCACTCACATAGCTCAGTTACAAGGAACTGAGCTATGCGGTCTAGTCTTTTGGGTGTGGCAGGCCTGGGACTTTTTTACCTGGACTACTTTACCTGAGACTATTTAAACCGCACCCAAACAGCAGAACATGCTTCGCGTTATTCTGCTGTGGGCAGCGTAACACTCACCGTGTCCTGTTCTTTGATGCCAGCTTACCTGAAACCAAGGTCCTGCAGAGAGAGAAAGAACACTACGAAACTTACCTGGAACAGTATCCAGTCTTCAATCCATCGCCGACTTCAGTTCCACTCACCTGAAGGTACGAACTCCATCATCCGGCACCGCATGCATCCTGGAATACCATAACCTGGAAAGAGGAGAAATATAGACGGCATTAGTAAGCATTTACTCACGTTTCCTCCTGAACGAAGAAAGCCACACAATTCTTACCTGGGTAGTCATCTCCTAGTCAGTATCATCGCTGGAACATTACGGCGCTCGGCGTGGAACATCGCGACCTGCAAGGAGAGAAAAGACACAGGTTAGCAATACAAAAGGCGAAACATCGCAGCGCATCGCGCATTACTCACCGGACAGCATTGCGCACACCGCGCTTTTGCCTACCGGCCCATGCTCATCTTCAAACTGCATGACAACACCAAAATACCTTTCCATACCTAAAAGGAACGAAGCAAGATATTATTATTAGAACTAAGAGGAACACAAGAACTGCATATAAAGACTTTAAAGCAGCAAACCTACGGAGTCACAGCAGGCCTGGATTCCCACAGGGGGGCTTGCACCAGTGAAGTAACTTGGTCACTACTCGTCCCCCACATCTACGGCGCCCCTGCCACGGGGAGCAGGACGGAGAATCCACCTTTTACAATATTAGGTGAGGAGAAGGCCTAAGGGGGAGGAAGGAGTTGAGGCCAAGGGAGGTGGGAAAACATAAAGACAATCTGGTATTGAATCCAGCTCTCCTATATTGCAGACCCAACTTTAACCAGAGGCCTTACCAAGGGACCGGGAGAGGGTTTGAGAGTGCAAATCATCCAACCAGGGCTGGGTGGCATCCTCGTGGATACCAGGTGAGCGTAACACCCTTCCGAGAGGAAGAGGAGGACTGGCCCAGTGGATGATAGAAAGTGGCCAGAGTAAGAGAGGCAACAGGCGAGAGAGAGAGCCTGCAGACCAGGCATTCAAAGGAGTAGACGATCTGAGTGGGGATAATGGAAACGGGGATCCACTCAGGAAAGATCAAGGCTACTCCACCTCCTGTTCTGTTGGGACTGAGCATGGAGAGGATCTTGTAGCCTTCTGGGAGGAGTCTGTCAAAACTGGTGACAGAGCTGTCTTTAAACCATGTCTCAGTAAGAGCGAGAACATCAAGGTCCAGATGTTCAAGGAGGTGTCACGACCCTCGCCCAAAACCCCCTCTGGCAAACCCATTGGCCAGGTGGAGTCAGGACTCGGGCCTCTAGAGCCTGGCATCCTCTTCAAAAGCCCTCATGGGGCTGGTCCGCCAGGCTCATACACCATGAAAAACAATGTGCTTGGGAACTACTTTATTGTATTGTCAGCCACCATGGAGGCATCCACATAGCTTGGTGCCTAAGAACCAAGCTATGCGGTCTAGTGTTTTGGGTGTGGTAGCCTAGGGACTACTTTACCTGGACTATTTTGTTGGGGCTATTCAAACCACACCCGAGCACGACAACACGCTTTGCGTTACTTTACAGCTTGCAACGTGACGCTCACCGTGTCCAGCTATTCCCTCGAACCTCGGAGAAGCAGAACCTGCAAGGAGACAAAAGGAACATCATTAGCAGCCGCATCTTACCTGCAGTCTTCATCTTTAAACACTCGCAGCTACTGAGAACAGCTTCCTCGAATCTGCACGCCTCCCGGACAGAATGACCTGAAAGAGGAAGATAGAGGCAACATTAAAGAAAGCAGTAGAGACATTTACAAATTACAAACTGCTCAAAAGGCTTACCTGGCTGGTCGCCTCTTGACTGGCACCACTCCGGACATTCCACTCGCACTGAAGAACACCGCGACCTTCAAGGAATGAAAACACAGGTTAGCAAAGGTAAGACTTTGCAGCGCTGCGCATAGCGCTTACTTACCGCATCATAGCGCTCTTAATCCGCCATCATTTATCAGTGAGGCTCAACCAAGCCAGTTCGCCGCGCTGAAGCTCTGCATACCTAAGGGAGAAAAAAGAGACATTTTAAACAAAGAAAGGCATGCAGGATAGCAACAAAACTAAAGAACAGCAATAAGACCTACCTGAACAATATCAAACAGGCCGGAGTTAGTGAAGTAACTGGACCACACTCGCCCATGAAATACAACACGCCCCTGCAAAGAAGGCAGGACGGAAAGCACGCCTAATTCTACCACAAGGTGAGGAGTGGGCGCCAGAGGGACTGAAATCATACGGGGGTGGAGGTAGGATACTTACCCCAGTTGGTCAGTCTTGAACACAGTCCTCCTGTATTTTCAGGCAGATCCTTCCCCGCAGACCACATCAGGGCAAAGCTGAGAAGCATACCAGCAAATAACCCGACTGGGTGGCGTCCCTGTGGATACCAGGTGAGCGTAACAGGAGGTGGCAGATGTGAGAGGAGTGCTTGACAGCAGAGCGAGAGTTAAAGCAGGTTGCCACTTTTGTAGGACTTAGGTGGGGTGTTGCAGGAGACAGAGGTCCCGCCCGCAAGCAGCAAGAGTGCCTGAGAGATAGAGGTAGACGGAGGTAGAGGAGGCAAGGATGACAAGGGTGTCAGTGAGAAGGGTGCAGGCATGAGAGCAAGGATAGTGGAAGATGGCAAGGGAGCCAGTGTGGAAGGGGCCGCAGGAGGCAAGCGAGCTCCAGATGTAGTAGGTGGCCAGGGCAGCAGGGTGGAAGAGGCTGCTGAGGTTGTCAGTGTAATGTGAGTAGGCAGGGGAGCCTGTACAGTTGAAAGCAACAAGGGGGAGTTGTTAGGGAGGTGGTGAGGTTGGTAGGCTGCAAGCTAGCCAAGGTGTGCATAGTTTGCAAGGGAGCCTGGGTGGCTGTAGAGGCATGTGGAAAGGGAGTCTGCGAGGATGAAAGAAGAAAGTTGATAAGGCGAGAAAGGAGCCTATCAAAAAGTAAGAGGTTGTGTTGAGGCCTTGTACCAGGATGGTACGTTTCCGATAGACATTTATGATGGACCTGGAGGTGGAAGAAGAGGCAAGAAGGGCTTCTGAGTGGGTGCCACCATTTATGTGTGAGGAAGAGTAAGGAAAGAGCAGAGGGATCATATGGGGAGTCCATAGGTCGGGAGAGAGAATGACAAAGAGGATGTTGGCGAGTCTCTCTGGCAGAAGCACTGACGTAGGTGTCAGCTATAGGAAGGTCTGGGTTGGAGGCATGTAGGTCCTTCTAGAGTTTCGTCCTGCCAGACTTAGTGAGAGGTGAAGGATAGGAGATGGAAAAGCAGTTAGAGAAGATGGGGGAGATGGAAAGCGCCATAGTGAGGGACACAGAGTGTGGTACACTTAACCAGGCAGAGCAGTTGGGGTACATGGGAGGAGGTTTTATTACCACTTTTGACATGTGATATCATGATGAGGACAGCACACCTTGATGTTATGACATCTCATGTCGCTGTGTTGTCAGTCATCCTTGACTACTGTGATGGGTCAGAAGAAGGAGGCAGACACTTGGAGGACATTGGGCCTCATTCCGGGTTTGGAGCTAACCATGGAGTAATTAGCTCCATGGTTGCCACCGAAACCGTCCCAAATCCGGCATGGTGAATGAAGTAATTACCGGTCCATTCCAGGGTTGGAGGGACCGGTAATTCCCCATTCACCTTTTGCCCTTCCCCATTTCTGCCCCATAGGGCTCAATGGAAATGGGGAAGGAGGTAATTACGGCACTGTAAATTACGGTACCGTGATTACCTCCGAAGTACCTTTGCGGGTCCCGTACTTAACTCCTGCTAAAAGCAGGAGGTAAGGAAGGACCCGCAAAGGGACCTCGGAATACGGAGGTAAGGGATTACCGGCATCGGCACCCTTACCGGTGCCGGTAATTCCTTACCTCCAACCTCGGAATGACCCCCATTGTGGATTAGGTTTATTAAAATAATAATACCTAACTTGTACCCATTGCTAGCAGGGTTTCCAGGACTATATAAATAATTAAAGGTGCTTGTCAGTCTTCAGGAAGTCCGAAATGAAATGTGTCCTCTATCCAAAAACTACTCCTACCTGACCCTACCACTATGTTAACTAACTTAATTTAGATAGGGAGAACCTCTCCCCTATTATAGTATTCTGATATGTCAAGGTTCTATTCACTCGATAGTTTTCTTCTTGGAGATATCTTCAAATAGTCTCCACCTTTTTTACATGATCTTGGAGTTCCTTTACAATGGACTTAAACTTGGTCTCTCTTCTTGGGGGTAAGTATTCCACAAGGCTTGGTACCATTCCATATTACTCTTTGATCTGGGTGTAAATATAATTTTCCTGGGTGTGTTTCCCATTCTGAACACCTGCTTTCTCAGGGTTATTCGTAGCTCTTTGGACCAGTCTGTCCCCTTTCCACTGTAATGGCTCGTATATTTCACTGGGATGAGTTTCTCTTATTCAATAATGTTACCCTGGCGGCCTCCCAGTATCCCCTTTCTTCCTGTTAGCTCTGTGTTTGTATGGTGAAGCCTTTGGGCTTTGCCTTTGCTCTGGTACTCTTCTTAGTCTCAGTCTCTTGTGCTTCGCCACCTTGTCGTGTCTCCCCCACTCAATCTGCTTTCTCGTGGTGACCATGTAGGACTGCTGGCTGCAGGGCACCAGACTCCCGTACTGGGTTGTTAAGGCATCCTTAGAGGGGCAGTATGCCCACCACGGGTTAATTGTGGTCATGCCACCACCTGTGTACTGTTTCGGTTCTCGTCTAGTTCCTGCTTCCTGGGAATGGCAAACCAGTCACATTTCACTGTGCTGCTCAGGACTCCTTCGAAAGACGTGGGCTCTGCAGCTCTCTGGTTGCGCCTCCTCCCGGCATATCTTCGTAAGGGGGCTTACGCTCTTCTCCTGCAGCTGGCACTGCGCCTTGGCTCAGTGTGCTCTCTCCTCCCGGCCTCCTCGTATCCATTATTTTTGTCTCTTTACATTTTTTGTGCATAACAGGTTATTTCAGTTTTACCTTCAGCCAAGTCTTTGGCCCTTGCAATATTCTTTAGATCTAATAGTCCCATATATGCCACAATGGTGGAGAACTTGGGGTATTCCTTACAGGAACTGCATTCCTTGTCCCCTAAGGTGGAGTCTCTCCCAGTGAGGCCCTACATGCCCAGACCCCTAGAGAGCGTCCTGCAGAGCGAGCTCACCGCCCTAGACTCAAAGGGGGAGGCCCCACTTTGGGGAGAAGGGACGAATACTTGTGATTTGTCACACTACATTCTTACCTACTAGTTCACATATGCTTTATACACATACATATTAACTTTTTCCACTTTACTACTTATGGTGAGTCTTGCTGCATGAGAGAATCTCCTGTCCACCAATTTACCACTTCCTTATTCACAAATTAGCAGTTTCCCTTCTTTTACCTGTTTCTCTCTTACTTTATTGATCATCTTGGGAGGATAGCTCAGGGGCAACGTGCGCGCCTTGGAAGCAAGACTAGACGGAGCAACACAGGTTCAATCCCCGGGTCCGCGCTTAGAAACCTCTAGGTATTAAGCGCGTTATAAATAACCTATCATATATCATATCATATCATGCAGGACAAGGAAGACCTCACAAAGCTTTGGCGTGAAGATGCCATCACGTTGCATTTTGTTGGCCATTTTTTCTTGTATTTACCTCCCGGCTTCTGGATGCTCTTCCACGCCATGCTATTACCAAATGGGAATCTTTACTTCATGAGTCGCACTATGTTAGATGATCACTATTTTGCCTACACCTTTCCCTTTGAATAGCTTACTTGAGCCACATTACCCTTTTTCTTGCCTTTTTACTTTCTAGCAACACAGATGCGATCAGAGTTCAAAGAACTTTGGATCTTCGGTCTAAATGTTGTTCTAGCATTTCAGGTACTGACTTACACTTTGCTTTCCTTTGTTACAATACTGTTTCCCAGTGGGGGCAATTTTTTCTGATGATGTCCTTCCTTATTTCTGTTCTCAGCCTCGATTACGGCTTTAAGGTCTGTCACAGGTATGTGACTATTTAACCCTCAGTTTTGGGTATTTCATGTAATAACATTTTTTTGTGCAACAAAAGGGATATGCTTCATATATACTTTAAGTAACAATTTCGGTGGGCTATTTTAAAAATTATTGCATGACCTGTCAGTTATCGTTTTGCGTATACTTTGATGACATGTCAATTTATTGCCTCAGGGTTCTCTTTGGACCACTCTGTAGAATAATTTGTTTAACCAAAACTTAGATATTCATTTGGGATGAGCCTTGTGATACCTCTTATTCTCTATTGCTTGACAGATGTTAAATACTATCTCAAGATGAAGGGATTTTATTCTGAAACACATTGAGTTTCTGTGTCTGAAAATAAACAAGAAAAAAATGATTTTATGATGCATTCAAAGTCCTGGGTTTACTGAAGAATCTTCGAAGACTGTTCAATCAAAATTCTTCCTTAAATGATTCCGTTAATTATTATCTAAATGTATACACAATGTGTTTACTGGTTTTTATTAGTGTTTATTAGGTTTTTATTAGGTGTGCAGGGGACAGGGGCATCATGTCTTCTTTGTTCATTTCCACTGCCTGTGTCCGGGCAGGTTTACCTCCCCTGCATCAAAGTCATTTTTTAATTTTCTCTGTATTGAATTCTGAATCTGTTGTCTGTGTCTTGCTTCATGATGCCTTCATAATAGTCAAAAACACAAAACACTTTTATTAACTGAAATGTCAGGATGGAAAAGGCCTAACTTGCTTGCCCTATACTAAGGTGGGATTTCCCTACCTAAATATAACTAAGGAAAGTCTGAGTCAAAGAGTTCAACTTGGGAATATATCTGTGTACAAAACCTATACTTGCCCTCACAGCCAAATCCCTACAATGTGTAGGGATGTCATCAACCAAAAGAAAAACAGTGTTTTACATAACGTTCTGAGCTTCTCACAGCTTCCTTTCAGCTCCCTATCCCAAGTGTAAAACGGTTACGCAAAAAAAAGTCTACAAAATTACCTTCCCTGGACTTAAGATGAAATAGTCGTAATCAGGACTCTTGAGTTCCCTTCCCCAGGTTCTAGGTAACACAGTTCAAACAACCCCGTTCTTACTTCAGCAAATATCTCAAATCTTAAGGATTCCCGTCCCCAAGATTTAGTTGAGCAACACAGTTAAAAAAAGAAAACAAAGTATCCTTGTTTTCTCAATTTTAAGTTCCACAGCTCAGTTAACTTTGTTTCAAATATTTGTTCCTATAGTTTGTGGTTTCGACACAAGTTGATACCAGCACTGCTTTAACTTTTAAAGTTCCACTGTAAATCAAGCTTCAGTATCTTTTTGAATGTTCTTTAACGTCACATTTATTTTAGAACTCGGGACTGTGGTTTACTTATCCTTTAAAGTTATATTCATTTCAGCGATTCATCATATAATGGTTTGCTGGGATTTGAGATTCTGTTCCCTTTCAGGGTCCCATATGTCTTAATTCTGTTTGTTAACAAGGTTTTGATTCAATTCGGTATTCAATCATTCTAAGTTCTGCGTATGGTTCATTTTCGCTCATCTGTTCAATATTTGTTTGTTTTGCTTTAATTTAATTGCTCAGTGTTCGGAGACTTTCGAAAACGTGTTTCTTGACACACACAACCACTCCGATAGAAAGTATTCTCAACTGTTCAGTAATTGGCAATGAAAGTGCCAGGAGACTTTTGGAAAACATGCTCATTCGATGCACGTGACCACTCCGATACAAAGCATGCAACAAATAAAGTTCACATATGCGGACACCGGGTTACTTATTCATCAGAAACTTACTGGCCTCTTTAATAGTTCATACAGCCTTCTAATTTTATTGTCAGGGCTCCAGCTCTTGCCCCTCAGACACAGGGGAATGAGCACTTTGAGCAAAAGGGAAGGAGGCAGCCATCCCACAGGGTTCCCTTCACCTTGTTTAGCCTGCTCCAGGGAGTCCCACCTCCCGGGCCATCCTTCTGTGGACCACCTTTCTCCGCAGTCCTCAGTGTCTCGGTGTACAGCTCCAGTAGGAATCTGTCGTAGGAGCGACTGATTAGCTGAGTGGATTATCATTTAGTTATTTTCGTGTGGCAGTTATTGAGTCCAGGTATCTATGGACTTTCATTAGTCAGCTCCTTGGAATTTGAATTATCATTACAGTAAATATTTAAATGTATTGGTGCCCGCCTTTACCCCCTTTTTGATACATAGGTCGTTAGCCACAGTATATTCCACCATTCTCTCAAACATTGCCTTTGCACCACTGAATGTGTGATTAAACAGTACGAGGTAATCTGTGTACAACATACAAGGGACATTCCACCCCCCAACTCTAGGACAACATCCTGCTGCCTGGTTAAAGAGCTGAGGGAGGTTTGACGTATAAGTTGTACAACAGTGGTGTCAGGGTGCATCCCTGCTTAACCCCCATATAGGTTCACACTAGGGAGGTTAGTCGACCCCGGTCATCCAGTCGCACTCGTACCGACGTGTCATTATGAAGGCCTTTGAGGATACTCAACAGCCATGAGGGACAACCCCATCGTTTCATTTTAGCCCATAACTTCTCACAGCACACTCTGTCAAATGCCGCCCGGAAGTCCACAAAGATGGTGTACAAAGTAGACTCCCGGGTGAGATAGCATCCCTATACAGAGTGTCCATGAGCCTAATGTTATGAGAGGTGCCACACCCCGGGCGCAAGCCGTCTGAGAGAAACTTAAAATATTGGCCCCGTCCACCCAGTGTTGCAAGGCCCCTAACACAAAAGTAGCAAAAGGTTTTCCGGTATAGTCTAGAAGGGATAGAAACCTATAATTAGCAGGCATTGCACGGTCCCCTTTTTTATAAACGGGTATTAACACAGCCTGTTGCCATGATGTTGGTATCACCTGGGAGGAACACACTTTATCAAACTGAATTTTCAGAATAGCTGCCCACGTCTTGGGGTTCTGCTTCAGGACTATGTTTGCCAGACCGTTATGTCCCGGGGCCCTGGAATTAAGTTTCTTGATTTTATTTTCAATTTCATACTCACTAATGATCAGGGGCCAACCCCTGGTCAGGAATCTGGGGGAGGCGACCCTGGGAGGTGTCCCGCTATATCCCTTAATGAAGTTGAGCCACTCTGACTCCTGAATGAGATTCAGGATATTTTCCCTACTGTCTCCTTTAGCTTTGTTCAGCAGGGACCAAATATCCTTAGGGTTACCTTTCCCCAGTGCCGTAATCATATTTTGCCAGTGTATATTTTTTATAGGACACGTCCAGCGCTTTTGCCAGCCCCTATAATTATTCTTAATCTGTCTCATCCGTCAGTACTTGTCAATTGTCCCAAAGGACACTTGCACAGCTCTAATTTCTCTGCGCATAATGCGCTTGGCGTCCCGGATGTCCTAGTCATATTTATTGTTGCCTGTGTTACTCGTAAACAATCACCTCTTAGGGCATTTACCAGTTTTGGTGACAAGTTCTTTAGCAAAACCTCAATTTCATTACAATTCAGGACCCCAAGGGAATCTAAATTGACCCACCTTAATGCTTTGACTATTGTCCCAACCTTTTGTAAATTCCTGCTGGTCCAACATATATGGTTCCCAGCGTGGTTAGGCTGCAGCTCCGAACACCCACTGGTGACCCCGTTTCATGTTTGTATCCCCCGGATTGATGAGGGTGAGCATATCATGATCACTATAATCACAGGCAATAACTTAAGCGCTCGTACAGCAGAGAGGCATCTGTTATTTCCAAAAAAGTAATCTAGGGTGGCCCCGTTAATTGTTCCCCACCCAGGTGTATTGTTCTGGTTTGTCCCCCGTGGTTTTGCCATTCAACATTGTGAAGTCCAATTGCCTCAGGTGATTTACCAGTGTTTTCCCCTTGTTGTTGCCATCTCCTTGTAACATTTCACAATGTTTTGCCACATTACGATATGGCTCACAAAGAAAACATCACAGCATCTTGCATTCAGGTACCCCACATCCCCGCCCCCAATAATACAAGTCCCTCATCCCCATGGTGGGAGGCATTTACAGATAGGATTTCTTCCAGGTTGGACAAGATTACTTCCATATTTTTGTACTTGGTCGAATATAAAGGTTAATGACCAACAACCTCCAGGTATCATGCTCTGTGCCAGACCAAATCTCCACCCCTTGTATGTACCCGCCATCCAATGACTTCCACACTTATCGAGAGTTTAGCCTTTGGCTTATTCCCATCATTAGCCCACAGAAGGGCCTTCCCTTAGGGCGTTTATTGGCCAGGATTTGGTAGAGGTGGAAGCCCTCTATCTGTACTGGACAATCAAGCCAAGTCTCCTGCAATAGAAACACATTGTAATTCGACAGAGTATGTATAGACCCATCAGGGTGCAGAATGTGGCTATGTCCCCATGCGTTCCAGCTAATAATCCTGAGTGGTCAATTACCTCCCAACAGAGTATTTGGACCTTGTTTTTGTGTTTACGTGGAACCCAATACACATCTTCAGGAGATTTGTTTGGGGCACCTGTGCGGCAAAGGGATAGTCTGAACCAAGGGACCCCTGCTTCCATCCCCGATTTGCCA
The DNA here is from genome assembly GCF_040938575.1 of Ambystoma mexicanum. Lineage (NCBI taxonomy): Eukaryota > Metazoa > Chordata > Amphibia > Caudata > Ambystomatidae > Ambystoma > Ambystoma mexicanum. The sequence goes on along the minus strand of NC_090932.1, from coordinate 601,835,871 downwards.
GTTCTCTATAATGTTGCTATGCGGGATCAATGGTAGGTCTCCCAGGAGTTTCAAGCTTCGAACCACACACCAATGGTTCAGTATCCAATGCATCAACACTAGCACACAATAAGGATGTCACCGCTGGGAAGGCAGGACGTAATAAAACCCAATTGGAGCTACTGTCCCACTTCAGCACTTGCAGCTCGGTGATGTCAGCAGATGTAATAGTTGATAACGAGGGAATTGTTGCCCGTAGTCGAAGCAGAGTTGACCTGTTCAAGAAAGGACTCCAGGGTGTAGTATGCATCTCCTCAAGCTTAACAAGACATCCAGGCTTTATTAATTCAGACTCGGCCCTGCCTGATCCAAAATTAGGTGTGGCAACAGTTCCCCCCACCCCCATTCTCATAGTTATTCACGATAGCCAAACCCGACTTGGAATCAATGCCCCGTGCAAACATGACTCGTGGGGTGAGCCCCTCTCTTGCCGACCTGACCTTTCCCATGCCAGTCCTCACGTGTCCATCTCCATTTGAAGGCACAATAGTGAAAGTGTGTTGGTGCTTTGGTGACCAAGACTTGTCACTGGCGTTTGGGTTAAGATCAAGAGCCATTGCATCGTCCTTATTTCTTAAAAGAATTTGATTTAGACTTAGGGAGGTCCCACCTGTCGATAGGCCCCTGTAGGATAACCATCTGTCTAGATCCATCGGCTAAGGGATTCTTTATTATTTTTGGTCTTGAGGGTGCTCCTACATCATCCAATCCGGCGGTGACCAGGGACCTAATTCTACCTCCAGGCAGATGTCCAGTTTTGGGGAGACTTAATTTAGTTATAACTGTATCCTTTAGTACTCTCCTCGCAATCTTAGAGTTAGAGCCAGATGGTGTGGATTTTTCCATGATGGAAATTTCCACGCACAGGGCGTCTAAGGCATCTTCCTAATTTTCAGCTGCGATGGTAACGGAGTCTTGGGACCTCCTATTGAACCTCAGTATCGTCAGGGAATATGAGGATTCTAGCATCATGGTCTTCCTGCGCCACCCCTGACCTCTGGACCACCCCGGTGGTAGGTACGACCAAAGCCTCTTGCGTGGTAGTAGCCGGCTTCACCTGCCCACAACCCGTAAACCTGTGGCCATGATGTTTTAACCCAGTAGGCAGTGCCACAATTGCTTCCACTACCATGGCCAAGGACCGCTTCATAGTACCCTGCTCCTTAAGAAGGTTGGAACACAATGCTAGCCAGGCATCAAGTTTTGCAGAGATTTCCTTAAGGGTGGGGATTAGGAGGCCTGTCAAAGTGGGGAAAGGCACCAGCGCACTACTTTGTTATAATTGCATTCTCAATGTCAGTCTAGGCTCCAAGGTCTAAGTCTGCTGCCAATGCCTCATAATTGGGGCTATTCGAAAGGTTACCTGGCAAGTATTCACTATTCACTTGTTTGGCTGTCCCCAGTGAATTGCGTTGGAGTGTTCTGCACAAGTTCATAAGGGAGCCATTATTGTCAAGCAAGTGTGTGGTGGACCCAGACAATGATACTGAGGTGTCCCCAATCGTACTAGGGGGGTCAGGGGGGAGGGAGATGAACGCAGTCCTAACCTGCATTGGTCCACGTTGTCCAGATGGAAGACGAGAATGTATATAAGGGTCAGCTTCCTTATTACACCCCATCAGTACAGGTTCAATCCGCAGCCCTGTGAAACAACAGCTATGCAAGATTGGGTTGCAGGGGAATCGCAACAATTGTGGCAATAGTCTTTCTTCCTTTTTTTGTTTTAGGGGCGTCTTTTTCTGTTTTGCAGGTCTTTGCAGGACTTCGCAGACGTTTCACTTTCCCTGCTGCCTCGCTGTGCAACCCGACACAGCCTGTAGCCTTAATTTTCATCATGAAGTGCGGTTACCTAGAACACAGGTGTCAACTTTCGATCCCGACAAACGTCAAATATCAGAAGCAAGGAGCACAAGACACAGCCTCCCGTTAATATTTCAGAAGATCACTGTGTTTAGAGCTGTCTTGGCACAGGGAGTGTTGTAAGTAAAGAAACTTTCTTACACACATTATCCACATATGAGTGTCCATACAGGAGCAGAGACCAGCAACTCCCACAGCAGCTTCCGCCGCATTTTTGGGAGCAGTTTTCCAATATATATTAACCAAATGCTCCCTACACACAAAGTTATTATTTGAGGTATGCTGGTACGTTTTAACAATAGTGTACGTAGTCTATTTGCCACTCACCATGTTGCTTCCTAGACTTCTGCTGATCCTTGAATTTGGTTTCAGAAGCTGTACTCCAGCATCCGTGCAATAGTCGTACAGGAATCAGACAAGTAGCCCCCGACTATGCACCCATACCCAGACACCAAGACACTCTGCCTCACTCACTTTTTTATTTATTGTTTGACACATTCTTTTTAACTTTTGCACTTATAGCAAAAATATTACAATCATAATCAGTAATAATTAAAAAATGACATTTAGCTGTCCACCACAATATAAAATGTACATTTCGTAAAACACAATAAGTTATAACACAATTACACAATCCTGTGTTTGCACTCATGCATGATCCTAAAAGAGTGAGGAGAACATATAATAAAGAGGAGGTCAGGGGGGAGATGTATCCTTCAGTTTTGTTCCACGGGGAGCCATCACAGAAATTGTCTCCATCCATGGTAGGCGGCAGCATTCACTACCAATGAGTTGGCCATATAAATCACAGACCAGAATTGGTCCATTTTATAGCCAGTTTGTTAAGGATTTCAATCAAGCAATACACACCTTGGTCTTGGCCTAGTATGTAGCGCACAATTGAGATGCCTTCCTCCTTATTTGATGCAGATTCAATTTTGGGATGGTACACCACTCATATCACACCACCTTTTCAAATAGCTCGGGTCACAATGTACCATGAAACAGGCTGGTTGTTAAAATGCAATATTTATTTATTTATTTATTTTAAAATTCAAAAGAAATTATAAATTTTTTTAATATGGGCCAGCAATCACCAATGGGGTGATAATTACAATGAGAATGTGAGCAATGCACTGGGTTTAACCTTCTAGTGGAACCGATACACAGCACAGTGGAATAGGAGCACTTTTTGGTTTAGGAAAGATAGCACCCAAGTTAGGATTTCCCCCTGCAATGTTCCCTCAACCCACAAATATTTCTGAGTGGATAAGCGGAAGCAGCAGGTAATCAGGAATAAGAAACAGGAGACGGAATCCAAATCTGACCTTCTCTCCCTATAAAAGAGAAAAACAGATTTTAAACCCCTTGCAATGTTATGAAATGATACTCGGAAATGGACAAATAAATAATGAATGTGTGTTAAAAACCGGAAGCAGCAGGTAATCAGGAATAAGAAACAGGAGACGGAATCCAAATCTGACCTTCTCTCCCTATAAAAGAGAAAAACAGATTTTAAACCCCTTGCAATGTTATGAAATGATACTCGGAAATGGACAAATAAATAATGAATGTGTGTTAAAAACCTTGAAGCAAATATAATTCCTCACTAAAGCAACAATGCAAAGACACTAACAATCACAAAGAATGAGTTACCAAAAGCATACAGTTCAGAAATGAGTGGAAAGTTTAAAACAGATTGCAGCAAAATGACACATGTAAAAGTTGCATTTTTCAATTCCTGCCTTAAATTACCCAAACGGTTTTTACTATGATATGGAATTGAAAGTAAGTCTCTAGCTGGTAAATTGGATGAGTTATGCAAGATATAAAAAGGTGCGCTTTGAGTAAAATGAAACTGTGAAATAGGAAAGGAAATCAGTTGTGACGAGAATAGTTTTACTCTACACTACAGTATTCAGGCTAGGCCACCAAAGACGGACACAGTAAGATCCAAGGTTGATTCGCGAGTTCAACCATATTACCATATTACCCCAGCGCCCAACCCTGGCGGAAACCAGTCCGATCACTCGAAATATGACTAATGGCATAGGATTACACAAGACAACATTGAAAAGAGAGATGGCACTAGCACTAGAAAGCAAGGGCAGGGTTGCATGGATAATTCTGACAGTTTTACAGATTATCAAGATAAGGATAGGATGGCTTGGAGAGTAGGATAAGGACAAAGGCAAGACAAGATATAATATGAATTTCTATGAGGTGGTGATTTATACACACAGTCCACTTTTAGTTTTGGAATTTTTGGACCGTCAATAGGGTCTGGTCACTACACGGCGGCGTGCCTGGCAAACTGCTGGGCCGTTCTGGTCACCGGATAGCACTTTTGGACTGGCACTATCTGTATACTAAAGGTCAGCTGGATGGCAGGATGACAGCGGGCATTCAGTTAGTGGGCAGCAAGCCAGGCTGGTTCAAGATGCAAAAGGTAACACAGCTTTCCCCTTTTTAATGGGAGATTAGTGGGTTTTCAGATTTGAGGCCTTGCTGGGAATAGGATCAGCACTGCTTGGGTTTTGCAGTGGGTCCTGGAGTAGGGTTAGCAATGCTTTGGCCTTGTAGTTGGGGTCTGGAATCTGGATCATGAATGGAACAGGAACGCAGCGCAGGAACTTCAGGAAGAGTGCTTCTAGAGTCTTGTCAGGGACTCTTATTTATAATACATAGTGACATCATCTAAGTAAATGGCTGGGCAGGGTCTGCTAAACACGCCTCTACCAACTGGATTGGGCAATCAATGTTGGCTGCCTCCCCTAGGATCTGACTCAGTTTAGGGGTTGTACTATTATGAGGTGAAAAGACTTCCCACAGACCTTTTTGCCAAAAATCTGTCATAACAGAATTTACACATTTGTACAGTTGTGGCATATTACCCAATGACCTGAGCAGGTTACATATTTTATGCAGACCATTCCACTCCAACTCTGAACTCTGTGAGACATTGTTTAGTAATTTTGAGTATGAAAGATTCGGCCTAAAATTCCATAACTTTATACACATGTGTGGTTTATCATAAGGCATGCAAGTATAAAACTTTGCATTGCATCATTGATACTTTACTTATAATCCCCAATACTTTGCTATTTCTATTCCCAAGGGGTCAGGGACTTCTACAATGTCTCAAATTATAAAACACAAAATCACTTTTAAACTGCACGATTTTTACAAAGTCTTGCTGCAGAGATAAAAGTCTTTAAAGTTTATTTATAAAATAGTCTTTGGAAGCAAATGGCAGTCCTTTGTCCTGCCCTGGACCATTTTCTTTCTTTTTCAGTTACCACCAACTGTCACTTCCCCCAAAGGGAGGATGTGTTTTTCCAGTTTGATTTAAGGTTTATTGCCCCTTATCCACTGCACACTTTGATGTCCCAAAATTTCTATTGAAAGAGGTCCCTGGCCAGACTAAAGTCTGATTAGGATGTGAAGTTTCTTTGTCCTGGTCAGTCACAGTTTTCCAACGTAGCAATTATCACTTTCGTGTCCTGGGGGAAGGCTTAGCTCTGCCAACTAGAATAACTTGTTTTTGCAAGCTTGCAAAATCCAGCCAAGTCAGTTTAAAACCTTTTATTTTATTTTCTTTGGTCCTGAATAAAATAAAACAAGGCTGTGGAATAAAAAATAGCCCATGTGTGTTTCCTAGCAGCCAACCGCTTCTCATTGCTAGGCACAGACAAGCTTTCATTCAACATATTACTTTTCCTTTAAAACTGGCATTTATTTTTCTTTGGTTTGCAAAGCCCATTTTACACATGTGGTGAAAACTGCTAGCATTTCCTTTCAAATTGGATTTTGCCATCTGACTTCCCAATATTGTCTTGCAGCCATAGTTAATTTCTTGTACACAACAGTCTGTACAAGACAAAGGTCTCCTGGAATTGACATGTGCACATAGCTATGATTTATTTTGCAGGGTTCATTCCTTTAACACTTTGTAGCACAACATAAAGCATTTCCCGTGCACGGCAGAAAGTGAAATTTCTTGGGCCTTTTCTTTCTGATTTGGCTTAACAGGGCTGTCATTCAGAAATCATGCCTGGCTTTGCTGAGGCACAATGAGATATACTGGGCATGGCAGGGCCTTATTGATCCCAGTGGTTTAAGAAAGAACAGATGGAATTAGCGTCAAAGAAGCATTTTTTAAAGGTGAAAAAGTTTCCTTTTCAATGGGAATTTTGTGGTTTCAGCAAAGCAGTGCTGCCTTTTCACTTTATTCCATTTGTATGTGTCAGAACACACTGGCACGCTCCTTCAATGTGTCCCTTAGTTCCATCTTGCCTGATGTGTGCTTGGCAGGACGGTGCAGCCATCTTTTTGTTGCTGCAAATTGCAGTTTTGAGGCCATGGTGCTCACAAGAGCCAGCACAGCCATTTTGCTATATCTGCGCAAATGCAGCTTGGTGATGTGGAGAAATACTGTTGAGTGGGTCATTATATATCCCACATATCCCCCGCCACGACTTCTTCTGAGATTCCAAGTCGAGGGAGAATCGGGTAAGTGGGATTCCTCAATGGGGCAAAGCAGGATAAGTCGGGTATGATCCTTCTTCCATCAGATAGCGGTGTGTCACGCTCCTCTCGCTTTCTCTGGTTGGAACGTGGACCGACACCATCAGCTTTCTCTGAGGTCTTCCTTTATGGTGTTGAGCGACACACCAGATTTCCTTTGGTTTCTCCTTTCCCAGTCCCTGGGAAGGTCCTCCTTGGTAGTGAAAACCCAACCAGTACAAATCTATGAAAGAAACACCAACCGGTTACTGCAATTTCCCACTAACTGCCCTCCAATAGTGGTTGAAAGCGGTGGGATACACATACGTTCAATACTGACAGTTGACAATGAAGAAAAATACTCCCTGTTACATAATTATATTTATAAATCCTATCGGGTCCCTTCTGGTTCTTCTTTTTCTTATTCTCACGTTTCAGATGTCTCCTCTATTTGATTCTCTCTGGGCTCCTCCATTTGTTGCAAAGTATTCTAAGGATGACAACTTTTTAAATGATTAACATGGACCCATTTTTCTTCTGTCATTTCGACTTTGGGGGTGCAGCTTCTGTAAGCGACAGGTGAAATTGTATCTAAAATTTCAAAAGGACCGCGCCAACTGGGCAACAATGTGCGCTCTTTGGTCTGGTTCCTTTGGAAATTGTACAATTAGATCCTGTCTCCTACTTGGTATTCCTTTTTGATTGTTTTTAGATCATATTGAGTCTTCATAACCTCTGCAGATCTTTCTAGATTCTGCTGAGCATACGCAAAAGCATGTTGAAGGTGTTTTCTTAGATTCTCAACATACTCATGAGTTGTGGAGGCATTTATTAGTGTCTGCTCCTGTGTTCTATAGAGCAAATGCTGAGGTAACACCATCCTTCATCCAGTCATCAGCTCAAATGGAGACATCTTAGTTGCAGAAAAGGTGTAGATCTAATGGCCATCAGGACAAGCAGTAATCGGATGTCCCAACTTGGACCAGAATCTGCCACAAACCTTTTTAGAATGCTCACAATGGTTTTATTGTACCTCTCAACTCCACCTCTAGAGCACAGCGATATGCAATGTGAAGTTTCCTTTTTACCCCAAGTATCTCCCACATCTTTGTCATCACTTCGCTAGTGAAGTGACTACCTCGGTCTGACTCAATCCTTTGGGGTAGGCCAAAACACGAGAAGATGTGATTGATCATCAGGGCAGCTGCTGTTTCTGCCTTGCAATTTGGTTCCGGGAGACATTCCACCCATTTGGTAAACAGGCATGTTACAGTTAACATGTACCTATTCCCCTGACAGGAGCGAATCACGGGCCCGATGAAATCTACTTGTAAATCTGACCAAGGCAGCGTCATCCCCCTCTTCTGGAGGGGACCTCGGTGTGTGAGTGATGTTGGATGAAATTGTGCACACACAAGATACCCCTTAAAGTATTGGTCGAGGTCCTGCCCCATGTGTGGCCAGTATGCAACCTCTCGCAAGATTTCAAGAGTAGTGTGAAACCCCTGATGACCGGGCGTGGCCGCATCATGGGCGTCACTTAGCATCAGGCTTCAGAATGAGGTAGGGACCACCCACTGGTCCCAGCCAGATATGGATCTCCTTGCCAACACGCTGTCTTGGATTTGGAACATTTTTGGACATTTCATCAACACCCTGAGGTCCTCTTTCCCAATGTAATCGGTATCCGTCAGAGGAAAGTCCTCAGGGTCCTCAATGTGCAGAGTAAAATTTACCAATAATTGGATCCCCTTTTTGTGCCGTGATTAAATCAGCATCTGGGGTCTCCTTACTCCATTGGGCAGTTGAGAGTTCAATCTGAGTATTTGTCTGGGACCTAGTGATAGCAGTGACATGGATTTCCCTCAACAGGGACTCGATCTTGAGGAGATCCCCCATGGATGGCTCTAGTTTTGGACAACTGATCCGATAGGTCGTTTCCAGTTTTGTCTGGCCCCTCTATTCTGGAATGACCCTTAATCTTCTTCCAATAGATGGTCATCCCACTAGAGGTGACCAGATCATCAATATTTTGGATTAGCTTGCCATGTTTGAGAGGTTTGTTATTAGCACATATCATGCCTCTGGTTTTCCTATTAACAAGGTGCTACACAAACCCGTTCCGGACATAATCTGAATCAGTGATTATGACCAGTACGTGGAGTTGGTGTTGGACAGCAATGAGGATGGCTTGATGAACCGCCATCAACTCCACCACCTGACTACTACGGGGACCGATTTTGTACCCAGCAGGGGGTTCTGGGGCATAATTTATCCAGGCATTCCAAACGCCAGCCACCAGTTCCTTTTCCCCCTTGTAATCAACATGGAAGGAGCACCCGTTCACATAAACTGTGGGCATTCCCTCACACTTGTCGTCTTCATAGACTTTGTGCGGGGAATTCAGGTACACCTCCATGTTGTCCTGGGTTTTAAGACTTTCGTCCTCGAGACAGTTTTCTCTGGCACAATCATGCAAGTCAGCCAAACTTTGCGCGAGGGGACTCTTCTTGTTTTGGCCATATCTGACATCCACAGGAAAGCTTTGGATTGACTGAATCCAGGAAGTAATCCTGGAATTACTCACATTTCCGGCCCGGATTCTGTCACTTTGGAGGTATTGCAAAGGCTGGTGTGGAGTCTCCGCTATGATGTGTTCCCCTTGGATGAACGGGCAGTAATTTTTCAATGCCCACACCGTTGCCAGGAGTGCCTTCTCACAATCGTTGAATTTTTCCTCCACAGAGGATAAAGCCTTGCTTGCATAGGAGATTACTTTATTGACCTTGTCATGCTTTTGATATAATACTGCTGTCAAGCATGTATTGGAAAACCCTGTCTCCAAGAAGAACTCTTTGTTTTTGACAGGGTAAGCTAGACAAGATGCTTGTGAGAGGCTTCTTTTGTGTTACTTTACTGCCTCGGCTTGTTCTAGACCCCACTCCCACTTGGACCCCCCCCTTCAACAGATGGATCAGGGGTCTTGAGATCTCTGCATAATCCTCAATGAACTTCCTACTGTAGTTAGTCGGGCCAAGGAGGCTTCTTAGCTCCTGCAGAGTTGTGGGGGTCTTTACGCTTTAGGAGTGCTTCCACTTTCTTCTCCTGGGGGCAGAGACCCTCAGGAGTTATCTCATGTCCTAAGAAGTTGACACGGGTTCTGCACCACTGTGCCTTTTGGAAGGATAGTTTTGCTCAGGCAACCCTCAACTGTGTCAGAACATAACGTATTTCCGCTATGTGTTCCTCCACAGTTGAGCTTTTTATCAGGACATCATCCACATAGGCCAGGTTACCCCTTTCACCCAAGTCGGGCATGGCCTTATATAGGAAGGTGTTGAATTTGTTGCCAGAGTTGATGTAGCCGAAGGAAGTCCAGGTCCACGTGTACTGCTGCCCCCCGAAGGTAATGCCCAGCTTGTATTGGTCCTCTCTACTGACAGGCACAGTCCAGTATCCATTGGTCAGGTCAATGGCAGTGTATACCTTTGACCCCTGGATCTGGGCCAGCCCCTGGTCAATGTAGGGGAGAGGCCATCGGGACATGTGGACCCGTTTATTCAGCTCCCTCAGGTCAGCACAGAGTCTCCACTGGCCGCTCAGTTTTAAAATCCCCAGTACCGGATTATTAAAGGTACTATGGACTGGACGAATTATCCCACAGGACTCAAGGTTTTTGATGATTTCCGTGAGGGACTCAATGGATGCGAGAGGCAAGCGATATTGCTTCACAAACACTGGAGTCATTCCAGGGTCCGTGGGAATTGTTGTGGTGTAGATTTCGGTGCGACCACAGTCATACGAGTCCACAGCAGAGAGATCTTGAAAATCTAAGAACACCTCTTTCAACTTTTGCTCCGGAGTCTCACAGGTATCAGCTAGGTTAACTTGCTCTTCAACCATTTGCCTGAAGCCTGGAAAGACTTCCGGTTTTGCTATCTCAGCTGCCTCCTCCAAATGGGTGGAGAGGTCCCTGGTTAGAGTATTGACCTGGACAGAGGGTTTCAGGTAGGGGAGGATGTCATTGTGGACCTGGAAGATCGCCTCATTCTGCCTGATGTCACAGGTCACCTCTTCCTCACCATAAAGGCAGGAAGAGTACACCAGGAAATTCCCCCCTTGCCGGGTGAATATCCTGTTTGGTGGTAAGTCATTGTCACTATCACTGTCAAAGCAGTCATTGGGGATTGGTCCTACCAGTTCAATACCTAGATCCATGGAAAAATGTCGATCAACCGCCATTCCAATAATGGTGCCTGCGCCCAGAGTGATACTTCTAGGGTCGCTGTTATCCATCAATATTGGAATGGTGTTGTTTTCTACATTGACTAATGGTGTTGGGTTTAACCCCAACCCCTTGTAACGCTCACCTGATTCCCGTAGAGGCGCCGGTCTTGACTGGGCGTATACCGTATCTTCAAAGGTGATGTGTAACACACGGCTGGCTCTTTGGGCTGGACCTCTGTGCACTGTATGTCTGACTCGAAGGGTAAGATGTCTGCAGATAGAAAATATGGGATTAATGAACTGGGTTATTGAATGTCTCTCTCTTCTTCCCTTTCTCTTCTCCTGTAGAACCCCAAAGGTTAACGCTCTCACCTTAGGTAAGTGAACGCCGTGCTCTCCATCTGCCTCGAGGCAGGGTGCTGTAACCAGTTCCTTCACTGGATAAGGGGAGCAGGCCTCTTGACTTCAGAGGACTGCTGTCCGTCGTTTACTGCACGAACGGTAAGTTTCGAGTAATTCTAATGTCTTTAAAGTCTTTAGTAATGATGTCTCTTGTTTTGCAGGGTTCCGGCGATGGCGGATGACGGGCTGAAGTGAGTTGAAGATGGAGCCCGTGTGATGAATAGAAGCGCCTGGAAGCACGTAAGTAAGGGCTTGTTGCCTGCTTCACGATGCGCTCTAACTGTCTTTTTATTTTGCAGATACAAGTTCGGAGCGGCTGCAGGGTGCCGGAATACCCACTGGGTTAGATGTGGAAAGGAGTAATGGCACGTGAGTAATAAAGTTCCCCAATGTCTTTAAACGCACCTTGTTTTGTCTTTCAGATGCGGGATGCAGCGCCGAAGGCCTCCGGAGCGTGCGAAGAGTTGGTAAGCTTTTGTCTTTCAGATGCCGGAATGCAGTGTGAAGACCTCCGGAGCGCACGAAGAGTAGGTAAGCCTTTATCTTTCAGATGCCGGAATGCAGCGCGAGGCGTTGGTGACAGCCGATGGACCAGGTAAGTGAAGAGCTGTCACTGAAGACCGTAATGCTAACCTGTTCTTTCTTGTCTTTATAGGTGTTGCTGAAGACTGGATTCAGGATGGTAAGCCTTTTTCCTTAGGCCCAGGATCAGATGCAGAAGACACGATGAGCGTTCTGCTGCTGAGGATGCAGAATAACGCAAAGCAAGATTCATCCATCGGGTGTGGTTTAAATAGCCTCCTGTAGTGCTTAGGTGTCTCCTTCCACGGCCACGCCTAGGTAAGAAAAGAGTTCCTGCTTTCCAGAAGAGTTCCAGTGTTCTGAATCTAGGGAGTGGCTCCTGCCCCACCCAACAGGAAAAGTAGTTCCAAACAGAAGAGGATCAGAGGCTCAACTGGCAGGCAAGTAAGCAGCATGGTCTGCTGCAGGTAAGTCCACCCAAGCATTATGAGCCCGGCGCTTCCAGCGCTGGGACTGGGCATATTTATGAGCCTGGTGCCACTGGCGCCAGGACTGGGTCCAAAAGGTCCCAATTGGGACTGGTTGGCACTCGGAACCTGGGTTATGGATCTGCTTCCAAGGGAGTTGGGAAAACCCTGACCTTTTGGAAGCAGAGATCATGACACCCCTGCTGTTGGAAATGAGCATTGAGGTGTACATATGCGTCAGGATTTTGCAGTTTGTCCTTTTTTAATTCAAGTGGGAATAGTCATGTCTGTCCTGGGATGGTGACCTCCTCTCCAATTTGAACCTCAGCTGCATGCGGCAGCAATTGGGCTGACCGAAATGCTTTTTCTGACTCATCAAAGTCCATGGGATTACCCCCTAGTCGGGACCAGGCTTTGTAATTGATCAGGTCCAAATTAATGTCAAACCGATTGAGAATGTCACTGCCTAAATATAATGCCGCAGGGACATCTCGCACGACCCAACATTTATGTACTATGCTTTTGTTTCCTATAGAAATTTTGAGCATACACCTGCTAGGCAGGAGATGTTTGGAATTGGGAGTTTCCAGGGCCATTTCCCACTTATCGATCAATTTAAATGTGGGAATGGCTGGATCTTTTGGGAGCTTTTGGAACATGGCTTCGCTGATGAAGCTCTTACCGTTGTTCACGCACACTCGGGCAGGAACAGATTCCTTCCCCTCATTTAACTGAATAGGGATGAATAACTGTCCTATATTTTTCTGAATATCAGCAAAACTTGAGCTGGTTTCTCATCACTTTTGGCTATAGAATTGTGAATTGGTATAAAATTTCAAAGTATTTCCTTCCAGTGTGGAATGCCACTTGAGACTGGAAGGAAGGTTGATTTTCAGGAATGTCCTACAGCAATTACTGCCACGTCAGGTATTTGATTGTTCTGGAAATGAAACTCAATATGATCAGGTTTTTATTCAACCATGTGGCATGTGGGGGGGGGGGCGTGGCCAGCGAGCATGCAATGGAGACGTGATTCCTAGGTGCTTCCGTGGCTGCCCAAAACATCCTGCTAATATCTTTTGATTTAGGAAGTTGATTCCACCAAAAAAGACATTTTCGTGCAGCGGAACCCAGTGGCAGTATACGGCAGAAAAGTGGACCGAATCCGCTGTGTGAGGAGCAAGATATCGGCGCCAAAAAACAGCGGAGAGAGACCTCTGACAGCAAACAAAGATGGCTGCCGTCTCTGAGACATGCTAAAACACAGCGAAGGTCGAGAGGTGCCCGCCCGTGACCCAAACCTGCTAAACCAGTCTTCGTCCTAAAAAACAAAATCCCCCCCACCACCCCCTGCAGGAGACTGGGGGGGGCGCTGCCATCGTGACCCGCGGCAATCCTTGGATGCAGCGGTCCCTGGCTGGTGATATCGACCAGGACCGCCCACGGACGAGAAGCCTGGACGGGGACAGTGAGTGGATCCGATCCACCCGCTGTGCCGACTCGATTGTAAGACCCGCCCTGGGGGTCGGCAACCAGAGGGGAGAGGCCCCTGGAAGGATGCCCTGTGGGCCGGAGGGAATCCCTGTGTGACAGCCTGCGACGGGTAAGCCACTGCGAGGGAAGCCCAAGCACACCATTGCGACAGCGGGAGCTTCCAGGGAGGAACGATGTAGCGGGATACACACCAGTGACAGGGCCGCCTGGACCACGCTGCTGCAACAATAACACAGGCAGCATGGGAGATCTGGGGTGCGCGGCCAGGAAGCGAGCAGGGCGGAAAGTTCCAAGCCCCCAACACTGGGTAGGCAGCTACAGAAACAGCTGCCTATACAAGCGCATATAAAAGGAACGAGAGGACAGGACCCAGAGCGGGGCGCACTCCCTACACACCTTGCACAGCAACGCCACCCTACCCAACACCATGCACTAACCACCGGATTGTGGGAGCTGGTGGCCCCGCAGTGGAGAAAGGACCCGTGGCGGTCCTCTGGAACACGCACACACCCAGAGCTATGAACAACCGCAGAGGGGGTGCGCGGTGGTGCGTCCTCCCTCAGTCCTCCCTTTGGCGACCTCTCGGGGAGTGGGGGAACGGGCCACAGGGGACATACTTGGACGGCTCTGGTGCCACGGTGGCGTGATTTCTGGTAGTACTACCGGCCTGTAACACCAACCAGAACAGTATAAGGACATTGGCGGCAAAAGTTACGACCGCTCGCAGTCAGCTCCGAATGTGCAGCCGTGACTGAATCAACAGAGCGGCCAGACAAAACGACGTGTGGATGGAAGACCCGCAGCATAGAAGTGCTCCTCACAGATAATCGCTTATTACGGCTGGAACTCCACGCCGGACTCTGAACAACCACAACCTTTTTGTGCCCTGGAGAGGCTGAGGCCACAATCGCTCAAACTGTGATACGGAAGCAATGCAGCAGGAGCAATCCAGTCACAAGTGGAGGCCCAGACAACCCCATGAGAGAAAGGTGCACCTCCAGTTCCCACATTCACAATCCTGCGGGATTCTACATCATGGGCAAGGAAAGAAACAAGAAAACCATGACGCAAAGCACCATGGATCAATACGCCATGAGTACACAACCAGCACCAAATGCGGAGGACCCCGGGGCGACCCTCCCCCCTCCACTGGAAGGACCCCCTGTCACTAAAGGACGTGATGGCTGCAATCGCCAGCTCACGCTTCTCAATTGAGCAGAAAATGGACACTATCTCCACCGAGGTCTCGTTCCTTCACCATGACCTCCAGAAACTCTCATCTCGGACAGGCGAAGCAGAGCAACGACTATCTAGCGTGGAGGACGACCTAGGTGGTGTGCACCAGCAACTCTCACAAACACTGACCCGCCTGAAAACCTTGGAAGCCTGAGTTGAAGAGGGAGAAGGCAGGTCCCGACGCAAAAACATTTGCATTTTGGGCCTGCCGGAGCGCACAGAGGGTCCTAGCATGGAACTCTTCCTGGAAGAGTGGCTGGCGGACCTATTCGCCCCAAAGACCTTCTCGAACTTCTTCTCGGTGGAACGTGCACACCGCATGCCCACAGGTCGCCCAACCGCAGGGGCACCCCCAAGGACAATTATCGCAAAAATTCTTAATTACCGCGACAGAGACGCCATTTTACAGATGGCCAGAATACAAGGGACGGTGACATATAACGGATCCAGGATCGCCTTCTTTCTGGATTATACCCGTGAAGTTCAGAAGGCCAAACAGTCCTTTGAACATCTGAAAAGGAAGCTCCACTCTCTGAACGTGAAATATGGGCTGCTGTTCCTGGCACAGCTGAAGATCCAACATGAAGGCAAGACGGTCCACTTCACTGATCCACAGGAGGCATGGAGATGGGCGGAGACCCACATCAGAGGAGACTGAACCAGGGCCGATCAAAACCGCAGGGGAAGACTGAGACCACGACCAGGGGAGGAAAGACCCGCCCAGCAACCTGTACCGGAGAATCAGAATGAGCCAAATGGAGGCCCTAATCCCTAGCGCGGTTAACAGAGACATCGGCCAAACGAAACAACGGAAGGAAACATCAAAGAGCACATTAACCAACTGCCTTCTAGGCAGATACCTGCGACAAATCACCTTGCCTGGACTGATACCAGAAAGGGGTCACCGCCAACTCTGCACGAAGGATTGAACACATTGCATGCAGTCATAATCAACACTCCATGCCATCGGCGAACACCATGCCCCCGACTCCAGACACTTGACCCAGAAAGGAGTAGTAAGTCGGTGGGAAAGTAATAACAGTTTACATTAAGTTGATCTGGCGATCTAGTTTTTAAGCGCAAGTAGAGTTCGGGCGACAGATACTTCATGTCGGGGAGAAATATGGGAAGGGGGGACGGGGAGTTGTTATATGTTAGAAATTTTCCGGGATGTTACACCACACCAATTTTCGCCAAGAGACCGCGAAGCACATCATGCCCAATACTCACGCCCCCGCCAGGCACGACCACTGCACCCTCACAGCCAAACATATCACACATGCATCTGGCACTACAACCTAGATTTCCAGACAAAAATGGCCACACAACAACATAATGACTTCACAGGTAAAGACGCGCATGCCCCAATGGTAGTTTATGAACGTCAAAGATCCCTAAGGATCCTCACCTGGAACATAAACGGCATGGGTTCAAATATTAAGCGTCGGCTTATAATGCAATTTCTTAACAGGCGTTCGCCTGACATGGCTTTTCTTACGGAGACACACCTAGCGGGTTCGACTTGCCGGTTCTTCCGTAGGACCAACTATCGATTAGCTTATCACGCTGGGTACACGATGGGTTCCCGGGGAGTCTTTATCCTCTTACGTAATACACGGGACCGGACTCGCATACAGAATCGAAACCCAAACAAGCCCACGCTGCTTGCAACAGTGACCTATGGAGGGACCTCCACCCCACAGACAAGGCCTTTTCCTTTCACTCGGGAGCCCACTCGTCCCTGTCCAGGCTGGATTACTTCTTTCTTCCGACTCCCAAAGCGTATAGGGTAAAAACGGCAGAACTCCTTCCCCGCGACATATCCGACCACTCTCCCCTGGAGGTACTGCTCCAAACAGATAGACCCCTGCCTCCCAGAACTTGGCGGCTAAATAAGTATTATCTAGGCCTTCCAGAATTCGTGGAACACATCACCGAAAAATCTAACGAATTCTTTGAAATAAACGTGGGCTCCGTGGAGGACCCGGTAATGATACGGGAAGCTCATAAGGCGGTACTTAGAGGGGAAATAACAGCCTGGACGTACAATGAAAAGAGAGAACACCATAAGAAAGTTACGGAGGCAGAGGAAGCCGTAAAGGAATGGGAAAAAGGATATATTTCCAACTTCACCCCTGACATCCAACGCTCCCTGGTGAAGGCCAGAGCAACCCTTCACAACACAGCGCTAGATAACGCAAAGCAAGCGCATAGGGAGTCAAGGACCAGAATTTATGAACACAGCGACAAAGCCGGCAAACTATCGGCTTGGCTGGAACGTCGGGAGGAAGGGCACAGGCACGTCAGGCAGATCACGGAGGACCTCAATGGCCCGGCCCAAACAGACACAGAAATAGCAGAGGCTTTCGCTAATTTCTATGCCGCACTCTACGCCGCCCCAACATCACCGATAGATCCGTCCCCTCTGGATGAGATCATGCTCCCACACCTCTCTGAGAAGCAGAAAACACATCTGGATAGGAAGTTGGATGAAGCCGAAATCATGGAGGCCATATCCCAGCTACAGTCCGGGAAGATACCAGCCCCCAACGGTTTCCCGGCCGAGATCTGGAGGAAGCTGGGCAGCAACAAGATGGCGACCCCCCTCCGGGATCTATTCCTGGCGGCCAAAGAACAGGGCACCCTTCCGTTAGTCCTACGAACGGCCAATATTGTAGTTATTCCCAAACAAGGAAAGCCCCCTGACCGGTGCACATCGTACAGGCCGATCTCGCTTATTAACAGCGAAGCAAAAATTTTGGCCAAGGTACTGGCCATTAGACTTCAACTGGTCATATCCTCACTGGTTCATCCGGATCAGTGTGGCTTTATGCCACAAAGATCGACCAGAATGAACTTAAGCAGGTTGCATCTACTCCTGGAAAAAGCCCCGAGCCTCAACACGCCACTTGCACTTTTAGCAATTGATTTCGAGAAAGCGTTCGACTCAGTGGTGTGGGAAAGCCTGTGGGCAATAATGAGATGCATGGGCATTGGTGAGACCTTTCTCAGCTGGGTTCAGCTTTTATACGAGGCGCCAATGGCTGCAGTCAGGGTAAATGGCTGGACCTCTGGGACCTTCCCACTAGGCAGAGGCACCGACAGGGCTGTCCTCTAGCCCCCCTTCTATTCGCCCTAGCGATCGAACCGCTCGCCCAATGGCTCAGACAGGTCACTACAAGGTCAGGTTTTTCGCTGGCCAGACGGACAAGAGGACAGGGTATCCCTATATGCAGATGACCTGCTACTCTATCTCACCAAACCCAGACTAAGCATACCCAATCATAACCCGAATGTTGACGACTTTTGGGGAATTCAGTGGACTGAGTTAACTGGGGTAAATCGGTCCTATTCCCAGTGAAGGCTGACGACCTGGCAATCCCCCGGGACATGCCATATCGGGGGGAGAGAGGAGGTTTCCGCTTTCTGGACATATGGTTCTCCAGGATTCTCTCGGAATATGTGGCACACAACCTGCATCCACTAATCGATCGCTTCGCCGGGGATGTACAGCACTGGATACTCCTTCCTCCTACACTCGTGGGCAGATCAGCCCTCTTTGAAATGATGGCGCTTCCACGCTTCCTTTATGTACTGCAAAATGCCCCATTGGCCATACCAAATTCGGAATTTAACCGAGTGGAGCGCCTAGTCAGGAAACTGATATGGAAGGGCGGGCAGCCTTGAATCGCGCTGACTACGTTGCAACGATCCATCTGGGAGGGGGGGCATAGGACTCCCACACCTTAGATCCTACTACTGGGCCTGTCAATTAAATGTAGTTAATGACCTCCTCCATGGAGACCCCGAACAACCACACATTAGAGCGGAGGAACCCATCATCCAGGGCACCCCACCACTGGAAGCACCATACCAGACCCTAACTAGGTCCCGCCACAAACGATGTCCACCCATATCACGATGATCTGGAGGCAGGCACACACCCACATAGGCTGGGGGAATAGGATCACTATGGCACAACCACTGTGGCACAACGATGGGCTGAAGGAGGTACGGAAGTTGGCTGCATGGACCCGGTGGGTGGAGGCTGGGATAACTACAATAGGAGACATTACTGCTGATGGTTCCATCCTCCCATTCGAAACCCTGCAGCAGAGATTTGGAATATCTGCCGCAGAACATTACCACTACCTACAACTAACATATGCCATTAATGCACATAGGCAGGAGCTTGACGACATACCAGATTACACACCTCTGGAACGCAACTTACTGACACAGCACATCCCCGCGAAGGTTACCACTATTCTGTACAAGGCTATTAACGCGTTCGCCACTCCAGATCTGGTCAGTCTTAAAAACAAATGGGAGCGAGACTGGGGCCCATTGACCTAGAGGACTGGATCCAAATACTTATGCACCCACGCGAAATCGCGATTGACTCCAGAATTAGACTGGTACAGCTTAAGATACGCCACAGGGTGTACTACCCCCGAAGGGCCCTATTTAGCTGGGGAAGGGCTTAGGACCCCAATTGTTTGAAATGCCGGGGGGAGGAGGGCACTTTCATCCACCTTCTCTGGGACTGCCTTAAAATCAAGACATTTTGGACGCAATGCTTTCAACTATTAACGAGAACCCTGGGGTGCACAATAATGCCACAACCTGCAACAATGTTACTGGGGGCCCCAGACGAGAATATCCGAACAAATGGGAGGGTATTTTTCTCTCCATTGCAATGGGCCTGATAAAACGCGATATAGCACAAAAATGGGGAGCCCCGGAATGCCCGTCAGTGGCCCAGTGGTCAAACGAAATGGACATCTGTGCAGCGAAAGAGCATAGAATCTACACAGCACGAGGGTGCCCGGCAAAAGCCACCAAGATCTGGGGAAAGTGGGAGGGCCAGGTGATATAGGACCTGCCGGTCAAAAGAAAAAGAAATGTATACGACCACTATACGGGACATGGTGAGAAATGCAGACCCCAAAAGCAAAGTGCTGAGCGGCAAGACATGAATGGAGTGATGAACTAACCCGGGTGTTGAGGGGACGGAGGGTGGGGGGAAACTGTTGGTGTATTATATGTATGTTTAAAAACCAATAAAATGTTATAAAAAAAAAAACATGTGGCATGTGCCATTTAAACTAACATGGTTGCCACTTTGTTTCAATGTTATTGGCCTGTTAATCTGAGTCCAGAGGACCTTGTTCACACAGTCTATTAGGGGGGACAACCTGCACAGGATGTCATTCCCCAGTAGACAGGGTGTGCCCTCTGGAGTCACGACTATGACCGGATGTTTCACTTTGTGTCGCCCAATTTTTATTTCCAAATCCGCAGTCCCCTCGACTGGAATTTCATTCCCATCGAAGTTCTGGAGTTGTCCATGAAGAGGGGTTACAGGGATCTGGTACCTCTTCCCCCCCTTCCTGAATTTAGCTGCTCAAAGGCCCTTTTTGACAGAAGAGTGGCTTGGGATGCAGTGTCCACCAGCGCCAAAAATGTACATTGCCCTTGCACTTATACCGGGGCATAAAATCTACCCTCTTTCTCCTCCAATGGGCAAAGATAATGTGCATTTTGGGCAAGCTGGGTGGTCAATTTCCTTATTTTTGACTCCGACACAGGGGTAGTTTGTGCATAATTCTGTGTTGGAGTTTGGGGATCTGAAAGAAAAATTTTGCATTTGGGTATTTGGGGAGTTTCGGGCTCCCCTTTTTCTGATTCTGGGCTGCCCCCCCCTTTGTGGAGGCAGTCACCAGAATTGGTTTGTGAGGTTCGGGATCCCTATTACTATTGGGTTTCCTGGATGCTCATTCTGGGATTCAAGGATGGGCGATTCTGACTCAGTCCCCACATCCACCCAGTCTTCATTTAGATCACTTGGGACCCATTTTTATTTGGGAGGAGTTCCCCTGTCCCTGAAGGAGAAGATCTTTTTTCCCAGAATCCTGTAAGGATTCTTCCCCTTCAAATTGGAGGACACTAACTTCCTCCCCAAAATGTGCCCTTTTTAGTTCTTTATTCCTCCTACCCACCCTCTGTTCCTTGGGTTGCAGATTTTTGGGGGCAGGAGATTTTGGTTCTGGTTCCTGGGTATCCAGGGGCTTTTCACAAGTGAGGAAGGAAGCTTCCTCTAGGGCTTTACACCTCCCACCCCCCGTGCCTCCTCCTCTGGAACCGGTGAGTTGTCAGGGTTCTCTCCCTGTCATTGTTCTGGGGTGCCAGATCTTTGGTTGGTGGGGTTCTGAACCGCCATGTTAATCTGAGGGTTCTGTTGAGCCCTCAACATGCAACCCATATCCTGGGTTAGGTTCTGGTCCTGGCACTCCAGTTAAGATAACCCGTTCTGGCTGGTACGGGGGTCGTTGTTCAAATCTAGGTGGATCACGGGAAAGGTAACTATCCCTTCTCCCGTAGTACCCTGGAGATTGTGAATTTTGGTAACCCTCCACCCTTGGACTCCGCTCTCCCGGATTGAGTTGTCTGGGCTCCTGAAATTGGGGAATGAAAGGAGGGTTGTCCTGCAGGTTGGGGTTTTGTGGGTACCGGGGAAATAAACTTAACCCAACATTTGGGGGAATTCATGCCCTCCTGGGGGAAGTTAGGAGGGAAGTTTCCTGGGGCGGTACCTACCTGATTGGATTCCCCCCCCTGGAGCTGGGGGAGTCCATACATACCCCGAGATTGATCGGGTGCCCTTGTATCGGGGGCTGATATAATCAGGGGAGTTAGGCGTCCTATTAGTGGGATTACCTCCCTGACTGCCACCAGTTTATGACTGGCCTGAAGGCCTTCTGGGTGTCTGATTTTGCTGATTTTGTGTAGGTACATTTTAAAGCTCCCCCATTTCTAGGTCTAAAACGGGGGCATCCTTCACCTCCGCCACCTTAGCAGCAGCAGGGGTGTTGGCTGGTTTGGGGTTCTTGGGCAAATTTTTATTTTCTGCAGGTTTATGGACTTCATAAACGAGGGTTGCCTGCTCTACGACCCAGTCCAGAGATCTTTTGTCATGGAAATCCCTCACCAGCTGGGTCATGCTATGCTTGGGGAGTGCATGAAAGAAGGTGTTTACAAACTCCCTGCTATCCGTGCGCACCCTCCTAGTGGTTTGTGCAAAGGCGCATTTGAGCTCCTGCATACATTCTCGTGGGCCCTGATCTTCCCCGCACTGCAGATTGTAGGCCACTTTGCAAGCCTCTTGGGGGTTTCTGTGGGCGGAAAAGTGTTTCAAGATGTCCGCCCTGTAGGTGGACCATCTTGAATGGTTCTGGTCCTCCAGTCCAGCAAAGAAGCTAGAGTACTTGGGGGGAGAAGATCCATTTTACATATTCTATGCAGCTCTGATTGTCTTTTAGATGAAAAGTGTCCATCATCTGCAAATAGAGCTCCAAGTGTTCCCAAACAGAATATTTTGCGTTTTTATGGTATGGGGTTATGAAACTCCTAATGGCCTTAATCTGCCTAATGGGGTCTTTTGTCATAACTCTCTTGAGTTTGTTTGCCTTCTTTGGTTTAGTCGCCCGAGTCTACTCGCCCTCAGACTCAGAGGCGCTACTACTTGAGGTGCCCTCATGATCATCTAGGCACTCCCTGATTCTGTGAGCTGGAGAGGGGCTCACAGAATGGAGGGGCCTAGTTTCTCCACTCCCGTGGTGCTCAGGAGAGTAGTCTTCTGACTCTTCCCTGCTCCCAGGGTTGGCCGAGTATCCCTCCCACTGCTGCCCTAATTGGGTAGAGGTCTTCAGGATGCTCTTTTTGGGCCTCATTTCATTCGGTTTTTCATCAAATTGAACCAACTGGTCCCTTGGAAGGTAGTATTTCTGTGGATCTAATTCACTGACTCTCCCCTCATAAGAGACTATCTTGTCAGAGACATCAGCCTCAATGTTTGAATATCCATATAGGGACGCCCGTCCATCAATTTCTGGGTGGCGCTGATCTGTCAGTTCCATCATGCTAATTCTATTGAATTCTGCCGGACTCATGGTTTCCGGGTCATGTGAACCGGTAGACATGAAGTTGGCAGAGTTCACAGTATTAAATGGGTTTGAGTCCCTTATACAATGATCAGGGGTTACCCTGTCCCCCTCTACCTGTTTGGGGTCCCTCCAGTTAGGATTAAATCTAGCACCCTCTTTCTCTAACCTCAGTAGTTTCTCCTTCTCAGCCCCTACTTCTTGATAATAAGCAAATATCTTAGCCTTTTGCTCAGCTATCAAGGCTTTACTGGCCTCTATGACCTACTCTTGCCCTGCCACTTGTTTGTGGAGCCCGTCATTCTTTTCACAGAGGGCCTCATTGTCTCTCTGTGCTTCCTGTATTATTTGGGAATTAGACAATTTCTGTTGCAGGAGACTCACCTCCTGAGTTTTTGCATCTTCAGTCTGGGTGTTCTCTTCCAGCGCACCTTGTCTGCCATGCTCCAGTAGATTCCCATACTCTGTTTTGAGACTGGAGGGCTATCTCACTTCCCTGTAACTCCATTTTTAATTTGCTTACTTCCTGGCCTAGGGCGTCTCTCTCCTAACTTAGTGCATCTCTGTTCAGCTAGCTCAACCCTTTGTTTCCTGATGGTATTCAATTTCTGGCGCTCTTCATCAAATTCTGTTTGAGAGTGGAGGTCTCTCAAAATTAACTTATTATTTTCCTCTTTCAGTTTCTCTATCTGATCTTGTAGGGTAACTATCTGCTCTGCGCAGACCCTGTTATAGGTTCATTGTTGAGTTAACTTGTGTTGACTCTCTTCTAGAGAGTCAACCTTTTCCTGACACTCTAGTCTTACTGTGTCTAATTGGGCCTCTTGTTCTACATTATTCTGTTGTTGGAGGACCAAGTCCTCTTCATTTTTTTATATGTAATTGCCAGATTCTACCTCCAGCTCTTGGCTCTTTTGTAATTTTTGTTCTGCTAATTTTAGTGCTACCTGAATTTGATTTAATAATTCAGATTGAGTCTGCGCTAGAGTTTCATTTTCCTCCTGCTTTTCCCATATCACTCCCATGTGGAGTTACATGTAGGCAGCGATCCTGACCATTTCTATTTGCTCCTCTTTAATTTTTGGGGTCATATATAATTCCCTCAAAGCTTGGTGTAATAGGCCACCGTCCTGCCATATATCGAGGTTCATGGCGGTGACCTGTTGTGTTATTTCTTGTAGCAAGACTTTTTCATCCTGTTCTGGCCACTCACCTCTGACAAATACCTTGAGCAGAAGGTGCTCCCTAGCCATATTGATTTCTACTACGGTCATTTTAGACATGTTCTTTCTTGATTAATGTATTTATTTAAATAAGGGTAACCTGTATTCTATTGCTTTTCTTTATATTTTGGGGTTGATTACAGTTTTACTTTTAGACACAGGCCTGAAATCCCGGCTACCAAGCCCCCAAGTTTAAGGATTTCAATCAAGCGGCACACACCTTGGTCTCGGCCTAGTATGTAGCGCACAATTGAGATGCTTTTCTCCTTATTTGATGATGGTACACCACTCCTATCACACTCCCTTTTCAAATACCCCGGGTCACAATGGACCATGAACCAGGCTGCTTGGTAAAATGCAATATTTTATTTATTTTAAAATGCAAAAGAAATCATACACTTTTTAATTTGGGGCATCAATCACCAATGGGGTGATAATTACAATGAGAATGTGAGCATTTGCATTTGGTTTAACCTTCTAGTGGAACAGATACACAGCACAGCGGAATAGGAGCACTTTTTGGTTTAGGAAAGATAGCACCCAAGTTAGGATGTCCCCCTGCAATGTTCCCTCAACCCACAAATAATCAATTCTGAGTGGATAAACAGAAGCAGCAGGTAATCAGGAATAAGAAACAGGAGACGGAATCCAAACCTTCCCTCCCCAAATAAGAGAGAAAAACAGATTTTAAACCCCTTGCAATGTTATGAAATGATACTCGGAAATGGACAAATAAATAATGAATGTGTGTTAAAAACCTTGAAGGAAATATAATTCCTCACTAAAGCAACAATACGAAGACACTAACAATCAGAAAGAATGGATTACCAAAAGCATACCGTTTAAAACAGATTGCCGCAAAATGACACGTGTAAAGGTTGCATTTTTCAATTCCTGCCTTATATTACACAAACGGTTTTTACTAAAAATGGGTGAAATACAGTGATTTTGGGCTGGGGGATAGAGGTATATCACAGGGATAATATGGAGGTGAAAGTAAGTCTCTAGCTGGTAAATTGGATGAGTTATGCAAGATATAAAAAGGTGCGCTTTGAGTAAAATGAAAACGTGAAATAGGAAAGGAAATCAGTTGTGACAAGAACAGTTTTACTCTACACTAGAATATTCAGGCTAGGCCACCAAAGACAGACACAGTAAGATCCAAGGTTGATTGGCAAGTTCAACCCTATCACCCCAGCGCCCAACCCTGGCGGAAACCAGTCCGATCACTTGAAATATGACTAATGGCATAGGATTACACAAGACAACATTGAAAAGAGAGATGGCGCTAGCACTAGAAAGCAAGGGCAGGGTTGCACTGATAATTCTGACAGTTTTACAGATTATCAGGATAAGGATAGAGAGTGGGATAAGGACAAAGGCAAGACAAGATGTACTAGGGATTTCTATGGGGTTGTGATCACAGTCCACTTTTAGTTTTGGGATTTTTGGACCGTCAATAGGGTCTGGCCACTACACGGCGGCACACCTGGCAAACAGCTGTGCCGTTCTGGTCACCGGATGGCACTTGTGAACTGGCAATTCTGGTCACTGCATACTAAAGGTCAGCTGGATGGCAGGATAGCAGGATGGCAACGGACATGCAGTTAGTGGGCAGCAAGCCAGGCTGGTTCAGGATGCAAAAGGTACCACAGCGTTCCCCTTTTTAATGGGAGATTAGTGGGTTTTCAGATTTGAGACCTTGCTGGGAATAAGATCAACACTTCTTGAGTTTTGCAGTGGGCCCTGGAGTAGGGTTAGCAATGCTTTGGCCGTATAGTTGGTGTCTGCAATCTGGCTGGTGAATGGAACAGGAACGCAGTGCAGGAACTTCAGGAAGAGTGTGTGTCTAGAGTCTTGTCAGGGACTCTTATTTATAATACATAGTGACATCATTGAAATATATGGCTGGGCAGCGTCTGCTAAACACGCCTCTACCAACTGGATTGGGCAATCAATGTTGGCTGCCTCCCCTAGGATGCGACTCAGTTTAGGGGTTGTACTTTTATGAGGTGAAAAGACTTCCCACAGACCATTTTGCCAAAAATCAGTCATAACAGAATTCACACATTTGTACAGTTGTGGCATATTACCCAATGACATGAGCAGGTTACATATTTTATGCAGACCATTCCACTCCAACTCTGAACTCTGTGAGACATTGTTTCGCCCCTCTGATACATTTTGGTCATTTTGAGTATGAAAGATTCGGCCTAAAATTCCATAACTTTATACACATGTGTGGTTTATCATAAGGGATGCAAGTATAAAACTTTGCATTGCATCATTGATACTTTACTTATAATCCCCAATACTTTGCCATTTCTATTCCCAAGGTGTCATTGACTTCTACAATGTCTCAAAGTATAAAACGCAAAATCACTTTTAAACTGCAGGATTTTTACAAAGTCTTGCTGTGGAGATAAATGTCTTTAAAGTTTATTTATAAAATAGTCTTTAGAAGCAAATGGCAGTCCTTTGTCCTGCCCTAGACCATTTTTTTTTCTTCTTCAGCTACCACCAACTGTCACTTCCTCCAAAGGGAGGAGGGGTTTTTCCAGCTTGATTGAAGGTTTATTGCCCCTTATCCACTTCACACTTTGATGTCCAAGAATTTCTATTGAAAGAGGCCCCTGCCCAGACTGAAGTCTGATTAGTATGTGAAGTTTCTTTGTCCTGGTCTGTCACAGTTTTCCAACCTAGCAATTATCACTTCTGTGTCCTGGAAGTTTATGGTGGCTCCCTTCCTCGGGGGAAGACTTAGCTCTGCCAACTAGAATAACTTGTTTTTGGAAGCTTTCAAAATCTAGCCAAGTCGGTTTAGAACCTTTCTTTTCTTTTCTTTGGTCCTGAATAAAAAAAAGCCTGTGGAAAATAATTAGCTCATATGTGTCTCCCAGCAGCCAACCCCCTCTCATTGCTAGGCACAGACAAGCTTTCATTCAAAATATTACTTTTCCTTTAAAACGGGCATTTATTTTTCTTTGGTTTGCAAAGCCCATTTTACACATGTGGTGAAAACTGCTAGCATTTCCTTTCAAATTTGATTTTGCCATCTGACTTTCCAATATTGTCGTGCAGCCATAGTTAGTTTCTTGTACACAACAGTCTGTACAAGGCAAAGGTCTCCTGGAATTGACATGTGCACAGAGCTATGATTTCTTGTGCAGGGTTCATTCCTTTGACACTTTGTAGCACAAAATAAAGCGTTTCCCATGCACGGCAGAAAGTGAACATTTCTTGGGCCTTTTTTTTCCAGATTTGGCTTAACGGGGCCTGTCATTTTTAAATCATGCCTAGTTTAGCTGAGGCACAATGAGATATACTGGGCATGGCAGTGCCTTATTGATCCCAGTGGTTTAAGAAAGAACAGATGGAATTAGCGTCAAAGAAGCATTTTTTAAAGGTGAAAAAGTTTCCTTTTCAATGGGGATTTTGGGGTTTCAGCAAAGCAGTGCTGCCTTTTCACTTTATTCCATTTGTATGTGTCAGAACACACTGGCACGCTCCTTCAATGTGTCCCTTAGTTCCATCTTGCCTGATGTGTGCTTGGCAGGACGGTGCAGCCATCTTTTTGTTGCTGCAAAACGCAGTTTTGAGGCCATGGCACTCACAAGAGCCTGCGCAGCCATTTTGCTGTATCTGCACAAATGCAGCTTGGTAATGTGGAGAAATACTGTTGAGTGGGTCAATATATCCCACAATTGCCTTCGTTAACATATTTGTTATCTTTTGCCATAATGAGATAGGAGAGCTTTGCAACCCGTAAGGACATGGCGCACTGTTTCTATCAGCTTGGTACATAGTCTGCACAGTCGCCTGTGCCGCTGGGTACCACACCATGCTCCTGTGTACTCATAGACTCGTATGTTTAGGCGCAGATGGATAATAAATCTGCATAATTTCTTACTTGTCCATTTAACCAAATATGTCTGGGGTTCGTTAAGGGAAAATCCCTGCTTTATGTACTCTGCATACTTCTGTTTGGTATTGAGTCGATCTATATTTACTACCTTGTCATAATATGTTGACTTTTTCTGAGTTTCACTTTAAACTGCTCTAATTCCCCCCCCCCCCACACCCCAAGGCAATGCAATGTGCATTGTACCCAGATGATAAAGGGCAGTAACCCTGTGTATGCCACATTTTCCTTGGTTTCTCTCGTTGTATTAACTAGCCACTTAGTGTGCTCCACCAGAGTATTTTTCAGTATAAGGGCCTCATCCACTTTATATACCGAGGTAATATCTAACAGAGTGCTAGACATTTTCCAACATGTTAATAACGAAGTTAACCCCAGTTTGAGGCGTAAAGCCTCGACTGCTACTGCCAATGTATGTGCTCTGCAGGGAGAGTTTCTAGGGCATACATTATTGCAGGTATTACACTTTTCAAATATGCTTCACGCAGTTTCATGCACCTTCCATTGGGGGAGTTTGCCCCATACACACCGGATCTGCACGCCCTTGCCTTCTGGCGGCTCTTTGCCCAGTCCCCCACTCCTGCACCCCACCTCCCTCTCCCTCCCCCGTTGATGGCGTGTTTGACCTCTCAATAGGTGCTCAGGCACCCCCACCATTCCTGCATTAACTGACCTAAGTAGCTTTGGCCCTTCTGCATGCTCACTTTAATGCATGAAGACCTCCACCCTCAAGTTAGCAGACAGTCCCTGTTGCTAGCGGTTAACGTTTAACCCCTTCCCTTTTGTTTCTTCCCTCCCTTTCTTTTGTCTCTGCGCAGGAGACTACAGCACTGCTCTCCAGTTCAGCAATTCCTGAACTCTGACAACCCAGTTTGTGTTGTGAATTACGGTCCTGAAGAAGATGGCTCCACTTACCTACGCCATTGAAACCGGTCGACCCCTTTCGGTCATGAGGGCTCTCATGACCCACTTTTGATCTCTCCCACATCAACAGAGAGACTTTGTTTTCTGAAAATTGCTTACTGCAGCAAACTCATTACCATCGAGTGAGCTTTTTTTACAAGAGCTAATCCTTTACCCCCCCCCCCCCCAGCCCTCCGGCTGTTTTTATTTCTTAAACCCGCCAGTGGGTTCTCCAGCTGTACTGTTTTGCACCCCAACCATAGTGACCTAGGGGCTGTATTAAAAGTGTACATTTTGGATGGAATACAAATAGTTGACCTGCTCCTCAGGTTGTACCCTTAACCACAGCAGTCACAGAATCTAATCCATAGCTCTGTGGACCACTGCTATACCACTCTGGAGAACACCATTTTTAGAATATTTATTTTTGCTCATTGGACTATTTTGTCTGCCTTCAAACACTGCCACTAGTATAGAAGGTTGAGGGACAGTTCTCTCCTCTATATCGGTTAGATAGGCGATACATCACGCGCCACCCAGGGACAGGCACCCCTGCCAGGGACAGGGTGTTCTTCTCTAGGGTGAGATACGCCGAGCCGGGTGGCCCTCTTTGGTTGCATTAGAACGTTAGCATATGCTTTACCTTCTTTTCACTTTTCCCATGTTTGACATGTCTTCTGAATAACTACCTTCCTTGAAAACCGTTGTTTATTGTGCTACTACATGTTTCCTTGTTAACGGTTAACAGGACGACCGCGGCTAGACTGTGTCCTTCAGCCTTCTCAAGCTATCCCTGTTTGTTTCATCAGTTGCATCATATACCTTACCCCCAGAAACTACAATGTAGTGTTTTCTTTTGTCCATCTTAACACCATCTGTGATCTGTACCAGAATCGACATATCTTGCACATAATCCAAGATTTGGTAGGGGCCCCTCTTAGTTGCTTCCAACAGAATTGTATTTGCCAGCACAATACGTGTAGCTGACCACTGGATTCTATTCCTCTGAAGATTAACAGTGGCTAACACCTCTATAGGGTTCTTATTTGTGGCCCTCTGATTTATAACAGATAGTCGCATTGTCACTTATTAAACTAAATCCTATTGATGTTTCTCCTCGTTTCAAGATTAGGAGTCATAAAGATTGCATCCAGACACAAGGATTGTCCTTGCGCCCTCCATGTAGGGTGATTCAAGATGTTCAACTCATCAGAGATTCCCAATAATTGCAGACCAAAATCACTTAAGACAACCACCCATTTTCTCCCCTTTTCTATAAGAAGAGCCTGTCTTGCTGTTAATGGGTTTATTACCCTAGACGTTTTGCCGTCTCCGCCAGCACCAAGCTCCAACTCTTCCAATGATAGGCAGTGAGCGTTAAATCACCAGCTACTAAAGCTGCTCTCTCACCCGCCTTACCCTTCATTTGCCAAGATGTCAACCTCTTAGCTACTTTTCCTTGCAGAGCCATAGTAATATTACATTCTGCCGGATCATATAATGTAATTATTAGCGTTTTAGTATTTTTTTCTAACAAAACTGCTTATCACTGCCGCCATCAAGTACTCTGTGTGTAAAACACTCATAAAGGGTATAATCTCAAGTTGAGCTCTTGCTCTAATGCAAACACCGCCATATTGGTGGCCTTCTCTTCCTTTCTTTGCAGGTTGAGTCAAAAGCCTATAACCATCTATCAGTAACTTGTCATGCCCTTGTCTCCTGCAGCACAAATATATCTGTTGTACTCCCACACTTTTGACCCTCTTGATTCACCATAAACGAGTGGAACACCCTAATGTTCCATGATAAAAATGTCAAACCCTCTATATTATTTACATTGTATCAATGGGGTATATTCTGCACCAAACTCCCCTGGTGCACACTTGCATTCTCATCTCTGCTTCCTTGCCCTTGGTAATGCTGGTTCTGCAGTACTTCAGAAAAGGACTGATCATACATCCTTGTGTTAACCTGCATTTCAAACCCCATGTGTGCAAAGGTTTCACAATAGAAAATCAAGTTCTGCACAATAATAGGTGACACAAAGGTTATGATAGCCCAATTAGATCTGCCTCCCATTCTTGGCAATTCCACTTTGTGAATATCACTTTTCGTAATTATTCTCAGATCAGGATTCAAGTGTATGACTTGCAAGTGATAGGTATGACATAAGAATGGGCTATTGTTAGATGTCACTACTTCTGTAAGAAGCAAAGCTTCTGGGGGAACCAGGTATTTTGCTGGGGGTACAAGAGCTCCTTTTGGGATTTAAGACCAATTCATGTGTACCATGTTTCCACGTCGCCACCTTGGTCCCATTGGCTTACATATCTACGAACAGCTCCCGCAGTACATTTACTTATGGATGTAGCGGTCTGGCATTTTTCTTCATTGATCTCATTGGCAACTAAACATGGCATAGTTTGTGACACTTTAGTAGCTGTTCAGTAGTAATTGGGTTAACCGGTTTATTCTGATTTTTATCCAGCTGCATTTTCACCCCACATGAATCACACCATTTATCCAAAGTTTGATTAGATTTCCTTTTTCTTAACATCGGTTTGCCCTTTTTACACTTGTCCGCTTGTGTCATGTAAGGAACTCATGGTGGCAACAGTAAAGATGGACACAATTGATCACAGTTCAAAGGTGTTCATTAAACTGTATAGGTAGGTTGGAAAAACGCCTAATCTAAACCTAAATCAAAGATGGGAGCAAGCTATGACCATCAAATAATAAGGCAGTCCTAGTGGCATCTTGTCAAATAAAAGGGCCTATACTAAGAAAAACCTATTGCCAATCCTTACAACTAAATACAAAAAAAGAGTGTCGGATAGGGTTCACAAGAAAGAAAAGTGTTCACAAATAAGTCAGGATGTGGTAGCTGGGGGTCTCCCTTGCCCACATTCTAAGCACAGGACAAGGTGGGACTCCTGAGCACAGCACATGCTCGAGCTTTCCCAGCACGTGACTACAGTTCCGTTCTCCAGTATCAGGGCCTTCGGTGGGTAAGTCTCTTTTCTACAAAAGTCTCTTGCCTCCGAGGACCTGATGTGTTTAAAATAACAAACAAAAAGTTCCTTTCCATATGTGCGTTGGGTAATTACTTTTCACCTCTGGATCTCCCTCTTCCGGGCTCAGATCCACAAAGGTTCCTAGCTTTATCAGGACCTTCAGTGGTTAGATCGCTTGTTTCAGAGGGCCCGCTATATTCAAAATAATAAACAAAAGTTTGATTTGCACTTGGGTGAGGATTCTTCACCCCTTGGTCCCCCTCTTGTGGGCTCAGAGCCCTCTCGAAGATCAGCCTCCCTCCGTCGGGTTCACTATGGCTTTTCCCAGATCAATTTCACCTGTAGCATTCAAAAATCTTAATATCTGTTTAAACAGTCCACTGTGGACATCCCTCCATCTGGTTCACTCTTGTCAGCAGTGTTCATTTGGGGCATCAGGCTTCGCCCCATTCTATCGGCATCCCTCTGTTGGGTTCTCTCTTGCCAACCACACAGTTCTTTCTCCTTTCTCACTATGCGGGATACGTCTCCCTTAGCTTTCCACTTCCATGAAGGTCAAAGACTTTCCACAGTGCAGGGGGTTTTGCTAGACCCCTGTATGACCATTTTGACCTTTTCCTTGCAGATCTCCTAACAAATGGGGATCAACCAGTCTCTTGAGTGAGCACCCATGTGGTGCCAGACCCCTCTGCAGCGGGTTTTCCCCCCAAGACATTAATAGTTCTTTGACCTTTCCTTAATTTGCCATTAGCAACTTTCGTTCAACACAGTTTGGTTTCTTATCGGTTCTCCCCTCGACTCACCGGCTGCGATGAACTGCTTGGCTTTTCTTGTATCTGGTGTCAAGGACGATACGGTGGCAAGCGTCTCTCCCTGTCCCGATTATCAGTGTAGGCATGCTCCGTGTACCATTGACATCTGCTGCAACACACGCTGGCTATTGTTCGCAGTCTTACGATTCCTTCCACACAGGCTTCGCGGGTCTGGGTCAGAAAGCGCAAGGTCGCTTCTCTCCTCGTCACCCTTTCGGTTCTCGCTGCCTTTCTCCTCCTCTTGAGCTGCCGTGTTTGGATAGCTGTCTTGTTAATCGGGTGCTCTCATGCTCCACCTTTTATCCCTGTTTGGAAAGGAAAGGGCTGTCCGGTGTGTGTAGTTACTATTAATTGCCTGACTCTGGCTGACGCTTGTGTTGGGACATGTCAGGTAAACGGCACTGTGGTTAGTCTGTTGTTTTTCACGGAATGGGAAAGTGTTCATGTTAGACAAGGGTGATGGTAGAGTTTACAAATATCCTATGGGATAGGATGGGGAAAAAGTGTTGTTTGGAATTATAACCCTCGTATTAAGGGGGGGGGGGGGAATGACCGAGAGTATTATCGTGAAATGAACAGGGGGGGATTGTGGGAACGGTAGTGTTTTGTCAAAGTAGACTGGGAGTGCAGGAAAGAATAAGCAGCGGCACGTGTAGAAGAATGATTGGGAGTATTCAGGTAGGAAACAAGAAAACGGGGATTCTGGCAGTTGTGGTTTTTGAGTGCAACAGGGTTTGGGCTCCTAGGGGATTTACCAGATATGGAGGGGGTCTTTGGATTTGGATAAGGGAAATTATTTGGGTGGAAGGGAGGTAGATGTGGAATAACGTACAAAAGTCACAGGGACTTTTTACTCCTCGCCTTCGTCCCTTTCTCCGGTATACCGCTCCTCACCTGGGGCATTCCCCCGAGCATAACCCCAGGCTCGCCTACCCATGTGAACCTCTCTCGCACGTCCACCCACAGGGTTGGGATCTGAGAGCACCAGCCCTTCCCTGGCCACCTGAATAAGGGCTTCTCTCTGGAGAATACCCTCAGGTTTCACACAGTCAGTATGTAACAATCCTTTTCCTCGATGCAGTTTAGTTCTTTGTTATTTGAAGTAGCCAAAGCCTGGCAATTTGTTTTCGTTTTTTTGTTCTTCGGTCCTTGTCCACCTCTCATGGGCCCAGTAACATTGTTAATAACTGTCTTGTCAGCGTCCATGTCCATAGAGGACCCTTCACACTGAGGACCAGGAGAGAAGGATGGCGGAGTGCCATAATCTGATAGATATGTGACACTCCCTAATTCTTCACTGTGGTGATTACTCATTGCCATTCTCTGGCTGTTAGCCAGGATGATGTCAACCACTCGAGCCAGGATAAAGTTCATATGCCTTTGTTCTTGTAGGAGCAAGTTACACGAAGAAAACGTGGCGTCAAACGTTGCCATCCGTGCTGACCATTTGGAGGCACTCAGTTTACACCCATCAACATTAGCCAAAACATCAGCGGAAGGATTCGAAAATTCACTGGAGAAGAAATCTTCAGATGTGGATGAGACTAGTGCCTCCAAATCGGGGGTTGATGATAGATTTGTTCCCATTATCTCACCTTGTGTACTCTCCATGTGATTAAGGGTTACAGAAATCTGCGGTTGTAGATTCAAGCATAATTTCAGCAGCAAGTTGTTATGAAACCTTGTAGAGGGCGTAGGTGAAGTAAAAGCCTCAGGTGCCACTGTGATTGTAGGTTGGCTTTTTGTATGTTAATTACATATGGTTGGTAGAACCCAGTGATTTTAGCCATGCATGCCGTTTTCGCTGCGGTATCAGCCTCCCCATTCACAGTATTTACTTCCACCAATGAGAGTGGCTGTGACTGCAAGGCACTGTTGGTCCGCGCCAGTCTAGATTTTTTCTCCATCATGATTCTAGACAAGCCTACCGATCCCGATTTTGGGTTCGGCACCGGCCTCCAAGAGGGCCCCTGGGACACTCGCGCCAGAGTTCTCCCCGAGCAGAGCATTGTAGCCAAGCCCCTCCTCTTTGCCCCCCAATCGGAGTCGAAGGCAGCAGGGTTTGCTCTGCATTTTATTCCGGCTGCGAATCATACTAGGCAAGCAGCGCAGCGCTGTGTACTTTGTGTGAATTATAGGGGGTTCACTGTTATGCTGAGGAGATCAGAGCAATGCCACGGTCACATAACAGACTTACCAATGTTCTGCTATGTAGGTCATGGTGTAGTGGCTCAGAGATACGCTCTTCCGCACAGCCCGCCGGACTGCCCTGACTGCTACTCAGACCCACTCTGCTCAGCAGGAAACACAGGGTTCTTAGATAATTGACTCCTCAAACAATAGAATGCAATAGCAGACGGCAGGAAGAGAGTGTGACTGCCCTAGCTGCCACTTAGATCCATTCCGTTATATAATTGATTCTAACCTTCAGGTGTGCACTTGAACATATTTTACATTTCTCATTTCTGATCCCGAGCCAAGGTAATGCACTTGCATAATAAACCCTGTCCTTGTACTGAGGACCCCTTAGATTTGTTTAACATTCAATGGCTGAGTTGTGCCAAAATAGATGAAATGCTGGCCTTGACAAAACTCTCTCAGAAGTTTACCCTGTGTATGTACTCCAGAGTCCTGCGCTGTGTCCCGGAAGAAGCACTGTTTTCATGAAAGGGCTAGAACAGGGGGTTATCTAGCCAAATATTATAGAGGTAGTTTCAAAATGGGGCTCTGAACATCTCTGGTACTTAAGATGTGCATGTTCTCTCTACGGAATGTCCACCAAACACAAGCATCTGTAGGGGCGATGCTCCCATGTATTGCAGAGGTTTATGGATGGGGTCAGGAAGTGGAGCATCAACGATCAGTCTGATGGTTCCAATAAATAACAGGTAAAAAATGCAAGTGCAGTACGCAGACTTTTAATTGTCTTTATGCTTGTTGGTATTCTATTTTTCCATATGCCATTTTCGCTTTTTGCTCACAGGGGTCTGTTCTTTATCTGGCTCTTCCTATTGGTGTTAGCATGCACATTAAATGGTCACTAGTGCTGGGTGCCTCCAACTAGTGCTGGGTGCCTCCATTCTACTCTCCCTGCTTCTGAGTCAGGCTGATGTGAGGTCTGCAGTTGGCGTTCCTGCTGCACTGCACCTAACAGCATCACGCTCGCACCCGTGTCTCACAGGCCACACACACACTCAATGAAGACGCCGACACGGGGCGCTGGTTCACATCTGACTGTCTTTATTCAAGTTTTCCCAGGAACTGAACATTGCTCCCAACACCCGCCTCCCTAACCCCAACGTCACTTCCCCTCATGGGAAGACCGCAACGGCCGCCCTCCCCAACAATGATGTGGTGGGGCTGTCAGGTGTTCGCTGCACACCGTGACAGCTGGGTGGATGAGACGGTCTGAAATTGGGGCTCAGCCTTACAGAGACGAAGGGAGGGAATGGAAGACCTACATGCTGTCCCACAGTGCTGTATTCTTAAGAAAACACCATACAAAATGGTTTCCTGGACGCCTTGCACAGTGCTTCACATGCATCGGCGTCAGTACCGTTTTGCAATAGAAAAAATTGTAAAAGCCCTAAGTTGTGCTAATACCAAAAAGTATTCTTGAGTTCGTCGATGTTAAATTGCTTTGTGTCTTTTTTTACTCAAACTTAGATTGAGCATTTCAATTTTTGTCATTGAGCACTTGATTCAGAAAAGTATAACTACATGAACTTACGTTATAGTTGCTTCACTATGCTTACAGGTTTCTGTTAGTTCAAACATTCTGTTGCAATACTTAAATCAAAAACAAGCTTCATTGTACATAGCCCTTGCTTCTTTGATAAACTTGTAAAGTTCCAATGGTATTTAGCAAAAGGTGGAACGTTACTGTGCAAATGAACTAGTGCACTTATATTTTGTTGAGTCACCTTGGCCTTCAATTGTAGTGCGTTTGCTTTACTTGCTAATATTGCCTTGGTTATATCCTGCTAATCAATAGCAAAACTGGTGCCTTTGAGTGCCTCGTTATATCCTACTAATCAATAGCAAAGCTGATGCCTCTGAGTGCATCAACACATGTTTCCCCACCCTGGGTGGGAGTGGTTCTTCAGGAGGCGTGGCAATATATCTGAAAGTCTAGCACCCTTGTGTTTAAAATGGATGATGTCCCTGTTGGTCCAAAGTAAGAATGAAAAAACATTTTATTCCTTCTAGATGGAATTTAGGGACCTGGTGGTAAGTATACTAAGAAAACATTACAAGTGGCTAGAATAAAAAAAATGTTAAAGTGGTGTACTTACTATGTGGATATGTTGTATATGAAAAGATAGAAGGATCCAGCCTGGGTTGCTGGGACTGACAGGTTTGTAGTCTGAAGTACGTCCTGCAAGGTATCATAACGTAAATTATAGTGTGCCATTAAGTACTAACATCATTTTAATCAGTCAGTACTGGCCTAATTAAGTGCTTACCGTTTTGCAATGGCCCTGGCCCATGCACAGCTGTTGTGCACAGTGACAGAGGGAAACAACCTTTGCATTTGCAAATAATCTATTTTTCAGACCTTTATAAACTCACTCTATTCCTACTCCATTTACATTATGGAGCCAGTGGAAGAGTTAGTCTTCGAGGCCCCAAAGATCCCAAATAGTGGAAGGACAGCTGCCACTTACCGATTATCCACGAGGCTAATGGTGTGTGTGTGTGTGTGTGGGCATTTAAGCTGAAATTATTGTCTCCCAGGACAATGACAAGAGAGATTTCAACAGTGTTATACAAAAAACTGTTGTCTGTTGGTCTGCAACTCTAAAGTGAATCTGTATGTAAACAAAATTATTGCATGTAGTTTGGAAATGTCAGACCGTAGCTTCTGTTCCCATATTCACATCGGCATGCATCAGTGAACCTTTGTCTCACTACATGGCCTCTCATGCAAACCTCCCAGCCCTGAAAACATCTAGCAGCTCTGAGTGGTGCCAGCATCTGTCACGTCTGTTCTGCTACTCTCACCTCCTCTGCATGACTTTCTGCTCTCCTGCCTAGGGTTAGTGCTTGCCTTGTCCAAGATGATGCTTATGGGCTCCTTGTCAGGCTTCCTTTAACATTCCTTGGTTTTGCTGGCGCTCCCGACTCTGAGGCCTCCCCTGATATAGGAGGACTTAAGGATCGCCACTGGCCTTTTGTTTCTGCTTTGTCTGGTCCCGAAGTGGCAACGGCCACATTGTATGGTAGGTCCAATAAAGAAAGACTATGGGCCTCATTATGAGTCCGGCAGTAGCCGTGCTTGTAAAAAGAGCACGGCTGCCGCCAGAGTAATTTTTTTCCTGGGGCTGGCAATGGGCAATTACCGGGGCATTACAGCCCCGGCGGACCCGGTAATTGCCCGTTGCCGGGCACTGGAAAAAATTGCTCCCATTCCCATTTGAGTCCCTTTGGACTCGATGGTAAAGGGGAGGCTGGTAGCACCGGCACCATTCAGAATGGTGCCGGTGCTATCGTCAAGGTCTGCGAGCGGGTGCCATTCTGCTCGCCAGGTCAGACCTGGCGGGCAGAGGTCACCCGCCCACAGAACTCGTAGTTGGCCTGTCCGGAAACAACGGTACCGACAAGCTTTCCGGTACTGTTGTTTCCGGACAGGCAAGCTTGTAATGAGGCCCTCTGAATTCTGTGCTTTATTCCTCAACATGGGGAAAGCACTTCACCAGGGGAGATTATCCAAGCAGCACAAAATAGTCCACAAAACATTAGTACAAAAGCAAATTGGTATGATTATGGCACTGGGCTCCACAACACTGTACATCAGATTTTTTTTTACTTTTAGCGTTTTTTATTGACGAAACAAATTGAATATTTTGAGGGACACCACAGTTTGTTCCCACCAGTTCAGAGGGTCACATTTATTATTCGAGGGTATTGGGTCCTCTGACGTATTCCATACCTATGACAGTAATCACCACAGCTGTGCCAAAATCTTTGGCTTCTCTGTCCTGCGTTGATGACGTCGATACGCCACCCTCAAGGACCTCCTCCGACGGCCGACGTCACTGGATGTTATAAGTAGGACGCACGACGCCCGTAGCCTCAGTTCCGTTTTTTCCGCGAACGTGTTTGCTTCGGGAATCTCGGCGCGCCTCGACTTTTGGAGTTTCTGTTGTTTCTCGGTTCTTCGAACCTTTTTGTTGTTTGAAGTATTTCTTCGTGAAGATGTCTACCTCGTCTTCCACACCGCGTCCGGGCTTTAAGAAGTGCGAGGACTGTGGGTCCAAGATGTCGGTTAAGGACTCGCACGACGCCTGCCTCTGGTGCCTCAGGGAGGACCATGACACGGATGACTGTGTCGACTGCCAGTTGCTCACGTCGAAAGCCTTGCAGGAGCGCAAGAAGAAGCTATCGGTAGGTAAGGTGTCCAAGCCCCAGAAGTCGAGGTCTGCGGGGCTTTCGATGGACGACTCGAGGGGCAACTCTCTGCGTCGTCGTCGGAAGTCCAGTGGGTCTCGGTCCCGGAGTCGGTCTCGTCACTCCTCTGCCTCTTCGAGGCACTCCCGGAAGCGCCGTCATCGGTCGTCTTCCCCGTCCTCATCCGAGGACTCCGCCCATCGGCGGATCACTTACCCCACCAAGCATGCGACACCGGAGGAATGGGCTTCCTTCGGGAAGAAAATGTTGGCGATTCTCGAATCACAGGGCACTCGTCCGTCTGCGCCTCTGAGTGGGGTCGGTTGTGATCAGCCGAGAGACACCGCTCGCACGCCTTCAGGCTCGGGTGGTCGTCACGATTCGCGGGAAAGGTCCCGCTCGGACAAGGGGAATCATTCTCGGCATGCCCGGTCCAGGTCCCGCTCCTCGACCCGCTCGAGACTGTGTGAACCTGTGGTGTCTTCACGGAAGACGTCGACGCAGGTGGCGCCGAGGTCGTCGACGGACTCTTTCGAGGGCTTGCCTTCGAAGAAGTAGTCAATCTCCATTGGTGCCCCGGCCGTCGAGGGACACGCTCGGGGCCCCGGCCTCGAGGACTGTGTCGGCGCCGTCGATGCTGTCGACGCCGCGCTCGGCGTCAACGCCAATTCTCTCAACGACTTTCGAGGCTGTGTCGACGGGGGTACCCCGTGGCTAAGGGGAACCACCTAGAAAGGCTCTGGCCAAGGTCAAGCATGGCTTTAGTTCAAGTTCTGTGCCTTCTTACCGCCATCTGGAGTTCATTTCAGAGGTGGATGAGGGCTCTGATGATGGCAAGGTGCCTGACATGGTGCCAGACGAGATTCTCTCGGGCCATAGCCAGTTTGAGGACTTGAGGCAGTCCCTGCATGATGCTAGTGGGCTGGACACCTCTCCGGAGGTGGAGTTTTGTAGGCCTGAGCCTGGCACTCATGCCGATTCTTCGTACCCACACCTTATGTCAAGGGTCACCGAGTACTTAGGATGGTCTGCTCCCCCGGGGGAGTTTGTTCAGGATGACCTTATGGATATCCTCGACATTGGTCCACCAACTGCCATTTCATATGGCTCTACAGAGGAGGGTGGCGGTGGCTTGGACTGCTCCGGAGAGTCTCCCGGCAGTGGGCAAGTCTTTGCCGCGAAAATACCACCCAGCCAGTAGTGACCCCTGCTACTTGTCCAAGCACCCTACTCCGGAGAGTTTGGTGGTGCAGGCGGCTATGGCCCCATCAAAGCAGGCGTCGTACCCTAACATCCCTCCTGATAGGGACGACAAGCGTTTTGATGGCTGGGCGAAGAAAGTGTTTTCTGCAGGGGGTATGGCGCTTCAGGCGGCCAACTCCATATGTGCCTTGTCATGTTTCACGCACACTCTGTGGAACTGTCTTTCCTTGGCGGCTGAACATATTCCCGAAGGGGACGAACGGGATGGTTTCCTTGCCATGGTTCAGAATGGCAGGGATGCCATGTGTGAAGCCGTTCAGTCGGGTTTGGACATGGCAGATTGCGTCAGCCGGTCCATGGCGGCCAGCACCGTGATACGCAGGTTTGCGTGGTTGCGGAAGTCGGGGTTTGATCCTGATGTGCAGGCCCGGCTCCTCAAAATGCCCTTTGATGGGGAACATCTTTTTGGCAGCAAGGCTGACGAGAGCCTTGAGAGGTTGCAGACCTCAAAGACTGCAGCGAAGTCGTTGGGCGCTGCAGTTCGACAACCTGCGCCTTTTCGTCCTAGGGGACAGCAATGGAGGGGAGGTTCCTTTCGTTATTACTCATCCTTTGGTAAAGCGAGAGGAGCTGCCAGTCAAAGGGGCCACCGTAGGAGTGCCAGAGGTGGAAAACAAGGTACTCGAGGTGCCAAGGCCGCTCGGGCTGTTGCCTCTTTGCCATCAGGCAACGCCGCAGCCGCTTCAGCTCAGTCATGGGCCATGTCCCATGGTTCGCCGGTTGGGGGAAGGCTGGCGCAGCATCTTGCAGAGTGGCGCGCCATTACTTCAGATGTGTGGGTTCTGGAGATCATAACCCACGGCTACTGTCTTCTTTTCCAGCAGAGGCCTCAAGACAATCCACCGGGGAATCTCTCTTTGAAGAGTCTGGATCCGCTCCTTGCGCAGGAAATTCAATCCCTACTGGAGAAGGGCGCCATAGAACTGGTGCCTGTAGCGGAGAGGAACAAGGGATGGTATTCCCCTTATTTTTTGATTTCCAAGAAAGACGTGGGATTGAGACCCATCATGGACTTGCGCGGTTTGAACAAACTCCTCAGGAAGGACAAGTTCAAGATGGTTACTCTCTCTCAAGTCCTCCAGGCCCTTCAACTTCAGGACTGGTTGGTGTCTCTCGACCTCAAGGACGCTTATTTTCATGTACCGATCCATCCAAAGCACAAGAAGTACCTGAGGTTTGCAGTTGGCGACTCGCACTTTCAGTTTCGGGTCCTGCCGTTCGGATTGACCTCCGCCCGAGGGTCTTCACCAAGCTCATGGTAGTGGTGGCAGCGCACCTCAGGAAAGGGGGGATTCACGTCTACCCCTACCTGGACGATTGGTTGATCAGGGCGCACTCTCCAGAGCAAGTCCTGGATCATCTGTCTGTCACCTGCCACTCCCTCCACAAGCTGGGCTTCTCCCTCAACTTAAATAAGTCCCATTTGACACCAACTCAGAGGCTCCAGTACATCGGAGCAGTGCTCGACACGTCCCTGGGGCAGTGTTTTCCTCCCCAGGTGAGGGCTCATCACATTCAGCAGATGGTGCACAAGTTTCAACTTGCCCAGACTCTCCCAGTGTTCGAGTTCTTGAGACTGCTCAGCCTCATGGCATCTGCATTCTTCTGGTGCCAGAGGCCAGGTTGCGGATGAGATCTTTGCAATGGGCACTCAAGCTCCAGTGGTCTCAGTCCTCCGGCAGGATGTCGGACCCTGTTCAGGTGCCGTCTTCGGTCGCCCAGGACCTTCTGTGGTGGGCCGACAAAGGCAATCTCATGTGGGGGGCTCCATTTTGGCTGCCCTGGCCGGGGTTGACGATCGTGACGGACGCATCCCTCACGGGATGGGGAGCTCATGCCAACGAGTTGACAGTCAGCGGTCGTTGGTCTCCATCGGAGTCCAGACTCCATATCAATCTGTTGGAGCAGAGGGCCGTCAGGCTAGCCCTGAAGGCTTTCCTGCCGACTGTGCGAGGAAAGAATGTCCTGATCCTGACGGACAACACGGTGGCCATGCACTACCTCAACAAAAAGGGGGGGCAGGCTCACTTCCTCTGTATAGGGAGGCGATCAGCTCTGGTTCTGGACAATCCAGCAGGACGTTTCGATCTCAGCAGTTCATCTGGCAGCAGACGAAAACGAGACGGCGGACACTCTGAGCAGGCAGAGCGCGATCTCTCACGAGTGGGAGTTTGCTCAGGAGATTCTCCTGGTGATCTTCGCCCTTTGGGGGACCCCTCAAGTGGATCTCTTCGCCTCCAGTGTCAACTGGAAGTGCGAGAGGTTCTGCTTGCGGGAATTTCCTCCAGAAGGAGCCTTAGGAGACGCGTTTGTGGTGGAGTGGTCATTCCCACTGCTGTACGCGTTTCCTCTAGTCCCCATCATCCCGCAAGTACTGCAGAGGTTACGGAGGTCCGTTCCCGGATGATCCTCATTGCTCCGGCGTGGGCCCGGAGGACGTGGTACCCGGACCTTCTTGACTTGTCCATCTACCCTCCACGTCGTCTTCCCTACCGAGACGATCTGCTCTCACGGGAGGGGGGTCAGGTTCTCCATCCAGAGGTCAGGTCCCTCAACCTTCACGCTTGGTTTCTGAAAGGTTGAGGTATAAAGATTGGGACCTCCCTGAAGACGTGATGGAGGTGTTGCTTTCGGCCAGAAGGCCCGCAACTATGTCCCTGTACTGTGGCCGTTGGATAAAGTTCTGCGACTGGGCCAGGGTTAAGAATATGGCTCCTTTTGCATGTGAAATACCCATGGTTCTGTCTTTTTTGCTTTCTTTGGCCCACAGGGGCCTTCAAGTGGGTACCATTAAAGGTTACTTGGCGGTGCTGTCCATATTTAAGCGCTCATCTGAAGAGTGTTCCTATTTTAAAATTCCTTTAATTTCTCAGTTTCTGAAAGGGCTCACTAATGTGTTCCCTCCGTTGCCTTTCCAGGTGCCCGGTTGGGATTTGAACCTTGTTCTCAAGTTTCTGATGGGTGCTCCGTTTGAGCCTTTGCATTCATGCACTTTGAGACTGTTAACTCTTAAAACTGTATTTTTAGTTGCGGTCACTTCCGCTCGCAGAGTGAGTGAGTTACAGGCACTTTCAGTTAAGCCACCCTTCACTGTGTTTCATAAGGACAGGGTTGTCCTTAGAGTTCGTCCTCCTTTTCTTCCGAAGGTGGTGTCGGAATTTCATTTAGGCCAGAAGGTTGTTCTGGCATTTTATCCTCCTCCACATCCTGGTAAGGAAGAGGAGAGGCTTCATAGGCTTGATCCTAGGAGAGCGTTAAGCTTTTATATTTCACGCATGTCCCGGGTCAGAGTGGACGATCAGCTCTTCATTGGTTACGCTGGAAAGCATTTGGGACAGGCTGTGACGAAACAGACTTTGTCTCGCTGGATTATTTTGGCTATCTCTGAGTGTTACCGCTTGGCGGGTAAGGACGCACCGGTCGGCTTACGAGCCCATTCTACCAGGGGTATGGCTGCCTCTACTGCCCTGCAGAGGGGTGTTCCTATTCGTACCATCTGTGATGCAGCCACCTGGGCTTCGGTACATACTTTTGTACGTCACTATTCCCTCGATTCCATCCGGGGGCAGGATCTGGCCTTTGGCAAGGCGGTCGTTTACTCCGCAATTGGATTGGGCATGCTAAATTTCTGTTTTCTAAATTCTTTTCCCACCTCCTTGCATTGGTACTGCTTTGGGAGTCCGTCATAGATATGGAATACGTCGGAGGACCCAATTCCCTCGAAGAACAAGTTACTCTCTTACCTGGTAATGTTCTTTCGATGGGATGGTCAGACGACGTATTCCATATCGCTCCCTGCCTACCTTCCCCGCTACAGAATTTCATATGCGATTGCAGCTTACGTTCCGCAAGGCTTTGTGTGTCAGACTGGCAGAAGACTGGTGGCACACGTTCTGGGGGAAAAAACTACAACTGAGGCTACGGGCGGTGTGCGTCCTACTTATAACATCCAGTGACGTCGGCCGTCGGAGGAGGTCCTCGAGGGCGGCGTATCGACGTCATCGACGCAGGACGCAGACGCCGAAGATTTTCCGAAGCAGCACAGCTGTGGTGATTACTGTCATAGATATGGAATACGTCGTCGGACCATCCCATCAAAAGAACGTTACCAGGTAAGAGAGTAACTTGTTCTTCTGGTATGTTTAATATAACCCTGCTACCAGCGGAAATCCAGTATGAGTGCTTAGTAACCAATGTTCCTTGTGACAGTAATTCATACCCAGAATGTGGTTCTCAGTTTATTGACCAAGATAATCTGGGGGGTGCTGAAGAGATGAGTTGACCTCACTGCAGTCTTGCGCCCATAACACCTGGCATTATCTTGTTCCCAAGATGAGCATGTTGTGCTTGAGATATCCTCCCTGCTTTGACCTGTTAGGGAGAACTCCCAGGCAAGCATGGTGGCCTGCTAGGAGTTTGCGAACTCCGAACACGTGGAAGGCCTAATTCCTTCCCATTTCCCAAAAGGAACACAAAACCAGCTAGGTAGCAAGTTCAACTGTGGTTTATTACA
Source organism: Ambystoma mexicanum (assembly GCF_040938575.1). Lineage (NCBI taxonomy): Eukaryota > Metazoa > Chordata > Amphibia > Caudata > Ambystomatidae > Ambystoma > Ambystoma mexicanum. The sequence goes on along the minus strand of NC_090932.1, from coordinate 601,791,135 downwards.
GCCAACAAACCAACAGGGAAAAGCACACGGATAGAAGTCCATGAGTACTCTGCATGAACAATGGCTCACAGACCAGTTTTTAGGCAAATCCATGTTCCACGTCACAGTGATATCACAAACTAGGCCCTTCTCCAGAAAACCTATCACCCTTCGGGCTTGGTTGTTGAGTAGTAGTCCCCTTATAGCAGCCCCTATAGATATTAGTTCATTGGACTTCCCACGTCAGGTGTCATGCCTGACTCATCCCCGAAAAGTGTTACTTACTACATTGTTTCAGTATGTGGACCCACTGATTGGATTGGTGACCCCCCGTTACCCAACCCTAGGGCAGCAAATTGGGATTGGCTGTGCTACTTGCCCCTAAGGCCTGGGACTCAAGTTGGTTCTCAGCTCGGAGTGTACCTGTTCAAGGTAGCGTGTGCAACTATGTGTCTGTTATACTCGTATGTGAACCACCTTTGCCTATGAGACATCTCCTTTCCCATCGTTTAGCTTCAGCTTTGGTTGTAACAACTTTGTTGCCATCCACTGTCCAGCCTGTGGGATCTCTGCCCTTCTCAGCCGTCAATTCTTGGCTCGCCGTCAGCTCGCCAGACCACCTGTCCAGAGATTGCGTTTGTGGGCCCCTGGATCCCTAAATTAGTTTGAATTTAGGATAATTATTAAGGTCTGCCTTGCCAGATGTTAGTCCAGGTCAGGGGGAAGAATGTCATCTGCGACAGGGCCAGCTTGGCGAGGGTCCTGCTCAATACATGGAAGCTCTCGGGTTCGTGCTGTAGTCAGCGTCGTTTTTAGCTTTGTGAGCTTGTTGTGGCCTACTGCGGCTTCCTCAGCCATAGTCTGGTTTCTTCTGTATGTACATTTCAATAGTATTCATAGGTTAGTGGGCCCCAGTGCTGCTGGGTCCCTTGAGTGTTCCAGTTCTCTACAAGGTTATTTTCATGTAAGCAACTGCAAGCGTGTACACAATCTCTTCCTTGCTTCTTGTGGTTTCTGTGTTGCTGCGGCAAACTAATGACAAAAATAATCAACATGCAGGCAGTATGTATATGTTACTGTCCTTTAGCTAATAGAGCTGTACGCCTGTGTTCTAAGTGTATTTGGATGCAATGTTGTGTCCCAATGTGCAGATGGCATGTGTGCTTCATGTCTAGTGTTACTATATCATGTTGCCTCTAACAGCTAAATGCCTGATCTCTTGGCGCTTTAGTGGAGACTGTTGATGGAGTTGTCTTTGGTTTGGTCCTGAGTAGTTTCATCCACCTTGCATAATGTGCGCACTGCTCTGGGGTGTTAGGGTTGGCTGAGAGGGTATTTTTCATTGTACTTACCCATTGGAAGTGCAGTGGGGGCGGTGAGGGTTTGTGCGATTGGTGGCCATATTGTCTGTGGTTTTTCTTACATTTTGGGTATTTGTCGGGTTGGGGGAAAGGGCCTGCTTCCAACATTCCCTCTTCAGTCCCCCCTGTGGTCGACTTGTAGACCATATCACGATAGAACTGTGGATCATCTATTAATCACCATATCTTTGTGATCCCGGAAAGGTGTCAATAGTAATTCACATGATTGTCAAATGACCAATACATGTAGGCACATACACCATACCCACTTCCCTTCGTACTTCCTTGGGTTGCTCGGATTATCCACCTCTATTCCAGCTGGAAACAGGTCACATGCTGCTATTCTCTCTTTCAGTCTGTCTCTTTCCTTCACAATATCATCCATGGTCCTTTCAATGTTCATGTCCATGAGAATTTGCATTCCTATTGCTTCTTCTGCTGTTTTCTTGGATCTCCCGATACATATCTTAATCCCACACCTAGATGTGGTGCCTAGTATCAGGGCTCCAGCTATCACCTTCAGTCCATCCACCAGCCTGGATGCCATCCATGACCAAAGGTATGCTAGTCAACTTTTGTCCTTCCCCGTCCCTCATGCTTTGTCCTCCATCTTTGCGTGCATCTCTGCCAGCTGTGCAACTGCATCTGAGAGAGTTCCGTTGTCTTCATCGTTGGCAGGTATGAATGTGCAACGTGAACTCCCAATTTTGGTGCAAATTCCACCTTCCATTGCTGTGAGAAGGACCAGGACATATCTGTTCTGGAGGGCTACCAATCTTATTGCTCTGAGTTCTTCATTTATACCATTGAATCCATTCACAGTTGAGTTTATGGTTACCATCAACTACCAGCAAGTGATCTGCAACCACTTGGCATTCGTGGAATCCCAAAGCCAAGTGTAATTCCTGGTACAACTCAGACCTTATCACCCTCAAACGCAGGTGCAGGGTGGCTGAGTGGAAATGGCATGCTTCTGGTGCATCCTCTTACATACTGCCCTGCCGCCTGCTCCAAAGGCAATACCGGCTCTCTGTCTGCACCAAGAAGAGAGCTCACATCCAAGCCTGCGTCTCTGCGGCATCGAACAACACAGCCAAACTCTTTCAAATCTGCAAGGAACTGGCCAATCCTGCTGCAGTCTCTGCCTCTCCTATCCCTTCACAGGCTCTCTGGATGGCTCTGGCTTTTCATTTCATCTCTAAAACTCAGGATATCCTGTCCTCTCTCTTCCTCTCCCTCTCCCCCTCCCCTTCTACTCCCTGCTCTTCCTCTGGCCCTTCTTCGGCCACCTCTCCTCCCTCCTTCTCTGCCTTTCCCCTGTTCTCCCCAGACAAGGTTTCTTGACAAGTCAGATCTATGAGTCTCATAAAAACAGGTTCATCCCTGTTCCTCCAAAACCATCAAGGACTACATTGACTCCCTGGCTCCTTCTCTGGCCAACTTTTGCAACCACTCCTTCACCACTGGAGTCTTCCCACACTCCTGAAGTACTCCCTTGTGCACTCTCTTCTTAATAAACCCTCTGCCAACCAGTGCCCGGCTAACTATCACCCAATCTCCATCTCTCCCTTCCTGGGCAAACTCCTGGGGAAACTGGCCATCTCCCAGCTTAATCTTTTTTTTTTAAATATATTTTTATTAGTTTATAACAACCAAACAACATACAAAAAACAAAACTTAGCGGGACATTTTGTATATTATTAATTATCGCATATCTTGTCAAGTAATAACTGCTACCTACCCTCTACCCTCCCCTATTAACTTGAGTTTACACCATTTCCCTTTCCGCTGTCATCTCCTCTCGGGAAGATCCCTCTTCTGTCTTCTGGGAGGTATCTTCTTTGCTAGACCATACATGGGTGGACCCAACTAGTGTAGCCACTAAATGCCTCCAAGCCGTCAGTGTGTCTGCTTCCTCCTCCACCCCTCTGCTGGCTGCTTCGGCCAATACTACCGTTTCAGTTTCAGCCCATCTTTTGAGGTCGTCCCACCACACCTCTACCTTTGGCCTGTTATATGCTTTCCAGCCCATGGCAATCCTGCGCTTGGCCAGTATGTAAGCTAGGTCTTTAAGTTTGCTCATATGCCTTAATTTGCGTGGTCTGGGGAACCCTCCCAACATGCATGCCCACACCGATTCCACCTCTAGCATGATCCCTTTTTCTGTCTGGTGGTGGGCTACTTCTTCCCAAAATTTACCAATTTCTGGGCATGCCCAGAACATATGGGTCATTCCCGCATTCAGTTCTCCACATTTGGGACATGATTGTGTTTTTGCATTTTTAAATCGGGCAATCCTCTCTGGGGTCATGTACACCCTATGAGTCACATACAGCTGGATTTGTTGCAGCCTTGCATTTCTAGACACCTTCTTATGATACCGTTGGGCTTTCTCCCACAACCAATCAGACATACCCTACCCCACTTCCTCTTCCCATTCCTATCTTAGCTGGGTTACCTCTTTCCCCACCCTGCTCATCAATAGTTCATATATTCGGGAAACCTTGTGCCCTCCCTCTGTAATGTCATAGATTGGGTCAATGGTTGTATCTGGCTGATCCTCCAGCACTATTTTGAACCACGTTTCTTTCACTTCTCCCAGCTTAATCTTCACACTGAATCTGTTGGTTGTCTTCATGACCATCAGTCTGGCTTCAGAGCTGCCAGAAGCACGGAAACTGCTCTCCTGAACATCCGTGAAGACCTGCTCTCAATCCTTGATTCCAACACCCCCTGTGTCCTCATCTTACTTGTTCTCTCTTCTGCCTTTGACACGGTTAACCATGCCATCCTGCTCAACCGTCTCCATGATAACTTGGGTATCACTGGTCAGGCCCTGGTGTGGCTGACCTCTTTCCTCTCTGACCGACCCTCCGAGGTCCAACTTGGGTCCTTCCTCTCATCTATCTCTATCTCTACCTGTGGTGTCACCCAGGGGTTTAACCTCTCTCCCTGGCTGTTCAACCAATACCTGGCACTTCTTGCCCACTGCATTGCCGCTCTCTGCCCCAACTTTCAGTGTTATGCGGATGACACTCAGCTCATTTTCAGGCTACCTTTTCCAGGATTGATTCTATTCGTTTGCATCCTTCGTTCTCGCCGACCTCTTCGCCGCCATTGTGTTGATAACCCGGTGCTGGTCTCTTCAGGGGAATTATTGGCATTGGTCCTGCTTCGTTGTGCACCCAAGTTACCAACTTTGCACTCCTTTCCCACTCTTTCAGGCACTTGTCATTTTCTTCTTGCACCTTGATCACTGCTGACTTTAAGGTTAGTGCCTTGCACCCCACCACTCCGTCTTCCCAACCATTGTTGGTATATATTTGTCAATAGATCAGTATTTGCGGTCTCTCCCAGCAACCTGGCCCTCCTCCTACTTCTTTTACTCTTGTCCATTGGCATGTCAAGTCTTTCAAAAGGATTGTTTTGGTGTCTCCCTTGTCTGATCCTTCCGTTATATACAGTAGTCCTTCGTGGAGTTGCCAGTAATTGTTCATCATAGCTAGCGTCTTGATATAGTTATCTTCATACGGACCACCTCAAGGTTGCTGTTCTCCCTTGGAATCTTCCTTGTGTTTCGAATATTGCGAGGTACATCAGGCTTTGTGCACTTTCTGAGGGTATTTCTGTTGCAACGAAGGTTCTGGAGGCACTCAGGGCGTAGGGGATTAAAGATCAGACATAACAGCTCTCCCCGGTGGTGTCCCTACCAACTTTGAACATATGTTTATACCACATGTTTGTTACCCGTGCTGTGTCTGTGAGATGCGTGTCAACTCCCTTCATGTCTGCAGAGCTCAGCATTACATGTAGTTTCCATAGGATCCCCCCAGTATTTGAGTGAGCATTTATACTCCCCCCAATAATAAGTCTTTATTATTTTTACCATAACCACTTATGCTGCTATGTCCTTGCTGCTAATCAGATGATAAAGTTGCCCGCCTGAAAATCGCAAGAAAGGTGTTAGTGGATTAGTACTTCTCAGTGCAGTCAAGCTGTGCAAATTAAATGGTCATTTAGCACAAAAGCAAATACTTCCTCCGAGACTTTTCGAATGGATGGTCTCTCAATGTGGGTAAAATGGGGTATGCACTATGTTCAAGTTGGGGATAAACTAGGCCGTGGTATTCAACAAATACTCGGAAATATACTTCAGGAGGTTGTGCTCCTAACTGTCCATCTCCTTATGGAGAGGACAAATTGGTTGGACAATGCTTCAGGGTGGGTGATGGGAGGCAACATTAAGGATATTCCCTACACAATTCTAACACTATACGCAACAACCTGCATGTGCAAGAGAGAGAGGCTAAATCGCGTTACAGCTCTTGTCTGCACAGATATCAATTACTACTCCACAGCCTGCATATCCGGGAAAAAGGGTTAGGTCATATATCGTGATTCAGCTGTCAATTGTGCAGGACTGGTTTAGGTGGCAGGTTATAATTTGCGGGTGCTGGGGAATAGCAATAGACAATGTTTGTCACTGGCCAGGTTGCACCAGCATTGCTGTGGCTGCTTCAGCCACTTGGGAGCGTCTAATCATGGGGTAACCGGTAATCTCTGGTTCACGGGTATTGGTGCTTGCTGGTGGATCGTCGGTTGTTGGAACGTTGGCCCTGTCAATCTCTGCAGCTGTGCTCTTGGGCAAGACCGATGCTTTGTAGGGCTTGATGTCTTGCAAATGATTCCAGGCGGTCTTCCCTTCTAACCTAACAGCCCGATCAGTCACAGCCTCCACTTTGAGGTCCTGTGATCCTGGGCGAGTTCCACCGCCTGACAAAGTTTTCCAAAAGGACAAGATCTCCTACTTGTACTGAGTGTTCCTTATTCAGTTCCTGTGCTGTCAGCATTCTCTTGTTCGTCGTCTTCTGGCCTGCCCTGGGTCTGTTGTATCTGGCGAGAGATAAAAGAAGTGCTAGAAACCAGTGAAGTAATATATTCGTACATTTCTTGTCCCAAAATTTCAGCAGCACTCTCCGAATCCTTTAGTGCCCTAGTGGGACGAGCCAGTGGGAGATGCTTGCGCCATTCTGTCATCACCTCATGGAATGTTAAATGGTGGTCGGACCCTGGCTTGTTGCGCAATTCGAACTGTACCAGTTGCAAACAGTGAAGCCCTTTTTTCTTGGTGCTCTGCTGAGTTTTGGCAATGCTCTCCTTCAGGAGGCCATTGAGGTGTTCACACACCCAGTTTGCTTGCTGTTGGTATGCACATGCACATTTGTGTTTTATTCCTAGCAGAGTGGTGCTGTGTTGGAACAGTTCATTGGCAAAGTGAGGCCCATTGTCAGACTGCAGGACCTCACATATGCCCCATCTTGGGAATACTTCCCAGAGCAGAAATTTGGCTGCCCGTAATGTGTCAGCTTGGGAGCGGGGTCCATCCTCTATCAATCGTGAGAATGGGCAGACTACCACTATCATATAGCAATATCCTTGACATACTGGGATCGTCCATGTAGTCGATATGGAGATGTAGGAATGGGCTTTCAGGTTTGGCTCCTCTCAACTCTCAGGGTGTGTCCCGCTGTAAATTGTTGGCAGGTCAAGCAAGTGCTAATGAATTCTGCTACATGTTCCTTCAGATTAGGGCACAACCATGATTCTTCAATACATGCAGCAATTACCTCTTTCCCTGTGTGTGTTGGGTGATGTAACTGCGCCAATGCTGTTTTCAGTAGCGCTAGTGGCATGACCACTTGCCCTGTGTTGTTGTCCTGTCGCCATAGGGTGTCTTTGGGAGACATAGAGCAGCCTCGTTTGACCCATAGTTTCTTTTCTAATCTGTGCGCTGCTCCCTGCAATTCCATAATCTGTGTTTCTGGTAGGTAGTTGTATCCTTCTCTCATCACCGTGTTTCTTACCCCTCCTGGCACATTTGGCCTCTTTCAGTTCCCATAATTCCCCAAAATAAGATGCACATTTTGCTTTATAGTCTGCTGCTTCGTTTCCTCTTGAGATGACATCTTCCCCGTCCGTTTGTGCTTGGCACTTCACCAATGCCACTTCCTGAGGGCATGTTATCACTTCAATCAGTTCACCTAATATTAGTGCATGCTGCACTGGAGTCCCATCTGCTCTCCTGAGCCATCGTGCCAATCCTGAATGTACTGTGGATGTGACGTAAGCACTGTCAGAATAGATAGTCACCCTTTTGCCTACACTGTGCTGTAGGGCGAATATGAGGGCCACTAGTTCTGCTGCTTGTGCTGAATAATGAGATGGTAACCAGGCACTTGCAACTGCCTCACTTGTCCCGTCTTCTTTTATGCTCACCACAGCAGCCCCTCTCCTGATCCCATCAGTTTGGTCAATTGTGGAAGAACCATCAATGTAGAGGACATCTCCCCCCTCAAGCGCATCTTCCTCCACCTTGCGCGTCTCGCTGAATTGTTCTTTGTTTTTGGTACAATTGTGAGCCCAATCTCCTGGTTGATAGACATCTGCCATGAATAGTGCTGGGTTTACAGTTTGCATATCCTCAATTCTGGTCTCGATAGTATGATCTCGTAGCCTGATGCTCTGTGTGGTCAGTGTGCTTTTTGGATTGTGCAGTATGGCAAAAAGGGCATGTTCCATGTAAAGAGTGGTGGTGCAACCCATTGTTATGGTAGATGCTTTCGCCACTGCGAATGCTGCAGCCACTAGAGATTGTTTGCATGCATAGTGTCCCCTCTGTCCACTATAGTAAGCAAGTGGCTTATGGCCCATGCTAGTCTTCTGTGTCAGTACTGCCTTCATTTGTTACGCTCATCTGGTATCCACGGGGACGCCACCCAGCCCTGGTTGGATGATTTGCACTCTCGAACCCTCTCCCAGTCCCTTGGTAAGGCCTCTGGTTAAAGATGGGTCCACAATATAGGAGAGCTGGATTCAATACCAGATTGTCTCTGTTTTCCCACCTCCCTCGGCCTAAACTCCTTCCTCCCCCTTGGGCCTTCTCCTCACCTTAATATTGTAAGAGGTGGATTCTCCGTCGTGCTCCTCATGGCAGGGGCGCGTAGATGTGGGGGGCGAGCAGCAACCAAGTTACTTCACTGGTGCAAGCCCCCCTGTGGGAATCCAGGCCTGCTGTGACTCCGTAGGTTTGCTGCTTCACAGTCTTTATATGCAGTTCTTATGTTCCTCTTAGTTCGAATAATAATGTCTTGCTTCTTTCCTTTTAGGTATGGAAAGGTATTTTGGTGTTGTCATGAAGTTTGAAGATGAGCATGGGCCGGTAGGCGAAAGCGCGGTGTGCTCGATGCTGTCCGGTGAGTAATGCACGATGCACGGTGCTGTTTCGCCTTTTATATTGCTAACCTGTGTCTTTTCTCTCCTTGCAGGTTGCGATGTTCCTCGCCAAGCGCTGTAATGTTCCAGCAATGATACTGACCAGGAGATGACTACCCAGGTAAGAATTGTGTGGCTTTCTTCATTCGGGAGGAAACGTGAGTAAACGCTTACTAATGCTGTCTTTCTTTATCCTCTTTCCAGGTTATGGTATTCCAGGATGCATGCGGTGCCGGATGATGGAGTTCGTACCTTCAGGTGAGTGGAACTGAAGTCAGCGATGGATACTGTTCCAGGTAAGTTTCGTAGTGTTCTTTCTCTCTCTGCAGGTTTCAGGTAAGCTGGCATCCAAGAACTGGACACGGTGAGCGTTACGCTGTCCACAGCAGAATGACGCAAAGCATGTTCTGCTGTTTGGGTGTGGTTTAAATAGTCTCATGTAAAGTAGTCCCAGTAAAGTAGTCCCAGGCCTGCCACACCCAAAAGACTAGACCGCATAGCTCAGTTCCTTGTAACTGAGCTACGTGTGTGCCTCCGTGTTGGCTGAACCTTCCCAAGTTAAATAGTCCCAAGTAAATAGTCCCATTCTAATGTTGGTCTTCATGATGGTTATGAGCCTGGCGCCATAGGCGCCAGGACTGACTCCAAGAGAGTCTTGGATGAGGTTTTAAGGCCTTTGACCTGGCCCTAACTGGAAGGCTGACTTGCCAGTGAGGGCCAGGGGCAAGGGTCATGACATCATTATGACCCCTTCGGTGTGTTAAAATAAGAATTATTATTTTTGTAGTCTGGGGTGCCTAGCACTGGTGCTGTGCATATCGCTTCTTTGAGCTCATTGAATGCTTCACTCATGTCTTGTGTCCAGGTCAGTGACTTTGTTCCTCTCTGTGCTTCCTTCAGTGCTGTTAAGTGGTCTTGTATATGTGCTGTTGAAAGGGGCCCCTGAGGGACCCTCGGATGTGGAAACAAGGCGCAGTCACCACACTCGAATAGATACGCCAGACACAAGGTTCCGTTCCCAAAATCTAGGGTTTATTGCAATACAAAGAAGTCCCAGTTGGCCAAATGGTCCCACGTTCCGCGACGTGTGTCTAACAGACCTTGGGCGACGCAAGAGAGGGTGAAACGTACATCAGTTACATATATACAATCGAGCACCTTAAAATCAGCAATGACACAGTATGACACATTTGATGCCGCCCTCAATTCATTTCCCTTTGAATTAGAGGCGATGATTGACCAGTATGACAAATATGACACCTTAGACCACCATATTTAGTAATGGTTTGCAAACTTCAATTTTACAGACACCATTCTTTATTTGCGAGAACACAGCGTTTCTGTTTTTCATGGGCAAGCTGCGCGTAGGAGACTGGCACATACCAGACCTCACTATCCCTTAGTTTCGATTCTCGCTCTAGAGGTCAGCCAGCTCTCTGGGGCCTCACTGGGCTCAGAAAGGGGGGCCATAAAGAAAATCATAATTCAACTCTTTAAATGCTAGTTTCATACATTGCTATTCTTTCAGGAGACTCGCTGGCATTCGTGTACTGATTAAATGCCCTGCTCCCTGTCTTCAAGGATATGTGAGGGAGGGAATCGGGCATTTCTGTCTGGCTCTCCAGTGTAATGTTTCAACATGTTTCGTAGCCTTGGACCATTGAAGCGAAATAATATCTACAGCAAAGCAGTTTTACATGAGGCAAAGTGGCAACGTTAGAGAGAGCAGAGAGAGAAAACAAAATGGCGATTCTGGTCATCTTAAAATGGCCTCACTCTAGTTGAACTAGTTGAACTAATAGCTACGTAATAACTGATGAATATATATTCTTAACACTGTAAATGAGGCGGTTGGTCTTCGGCCAACCAATTATCATTAATTTCCGGACCCTCAAGGGGTATTTGATTTTTCTGGACTGACGAACCCTCCTCTTGGCCGTAAGCCAAATGTCTCATCCATACATTGCATCCTCCTCCGACCAAGTATTTGGATTAGATTTGGAATCTGATTCAAATTCAGACTCATATACGCTTGTTGTCTCCTCGTTATTATCAATATCAATTGCCATGAATTCTTTAATGGTTTCAGATTCGTTACTATGGCGAGTGCTTGATTTAGTAATGTTTTTTCGTTTCATCATTTCTACACACTCTTCGCCGATTTCAGTACATATTATGGGGAGACAATGTATTCAACAACATGTCACGAATATTCCTAGGATTGCTACTAGGATTGCAAATCGCTTCCATCCCCAGGATCGCAACACTTCCCAGAACCAGGAGCTTATGTTCAATTCCCAGCCACCTTCAGGGGGGTAGAGATCAGAGCTTAACACATGCAATTTTCTTATCGCCTCAAAAATCGTGGGGGAGGAGTCACTTACAAATGCGCAACACTCTGATCCCATGATTTTGCAAACACCGCCGCGATCAACTAAGATTATATCAAGGGCCATTCTATTTTGCAGTGACATTAATCTAATTCCTTTTTCTTCGAGAGTCATATTATATAATATATCAGTGGTTCCATTTATTGTTTCTTCCAATATCCTAGACAGTCGTCTTATATTAGAAGAGTTTATCACCTGGCCCCAAAATGGTATGAGTGATTTTGCTATGTCCCCTACAATCAACCCGTCTTCAATATTACAGCGAGGTCGTGACCTGGTCAATTTGGTTATGTCTGATGTTTTTAAAAGAAACACCCCAGGAAACAGAAATCCCAAATAACACGTACCTCCCCAGTTCCTAGGTAACGAAGGATATGCTTTTTCTCCACATATGAAATACACAGGATCTCCCACATATATTGGTTCCACTGCTTTATCAAGGAATGCTATATTCCTGCATCTGGTAAATGTTCCTACCTGGAAAGAACCCTTTTTCTTGAAACAAAATGGGACAGAATGAGGGTTATAATTCACTGTATATGAAGGGGGTACCGCATCCTTATTCCCCTGTGGGTTCATGTGGAACGTGATCACAGAAGTTTTATAAGGTACAGACAATCTATCCTGTGGCATTATTGCTGGTGTAATTAATCGTCTTTTGTGGAACATGGAGCAACCCAACGGTTTCATAATCACTTCCTCGAATTCATTCATATTTGTTTTATCTAGTTGACCAGTTTCACTTTTGTTCCATTTCCCATAATATAGGGCACTCAGAGAAGCATAACATGCAGAAGTTAATGGCAGCGGCTGTACATACCATCCTATTCCCTGACCACCATGCTGCGGCAGGAGGGCACAAACCCAACAATTATTTTTTCTTAGGATTGAGTGTGTCATATTCATTATTAACAGCAATGTGTTGTTCCCATATCCTTCCCTATGTCTCTCTTCCATTGGGGACAAGGTATAGAAAATCACATGGTCTGGGCTTTCCGCTGTGGAAATGTTCACATTATTATGGTAAGACCCAACATACAATTGTTTTTACCATGTCCTTTTTCTGCCTTTCTATATACTAGGTTTAATTCTCTATCAGCATTGGTGCAAGAGGGGGCATTTGCTGGTTCCGACATTTCTTCTCTTCCTTCTTCTTCTGATGTGCTCGTCGTGAATATCTCTTGTTCATGTGCTTCCCAGGATGTTGACAGAGTTCAATCAATGTCTACAATCTTTTATGCCAGTTTGCTATCTGCCTCTATTGCTTTTTCATTTGGCAAGGCCTTCGTGCATTTTCTCATTGCCCTATAGTTTCAGAGCAGCTGCCTTTGTACCACGTGCAGCCGCTTGTTCATTCGGGTTCCTGACACATGGATTTAGCACCGAGGAGTTGCATTTCGTGAGCTGTCTAACTTGCACAGCTCTTACGCCACCCTCCTCTAGGCCTCCGGTTCCCACTTCCTCTGAAAATAGGATACCGAGGCAAGAAATTCACCAAGAGATGAAAATGTGATCACTCCTTCTTTCTTCTCCACAGGTTGTACCGATTTGCTCATGGTACCGTGTGATCAACAAATAGTGCGGGTGCACTTCCGGTCTCGAGCTTGGAGTCAGCCTGGGGCACAATGGCAGATGATGATGGGTGCCCAGGCGACAATGCAAGCTGTGGTGCAACAGAAGATGGTGGGCGCCACAGAAGTATGCGCTTGATGTCGGCCAGCAGAGATGCAGAATCTGCTGGACAACGTTGAGGCACTCTTTGCTCTTCCGTTTTTATAGCAATCTCATCAGGCTTTGTTTCAGGATCAGGCAGTTTCTGTGGCAAGGGACTAGCATTGGCATTTTTCGTTTCTTGAACCGCTGCTATCTCTTTCTGGTCTTTGTCCCGATCAGTTGACGTTTCGAATGGCAATGGGACTTTCTTGGTGTGCGTGGCATGAATCCACGCCTTGCGCCCATCCACGCGTATCGCTGTCTGCGTGGTCAGGAGTATCTGATACGGCCCACGCCACCTGGGTGCTAGTGATGTTTTCCGTTCGTAATTTCTGGCTAACACCCAAGTTCCTGGCTCCAATGCATGTCCTGGGCCAGTATACCTCCTTGGTAATGCCTCCAGCACCTGCTGATGAATCAAACAGTTTTTTTACTAACAAATTACAATAAATGCTGAGTACAGGGTATTCTACCTCTCTTTCTCCTAGCCTGAGGTGCGCACCACACATTCGCCGGTCTCCCCATTATGATTTCATAGGGGGAGAGCCCAGTTCTGGCCTGCACTGACGTTCGCATACACAGTAACGCTATTGGTAATGCATCTACCCACCTTAGTTTGCTGCCTGACACGGGGCAGACCAAAGCGAGAGAAATACTCTTTTAGCATTACTTTTGCCGTGCTCATAGCTGTGCAATCTTTCAAGGGATATGCTTCCACCCATTTGCTGAATGCACATATGATCACCAAAACATACTTCAGATTTTGGCATCGCTCCATTTCTATGAAGTCAAAGTGAATCACTTTGAATGGCATAGAGGGAGGTCCAAAACTTTCTGTTGGAGTCAGCGTTCCCTTTCCCACATTATGCTGTAGGCATGGAATACAGTTTTGTACCAGCCTCTCTGCATTCTTTTTTATAAGTGGATTTTCCCAGACTGTGGCTAAATGTTGGACTATTTTCTTCGCACAGATGTGTGTGGGACTATGAGCCATTGTAACCATTGTGTTTACATACGCATTTGGCAACATCCAATTCCCGCTTTTCTTGTCCACCCAACAACCCTCCAAATCCAGTTCTGCAGAGCCCTTGGTTCATCCCTGTATTTCGTCGGCAGTAGCTTCCGCCTGCATTTCTTTAACAGTCACAATTCCATTTTCTATCATGCAGGGAACTTCCTCCGATTGTACTGTCAACATTTTTGTACTCAAATCAGTGTCAGTCTGTTTTGCAATCTTGTCTGCAAATGCGTTTCCTTCTCCCACTTTACAAATTACTTTTTTATGCGCCTCGCATTTCACTATTGCCAGGTGCTTTGGACACGTAAGTGCAGACAGTAATCGCACAATCAGAGGGCCATGTTGAATTCTAGCCCCATGGGATTTTAAGAAACCTCTCTCGGCTCATAATCGGCCAAAATTATGAACTATGCCAAAGGCGTACTGGCTATCAGTATAGATATTCACGCTCAAGTTTTCAGAAATTTCACAAGCTCTTGTTAAAGCAATTATCTCTGCTGCTTGGGCAGAGTTATAAGGAATTCTTTTACTCTCCACAATGCTTTTTAATGTCGTAACAGCATATGCGGCAGTTGATGTGCCGTCAGGTAGTTTAAAGAAGGAGCCGTCACAAAACAGTTCCCCTTCTGGTTCTTTTAGTGGTGTGTCACTCAAATCAATTCTCCCTTTTGTTTCTTCCTCAGTAACCATTAGGCAATCATGGGGAGGCAATTCAGTCCCACCACTATTTTCCCCGGGCATTGGCATTAATTCTGCTGGATTCAAAGCGCTACACCTCATAATTTGGATGTGGGGCGCGAACAATACAATTTCATATCTCGTCAATCTAGCAGATGTGAGATGCTGCGTCTGCGTTCTATTGAGTAGAACGTCTATGGCATGTGGCACCATCAAAATTAAGGTGTGCCCCAAAACCATCCCTTCTGTTTGTTTCACTGACGCAGCAGCCGCTGCAACAGCTCGCAAACATCATGGTAGTGCATGCGCTACAGGGTCCAGCGCAGAAGAAAAATAGCCGCACGGCCTATTTCTTCCACCTTGTTCCTGTGTTAAGACAGACAACGCGCATCCTTTGTTCTCATGCACAAATATCCTAAAAACCTTTTCATATTTCGGCGTGCCCAAAACTGGAGCAGAACTCAAAATGGTTTTTAGCAAATCAAATGCTTTCTGACGTTCTTCATTCCACTGCAAAGGCATCACAGCATCCTTTTTTGTTAATTCCACCATTGGTTTCACAATTAAAGCAAAGTTTATAATCCATTGACGGCAATAAGAAGCCATCCCTATTATCGCTCTCGCACCTTTCTGTGTTGTTGGAATAGGCATACCAGAAATACTCTTTATCCTCTCTGGCGTTAATCTTCTCCCTTCCTTTGAAAGTAGGTAACCCAAATAAGCTACTTCTTTCTGACAGTACTGGAATTTCTTTAAGCTCGCTTTAGGGCCATGCGTAGCTAAATGAGTCAATAATAGAACAGTACCTTCTTTACATATCTCCTCCGTGTCAGCAGCGATTAGTAAATCGTCAATGTATTGTAGCAACACACAGTCTGATGGTAATTATAACATGTCTAGCTGTTCTTTCAAATCTCTACTGTATATACTTGGACTTTAAGTATAGCCTTGTGGAATGCGTGTAAATGTGAATGATCGTCGTCCTAGAGTGAAAGCAAATAAATACCTGCTTTCTTTGTGTACTGCAATGCTGAAGAAAGCGTTTTTTAAATCGATAACACTAAAGTATTCTGCTGACGCAGGGATCATTGTCAAAATCGTAGTGACATCTGGCACTAACGGGAATTGGGGGTCTACCACTTTGTTCAGTGCACGCAGATCAATTATGAAACGGTACGGTACCTCATTACCCCCTTTCTTGTACACGGGAAGAATGGGACTGTTACATACACTACCTGTTATTTCTTCAATCACTCCCAATTTCACCAAATCAGAAACAATGCTTTTCAATCCTTTCTCTCCTTCTGCTGAAATTTTATACTGCGGAATATGTGGTAGCGTTATTCCTTCTTTTAATGTAATTTTCACTGGCTCTATTTTCAAACATCCCACATCATTGTCATTCACGGCCCAAATGCAAGCTGGTACCTTACTCAATTCCTCTGATAAAGGTTCTGTCACAAATTCAGAAGTCGGCATAGTCTGGGGAGAAATAGTCAAAAATACCCCATCTCGTGTGCAATGAATAACTGTGCTTAGTTTTTTCAATAGATTCAATCCTAAAAGATTTTCCCCACAATGCTCTGTTAAAAGAAATGGACAATGTTCAGTAAAAGGCCCTATTGTCACTGCTACTGATTTGGACTCAGGGTTTATTACTGGGGTATGTCAGGAACCAAGTGATGATCTATCGAGCACTTTTGTGCCCTGTGTCTACGAGGAATCTATGCTCTTCATTCCCGATTTTCATCTCTATGTAGGGTCCTTTCTGATTCACGGGAATTGACACTGGTTTCCGACCCCTGTGCTGGGCTGTCCTATTGGGGTAACAACACATCATCTGATGTGTAGTCTCCACTGTTATTATAATATGCACCTGTCTGGTTATCAAAAATGTTCCCCCCTCTCCCTCTACTTCCCGTCTGTACACCCTGCTGATTTTGATTTTGAGTAGTTTGATTCGGAGCCTGGCCTTGATTCTGTGCACCATTCCCATAATTATTTTGGTGCTGCTGCATATGATTTCTGTTGTGACCATTTGTTCCCATGTGCCCTCTGTGAGGCCTTCTCTGACTATATCCGCCTCTATTTTGCAAATGCTTTGCAAATGCGGACATTGTGCCCGCCAGTGACCTCCCTCTCTGCAGTATGCACATTGGTTTAATCCCAAAGGCCCTCTATGCATATTTGAATTTCCCCTACTCTGTGCATTTCCCCTTCTCCTGTTTTGTCCTGCTACCTGCTGGAGTAACACTCGTGTTTTCAAGTTTGTTCTATCCTTTGCTTCTCTTTCCTTCTCAGTATTTACCCGGTTCTCATAATATTGGACCATGTGTAATACTTCTCCTAGCGTTTCTGCTTGCCATGCACTTTCTGAAGTCATTATCAAATTTTGAATCGGAAGTATTAATCCCCTCACATATTTATCCACAAATAACCTTTTCCCTGCTTCCGTACTCACATCCTGTCCACTGAAATCTGTAAATACTTCTTCGAATCTGTTGAAATAATCTGTGGACAACTCATCTTTACCTTGAACACACGCCATCATCTTGTCCCATTGGATTCTTTTCTCTGGGACCAATTATTTTAACTTCTGTACTATTCGTGTCAGTAATGCTAACATATTCGCCCCTGGCTGCGCACCCACTGCTTTATTCCTATCTTCCTGTATTAAATTTGCCCACGTGGCACCATAGGCCATCTCGTCGTCTACCTATCTTATTCGTTTCCAAAATTACGGGGAATATTAGATCTATGTCACCCATAGTGAACACCGAGGACTGTATTAAAGACTCCACTTCTTTATAAAAACCTGATGGATTTTTCCATATGTCGGGGATTGTTTGTTTTATATTATTTATTTCCTGTCTAGAGAAGGGAACATGCACGTATTGGGCTGTGTAATGTGCTGGGATCACCACAGGTGGCGCATTGCCTACTGCGGGAGTCTCTACCTTCGGTACAAAAGTAGGGGGCACTTCTCTCATGGGGAAAGCCACACTCACTATTCCTCCCCCTTCCCTCATATGCAACAATATTCCCAGGTCGAGGGATAAGGCTGTCTCTCCTGTTCCCCGTTCCATCGCTCTATTATATACTGCCAACAATTCAGGAGGGCTCACCTTTTCGTCGAGTATATTTTTGCTTATCAAATATTCAACCATCGTTTGTAATGCTCTCCTTTTCATTGATAAAGTGTATTCATCAAATATTCCATGTATTTCCATTGTGGGAATACTGGGATCTGAAATCCATTTTAGTGCGTCCTGCATACATACATTTATTTATGCACTAATTTGCGCTGCTGTTGACGAAAATCGCTGTAGTCTACCCCTCTCAGTATTCTTTCTCTTATTTCCCGGTGTGGCAAATACTTCAGAATACTCTTCATCCAGTTCATTCTTTATTTCAAACAATCGCTTCACATGCTCTTCCATTTCTTCATCTCTCCCTCTACAACGGGCTAATGCATTCAAATCCAACAATCGTTGCGGTGGTAACTTCCCAATTAACTTTTTCCATTGTCTCGACAAATATTCCCCCATGCATTCCAACAATACCTGTCTTTCGTTGTTCCTTCTGAAGTCATACAGGGACGCTAGCGTAGATACCCCATCATTATCGTCTATATACATTTCCGCCTGTTATTGCAGCTCACGCTTTCTCTCCTTACTAATCGCGCTGCGAGTTACTCTCGTACATTCATTCTGCTCAATTCCACTCATGGGAGGGGCGGTCGGAGCAGTGGCATCCTCTTGATCGGGAGGTGCGGAGGGGGAAGTGAGAGTGGGATCCGTCTGCTGGGGCTGTGGTAATTGCGAAACACTCGGGGCTGGCTGGCTAGTGGGCAGTGCAGTGTCTGATGCAACCTGTGGCTGTGTTGGCGTTGGGAGGGGCTGAGCAACGGGAGGGGGTTGTGCGCCAGCTACTGCCGTAGTCTTTTTAGTTTCACTCCTCGGGCCCTGTTTTGTTTCAGTTAAGATTCTGTTTATTAATTCGTCCGATGAGTGTAGCTCTCTTTGTGGATATATTTTTTCTATGTTTAATTCATCGCGCCGTCTTGTCTTTATCAAGCTATTACTCCACTCCTCCTCCTCAGCTTTCTCGACCTTTGACTTATGCCTGCGTGCATGTTTCTCTCTACTTCTAAATCGGAGCATTGCTTCCCTCCTCCAGCCCCTAAGGATATCAAGTGCCCCAGGGCGTGCTCTCTTACTTATCAACACCTTTTCCAGATTATTTATACGTTCCATCTCAAAACTCCCATCCCTCGGCCACTGAAGATTTTCCTGTTTTCTGGTTTGCTTATGCGAAGTTTCACAAAACATTAACGCTCCCATACCATACTTTATGTACATATTATAAGCCGGCGTTCCTCCCGGTGGTGCTTCCTGGCTAGTTTCCAAAGATTGTTCGCCACAGCGGAAAAATCCTGCTACGGTGCACAATACCCCAGGCATGTTTTAACCTTACCCTTGGCTAATCAAACTTACTCTGGGTGTTTGATTTTGCAAAATCAACTCTCAACCAATATCAGGATCATTTATGAATCGGGGCACGACTCACCTGATTAGTCAATTTGCCTTTTCAAGACACAATTCGTCCGTATACTGACGCAACAAATGACGTTGTGTCTGCGTATCTCGGCTCTGCCTCGTTTCGGGACCCTCGCCTCCTTGTTCGCTGGCCAGAGACGTCAATCAGGGATCAGCGTTGTGCAGATCTGCAAAGGAGTCTCATCGCTTTCACAGGGGCGCCCCGAACACCTCTTGATCCTGGCTCGATCGCTCCCGTCCTCGCCGTTCTTACCGCCTTCCTTATTCTGCAACGTACACGATGGAACAAGTGGGGCAGGGTCCCTATTCGGGCGCCATCTTGAAAGGGGCCCCTGAGGGACCCTCGGATGTGGAAACAAGGCACAGTCACCACACTCGAATAGATAGGCCAGACACGAAGTTCCGTTCCCAAAATCTAGGGTTTATTGCAATACAAAGAAGTCCCAGTTGGCCAAATGGTCCCACGCCCCGCGACGTGTGTTTAACAGACCTCGGGTGATGCAAGAGAGGGTGAAACGTACATCAGTTACATATATACAATCGAGCACCTTACAATCAGCAATGACACAGTATGACACATTTGATGCCGCCCTCAATTCATTTCCCTTTGAATTAGAGGCGATGATTGAACAGTATGACATATATGACACCTTAGACCACCATATTTAGTAACGGTTTGCAATCTTCAATTTTACAGACACCATTCTTTATTTGCGAGAACACAGCGTTTCTGTTTTTCATGGGCAAGCTGCGCGTAGGAGACTGGCACATACCAGACCTCACTATCTTAGTTTCGATTCTCGCTCTAGAGGTCAGCCCGCTCTCCGGGGCCTCACTGGGCTCAGAAAGGGGGGCCGTAAAGAAGATCATAATTCAACTCTTTAAATGCTAGTTTCATACATTGCTATTCTTTCAGGAGACTCGCTGGCATTCGTGTACTGATTAAATGCCCTGCTCCCTGTCTTCAAGGATATGTGAGGGAGGGAATCGGGCATTTCTGTCTGGCTCTCCAGTGTAATGTTTCAACATGTTTCTTAGCCTTGGACCATTGAAGCGAAATAATATCTACAGCAAAGCAGTTTTACAGGAGGCAAAGTGGCAACGTTAGAGAGAGCAGAGAGAGAAAACAAAATGCCGATTCTGGTCATCTTAAAATGGCCTCACTCTAGTTGAACTAATAGCTACGTAATAACTGATGAATATATATTCTTAACACTGTAAATGAGGCGGTTGGTCTTCGGCCAACCAATTATCATTCATTTCCGGACCCTCAATGGGTGTTTGGTTTTTCTGGACTGACACTGTAATCAAAAACCCATGCTCTACAATAGTTGCACAATCCTATAAATTGCTGCATTTTCCTGACTGTTTTGGGCTGTGGTGTGGCACGTATTGTTTTTGCTCTCTTTGGGGCAACATGCCTGTCATCCTTGGATATAAGCTGCCCAATGTATGGTACTTCCTTTTGACAATACTGAAGCTTGGCCTTAGGTACCTTGTATCCTTTGTCAGCCAACACTGTCAGCATGTGTACCGAGTCTGTCCTGCATTGGTCCTCTGTCTCACTCCAAATCAGGACGTCATCTACATATTGTAACACTGTGCTCTCAGTTTCAATGATGCTTAGATCCATCTGGATCACTCTATTAAAGATGGATGGTGACTCGCAGTACCCTTGTGGTAAACAAGTATATTTCCACTTCTGGTTGCGGTACATACAACTGGTCAAATCTTGTGAGTCTGGGTGTAATGGTACTGACATGAATGCATTTTTCAAATTGATTACAGTGAAACAGGTGGCTTCTCCTTGGATGCCACACAGGATTGTTGCTGGATTTGCTGCTACTGGATATTCTGCTTCTACAATGGGGTTAAGAAGGTGTAAATCCTGGATAAAATGCCATGACCCCATGTTTCCCTTGCGCACGGGCTACACTGCAGTGTTGCATGGAGATTCTGATGGTACCAATATGCCTCTCTCGATGAGGGCGCTGATCATTTCATAAATGCCCTCGCCTGCTTCCTTTGTTAGGGTATACTGCTTTACTCGTGATAAAATTGCTCCAAGTTTTAGTTTTATCTTTACTCCCCCTATGCTCTTTATGCACCCCACATCATAGGGACTTGTGGTCCATAAGCTGTCGGGCACTTTGGCCATGTCCTCATCCCAGAATGTTGGTGGCGCCTCTAGCGCCATAGCCATTCTTTGTGCAATCTCTCTGTAACTGACCTGTACCAAAACCTTACACTCATCTCGATTACCATTTCCATCTCTAGGCGCTCTTCCTCAAAGAGCTCCTCATCTGTTAGTGTTGTTAGCCGGCATCCTTCTGCCACCCCAATTACTGCTCTCTATGCTCTTCCCACTGTAATCTGTAGCATGCACTGCAATACAGTTCTCCCTTGCCAAAACTGCCTCGATGTCCACTGGCACTATTGTTCCCTCTGGCTCATACACTGGTGTCTCTGGTCTGAACAGGTACTCACCTGGTACCCTCTACACTTTCCCTGCACTGCCTGGCATCCATGCAATAGCCATGTCTGTTCCATACTGGAACATTTCTGGGTCCAATGGCACCCCCCTCTCTACAGTGCTCCCACAATATGCCTGGACGATCTGCCTCACATTTAACATGTGTATTCCTGGTGTGGAACATATTATGCCTTTGTCAGTGAATGAAATGGTCATGTTCAGTCTGCTCATGATGTCACGTCCCAAAAGGTTTACAGGTGCTTGTCTAGACTATAGCAAAGGTAAAGATAAGTCGTGATCTCCGATAGAAAGAGATGTTATCAGTAAAAGGAACCACTTCTCGAGACCCAGAGAAACCTTGAGTGTTCATGGCATCGCCTGACAACACAAATGTCCCCTCCCGAATGCATGACCTAGTCTCCCTAGTGTCAACGAGAAAAGAAAAAAGTGTCACCTATCGTCACCCCTATGCAAGGTTCCTCCGCAGGGTTGGGTGTGACCAACCGGATGGGACACATCAAGTTAGTCTGTGGGCTGTCCTATTGGGGATACATGGATAGTCCGTTCCCTGTGAAGGGGTTGTTTCCCACCATGGTGAGCCCTCCCAACTGTCTCACTGCGACCGTTGCTAAGGTGTCCATAGGTTCTGTGGTGTCAGTGCTTTGTATTTGTGCAAATTGCTATACAGTTCCTCTGGGTTGTGATGCTTGTATGTTCTGGGGTAAGGGCGCTACTTTCTGTGGTGTTTGCGTCTGTGCCTGTGGTGAAGGTGCTTGTTTTTGGGACTGCAGTGTTTGTTGGAATGAGTCCTGCGTCTGCCATTGCTGTTGCTGGTTCTGAGCACCATAGTCTCCCAGCCCTACTGTAATGGATTTGCCCTTGATCTCCCCCCCCAATTCTGTTGCAGGCCCCCAAACTGACAAGTTCTGGAAATATGTCTTAGCTATCCGCAAGTCCACATTGTGGTGGCTCCCTCCCCAGCCCCTGGAAGCCTCCCGAAAAATCTCCTGCATTCTGTGGTCCCTGCTGTCCATAACCCTGAAACACTCCCTGATTATGGTGCATCTGCGGTCCAAACCCACGCCACCTTTGGAATCCTCCCCTTCCTCTGGACCCCTGCTGAAACCGGCCCTGCCCCATGTATCCCCCCCCATGGGGGGTGCGTATTGTGGTGCTTGTGGTAGTTGGAACTGTTGCTTCGGTGCTAGTACTTGTGTCTGTGGTGCTGGGCTAGTTATTACTGCCCCTTCCATGGCGTATTTTGATAACTTCTTTTGAACTAATTTAGCTTCATCAGCTTTTCTCTCTTGTACCTTTTGCTTGACTTTCTCCTGCCACAGCCTACAATGGTGTACTATTGTGAGCTGTATCTCTGGCCATCCCTTTACTTCCATCCCCACCAACCTCTTTAAACTCTTCTGTATGGGCTCGGGCAGCCCCTGCACCAAGATGTGATAAAAGATTGCTATTGTTTCATCCCACGGTGCTCGAGTTTTAATCTCTTGTATGTACTCAAAGTGACTTAATTGCCCCTATGTCTGATCTGTGGGGTACTGTGTCCGCAGTGCCTGCCAAACCGCTGCTCCACAATTGGCGAATGGTGACCCGTTGTGTGCAGTGTTATGTATCGTCACCCCGGGGAAGCCTGCCCTCTTGCATATGTCATCAGCTGCGTCACCCAGTATCGATAACAATAGTTCCTTGACGTCACCCACCGCCAGCCCGTGGCCCGCGGTCAGCTTCTCCATTTCGTATATTCATTTCCCCCGCTCCTGCACTTAAGGTGGGTAGTCGGCATTTAACATTCTCTTTGTGTGTTTCCAGGGTTCGTACTAAGGCCTTGTCCCTACCCTTTCTAATAGGGGCACCTGTGAAACTGCTGCCCTCTCCTCTTTTGTTCTCTGTAACTGCCTGATTTGTATGGGCCCCCCTCTCATCGTCCACATCTGTGCATGTGTTTGTGAGTTCTAGTATGGGTATCCGTGTTGTCTGTTCATGTGCTCGTGCCAGTCATCCCCTGGAATGTCCCAATGTTGTCTCCACTTTCCTGCGCCCTTGGAGGTCCCTCAGTCTATGGATGTATGTGTTTGGTGTGGCACACTGGTCAGGTGTGTACAACTTTTGGTCATCTAGATCCGACCCTCTCCCTCGTCCCTGTGACCTGCATTCCCAAGATGTCCCTTCACACGTTCTGGTGAGATAGTTTGTTATATCATCCCCGTCATGCCTGTCCTCTTTGTCAGAGTCTGTGTCCATGTCACTACAGAAGTCATCTACAAAACTTGGCTTGTGTGATATAGAATCAGGGTTGTACTGTGTATCAAGATCAATATCCACTAAATCAGATTTATTTTCTCATTTCCATATTCCTAAACTTGCAGTGCCTTGGCCTACTGAGCGTCCAGGCGTATCACTGAGCTATCTGGTTCGGGTCGCCTCTCCCCTTCCCATCGTTTCCTTTCCCATTCTAATGCAGCTTGCTCTCCAGCCGCCCTCATTGCTCGCTCATCCTCTTCATTCCACGCTCTTTCTCTTGCCAGCCGGTCTATCTGCAACTTCCTTTGCCTCCTTTTTTCGTACTTACGTGTTTCTTGCTCGATTATCTGCTTTCTCGATTCTGCCAGTTTTGCCTCTTTCTCGTCACATCCCTTTCTTTCTGATTCTTCCCTCTCCTTCTCTCTACTTTTCTTTTCTAGTCTCTCTGCCCGTTCCTTACCCATACGCTCCTTTTCCTTTCTCCATTCTTTCCCTCCCGTTCTGATTCCTCCTTCCTTTGCCTCTCTTTGCGCTCTATTCTAGTCTCCTGGTCCCTATTCCGTTGTTCCACCTGCTCCACTTGAACCGCCCAGTTTGGTCTTCCTTGTTCCCTTTCCAAGCCCTCTATTGCCCTTGTCGCTCCTTCCGCGACCCCCATTGTCTTCCCTTTAAAGTTTCAGGAGTATTGGTGCCGCTATCAACTCCTCTGTACCTATACCCTCAAATTCTGCCTTTGTTCTCTGTAGCCCTCCCTCGTCTGTCTCGTGGCTGCTGGTGGGTTGCCCTGCACCTCGTGAGCTCTCTTCCCGTGTATACAGTGGTGGTTTATATGCTGGATTAGAATATCCTTCTGCCGCACGTTGCTCCCTTTATGGATATATTCCCTGGTCTTCCTCTGTTTCATCGGATACTATGCTAGGAGGAGCAGGAGAGGTGTGGAAGGGTCAGGTGCCTCTTCCTTCACCTCCTGCTGGTTCATCATCCATAGCCGGTCTGCCGCCCCCTCGTGGAACACCCGCCATAACTCAAATATTGCAATGCATTTTGCCAACTTCTTCCCTTTATAGGTGTTCTGTAAGTGCGTCAATAGTGATTGCTGCACGTCCCTGGAGAAGCTGCCGCTTGGCAGCCATGTTGCCTTTCCTTCCTTACTCCTGGCCCATTATACACTGTATTTAATAATCTTATCCTTATAAGGAGGCAGGGCTTTATAAAGTTGTTGAAAGGCGGTCAGCCCCCCGATCACTCCCTGATAGGTAGGGTACATTGTGCGTTGACCTGACCTCTAATCGAGGATTTGTTTAATCTGCTGTCAGGGAAAAAAGGGTTAAACTGCAATTAATATACGTATTCTTTAATTGTTACGAGCTCACTTGCTCTGCACCTTATACAGCGTGCTCTGCACACCACCTCGCCTTCACAAATTCCGCCTTCTCCGGCACCGCCACAATCTTGCGCATGCGCCTTCTTTGCACCGCCGCTCATTCACCTCTCTACCAATCCCAAGTTCACAACGCTAGCTCCTCACCATCAAACTCTCCGTCCTATGCAATAACCTGAGGGTGACATCACCAAACTAAACTTCGGACTGAATGAACACAACAAGTTGCATCGACACAAGACAATCACCCGCTGCTGTTATCCCCACACAGAATTCCCCAACAATTCCACAACCCCACAGCTGTCTTCCCGCCTCTTCAGGGCAGACTATACTTCTATTTCCTAGTAATTAACTGCACCCGTTGCCTCACCTAACGTGTGAAACGCCTCTCTCCAGGAGACTTAACCAGTCAATACACTTCTGCAATCTTGGATAGCTCCAGCTAACCCCTACTGGAATAGTGTCATCTATGCTCCGGGCTATAATGCCTAATTCACAGGTATTTGCTATTTACATACTTCTAAAATACAAGCCGTTCAAGTCTATAGTACCAGTCTCTTTCTAGAACCTTTTACCTCGAAGACCGATTGCTCCCTAAACACAGAAAAGGGACTACTACCTCTGCTCTGGTCTCTGCTCAATGACATTACTAACACTACTAATACTGTCCACAATACCTCCCTCTTCCCAACAATTACTCAACACCCTACCTTATGCCTGCATTGCTAGTTGCCTGGACAAATACTTGTGTTCCGTGTTCGGTGACGCTACTCGGCCGATGGCTCCCCGTCAACCACTCGCCTCGCCCTTCTGGTCTGCCTTGGACCCTTCACCGATTGCGGGCGGGATGATTTCCAAACAGCTCCCGACGGCCTTTCTCCGGTTAGCACTTTCCCGGTTCTTCTCGCAATACCTGCAAAGGTCCCACAGCCTTTCGGGTCCAGGGGCAAAGGAAGCATCTTCTGGCCGGGCTGACGCCTCAAACCATCCTCTGCTACCAACTTGTTAGGGAGAACTCCCAGGCAAGCAGGGTGGGCTGCTAGGAGTTTATAACCTCCAAACTCATGGACAGCCTAACTCCTTCTCCAAAAGGAACGCAAGTCCAGTCAGGTATCGAGTTCAACTGTGAGTTATTACAGCCAACAAACCAACAGGGATAAGCACACGGATAGAAGTCCTAGCGCACTCTCTGTGAACAATGGCTCGCAGGCCAGTTCTTGGGCAAATCCATGTCACAGTGATATCACAAGCTGGGCCCTTCTCCAGAAAACCTATCACCCTTCAGGATTGGCCATTGAGTAGTAGTCCCCTTATAGTGGCCCCTATAGCTATTAGTTCATTGGACTTCCCACATCAGATGTCATGCCTGGCTCAGCCCCGAAAAGTGTTACTTTCTACATTGTTTCAGCATGTGGACCCACTGATTGGTTGGTGTCCCTCTGTTACCCACCCTTAGGGGCGCAAATTGTGATTGGCTGAGCTACTCGCTCCCAGGCCTGGGACTCAAGTTGCTTCTCAGCTCGGAGTGTACTTGTTCAAGGTAACATGTGCAACTATGTGTCTGTTTTATACTCGTATGTGAACCACCTTTGCCTATGAGAGCGCTCCTTTCCCATCGTTTAGCTGCAGCTTTGGTTGTAACAACTTTGTTGCCATCCGCTGTCCAGCCTGGGGTATCTCTGCCCTTCTCAGCCGTCAATTCTTGGCTCGCTGTCAGCTCGGCCAGACCACGTGTCCAGAGATTGCGTTTGTGGGCTCCTGGCGCTCTGAATTAGTTTGAATTTAGGAGAATTATTCGGGTCTGCCTTGCCCGATGTTACTCCAGGTCAGGGGGAAGAATGTCGTCTGCGACAGTGCGGCCTTGGCAAGGGTCCTGCTCGATACATGTTGGCTCTCTGTTCGTGCTGTAGCCAGCATAGATTTTTGCTTTGTGAACTCGTTGTGGCCTACTGCAGCCTCCTGAGCCATAGTCTGGTTTCTTCTGTATGTACATTTCAATAGTATCCATAGGTTAGTGGTCCCTAGTGCTGCTGGGCCCCTAGAGTGTTACAGTTCTCTATAACGTTATTTGCACATAAGCAACTGCAAGCGTGTATGCTATCTCTTACTTGCGGTTTCTGTGTTGCTGCGGTAAACTAATGACAAAAATAATAAACGTGCTGGCAGTATGTATATGTTACTGTCCTTTAGCTAATAGAGCTGTACGCCTGTGTTCTTCATGTATTTGGATGCGTGGTTGTGTCCCGATGTGCAGATAGCATGTGGGCTTCATGTCTAGTGTTACTATCTCATGTTGCCTCTAACGGCTAGATGCGTGATCTCTTGGCGCTTTAGTCGAGACTGTCAATGGAGTTGTCTTTGGTTTCGTCCTGTGGGGTTTCATCCACCTTGCATAATGTTTGCACTGCTCTGGGGTGGTAAGGTTGGCTGAGAGGGTATTTTTCATTCTACTTATCCATCGGAGGTGCAGTGGGGGTTGGTGAGGGTTTGTGCGATCGGCAGCCATATTGTCTGTGGTTTTTCTTATGGTTTGAGTGTTTGGCGGGTTGGGGGACAGGGCCAGATTTCGACCTTCCCTCTTCAAGCATGTGTCAGTCACTTCAGGGAGGCTAGTGGTTGGTCACTGGAAACTCTGGGGGCGAGGCCCACCTCCTTTACTGCAACGCTTGCGCTGGTGGTATACAGAGGGTATCCACCAGCCAGCACCCCATCCTTAGCCTTGTGTTGCCTTTCACCTAGCCAGAAGGAAACTTCACAGAGCAGAAATTGCAGTGTTTATTTAAGAGGTGAGAAATGCCTGGTCCAAGATGTTTAACTGACAAGATTTTCCTGCGGGGACTCTGCCACATGTCGCACCAAAAATAAAACCATTAACTTAATGAGGAGCATGAAAAGAGCTTGCATGCGACGCTGCAAAGCTTCCTTGCACGGTCAGGTAAGAGATTGTGGCCCAAACCTGAAAACAGGAGCCCACATAGTGAGAAGCCCAGCAGCAACATCCTGTTGATGGGGGAGGGGAGGCTGGGTGAAGGGAGGCGGGGGCAGGGGGGTAGGGTGTACGCACAGAGAAAACGCTACCCGACTCCTGGATGGTGGACCGCTCTTTTGACCCTTCACTGTGCAGTGGTGTAGACGGGTCGACAGCCCATGCAGGCTCACATGCTGAAGGTCAATCAGTTGTCTGACAATCAGTCTCTACCGATTGCTACACTGCTCCTGCAGGTTACATTCTCTGTTTCTGTCCATGGTGGTG
Source organism: Ambystoma mexicanum (assembly GCF_040938575.1). NCBI lineage: Eukaryota > Metazoa > Chordata > Amphibia > Caudata > Ambystomatidae > Ambystoma > Ambystoma mexicanum. The sequence goes on along the minus strand of NC_090932.1, from coordinate 601,762,802 downwards.
TTTAAAAGAGCCCAATGATAATGGTAGTATGCTGTGCCTTGTGTGCTTCTGGTATGCTATTAAAAGGCACTGCAGCTATAGTGTATTGTTCACTGTTTCAGGTTATGGCCTTTTTTGATGGCCAAGACACTAGAGTTGTAGCTGTGCCTTGTTCGGTAGGCTGGTCTAATCTAGGGTGCGTCCTGGACAGTGGGAGGCTCTTATTGCAAGCTGCACCTGGAATTTTGTTTCAGAAACTGTTAAAACATCGAGTGCTTTCATTGTCCGGGCAAGATTGTGCTGTTAATTTTCAGGATATTACCCATCTACGCATTGTAATGTTTATTGCAGTTAACGAAATGCCCATGCTTATCTGATATTCGATTGATTCACATAATGGAGAGAGTAACAATTACTACAAAGCTAATGGATGGACTTGCTCAGCAAAGGTAAACTGGCTGGGGTGGTAGAATGACATCTTTTTCTCTCATTGTTGCAGATGCAGCTCACTGTGCTAATATGTATCCTGAGCGTGTGGAAGATTCTATGTCCGTGAGAAGCGCCCGACAGTACATCTATTTCTTGCTTAGACTATGGCTGCAGGATTAAGATTCGAAAGTCAACATAGCAATATTGGAGTATGCGCTGTATTTTCGGTCAGAGTTTTGGCATATGAGCACTTGCAAATGTGACAGGACATATAGTGGTGGGTATTTTGAGTAACTATTTAACCTGTTCGGTGGAATTGAGAAACCTTCTCAAAGTGCAGCATGGTGCTGTCTCATTACGCTTTAGCCACTTCCAGCTTGTAAAGTCGGTTGGTATTGTTGTATATTCAGTGTCCTAATTTTACTTCCTTTTGTTGATTTTTGGCAAAGGAAATTTGAAATGCCTCTGTGCTGTTGCTGAATGAAATTGTTCACGTTGCTGTGACACTGAACTATGTAAAGCACCCATTACGATGTCACTGAAGCATGGTTTTCTCACTCAATGTGATCTCATTTGTGACATCACACCGACAGTTGGCCTTCCCAGTGGGGCCGCTCTAGTGATACTGGTGCAGCGTGACCCAAAACTAACACAAATGGTTAAATGGAAGAAAAGGTGGTCCTGGGACAAAACTAAATATATTAATAAAAACATGCATGTTTTGATTAAAAACATCTTGTATACGGTCTTTGGGTGTGAATGCATTCCTTTAAATGGGTGTATATGACAACGTATCGCATGTCAGAGGACTAGATTACTCTTCACTTTAGAAATCTTTCAGCTGTGTTTTGCACCGTTTGTGTGGATTCTCAGAAGAGTAGACTTGGAATCATCCTCCACTGATGTAAGACCCAGCAGAGCAGAAAGGCACCTCAGGTGGAACCACAAAAGCGTGGGGGCAGATTTTCACAGCCGCATGAAGACATCATTATTGGGTTACATTGTGATCATGATCAGTAAACTACTGGAAAAATCCTTTGTGGCCCTGTGTCGTCCCTTTTTTTCCTGAGGATAACCAATGAAAAATCTTGTAATGGCTGCAGGTACTTATTGATGTCGAGCTTCCAGTGACATACCTGTTCCGATGTGAGTAGTCCTTTGTTGGGTATTTGGGCAGAAGCTTAAAATCATCACACTATGGACCTTTATATTCTAGTGTTGATTTAATAACATGTGAACTCAGACCTCGCATGTCCTAGACACTGGTCGTCTGGACTCATAAATGTTGCTTTGCTGCCAATTTGAGTAATATTTGAATCTAAATATCTTTCAGATATGGAATCTAAATCCACTATTACACTCCTGTATCACTCCAAGTACAGTTAATTGCTTTCAGCTGCACCCAATATCTTGTATTATGGTTTTGCATATGAAAATGTGTAGAATACATGCGCACAGAGATGTGAACGAGTATCGGGTCTTTTTTTTCTACTGTTAACTGGAAGTGAATTTTACTACATGGGCATTACATTGGTCACTGCCTTCAACTAGTTATGTCCAACCTCTTTTTTTTTTTTTTTAAATCGTTAATTTGTTAAAGGACTTTAAGGTGATCAGTCTTAAAGTCTAAGGATTTAAGTTGTGTTAAGCTGCAATATTTGTCTCTTCAGTTTTTTGTCACAGGAAGTCTGCATTTCTCTGGCCTTGAGATCTGGCCCCACTTCCAGCATGGACAATACCTCATACTAGATGCCCTTTAACCAGTATGGTGCCTGCTTGCAGGTCCGAATAAAGGGAGCTACTGATATCCAGAAGAGACTCTTGCCAGGTCAGCCGGACAGAAATGCCTTGTAATTGGGAGAAGTTAAACCTTATCAAGCTCTGCAAATGTCACTATTGTAGCTTTTACCCCTTCAGGGACCCACAGTCTTGGGGTTAATATTTCATTGGTGATCATCTCAAGACGTGTCACTTGAAATTACAAGGGTTATATTTAAATCACCATCTGAGTTAGTAGTCAGAGGTAATGTTTTAGCTTCAGACCACCTTCCTGATAACTTTGCAATAAAATACAAAGCTAGTTGATGGGCATGTGTAATTTCTTGGGATTTTGAGTTAAGGGAAGTTATGAATACCAGGGGTGCATTCAAATGAAGCATATACTCCTGTATTACCAGGTGTTGCCTGAATTCGTGGCAGAGGACCTTGTGACATCATTAATCCAAGATGACCACCACTACAGTTTATGAATCAGAATTTGATCTAGAAGTCCTTTCAGAGTGATCCTATCAAATATTTTCGAAGGACCTTTTTTGTTCACTATAAAAACTGAATAAAGAATCCTTAAAAGAAGTTGATGTCTCTTATTGTTTAGAAGTTTCTGTTAACAGTTTGTTTTTCATGATTTCTAAAACATTTTCCTTCTATTATGTTAAAGGTTCTGGTAATTGGCAAGAAAATGTGAACATTTAAGCGCAGCTGAAGCTTGAAATTTGATTCTATCTTCCAGTAAAATTATTTTTTTTAAATGTCGATACCTCAGATATCGAAAGTCATTAATTGCGGAACGTCTACCATCAGCCAAAAAAGAAACCATATAACAGACCTTTCCTTCTGTGTCTTATGTTAACAAAGAATTCAATCTCCCCTGGTTGATCCAAAATGTTATGAAAAGATTTTACTTAGAGTGTATTAAAAAGAGTTGAGTGCAAAAATAACGAATACTTGAACATTACTCTATGATTAGGCACCTTAACACCTGAAGAACTGACAAATAAAAAAGCATCATGGCATTCGGAATGCTACAAGCAATGTACTCATAAGGCAAACATGGATCAGAGCAAAAGATTGTATGGAGCGCAGTTATGTAAGCCAAAGCCGCCAATCTCCAGCCATGAAGAAGAGGAAGAAGTATAATTAAGCTACACTACACGATCAAAAATACCTATGTACAACAGAAAGAAATGCTTCTTTTGCAATAAAGAAGGAAAAAGAAGGTATCAATTATATTTGATAGAAACTGATTGAGCAGGCATCCGTTTGGAGAGAGCAGTAGAACTAACAATGACAATGGCACATTGAATATTCATCTTAGCCATTGTACAGATCCTGGAGACCCTCAAGCATAGGAAATTGCATATCACAAGCTATGTTGGAACACACACATGTAGTGAATGTCTTACTACGCAAGCCTACCCTAACCGGAGAGATGCTGCCAAATTCACTCTCTTACGAAGCAAAACATGTTGAATTTGTATCTTCAATCAGTATTTTTTCTGCTTGTAGGCAACGTAACAATGTGGGAAATTGAAAAGCTCTACAGGAAAATTGCAGCTAAAAATGGTTTAGAAGGACAGATGAAAATAAATCAAACGTTTCATAGAGGAAGAACTTGTATGTATTGGCATTATTTTTAGCAATCCCAAAAGGGTAATTGAACCACGACGCCTCTCCCTGAAAGTAACCGCAGATGTTGCACTATCCCATGCAGAAGAAGAATTTAAGGCTATTGAGAAAAATATGAGATCCCTTCTTGAAGCAGATACGATTTTACGCAGAGCCATACTCACTTGTGAAAAATGGAAATTCACTGGAAGTTTTGAAGAAGTGAATTTGGTAGATGTTGTTCCAAAGGAAGTTTTTTTTTTTTTACAAGTAGTGCTGTCAAGGACAGAGGTGTATGAAAAGTAATTCAGAAAAGCAGGTTACCACTGTAATCAACAAGGCTCATATATTGTTACTGATGTTTATATATGAAATATCACAACAAGCTTGCACGCTAGCACTTCCACCACACAGCACGTTCGCGAAATGCCTTTGCAAGTGACAGTAGGACTCATAATGCATACAGCTACCCGCAGCAAATTAATTCAATTTCTGCATAGCATGGGAGTTCCTATTGATTACTCCAGATTCCTTTGGTTTGAGACACAGATAGCCTCATAGGTAATAAAATACCTAGATGAGGGTGGAGGTTCTTATGTTCCCTTGGAGTTGTTTAGAGGCAGATTTGTCTATTGTGCTGCTGACAACATTTACTTCCTTGGGGATACTCCGTATGGTAAAGGAACTTTGCTCTGTACAGTTATGGTGGTCTATCAGGAGAAGGAGTCGTCAGATGTTCTAAACCCAATTGATATATCAGGGCCATCATCACTTCAATCCCTTCAGATGATTCCTCAGTCGAGTCAACTCATTGATTATACAGAGAGGAATATGGTTATTTTAGATTCCAACAGGCTTCAAGACCTAGTTTGGATGATGGCCGAAATCTTGCCGTTGAGTGATTTTCAAGAATGGTTTGAGGAAGAGTTGCTGGTTATAGATTATAATCTCACCTGAAGAAGCTGAGACTGAGGAATGTGAGACAGTCAAAACTACCCACTAATGTTCTGACTTGGTCAATTTACAGTTCCATTATAAATTATCCTCCAACTAAAGAAACTAGAGTCTGTGTACTCCCACTCATAGATGCCAGCCCAACAAGCACACAAACACAGCTCACATTCATGAAGAAGTCGGAGAAAATAACATATGTTGTCACCCCAGAATCAAATACAGTTATGACATTCGATCTTGGCCTTTACAAGCCAGTTTTAAAATGAGCAATGGCTAAAAATGACTTGTCAAACAACTGGTTGCTTAGACCAGGTGAGCTACATATAATAATGGAAATGCTACAAGCTATTGGTTCTTTTCATGGATGGTACATTCAGTGAGGCCACCTTAACTGTACTTTATGATGTGAAGATTGTGTCGAAGAATATTGTGTCGAAGCAAAAGAAATTGTAGACATCATAGATTATGAACGGTCAAAATATCACCACCTAACAGCATCCAAAGCGCACGCCAAAAAAAAAAAGTTTTACAGATCTACAACTCGATCATGACATTGACTTACCCTGTGAATGATCATGGAAAATAGCTCATCAAAATCTCGACAAAGGCTGTTTTTGGTGAAAGAAGTCAGAAGGGCACATCAAGAATGACAGACAAAAGGTTGCCAAATGTACAACAGCTTTAAAGAAGACCAGATTGAATCAGACAGTTGTAGCCTGTGGGCACCAATGAAGAAAGAGAGCCTTCAGCTGTGTAAAAGTGCATGCAAAGTTGTTAAAAAATTTTTAAAAAAGTATTAGACACCATAGAGCGGTTGAAGGTAGATGGATCTTTGTTCACATATTTGCCGATTGCTTCACAAGGTCGAACTGACATTGTCTACTGGAATACCTGAGGAAATATGAACTCTCTGCCGTACCTCTTTCAATGTTTAACTTAGATGGTACAGTGATTGTAGCTGCAAAAAAAGCAATCTGATGAAGATACTGGAAGAGGAACAACATACAGAGAGGGTTCTAACAACATGACCGAGGTCTCTTCATTTGTTACTGAGGACAGATTATTTGTCCAGAGCAAACATATTCAGCAGCTGTGCTCGACGGAATGGCAGAATTCCAAGCACTGCAGAAACCATCATATGTGAAGACATACCATGACCGGACTACTGAATTCAACAAGAAAATAGAACCTTATCTTATCAAGTATGATGAAACTCCTTTAGTTTGATACCTACCTAGAAAGGGCACTCAAGAACTCCATGCGAAGGAAAAGAGTAGCAGAAACACCTGTTGAGTACAAAATGACGGATTGTACAAATATTTAAAACATTTTCATGAGAACCCTCCTATTGCATTCTAAAACTAAAGATGAGTTAACAGCTCACCTCTCAGATAAAGCATTTCTGCATGGACAGAGGATAAAAAGAAGCCTAATAGCCAGTTGGAGAAATTAAGATGTGTCATGTCGTCATGCTACGACTCGCCACATTTTTTCACCTGATACCAATGTGTCTGCCCTTTTACTGTGGTGGTCACTGTTTCTTGAATCTGACAGCATGTGCGTCACAAGGGCCTGGAACTAATGGAAGATTTATAAATCTCAAATGTGTGTGCTCCTGCTTACGACCTACACAAGCGCAGGCATTACTAGTCCTTTGTGCTCTTTCAGGTTGTGATGTTACTGTGTGCTTTACAAAGAAAGGAAAACTTTGGGAAGACTTGGATGTCTAGAAGAACTTAAGAAGGAAGATGAACAAATGTTAGAGCGATTAATTTGTAAAGTCTGCTCGCCAGGAAGAAAGACTTCAGACATTGGTCAACTGCGTTGGTGGATGGTCACAAAAATAAGATGCAAAGTGAAAATCTGATGCCAACAAGATCTTCTCTAATACCTTACATCTCAAGGACTCATTACCAGGTAATGGAGTGGCGATGCACTGATCAACAACACCCAAACCTCACAAAGCCATCACAATTTTGGTGGGAGAAGGCAAATAATCATTATTTTCCTATGTGTACACTTCCATATGCACTCCATATGCACCACAATCAATCATACAGCTGGTAGAGTGTGCATGGATCAAAGGATGGTGTGCTGTGCATTGCAAATGCTGAGCTCAGTCACTAAGGTGCAGAGAACTGTGCAAGTGTGGTGGCGACTTAGAGCCCTGTGATAACGATTTTGTAGATGATAAAAATGAACTCTGATGCTGAAGATGACCTGTAAAACCTTAATTTCTCTCTTCAAATGTAAATAGCTATTCTAGATTTAATGAATAGTATATTTCAATGAGAAAGTTAAAAATTATTTCAAACTTTCTGATTTAGTGAGCATACAGTCGAAGGTTAGCAATGAAGTAGCGATAATTTGAGGCTATATCCCGGAAACGGTAAGAAATACAAACATTTATTATATGAACTTTCAATTCCTTTGATCATGTTTGACATAAAACCTACTTAGCAAATTTTTCATAGAACCGCCCTAAAAGCAGTTATTGCTCAAAAACAAAATTAGAATCTGTAATGGTGGCCATCTTGGATTAATGACATCACACAGGCCCTCTGCCACAAATTCAGACAGTACACCTGGTAGTACATGATTGTATGCTTCATTATCAATGCATCCCCAGTAGGCATACCTTCCATTCCTTCAAAATCCCAATGACTAGGTTATTGTAATAGATGCCCCTCGGCTAAGCCCTCTGTCTCCACTCCAGAACTCCTCTGTGATCCCATGCAGATAAAAGGTTTCTTTGAAACAATCGAGGAAGATTTGACTTAAACATATTTGAATTGTGAATAGCTTTTTGTAAAGAATCGGGGTGTTTCTAGCTAAAACCTCTGGAGGAATATTAATCAGTGGAAGTGGCCCTATTGCGGTCTGCAAGTCGTACCCTATGGAAGCAGACTGTCCTGTTCCAGATTGGGTATTCATAATTGGTTGTGAACCCCATTGGATCTTTTCTACCAAACCCTGCTTAGGCTTGCACGTATTTTGGGATTGCCCCTAGGGTCCTCTAAATTGAACGTGGTAAGATATTCAGGCAGGCTTGTATTTTACGGTTCTATGTCATTTCATCGACACTGGATTTTTTGCTGAAAAAGCTAATCGAAAAGTTTTAATTATTCTTGGGGTGTTCCCCACCAGATCCCCATCCTCTACCTATTTTTTGTTGTTCCCGACCCCCCCCAACCATTTATAAACCCTTTCCCACCCCACAAAATAAAAATCGAAACTTTTTTCAGCAGAAATTCTGCGTAAAAACACAAATGGTAAAAACGGGTGTCGATGAAAGGGCGCTGAACCATATTTTACATACATTTATTCCTCTCATATCTACTACTTTCTTCTGCCTACCTTGGCCCAGATATTTTTTATCTAAGTTTGTCAGTACCTTTCACACTAGTATTCAGTTCAGTACTATAACAGCCTGCAGCAGTGAGTTCCATGTGCTGCTATTAAGAAAAGGGGTGCAAACTCCAATTATTTGGGGTGGGCTAATCCTCAGTGCTTCCACCTGCCTTCAGTGGCCACCAGCATGCTTCTACTAAGTGCCACCATACATCGAGCCTCTCTAGCTCTCGCCGCTCAAAGATTTGGCATCATTATCATCAAAAACAACCTTTATAGATTTGGTGCAATCCTTATTGATGAATGAGACAACAAAAAATGTGTGACAGTAGAAATAGGAGTTTTGTTTGCTGGGAAGTTGTCCCCATATAAGCTCTACCTTTGCTTGAAGATCTTTTATCTGTCAGTCTAAAAAATGATGTCAAATCTGCGACTATGAATATGGTGTGCAAAGCAATTTATGAAGGAATTTAGCTGGTTAAAATTAAAATTCCGAAAAATCTAAATGTGGTGCTCTGGTACATTACACAAAATGTGTCTTTGTCCGCACAGCACCACACCTTCTTTCAACAACTGTAAATCACAGCTTGCCATCAAGGTACTACTAGGTGTGCAATATGTAAGCAAAGGTTGTGTACCCTGAGTGAACGCTATGCAGAGATACAGTTGTTCTATGTCACATTGCAGCATCGTTATTGTTAACTGTTTTGTAAAGACAACAAAATTGTTACGAAATACACTGGGAAGAAACAAAAAAACCACCTACCTGGGGATTTATATGGTGAACAGATGCCTGAAGAAACCCTGGTGGATCTTCGAAGAATAGGAGAAATCCCCCTGAGAACTCCTCAAAGGACCTGAAAAAGCTTGTCCTTCGTGAAACTCTGAGGGAAACCCTTGTGGGGGATAAAACCCTGGAAGAGCTGCTGGTGGGCGTTGTCTTCCTGTGGAGACCCGGTGAGAGCTGGTCTGGGTATTCTTTCTGGCTGTTTTAGACGAGAGGCCTTTGAAACTGAGCTAAATATAGTGGGTAAAAATGAACAGTTATTCCTTAAAGTAAGGAAAGGAGAAGTTCCTATAGAGGGTTCTGAGAGCTTACCATGTGCTAAACATGAAGAGAGCGGAGAGGTAAGGAATCTCTGTCGTGTTGCAAAAGTAAGAGGGCACTATGATGAGGGAAAGAAAAGACCCGTAAGATTTAGGGTGGATGTATCTAGTTCTATAAGAGTAGGATGAACTAGGAGAAAGCCTACCCTTTTACTTCCAAGTCCTTTTGAGCCAGCCTGAGTGGATGAAGAAAATCTGGAGGTTCCCAACAAGGTATAGCTATAAAGGAAGGGTGAGGAGTTAGAAACAGAAGTCTGATAGCCGGGAGTGATTGAAGAAGTAAGATGAAAAGTAGATTAGTACCTAGAGACTCCCTGGAGGGAGGTATGGAGGAGATTCCGGATCTAAGCGTGCTTAGAAGTAGAATCGATCCCGAAAATGAAAGGTTCCGTAAAGCCTTCTGAAATAAAAGGGAGGAATGGAGAACAAGAAGGTGAGTAAAGTAGACAAAAAATGGTTGAGAGGAAAGGTCTTCGTAATCCTAGTGAGGCGAACTTACGAAGCGTGTGCCGGCTCCTGAGAGAGTAGCAACGCATCTTCCTTCTGTTGTTGCTGGATTATAAGGGAGTGAACAGGAAGTGATGGTGGAAGGTTGCAAGGCTTCCTGGGAATTAACAACTAGCCTGCATTGTACGTTAGCGATGGTAACCGCTGTGGCGGCCATCTTGGAATCAGTCTCAACTAGACTGTGGAGTAGACTATTTCCTAGTGCAGAAGTGGCGGCCATGTTGGAAATAGGTCGGAAGGCGAAATACACATTAGAAACCATCACAGTATGCCCCTTTTTAGACCTGCTTCCTCCCGGTTTAGACGGGTGTTTGAGGTGAAATTTCTTAATAAGGCGGGGAGCATGAATCTCAGTCTCAGGTTCCCATGTGCGGTCGGCAGGAAAATACCCCTTCCAGTCCACAAGATACTGTAACCGACCCCGATGGTACCGAGAGTCACAAATTTCTTTGACTTCGTATTCTGGTCCGGTTTCACACATCTCTGGGGGAGGACGAACCGAGACCACAGGGTGAAAAATACTTCGATTGTCTGGTTTCAATTGTGATATGTGAAAAACAGGATGAATCTGGGACCAGGAAGTCAGGAGTCGGAGTTTAAAAGCTGCGGTACCAATCGTTGAAATAACCTGAAAAGGTCCAAAAAATCGAGGAGAAAGCTTAGATGGTACTAAATGGCGAGGGAGAAATCTAGAGGATAGCCAAACCCAGTCCCCTTTCTTGATCACTGGTGCTGGGGTTCTGTGGCGATCTGCAAAATGTTTCCTTTTGACTTGTGAATTTTGTAATGCGGTCAAGGCGGAGCTATGTCCGTGACGTATCTGGAGCATTAGAGAGTCCACATCTGGAAATCTGGTTTCGGATCTTTTCATTATCGGGAAAGAAGTGGGATTGAATCCATATGTACAATGAAAAGGAGTTGTGTTAATGGCAGAATGATATGAGTTATTGTATGTGAATTCGGCCATGGGCAGGAGTTCCTTCCAGTTATCTTGGGCTGCAGAAACATAGCTCCAGAGATATCCTTCCAATGTTTGATTGAGTCTCTCAGTCTGGCCATTCGATTGAGGGTGATAGCCTGAACTGAGAGCCCGAGAAATACCGAGGTGTGAACAGACAAGCTTCCAATATCGTGAGGTATACTGTGAACCCCTGTCAGAGATGATAGTCTCGGGTAAACCATGTAAGGTGAAGATGTTACTGATAAAGATGCAGGCCATTCGTGCTGCCGATGGTACTCCTATCAGAGGAGTGAAGTGAGCCATTTTGGTAAGGGTATCGATGGTTACCATTATAGTGGAACAACCCCCTGAAGGTGGAAGATCAACAAGAAAATCTGTTGATATTATCTGCCAAGGGCGAGAGGGTAATGGCATCTTTACCAATTCCCCAAGAGGTGCTTTTCGAGGAACCTTGGTTTGTAGGCAGACGGGGCAGGACCTAACGTATTCCTTGACATCCTTCCGGAACGTAGGCCACCAGAAAAAACGTGAGATCAATTCCAGAGTTGACAGGACTCCACGGTGTCCAGCTATCTGTGAAGAGTGACACATGTCCAAGACTTCTTTCTGGAGTGGTCGAGTGGGAATGAATGCCTTATTTCCATGAAAATAACAATTGTCTTCCTTGATCAAAGCCGTTTTATCGGTAAGTGACAGTTGGTCCTTGGTAATGTGCCTAGATTGGACCTTAAGTCGTGACAAAAAATCTGATGTGGTTTGTAAACCTGAAGCCATCAGGGGGAAGATGGGTTCTGTCTTGAAAAGTTTGTTGGGAAGGTGTTCCTTCCGTGAAAGAGCATCCGCCTTCGAATTATCCCTTCCGGGAATAAATGAGAAAGTGATCCTGTATGGAGAGAAGAAATGAGCCCAGCGAGCATGGCGGCTATTACAGGTTTGTGCGTACTGCAGAATCCGGAGGTTGTGATGATCTGTCCTGACTTCAACAGGATGTCTGGCTCCTAAGAGTAAATGACGCCACTCCTCAAAGGCTCGCTTGATGGCTAAGAGTTCTTTTTCTAGAACAGTATAGTTTAGTTCGGCAGGAGCAAGTGTCTTGGATAGATATGCTACAGGGCGTTCTTGATTAGAATCGTCTAGTTGAAGTAGAACTGCTCCTAGAGCGTACTGTGAGGCATCGGTTTCAACAATAAACCTGCGGGATTGATCAGGTGTTAACAGGATAGGAGCTGAGGTAAACAATTCCTTAAGTTTATTGAATGCTTGGTCTGTGATCGGAGACCATAAAAACTTTTTTCCCTTTTTTAGTAGATTCGTCAAAGGTTGAGTAAATCTTGAGAATTCGGGAATAAACCTTCGATAGAAATTAGCGAATCCAACAAAGCGTTGAATGTCCTTGCAGGAAGAGGGAGTGGGCCAGTTCTGGACAGCAGACACCTTTTCAGGGTCCATTGCTATTCCTTCGGCCGAAAGAACATATCCTAGGTAGGTAATCTGAGTTTGATGGAAGGAGCATTTCTCTATCTTACAATACAAATGGTTTTGTTGGAGCCGCCGTAACACCTCTTCAACATGTTTCTGATGTTCTTGGATATTGAAAGAGAATATCAAAATATCATCTAAATAGACGACCATATTATGAAGTAGCAGATCTGCAAAGATGTGATCCATAAACCTTTGGAAAATAGCCGGGGCGTTGGACAATCCAAAAGGCATCACTCTGTATTGAAAATGTCCAAACGGAGTTCTAAATGCTGTCTTCCATTCGTCACCCGGTTTTATTCGAATAAGATGATACGCTCCCTTGAGATCCAATTTGGTGTAAATGTTGGCCCCTTTGACTGCTTCAAGAATGTCGGGTATTAATGGCATAGGGTATTTGTCAGGAACTGTGATTTTATTCAGCCCACGGAAATCTATGCACGGGCGGAGTTCCGTAGAGTTTCTTTTGGAAACAAAAAACAAAGAGGCAGCCGCAGGTGAAGTGGATTCGGTGATCAGTCCATTCTTAAGATGGGTTCGAAGATACTCACGTAGGACCTCCTTTTCGTTTTCAGATAAGATATACATTCGCCCAAATGGTAATGGCTGGTCAGGAACCAGCTCTATAGAGCAGTCATCCCTACGGTGAGGGGGAAGTTGAGTGTATTCTGAGACAGAAAAAACTTCCTGGAATTTATGATAGCGTTCTGGAAGCCCAGATACATGGTTAAGGGAGGTTACCCACTGGTGATTCAAGGGAACTGGAGCAGAGTCAACCATCACCTTTTGCTGATTTTTGACACAATGGGTTATGCAGTATTCAGACCCCAGAAAGAAAGATCCAGCTGTCCAGTTAATGAACGGGTTGTGTTTCCTTAACCACGGTAATCCTCGAATTACTGGATGATGGGCTGCCCGAATGATATCCAACGTGAGAATCTCTTGAGGACCAGAGATGTTCATCAAGATTGGATTAGTTTGATCCTTGATGGGTCCGGAAACCAAAGGGCTACCATCCACACTTTCCACTGGAATAGGTTCTACCTTAGTGGACCTGGGAATTCTGTGTGAGATGGCCCATTGATCATCAATGAAATTTCCGGCCGCTCCACTGTCCACTAGTGCCGGTATGTTCTGTAGCAGACGATCACCGAAGGAGAAAGAGACCAAGAGTACCACCATATGAGAATCAGTCTGACTAGTACAGAAGGAGGAGTAAGAGGTTTGTGAGGAACCCTGTTTAGGTGTTGGTTCCCGTACCGTGGTTCCCCTTACGGCCGGGAGCTGGCGTTTCCCGAACGCCGAGGTGGTGTAATTGGGCAATCTTGTACCGTGTGGTTATTTGAACCACAGTACATACAAAGACCCAAGGTCCTCCTCCGGTTTCTCTCTTCGGGAGTCAAGGGGCCTCGAGCTGTTGAACCCAATTGCATCGGTTCATCATTGGACTGAGGACGAGAAGAAGGAGAGAACGTAGTTCGTGTATTCCTTCCCTTTCTTCTCTCCATTACTCTTTCCTTCATACGGTAATCTATTTGCATTACCAATGCGATGAATTCAGTTAGTGTAGAGGGGCGAGGGACCCGAGACACCTCGTCTTTGAGGTCTTCAGATAAACCTCTTCTGAAGAGTGTGACCTGAGCGTCATCTGACCAAGTGGTTTTGCTTGCCATCTGTTTGAATTTGGTTATGTAAGCCAAAATATCTAAACTTCCTTGTTTTAGGTCAAGGAGGTGTTCTTGTGACGCTACACGAATCTCTTGGCGGCCAAACATGGTACGGATGCTATTGCAAAATGCTGTATGAGAGTCTAAAATAGGGTTATTGTTTGTGACTAAAGGTGTTGCCCAAGCCAATGCTGGTCCAGTCATTTGTGAGACCATATATCCCAGACGATCACTATCAGTATGAAAATAAGCTGCTTTAAAGGCAAATTGCACAGAGCAGGAGTCCAAGAACTGCTTAACCTTATGCGGGTTACCATCAAACTGTCCTCCTGGTAAGGGTCCTGGAGGAACGTCTGAGCAGTGTGGGATACGAGGGGCTGCAGCCTGTTGGGCCGTTTGCTGTTGGAGCTGTCTTAAGGAGGCATTCTCATGCTTTAACTGCTGTACTTCAGTAGTTAGGGATTGAACAGCAGCAATCAGCTGTTGGATTTGTTGCTGCTGTTGCTGATCCATGACTTGTGATTCCTATGTTTCTACCCAGAGTACTAGGAACAAAAGATAACACAGGCGTTGCTAACTGTTAACTGTTTTGTAAAGACAACAAAATTGTTCCGAAATACACTGGGAAGAAACCAAAAAACCACCTACCTGGGGATTTATATGGTGAACAGATGTCTGAAGAAACCCTGGTGGATCTTCGAAGAATAGGAGAAATCTCCCTGAGAACTCCTCAAAGGACCTGCAAAAGCTTGTCCTTCGTGAAACTCTGAGGGAAACCTTCGTGGGGGATAAAACCATGGAAGAGCTGCTGGTGGGCGTTGTCTTCCTGTGGAGACCCGGTGAGAGCTGGTCTGGGTATTCTTTCTGGCTGTTTTAGACGAGAGGCCTTTGAAACTGAGCTAAATATAGTGGGTAAAAATGAAGACAGTTATTCCTGAAAGTAAGGAAAAGAGAAGTTCCTATAGAGGGTTCTGAGAGCTTACCATGTGCTAAACATGAAGAGAGCGGAGAGGTAAGGAATCTCTGTCGTGTTGCAAAAGTAAGAGGGCACTATGATGAGGGAAAGAAAAGACCCGTAAGATTTAGGGTGGATGTATCTAGTTCTATAAGAGTAGGATAAACTAGGAGAAAGCCTACCCTTTTACTTCCAAGTCCTTTTGAGCCAGCATGAGTGGATGAGGAAAATCTGGAGGTTCCCAACAAGGTATAGCTATAAAGGAAGGGTGAGGAGTTAGAAACAGAAGTCCGATAGCCGGGAGTGATTGAAGAAGTAAGATGAAAAGTAGATTAGTACCTAGAGACTCCCTGGAGGGAGGTATGAAGGAGATTCCGGGTCTAAGCGTGCTTAGAAGTAGAATCGATCCCGGAAATGCCGGAAATGAAAAATGAAAGGTTCCGTAAAACCTTCTGAAATAAAAGGGAGGAATGGAGAACAAGAAGGTGAGTAAAGTAGACAAAAAATGGTTGAGAGGAAAGGTCTTCGTAATCCTAGTAAGGCGAACTTACGAAGCGTGTGCCGGCTCCTGAGAGAGTAGCAACGCATCTTCCTTCTGTTGTTGCTGGATTATAAGGGAGTGAACAGGAAGTGATGGTGGAAGGTTGCAAGGCTTCCTGGGAATTAACAACTAGCCTGCATTGTACGCTAGCGATGGTAACCGCTGTGGCGGCCATCTTGGAATCAGTCTCAACTAGACTGTGGAGTAGACGATTTCCTAGTGCAGAAGTGGCGGCCATGTTGGAAATAGGTCGGAAGGCGAAATGCACATTAGAAACCATCACAGTTATCCCCACTGCCAGACTTCCCCATCTCCACATCCCCACCTCCTTAGGTGCTTTCAGTTGGCACTTTATTTTCCTTCTGTGGCTGTGTGTCAGTTTTCAGCCAGAGAGAAAATATGTGGTGTGTAGAGCCACAATAACTATACCAACACTGGCCTTGAAAACATTGCTTTCAAGTTCCAAAAACACATTTTACTCTTCTGACAATGCTGTAAATCCACTAAAAACATTGCTGAATAAATATTAAGAGAAAGTAAAAAGAAAATACATACTGTTAATCAGCAGTCATGTGTAATGGATCCAACTAAGGAGAAGTAGTCCGATGGACCTCTGTTCTGCATCAAATGCAGAGAAACAGTAAAACAAAGAATAATGCGCTCTTTGAAGGGGCAGCAGCTTAAAATATACTCTTTCCAAAGTGTTACAATCATCACAAACTATCAGCTGGAAAACTACATTAAGCCAGATGAGAATGTGTGTGCATACCAAACTTGGACTTAATTTGCGACAATCACTATAGTCTGAGTTGTGTGGGCCCAAAGCTTTGTCGTTTTTTCCTACATGATTCATACATAAGTGTTGTAGCGCTTCTATATTCGTCGTGTTAATTAGGCCTCACTTCTCTGTCAAAAACATAACAGGTCCTCCATTTGTCACTGGTATCTACTGCATTCACATCCAAAAGCCAGATTTTCCTTGAACCTCAAAAGGACAGTTTGTACTTTAGATGAACTTCTAGTGAACAAGACAAGAATACATTTTTTTCTATAAATACCTTTTTTTTTATAAACCCACACAATCGGCCAACGTTTAATTTGCTAGGTTTTGACAATTGTTCCAATAGTGATACCAAATGGTCTATTTTCCAGTCCTTCATTACCTCAGATTCTTGTAAATAAAGTGGAATGTGTCGCATTTTTAATTTCATGACGTTGCTGTTGTGCACTTTTCATACTGTGAGCTTTTAGGTCCAATAAAAGCAGTACAATTTGTTCTATGCTTTTGCAAAGATGGCTTTAAATTCAAAACCTCCATCTCTGTGTACTTGTTGAACTGTAAAA
The DNA here is from genome assembly GCF_040938575.1 of Ambystoma mexicanum. Lineage (NCBI taxonomy): Eukaryota > Metazoa > Chordata > Amphibia > Caudata > Ambystomatidae > Ambystoma > Ambystoma mexicanum. The sequence goes on along the minus strand of NC_090932.1, from coordinate 601,746,144 downwards.
GTTTGGAAAGTGACATCTTCTGTAAGTTTTGCTGCAAATTGTATCATTAAAATAAAACATTACTTTTTGTTATACTGAGCTAACTGTAAGATACATTTTTGTAAACAGAAATACATGTTTCTAAAGCTAATAAGTGAGCTTGTATGTAAAGAACACATGTATTACCAACTACAGTGCTTTCACAAAATAGGCAAGGTAGTTGTCTATTAAAATTTCAGAAATTACAAGAATGAAAGAGGACTACATTACAATAACTGTGATTAAGCTGTATTAAAACAAACTTTTCCTCAACAAAGAATGATAAAATCTAGTAAATTAAGTATATAATTAACAATCACAACAAAAAACGAATTACAAAATGAAAAGTGGACCAGTATTGAAGAGCCTTTTTTGGCCTGTAAAACAAAATTAAGGCGTATACAAAACACAATAAATGAAGTGAATAAATAAATTACAAACTTGGCAACCCTCTGTTAGTCTTAATACAACTCATTACATCACATACTTCTGGAATTAATAACCATTTAAGATAATCAGGGCCTAACCTATTGACCTCCAACCCATCTCAAAATATATAACATTATGATGAAACTTTGTATTACAGAACTATCATCTCCCACTAAATTGGCCTGCACATGACCAGATTGCCAATGTTGAGATATGAATCAAATTGAGTTATTGCTTGCTTTCACCATGCAGTTCATAAATCTCTAGGACTCGGATTTCTCTGAACAGTAGCACATTAAAAATGTGCACCCTTATGTAAAACAAAATAACATAACTAAAAATGACTGCCTAAACAAAATGCTCTTCCAATTACCCATTTGAAAATAAAGTGCTAGACCTGCTCAGTTTCATCATCCCCATTAACAATCCCAGTGATGCAACACATTTCATCTCTTGATCTTCTAAATAATCCTATGATAAGAAGCTAATTTCGCCATCTCTTCCCATCGATCAACTTTCAGCAAATCAGGTAATTTCCATATCCTTAAAATGTAATTTCCTATTCTTAAACCCTGATGCCTGCACTGCAGTGTAATTAGTATTATTTGGGTGTTTTGGGTAATGTATAAAACCGCTTTAAATAAAATATTGGATCAAAACATAATACTCACAAAAGATGTAAGACCCCACACAAGAGATGATATTTGAACGTGTGATGTCCACAGTTGAACAATATAAGGGCTTAAACACATTTATAATAGATTTTTGCTTTCAAATTGGAATACAATACACATAGAGGCACACAGGGGAGAAGAATATAAAAACTCATGAAACAAATATACATGCATTTTTAAATGTATTGTTGTGTGTTTGGCATAAACTTAATCTCAATTAATACAATTGACTTCTCGATGGTGGGTGCCATTTCACCAGAAAAATATGATCTATATTTTCCTGTTTCTGCTAAATGTATTTTTCACTTTCACTTTTTCTTCAGGATAACCATTTAATAAGACTTATAGAACCCATTTTTGAGAATGAAAGGCAACTGATGCCGTTTACATTTTCAGTGAGATTAATATTTACTGTTATTGAATGCACGTGTGACGTAATTGCATACGCGTGCACGTGACGTCATCACGAAAACCTACGTGTGACGTCATCGTGTGCGCATGACGTAACCATGATGCGGCCCGCAATTTCGCGGGCAACAGCGTATATTGGAGTCTGTGCCATTCGCGGGACCCCTCTGGAGAAAATAGAAGATCAGGTACTGGGATCTAACCCTTTGATTGGTAAGTTTTTATGGAGTACAAAGCCTAAGAGGGAAGGGTTCATTTCTTGTGTTTCCTTTTGGAATTTGAGAGGAAATTAATGATTTTGACTCACAAAATACAATTAAATGGCATAATGGATGTGAGGACTTTTTAGATACTAGTACAAAGTTGAACCCATTATTTTGAATAATAGATTAATCAAATGACTCAATAGAGGTGAAGGTTTTTCAGATACGTGTATATAGTGGAGCCCATTAATTTGACTAAGCAAGCAATTAAATGCTTTAATGGAGGTGAAGAACTAACAAATACTTGTATAAAGTTGAGCCTATTTTTTTGTAGGTGAACTTTGAATTTTGGAGCATACATTTTACAAGTTTAAGATTACGGGAATTTACAGCATCCATTCCATACTTGTTTCAACACTCATCCGTACAAGTGGGTGAGCACTTTCAATTATTTATGATATTAATTTTTGGGATCTCAGTCTTTCCTCTAGGGAATATATAATAATTATAAGGAATTTTTCATACAGATTTGGAAATCCGAAACTTCAAAGTAAGATCAAGTGTGATCAACTGACTTTCAGACTTCAAATTTGAGAATCACAGGGATTCGTATATGGGTTAAGCTTTAATCATAGTAATACTGCCTGAGAAAGTACTAACAAGTGAATGAGTATACACTCATACTTTTATTTTGAAAATCCACATTTTGGTCTTGCTAGAATGGTTTCACAAGGTTTGTGGGTTTGAGTTTCCTTTTCTCTTTTAGAGGTAACTAATCATGCATGAAGCTAATACCTTGAATCTAAATTGTTATTCCTTTGACTTTGTCTAATTTCGGAGTAAATATACAAGTGGGTCTTACTGTGAAATTCAGTTAAGAATCGTTTACCTTTGTGCATCAGACTTTTTTGACGGAGAAACTAAATTGTGGTTTCAAATTTATGTTTTTTCTTTGAACATCGATTCAAACTTTTGATCATGGCGTGAATTTTCCCTCATCCTGACCTGACATGTGGAACTATATGGTACGGTTTTCTTTTTTTTTAAATTCTTTAGAATTTTTTATATATTGAATGAATGTATAGTTTTGTACAGCCTTGAGAATGACCGTTGGTTGAAACACGTGTCGGCTGTTTTTCTTGACAAAATTAAAAATATTCCAATTTGAGAAGCATCACGCAAATGGATGTTTTGGATTGACTTTTATTTATTTAGAAGAATATTGATGTTGGACTTGTAATAATTTGAAACTCGGATCAAGTGTATGGTGTGAGCGTGAGATATCCTCCCGAACCAGGATTTTCTCTGTTTACTTATTACAAACTTTGTGGGAAGTTTGAGGGAAGGATATCACTTGCTGCCGACCTATCTTTAAGGTTTTAATAGTGGTAAACAGCGCACACATCCAAATAGCGATCCCACAATTATTAGAATTTTTAATTCTCTTCCCTAAGATGTTGTTAGATTCTAGGAAGTGTTGAATCTGATTGTATGCAGCTTTGTCCAGGGTTTTTAACAGAAAGGGTACGGTGGTGATGGGTCTATAGTTGTTTGGCAACGCTGTTTCTTCAGGAGCGGGCAAACCCAGGCCTCCTTAAGGCATACTGGGACAGTGCTGGAGGTGAAAGAGGCATTTATGAATGCGGTTAGGAAGGGCGTTAGAGTGTCCGGCGCAATCTTTGATGAGATTGGCCAGGCAGATATCACCCTTACCATTGGATGGTTTTATGTTTTTCATGCTGAAAGGTACTTCTACTTCAGACACATTCCTGAATGTAAAAAGTGTTTTTCTTTTGTGGGGTGGGGATTGCCAGGTGGAAGGGTGGCCAGCTCCGACTTGGGTAGGGCAGTGGAATGTGATTTGATTTTACTTAGTATGAGGTCAATTTTATTGAGCATAGCAGACTGGATACTGCTGAGACCGGAGCATGGGAAACGGCAATCCAAGAACAAAGACTAGACTCCAGCGAAGAACTACGTTGGGTAGTGCTGACGGTACAGTTGCTTCACCCCAAAGCGCCAGATAGCGCCTCAGACAGAAGCAACAGCGCCGGCTCGTAAGCTGATACGAAGGTCACCAATGTTTTTCCCGTGGTCTTGGGGGAGGGAGCGAGGGAGGGGGGGGACAGACACCAGATCTACAATTGAGAATGTCTTATTGATTATTGTCGTGTCTTGTTTATATTGTTTAAAAAAACAAAGTTATTTTTTTTTAAAAAGAGCATAGCAGACTGGATGCTCGAGCACCAGGATTCATCTTTTAAGAGATCTTAGCTACTGGTGTCTGGGGAGGCTTGTTCCTTAAAAATGGCAAATAGTTCTTTTGATTCAGATTTGGCATTGATAATTCTTGAATTACAGGAGGCGGATTTGGCTGCTATGCTTTTTCTATAGTGGGTGGCAAGTTTAGCGCACGGATTCCAAAACGCAATGCGAGAGAGCTTAGCCACCTTGTTTAGCATGCAAGCAGAGTCACACTGAACATTAAAGTAAATATTAAGATTGGGGGGTGTGGCTACATGGCCACGTGAGTGGACGTGTCCCTGGATGGCTCCCGCGGATCCGACACTGATCCTGGGTTATTGACGTGCTTAATCCTTGGTATGCTTGCCTGCAGCACACCCACGGAATCATGAAAAGCAGGGGAACGCAAGGAGTGCTGTGATGGCCCGATCGGCGGTGTGGCGGATGATAGAGGGCAGCCGAAAGATTTGGGGAGCCTGGGCTCCGGAGCTGCGCAAGATGTCGGACACTGAACAAAGGGCCATAAACTGACTGCCAAGTCCCCGAGCCCTGGGAGGACAAGAAGAGCCCAGCGCGGGCTCCGTCATATAAGGACCCTTGCGGATGGGAGCGGGCCCTGCCGGATCGAGTGATTGGGACCGAGGTCCATAGGACGTGGAAGTGCGGCGGGGGGCCACGACGGTAACGGCAGCAGGACGCTGCGAAGGGCTAAGGATAGTCCCGCCCGCGGCGGCCCCTGAACATTGGACAGCGGAGGTGTTCTGGAGCCGGGTCCGGCGCCCGGTCATAGGGCTCTGATGCTGCCTGGTACGCCCGGAGCGGGAGTACTGCAGATGCAGTAGGAGCACCGGCTTCTGGGGAGGCCTGAACATCGCTTTGGGGGAGGTGGTGCCTGCGCTGCACCGCCGCACCGGCAGCCGGGCACCCATGTCAGAGGGGTGCTGGGGCCGGCCCCGGAGGGGCTCGCAGAGTCTGGAGTTCGTGCTGGAGGAGCACACAGTTGCCCAATGAGGAAGCTCCTACCCCGCAGGTTGGGGCCCGAGCGGCAGATACCGGACCTGGGATATGGCAGGGGACCGGTCTCCCGTCGGGCGCCCAGCGAGCGCGGATGCATGCGCACCCGCAGTGGAGGACTCATTCCGAAGAAGGCAGGCCCGTGGTGCTGCCGGGCCGCGGGAGCAGGACATATTGCAATAGTGGAGGTGAGGCTGTGAAAAGGCAACAACCTGCAGTAACTGAAAGTCGCACTGGGGCCGGGGCAATCACGCATCTGACGCCCAGACGAGGCCGCGGTCCCGACCTTCGGAGGGAGGTGAAGCGGAGGCCCATAACACAGTGTCGGGGTCCCTGTATAGCTCGCCATAATCGGTGGCCACGACAGTGGAGCCGCTGAGAGAGGACTCCAGCCCGGAGCGCATCATTTAGCTCATATATAGAGCGTGAAACGATATAGCCCACCTCAGGGCTGCAACATAGCCTGCCCAGGGACCGTGGCCGGTGAGAAGTGCCACGGACACCGCCGCCAGGTGGGAGGCGACAGAAACTTGTTTGGGCTCAGGGTTAACACGCATGGGGCCAGCAAACACACCCTGGAAGCCCCTCGAGCACTGAGGGTGCACCCAGGGTCCCCGGGACAACTGAAGCTGGGGCCTGGGGGTCGAGAGGCCTGAACAAAGCCATCTAATCACGTGGGAGGATACAGCCCACCCCAGTAGTAGAATAGGCAGCCCACAGACACACTTGATGGTCTGTTTGGACCCTGACACAAATAGCAGCTAAACCTTATTAGGACCAGAGGCCACAAGTGTTCGGGCTTGCCCACGCCTCTCTTATACAGCAAGATGACTAACAAACCCCTGAGAATGAAGGGCAAGCAGCCCACGCTCGACGACTATGCCAAAACATCGCCAGGGGCTGAAGAAGCCAGAAGCAAAGACAAGACCCCTGCCGGGTGCACAGATGCCATGTGCTCGAACCAGGAGATCCTTGCCGCAATTGCAGATTTGAAAGTGGCCTGAGAGAGCAAGCTGGGGCTGGCCATGAACGAATTAAAGGTGGCACTAGAGCTCAAAGTTGGAGCGGTGCAGGAGGAAGTGAACATAGCATAAGACACAGCCTGTGGGAGGGCCCTGCCAGGGTTATAAATGCATGCATGATCCGTTAGTACCGAGTAACCTTGATAATAGCGCGGGAGCCTACACAGCCAACCCACATACCCCCAAGACGAGAACTTTAGTTAGGTCACCGACAGCCCGGTGACACCCTGCTGGGTTCCTGACCTCGGCATTCCGAGGAAGGACCAAACGCGGATGGGGCCTGAGATCCAGGGATGGAGCTGGGCACCTGTTGGGGGCGGGTTGGGAGGGAAAGGGTTTTGTGCAGTGGTTTGGGGTTGGGGAAGGGGGGGGAGTTTGTTGGGAGTGGGAGGGGATCGAGCCAAACTTTGAGTGAGAACAGGCGGGAGGGGAAACTGGGATGGGAAGCGGGATACCAAATAAATGGAGTCGGGTCGCCTCAGAGTGGTGATGTGGAAAGCGTAAGAAAGTGATGATGTACCTAAGAAGGAGGAGGATTGATATAGCCTTATTACAGAAAAACCACCTAACTAAAGAGAAACTGGAGGTGGTCAAGAGAAAATGGAGGGAGTGCACTACGGGAGCCACACATTCAGCGTATGCAAGAGGGGTTATTACATGGGTGGCACCGCATGTACCGTTTCAGATGACTCGGTCTACGGTGGACCCGGAAGGTAGAATGGTAGTAGTACGGGGGATGTTGGAAAATCGGAAAGTGAGCATAATAAACGTATACGCCCCCAACCAAGATACTGCAGCTTACTTTAGGACTCTATATGGCAAAATCAGCCCCCTGCTGGGTGGCGCGATCCTATGGGGCGGGGACTTTAACTGTACATTGAACCGCAAAATGGATAGGTCAAACGGTAAGCAGGACAAGCCCACCCCAGCCGCAAAAGCGTTACAAGCCCTGTTGAGAGACTTTGCACTCGGAGGTGTCTGGAGGCAGTTACACCCAGCACACAGGCAGTACTCGCACTATGCAGCACCACATGACTTGCACACGAGACTGGACTATGTGTTTGCGGCTGCTGAGGTAGTGGGAGAAATGGTGAGCATGGAAATAAGGCCAGGGTGCTTTCGGACCACTCCCCCTTGGTCCTGGAGTGGCGACACCAACCCCTGAGAGCGTGAATCCCGACGTGGAAGCTTAGGGCTGAGGCCCTGCTGGACTCAGGATTCTGAGGGAGGCGATCACTGAGTATTTTGACATTAACACCAGAAGCGTTCAATCTAAGGGAACTGTATGGGAGGCATTTAAGGTAGTAGTGCGGGGTGTAGCCATATCAAAATCCAGAGGTCTCCAGGGGGGCATAGCACGGGAGTTGCAGGAAACAGAAAGGGAGTTGGAAGGGATAATGGGGACATTTCCTGGGAGGATGGGGTAAGGGTAGAGTTGTTGCAACAAGCCTGCAGTGAGCACTGGGACAGACTATGTAAGCTGAGCTATAAGAAATATGTGGAAAGGCAACATGCGGGAGGAGACAAGCCAGGCAGATTGCTGGCCTGGTTATATAAAAATAAAGCATCACAACCAGTGATTGGGGAAATTAGGGGGATGGGGGCCAGATCTGGGATACCCAAGAGGGAGTTAATGAGGAGTTCCTTAGATACTAAACGTCTGTATGAGGACGCAGGGGAGGATATGTATCAAGAGATCCAGGATACAATAGAAGACATAGGATTGCCCTCCTTGGACGATCTGCAACAGGCAGACCTGGATGCTCCGATCACCTCTGATGAACTAGAGACTGTGATTCAGCACCTGCCCACATGCAAAGCTCCGGGGTCGGATGGACTCCCCAGTGAGTTCTATAAAACATATAAACAAGAGTTGCTCCCGCCATTGCTGGCCATGCTTAACGAAGCATATGAGAGGGGTGGGCTGCCGGAGTCCCTATGGGAGGCGGTGAGCATCCTGCTCTTAAAACCAGGAAACTCAAACACAGACTGTGGGTCTTACAGGCCTCTGTCGATGCTTAATCAGGACAGCAAAATCCTCACAGCAGTGTTAGCAAACAGGCTTAAGCGAGTCATTGGCAGACTAATACATCCTGACCAAACGGGTTATGTCCCTGGCAGGAGTATAACTGATAATCATAGGAGACTTCACCACATTATTGACCAAACAGAAAAGGACCCTGGCGAATTGGCTATTGTCTCGTTTGATGCGGTCAAGGCCTTTGATTCAGTGAGGTGGCCTTGGTTGCTTGCGACTTTGAAGGGCAACGGAATGGGGCCGGGGTACCTAAGGTGGGTCAAGATGTTATACAGTTCTCCAATTGCAAGGGTTAAAACGTGCGCCACAATTTCAGAAAAGTGGCAACTTAGCAGAGGAACTAGACAGGGTTGCCCCCGGTCACCCATGCTGTATATCCTAGTGTTAGAACCACTAGCAGTTTGCCTCCAACAACAATACGAGGAAATAGGGATCCATACCGCGGGAGGAAAGCATTTTATATCATTGTATGCCGATGATATACTGTTATATCTCCGCTTCCCAGAGGAGAACCTGCAATATGTCCTGGAGGTGATGGAGCGTTATGCTACCCTCTCGGGCATAGCAGTGAACCCCAAGAAGTCCAGTGTGTTCCCCCTGGGGAGGTACAGAGGTGTCCTACCGCAGGACCTCTCGGCTTTGCCAATACCCTGGCGGACCGTGACGTTTCCATACCTAGGCATCGATATACACCACTTGGGGGGAGAAGAACACAAACATAACACAGAAAAAGCTGTTGATGGCATTAAAAATAGCATGGCATTTTGGTCCAGGCTACCTCTGGCTATGATGGGGAGAGTGGCTCTGATTAAGATGGTGGTGCTGCCCAGACTGTTACACTTCTTCGTAAACATCCCATATGTGATCCCTAGGTGCTTTTTCGCCAAACTCCATAGCCTGTGAAGAGGGTTTCTATAGCATAACTCTAGAAATAGGGTGGCCCTCTGGAAACTACAACATTCGTGTGACAGGGGGGGGTATAAATCTGCCAGATTTTGAGTTATATTACCTGGCGGGTCAGCTGCAATATGTATCCAGGTGGTTGTCTGATGAGGAGTCGGCTGAGGCCGGGTTGCTAGGTAAAGGTCCTGCCCCCTACTTCCTCAAAGAGACAGTATGGCTACCCAAAACGAAGGTACAGGGAATGGCGAGACTGCTGGTGCTTGGCTGGGAAATGTGGTACAAAGCATGGCATTTGGTGGGATATTCAGCTCCGATCTCTAAACAGGTGCCACTAGTGGCGCTATGTGGAGGGGACTCTCAGATGATAAAAGGGGTTCGTAGATATTGGGAACCGATGGGCCTGGCTATCCTGGGAAACATATGGCAGGAGGTGGAGGCATTAGACTTTCAGAAACTAATAGAGGACACTGGGGTGCATAGGGGCCAACATATTACCTATGCCAGAATCATCAAACAAGTGCGAGACAGATGGCCTGCGGCAGTACTTGCGGAACCCCCAGATGCTACCATCGAGACAATGTATGATATCTCGGAAGCGAGGCATGAAATATCACGCATATGTGAGCTACTGGGGGCCAAGGTGAGAAAGGAGCGAGATTGGGAAGATGAGGTGGGAGAACCCTGTCGGATGGGCAATGGGACAGAGCCAAAGGTATCATAAGAAGGTATCCCGAAACGCGAGACTCCAGCAGATACAATTATATGTCACCCATAGGGCATATCTGACCCCCAGTAAAATAGCTCGGTTTGGTAATCCGGTGATACAGAGATGCCCTAAGTGTTGGGAGGAGGCGGCTGGGATGTTACATATGTTTTGGGCTTGCCCGGAGGTGGGAAGGTTTTGGACAGAACTGAAGGTATGCTTAACAGGAAAAGGGATCACGTTGAATGTGGAGTCATCCTGGGCATGCATGCTTGGGGGCTTCCCCAGACCACGTAACCTGAGGCATGTCAGTAAGATGATGGACCTGGCCTACATCCTAGCCAAACGGAGGATTGCAATGAGCTGGAAAGCAGCCCATCGGCCTAGAATCTGGATGTGGTGGGCAGACCTCTGAAATGGGCAGAGGCGGAAACAGTTGTCTGGTACGACGCAGTTAGTAAAGGGGGGGGAGGAGGTAGGACCCCTAATAGCATGGAGACAATTGGTGGCCTCAATGGTGATCCCCTCCCAGACTGACCACAGTGGAGAAGGTACGGAAGGAATTATAGTAATAGACACGCCTGAAGATGAACAGGTTGATGACGCGGATACAGGGGCTCGAGTTGAAAGGGTGGGTGGGGGGAGGACAGAAGAGTGCATTTAGTAATGTAAAGTTGTTAAACTTAATTATGTGAGTCCTAATTGTTTGCAATGTTTGGAGTGTTGTCTATAAAATAAAAAAATGTTTAAAAAGAAAAACATTTCAACGCATTTTCTGACACCTGAGCCACCTCCGACAATCTGTTCAATAGTATATCAAAATCCACTGTGTCAAAGGCCATCATCAGTGGCCCATAATATATCGTCCCAGACTGTCACCAGAGCGGTTTCAGTCCCATGACCGGTTCTGAAACCGGATTGATACCTTTTCAGAATAAACTGATCCTCCAAATGATTAAAAAAAATAAACAAAGTAAATATTAAGATTCTGGGGTCGAGATAACGATTTTATGAAAACTAATAGCCTTTCCTGAGTATCAGGCGTGACATAGCTTGCCGCGAATCCAACTTCCAGATGGACTGCAAACATGAACCTTTTGTCTTTTTACATAAAACCCATTATGTTTTTAACATCTTGTTGAGGATTCCTAAAGCCCCTGTAGGCACATTCCCAAACACGCTGTCACATAAATGTTTGTATGACCCCACTTGGTCTGGGGTGTCCGAAGCAGCACCTGCTGCTGTTGATATCAAGCAGGCTCATTTAGACAGCCAGAAAAAGCAAAATTGCGGCCAGCATTTTTGACTATTGATTAATGCATTATTAACAATGCTGTAGTTAAAGTTCAATAAAGGTGCATGTGCAGTTAATGAAGAGACAGGTTCAAGTGCTGGAGTAGAGACCGCTCTACGCAACATCGCCTTACTAATGGAGAAACAGAAAATTAGATGTGCATCTAAAGGACAGGGAAACTGACCTGAAATTACACTGTAATGTAACCATGCCTAGCAAACACTGGATAAGAAGTAGTTAACTCCATGATATTTGATGCCTAAAGGGAAGAGAAACTAACCTAATTTGAAAGTAGCTGGCAGAAATTCCGAGACAGTTAATCACAGTATACCAGCATCGATTGTGGAGTATTAACTATGGTTGAAGTTGGACAGAGGATTGTTGTGCAATAGTGCATCACACATGGTTCTGAGGTTGCTTAGTTATGTAAACCAAAATGTGGCCTCCCTTGGCGGTTTCAGAACGTTTCTGCCAGCTCCATGTGAGGCATTTTTCAGTCACCACAGGATGAAAACATGAGGAAATAGTGGGTTGCCGTCTTAACCGACCAAAACAAAGCTTTCAATAAGACAGTTGTTTTTGTCAGAAAACTCTCGTGCAAAGAACTATTAAAAACGTAAACAAGATGAGTTTTTTTCAGTACTTCTTTACAATTGCATTAAGCTCACAATGTTTTGGATATACTTTTTCCGATCTTAAGCCTAGCTCTATCCGGCACATTCTTTATTTAGGCAGATTGGAATGCATTACTGGCCTTTAGCCCAGAAATAGGTGGTGAAACGGTTAACTTTTCATCTCGTAGATCCAAAAGGGAACGCTAATTTCCACATGATTGTCACATTCTTTTTTCTAAAGTAATTCTGCAAATGCCCACCAGGCCCTGTGTGATAGACCAGAAAGTAGTGAATTAATTGGTTCTTTAATGTAAAGTGTCTAGAAATATATATGTTTTTGAATTAGTTATGAGTTCTGCAAGGGTGAGACCATAAGTTTAATATCCCCCCATGTACAATCCCACTACACAATTCTGAACAATAAACAGCGATTTCTCAAACACTCGAAATGTATTTAAAGATTTGAACACAATCTAAACGAAAATGGTCTGCATCTTTATACCATGGAAATTGCTACAATGTTATATACCCATAAACAATTTGTTAACACAAATGTTTTCCTGCTTTCGTGAATCTCGATAATTCATTTCCAAAACAATTCTAGGTATATTTATTTATTTATTGGATATTTTTAAGGCGCCTATACAACAAATGGTGTTTCAAGGTGCCACAAGACAACAAAGGAGGGGACAAGGGAGAAAGATAACAATGACTGTCCTACTAGGCCTTGTGATGTTCGGATTGTGCAAGTGCAGTAACAATAAGTGCAAGAGGGGGAGAAGTGCTAGGGTGGGACGGGACGTGCAGCGCAAGGAGTAGAGAGTGCAAGTGAAGAGGGAGGGAGAGGTGGGCAAAAGGACTAGATGGGTGCTGAGGGGTGGCCAGGTGGTCAAGTGCCAGGGACTGTATGGGGAGAGGGACCACATGCTAAGTGTGAGGAAGGGGAGGACTGGGTAGAGAGGCTGGTGTCCTGTAGAAGGCAGGGAAACCAGGCAGCCAGTCAATGTGGCAGACGGGACATTAGCAGGGGAGAGAGAAGGAAGAACAGAAAAGGAGGGTCTTGAAGAGCTACCAGAACTTAAGTAGATCCAGCCGAAGCATGTGGGAGGCAGAGAGACCATTGCAGAAGGATGCTTCTGCAGAGGAGAGAGAGATCTACCCCCCACTCTCTGCTTAGAAAAGAGTCTGATCTGCACAGAGTTGGAGCTAGAAGACCGAATGGCTCTAGCAGGGAGGTATTTCGGGAGAGTTGGAAGTAGCAGGGTCCCAAGCCCCAGAGAGCCTTGTGGATGCCGAGAGTCTTGAACTTGATCCTAGCAGCAACCGGGAGCTAGAGGAGAGATTTTGTCCCTGGGCTTGAGGCCAAGGATAAGTCTTGCAGTCCTATTCTAGATTAGTTGAAGGGGGCAAAGGGAGGATTGAGGAAAAGGCTGTTGCAGTAGTCCACCCTAGAGAGGACCATAGTTCTGGAGACATTGAGATTCTGGGGGAAGGTGAGGAAACGGAGAATGCCTCTGAGGTGGTGCAGCTGATAGTGGGCCTTCTTGGCAAGGTCTGCGATGTAAGGAGTGAGAGGAGTCAAAGATGACACCAAGGCGTTTTCCCTCACAAGAGGGTGAGGGGAGGAGACCCAAAGGGGCAGCCAGAGGGAAGGAGCAGAAAATGGACAAAGTCAGTGGATTTACTACTCATGGCTGGAGATGAATCCACTGACTTTCTGCCAAACTTATAGTTGGGCGGTGCGGGAATGCAGCGATATATGGTAATTATGCTGCATTTTTCCTGCACCACCAAACTCGTAATGAGGCCCCTGATTTTCTCCAATAGGGAAACAAATATGGTATCGGAGCAAAATTACTTGAACAAATAACATTTATAAACCTATATTCATTCTACTTAATTCCCCTGTATAAGTGCAGGGTTGTGAATGTATTGGCTAAGTGTAGATCATTTAAATGTAGGCAAGAACCAATTGTATTCGACTCATATAGGTTTGGATTAGGAAAATAAAACTCATGGGGATTGTGCACTCTTCTCTGAACACATGGGTGTGCCCTCTTAGAATATATATGTGCAATTTTCAATCTACACCTGGGTGCGTCTTCTCCAGTAACGGGTACCATGTCAAAGCACCCTGTAATTTCACATTACACATAGATCTGCCTGTACATTTCAAGATGAGGAACTACAGGGGTTTAACACTTTGCACAATTTTCTATGAATATATAAACATTGTCTGTGTTGATTTCTGTTGTGTGGCGGTCACCCCTGCCTGGTTCCCCTTTCTAGCGACCATTGTGAAGAGATCCAGCCCCCCATTTTGACTCGTGCCACTGGATCCCTATACAGTAAACGGATCAACTTCTGAATGCCAGGTACTAACCCAAAAGCTTGTAGTACCCGAAAAAGCCAGGGCCGCTCCGCCAAATCAAAAGCCTTAGTCTCATCGAGCACCATTATCGCTAATTCTTCTTTCGAACCCTGTACCTGCTCCATAATGTAGTGTAATCTCCTAATATTCATGGATGTAGTCCTCCACCCCACAAACCCACATTGATCCGGGACCACATTAGATAATCTCGATGCCAGCAACAGCCCTAGTATTTTAGTGTCTACATTTATGAGAGAGATAGGTCTATATGTCTCAGTGATCCATATCTTTTCGAGATGTCAACAATACTGTAATCAGTGCTTCTCACAAAGAATTAGGAAGGGTACCCTTCTCAAATGTCTCCTCATACACTCGTTTTTACTGGGGAATCAATATGTCTGCATAGGTTAGGTAAAATTCCACAGGCACCCCTTCTGTGCCTGGTGTTTTGCCCCTTTGCATGGACCGAAGTGCTCTCTCGATTTCCTCCTCCTTGATGGGAGCATCTAGCTCCTCTCTCTGATGTTGTGGCAGCCGTGGTACCCGTGCAATGTCGAACAGGTCCGCTGCTTCCTCCTATGTGTATATGTCTTCACTGGTGTATGGATTTTTATAATACATCTAGAATACTTCATTGATATGCTGCTGCGTGACTGCCCTTGTTCCTGTCTCATCGTAAATCTGTGTGATAGCCCCCCTCAGAGATTCCTTGCGTATCAGCCATGGTAAAAGGCACCCTGCCTTATCCCCTTCGCTGTGTACCTCACTCATGTATTGACTCTTGTCGAACTTGGACAGTGCCTCTTGACGTTCCAGCTGGGTATGAAGTGCTACCGCTAGGTCTTCCCCCTACCCCGTGTCCATTACTCATTTCATTCTCTAGGTCTCTGATCTCTTGTTTGGATTCCTTTAAGGTTTCTGATGGCATTCTCCACACTCCCACTATCTCAGAGCAACAGCCCCCTCTGATCGTCACTTTTAGGGCTTCCCACATAGTCCCCATCTCTGCTACTGACCATTCATTGTTCTCTAGGAAGGCAATTATCTCCTCCCTTATAGTAGTTCTGAATGCTACATCTTCTAATGAGGCTACTCTGTCTCCATGTCGGTATAGCCATTCATTTGGTGAGTCGCTTAAACATTGTCACCAGCGGGGCATGGTCTGACAGAACCTTCCCTACATATTCAGTGTGTTCAAATCTTTGTGTGTATTCCCTGCCCACAAATAGATAATCTAGCCTGGAATTTGACTGATGCACTGGTGAGCAAAAAGAGTATTTGCCGTCATCCCTCTGTGACCCACTCCACAATTCCACTATGTCTAGTTCAGACACCACCTTATTCAATGATCTTGTTGACTTCAGCCAGTGTGCTGTTTCTGTGCCTGACTGGTCCATGGTCGGGTCGAGGTAACAATTAAAGTCCCTGCCCCCAATAAAAAAAATGCCCCCCCCTCCCCTTGCTAAAGCCAGTACCGACTGGCGATATTCCTCGTTGTCCGTGTTAGGTACATAAAAATTTACTATACAGAATCTTTGCCCCTCTAATCACCCTTATAGCATGAGAGTCCGTCCCTCTGAGTATCCCTTGGTTGATCAATATGCAATGGGATCTTGCCATCTACCCAAACCATAGCCTTTTTAACATACAATGAAACCGTAGACCCTACCACTTATCCACCCCATTATTTATGAGCCTCTTCCAGATCCGGTCACTTGGACCTCATTCCGTTGCAAGAAGTTCCATACCTTGGCTCGTTGCACCCTGCTGCCCAATCCCGGACATTCCATGTTCCCATCTTAATCGCCATAAATTTCCATCAAAGCATACACTGTGCCGCGTACCCAACCTGAACCTGGGGGTGTTGCCCCCTATCCTGAAAATGAGTCCCACCACGGCTATGTAGGGGAAAGTTCTGTTCCGTTGTGTAGTCTGACTGTCGTATGAACTCTAACCATGAATTCACTCCTTTCTCACCAACTTCCCACCTCCTTCCCCGCCCGTAACCCCCTTCCAAAACCATACTTCAGCAATTGCAACCAAACTCCCCTCAACCCCTCCCCCACCCACTGCCCCCCCACCATCCCCAACTTCCCTAAAGGAGCTCTGTTGCCAATAAAAACATTCTCTCTCAATTGCAGCATGCCCATGCTGCAGGTCGTCCCGCAAATGTGTGGTGTTACAGCCCTTGTGGGTTAATGGTGCTTTGGTTGGGGCGGGGGGTGCGGCTCGGACTCCAATATTTTCTCACTCCCCTGTCACTCCCCTCGTTGTGGTTCATGTTCCTGTGAGGGGTCAACCTTCCGTCCCCATAGGTCCTCTGTCCTCCAATTCCTTTTGTCTTGTTGCGTCTCGCCCTTGCGCTCTGTCTTCCTAGCCACCATTTGTCTCATCCTAGACTCCAACCAGGACCAGGCTTTCCATAGTAGAAAGAAAAAATGTGCGAGTTCCCGTCGGCCAACACCTTTTAGTTTTGCTGGAAAAAAACATCATGTACTTCACATAATGTTCACAAAGCTTCCTTTTCACTGCATCAAAGGAAATGCGCTGTTTCTGACCTCCTGCTTGAAATCAGGGAAAATAAGGATCCTTACACTCCCTTGCTGGATACTACTGACTCGCCTTGCCTCATGTAGAATCACATCGCAGTCTCTAAAATTAAGCAATTTGGCCACGATAGCCCTTGGGTGGTCATCCTGGCACCTATGTGCTTGTTCCAAAAAGAAGCCCCACTGGCGCAATGTTTCTAACACCAATTTCTCCACAAACCATTCTGTGCAATTGCTCTCCTCTCTTTCTGGCACCCCCACCAATGGAATGATGCGTCTTCAGGAGCGGCCCGCTGCATCCTCCACTCTGTCCTCGAGGTCTCTCTCGTGGCTTCCACCAAGCCTTTAACTTTATTTTGCAGTAGTGCCAATGAGTCTTCTAGTTCACTAACCTACTGTTCTGCCTCAGATACTCTATCGTTGACCTGCTTTAAGTCTGCACATACCAGGGTCACATTCACCTCTTGTATTTTGCCCTCCAACGCCTTTCTTGAGTCCTGTATTGCCGCCATCAAACTTTCCATCGTCACTGCTCCTGTTACTCCACAGTTCCTGCGTTCTATTGCAGCCGGTGAGAGGCCTGCTTATGTTTCCTCTGTTTTGCCCCCAGGTATGCTTCAATCTTTTGTTGTCCCTTCACCATCTCTCTTCCTCGGTGTGCCAAGCCCAATCCTGACGCCGGGAGTGCCTTGCTCACAGTATCGATATGTCCGCCTGGTCAACCCCACCTTGCCTATCCAATGTACCTCCCCAGGTCACACCCAGTCTGTGTGTTTCTAGCCACTGCCTTCTCCCATGTGCTATCGCCTCCCTTGCTTGGTATGGCAGCCTGCACACTTATTGATCCACTGTAAGTCCTGAACAATTATATGAGAGAGCCCACTCGCTCTTGCCGATTTTGCTATATTGATACGGCCGTCCAAGCCTCCTCCACTTCCCCTTCACAATCTCATGAAAAGGGATTTATTGGGCAGGATTATTTCAGGATGATGTTGGACCAGCCTTGGAGCTCTGCAGGCTCACATCTAAATAGCTTGGTTGCTTGCCACGCCCCTTAGTTCCTTTTGTTGAGGCGGGCAACCCCTCTAAAGTTAGGGAAAGACGGGTTTTTCTCCAACCCATTTCTTTTCATAAATGTTTATAGCAATCAACACTATGCCTCTGTTTCAGAGTCTTACCCACAATACCTTGCAGTTCTCTCTTCAGCGGTTTCCCCTTTTGTCAAGTGAGCACGAGTAGGCACATCTCTCTCCTGGAGACTCTCCTCATCTACATTTCCTCAGACTTGATTGGGGTTTGGCTGCTAATCTCACCCCTGGTATGGAATTCCTCATTGGTATTTGAATTCTCAAAGCCGATTGGCTAATCCTGGAATACGCTGTAATATCCCTCATTATATGCTTATTAGTATGGTCTTCATATTGTATGATTGGTTTATGGTCTTTGGGACCGTTGGTGCTGGCCTTTGAGGCTTTAAAGATGTTTACAGCGAACAGGACCTTCTAGAAATTCTCAATGACGCAGCGAGAGGCACTTCATTGTTCTGCATTTCCTCCACTCTGCTTTGATTCTGGCTACGTCAGCAGCTTCAGTGCTCCTGGTCAGTGTGGTGCCGTGTGCTTGCTCATCTAATGATAAGATTTCCCCTCCATTTCTCTGTGACTCGCGAACTACATAGGTTCACGGGACAGCTGTCCTTTATCCATTGTTGATTGTTTCTATGGTCTGTGGTCTATCACTGCATTTTACAATGTTCCTTGGGAGATGTAATACTGTTGATTATAATTCCACAGCCTAACACCCATTAGGATATTACAGCATCTCAAGGGGAATAGCAAGCAAGCTGAATCCCTTTTTCAACAATCCTCTCAGTGGCACATTACGCATCGGCCAGAACAGCCCAGTCCCTGGTGGCTCACTTCCCCCATATGCAAGGATAGAAAGTTTCAGACAAGTTACCGCACTGCTTCCCTTTATATGAGGTGGTCCCTTGTGTGTTTGATGGTATCAATGGTATCAGTGTCTATGAATCCTTGTGTCTGAATCAAAAGTATTTTGGTTTTCTTGTCTGTCAGTTATATAGGGCTATACTCAGACCTCTTAGTTTGATCTTGCTGGGCCAGACACATCCATTGAGGGAACTTTGGTAAGTCTGTGCCAAGAATTATATTTCCAGGTAGCTGAAATTTGG
Source organism: Ambystoma mexicanum (assembly GCF_040938575.1). Lineage (NCBI taxonomy): Eukaryota > Metazoa > Chordata > Amphibia > Caudata > Ambystomatidae > Ambystoma > Ambystoma mexicanum. The sequence continues at coordinate 601,727,469 of NC_090932.1, read as the reverse complement.
ATTGATTCAACGTGAACCCTTAAATGGACTTGAGTTTTGGGATGTATATTAGTGTCACCTTGGACACATGAGTTTTCAATCTCTCCTTTGGAGACCGATGTGTGGCATGTCAGGGGTCAGCAATGAGAAGCTGTCACAAAGTTCAAGTATTTACAATACTTGCCTACTTTATTAAAATAAAAAGGGGTTTGGAAAAAGGCCTAACTTGCCCTAACCAAAAAACAACATCCCTTCCTACAACACCAAAATAAGTTGACCTTGTGTCCAATTACATCTATCCCTCACACTAATATACAAACAAAAAAAAGGTATATCATAGTTTCTGTCATCACTTCAGTTCAATTGTGCAAAACATCACATATATACAGTTTCAACAAAACAACCCTTGTCTCCAGGTTCAGTTTCCCTTCCCCTGAACTGTTTCAGGAAAGTAAATTCCTAAACACTCTGTTTAATCAAGTTCCCTTTTAGAAATAATTGTCTTGTTCCTGGATGTTTTCCTCAAGATGACAAAGCAAAATGTTCTCTTTACCATTAGGGTTGAAATATATTGAAAGATTGTCTTTTATACTTTACAGGAGGGATAAAGCAAAATTGTTCAATTTCAATAAGAGCTATCTTTGGGATGGCTAAAACAAAATTGTACAATTTCAAAAAACTTAACATAACTTTGGACCTCTGGTCTACTCCTTTACCAGGAACTCCTTCAACTGAAATGTCCAATTTCATGCAAGGCTCATTAGAACAACACTCCCTTTGGTTTCTAAAGATCCCCTGGGGTACGCTCCTGCTAGGTATCTTTTCCAAAAGAAAGTTCAACAATATGCTTTTGATATTCTGGTTTACTATCCTGCCAGAAATATCCCCCTGTTGACTGAACAGATCCTCTGGCGTACTCTCTTTCCAGGTATCTTTTCAAATGGTAACAATGTTTTTCAACTGTTGGCAATGCGTGTTGTTTCACATTACCCCCAATTGACATCTCATGTAATGAGAATTGCACAGTTCTGGCCTTTTATTCTCTTCACAATCTTATGGCTTAAGGCAATGCTGGTTCCAATTTTTCCCTAACTGACCTCTCTTGTTAGGGAAGTTTTACCATATCTACCCTCTTTCTTTCTCTTCACAATATCCTTTTAATTGATAACTGAAATGTTCACTTTCATGTCCACGCACCCGTCAGAATGCCCCGGGGTCACCAATACCAATGGCCAACTCACCGGTTTTCCTTGGCATCTCCGACCCGTGGATTGTGGCAATATCGAGGTCTGCTTTGGGTATGCCTTTCATGATTAGCCAAACCCCCTTTCAGGTTCTCTGATGCCTTTGCGGTCCCTCGCTGACACTGTGCTGCTTCGCTTCACAGCAGCGCTGGGAACAACCTGCCTGCGGTCGCCAGCACCTCCACAGTGCCTGTCGGGGAATCTGTTACCCTTCCTCAGGCTTCCCGCCACTCCAGTACTTTGGAATGGAGACAGGCAGCATGGGAGCACCTTGTCTCTTCACTCTGGTGCACTCCCGTACGTCTGCCCTTCTCAGCGGCTATGCTTCCCGCTGCGCTCGCTGTACCATCTGACCTAGCTTCTCTCTTTCGTTTCTGTTCCTGTTCTGCAGGACCTCCTTCCCGTTCTCTCTCTCCTGACCTTGCTCTCTTGCTCGCAGGTGTTTGTCCCTTTTTAAAAGTCCTGTGCTGATAATTAAAGGGACAATAACTAGACCGCACATTACCATTGATCATGCTGGTAATCCTCTTTACTCATCTTGTTCGTCCGAGTGCTTAGAGAGTTCTGGGATTTGAAGTCCCAAGGATGACAATAGTATTGTAAGTCCTATTGTATATTTTTCCCTATATTGCAATCATCATTAACATAATTTGTCAAAGAAGTTTGAAAGAGGTTATTTATGTGTAAAGGAGGAATCTGATTCTGCTTAGTGTTTAGTAGTAATAGATTTCAAGACTTCATAAGTAAATGGTTCTGCTTTATGGGAGCAGGCCATTAGAAACTTTGGAATGATAGTTTCTTTTTCATTTTCAAGAGAAGAATCAATGGCTCTACCATTGAAGTCCTCACCACTCCTTGATGGCCATCTCCTCCCATGTGATCCACCATCCAAAATCATATCCAGTGTCAGGATCAGGTCGCGGCTGCCTTCCCCTGGCCACATCGGAGGAGACGTTAGGCTGGGGTTCAGTGATGACTCAGAAGGATTTATCACATACCCTTCCCCTAATATTTTGGCCTCCCGCTCTAGGGTCATGGGTTTCACAAGAACCAATTGTCTTTCCCTTATGAGGAAGAGGTCTCTGAGGTTGAACTCCCCAATCCCAATAGGGTCTGTGGACGAAAAACCTTCTTTCTCCCATGAATTAACTGGAGAACAGGGAAGAGCTGGTTTATTAACATTTGTTTGTAATTGCTAAAAATGTGTAATGTCTGTACCAGTAATTGTCTCTTCTGCTAGACCTGGAATAATGGCTGCATTAATTCTAGTGGTCTCCCCTTGGACCATGATATTAATACGGGTTCTATGGTAAAGCTCTTCATCCCCATGTACACAGGTAACTTTAATTGGGGTTCCTTTTTGTGATTTCTGAGAGTTATCAAATCAGATCTTATAGCTTGTTTTTTTTACTTCCAGAATCAATCAAAGCTGTAACTGATATCTGTGAAGGCATCAGGAAGTAGACACAGACAACAGAGTAAAGTTTGGGGTATACACCTTTATTAAAATCCCAAAGGGTTGGGTTAATGCTAAGGTGGGATTTCCCTACTTAACTAAACCTAATGATAGTCTGTGCCAGGAAGTCCAAAGTAAATGTCAGTCTGTGTCCAAAACTTATACTTGCCCTCACACTTATTTTTTTTCAAACTGTGTAGGGATGTCAGCCTCAAATGAGAAATGTTCAAACAAAAGTTCAAAGCTTCTTACAGATCTTGATCAGAAAGGGGTTATCCCTTCCCCAAGATTCCAAATGGTTCACTTTCAATCGCACAGGGTTCCCTTCCCCAGCTTCCAAGTCTTTCACTGGTTTAACAATAAGACAATTCCTCTGGATGCTTCCAGCTTTCAGGCTTTCTGCTCTTTCATCAAACTCATAAAGTTCAACTCCTTTAGTTCACAATAAATCAGCTTCTCTGGATAAGCAACCATAAACTGATAGATGATTCACATGGCTTCTAATTAGTGGGTTGTATTTGGTCTAGGCGCAGTTGACCGACCACACAGTCCACCTATTACAGGTTTCACAACTGACTCTCCACAGTGGTATTGGACTTATACTTTTGCAGTCCTTTTCAACACTTGTTTTGCCGCCATTCACTTGTGGGATTATCACACCTTTCTCACAGCTTGCCCCAATTTTAACATTCAATTCTGTACAGTTCCTCTTTTCCTTATGGCTCTTGCCAACGCTTGCTTTTCTTCAGTTTGTACAATTCACCTTTCTTTATTACCAAGGCTTGCTTTCTTTAGTGTTCATAATTTATAGTTTCTTTGTATCGGGGAACACATTGCTTTACTTTACAATCACATGGCATTCACTCATTATCACTTTCCTTTGGTTTGGTATTCAAAATTGTAATTCATTCATCTACAAATAACCAGTTCACTCTCCCGCTGCGAATTTTCATCTTGCTTATTTGCTTTTCATTCAGTTTTAAACATTCTGCTTTTCTAGCCCTTTTGCGGCCTTCTTACTTTCTATACAGTTTGGCATTCAAAATATGCTTTGTTCATCAATCTTCACATTGTGTTACACTTTTACCGGCAATCTCATTGTCATTCGCTCACTCGCGAGCGCTCCAACCTTCCTGTACCACGCGGCTCGCACCACAGCGTCCTGGAGTCATTCAACCTCACTTGACTCACTGGGTATGCTGTCTTTGTGTGCCCTTCTCCGATTCGGTTGGTCCTTCGTGGCTGCTACTGTTCCTGGCTCGGCAGGCCCCCCTCCACCCTCAAGAGTCTCCGACACCTCAGGCTACTGGAGAGGGAGTTCTCGTGACTCCGGGAGGTCGGCAGCCTGACAACGTCAGCCACACTCTGCTTCTGCTGTAGTAACTCTGCAGCGCCTCAGACACGCATCTCCTTGCAATCACCTCCGGCTCTTCCGTCAGCAAGCATTCCACAGGCGATCTCCCAGGCAATCCCGATTTCCTCATCCTCACCTGAGTGGGCCATTTATACTGCCCTTTTGGCCTCGGGTGCAGGCCATTTGCATCAATTTCACAACGGTCTTTGTACTCGGAATCCCTCTTCCTCTGCCCAGTACCAAATTGGTATTTGTGTATGTCTGATTCAATAAAGGTTGAATGTGAGTTCCTATGTGGTCTCTTCCTCGTCTCAGTACCAGAGTGGTGTGCATTGGGAGATGCTTTTCGAAAACAACAGCGAAGGGATAGGAAATATACCATAAAAGCCTGGGGGACATTTAATTCCTGATGAAAGAGAAATGAGGGATACCGCATCTCACCCAAGGGTGCCTCATACCCACTTCCCAAGTCTCTTCCCCCCACCCCCCAAGTGATCCTCCCTCTCATAGCCACCCCCAGGGTCAGGGCCCAAATGTGTCAGCCTTTCCCTGGGGGGTGGGAGGGTGTAAGGACGCCCTCAGATTCCTCACATATTCCATTTACCAAGGCATAATCATGAGTTTTAAAGGAAGTACTATTAAGAAATAAGTTACTAGTGACTTCTAATTATTCTTCTGCCTCATATTCCTCCCCCACTTGACCCATCATATATCCGATCTCCATTGGTTCTTCCTTTTTATTAGGAGGGCAATATCGGGCTAAATGTCCAGATTATCCGCATGAGAAACATACTGAGAGGTTTTTGGGGTTGCACGTCTTCATCTCACTTTTTCCTGTTGCCAATCTCTTCTACCCCTTGAAAGATTCTTTTGTTATGGTCTTATGTGAGTTATCGCGATGTGTCTTTAGAAGGACACCAGGAAAATCCTTTCATTTCTCATTTACCTTCTTCCACTTTATGAAGGTTTCGAACATAACAGTTGGCCTCTACAACATTTTGAGCAGTTTCAAGAACTAAAGTCAAACTGAGTTTATTCAACTGCAAAATAGCTTTCTGCTGATAAGGTGGTACAGAATGTATTAACTGTTCTATGGTTAAGATTTCCATTATGTCTGGTAAGGATTTTGTTCCCTACCAAAGAGATAGGGTATTCTGTATTCTAGCTGCTAATTAGACTGGGGATTCATCTTTATTTAACGTAATACTTTGAATTTTGTGTTTGCAAACATTTTCAGTTTGTCCTACCTTTTTCAATAATCCTTTGATTTCAGAAAAGGGCATGGTTCTGGTAGGGTTTAACAGTTGATATGAGTTTTGAATTCCCCCTCTCAACAGGTAGCTAGATAACAGGTTTTCAAGTTATCTGCCCAGTGAAAGTGTTGTGCCAACCATTCAAAATTAACAAAGAAATTCCCCAAGTCTTCTCCGTCTCTATAGGGTTGTAAATTCCCCTGTGGAAATACAGGTAATTGTGAAGCTATAATAAGTCTATACAGGCTTTCCTGGAATCTATTCTCTGCTTGAATCTGGTGATATGATATGATAGGTTATTTATAACGCGCTTAATACCCAGAGGTTTCTAAGCGTGGACCCAGGGATCGTACCTGTGTTGCTCCGTGTTGTCTTGCTGCCAAAGTGAGCACGTTGCCCCTGAGCTATACTCCCGAGTGGTGGGCAGTTACCTGAGCCACTAAACCTTCTAATGTCTCCATCCCTTCAGTGGTCTTTAGATTACTTTTTTTTAATGAAGGAGGGATCTGAAACTATATCAAAATCTTTGGCTGTATGGAGTAAGAATTTCTTTACTTTCTATGTCAAACGAAGGATCTACTTCTAATGTTTCTCCTGTGTCCAAGGCAAGAACAGCTGTTAATAACCCTGTTTTTCACCACATCGGAATATGTCTTCTAGGGCAAGGAAGAACACTAACCTTATCTTACTGTATCTTCTTAAATTATAATAAGATACATTAAAAGTGTATATCAACAATTGACTATGAAAAAAAGGTTTTGGTGGTATATTGGAAAAGCAAATTGTGTTTGAATCTTTTGTTTGAATCTTAGAATCTTGTGTTTGAATCTTTTGTTTCGCGCCTTGAAACACTTGTGTATAGGCGCGTTATAAATACCATATCATATCATATATATCGTAAGGATTGACTTCAAATACACAATCCTCTTCCTCTGCTTGTTGAATGATACTTTTCATTAGATTTTAAAGATGTGAATATTAGGCTCCTGGATTTTATCAATCAATTCAGCATCCCACTCCTGACCGCATATATGAGGGGTCAGCAATGAGAAGCGGACATAAAGTTAAAGTATTTTCAATACTTGCCATGTTTAATTAAATAAAAAGGGGTTTGGAAAAGGGCCTAGCTGTCACGGTTGGCTGCTCAGGGGCATACATGCCCAGTCATCTCCGTGTGGTGGGGACCTGGGGACGATCCCATAGGACCCTTCTTTCTCATGGGACGCTCAGAAAAGCTTTGTGGACCACGTCCTGGCGCCTGTGACGCCAGGCTCATAAAAAGGGTTAAATATGGGAGGTTGGTGTGAGTTAACATCCATCTGCACGTGTTCTAGGGGTGGCTGGCCTTGTAAAGCAGCATTTGGGCCCATTAGCACGTGCACTAGGTGTGACTGGGCGTGGCCTCATCCTGGCATCGGTCCGTGCTTCGCGTTACTTTGCTTCTAGCAACGTGATGCTCACCGCGACTTCAGCCTGCATCCTGCAAGGGAGAGCTCAAGAAACCAGCAACTTACCCGGACCCGGTGACCACGACATCCATCTGCTTCGGATCTCTATCGCGCAGCTGAAAGAAAAGGAATACGAGAAAGGTTAGAACTCAAAGGCGCGTGCTGCGCTCGAACTATTGTCGTGCGCACGTGCAAATCCACGCACCTGTAACCACGGCTCCAGTGTTCAGCTCAGCACGGCTTCCGTCTTCAGCACGCCTCGCGGCTGCTCCGGCACCGCACCATTCACTGCTACTCCTAAGGAAAAAAGACAAAAGAACATTAATCAAGGAAGGAAAACAAACCGTGCAATAAAGTCAGACATTACAGAACAGACAACGCTCATCAAGGAGTGGTTGAGGGACATTGGAGACACTGAAACATACGCAACCATATCACGGAACAGACAGCACGAAACAGACCTCGTGCAACGGACACACTCAACGGTGAATATTGAACCTGAAAGGGACATTAAACTCCATAAAGGTCCAGTGAAGAAACTAGGACCGCAGCAACAACGCGCCCCTGCAGTGAATAGCAGGAAGGAGATCTCACCAACTCAAATCAAGAGGTGAGCCACCAACGTGTTCACCAGTGAGGGAGCGAGCACCCGGAACAAGGAGGGAGCAGATATAAGGGACCCTTCATTCACCAAATCTCCTTTCCCTGTTCCCTTAGGAGCAGAACCAACAGTCCCTGCACCACCATCGTCAGACCAGTGAACCAGTGTGAAGAAAAACAGCCTCAGACCAGACAGCGCCCACGCCCCGCAGAGACAAGGTGAGCATAACACTAATTTGCCCTAATCAAACAACAATATCACTTCATACTAAACCAAAATAAGCTGGCCTTGTTTAATTGCATCTATCCCTCACACTTTTTTTATTTTTATTTATTGGATATTTGCAAGTCACCTATACAACAAGTGGTTTTTCAAGACGCCAAAAGGGGGGGGGGGACAAGGGAGAAAAAGGAGGGTTTTAAGGAGCTTCCGGAAACTTAAGGAGATCCAACTCAAGCCTGAGAGGGGCAAGGAGACCATTTCAGAGGGAGACTCTTTTATTAGAGAAGCAAATGATTCGCAGAGAGTTGGAGCTAGCAGACCAAAGGGCTCTAGCAGGGAGGTATTTAAGGAGAGAGAGTTGGATGTAGTTGGGTTCCAGGCCCTAGAAAGCTTTGTGGATGATGCAGAGTGTCTTGAAATGTATCCTAGCAGCAACTCTGAGCCAGTCGAGAGAAATTAGGGCTTGAGAGATGCGGTCCCTGGGCTTGAGGCCAAGAATAAGTCTTGCAGTCCTGTTCTGGATTCATTGAATGGGACTAAGGGAGGATGATGGAAGATTGAGGAAGAGGCGTTACAGTAGTACACTAACATGCACAAAAATAAAGGCATATCATAGTTTCTGTCATCACTTCAATTAGATTGTTACAGAACATCACATGTATACAGTTTCAACGAAACAACCCTTGTCTCCAGGTTCAGTTTCCCTTCCCATGAACTGTTTCAGAAAAGGAAATTCCTAAACACTCTGTTTCATCAAAGTTCCCTTTTAGAAATAAAGAAAGTGTCTTTTTCCTGGATGTTTTCCTCAATATTGCAAAGCAAAATAGTCTCTACCATTTGTGTTGAAATGTATTGAAAGATAGTCTTTTATACCTTACAGGATGGTTAAAACAAAACAGTTAAATTTCAACAAACTTAACAACTTTTGGACTTCCTGGTCTACTCCCTTATTAGAAACTCCTTCAAATGAAATGGCCAATCATGCAAAGCACACTAGGACACTTCTTGTTCTCCCTTTGGTTTCTATAAATCCCCTGGTGTACTCTCCTGCCAGGTATCTTTTCAAAAGGTAACAATGTCTTTCAACTAATGGCAAATCTGTTTTTAAAAAATATATATTTTTATTAGCATTTTCAAACATAACCGTTAGCGATTGCTGCCATCGACGACATCCCAGCCCCCACACAAGACTCAAGTACATTTTATCACAGTTGCACAGTTTATTGCTTACACATTTCTTGGATGTCACATTTTTTCCATTGACAGGGTTTTTGTTTGTTGCTTTCATTTAATTATGATCCCATTTTGTGTTTTTGTCGAGGCACTGCCCTGGTGCCCTTTAAAAAGTATCTAACTTTCTGGTGGTGTTGTTGAGGTATTATTGTGTGTCTCCTGTGACTGTGCCATCGATGACTGATATATGGACACAGATGTCTTTTGCTAGGGCACTATATTCTGTTTCAGCTTCATTACAGTATAGATTATTAGCCCTCAATTGATCTATCTTTGGAGATTTTGTGCCCCCCCAAATCATTGCCACCTGTCTCTTAGCTAACAGCAGAAGTAGCCCAAACTCCTCAGACCTTAAGGGATTGGTTTTGTGTACCCCAACAATGGTACCAGCAGATCCTGTTCCAATCTGTCACCTAATATTTCTCCTAGTGTATCAAACATTTTGACCCAAAAGGCATAGATTGGAGGGCATTCCCATGCTGTATGTAGAAAGTTTGCTGTGGTGTTATGAAATCTTACACATCGCCTAGGGGTTTCCGGAAAGAACCTCCAGGGTTGATAATGTGTATAATAAAATTGGTGCAGGTATTTAAAGTGGATCAGTGTGAATTTTGCATCAGTAGCCGCTTTCTTTGTTCCTTCGCATCAATAATTTCATGTCTTGTCAGGTATCACACACCTCAGTGATAGTTCCCATTTTTTCCTGGAAGAGGCTGTTGGTTCCACCCTGGTATTCATACACATGGTGTATATGCCTGAGACCACTCTGCTATCGTAACCCCCCCCCAGATAAGTTTATCAAGTATGTTGGCCACCTCCCGCTGTTCAGGAAAGGTTGGGAATATCTGCCTTACTGAATTTCTCAATCTGTAATATGTAAAAATGTCTAAGGCGTTAAGTACCCCTCTTGCTTTGAGCTCTTCTAACGTTGTGAATTCCCCACCCGGGAAGAGGTCCCTGAAACAGGTTATGTGTAGTTGTTTCATAAGAGTGACATAACTTTGTTCACTAGTAGGTGGATCCCAGGTATATGTGTGACTGTTATTTCCGGGCAATACATTATTTACCCTTAGACTTAGGTTCCATACATGCCGGCGCCCTAGAGGTCAGTTCTACCATGTTCCCCGCACATGATGGTCTGTTAGGTGCCATGAGGATAATTGATTGTAGCAAGTGTGGTGTCGCCATCACCTGTTCCATCGCTACGTGTGTCCTGTCTCCTCGCTCCCCGAACCGTTAGGCGAGAAAGTCGGCCTGGCCCGTGTTATAGTAGGTTTCAAACTCTAGTAAGGCTAGGCCTCCTCCATGTAGTGGTGCCGTTAATTTGTCCCATGATATTCTTGCCTGTTCCGCTGCCCAAATAAATCTTAGTACCGCTGATTGAAGGTCCCGGAAATAATCATCAGACCTTATAGCTTCCTGTACCTCTTCCAAGGACACCAGGCAACTCAGCCATTGCCCCTCTTCCTGATTGCACCAATACACCGCTACCTGGTCCATATAGGAGTTTACTTCTTGCTGGGAGACCTGAATGTGGGAAGAGTATAGCTGTCCGTAGAACCGGCAGAATTCCTGTATTATCTCTACATCCGTAAACTTTTCCACCCCTTGGGTGTCGGTTATGGATAAAACTCGGTCCTTAAGGTTGTCTAGCTTCACAGCTCTTGCTAACAGCCTGCCCGCTTTCTGTCCTTCTCCATATTGTCTCACTGCTTCTTTACTTGATATAAATTTGGCTTCTCTGGACACCTGGTCATTAAACGACTGCAAATGTTTTTTAATCTCTGCCTGTTCCGTTAATGTCAGTGTATGTGCCCTGGACTGTAGTCCCTTTATGTTGGCCTCAGTATTGGCCAGTTCCCCTCTTATCTGTCTCAGTATCCCGGATTCCCTCGATATGCATTCTCCTGTCATTACACACTTGAAGCTTTACCACAGCACCCCTGCTAATTCCTCCAAGCCCTCATTGATTTAAAAAAATGTCTATGGCTTCTTTCAGGCCCTCTTGGAACAGTACATCCGTTAGCCCTTCACTCTCAAAGACCCAGGGAGCCCTTTCCTTCCCTCGCTCCGTTAGCTCCACAATGAACAATACTGGTGCACAGCCCATTAGTGTGCACTCGAAGATGTCCACCTCTGTTACTGTGTGTACCGATCAGAGCATGAGAGATCAGGAAGAAATCCAACAGAGATGCCGAGTTGTGAACTGAGTGATATGTGTACCCATGTGCTGTCTGGTTTCTAATTCTCCCTACATCGCCAATTTCCCATGTTAGGCACATGCCCTTGAGTTTATTGATCCCCTTGGGTGCCTGCCGGTGAGCCCCTCCTGTGCGGTCCTGTACTGGGTCCATGACCATGCTAAAGTCTCCTGCCCTGATCAGTCCCCCTGGTGTTAACCTTCCCAATTGGACATCAATCCACTCAAGTGCTTCTGTGGTGGCTGTAGTAGTTAACCAAGTTGTATAGTTTGCCTTGTATAATTCTGTGTACTATCAGGCACCGCCCCTCTTGATCTTTCACTGTTGAGATAATCCGGAACCCAACAGATTTATGAACAAGTATGCACACCCCTCTGGCGTATGACGAGTAAGAGAAGTAGCAGTGGCATCCCAAGTCTGTCCCAAATTTTGATTCTACCTCTGTCAAATTAGTTTCCTGTAGGAACACTATCCCCACCTGGTGCGTTCGCATGTATAACAATACTTTGCGGCACTTGGACGGGCAGTTCAACCCTCTTACATTCCATGTGATGTTTCTAAGTGATCCAGTCATTCTTCCTTTGTGTCAGCATCCCTATCCATGATTTATCAGCTTGCAAAGCATATCTGCAACTAGCATCATGCAGCTCAGCATAATAACATGTCTCTCGATACTTGTGTGCTTCCCCGACCCTACCTCCCTTCATTCCACCCTCCCCCACTGACAACCCCAACCTGTCAGTAATAACAGCTCCCTCCCCTACTCCCCGCTGACAACCCCAACATGTCAGCAACAGATTCCCCCTTTACCAAACCTGGGCTTTCGTATAAGGGGCTGCTAGATGCCCAGCCCTCATCACACCCCTTAGTATCAGCATTTGCTCCTCGGCAGACATGTTTTTCTTCCCCACATGCCGCCCTGGTGGGATCCAATAAAGTCAGATACGGTGTCATCCGTTATTTCCCTGTTGTCTTGGATTCTGCAGTAGTTGTTCTAAGCAATTGGCCTCATCCGGAGTATGAAAGAAGAGTACTCGGTCCTCGTGTTCTATCCGAAGTTTAGCAGGGAACATCGTGGCGTATCATATCCCTCTTTCACGTAAACGTTTCTTCACATCCATGTATGTTCTCTGGGAGGCTTGTATCTTGTCCGGGAAAAGTCGGATAGTGTCCCCTTTGTATGACAGAGGTCCTTTCTCCCTTGCCTTGCGGAGGGGCGAGATCCCTATCCTGGTAGTTCAGTATATCAGCTATGCTGGGATGTGGAGGGGCCCTCGGTATCGGGTGTTTCCCACTTGGTATCCTGTGTGCTCCCCTCACTATAAACACTCCTGAGAAATCTTCAGTTCCTAATGTCTACTTCAGGATCTCCTCGACTAGGGGCTCCATGCGCCACAGATTCCGGCACTCCCATTATCCTCAGGTTGTTTCTCCTGGATCTGGATTCAAAGTCATCTTGTTTGTCTGCTAATTCTTTCATTGCTCGTCTCACTTGTCATTTCTCTAGTGGAAGAGGATTTGTCTTCTACTGTCGAGACACAGGCTTCTACTTCGTCTAATCTCTCACCATGTTTTTCGAGACGGGCCTGCATGTGGTCCACTTTGCATTTTAAAGTGTCCATTTTTCCGTCCAATGATTGTATACTGTTCTGCAGTTCCTTAAACATTTCTTTAATATCTCGGAACACCCAGGAGACGTTGTGGTCCATAGATTGGGTACTACCGCTTGGTAAGTCGTCCATGGCCCCATGGTTCTTGGAGTGGGAGGAAGTGTCAAAGTGTAACTTGGATTGTTGTTTCCCTCCTTTGCCGGGTTTGGACATCCTGTCTTGTGACTGCAAGGGGCACGTTTTGTTTGTGAATGCGGCGACTGTTGATAGATCACAGTATCTCGTGGCAGGTTTTCTGGTTCCCCTCTATATGCCACCTGTTGTTGGGCTGACTACCTGATGGTTTCCCCTAGAGGCCTTAGTGCATGTTAACACAACCGTTGATTGCCACCCAGCAATGTCTCTATGGCCACCTTACATTACATTCTGGAGTCTTGACCTCTTTGCTGCCTCTTCCCCTGCCCAATGTAGCCTGTCCCTGTCTTAACCGGAGCAGCACTCTTCGGTCCTTATTCCACCCTCTGGTTGTGTGAGGTGGTATGCCCTTTATGTGATCTCCAGGGGAAGAGTTGGTAAATGCGGCAGAGGGAGCATCTGCTGGCCAGGTTGTCCGCCAGGGTCATCTATCTGCCAGATCCCACCTCACAATCAATGCCCCAGTATGGTTGAGGGGTTAACCTGGATCTGGGTCACCCTTGCAGCCTCCCCTATGCCCCCTTAGAATCCACTTTCAATAGGGGGTGAGAGGTTGGACCCAGAATACGGCCGGAGGTGTCCGCCTTGTGAGGTGGGACCTCAAATGACCCCCTCGGGCGGGCACATACCTTGTGCAGGTATCCCGCTGCTCCACGGTCTGTAGCAGGTGATTCCTTGCTGTTCACTCCTCTTGTTGGCTCAACCGATCTGTTTGTCTCCCCTCATGGGTCTGCCAGTATCAGTGGTCCCCGGATGTTCCCTGGTCCTCAGTCCCCCCCCCCCACCTGGGGAGTCATGTCCGTTAGTATCTGGAACGTCTTCTCTGTGGTGGTGCTTGTCCCTGTTCCGGCTCCATTGCAGTGGCCTTCCAAAGGGTAGAGGCAGTGTCCACTGTCTGAGGAGGGCCCCCCTCTGGAAAATGTATGACCGGCTCCTAGTCTCCCCTCTTGCCCAGGTAGATCAGCGTGGAGCGGGCACATCGCGTTCTGGTCTCCTCTTACGTTCCTGATAGGCGGCACCTCCGTAGTGTGGGAGAAAAGGGGGGAGTTTGGATTGTCTCCCCTGGGTTGTATGATAGGGTCACCTTAGTCCTGGGGGCCCAGCACGTTATGCAGGTGCCTGGCCAGGTCTCCCTGCACGGCGGACGATATCACTGATCTAGTGGCGGGGGTTGAACACACTGGGGTAGGTCCTGCCAGCACGTCCCTCAGCTGCGGCCAGTCTGTGAGAGCCTTTCGGTGCACCTCCTTTGTCCTGGAGACCTCCATCGCTCTCCTGTTCTGGTTGCTTCCCTGTGTCTAGCCCCTGATTCTTAGCTGCCAACCTGTCGCCAGGCCACGGGCTCCTGCCCTTCCCCTGGTCGTGGCTTCGCCTCTCAGCACGGCGTCCCCGCTCCCTCGCCTCATGTCCATGCACCTGTCGGAATTGCCCGGGGTTACCAATACCAAATGGCAAACTCACCGGTTGTCCTTGCCGTTTCTAACCCGTGGACTGTGGTAATATCAGAGGTCTGCTTTGGGTATGGCTTCCATGATTAGCCAAACCCCATTTCAGCTTCTCCGATGCCTTTGCGGTCCTTTGCCGACACAGGTACTGCTTCGCTAAACAGCTGTGCTGGGAACAACCTGCCTTCGGTCGCCAGCACCCATGCGGTCCCTGTTGGGAATCTGTTACCCTTCCTCGTGCTTCCCGCCACTCTGGTACTTTGCAATGATGAGAGGCAGCCTGGAAGTACATTGTGTCTCAATCTGGTGCACTCCTGCACGTCTGCCCTTCTCAGTGGCTCTGCTTCCTGCTGCGCTCACTCTGCAGTTTGAGCTGGCTTCTCCTTCTCTCTCTCTCTCGTTCCCGTTCCTGTTCTGCAGGACTTTGTTCTCCTTCTCTCTCTTGGCCTTGCTCTCTTGCTAGCAGGTATTGGTCCCTTTCAAAAATCCTGCGCTGATAATTAAAGTGACAACTAGCATTAATCATGTTGGTAATCCTCATTAACTCCTTACTCCTCTTCTTCGTTCTAGTACTTCGAGAGTTCTGAGGTTTGAAGTCCCAAGGATGACGATAGTATTCTAAGTCCTGTTGTTGTACATTTGGACCTACATTGCAATCGTCATTAATATCAGATTTCAAAGAAGTTTGAAAGAGGTTATTCATGTATAAAGCAGGAATCAAGTTCTGCTTAGAGTGTTTAGTAGCAATACATTTTAAGATTTCAGAAGTAAATGGTTCTGCATTATGGCAGCAGATCATTAGAAAGTTTGGAATTAGAATTTCTTCTTTATTATGAAGAGAAGAATACCATGTCTCTCCCATCGGAGTCATCACCTCGCCCTGATAGCCATCTCCTCCGATGTGATCCACCCTCTGAATACCAGCCCCATGGTCAGGATCAGGAAGCGGTTTGCCTTCCCCTGGGCACATGGGAGGAGATGTTAGGCTAGGGTTCAGTGATGACTCTGCAGAATTGATCAGAGGTCTATTAGGTTTGCATAGAACCCTGTCTGTGTGCCACCTGAACCTAAAAGAGGTTTGGTGATTTGCCAATTAATCACAATTGATTCTCATTATTCAGAAGACCCTTCCTGGTTCCTGGACTAACACGACTTGGGATTCTAACAAGTCTTCTTCCTCTATTTTATGAGTCTTCTTCTGGCAAATCTGCCTCTGGGACGTTCCAGCTGATTTCCATTGGTTCCTCCTGGAAATGTTTCAGGCATTCCCTCGATATATGTCTTAACTGCCCACATGAGTAACATATTGGCCCCTTTTTTTGTTATTCTGGAGGTTTTAATTTTGATCTACCTTATTAAAGGCACAACGTACCCCTTATGGAATACTCCCTCTCTCTCACGGTCAGGGGGTGACCACAAATGTTATCATATAAAGGAGACAGAAATTACATTTTTTTTAAAACAATGCTGATCTATACATCCAGTATGGTATGCAAGTCCCTCCCTATACAATTAGTCTTGAAAAAATAGACTTAGTACCTAATAATTTTCCACAGTATCAAAACAGTTTATTTTAATAAAGTTTATCACAACAATATTTTAAAAACAACTCTTAAAACAGATTTTTCTTAAAAAAGACCCCACAACACAAGGTAGGTGCAGTACAAATCACTAGTTCCACGCACATATGTTCCTATATAAATACAACACAGTACAACCACATACAAAGAATGCTTTTGACACTTCAACAAACTGAGTGTTATTATCTCAGGTAAAGCGATCCCGACATGTTTCACTTCCTCATTGCGCTGAATGCATGAACTTTCTTCAGGGGAAGAACTCTATTTTCTTATTCTCCACCATGTTATCCAGTGCCACACCAAGACTTTTCAAATTAGTGCTCCTCCTAAATAGGATGTTCGTAGTGCTGGTGTGCACAAATGCACTTGAGTAACCTCAGACTTCTATAATCAAGTCCTTGAAAAATGTTCTTAATGTTTTTTTTTTAAAGACAAATCTGTTTTAAGAGTTGTTTTTAAAATATTGTTGTGATAAACTTTATTAAAATAAACTGTTTTGATACTGTGGAAAATTATTAGGTACTAAGTCTATTTTTTCAAGACCAATTGTACAAGGAGGGACTTGCATACCATACTGGATGTATAGATCAGCATTGTTTTAAAAAAAATAATTTCTGTCTCCTTTATATGATAAAAAAAAGGTTTTTGATGACATGGGGGAAGGACAGGACAGCTATGTTTGAGGGTTCATGTTGCTTTTGGCATCCCCCAGTTGAAGAATTAGGGTGGGGCTGAGGAGAAGAAAACTCTTTCCAGGAACCGTAGGCTTCCGCCTTCTGATTTCTGGAGGTTCTTTTTGGGCTTATAGAATCCCAGGTCAGATCTAAAAATGCATTGAAGAAACCTGGTATTGTTGGTTTGTTGATGTCATGTGACCATCTTGATGGCCTGCTCTAAAGTTGTTAGGTATAGTTGGCATACCAGCGTTTGTGAGTTGGGGGGGGGGGCAGGGAGAGTGCAAATTGTTCTATGGTTCAAAGTCAAACAACTCTCGCAATGTCCCTGTATCCTGTCCAACTCTGGGCCAGGTCTTCAATCCTCCAGGTCATTTGTTGCAAGGACTCTGCTGGTCCCAACTCGAAAATATTTAAAAATATCCAAAGCCCAACACTACGCCAACCAGATTTTAAAAGCGCATGCTCTTCTAAGGAGCTTTCTTGATGGCTAAAGATCTATCCTCCCCGGCTTAGATTAGGGTTGAAAGACCTATCTCTCTCAACACTTCTTATTCCCTACACTGTTCGACTAGTCGATGCCCCAGCGTCTTTAGCTTTGTTACGGTCACAGAAACTATGGTTATGAAGGCTCTCTCGAAATTGAAATCCGCTTCTACTATGGATTCAATTCCTCTTCAATTCTCCAGGGCCTCTCGGGGGACTTTGTTCCTTTCCTCACAAAGGTACTAATTTACTCCTGCACAATGGGATTTATCCCCACTGCACTTAAGCATGCAGTGGTGTCACCGTTGTTGAAAAAAACCTCTGCTTGACCCAACAGCAGCGGAAAATTACCGGCCTATCTCTTTACTCCCTGCAATGACAAAAGTGCTGGAATCCATCATCACCCGCCAGCTCTCTGACTATTTTGAGATTAACAAGATTCTCCATCCTTCATGGCTCGGGAGGATAGCTCAGGGGCAATGTGCTCACCTTGGAAGCAAGAGGACACAGAGCGTCATAGGTTCGATCCCCGTGTCTGCGCTTAGAAATCTCTGGGTATTAAGCACATTATAAATAACCTATCGTATCTAACCCCTTCAGGCAGGCTTTCGCCCCGGGATGGGTAGAGTCTCTATAATTATTGCTCTTTTTGACAATATAGCAGGGATACAAGACCGCAATAGACGAGTGCTCTTATTCTACTCCATCTCTTTGCGGCCGTTGATACCATTGACCATGAAATACTCCTACACTGTCTTTCCGACACGGGAGTCTCAAAGGTCCCCCTGAAAAGGTTTTAATCTTTCTGTTAGATCGCACTCAAGTGGTGTCTTTCCGCCCCCCCTTCACCTCCTCCCCTAAGGTGTTTGGCTGTGGAGTCCCGAAGGGGTCGGCCTGATCACCTTTACGCTTTAATTTGTATATGGTAGCATTGGCCAGGCTTATCTTTAGTTTTGGAATGCATTTTTTTTATATATGCAGATGACAACCAGATTCTCCTTCCTATCAATGCCCCCCAAGAAAGTCCCCCCCCCGCGCATCTGCGAGATTGTCTCTCAACGGTAGGGAAGTGGATGTCAGAAAACTGGTTAAAACTGAACGGAGAGAAGACGAGACAGAGGTATTGGTGATTGGTAAGGAGTCTGCCAATTCCTGTTGGACCTCTGACTACTGGCCTGCTTGTTTGGGGCCGTGTCCAACTCCATCTGTGGTTGTCAAAAGCCTAGGCATTAAGATTATGGCCTCTGGCTCCTGGGAATCTCAAATCTCAGCAGTTTGCCAGGCTGGGTTTGTTAAATTGAAGACCTTAAAGAAGGTTCTCCCCTTTCTCCCAGATAAGGCTAGGGCTAAGGTGGTTACTGCCTCTATCATGGGGGCTTTAGACTACTGTAACGGCATCAATTTCGGTCAACCAGAGATGCTAATTCAGAAGCTTCAGAGTCTCCAAAATGCTGCCGCAGGCTGATTCTCAACGTCCCTAGGCTATTTCATTCACAAGATCTTCTCCAATGCCTTCACTGGCTGCCAGTCAAGGCCAGCGTGAATTTTGGGAGCCCAATTTTTTCAATCTAAGGTTTCCATCTACCAACCAACAAGAGCACTTCACTCTGCCAACCAATTTTTGTTGTCTGTCCCCCGGTTCAGGTGCGCTCAGGCCGGCGGCAGATTTTCTGTGCTGGCCCCATCATTTTGGAATGCTCTTCCGCAGCACATTAGGAGCAACCACGTCCTATCCAGCTTTCGCAAGTAACTCAAAACACTGCTGTTCCAGAGTGGGTAGCCTCCCCTCTTCCTCTCTGCTCCTACCAGCGCCTAGATGCCACCCGGCCCTTGCTGCGCTTTACAAATATTGTTACAATACAATACAATCCAATACAAACGGTGTAGTTTCTGTCAATAGCTTTTCTCATTTCCTACTGTCTTATGAAGTAAAGATTTTTTCAGAGTCATAGGGGATCTTCCCTTCCAGATTAAGGTCCTGGTGGGCCCTTGAAGGGTTCCCAATAAGAGGGGACCTGGGGGACGAGACAAGGCGGCTCCCAGCTTTAATCAGCAGGACTTGAGCCCGGCGACCGTGGCCTCACTCGCCATGCGTGGCTGCAAGATGGTGGCCGATCTCTGAGGAGAAGAGCAGATCCATGGGGGGGGGGGCACTTAATGACCACCAAGAAGTTGCTTAGGCCACCGGCACCGCTGGTGAAGTATCTCTCCATGTTGCGCCTCGGGGGGCCTGAATCTCCCCAAGGTGACCCCCTCCTGCAGCTGAGTTACGGCGCTGAGATGTTATCGCACCCATGGCACTGCCGGTGCCTGGGGGACGTGTCCTCGCCCATCCCAGCCCCATGCGATAAGACATGCCCCGCGGGAAGGCACAGCTTCACTCCTTCATTGCCTGCGGTACTTTGTGGAGTTCCGACCCAAGATCCAGAAGAGACAGGAGGAAGCTCAACCCGGGCGCTCTTCTCCTCTCCCTAAAAAATGCTCCAGAACGAAGGAACTTCCACTACTCGGAGCGCCCCAGAGGACGCGTTTGAAGTCGAGGCCAGCTAGCAACAGCACTCTCCCTGGGCAACCTGAACGAATTAATCAACTAAAACATGGCCTCCTAGACCCAATCACACAAGCAAGTGGTGACAGATCTTGGGGGACAGTCACAGCCACCCAGGCTTGCAACTTGGCAGGAGAAAACACGGCCCCAACATCAAGCAACATGGCAAAATACACTAAAACCGCTAAACATGCAGACATCTCCACTGTGCTGGTGGAGGGAGCAGCGGAAAAGGTCAAGAAAGGGGAGCGAGTGGAAGCTTTGATAAACACAGAAGCAGCACCTTCAGAGAAACGGGCGCAGTCTGTGACTAAATCTGAACTACTGGATCTCTTCACAGCCATGGCCAGAGAATACCAGAAATGCACGGAGGAGCTCCTGAAGGAAATCACTGGTCTAGATAAAAGACTGAAGAATGTCGAAAGCAGAGCGGCTGAGGTGGAGGCAACGCTTTGCAAACAGAGCTACGACATCGGCAGAGGCGTAGACGGGGTGGGCCTGAGGGGCAAGGCCCACCCAATATCTGTAAATGCCCAATCAGCAGCGCTGTGTGGGCATGTACAGATATTTTTGTCAGTGTAGTGGGCCCAACTACATTAGATTCAGGCCCCATTTGCTAGACAATCCTGTCTACGCCTCTGGACTTCAGTGAAGGTGCTGACAAAATCACGGCACTCAAAGCCAGATGCAAGGCACTGGAAACAAAGCAAGAAGACATTGAAAACCGATCCCACCACAACAACATTAGTTTGAGAGGCATCCCATCCTCAATCCCGATTGAGACCTTGACGACTTTGTCCAAGACCTCTTTCGATTGATGCTGTCGCTCCCAGGTGACGCCCCAATGGAGTTGGGCAGAGTTCACTGCACACAGTCCAGGAAATTGCAACCTTCCCATCGGACATCCTAGCAAGGGTTCATTTTTATAAAATCAAGGAGGAACTAATGAGAGAGGCCAGAGACTCACCCCGTGTCCAGTTCATGGACATGTTGGTAGCCCTGTTTCAAGACCTGGCTTCCAACACACTACTGAAAAGGAAAAGCTTAAGACCATTAACAGACTGGCTTAGGGAGAGGAATATAACCTACAGATTGGGCCTCCCCACAGTGCTACTCTTCACGGCTGAGAGCAGACGAATATGGACCATGAAAGAGACGGAAAAGCTTTTGAACCCAGTGGAATCCAACGAGGGAAACAAGGAGCCATCAGCGACTTGGACTTCGGAGGGAAAGCTCACAGCGCCCTGAACTAGGGGGGAACAGAAGACGGAAGCTAAAGGGCCTACCTCACAAAAGCAAAAAATTCAGCAGGGATTTGAAACCACTATCCCTATTTAGGGTTAGGGCTGATTGACCCCCACAGCAAGGCGGGTCCAAGCTGCATTGACTATTTCACTGGCAGCAGTGAACAGGAAACAGGACGAGACACATAAAGAGGCCACAAGCAGTCTCTACTTGATGTAGCCACCCCTGCCTCCTGGTGTTGGTTGGGAGAGGCGCGGACCCCGGGGCGACAGGGTGCTGCCCAAGGGACTCATGATCAGTATTGTTAAGGTTGCCGAGGCTGGTTCTAGTGGTGCCAGTGCACACAAGCTATGCTCAAGTGCTTGTTATTATACTATTGGTTTGGGGGGGATAAAATGGGGGGGGGGTTTATGAGCAAGCTGGGAATTAGTCAATAATGCAATTCACTGCACATTATTTTTCTAGTGCTATGAGACAGTTCACCTGGTGTTTGCAAGTGGGGGAAATAGACTATGGGGAGTACACTTAATCTACTAGTAATCACCTATGGCCGGCGACCCCGATAGAGAACTGATCATGGTGATATGGAATGTCCAGGGCCTCAACTTCCCGGGGAAGCATATATCAGTAGCACGTAAGCTAGCGCAGCTGCTATAGGCGGACATTGTCTGTCTTCAGGTAGACCACCTTTCTCACCCTAGATGAAAAGCTAGTGAAATCTGGCAGGTTCACTAAAAGGTTCTTTGCCACTGCTGTGGGAAAAGAAGAAAGGGGGGCGATATTACTCAGCTCTGAGGTGCCACTCACTGAGATTAAGGTAAAGAGGGATCCATTAGGAAGGTATATCCTTGTCAAGGCTATTTATATAAGCAACCCTTCACATTTGCATCTATTTTCTGCCGGAACAGCGCACAAGTCTGATTGTCAATCACCCCTGACATAGTGGCATTTGCGGAAGGCCGTATTATGATTGGAGGGGATTTTGACCCACAAACGAGGATTATGCAAGAGTAGTGAGATTCGCTGCATTTCTCTTGGAAGTGGAGATTGTAGACATCTGGAGATTATTTAACGATGAGGCTCATGACTATACGTTTTACTGTCATGTTCACGAGGGCCTATCAAGAATTGATTTGATTCTTCTGTCTAGCGCACTTGCGTGGAGCAAGTGCACATACTGCCTAGGATCATTTCAGATCATGCTCCGGTGCTTGCTGGTATTCGGACGGCGGGCTTCCCGGCCCGTACTCTGAAACCATGGAAGCTCCAGGATTACTTAGCACTTTACACAACTACTTCAATGAAAATCTACTAGAAGGGTGCACCCTCTCTGTGGTTTCGGATGCCATGAAAGCAGTGATAAAAGGTCGGAGCTAATAGCAAAAGTGGCGGCTCACAGAAGACTAGGGAGTATGCAACAATTACAGCTTGAAAAGAGGGTAATTGAGCTAGAAAAAGTACATAAAAACACCCAATCCAACAAAACGTGGGGAGATCTGAGAAAAGCTCAATCAAGGCTGGAAATGCACCTAGCCGACAAGTCAGCCCGATCCCTAGCATACACAAAACAATTCTACATGAACAGCAATAAATCCAATTGCATTTGAAAGCAGCACATGTAAAGCCAGGAAGTGAAGCAAGAGAATCCTATTCTGTGTGTCTGAGATACCTGGGGCCCTCCTGCATGACTGGCCGAGTCAGAGAGGAACAGCAGCTGCCGTGATATCGACCTCGGCTCCCTGATCAAAGCTGAAAGCAGAACCTTCAACATAGCCGGTGAGTCGGGAGGAACTGTACGAGGCTGGTCTGTGTTTAAATGAAGGTTACAAGCGGTGACAATGTATCCTCAGAGAGTGAACGTTGAAGCGTTTGATGAAAGAAGCAAGTAAAATTCAGAACGCTGATCTGATAAGTGTTGAACATTTTATGAGAGAAACAAAAGATAAAAGTTTGCAGAGTGGTCCGGTACTGCATGGGTGCTCAATCGAAGGTCTCCGGCGAAAGGTGACTTACAAAGAAACACAGCAGCAAAAACTTTGATATGTTTGAAATTTGAATAGCGACATTGCAGATGAAAATTCAATATGAGAAAATCGAAGTGGTCATGTGAAGGTCTCAGAAAAATGCCTTTGCACAATCTAAAGTCTTCGATATAAGTGAAATACTCATTAAAGTGTACCCTACCAGGGCCTGAACCCGGCTGAGGGAGGCCTATTGGGGTTGCACGTCACAAGTGGGTCCGAGCCCGGCTGAGGGAGACTCAAAGTGAATGTTCTACTTGAAAATGAAGGACAGTGAACTTTTGAGGAGATAGAACTTTAAGTGTTGGTGTGGTAACCCGTGACATTCTGCGAGCAAAATACTTGTGAAGAATGACAGACTTTATCGCAGAAGGTCCTATTTGATTTTTTAACTGCATCCGGGTGGTCAAAGAAGCTACAGTGTGTTCCAAGCTCAAGTGCGACTCCTTGTCCAGGGCCGAGGCATGAAGAAGGTGAGCTTATCACTCATCTGTCCAACATATTGTTTATTGAACACTCTTTCTTTTGCATACATCATTTTCCCACACCATTTGTATTTAGAAGTAAATATTGGTAATAGGTTTATTAGCATTGGCCCTTTTTTTCGACAAGCCTCCACTATGACTGTGTTATTTTTACTTTGATGGTTGTAGCTTGCTCCCATGTTTAGATTTAGGGTTAGATCAGCATTCATCCAACCCACCGAAGTTTAATAAATACCATTGAACTGTGATCACTTGTGTCTGTGTTCACTGTTTGATACCATGCCTTCCTTACATGTGGTGTCAGAGTGGGATGCAACTCAATTGAGACACATTGGGGGACCATACTATTCCAGAAGCTTAGTCATAGAGCCTCAGATCCCTCTTCTGCCATGAAATAATCCATTGGCTTTGATATTTGTAGCAGCAGAGAAACTACTATCCGTCCAGGGAAAAGAGGGATGATTCCCACAGACTTACTCCTAATACACCCTGCGGATTGTTATATAAGATTGGCCCCAAAATCTAGCCTGGCCTGGAAATTTGGTCTAGATGTCGTAGCAGGCGTCATAGATCTGGACTTTCGGGGAGACAAAGTTCTACTACAGCACCATGGCGAAATTGCATTTAATATAGAATGTGGGGACAAAATTGCATAGGGAATTCCTGAGATTACTCTATTTCCCTGTTTTAAAAAAATAGTGTTTTCATTGGCATTTCACAAGTTTATATAACAAATTCCCCCTTCCCACCCCCCCCCCATCCGCACTTTCCCCCGGTCAGCAGTTACTTTAGTAATACAAAAAAAACTCTATTAGCGTTCCATCATAATTATCATACATTAAGGAGGCATTATGCAATGTCCGGAACCCGATTGTTTTGTGGGCACAATTGAATTTGGTAGTCATACTTTAAGTATTCCAACAGTGGACCCCAGTCTGCCCTAAACCTCTGTTATTCCCCCTGTAAATTATATGTAACCCATTCCATGGCCAAAACATGCCAGAGTTTATGTAACCACTCGTGATCGGGTGGGTCCGTCTCTTTCTTCCTTTTCCGCGTGATCACAAGTTGGCCCGTCAAAGTCAAAACCATAAATGTCTTTTTATGTGTCCTTTTTATGTGCCCTATCTCGTAGAGCCACATCTTTTGTCCCAAGGCCCAGAATACATTCCCCTACCCCTACAGATGTATTTACCCCCACTTACTTTCTGTATATTGTGTATATTTGCGTATTCTTATTATTTATTTACTGTTATTGTAACCTGTTTTCAAGATTATGCGCCCGGTTGCCCCAGGGCCTTGCTTGCGCTTTATAAATAAACTAAACTTCAAACTACCTCCTGTACTGTCTTACCGACCTGACCCCAAAATGATGTCAAAGCCGGACAAGACCACCAGATATGGAGCCAGTCCCCCTGCCCCTTGCACTTACGCCAGCAGTCCAGCGGTGTCCCCTTAAACATCACTCTGAGTCCCTCCGGTGTATAGTGCCATTCGGTGAGAATTTTGTACCACATTTCCCTTAATTTGATAGATTGTGTTAATTTTGGGATATTATACCAAAGTGTATCCCATTCAGCGATTTGATGCCCCAAAGTACCCTCCCATTTGCCCATGTATGTCTGCTTTTTCTGGGAACCCCCTTCAGAGAGCAAAGCATAGAATGTGGAGATAAGATGGATGTCCCCTGTGTGCGACGTAATGTATTTCTCAAATGCGGTGAGCTGTCTGCCAGCTGAGAATTTATTTGGGGGGTGTGTAACCCAATGCCGAAGCTGGTAGTAGCTGGGCCGATTCCTTTCCGTAAGTGCAAGAATTGTTTACATTGCTCAAATGAAATTCTTGGCTTAGCATTAAATCTTTAAGCCTTACACAACCCAACTCCCTCCATATTCCAGAGGCACTTCCCTCCATCCCAGGAGTAAACTGGGGGTTCCCGAATATTGGTGTAAAGGGACCGGGAATAGATGTGTTTCTGCTTCAACACTTCATCCCACAGTTCACCCACGAGTACGATTATCCGCAATGCCTTAATACTCGGAGGACGGTCAGCCGTAGCCAACCAAAAAACCTCATCCAGTGCGGCACCCACCACTGCTCTATCCATAGCTACCCAATGCTTACTATTATCTCCTGAAAGCCATTGTTTCAGTACCCGCAACTGCACCGCCCAATAGAAGGTTCTGAAATCAGGGGAGGCCATACCTCCCTTAGTCCTCTGGGCCATTAAAGTCTGCAAAGCCACCCACTTTCTTTTATTATGCCGTATAAAGGTGGATAGGATGCAGTTGAGTAACTTGAAAAAACTCCTGGGGATAGAAACCGGCAAAGCTTGAAAGTAGTAGAGAAAGCGCAGTAAAGTCACAATTTGCATCAGCCATGAGATATATAGATGTTCCACCTTTGCAGGTCCACCATCAGGGCTTTGAGCAACTGAGGAAAATCGCCTCTTACAACGTCGCCACAGATTGTATAATATATACCCCTACATATCTGATTTTTTTATTCTGCCCGTAAAAATTGGGTAAATCCATGTATTTCCTCTATAGTGTCGCCTGCAAGGACTTTGCGGGATCGGATATAGCGTGCAACATGTTATCAAAGAATGCCATTATTTTGTGTTCCAACCCCCCAAAGTGGACCCCTTTCACACCTGGTGCTTCCCGTATATGCTGCAGAAAAGGTTCCAGGTAGATCGCATAAAGCAAGGGGGACAGCGGGCATCCCTGTTTGGTTCCCCTCTCTAACCGAATCGGACCTGAGAACTTTCCATTAACGGACAGACGAAGGGTTGGGGTTTGGTAATTCACTTGTACCCTATGAAGAAAGTGCTCAGCAAACCACATTTTCTTCATTGTTTGAAAATGAAAGGGCCACTCTTCCCGATCAAACGCCTTTTCGGCGTCTAATGCAAGGAGTACCACTGGGATCCTGCACCGTTCAACTTTTCTGATTAGGTGACATACCCTCCTTAAATTATCAAAGGTTTGACAGTGTTTTATGAACCCTGCTTGATCGGGTCCTATTAACATATGAAGTCTGCCCTCCATTCGTGATGCCAAAATCTTGGTATCGATGTTGATCAGCGCTATTGGGTGATATGACTTACACTGTGTCAGATCTTTGCCCAGTTTCGGGAATACCACTAGCTTAGCCTCCATCCATTGACGCGGTAATATGCCCAGTTTTTTTGAAGGAGTTATATAGACACGTTAAGTGGGTTGCCAGCATTCGCCAGTATTTCTTATAGAGCACAACTGTAAAGCCGTCGTGTCCCAGGGCCTTTTTTGGTGGAAGTTTGCTTATGGCTGCGATAACTTTGGAAGAGATACTTCCCCTAGGTATATATTCAGTGGGCCATCCTGCAGTCTATCGGAAGAATATAGCGTGCCAGAGAACCTGCCAAAACACTGCATAAATTCCCTCTATCTGTCACATCCTCCCCTAATTTTTAGAATTGTTTGAGTGGCTGCCTTCTGTCTTAATTGTTGTACTAGTAACCTACCCACTGTATTCCCCTGTACATAGTAATATTATTTTGTTCTAAGTAGGGTTCTGCCTTTTTCACCCTTAGTAATTATAGCTGTCCTCTAACTGCTCTATAAGTTCATTATTGCCCTCGTAGGGTAATTTTTTGCATTATATTCTTAAATTAAGTTTCTAAGTCTTCTCAAGTCGCCGACTCATCTTTTGTCTCTGGGCTTTGTGCTATCAGTTTCCCCCTGATCACCGCTTTGAAAGCATCCCACCAAATCCCTGGGGAGGTATCCTTCATTGCATTTTCCCCAAAATAGGCCTGAATTCTCTCCTCTATCTCCCTCGAAAAAGACGTATCCGCCAAGATCCATTCCAGCAAAATCCAATTCCTCAGCCCCCTATTACTGGGTGTCATAGTCAATGATACCCCTAAAGGTGCAGGAGCTGCGATCGATCCCACTGAAACTTCCTGAATTTATCCTGCCATTCTGGCAGATATCCAAGTATAGTCTATTCACAACTGGGTTTTATGAACGTACAAATGAAATGTGAATCCTGCTTCCTTTCCCCTGTTAGCTCGCCACGCAGCAACTAAGCCCAATTGTATACATTTGTCTTTAAGCTGTTGTGATGGTGTTCCTCGTGGCGTAAATCCCCCTCAGCTAGTGTCAATTTCCGTGTCCCATATTATGTTGAAATCCCCTGTCAGTATAACATGACCCTCAGCTATTTTTTCAAGTGCCACCAATGTTGCCTTCTGAAAATCCTACTGTCCTGTGTTTTTTAAGTTTTTTATTATTTATTTAAAATATTTTATTCATTTCCAACAGGTGCATCATACAGTATGACAACCAATATGCAAGTCAATTCTCTCATACAGTTCCATGTTGTACTTTCTCCCCCACTGCCCCCGAGCCTAACAAACATTCCAACCTTTCTTATTCCATTTCAGCGGGCGTTCCTCCTCCTCCTCCCCCACATGGAGGGCCATCTTCCTCCTGACTTGCTTGGTCAGATCCGGACAGTGTCACTACTATTTGTTTCCAGGCAATCAACGCACTGGCTTCCTCCTCCCCACATCTATTTGCTGCCTCATCCCACAACGTGGTCTCGGCATTTGCCCATTTCTGAAGGTTGTACCACCAAGCCTCTGCTCTCAGTCTCCTACTTGCTTTCCATTCTATTCTCTATTCTGCGCTTAGCCAGTATATATGGCAAATCTTTAAATTTGCTCACATGCTTAAGTTTACTGAGCCTGGGGAAACGCCCCACCCCAACATGCATGCCCATGGGGAGTTCACATCTAAGTTAATCTCCTTCCTTGCCATAACGCTGGCCACCTCCTCCCACTACTTCCTTATTTCGGGGCATGCCCAGAAAATGTGTGTCATTCCGGCGTTAACCTCCCCACATTTCGGACATGTCTGTGTGCCAGCATTTTTAAACTTGGCTATCCTCTTGGGTGTCATGTTTGCTCTATGGGTGACGTATAGCTGCACCTGCTGCAACCTCACATTCCCTGATACCTTCTTGTGGTATCCCTGCACCCTGACCCTGCTGTCCTGCGTTAGGTGCGTACAGGATTATTTCTGAATGCTATCAGGACCCCCACTTTTTTCTCATTCATATTACCCTGAAAGATCCATGAGCAGCCTTGTAGTCTAACACACGACTTATCTTTTCTACATATGTGGGTTTCTTGAAGTGTAAGAAAATACGGTTTCTCGCGCCTCAGGAAGGATCCCAGCTTGCATCGCTTTGCTGGCGAGTTTATCCCTTGAATATTATACGTGAGCACTTTAATCCCCATAGGGGTCCCCCAAAATCGACACGGACCATGTCTACTTTGAAATAAAATTCACATATTGCACACATTAGGACCTTTGAGTCACATCTTTTCTCTCCGCCTCCCTTCCATACCTTTGCGTTTATCCTGCTGATACCCCACCTACCCCTCACTCTCCTCCCCCTCCCACCATTGCATCCCACCTTTTCCCTTGCCCAGACACCCCTCCCCCCAAACTTTAACCCAGGCCGGTACATGGGTCCTAGTGACAACCACGGGGAAACCCGTCCACAAACCGGTGAACTACCAACTGTGGAGAGATATACTAACCCCCTCCAAAAGATCACAATCTGGTCTTCTGCTGCAACCTCCGATCTCATCCTGACCTTCCACCACCAATGTTATTCGCCTACCCCTATTCACTTGTCAAAAGTCCCACCAACACTCTCCATTGTACCTGGTTTATCTGGTCCCCCTTCCTTCACCCCTCAGAATGTGACGTGTCCTTCGACTTGTCCCTGCCTTTCGGAGCAAAGGCTTTTCTATTGTCTCGCTTTGCAATAGACCACTCCCATTGTCACCTCTGCTGGGTGGTCTCACCTCCCGCTTCCAATGTCCCAGTCCGATCTCTGTTTTCCGGTGCTACCACATCCAAACTTTCCTGACATGTTACTTGGAACTTTCTACCCTTGCAAGAAAATAGCAAGCCAAAAGGGAAAGGTCCACCTGTAGCAAACCTTGTCCTGGTTGAGAATGCTAGTAACTGGATTCATCGGTCTCCTTTTATGAAGTGTGGAAAAAGCCAGACTTTGATAAAGCTGTACTTCCGAGCCATTGATGGTTAAATACGTACCTGTACGTGCTGCCCTCAGAACGCCTTCTTTCTGCGCATGTGATGTGAAAGTGGCTAGAACATCCCGGGGTCGAGGCCCCAGCTCTCTCCTAGGAGGGCCCACCCTATTAATTCTGTCTAGGAGAACATAGTCTGCTGGAATCTCCAGAAGCAAATCCATACAGAGTTTGTATTGAGTGCTTAAGGTCTTTGCCTGCAATCTCCTCTGGAGTGTTTGTAATGCAAATGTTTGATTGCCTTGACC
Source organism: Ambystoma mexicanum (assembly GCF_040938575.1). Lineage (NCBI taxonomy): Eukaryota > Metazoa > Chordata > Amphibia > Caudata > Ambystomatidae > Ambystoma > Ambystoma mexicanum. The sequence goes on along the minus strand of NC_090932.1, from coordinate 601,697,829 downwards.
TGTTCTTGAGATCTTTGCACTGAATTTCCAAATTTTGCGTCAACCGCGCTAATTGTCAAAGAGTCTCGTCATTTTTCTGTGAATCTTCTGCTTATTCTTGCAGAGCTCGTTTAGCACTGCCCACATGCTCTCCTAATTTTGAAATTTCCCATTTTATTTCTTGAAACACAGTTTTTATGTCTGATCTTACGGCAGCAATCTGTTCTTGGAATGACTCCTGGAGTGTTTCCTTCAAGCACTGTTGATGATCAGCTAAACATTGCATTAGTTCCTCTTTGGTGATTGTCATCGTGTCTCTGTGTTCTGTAGTCACAATGTGTGGTACCGTAAAGTTGGTGATCGAACATCGCTTGGCGTGCCTTTCCCCTCTGATTGCCAGCACTTAGTGATTGTCCCATGTGCCCCTCGTGTATTCACCTTCGAGGGTGCTGGGGTGTCTTTAGTACGTCATCTCCCTTTAGCACTCGACATATGCTTCCTTCAGCATGCACCACTTAACTGCCCATGCTCTGTTAATTAACTGGATCGCAGGTGTTATCAACTCCACTCAGCACTGTAACGCTCAGTGGCATCTGCTTCCACACCCGGCATCAGTGCCCGTTAACTCCGTCAACCAAATTTCACTCCAAATAAAGGCTGATAGCATTTGCCTTCAGCCCTGTCTCTCATTCAAAAAGGTACTGCGTGCACCACTGTACTGTCAAATCAGCCCAAAGTTTCTCTTGTCCTGTGTCCTTTTGTCGCCAAGTACCTTATCTTCAAGATTGCAGCCCCAGCCCTCCTGAAGTACACAAGATAATGAGGGGCTTGCCTTTGAGCGAAAGCTTGAAAGGCTGCTGGTAATTATGTGGTAATCTGTTAAGTCATTAAAGCCCCAGGCCCACCTCACCCCGTTCTCAGCCTGCACTTTGTAGTCCTATATTCACCCAATCCCCAGCTCCTCCTCACCACCACTCGCCACACATTTGCTGGTTTTGGGGCTTGGCTGGCGCAACCTTTCTTAGGGCTATTTTGTCCATAAAAGAGTGAGGTTAGGCTCTGCTCACTTCTTCGTGGCTGTCATCGCTTCCTGAGGAGTCTATTGGTATAATATTCCCCAGGGAGCCGCTGTCCCCGTGTGCCTTTCTCACACCAAGGGGTCCACCTTTCTTGCTCCAGGGGGGGTTACTGCCTGCCCAGTGTTACCTCCTCCAGTGTGTGCAGTGCTCCTCCTCTGCTATTGCGCACCGGTAGCCTGCCAAACTCACGCAGGGGGAGGGTACTTCTTCCTCTGTCTCCCCAAGTATTCCTACTCCATAAAGTCCTGTGGGCACCGCATCCGGTTGACCATCTTCCTCTTGACCAGTGCTCCAAATGGGGTACCACGCCCTGCTCCTCCTGTGATCTGGCATCTCACGGCCTCGGTTTTTTGGCTCTCTCTTGGCCTATCATGCCAATCAGACTTCCACCTTACTATTGGGGATGTGGGGCATCCAGTGCTTGTATTCCCACAGGAGTGGGAGGGAGCTAGAAGGCATAAAACTCCCCTTTCGGTGAGGACTGGAATTGAGCTATGGTTAGCAGGTCCTCCCTGTGCAGGCAGCCATCTTGGAATGTGCTATTTCCCCGTTTTAAGGAAGAAAATTAACCAGAGGAAACTGATAGAGGTAAATTGGACTTTGGAGAGGCCGATGAAACACCTATCACTGAGGCAAAGAGCGAAGGAAAAAGAACCTACCAACCTTCCTGATCTAGCCTTCTCCCATCGAAATGGTGCAGCACTTAAAGAGGCTTTCTTACAAGTGATTCCTGAGGGAGAAGGACTAGGAAAGGAGAGCCCCTTTTTTCCCTGAAACAGGGATTACTATATAGAAAGGAAACCTCCAGTGAAGGCCTACGTAAAAATCAGTTAGTAATCCCCAAAACCCATCACAAGATTGTGCTAGAGACAGCACATTCTCATTTGACAGGGGTATGATATGATATGATATGGCATTTGTAATGCGCCTATACACAAGTGTTTCAAGGACAATTTAGGGCACATTTAGGACAATCTAAAACCCAAGCTCACATCAGTGGGAAATTCTAATGGCCAGGCATCCATGCTGACATAAAGAACTTCATTCAGACATGTGAAATATGCCAGAAAACCAGCACACAGATTTCCTTGCCTGCTCCTCTAAACCCCTTACCAATAATAGAAGTCCCTTTCTCTTGAATTGGGATGGATTTCATTGGACCATTGGAAACATCTAGACTGGGCAATAACTATGTTCTCGTAATCGTTGATTATTCTACTCGGTACCCAGAGCCTTCCCCCTTGTGGAACAATACAACCCAGCAGATTTTAAATTGCCTACTACCATTCTTTTCTAGGGTTCGTTTCCCCAAGGAAATTCTAACGGATCAGGGATCCAATTTTATGAGTAAACTCTTGGGAGAAGTTGAGGAATTACTACGCGTTACCATCATAAGAACCTCAGTTTACCATCCCCAAATGGACGGATGGTAGAGAGATTTAACAAAACCCTTAAAATGATTTTGAGAACATTGGTAGATAAGAATGGGAAGGACTGGGATTGCGTGATCCCCTGGGCCCTATTTGCAGTAAGAAAGACCCCTCAGGCATCCACTGGAGTATCTCCTTTTGAACTACTTTACGGTAGAGAACCAAGAAATGTCTTAGACATGCTCTGGGAGACGTGGAAAGAAAGGGAAGAGGCGCCTATTCCCCTCTCACAAACAGTTACCCGATTTGCGAGAGCATATGAAACTCGTTCGGTATCTAGTCCACACTCACATGGAAAAACCTCAAGCCCAACAGAAGACCACCTATGACAAGAAGGTGGATTTAAGTTCTTTTTCAGTACGACAAAAGGTACTAGTCTTAACTACTTCTGAAATTAAACTTGTCTCAAAGTGGCATGGGCCATATGAGCTATTAGAGCAAACAGGGACCTGTATCTATAAAATAACCCAACCTGTTAGGAAGCAAAATACACATCTTTATCATGTAAATCTCTTAAAGGAGTGCAAAGAAAATCCTTCCGCTGCCACTGGCTTGATATTATCTTGTTTGTTACCGGAGATAGACAGCTCTGAACTTATTCCCCAAAAACTATCTAGACAGAAACAAGAAGATTTGAACAACCTTGTTATGGCATTCCCCAATGTATTCTGCGAGAAACCAGGGAGAGTACATGCTACTTATTATTATATCAGAATTCCAAAGGGAAACGTGGTCCATTTGAAACCATACAGACTCCCAGAAGCCCTAAAACAAACAGTGGTTGAGGAAGTGGAAGCAATGCTGAAGGCAAACTTTATCGAGCCATCTTCAACTCCATGGTCCTCCCCTATTGTGTCGGTAACTAAACCTGATCATTCTTGCAGGCTTTTCATAGACTTCAGGCAGGTCAGCACCATCTCCCCCCACATCCCCCCCAGATCCAAGAGCTCCCTTGAAAACTATTAGGCAGTAAAAAGAAAATAGTAACACATTGCATGAATGACCGGCCGGGCTACTAAGCCAGTTCGTTGAGCTACTTTCTTAATTCGGCTACTTGGGAGGAGCGCTGCGGTAGTGTTCACAAGACCGAATCATCCTGGGGGCTAATTATGTTCAGTAGTTCCATAGCCTTGGGGCACCAGGCTCGGCGGGCTCCCACTCTTAGGTATGCTAATAAGTTGGACCAGTCTGAAATGAACCACAAATGGTCCCCTTGGATGGAGTAGGTAAGCCATTCCAACGCCACCAATGACCAGATTTTAGCAATGCATTAATGTTCTTGTGGTGGGCCTTTGATTTCCACTTTCGGCCCAAGACCTGGGCTGCCGACAACATCATCATCACATAGAGCTTGCGGTCCGCCTTGGTAGCGAGGGATGCCAGAATCCCGTTGAGGCCCAATATGTCAAGCCCTCTACTTTGACCCACCCTGACTCCCAACACCTGGGCGACAGCCTGCTGAACCTGAGTCCAGAACTGATACATTTTTGGACACTCCCACCAAATATGAGCCCAAGAACCCACTGCGCCGCACTCCCTCCAGCACCACCCTGAGACATTGGGGTATATTTTATTTAGCTTGGCTGGAGTTAGGTGCCACCATAACATCTGTTTCAGCCACATCTCCCGGATCTGGATAGATCTTGTAAGTTTCGGGATCTGAGACCACAGATTCACCCATGCCTGTTCCTCTATGCCCGTCCCCACGTCCTGCTCCCATTTGATCATACATTTTCTGGACGGCAGCGTTTCCCCCAATTTAATAAATGTATAAATGGAAGCCAAACGCCCTTGTCACCCGTGTCCGTGTCTAAGTACTTTTCTAACAGGGTGAGAAGGCGAGACCCCCCCTGCCTAACCGACGGCTGGGAAACCCAATGCCTGATCTGGAGGTAGGAAAACCTCTGCTTCTCTCCTATACCAAAGTCTTTCTTACACTGTTCAAACTGTTTAACTTCGAATCCAACAAACATGTCCCGCACCATCCGGCAGCCCCCATGGAACCAAGGGTCAAAAGCCCACGCATTGGTAAGTGCTGGAGTAAATTGTGGATTACCATGCAGGGGAGTATACGAGATGGGAAAGAGGTAGTGTTCGCCCTTTTAACGGCTTGATCCCAAGCCTCACCCGTAGTTGCTGTTATAACACTGCAGTAAATTTGGGAAGGTCTATCAGGCCTCGGCAACCACAGAACCCCCTCTAGGTTCCCCCCGCCACTGCCCTATCCATCGGTCTCCACACTTTCCCTCTGTCATTCCTTTGCCAATCTCTAATAACACAGATCTGAGCTGACAGACTGTAAACCCTAAAGTCCGGCACCCCCACACCTCCCCGGGCTGGGAGAGCTTTCATGTGGGAGGCCGATACCCTTGGGCGTTTACACTTCCAGACAAAATGATTGGTTATTTTCTGGATGGCCTCAAAGAAGATTGTCGGGACTAGGACAGGGAGAGCTGAAAAAACGATATAGGAGCAGGGGCAATATCGTCATCTTTAAGGCGTTAATTCGACCCAGCCAATAGATCTCTAGGGGCCCCCAGTCCACCAATTTGGACTTAATCTTCTGAAGGAGCGTAGGGTAATTTGCCTTGTAGAGACCCCCTATGGTCTTGGTCAGATGAATACCCAGATACTTTAGCGAAGGGTCGACCCATCTGTACTTGTAGGCCCTCTTGAGATCGTGTACGGCGCTGGATGTCAGGGAGAGAGGTAGCACTTCGGATTTGTGAACGTTGATTTTTAGCCCCGCAACCTGGCCAAACCTATCCAATTCCCTAGCCACTGCCCGCAAGGAGGTGACCAGGTGAGTCAATGCCAGAATCATGTTGTCAGCGAAGGCAGCTACCTTATGGACATTGCCTTCGAACGGGACCCCTTCAATATCCTCGGCTGCTCTTACTGCAGCCAGGAATGGTTCTAGGTGAAGTGTGTAGAGAAGGGGTGATATTGGGCAACCATGTTTTGTGCCTCTTCCTACCTGAACAGGGGCTGAAATTTGGCCATTTTTGCTAGTTGGATTATTGAATTTTAGTAATTCGCCCTAACTCGGGTGATGAATCCTGGGCCAAATCCCATCTTGCTCATAGCAGTAAACAGGTATCCCCACTCGACCCGATTAAATGCCTTCTCAGCATCGATCGCCAACAGAAGGGCCGGGATATTCCTTTTCTGTGTCTTTTCGATCATGTGGGCCAATCTTCTAATATTATCAGATGTTTGCCTGCCTCTAATAAAACCTGACTGTTCGTGGTGTATTAATTTAGGAAGCATTGCTTTAAGGCGATTGGCGAGAACTTTGGTATGAATTTTAGCATCCACATTTATTAAAGCTATTGGACGGGAGGACCCACAGTCGGTCGGGTCTTTGCCCTTCTTGTGAATCAGGATCACTTTGGCTTTGTTCATAGAGTTGGGGAATACCCCGGTGGACCCTATACAATTAAACAATTTGGTAAGGATGGGGATTAAGATTTCTTTATGCATCTTGTAAAATTTGGCTACAAACCCATCCGGGCCAGGGGCTTTGCTGGAAGGGAGTTTGTTAATTACTTTTCTAACTTCATCAGTAGTTATCTCTACATCCAGAGCCTCCCTTTCGTCCTGCGAGATCTGTCGACAGACTGTTTCATTTAGATAGGCCTCCTGATCCGCGGATGTGGGGTCGCCTGACCTATAGAGGTCAGTATAGAATTTGCAAAATTCACTCTCTATATCCGAGTTCTTGATGTAGAGGACCCCTACCGCCCCCTTTATTCAAGATTGAATAAGATTGTCAAGATTGTCTTGTCACCTGCCTCCTTCCTTAGCTTTTTGGCCAGAAGGCGTTCCGACTTGTTAGCTTTAATATAGTACCTTTGAAGCAGCCAGAGGAGATTCCGCTCGGCCGCCCTTGTTTGTATAAGGTTCAACTGCCCTCTCACTGCCCTATATTCCCTTTTGGTTTCTGCTGACAGTTCACTGCCCATACGGGCCATGATGTCTTTGAGTCTGGCTTCTAGCTGTTGCTCCTCCAATCTCAACTCCTGTTCCCTTCTGGCCCTGATAGCTATAATCCTCCCTCTGATTGTCACCTTGAGGGCGTCCCACCAAAGTTGTGGGGCCGTGTCATCCCAGTTGTTGTGATTGGCATATTCTACAACTTCCCCCTCTATCTCTTTAACAAGAGTTGGATCTTTGAATAGCGAGACCGGGTATCTCCATTTCCATATCCCGGGGGTCCCTTTGGTCTAGCTATCGATAGGATAAGTGGAGCGTGGTCTGCAAGGGTAATTGCCCCTATGTCCAAGGCCATGGCTCTCCCCACCAGAGGTTTTGAAAGCCAGACATAATCGATACGTGAGTGTGACCTGTGTGCGTGAGAATAGAAGGTGTAGCCCTCTACATCGCTGTGGAGTTCCCGCCACGCATCAACCAAGGCCAAATCCTGCATCTTCTTGACCAGGTCCCCGGATGGTCCCCCCCTGCGCATCCCATGAGGTAGATCTTCTATCCTTCGAGGTGTCCCAGGCTAAGTTAAAGTCTCCCGTAAGTAGGATATTAGCCTTGGCAAATTTCCCTAGCCGGGTGAGAATATTTTGTATAAAGGAGTCCTGGGCCTGATTGGGTGCATACAGTGTTGCTACCGTGAAGGACTCAGCCTTCCCCTCAAAGATCAACGCCAGGTACCTCCCCTGATTATCCTTCTGCATGTCCTTAATGGCCAGGACGAGCCCATCCTTCAGCGTGACCAAAGCTCCCCCCTTTTTGCTTGCTTATGTGGCCTGAAGCACTCTCGAGTACCCCCAGAATTTTATCCTATGCGTGTCCCTAGTATGCACATGGGTCTCCTGCAGCATTACTACTTGGGGTTGTTCCCTCCCAAGAAATCTCTCCACCTTCTTCCTTTTAATCGGTGAATTGAGCCCGTTCACATTTAATGAAAGCAACTTCAAAGGTTCCATGCTAGCCATATGAAGAGTTTGTGAGGCTCCCTTTTAACCCAATGTGCGGCCATCGCCCCCAAGTCAACTGCCCCTTGAAGTGGGATCTCATTCTGTGACCCGCTGGCAGTGCCTCCAACTCTTGGACCTTGGATCTTTCCTCTCCCCTGCCCCCTCCTGCCCCCCAACCCGCCCACCCCCCTTCCAGGTGAATCTGGCTGGCACCAAGCCCCCCTCGTGTCACCTAAACGAGAGCCGGACCCAATAGCTGACCCAGAATCACCCCATGCCGTATTTCCCAATCCCATTCCAAGACTCCAGGCCTCCCCCCTCCCTGCTGCTCGTTACAGCCTCTAATGAACCACCTGCAACCAATTACACTTCGTCAGTGGCTGGCGCCCTACCCGGGCTCAGTTTTAGGCCACAAGCATCTTCTCAGTTGCTCAAGATCCGTTAGGGGGTCCGCCCGCCGCCGCCGGGTAATCCACATCAGCATTGTTGATAGATTTCCTGGGCCCGGGCCCCCCCCCGCTCTTCCTCACTCGCTTGGGCCTGACCGTAGACCATTCTCATGGTTTGCGACCTACTGACTGTGCCGCTGCCACCTCCGGGGGGCCTGGAGTCTGCTCCTCCAGACCCAACATGACCATCCCCTGGTCGCAGGTTGTGATCTTGCGGTGGGAGCCCTGCCAGACAAAGGTCAGACCGAACGGGTGGGACAACCTGTAGCGGATTTGCTGAGAACGTAAATAGGACAATACAAGGCCCATCCGCCGCCTCTTGATAGCGTTATCTGCGCCACATCCTGGTAGAGGAAAATTTTGTGGCCATTGTAGGTAATGCGCGTGGCCCTTCTAGCCTTTTCCAGAACTTTCTCCTTTTCTGCATAATTGTGGAAGGCCACCAACGCGTCCCACAGCCTTGATCCTTGCTCCTGCCTTGGCGGACTCACCCTGTGAACTCTGTCAAATTGCATCTCTGGGTCCGACTCTGAATTTAGTAGATCTGCAAATATCCCTTTTAGTGTTTGGGACAGGTCCGGTCTGGAATGTCCTCGGGTAGAGATTTAACTCTAATATTTGCCCTTCTTGAACTGTTCTCCAAATCCTCAGCCTGAAGCTCCAGGTTTTGTGTAGCCACAGCCAAGGTTTCCAGCAGATTGTCGACCTTCCTAACGTCCTCTGTCAATTCTTGGATGGCCTATCCTGCTCATCCCGGGAGACTGGTGTCTCATTATCCTCCGGGGAGTGTCCCATTCCTTGGGCCTCTGGCGTCTGAGTCTTTTGCCCAAAATTTCGTGAGGGAGCCATCCGTCCCTTTTCTGGGGCATTTCCCTGGAGCTGACGTGTCTTTTCCCTTATTTCTGGACATCTCAGTGTGGAGAGCGTAGGAGTGGTGATAGCTGGATTGTAGGAAGTCGAGTCAGCTGGTGAAGTGCCTTCCGGTGAGGAGAGGGAGCCGACTCACCGCCGTGGGGGTGGCCCGGGGAGCAGGGGCGCTGGCAGAACAGCAATCGGGGCGCCCGGGCGCACTCTCACTGTTTTGATGGTCACTGCTTCCCTCCCGCGTTGTTCTGATGCGTGGGACAGTTTGTTGCCCCCCCCCCGCTGGTGCGCCCGGTTGGGTGGCCTCCCGTATTCACTGTGGGTCGAGGTCTGCTTTTTAGTGGTGTCCGAGGCACCCCCCCACGGCCCCACGGAAACACAGCAAGTGCTCCGCCAAGAGCCCGGGGCCGCCGACCCTGCCACCCCAACCAGGTTGTCCCCAGATCTCCAGGCCGTTGCAGAGGGCCGCTCAGGGTATCCAAGGTCCTTCCCCGGGGAGTTTGGCCAGTCCCCGCTCCTGAGCGGCACTCACCCCGAGTTATCCCTCCCAGGGGCTGCACCCCTTGCAGTACGTTGTCGGCACCTGGGCAGCCGTTAAATTGGTGGCAGGGTTCAGGGATCCCTCCTCCCCAGGGCACACCCGGCGGGTGGGGAGTACAACCGGCGGGGCATGCCTTCCCCTGACCCCCACCCCCACCGGGGCCTCCTCCGTACCTTCTCCGGTCCCGTGCCCTCTGATGCTGTATCCGCTGGGTGCCTCCCTACCCAGGCGGGCAGGGGCGGACCGCGCACCCTCCTTTTCGGGCCATGGGGGGCCACGCAAACCAGGCAGTATTCACCAGACTGGGGCCCGCCGAATCTCTTCACTGCGCAGGTAATCCCGGGGAGCGCCCCCTCGCGTCCGGCCTCAGCGCAACCCGAATGAGGCCCCGGCCTTCTATGGTGCAGCCGTCACAGCTCCCACGACGCCACCCGTGCTGCCTCCCCAGGGGCCGCCGCTGGAATCTGGATGTCTCTCTCCGCTCCGATGGTCCCACTCAGCCCGACCGAGGTGCCGGGGAGGGATGTAGCTACTGCGGGCAGTACATCAGGCTCTAGCAGGTCGGAAGCCTGGGACGCGACATCCTCAGCAGAGCACGGTCATCTTGGAATCCCCTACGCGCGCTTCTTACCTGAGTCAGCCGCACCATCGCTGGAAGCACTGCCATCGCTTCACTTCTGCAACTACGTGCACATCTTACCTGGCTCAGCTGCACCATCGCTGGAAGCGCTGCTATTGCTTCCCCTTCTGTAGCCACGCGCATATCTTACCTGGATCTGCAGCCCCTCGCGGGTGCCGCCCGGCATCCTAACCAGTCCTGAACCTCCATCAACACGGGATCTTCTTCCGACGCACCATCCTCGAGGATCTTCATCTCCGGCCGCCTGTAGGAGTTCGGAAACCTCCCATCAAGCACCGATCAGCTGCACCTGCAAAGGGAAAGGAAACACAAGGTTAGCACTTGCATAGACTTTCATACTATAAGCAGCGAGCTTCAGGTAGAGGCCACTTACCTCTGGTAGCTCCTCGGGAGTAGACTTTGTCATCACACATTCCTGGGTCATCTTCATACCTAAGGGAGAGAGAAAGGACAATATAGGGTTACGGACAATAATCATGGAGGAAGATTAACACAATCAATACGAACAATAATCATAGTTACAAAAATGTACCTTCAAGACGGAATGGTTGCAGCTGGTCTGGATCTTCACGCCAAGGACCAGTGACGCAACTAGGTCCATCTACAGCACCCCTGCTGGAAGAAAGTAGGACAGAGAGCTCATCTTTCAATCAAAACAGGTGAGCCTGCATGGGCAAACTCTTGCTCACAACCTTCTGGCACGAAAGGGTTGAGGGGAATTCCGACGTCACCACGCCATTTTCACCGTCTCTCATCCTCTCTCAAGAGCAGAACCAGTATCCTGGGTCCTCCATAACACAGTGGCTGGGGGAGAGAGCTGATCCATGGGAGCCAGGTCCAGGGAGGGCTCCAACCGCGCCCCAACGCCAGTGCGGAGACCAGGTGAGCGTAACAGCATGGTGCCCCAGCCACTTTCCAATGACTTATGGACAGGATATTACAGCCCTACTCTGATTTCTGTGGGGCCTATATTGACAACATGGTATTCCCAGGTTTTACTACGAACTAATATCTTTTTCACCTTTATACTATTATGAGAACCCGGCTTTACTGCCAATCCATCCAAATGTAAGCTAGCTCAATCGACTGTGAAATACCTTGGCTTCTTTGTAGGGAATGGCAGTGTCCAGCCCCAGCAAGAAAAAGTAAAAGCGGTCCTAGGTGCCCCCATAGCCCAGACCAAGAAAGACCTCAGGGCATTCCTATGACTGATTGGTTATTACTGTAGGTTTATCCCACATTTCTGAGATCGAACAACCAGGTTAACAGACAAATTAAGGAATGCTGAACCCCAGATGATTCATTGGACTGATGAAGACGATTCATGTTACAACAACCTAAAACAAACCTTGTATCAGAAACCAATCCTAAAAGTAGTAGAGCTTTCGAAAGAATTTGTGTTACGAACTGATGCCTCTCTCACAGAGTTAGGAGTAGCTTTATCGCAAATTTGCAATGGATTAGAACACCCCATCCCATTCACTAGTCGTAAACTCTTCCCACGTGAGAAGAACTACTCTGTATTGGAATTAGAGGCCCTTGCCATCAAATGGGAAATTGTCCATCTAAGATACCATAGTCTAGGTAGGAAGTTCGCACTTGTCACCGACGACTCACCTTTTGTATGGATAAGTCAACAAAAGGACTCTAACCCTTGAGTCATGCAATGGTTCTTAGACCTGCAACCCTACTGTTTCACTGTGGAACACCGAAAAGGTAAGGACCAGGGGAACACAGATTTCCTTTCCCGGTTTCCCTGTCAAACAGATGTGGCTACATTGCACAGCGGAAGGGTATGTGAGAAACCAGAAGGTGTCTCAACCGCTAGTCCCCGGGGGCCTCTCTCTCTCAGGTGGCCAGGGCACGGCCATTGTCTTTGAATCCAGACCCTCGGTGTGGACCAGTGCGGGAGGTTCACCTGGGTGAGGTGTCCTTGGGGAGCGAGAGTGGGACACCTTGTGGCGAGACGTGGTACCCCCCTATAATTCATTTGATCCATCCTACCAGGTAGGATATCTGGGTAACCCCCCCCTCCCTTCACGAACACTGCTACACCGACAGTCCGCTCTGCTAGAAAACAGACTAGCATCCAAACACTGTACCAGACAAGTCACACCTAATCTCCATTGAACTTCCCCACGTGGATAAAAGGCGCAGCACGAGCGGGGCAGAGCACACAAAGGAGCAGTTTCTTCCAGTCCACAGATGAATCGATGGAGAAAGATGACAGGTTCAGAAATGAGAAATTGGAGGGAGATGCCCTTGAGCTTTTTTCGACGAGTATTGTTATACTCCTGAGGATTTGAAAGCAGCACGTGTGAAGCCAGGAAGCGAAGCAAGAGACTCCTAGTCTGTGCGTGAGATAGCCGAAGCCCTCCTGCATGACTGGCTGAGTCAGGGAGGAACAGCAGCTGCCATTCCTTCAACACAGCCGATGAGTCACGATTAACTGTACGAGACCGGTCTGTGTTTAAATGGAGTTTACGAGCGATGACAATGTATCCTAGAGGGCGAACCGTGAAGCGTGTGATGAAAGACGCGAGTAAAATACGGAAAGCTGATAAGTGTGTTGAACATTTTAGGAGAGAAACAAAAGATACAAGTTTGCAGAGTGGTCTGGCACAGCGTGGGTGCTCAATCGAAGGTCTCTGGCGAAAGGTGTCTTACAAGGAAATACAGCAGCGAAAAGGTTGACATTTTTGATATTTGAATAGTGGCATTGCAGATGAAAATCCGATAGGAGAAAATTAAAGTGGTCATGCGAGGGTCTGAGAAAAATCCTTTGCACAATCGAAAGTCTTCGATATAAGTGAACTACTCATTAACGTGAACCCTACAAAGGCCTGAGCCTAGCTGAGGGAGGCCTATTGGGGTTGAAAGTCACAAGTGGGTCAGAGCCCGGCTGATGGAGCCCTATTGTACCTTTGAGTTGTCAAAAAGGAGTCTGATCCCGATCGAGGGAGACCCATTGAGATATTGTGTTAGACGAGGATCTGAGCCCGGGTGAGGGAGAACCAAAGTGAATGTTATACCTGAAAACGAAGGACAGTGAACTTTTTAGGAGAGAGAACCTTAAGTGTTGTTTTTTTAACCCGTGACATTCTACGAGCAAGAGATTAGTGGAAAATGAGAGACTTTATCGCAGAATGTCCTATTTGATTTTTGAACTGCATACTGTTGCTCAAAGAAGCTAGAGTGTGTTCCAAGATCAAGCGTGACACCTTGTCCCGTGCTGAAACGTGGGAAGGGGAGCTTATCACTCATCTGTCCTGACATATTGTTTCTTGAACACTCCTTTTTTATGCATCATTTTTCCACACCATTTGTATTTAGGAGTAAGGATTGTCAATAGGTTTATTAGTATATGCCCTTTTTATTTCGAAAAGACTCCACTAGGACTGTTATTTTTACATTTTGGTTGTAGCTTGCTCCCATCCTTAGATTTAGGGTTAGATAGGCGTTGAACCCATTGAAGTTCAATAAACACCCTTGAACTGTGATCACTTGTGTCTGTCTTCACTGATACAGTGCCTGTTAACGTGCGAGTGTCTCCTTAAGAGACCGATGCCGGGTCACGTGTTAGGCCACAGTCCCAGGGACGAAAGGGGGAGGGAGCGGGTTACTTTCACTTTACATTGTGTACTCAAATAAAGAAGACGTACACTTTATCCTGGCGTGTCGTTCCCTTATTTGCAGTGCCCATCCGGGCATAACAACTGCGACGAGGTGTCTCTGGGACCGCCGGGTCCTCCTCCTCCTCTGTCCGACAGCATTTCCGCTGCAGCTCACGCTGCAGGCAGCTCCAGACTCGCCGGCGCGCGTGCCTGATCCCAGGCCCGCCCTCCTCCTCCTACTCCAGCAGATCGATCCCGATCTGCAACGGCGTGTGCCTGATCCCAGGCCCGCCCCCCTCCTCCCACAAGCAGCAGCCTGTTCCCAGCCTGCAGTGATGCGTGCCTCATCCAAGGCCCGCACTCCTCCTCTGTGCACACAGTCACATCCAGACCACGTGGGCAACGGAGCACCTGATCTGGGGCTCGCACCCATCTTGCTTCAATGAAAAAAAAAACAAAACACCAGCATCACGCGGACCAACCCTCAGCTACAACGGGTCTCCCACAAGCTGCAACTCCACGCCAGCAAGGCAACTGACCCAGGGCGCATTGAGAAGTGCCCCCACCCATCGACTGCACGGCAATCCGCCAGCGGTCACAACTGCAGCTCAACAGATTCCTGAGAAAGGTGGGTGATAACCCCAGCACCTACAGCGACTGCATAACATCGCTGGCCCAAGCCCACCCACCTGCAGCCCCCAGACACCACACAAGCTGCAACCACAGGAGGCCTAATCAATACCAACTACAGTGGCACACCCACTATGCCCAACACCACCACCTCAGCATGAGCTCGCCTCAAGATCAACAAGCTCCAGCCCCTCCAGCCCCTCCAGGAAACCCCTTCTTCATGATGCCACAAGCGGACAAAGGCCCGAGGTGGGTTGAGTGGTTAAAAGACTTTAGCACCTTTATAGATGCTGCGGGCGAAAAAAAGTCACTGAGACTGCGCAGCATGTTTCTAAACCTAGCAGGGAATGACATCAAAGTTCTGCTGAAAACCATTCCAACGGTTGAACAAGCTGAGTTCCCAGCACTTATTGCGACACTAAACAAGAGACTGGTAATTGAGCCCAACAGGGACTATGAAAGGTACAAAGGTACGCCCTAAACTGCATTCTGATACACACTTGAGTTCCTGGTAGGCCTGGTTTGGCAAATCCAAACGTTGGTGGCTGGAAGGCTTTAGATAAATTGAAACAATCGGCTTCTAGGGCAATGCCCAGTTCCATGGTCTAGTTGGGGCTGTTTTTGCAGAAAGCTATGGTCATTCAATATCACTGGCCCAATGTTATTTAAAACTCAAATTTTCTTCTAAGCGCAGCCCCATGTACACAAGTTTATTGCAAACGATGTATATTATTGTGCACAAGTATGGGTGATGTTTTGTACCATTTCCCATTTTCCCACCCCGGTGACACCTTGTGGGCGAGGGTTGTGGTGGTGCCCTCTCTATTCCATTCTATCCTATGGAGACAGCCATATAGAGGTATGAATGTTTTATACCAGAAATATGATCTTGTGGTTTAAGTCTTAATAATGGTCTACATAAGCCATATAAGCGAGGCTTTAGGATCATTTTGATCACTTGCACGATGTGGGATATCTGGATGGTTGAGTTGGATAAAGTGAATATAGGTTCCTGTTTTGAATAGTATGATTTAGTTTTTGTAAGTTGTTAATGGATTTGTAGGGTGGGGGTAGGAGTGTTGGGGTTGGGCTTTATTGTATTCTCAACTTTATAGTGTTAATTCTGAACACTACACTAACGTACTACTTTGTTGTTTTGACTTTATAGTGAGCCATCTATTTGTGACCTACAGTACCTGTCCCCCTTATGCCCTCTTGGGGCTCGGGTTTCCGTCTTTTTTTTCTTTCCTCTTTATTCTACATACTTTTTCTATTTTTCCAAATTATACATAATCATTTTTGTGATAACCAGAAAAAGTTGTTTACAATGAATGCTAGGATTGTGAATCATCTAAAAATTGTTTCATGGAATGTAAATGGACTAAAGACTGTGGCCAAGAGGTCCAAAATATTATCTTACCTGAGATCAAATTCATGTGACATTGCCCTCCTCCAAGAGACTCATCTGAACGATCTTGAGGCTGAAAAGTTGAAATGGGGTTGGGTTAGTGAAACTTTCTTTTCCACTTTTAACTCTAGTAAAAGGGGTGTTATGATTCTTATTAAGAGAAACCTGCCAATATCAGTCCTCTCGAGCAAATCGGATAAAGAGGGGAGAATTGTATGTGTTTTGCTCAAAGTGCAGGATGCTAAGATACTCTTGTGTAATGTGTATGCTCCAAATCTAGATGATCCACTTTCCTTTCATGAGCTTGCTGCACTGCTTCAAAACTATAATGTGGATTCGATTGTCATTTCAGAGTTTCATAAGGGAATTCACCTTGTCAGACATATGGAGATTACAACACCCGTGTGACAGGGACTACACTTTTCATTCTCATTGTCACGATACATACTCCCACATCGACTTTTTCCTGACCTCAGGACAAGTTACTTCAAGTTACTATGATTCCAAGATTGGCCTAATTGCCCTGTCAGCCCATGCTCCTATGTCCCCAAATCTCTCATTGCAACATACTTTGACTAAATCCGCAAGATGGAGAATGAATTCCAGTATTCTCAAAAATGACCAATTCAGAGAGGAGATTATAGAAGAAATTGATAACTTTTTTCAAATAAATCAGACTGCTGATGTTAAAATTTCCACTGTCTGGGAAGCTTTGAAATGCTTTGTCCGTGCAGTGTTAATATCAAAAACCGGCAGGCAAAAAAAACTGAGAGCTCAAGAGATGCAGAGGTTAACAGAGGAAGCTAAGCGATTAGACAACCAATTTGCTGCCACGAGAAGTGAAGAGACAAAATTTCAATTGAGAAAAGCCAAATGTGAATTGAATAAACTCATCTCCTTGCAATTAGATTATGCACTTTTCAGACAGAAAATTAACTATTTTGAAAATGGAGAAAAGGCGGGAAAGTTGTTGGCTCACAGATTAAAGGTGGCCGATAGTAATCGCTTCATTAGTGCAATTGAGTGTCAAAATAACGTCATTGAAACTCAACAAAAAGGGATTAACAAATTATTTAGTGACTTTTATGGAAAACTATATGAATCTGAGCTGACATGTGAAGTGGCGGAGATTGATGAATATCTTAATTCATGTGAGGTGTCTTGTTTGTCAGAAGAACAAGCAGCTAGTCTTGATGGACAATTCACAATTGAGGATTTACAATTTGCTATTTCTAAACTTACCATGGGTAAATCTCCCGGAACGGATGGCCTGCCTGGCGAATTTTATAAAATTTTACCTGATTCAGCTTTACAACTTTTATGTGATGTATACAAAAATGCTTTTGATACTGGCCTGCTACCCGATTCAATGCGCCATGCATTAATAACTGTTCTGCCGAAAAAAGATAAATCTGCTACAAAATGTGAAAACTACAGACCGATAAGTCTGATTAATTGTGACTGCAAAATGTTGGCGGTTCGATTGGAAAAAGTAATAAGTCTTGTTCATGAAAATCAGGTTGGTTTTGTCACTGGAAGGGCTGTAGCGGATAACATGCGGCGCCTATTGTTGTCAATTGAAAAAGGACACAGTCAGCCAGTAGCCAATGCAGTGATCTTGATGGACGCAGAGAAGGCATTTGATCGGGTGGAGTGGACCTTCTTGTTTTCATGCCTGAAGAGAATGAAATTTGGTCAGATCGTTCAACGATGGGTGCATTTATTGTACAATGATCCGTCTGCGAGTGTTCTCCCAAATGGCCTGATCTCTGATAAGTTAACGATTCACAGAGGTACAAGACAGGGCTGCCCGCTCTCACCTCTGTTGTTCATCTTGGCTATGGAACCACTAGCAATATGCTTGAGAGCAGATGTCCATCTACAACCAATAATTGGTGGCAATCGTAACAATTTGATCTGGTTGTACGCAGATGATCTACTGATTGCCCTTCAAGAGCCAGCTACCTGCATTCCTCACTTAATGAGTGATATTCTGCAGTTTTCAAGAGTCTCCGGTTATAAAATCAACTGGGGTAAATCTGAAATACTTCCCATCAACAATCTGTGTCAACAAGCCACTTGTGCACAGTTTCAGTTCAGATGGTGTGTAGATAAAATGAAATATCTGGGCATATGGATTTAGTGCTGAGGTAATGAAATTACCAACAATAAACTTTAGTTTGCTCCTCCCCAAGCTAAAATCAGATCTGGAAAGATGGGGCCTCTTGAAACTGACTATGTGGGGGAAAATAAACTGTTTAAAGATTAATCTAGCACCTCGGGTAAATTATATGTCAATGTTACCAATCAGGATACCAGGGCACTTTTTTAAAGAAATAGACAATGCTATGCAGAGATTCATCTGGGATGGGAAACCACCAAGGCTGGCAATTTGGAAACTACAACTTCCCCTGCAACAGGGAGGGATGAATTTACAGCTGGACCCGGAAGCTCTGTTGACCTCTAAGAAATGTAAATCCAAAAAATCTAATCCTTTGACTAGTTTTTTACAGGATTGATGGTGTGAAATATCCAGGCGTATGAATGCAGATCCTTATCGGCACTTGAATGCCTCCATTTGGCTCAACCCTGCCTTGATATGTCAGGGGAAACGTTTTTTTTGGCCGGAATGGTTGCTGATGGGCATAAAGTACATCCATGATCTTATAGAAGGGGGGAATTGGATCTCGTACACACAACTTTGCCAATCTCATAACATGGTGGATTGTACATTCGCTGAATACAGGACATTGAGAACTATTGTGTCAAGTTGTCTTGAAATACCTCAACTGACAACTCAAAATGTCGCCTGGTTGGCACTGCAGACATGTTCAAGTGCTTTCCACCCAGCTGCCACATTATATGGATTCTTGAAGGCATGCAGAAAAGGGGATCCAACATTGCCAATTGTCTGGGCAGAAGAGCTAGGAGAGGACATTGATCAAAGATGTTGGCAACGCTGCTGCGAGAACATTCGCTTGATGAGTTTGGACTGGGGCCTAGGGCATCACAAACAAAAATTCTATTTAGAGCCTACTGGACACCAGCTAAGTTATTTCGGAGGCAACTCTTGGCGGATGATCTCTGCTGGAAGTGCAAAGGTGCAAGTGGCTCCCTCAGTCACTTGTGGTTTTGCCCGAAAACAAAAACATTTTGGGAATATGTATGTGAAAGATTAGGACTGGCTTTGAACTGTACAATCCCTCTATCTGGCTCCCTTCTGAATTTAGGTGACATATCTCAGTTGGATGATTCTACCTATGGAAAGAAAACTTGGTTGCTACGGGCGTGTATAATCGCCAAGAGGATGATACTGAGAATGTGGAAGTCAAGCAGCTCCTTTAACATTGATGAGTGGGTAGAAGAACTACTCACTGCTTCCACTTATGAGAAGGCTATTTGCAAAGATTCAGGAGACGTTGAGAAATTTTGGGACATTTGGGGAAGTTTCCTTGAGGTATATGGGTGATGTATGCCTAATTATTTGGACTATTAGGTCTCTGGACTGTGAGCTATAATACCAACACGGTTCACTCTCTGATTCATTATATGATGCTTTATTAACCAATAGCAATGCTTGAGAGTATAATTATGTTTAGGTTCTTTAATCTTTGCCCTATTTTCTTTTTCTTTCTTCTTCTGTCTTTTCCTCTTTTATTTCTTATCTTTCTTAAATAACCTTGGTACTGATTTGATCTGATATGTTATTGTGCTTGTTAATACGTATCAGATGCTTTTAGGTTTCTTGTCGATATCTATTCAATTGTTATATTTTTGTTTATTTGAAAATAAAATTTTGATTGGCAAAAAAAAAAAAAAGGTACATATTTAATCAGTGCACGCAAAGGGTTGACGAGACCATTGATGAGTTCATCACCCGCCTACAAATAAAAGGAGCGCATTGCCAATTCCATGCATTCTCACTCGACGAAGCCATACGTCTGAGAGTAATTGAAGGATGCGTATCCCAGACCCTAAAAAAGCAACTCCTCAAGAAGCCAATCACCATAGAAGAAGTTAGCGAGATGGCTAGGATCCTAGAAAGAGTCGACAAACGAGTAACACAGATAGCAGGCACCAACGTGACAAAACAGGATAAGAGCGAATCGATAGCGGCAATACAATCCAACGCCGTCAGAACAACAGAGAGCCTCCAACCACAACTACTCAATGACACCGAGAACCCAGCGCCAGTGTTAACGCTGTGGGATGGCGTTCCCCCATGCAGGGACTTGTCCCGCATTATCCCAGAGATGCATCAACTGTGGCAGAGAGGGACACTTTCAGTCAGTCTGCAGGGAAGGCAGACCGTTTCCCACACAACGATTGCCTTTCGCTCCTCAATTCAAAATGCCCAACAGGAACCCACCAGCTCAAGCATACCAAACGCGTTCCTACCACCAAAACCCGAGAAGATACGTCAGAGTAGTTGAAGCCGTCTACCCGTCTGGTGAGAACCAGGAACACAAAGGACAAGAGCAATTATCCCACATAAGAGATGAATATGATGGACCTCCAACACACCAGATATATTACGAGGCAAGCCAACAAGGACTCGACTACGAAGTTGATCAGTATGACCAATACCTGCAAGACGAATACGTCAATCTCATCATGAATGAAGGAGAAGCATATGAAGCACCCAAAATACCGGTAGAAATAGGAGGGACACAATTCTGCTTCCTAGTAGACTCAGGAGCCACCGTCAACATAATGGGAGAGAAAGAATTTCACCAAATTCCCGACAGACCAGCCCTGCTACCATCTGCTTCCAAGATATACCAATGGGGCGCCGCAACCTCTCTGCAAACAGTTGGTGCTTTCAGTCGTCGACTCATCCACGGCAACCACTCCACGACAACAGACATTCACGTCATTCGCAGTCCGACCAAAGGGAGATGTCTCCTTAGTTATAGAACTGCCTCATGCCTAGGACTGATAGATATACATGTCCTAGAAGGTGACAAAATCCGCTCAATGGAACCAACTCATGAGATAAGCAACAAAGTGTTCAACGTTCAATCGAGGCCCACCCGAATAGACATGATGTTGAAAGACACCATCATGGTGGAATTCCCACGCATCTGCAAGGGCCTTGGGAAACTAAAAGGAGCACCTGTGAAACTCCACATTGACCCCCCTGTCTGACCCGTTCCGCAACATCCAAGAAGAGTTGGCTTCCACCTGCAAGCCGCAGTGTCTGCTGAACTCAGACAACTTTTGGAAGATGGAATAATCGAGCCAGCCACAGGCCCGACCCCGTGCGTCTCCTCATTAGTAATCGTGCCGAAAGACGGAGGACGACTCAGACTCTGCGTGGACATGCGAATACCCAACACCGCCATCCAACGAGAGCGACATTCGGGCCCGAGAATTGAGGACATGATAGTACAACTAAACAAGTCGACCCTTTTCTCCAAACTCGACCTAAATCAGGGGTACCACCAGTTGGTACTCCATCCCGAATCGAGAGGAATCACAACCTTTGCCACGCACGATGGGCTGTTTCGCTACAAGCGCTTACATTTCAGCATATCAGCCGTGGAAATTTTCCATGAAACCATCAGACAAATCATTCGGCCAATAAGAGGTGCGCTGAACTATAGTGACGACATTCTTGTATTTGGGCAGTCGAAAGAAGAACATGATGTTGCCCTTCGTGCCACGTGCACGGCCATTCAAGATGCTGGTCTCACCCTCAATATCGACAAATGCCGATTCAGCAAAGCCAAATTAAAATTCTTCGGACACATCTTCTCCGCAGACGGGATGACCCCTGTTAATGACTCCAATCAAGCATTCCCACTAAGTCAGTGCCTTGTCTGGGATTGCTCAAGGGAAGCCCTTATTTATATATTTTTATGACAAGTTATAATCTGGATGATGAACCCTTGTATAACACCCCTCTCTTAGAATCCCCCTGGCCCCACTGAGCCAAGAAGTAGGTATGTTTTGCAAATTGAAAAGGTTTATTTGAAAAATTAAACAATAGATATATATCACACTTTTATAGTAAATTAATATTTGATATCACACTTATCCATTGTTGATCACTGTCATATGTCTGATGTTATACTAGCACACTGTTTAAATTACTTAGGAGTAGTATAGAGGATAAGGTAGCTGAGAATGCTTTATATGGTACAAGGAAATGCAAGGTGGAAAAGAAGCAACACAGGAATAAACTTGATATGATTTCAGCAAAAGATAATATGATCACTTTGTCTCTGACAATGCACTACCCCCCCCCCATGCAATGTAAGGAGATGGAAGTAACACACACAGTCTTCAGGAATACAATCACAGTACAATACGAATTCAGTTGCCCCCTAGCAAGCTTATAGCACCAGGGATGATTTTAAAGCAGGCAAGATCCATTTAAATGTGGTGGCAATGAAGTAAAAATATGCTAAAACTGCTTTTAATTCCCTATAGGAGGTTCAGGGTAGGTGATAACTACTTTGAATGAGTTCAGGTCCACACTAACAATGATTAATGAGGGATTATCAGGTTGAAAACGGATTTCAGGAATGGAAGCAAAGGACAGATCTTTCTACACGTGGTTGAAATGAAGCAAAATGTCAAATCGCTGCACTTTTTTTTCAAGTGCGTCGAGCGCAATTACGGAGGCACTATAAGGAGTAGCAAGTCGGTTTAGAGCTTGTTGGAAAGCTGGGAATCCTAGCTTTACAATAAAAGTTACATTTCGGGTTTGAATCAACAGGAGGAACATACGATTTCTTATGATGCAGTTCTAAACAGGTTCACATGTTTTTAATCAGATTATTTTAAGCTAAGAGATGGGTTCTGCACAGTTCTAGCTGGGTACTCACACTATAAATTTGAAAGGAATGGCCTCGTCACGGATCTGGTCAACAAGTTTAGCTGCGGTTCTCTCTGCTCGGCGGGTCAATCAGGCACCGGTTCTGTTCACAGCGGTCTGGTCTGGGTCTCTGGTTCTGCTGGTCTGGATCAAGTGGATTCTGGATACCGCACTGCTTTCTGGGTACTGGTTCTGTTCTGGATACACAGGACTCTTAGCAAGCAGCAAACCGCACAGCCCGGCAGTTGAATAGTTTGCAAAAGATTTTGAGGCCTGCTGAAGAGTTCAGCTCTTTGGAGTTTTTGTTCTGGAGTTAGTCTGGATCTCTGGAGTTCTGGCTTCTGGAGTTCTGAATTCTGGAGTTCGCTGTCAGCGTGCTGGCAGGAATTCAGTTGAAGGTTGGAAAATGAATGTCCCTGTCTGGCTTCCAGTGGCTCTTTTTATGTCTTTTGAAAATGGGTGTGGATGCGAATTTCTATGCCCAACCCACTCATGATTTGATAGGTCAAGGATTTCTCTTTGACCTGATTTGAGACGGGAGCAGTGAGTCATCCTATGTCATCAGGTGTCATGTTTATGGCTCCAAAGAAAGAACACTCCCCTTTGCTTTTACCTTAGAAAATCATTTTCATAACTAAACATATTTCCCAAATACACAAGTGGTTGACATTACATGTACATATCATATATTACTTCGGGTAGGTCTCTGTTCCAACTCTGATGTTTCTAAGAGCCAGGGTTCAAAAATGGCAACTTATTTTCGTTTTTAGTTGGTTTACCAATATTGGATTTTTACCAAAAATTACACAGATGTACACCGCATTTCTAAACATATTCCAGTAAATTTTCATTTTTCTAGCGTGAACCCCATGTCTGCAATCTCCATAATTCATGGGGTTTTGCCTCAGAACATGGTACAGAGTCCTAACACCTCTTAAAATGTGCACAGAAAAATCACAAGAATAATGATATTAATTATATAATTTTGACAAGTCTGTACTATGAATTATCCATCTTTTTAAAATTATGCTCTGGCCCAGAGGGGTGTGGTTTCCCAAAGCACATGGTGGAATTTCTGGTTTGTCCACTTCCTCCAACTCAAGTTGCTCACAGAGGCACTGCCCCTCCCAGTTTCTCTCAAGAGGAAGCCATTTTACGACCCCCCTGAATTACCATTTGCCTGAGCCAAGGAAGGCTCATGGTTCAGTTTCCTGCAGTCCCAAGCTGCTCCTCCCCTAATCCAATCAGAGAGGTGTCATCTCCCTTTGGTGAGGGCAGGAGAATGCAGGCCAGGACTGGGAACATTTGTTGAGCAAGTTTCAACTCCCGTCGGGGGTAGTTGTCAGGCAGAATTCAATCTCTTTAAGCCAGGCTTCAGCTACATGTCACTTTTGTTCCCAGTTTTTCTTCATCCAAATCAAACAAATTTTTACACATGCAGCTAGAACGCTGATTCTAAGTTCAAAACTATGACATTTAACAGTTGCAAAACTATGTGACACTCAACAGTAGGTCACTCATTTATTTTAAACATTTAGATTTTAGTGTCTTTCAGTCCAATTTAACTTAGGCTGCTGACATCCACAGCTCAGCTAGTTTCATTATGAACATTTTTTTAGGCTCTTTCTCTTTCCAGATTTTGTATGCACACAAGACTACATTCTGCCAAATGTCTGCTGGTGTTCATTGAGATTTTTGAATATCTTGCAATGTTTAAAATAGGCATTTTTAGCTTGCATTTCAGAGAAACAAAGATGATTTCAAAGCGCTTTTTGAGCCAACCGGCACTGCTGTTTTTCCTTTGGCACACATTTCACTCATGGCACTCCTGGCCCATCACGCTCGCACTGGTGGGTGGCAGGTCAGGGGAACATTTTGGTGTGCGCCAAAACTGCGCGGTTTTCCAGGATTCTGGCGCAATGTGGGCTTTTTCGGCCATCTTGGATTTTCTAAACCCACAGCACCAAATGTTGCAGCATAATAACTCGAACATGGGTCAAAACCCCTGACAAGCCCCCCCGCCCGACTGCGCTTTGATTTCGAGTCGAGGGGGAGTCGGGTGCAAAGGATGTTTTGATCCACGCGCTGGGATGTCCGTATCATCTTCTTCCGATCCCGCAGATGACAAAGTTCAGCATCTTTTCCTCCATCAGGGTGGATCGATCGGTTCTCCTCGCCGGTCCTGATGGGAGTATAGGGCGTCTTCCGTGGTCAGTCTCCAGGTTTTCTTTCTCCTAGGATGACAAAGCAAAGCGGCAATACCTATTCGTAGACATTTCTCCCCCACTATTGATATAGTGGGGCGGCATATACATTTTATAAATCAATAGACATTTCCATTCTTATTTTTTTTTTTAAAACAAGATATAATTAGAAGACGTTTTCATTCAAGAATCATAATATTTTAGAGACTATATGTGGGATATTTTAGGGTTGGAACTGAATTACTCTGGAGCGGCCCACTCTGGTATTGCAGAGGACTCCTCCAGTTGCTGCAGAGTGTGCCTGGGATGGCAACACTTTAACTGATTTATATGGACCCACTTGTCTTCCCCTTCTGCCACACTACCTTTGGGGATGCGGATCTTGTAAGCGACTGGGGAGATCTTATCTACAATTTCAAACGGTCCCTTCCATGTAGGCAAACATTTTCGCTGTTTGGGCTGCTTCCTTTGGAAATTGTATAGATAGACCCGGTTTCCCACATTATATACTTTCCTGGAAGTTTTCAAATCGTAATGGGTCTTCATGCTATCAGCTGATCTTTCTAGATTTCGCTGAGCATAGGCAAAAGCATGTTGGAGGCGTTTCCTTAAATTCTCCACATACTCATGAGTTGTGGAGGCATTTATCAATGTCTGCTCTTGGGTCCTGTAGAGCAAATGCTGGGGAAGCACCATCTTGCATCCAGTCATCAGATCAAATGGTGACATTTTAGTTGCAGATGAAGGGGTAGATCTGATGGCCATTAGGACCAGAGGTAATCGGATATCCCAACTTGGCCCAGAATCTGCCACAAACTTTTTTAATATGCTCACAATGGTCCAGTTGTAGCGTTCTACTGCCCCAGAAGAAGCTGGCCGGTAAGCAATATGTAGCTTCCTTTTAACCCCCAGTATCTCCCACATCTTAGTCATTACTTCGCTGGTAAAATGGCTACCTCTGTCTGACTCAATCCTTTGGGGTAGACCAAAACGTGAAAAGATGTGGTTGATCATCAGGGCAGCTGCTGTTTCTGCCTTGCAGTTTGGGGCCGGGAGAGATTCCACCCACTTGGTAAACAAGCATGTGACCGTCAACATGTACTTGTTTCCCCTAGACGAGCGAATCACGGGGCCTATGAAGTCGATTTGCAAATCTGACCATGGCAGTGTCATCCCCCTCTTTTGGAGAGGTGCCCAGTGTGTGAGGGATGTTGGCTGAAATTGTGCACACACAAGACACCCCTTCAAGTATTGGGCGAGGTCCTGCCCCATGTGTGGCCAGTATGCAACCTCTCTTAAGATTTCAAGTGTTGAATGAAACCCCCTATGACCGGCGGTGGCCGCATCATGGGCGTGACTTAACATCAGGCTTCGGAATGAGGTAGGGACCACCCATTGATCATGGCCAGCTTGGGATTTCCTTACCAGCAAACCGTCTTGGATTCGGAACATTTTTGGACATTTCATCAACACTCTAAGGTCCTCTTTCCCAATGTAATCGGTATCCGTCAGGGGAAAGTTCTCAGGGTCCTCAATGTGTTGGTAAAACTTACCAATTATTGGATCCCCCTTTTGAGCCGTAATCAAATCAGCATCTGGGGTCTCCTTACTCCATTGTGCAGTTGAAAGATCATTGTGAGCATTTGTCTGGGACCTAGTGATAGCAGTGACCTGGAGTTCTCCCAACAGGGACTCAATCTCTATTAGATCCCCTTGGATGGCCCTGTTTTGGGCAGCTGATCAGCTAAGTCATTTCCAGTTTTGTCTGGTCCCTCTACTTTGGAATGACCCTTGATCTTTTTCCAGTAGATGGTCATCCCATTCGATGTGACCAGATCATCAATATTTTGGATTAACTTCCCATGTTTCAGGGGTTTGTTATTAGCACATAACATGCCTCTGGTTTTCCAATTAACCAGGTGCTCCACGAACCCGTTTGTGGAGTTGATGTTGGACAGCAGTGAGGATGGCTTGATACACAGCCATCAATTCTGCCACCTGACTACTTTGGGGACCAATTTTGTACCCAGCGGAGGGTTCTGGGGACTCATTCACCCATGCATTCCCTACGCCGGCCACCAGTTCTTTCTCCCCATTGTTGTCAACATGGTAAGAGCATCCATCCACATAGACAGTGGGCATTCCCTGACACTTGTCTTCTTCAAAGACTTTGTGTGCGGAATTAAGGTATACCTCCATATGTCCTTGATTTTTAGACTTTCGTCCTCGAGACAGTTTTCTCTGGCACAATCATGCAAGTCAGCCAGAACTTGCGCGATGGGACTCTTCTTGTTTTGGCCATACCTGACCTCCACAGAAAAGCCTTGCATTGACAGAATCCAGGAAGTAATTCGGAAATTACTCACATTTCCGGCCCGGATTCTGTCACTTTGGAGATATTGCAGAGGCTGGTGTGGAGTCTCCACTATGATGTGTTCCCCCTGGATGAACGGGCGGTAATTCTTCAATGCCCACACCGTTGCCAGGAGTGCCTTCTCACAATCGTTGAATTTTTCCTCCACAGAGGATAAAGTTTTGCTCGCATTGGAGATTACTTTATTGACCTTGTCATGCTTTTGGTATAATACTGCCGTCAAGCAGGTATTAGAGAACCCGGTCTCCAGGAAAAACTCCTTGTTTCTGACAGGGTAAGCTAGGTAGGGCGCTTGTGAGAGGCTTCTTTTGAGTTGTCTTACTGCCTCAGATTGTTCTGGACCCCATTCCCACTTGACCCCCCCTTCAAAAGATGAATCAGGGGTCTAGTGATCTCTGCGTAGCCCTCAATGAACTTTCTTCTGTAATTAGTCAGTCCAAGGAGGCTCCTTAGTTCCCGCAGAGTTGTGGGATCCTTCAATTTTTGGATGGCTTCCACTTTCTTTTCCTGGGGACAGAGACCCTGAGGAGTAATCTCATGCCCCAAGAAATTAACATGGGTTCTACACCACTCTGCTTTCTGAAAGGAGAGTTTTGCTCCGGCGGCCCTCAACTGTGTCAGAACATAACGGAACTCCGCTATGTGTTCCGCCATAGATGAAATTTTGATGAGGACATCATCTACATAGGCCAGGTTACCCCTCGCACCCAGGTCGGGCATGGCCTTGTGTAGGAAAATGTTGAATGCATTGCCGGAGTTGAGGTCTCCGAAGGGAGTCCGGGTCCATGTGTACTGCTGGCCCCCAAAGGTAAAAGCCAGTTTGTATTGGTCCTCCATACTGACAGCCACGGTCCAGTATCCATTGGTCAGGTCTATTGCAGTAAATACCTTTGACCCCTGAATCTGGGCCAGCCCTTGGTCAATGTAGGGCAGAGGCCATCGGGAAGTATGGACCTGTTTGTTGAGCTCCCTAAGGTCGGCGCAGAGTCTCCACTGGCCGTTTGGCTTCAATATTCCCAGCACCAGATTATTGAAGGTGCTGTGTACTGGACGGATTATTCCCCGGGACTCAAGGTTCTTAATTACTTCAGTAAGGGACCCCATTGATGCGAGAGGCAAGCGATATTGCTTCACAAACACTAGAGTCATGCCAGGGTCCGTGGGAATTGTTGTTGTGTGGATGTCGGTGCGACCACAGTCATATGAGTCTACCGCAAAGAGATCTTGGAAATCCAGGAAAACTTGTTTCAACTTTTGCTTCTGTTCCAGAGTGTCACAGGCATCAGCTAGGTTGACTCTCTCTTCCAGGAAAAAACTTCTGGTTTTGCTATCTCAGCTGCCTCCTCCAGCTGGGTGGAGAAGTCCTTGGTCAGAGTGCTGATTTGGACGGGAGGCTTCAGGTGGGAAAGGCAGCCCTCATGGACCTGGAAAATCACCTCATCCCCTCTGAAGTCACAAGTCACATCTTCCTTACCATAAGGGCAAGAAGTGTACACCAGGAAGTTCCCCCCCATGCCGGGTAAAGCTCCTGTCTGGTGTTGTATTGTCATCACTGTCACTGTCAAAACAGTCCTTGGGGATTGGTCCTAACAGTTAATTTCCTAAATCAATGGAGAAATATCGGTCATCAACTGCCATTCCAATAATGGTGCCTGCGGCTAGAGTACTCTTTAAGTCGCTGTTATCCACCTCTATTCGAATGGTGTCATGTTCTATGTTGACTAATGATGTTGGGTTTACCCCTAACCCTTGCTGTTGGAGGGAAGCATTTAGATGAATATAAGCAACAGGGTTTTTCAATTTTTGTCCTCTTTTAACTTTCACTTCCAGGGAGAATTGTCGGGTCCTTTCTGGGATGGTGACTTCCTCTTTAATCTGAATTTCAACTGCATAAGGTAGCAATTGAGCTGACCTAAATGCTTTTTCTGGATCATCAAAGCCCATGGGATTATCCGCTAATCGGGACCAAGCTTTGAAGTTTATTAGGTCCAAACTAATGGCAAAGCGATTGAGAATGTCACTGCATAAGTAAAAGGTGGCAGTGATGTCTCGCACGACCCAACAATTATGGACTATGCTCTTGTAGCCAATGGAGATTTTGAGCATACACCTGCTTGGCAGGAGATGTTTGGAATTGGGTGCTTCCAGATTCATTTCCCACTTGTCTATCAGTTTGAATGTGGGAATGGCTGGATCTTTTGGGAGTTGGCGGAACATGGCTTCGCTGATGAAGCTCTTACCGTTGTTCACACACACTCGAGCGAGAACAGAGTCCTTCCCATCATTTAACTGAACAGGGATGAACAACTGCTCTCCAATTTGCTGAACATCAGCCAGGCTCTGAGCTGATTTCACATCTTTCTGGACTATTGGCGTGGGAGTTTCTGATTGTGGATTAGTAAAGAATTTCAGAGTATTTCCTTCCAGTGTGGAATACCACCTTAAACTGGAAGGAAGGTTGATTTTCAGAAATAGAGAGGACCCCCCATCACCAGTCTGTTGTCCTTCTGCTATTACTGTCACGTCTGGAATCTGGTTGTTCTGGAAGTGAAATTCTACTTGGTCAGAATTTTGTTCAACCATGTGGCATGTGCCGTTTAAACTAATATGGTTGACACTCTGTTTTAATTTTATTGGCCGGCTAGTCTGAGTCCAGAGGACCTTGTTTACGCAATCTATTAGGGGTGACAACCTTCTCAGGAGGTCATTCCCTAGTAAACAAGGGGTGCCCTCTGGAGTCACTACTATGACCGGGTGTTTCACCTTGTGTCGCCCAATTTTGATGTCCAAATCTGCAGTCCCCTCGACGGGAATTTCCTTCCCGTCAAAGTTCTGGAGTTGTCCAGGAAGAGAGGTGAGAGGAATACAGTAATTCTCCCCCCTTCCTGCATTTAGTTCATCAAAGGCCCTTTTGGACAGAAGGGTAGCTTGGGATCCAGTGTCCACCAGTGCCAAAATTATACCCTGCGCCTGTACTTGTACCGGGGCATAGTATCTTCCCTCCTTCTCCTCAAGCGGGCACAGATAATGCACATTTTTGGACAACTGGTGAGCTAATTTTCTGGTTTTGGACATTGCGAGAGAAGAGATTTGGGCAGAATTCTGTGGAGAGTCATGGGAATCTGCAAGAAAAAGTTGGCAACTTGAAAGAGGATATTCAAGTTCCCCTGGTTCCGGTCCTGGGCCGCCCCCCCTTTTTGGAGGCAGTCACCAGAATGGGTTTGAACCCGGGGATTTTGATGCTGTTGGTCCTGGGATAGAATGATGGGCGGCGACAGCTCAATCCCCACATCTACCCAGTCTGGGTTGGAATCCCTTGGGACCCATTTTTCCTTGGGATGAGTTCCCCCATCTCTGAAGGAGAAGATCCTTTTCCCAGGATCCTCTGAGGATCCTTCTCCCTCAAATTGGAAGACCTGTACCTCCTCCACAAAATGGGTCTGTTTGGGTCCTTTGTTTCTCCTACCTCCTCTCTGCTCCTTGGGTGGCAAACTTTCATGGGTAGGAGATTTTGTTTCCGGTTCCTGGGTTTCCAGGGGCTGTTTACAAGTGGGGAAGGAAGCTTCCTCGAAGGCTTTACACCCCCCTTCCCCTTGTGCCTCCTCCCTGGAACCGGTGGGTTATCAGGGTGCTGCCCCCGTCATTGTTCTGGAGCACCAGGCCCAGAGTTTGGGGCATTCTGCCGTGGCATGTTCATCTGAGGGTTCTGTTGAGCCGTGCCATATTTTGGACCTGGCGCTCAAGTTGGGAAACCCGCTCAGGCTAATACGGGGTTCTGTTTTCTCCCCTGGGCTGATCCCGGGAACGGTAACTATCCCTTCTCTGGTAATACCCTGGGTTAGGAAGATTTGGGTACCCCTCCACCCTTGGCCTCCCCTCTCCCGGATTAGGTGGTCTGGGCTCAGGGAAGTGGGGAAAGAAGGATGGATGATTTTGGGGCTGGAAATTGGGTGGATACCTGGGAAAAAAGTTCTGCCCAGGGTTTGGTGAAATTCTGCCCTCCTGTGGGAAGTTAGGAGGGAGGTTATCTGGGTTGGGTGCCTGGTTGGATCCCCCCCCTTGGGCTGGAGGGGTCCACACATACCCCACGATGGGGCTGTTTCCCTTATAGCGGGGACTTACATAGTCAGGGGAGCGAGGGACCCCATTTGTGGGACTACCTCCTCGACCCCCTATCTGTGACTGGCCCGAGGGCCTTCTGGGCTTAGAATTATTTGGTGCCGGCAGGTTTTTAGGTCCCCCCATTTCCAAATCTAAAACGGGGGCAACCTTTACCTCTGCCACCTTGGCAGCAGCAGGGGTGCTGTTGGTTTTGGGGTTTTTGGGCCGATTCTTATTTTCCACCGGTTTCTGCACCTCATAGATGCGGGTGGCTTGCTCAATGACCCAGTCTAAAGATCTTTTCTTGTGAAAGTCTCTCACAAGCTGGGTCATTATGTATTTGGGTAAGGCATGGAAAAACGTATTAACAAATTGTTTACTGTCCGTGCATACCCTTTTTGTAGTCTGCGCAAAAGCACGCTTTAACTCCTGCACAAATTCTTGTGGGGCCTGATCCTCCCCACATTGCAAATTGTAGGCTGCCTTGCGAGCCTCTTGGGGATTTCTGTGAACAGAAAAATGTTTCAAGATGGCCGCCCTGTAGGTGGACCATCTTGAATGATTTTGGTCCTCCAGCCCCGCAAAGAAATTGGAGTATTCTGGGGAGAATGTCCATTTTACATACTGAATACAGCTACTGCTGTCTTTCAAATGGAAAGTCTCCATCATTTGCTCATAAAGCTCCAAGTGTTCCCAAACAGAATACTTGGCGTTCTTGTGATAAGGGGTGATGTCACTCCTTATTGCCTTGATCTGCTTTAAGGGTCCTTAAGCAAGGCCCTTTTTGCCTTGTTGGCCTTTTTGGTTCGGGTAGCCCTGGTCCACTCCTCCTCTGACTCAGAGGCACTGCTCCCAGAGGTGCCCGTCTGATCGTCCAGCTTTTCCCGGATTCTGCGAGCCTGGGAATGGCTGGCAGAATGTGGGGACCTAGTCTCCTGTGTCCTGGGCCACTCAGAGGAGTCTTCAGATTCCTCCTTGCTGCCAGGATTTGATGGGTACCCCCCCCCACTGACCTAACTGGGCAGAGGTTTTCAGGATGCCCTTAGGGGGCCTAATTTCCTGGGGTTCTCCACTAAATTGCACTGTGCTTAGGTGCCCATACCCGGATGCCCGCCCATCCATTCCTGGGAGATACTGGCCTTGAACCCCATACTTTTGTCTGGATAGTAATCTGCCATCCCTGTGGCCCTGTGCTCATGTGCGCCAGGGGACATGGGGGTGGCAGAGTCCAGGGACTGGGAGAGGTGGAGGCCTCTGGTACTAGGGCTCCTGAGGTTATGCTCAGGGGTTTCCCTTTCCCAGCGAACTTCATCTCTATCAGCCCCTGCTCCCTGTTGCAATGCAAGAGCTTGGGCTTCCAGTTCCTCAACCAAGGCCTTACTAGACTCTATCAGTCTCTCCTGCTGTAACGCTCACCTGACTCCCACGGAGGCGCTGGCCTGGTTCGCGCTGCTGTGACCTCTTCTAAGGTGATGCGCAGGGTTCGGAAGACGAACTGGACCGGGCCCCCAAATCTGGCTTGTCTGGCTCGGAGAAGTATCCTTCTGTAGGCGAAAATAGGGGATTAACTGTCTGCGGGGTAATGCAATCGGCCTCCCACTTTCCCCTCTCACCCTCCTCGAAACCCTTCTGTGATTCCTCGTAGCGTCTCACCTTAGGGTCTGGAAGGACGAGGTCTCCATCCTGCTTCTGATGCAGGGGCGCGTTGATATCCAGTTACTTCACTGGATTTTTCGGATTGGTGAGAACCAAACTTGCTTGGCTTACAGGTAAGTTTTTTGATAAGAGGTTCCCCTTGTGTCCATGCATTAATGTACTAATGCTAGTGTCTTTTTCCCCATAGGGGCCGGGGTACGGAATGCCGGGGAACAGGTACCGACCCGAGATGAGAGGGGAAATCCTTGCAGAAATCAGGTAAGTCTTTAATGAGCGTTTTTTGGTAATGTCTTTTCATTCGCTCATTAACGCTGATGTCTCTTTTTCCCCTTAGGGGCCGGGGTCCGGAAATGCCAGGATGCGGCGCGGACCCGAAATGAAGAGGGAATGAATCAACAGGTAAGTCTTAACATGGAGATTTAGCTTTCCTTATTCCCTTCTCTCTCTCACCTTTTGTTCTGGTCTTTTTCTCCCTAGGCGCTGGGGCGTGACTGCGAATCCGGATGATCGCTGCTGAACATGGAGGCGCCCTGTAAAGGTGAGTGGAATGCGGCGCTGCAGCGATCGACGTGATGAGCTTTAGCTTTTAAATAAAAGTCTTCCTTTTCAGGATTGTCGGTGAGATGTCTCCGGGATGCGGATTTAGGAGGTAAGGACTTTTCCTTCTTCTGTTCTCTTCTTCTCTTCCTTTGCAGGTGATCCAGGATGCTGGCAGGCTTGGCAGAAGTCAGGATGCAGGAGCAGACACGGTGAGCGTCCAGCTGCTAGATGCAGAACAACGCGAAGCACGTGTGGCTGTTCGGGTGGGGTTTAAATAGCCTTGGAAGAAGTTCCAGGTATGTATCCTTCCTCCAATCAGGTATGTATCCTTCCCCGACCACGCCCGGATGGTAAATTAGTCCCACAGGTAAATTAGTTCCTTTCAGGCCTCAAGGAGGCCGGGATCCTGCAGCATGGTCTGCATCAGGTAAGTGCACCCAAGCACTCCCATAATGAGCCTGGCGCCAGGACTGATATCTTTTATGAGCCTGGCGCCATAGGCGCCAGGACACTGTCCAAAGGGCCCCTATATGGGGTTGCTGGGTCCTTCCTTGGGGACTGGATGTCTGCTTTCAGGGACGCAGGGCTTGAACCGGCTCCCCGGGAGCGGGCATCGTGACACCTGCATGGCTACCTGTTGCTGGAGCCTATCATTGTGTTGACAGAGAGCCTCATTTTCCCTCTGTGCTTCCTGATTGGTCCTGGAGCACTGGGTCAGTCTTTGCTGCAGGGTGGTTACCTACTGGGCACCGTCCCTACTGGCCTGCTCCTTTCTTGTCAGAGCATCTTCCATCCTCCTGGTGTGCTCTAACACGTTTT
The DNA here is from genome assembly GCF_040938575.1 of Ambystoma mexicanum. Classification (NCBI taxonomy): domain Eukaryota; kingdom Metazoa; phylum Chordata; class Amphibia; order Caudata; family Ambystomatidae; genus Ambystoma; species Ambystoma mexicanum. The sequence goes on along the minus strand of NC_090932.1, from coordinate 601,663,747 downwards.
GATGCTCTTTTTGGAGGTCACCCAGTCCCTGGAGGGCCAAGTGATTTTCTTGAATTTTTCTTTTTAAGTGGCAGACTTCCTGGCCTAAGGTGTCCCTTTCCTGAGCAAGAGCCTGCATCTGTGCCGCCAGGTCGTCCCTCTGCTGTTGAAGGGCACCAGCTTTCTGGCGCTCTTCATCCAACTCTGCCTGGGTATCCAGGTCTTTCAAAATCAATTTATTGCTTTCCTCTTTCTCTCTGTCTAGTTGGATTTGCAGGGTGGCTACCTGCTCTGTGCATGCCCTGTTGAAATTGATCTGTTGCTCCAGCTTTTTCTGGCACTGCAGTAAGGAGTCCAAACTGTCTTGGTGCTCCTTCTGCAAAGCCAGAATTCTGGTATCCTGGTCAGCCTTTTCCTGTTGCAGGATATCCATATCCTCCTTTATTTTAATGATGTACTGTATACTCTCATTTTCGGACTCCTGGCTTCTGTGCAGCCTCTGGCTTCTGTGCAGCCTCTGCTCAGAAGAGTCCAGATCAGATTGGGCCTTCTGTAATGCCAGCAGTTGCCTACTTGCCAGATCTTAGCCTTCAGCACATTTGTCCTGCATGGCTCCCATATATAGATATAAATATGCCGCTATCCTGACAATCTTGTCGTGCTCATCTTTAGCTTTAGGTGCCATATATAGTTCACTCAGGGCCACATGTGAGGGACCCTGATCTCTCCAGATATCTGACCCAGTTGTAGTGACCTGTTGTGTGATCGCCTGCAACCATACATTTTGGTCCTGTTCAGACCATTCACCTCTCACAAACAGTTTATGTAAGAGGTGCTCTCTCGCTATTTTGATGTCTACCAGTGTCGTCATTCTGGAAATTGATTTCCTTCCTGATTTACAGAAGTTAGTATTTTATTTTGCAAAACAGACCGTTTCTTGAGAGCGTTCCTTTTTGAGGGGTGTTTTCACAGCATAGCACAGCGTGGTGATCCAACAGGATTTATGTTTCCTATCAGTTAGTACACTGTATTAAGCTGCACAAGTGGTAGACCTAATCCAGAATCCCCGGCTACGAGCCCCCACTCTGTTAATGACTCCAATCAAGCATTCCCACTAAGTCAGTGCCTTGTCTGGGATTGCTGAAGGGAAGCCCTTATTTATATATTTTTATGACAAGTTATAATCTGGATGATGAACCCTTGTATAACCCCCCTCTCTTAGAATCCCCCTGACCCCACTGAGCCAAGAAGTAGGTTTGTTTTGCAAATTAAAAAGGTTTATTTGAAAAATTAAACAATAGATATATATCACACTTTTATAATAAATTAATATTTGATATCACACTTAGACATGTGACAGTGATCAACAATGGATCATATAATAGCACACTAGTTTAATTACTTAGGAGTAGTATAGAGGATAAGGAAGCTGAGAATGCTTTATATGCTACAAGGAAATGCAAGGTGGAAAATAAGCAACACAGGAATGAACTTGATATGATTTCAGCAAAAGATAATATGATCACTTTGTCTCTGACAATTCACTCCCCCCCCTATGCAATGTAAGGAGATGGAAGTAACACACACAGTCTTCAGGAATGCAATCACAGTACAATACGAATTCAGTTCCCCCCTAGCAAGCTTATAGCACCAGGGATGATTTTAAAGCAGGCAAGATCCCTTTAAATGTGGTGGCAATGAAGTAAAAATATGCTAAAACTGCTTTTAATTCCCTATAGGAGGTTCAGGGTAGGTGATAACTACTTTGAATGAGTTCAGGTCCACACTAACAATGATTAATGAGGGATTATCAGGTTGAAAACGGATTTCAGGAATGGAAGCAAAGGACAGATCTTTCTACACATGGTTGAAATGAAGCAAAATGTCAAATTGCTGCACTTTTTTTTCGAGTGCGTCGAGCGCAATTACGGAGCCACTATAAGGAGTAGCAAGTCAGTTTAGAGCTTGTTGGAAAGCTGGGAATCCTAGCTTTACAATAAAAGTTAAATTTCGGGTTTGAATCAACAGGAGGAACATACGATTTCTCATGATGCAGTTCTAAACAGGTTCACATGTTTTTAATCAGATTATTTTAAGCTAGGAGATGGGTTCTGCACAGTTCTAGATGGGTACTCACACTATAAATTTGAAAGGAATGGCCTTGTCACGGATCTGGTCAACAAGTTTAGCTGCGGTTCTCTCTGCTCGGCGGGTCAATCAGGCACTGGTTCTGTTCACAGCGGTCTGGTCTGGGTCTCTGGTTCTGCTGGTCTGGATCAATCGGATTCTGGATACCGCACTGCTTTCTGGGTACTGGTTCTGTTCTGGATACACAGGACTCTTAGCAAGCAGCAAACCGCACAGCCCGGCAGTTGAATAGTTTGCAAAAGATTTTGAGGCCTGCTGAAGAGTTCAGCTCTTTGGAGTTTTTGTTCTGGAATTAGTCTGGATCTCTGGAGTTCTGGCTTCTGGAGTTCTGAATTCTGGAGTTCTCCGTCAGCGTGCTGCGCAGGAATTCAGTTGAAGGTTGGAAAATGAAAGTCCCTGTCTGGCTTCCAGTGGCTCTTTTTATGTCTTTTGAAAATGGGTGTGGATAACTTTCTATGCCCAACCCACTCATGATTTGATAGGTCAAGGATTTCTCTTTGACCTGATTTGAGAAGGGAGCAGTGAGTCATCCTATGTCATCAGGTGTCATGTTTATGGCTCCAAAGAAAGAACACTCCCCTTTGCTTTTACCTTAGAAAATCATTTTCATAACTAAACATATTTCCCAAATACACAAGTGGTTGACATTACATGTACATATCATATATTACTTCGGGTAGGTCTCTGTTCCAACTCTGATGTTTCTAAGAGCCAGGGTTCAAAAATGGCAACTTATTTTCGTTTTTAGTTGGTTTACCAATATTGGATTTGTACCAAAAACTACACAGATGTACACCGCCTTTCTACACATATTCCAGTAAATTTTCATTTTTCTAGCGTGAACCCCGTGTCTGCAATCTCCATAATTCATGGGGTTTTGCCTCAGAACATGGTACAGAGTCCTAACACCTCTTAAAATGTGCACGGAAAAATCACAAGAATAATGATATTAATTATATAATTTTGAAAAGTCCGTACTATGAATTATCCATCTTTTTTAAATTATGCTCTGGCCCAGAGGGGTGTGGTTTCCCAAAGCACATGGTGGAATTTCTGGTTTTTCCACTTCCTCCAACTCAGGTTGCTCACAGAGGCACTGCCCCTCCCAGTTTCTCTCAAGAGGAAGCCATTTTACGACCACCCTGAATTACCATTTGCCTGAGCCAAGGAAGGCTCATTGTTCAGTTTCCTGCAGTCCCCAGCTGCTCCTCCCCTAATCCAATCAGAGAGGTGTCATCTGCCTTTGGTGAGGGCAGGAGAATGCAGGCCAGGCCTGGGAACATTTGTTGAGCAAGTTTCAACTCCCGTCGGGGGTATTTGTCAGGCAGAATTCAATCTCTTTAAGCCAGGCTTCAGCTACATGTCACTTTTGTTCCCAGTTTTTCTTCATCCAAATCAAACTTACAATTTTTACACATGCAGCTAGAACGCTGATTCTAAGTTCAAAACTATGACATTTAACAGTTGCAAACTATGTGACACTCAACAGTAGGTCACTAATTTATTTTAAACATTTAGATTTTAGTGTCTTTCAGTCCAATTTAACTTAGGCTGCTGACATCCACAGCTCAGCCAGTTTCATTATGAACATTATTTTAGGCTCTTTCTCTTTCCAGATTTTGTATGCACACAAGACTACATTCTGCCAAATTTCTGCTGGTGTTCATTGAGATTTTTGAATATCTTGCAATGTTTAAAATAGGCATTTTTAGCTTGCATTTCAGAGAAACAAAGGTGATTTCAAAGCGCTTTTTGAGCCAACCGGCACAGCTGTTTTTCCTTTGGCACACGTTTCACTCATGGCACTCCTGGTACATCACGCTCGCACTGGTGGGTGGCAGGTCAGGGGAACTTTTTGGTGTGCGCCAAAACTGCGCAGTTTTCCTGGATTCTGGCGCAATGTGGGCTTTTTCGGCCATTTTGGATTTTCTAAGCCCACAGCACCAAATGTTGCAGCATATTGTTAAGACGGATTTCTGAACTCTGTCCTGGTGGCGCAGAAGTTCAGAAGGCCAACCTAATTACTTGGAACAGGGTAACCTCTGGACGAGCCAGACCAATCAAGGTAGCGATCGCGGCGGTCAAGACTAGGTCTCAAGAGGGGTGATGGTGACTGAAAGCCCGCAATGAGCACACAAAGCAAGATCACTTACAAACTACTCCAAACAGTTGTTATATCAAAAATATATACACATTTATTTTAAGGCCTTTAAAACAATGACCGTAGCGAGAAAATCACAGTATCACAATATTAAACCAACACATACCATATCAACACAATATATATACAAATACGACAGTCGCAAGCGTTATATGCACGAAATGTGTAGTCCACCTGCAAGGGAAGGAAAACAGGCAGTGCGATACAATGCTTTAGTCTCAGTTCGCCTTCAGAGGCACCTAACTAGATGGAAGTCCGAGCCCTGCGAAGAGTGGAGCCTTGTACTCAAAGTACCTGCACGCGCTGGTGCCAATGAGCAAAAGGAGAAGCTCTTCGAAGGAAGTCAGGCAGTTCAGTTTAGTGCTTACAGAAGAAGAACAAGTTCCGCGACTCAAGCGCAGCCTCCACAGTGGGCAGAAGCAGAGCGCGAGTACGGCAAAAGGGTGCTGTTTTACACAGCGGGGAAAAGCAATGGGCTCCTGCAGGAGGGCGACCAGATCCTAGCTATACTACTCACCGGTCCCCGATGCAAGCAGACCCAGGCTTCTCCGCGTCAGTTTCAGCAGCTGGCAGGTTCAGAAGAGCAGGGAACGCCTCGTCGTCTTGTTGAGTAAAAAGACGTCCCAATCGAAGAAACCTGCACAGTTTTGTCACCACAGCAGGGCAACGGAGCGGCCGTGTGTATCTGAGCCAAATGTACACTACTCACTTCCGACCTGGGAACGCCAAGTGTACGAAGCGTGTGAGAGTGACAAGGACTCGAAATACAACACAACCTGGCGGCGGTTACAGAGCAAGACTCCCGTGTAAGCTGGTCAGTCAACTCAATGGCCCAGAGACGCTTCCGAAGGCTTACTGGCAGGAGATGATGAAGATGCCGAGAATAGCTGTTCCCGCTATTCCAAGGGACGAAGCACCAGTACAGGCCTTCTGGTTCGATCAAAGGTGAAAAGGGTTTCACAAGGCGACAGCAGTGCAGAGCAGAAGTCCTTCAGCGGGTCACCAGCGATTCCCTCGTCCAGCCTCTTGTTTGCAGGATACTTGGCTCCTGTATTCCTTCGTTCGTGAGAACTCAGGAGATCGACATGGTAGTGGTGTTTCCAGCCCCCTCTTATCCACGGTTCCCTTCGTGCCAAAACGGAGGGGACCCAATGGGAGATCCGCTCATCAACACTCACACCATACGTGGACCAATCACGGACCACGGTGGTCCCAGGCATTCACACCACCCTAGACTCTCTGGCACCGAGGATGTGCATTGGGACCAGACATCCCAGCCCACACCCTGGAGGCACACAAAAGACATGTAGAAGCCCGCGAAAGCATCTGTGTTTCGCGGGAAAGTACATGCCCAAATAAGGAAGGCACCGGGTCGGCTCGACCTGGGGAAGGTGAAGGGAGCAAGACGGTCAGCGGACAGGACAAAGGAGCCTCGTGGTCTGGCCATTTTGGGAGCCAGGCCACCATTTTGGGTTAAGCGCAGAAAACGTGCTTAGAACGCCAAAAGGAGCTCAAAATATAAAGAAACGATCGCTGCCACCATTCCCGTCCCTGAATCACTTGCACCGATCAGATACAATCCTAAACGAGTATCTAGGGCCTGTAGAAGGCTAGAGACCCAAGAGAGCTGTAACTTAGCTTACAGTGCCCTCTTGTGTCATGTTGCACGAAAGCCGCAACATGATAAAAGAAACTACGGGAAACAGCGTTCCCCGGTACTGACTGTCTTAAGGGCATGTCAGTTTCCCCATAGGAAAGGAGCGAAAGCCCAGAGGAGTGCGGCAGAAGGCTGCACTTCTCTGGCAAAGTCAAGAACAAGGTGAAAAACAACAGCAAAAAGTTTAGGGGTTGCCACATGGAAGGAAAATTACCTACAATTACGAAATCTTTCCTAACACTCGCCCCTCCCAGACTATGGACAGGGGGAACTAATCCACCCCTGGATGAGTCTCTTGTTCAGGTCGGTTAAACATTCTGGACAACCCATCAGCATTGCTATGTTGGACACCTGGCCTATGCTCAATAGTGAAGTCGAAGCCTTGGACCACCTAAGCAACTTTGGATTCTCCCCCTTCATGTTCATTAGCCACTTTAACGGCTTATGGTCAGTTTGCACAGTGAAGTGGGTCCCATAGAGGTAGGGCCTCAGCTTCCTTAGGGCCCACACAACAGAGAAACATTCTTTCTCTACCGTGGACCATCTGAGCTCTCTGTCCTTAAGCTGGCGACTAATAAAACCGATAGGGTGTTCCTTACCCTTCTCATCTACTTGTGATAGTACAGCTCCTATCCCAGTGTCAGAGGCGTCCGTCTGCACGATAAAAGGTCTTTGATAATCAGGGGCCCTGAGGACAGGGGCCTGGCACAAGGAGTCTTTTAAGCCATTGAAGGCCTTCTCACACTCGTCGGTCCAAGTTACCTTCTTGGGTTTCTTCGGAGTTGTGAGGGCAGTCAGAGGAGCAGCTATGGTGCCATAGTCTGCCACAAAATTGCGGTAATACCCCATGAGTCCTAAGAAGGCTCTCACTTGGGTTTGCGTAGTGGGGGTAGGCCAGTCTTGTACTGCTTGTACTTTACTGGGTAATGGCTGTATCCTCCCTCCACCTACTTCATGTCCAAGGTAAACCACTGAGCCTTGTCCAATCTGGCATTTACTAGCCTTTATGGTCAAGTGTGCTTTCTGAAGAGCCTGGAGCCCAATCCCGAGGTGTTTCACATGGTCTTCCCAGGTGGCACTGAAAACTGCTATATCGTCCAGATATGCAAGACAGAATTCGTCCAACACATTCAACACATGATTCACAAGCCTCTGGAAAGTTGCAGGTGCATTCTTCAACCCGAACGGCATTACCCGGAATTGGTAAAGGCCGTCTGGAGTAGAAAATGCTGTCTTCTCCTTGGCATGCTCTGCTAAAGCTATTTGCCAATAGCCAGCAGTGAGGTCAAACGTGCTGAGATACTTGGAGGCACCCAAAGTATCCACCAGCTCATCTGTTTGAGGCAAGGGGTGTGCATCTGTCTTGGTGACAGCATTCAGAGCCCTGTAATCCACGCAGAACCTCAATTCAGAAGTGCCTGCCTTTGGAACCAAAACCGCTGGGCTGGACCAAGGACTACTAGAGGGTTCAATCACCCCAGGGTCTAACATCTTGTTGACCTCGGTCTTAATTTAAGACCGTATAATAAACAAAAATAATCAGGATGGGGAGATCCAAAACAGAGACACAGAGGTGCTAGGCGTGTGTGTTTATTCTATAATCACACAGGAAGAGGTAAGTATCTGTACAATTTATTTTACATAACTTCCGATAAGCACGAAAGGTGGTATAGAGAAAACGGACAGGGTTGGTTATGCAATGGTGACACAGGTGGGTGCAAACCTCTGGAGTGTGGAGGTCAGCATTACATTGAGATGCATATTGCCTCGTATATCGAGGGGGTATAAGGACCCGCTGTTGAACATAAACACAAGGAGCACACAATAATCTTGAAAGTGAAACAGGTACAAGTAGTGATGCTGTTGTGATGAGTGGTTCGACACAGGGAGTGACACAGGGTGTGTTTCGGCCAAAGAAAGTGGCTTTGGAAGTAGCCGTCTTTATGCTGGCCTTCGTCAGGAAAAGGGCACAAGTAGTGGTGCTGTCCGTGGTGTCTGTGGGTGAAACAAAGCTATTAGGATCTCGGGTGGTTGTTCAATAAGTACTCAGAGTATTAAATACGGGCCAAATTAATGCCCAAAAGATACCACATACGTAGTATCTTAAAAAACAGCTTACCTGCTGCCGGAGGGGAGCAGGTGGGTGCTGTTGGGTGAGCCGCGAAGAGTGCAGGCGGACCGGTGCTGGGTATGGCACCAGGTGGAGGGCTGTGATTGCCTACGAGCCTACGTGGTCATGAGTATCACGAAGCAAGAGTGGGGCATAACTCGACCCAAGTCTGGAATGAAAATTAAAAGGTATAGGTAACCTGAGGGAGTAAGGTGTTCCAGGAAACCAGGGCTATCCCGCGTGAGAGTAGGGGGACTTACTGTAGTCTGGGTGGTACGCTGCCGTGCTGGACGTAGACTGATGGGAGCCGGATGAGTCGGACACCAAGGTGCCGTGGTTGATTGTATAAATGGCCTCCCGTGGCTAGAGACAAACGAATGGGATCCCGTGGTCCAAGAGCGGCAGTCTGCTTGGGCCAATCAAACGGCAGTGCGCCGTGTTCCAATGGAAAGGCGGTACTACGTGTGTGGTGTTGGGTAATGTAGTCCGGTAAGGGCAGAAGAGACTTCTGTTAAAGGGAGCTCGCACAATAAAGCAGGCAGGTGACATGGAGGCCGATATCGGTACTCCAAGACGGTCATGTGGATGGATAGTTTTCGCTGCCCCCTGTGTGTGATTCAATACAAAGGGTTCTGGTGTGTAATAATCAACAAATCATCATAAGGTGAAAGAACAACGATGTCTCGAGTGTGCACAGAGAAGATGGTGACAGTGCACAAAGCATTTACATGGTAGAAAAACATAGGTGTCTAATGTACATATTAAGATCAATCTAGTGGAGTGGACACTGGTACGTTACCAGAGAGAGGATGTTGGTGACTCATAGCTGGTGGCAATTTCTGTTCTAAAAATGTTTCCATTCAACGGTTATATTGAGGCCGTCTTGGACGGAGTTCAATTTGTGGACCCATCTTTGCTCGAGTCTGGTAAGGGCAATGTTGTTGTCGCCTCCTCGTCTCTGAGGCTGAAGTTGTTGAATCACGGTCCACGTGAATTGTTCATGGGTATGTTTTTTCTGGCTGAAGTGTTCGACCAGAGGTTTGTCCTCTACTTTGTTTTTGATGCAGGATCTGTGTTCGTTGATCCTTTGTTTGACTGGTCTAATGGTTTTGCCGACGTAGATCAGGTCACAGGGACACTTGATAGCGTAGATCACGTGTTTGCTTTCGCAGTTGGTGTGGCTGTTCTGTTTCCATATTAGGTTCTTATGGATGAACGTTTTGCTGTTCGTGGTGAAGCGGCAGGCGACGCAATGTCCACAGCTAAAGTGCCCCACCACTGGTGGGAGATTCCACAGCGTGGTGACTGGTTTGGTAGGTTCTAGGAAGGTGTGGACCAGGGAGTCTCTAAGGTTTCTGTTTTTCTTGAAGGCGAACAGTGGTTTCTTCGCCAGGGTCCCTTCGTTTTTAACCAGATGCCAGTGTTTCTTGATGGTATTTTTGATGAGGTTACTGACTGGGTTATACGTAGTGACGCAGACAGTTCTATCATTAGAGTGTCTTTCTTTGGTAGTTAAGCAGAGGGAGCGGTCGGTGTTGGCCGCTCTTTTCTTGGCCGTCTTAATGGACTTCCTGGGATATCCCCTCTCTCCAAGACGTGTTTGCAGTTGTTGTGCATGGTAGTTGAATTTTTCTTTGTCAGAACAATTTCTCCGGATGCGTAGAAACTGACCGTAGGGGAGATTGTATTTTAAACCTTGTGGATGGTAACTGGTGAAGTGGAGAAGGGTGTTCCTGTCGGTAGGTTTTCTGAAGAGTTCCGTCTTCAGCGCATCTCCGGACCGATAGATGTGTAGGTCGAGAAAGTTGATCTTGTGGTGGTCCCATTCAATGGTGAACTTGATGTAATCGTTCCGTGCATTAAGCCATCGGTGGAAAGCAAGTAATTCCTCAGAGCTTCCTTCCCAAATGAGTAAAATGTCATCGATGTATCGACGCCAGACCTTGATGTTAGGTCTGTGCGGATTGTTGTCAGAGTAGACATGATCTTCTTCGTATTGAGCCATGTAAAGATTAGCGACGTCCGGGGCAAAAGTGGCGCCCATACTCACTCCTTTTATTTGCTGGTACATTTGATGGCCGAATAGAAAGAAATTCTCACCCATGGCGATCCGGATGCACTCCACCAAGAAGTTAGTTGGTATGGTTGAGGTGTTTGCTCGTTTTTCAAGGCAAGTTGCCAGAGCTTGTAGGCCCTCAGTTTGTGGGATGGAGGTATACAATGCCTCAACGTCCATGGTGACCAAAATGGACTGGGCGGTCAAATGTATGGAGTCCAAAATCTTGATGGTTTCAGTGCTGTCTTTTAGGTAAGAAGCCATCTTACCTACGAAAGGCTTCATAAAAAAGTCTGTGTATAAAGAGAGAGGTTCCAGCAATGAACCACAGGCGGAGACAATGGGTCTGCCCGGTGGTTTGGTGGGGTGCTTGTGAATTTTGGGTAGAATATAGAAGGCCAGAGTCCTCGGGTGGGTTTTGTTGAGAAAAATTCTTTCTTCTTGACAGATCCACCCCTGATCTTCGGCATGTTTCGTAAGGTTGATGATCTCTTCTTGCAGCCGTGGTGTGGGGTCCCTGTTGAGCATTTTGTATGAGGTTCTGTCGCTGAGGAGTCGCAAGCATTCCTGATTATAGTCTGCGGTGTTCATGATCACAATGCCGCCTCCTTTGTCTGCTGGTTTTATAGTGATAGTGTTATCCAGGTGGAGGTCCTTCAAGGACTGTCGCTCCGTTGGTAGCAGGTTGTCTTGATAGAAGTTTTTTTGTTTTATCCCGTCGGTGATTGTTTTCATGACGATTTTCTCAAACGTCTCAAATTCACAAGGGATCGTGTGTGGGGGTGGTGAAAAGGTGGATTTGGGTTTGAAACCCGTGATATTGTCTTTACTCCTCTCTGGTCTCTGGTTGATGGAATCTTGTTTTTGGGGTACGTGTATCTCGAAAAAATATTTCAACCTGAGGGTCCGGAAAAACCTTCTAAGTTCTCTAAGGCCATTAGCTCAAGCTGAACAGTCGCTCCTCGAGAGGGGCCTTTCCTTTGTTCCAGCTACCAAAGCAGACCCCTTTAATACGGAAGCAGAACTTAGAAGGTTTTTCCGGACCCTCAGGTTGAAATATTTTTTCGAGATACACGTACCCCAAAAACAAGATTCCATCAACCAGAGACCAGAGAGGAGTAAAGACAATATCACGGGTTTCAAACCCAAATCCACCTTTTCACCACCCCCACACACGATCCCTTGTGAATTTGAGACGTTTGAGAAAATCGTCATGAAAACAATCACCGACGGGATAAAACAAAAAAACTTCTATCAAGACAACCTGCTACCAACGGAGCGACAGTCCTTGAAGGACCTCCACCTGGATAACACTATCACTATAAAACCAGCAGACAAAGGAGGCGGCATTGTGATCATGAACACCGCAGACTATAATCAGGAATGCTTGCGACTCCTCAGCGACAGAACCTCATACAAAATGCTCAACAGGGACCCCACACCACGGCTGCAAGAAGAGATCATCAACCTTACGAAACATGCCGAAGATCAGGGGTGGATCTGTCAAGAAGAAAGAATTTTTCTCAACAAAACCCACCCGAGGACTCCGGCCTTCTATATTCTACCCAAAATTCACAAGCACCCCACCAAACCACCGGGCAGACCCATTGTCTCCGCCTGTGGTTCATTGCTGGAACCTCTCTCTTTATACACAGACTTTTTTATGAAGCCTTTCGTAGGTAAGATGGCTTCTTACCTAAAAGACAGCACTGAAACCATCAAGATTTTGGACTCCATACATTTGACCGCCCAGTCCATTTTGGTCACCATGGACGTTGAGGCATTGTATACCTCCATCCCACAAACTGAGGGCCTACAAGCTCTGGCAACTTGCCTTGAAAAACGAGCAAACACCTCAACCATACCAACTAACTTCTTGGTGGAGTGCATCCGGATCGCCATGGGTGAGAATTTCTTTCTATTCGGCCATCAAATGTACCAGCAAATAAAAGGAGTGAGTATGGGCGCCACTTTTGCCCCGGACGTCGCTAATCTTTACATGGCTCAATACGAAGAAGATCATGTCTACTCTGACAACAATCCGCACAGACCTAACATCAAGGTCTGGCGTCGATACATCGATGACATTTTACTCATTTGGGAAGGAAGCTCTGAGGAATTACTTGCTTTCCACCGATGGCTTAATGCACGGAACGATTACATCAAGTTCACCATTGAATGGGACCACCACAAGATCAACTTTCTCGACCTACACATCTATCGGTCCGGAGATGCGCTGAAGACGGAACTCTTCAGAAAACCTACCGACAGGAACACCCTTCTCCACTTCACCAGTTACCATCCACAAGGTTTAAAATACAATCTCCCCTACGGTCAGTTTCTACGCATCCGGAGAAATTGTTCTGACAAAGAAAAATTCAACTACCATGCACAACAACTGCAAACACGTCTTGGAGAGAGGGGATATCCCAGGAAGTCCATTAAGACGGCCAAGAAAAGAGCGGCCAACACCGACCGCTCCCTCTGCTTAACTACCAAAGAAAGACACTCTAATGATAGAACTGTCTGCGTCACTACGTATAACCCAGTCAGTAACCTCATCAAAAATACCATCAAGAAACACTGGCATCTGGTTAAAAACGAAGGGACCCTGGCGAAGAAACCACTGTTCGCCTTCAAGAAAAACAGAAACCTTAGAGACTCCCTGGTCCACACCTTCCTAGAACCTACCAAACCAGTCACCACGCTGTGGAATCTCCCACCAGTGGTGGGGCACTTTAGCTGTGGACATTGCGTCGCCTGCCGCTTCACCACGAACAGCAAAACGTTCATCCATAAGAACCTAATATGGAAACAGAACAGCCACACCAACTGCGAAAGCAAACACGTGATCTACGCTATCAAGTGTCCCTGTGACCTGATCTACGTCGGCAAAACCATTAGACCAGTCAAACAAAGGATCAACGAACACAGATCCTGCATCAAAAACAAAGTAGAGGACAAACCTCTGGTCGAACACTTCAGCCAGAAAAAACATACCCATGAACAATTCACGTGGACCGTGATTCAACAACTTCAGCCTCAGAGACGAGGAGGCGACATCAACATTGCCCTTACCAGACTCGAGCAAAGATGGGTCCACAAATTGAACTCCGTCCAAGACGGCCTCAATATAACCGTTGAATGGAAACATTTTTAGAACAGAAATTGCCACCAGCTATGAGTCACCAACATCCTCTCTCTGGTAACATACCAGTGTCCACTCCACTAGATTGATCTTAATATGTACATTAGACACCTATGTTTTTCTACCATGTAAATGCTTTGTGCACTGTCACCATCTTCTCTGTGCACACTCGAGACATCGTTGTTCTTTCACCTTATGATGATTTGTTGATTATTACACACCAGAACCCTTTGTATTGAATCACACACAGGGGGCAGCGAAAACTATCCATCCACATGACCGTCTTGGAGTACCGATATCGGCCTCCATGTCACCTGCCTGCTTTATTGTGCGAGCTCCCTTTAACAGAAGTCTCTTCTGCCCTTACCGGACTACATTACCCAACACCACACACGTAGTACCGCCTTTCCATTGGAACACGGCGCACTGCCGTTTGATTGGCCCAAGCAGACTGCCGCTCTTGGACCACGGGATCCCATTCGTTTGTCTCTAGCCACGGGAGGCCATTTATACAATCAACCACGGCACCTTGGTGTCCGACTCATCCGGCTCCCATCAGTCTACGTCCAGCACGGCAGCGTACCACCCAGACTACAGTAAGTCCCCCTACTCTCACGCGGGATAGCCCTGGTTTCCTGGAACACCTTACTCCCTCAGGTTACCTATACCTTTTAATTTTCATTCCAGACTTGGGTCGAGTTATGCCCCACTCTTGCTTCGTGATACTCATGACCACGTAGGCTCGTAGGCAATCACAGCCCTCCACCTGGTGCCATACCCAGCACCGGTCCGCCTGCACTCTTCGCGGCTCACCCAACAGCACCCACCTGCTCCCCTCCGGCGGCAGGTAAGCTGTTTTTTAAGATACTACGTATGTGGTATCTTTTGGGCATTAATTTGGCCCGTATTTAATACTCTGAGTACTTATTGAACAACCACCCGAGATCCTAATAGCTTTGTTTCACCCACAGACACCACGGACAGCACCACTACTTGTGCCCTTTTCCTGACGAAGGCCAGCATAAAGACGGCTACTTCCAAAGCCACTTTCTTTGGCCGAAACACACCCTGTGTCACTCCCTGTGTCGAACCACTCATCACAACAGCATCACTACTTGTACCTGTTTCACTTTCAAGATTATTGTGTGCTCCTTGTGTTTATGTTCAACAGCGGGTCCTTATACCCCCTCGATATACGAGGCAATATGCATCTCAATGTAATGCTGACCTCCACACTCCAGAGGTTTGCACCCACCTGTGTCACCATTGCATAACCAACCCTGTCCGTTTTCTCTATACCACCTTTCGTGCTTATCGGAAGTTATGTAAAATAAATTGTACAGATACTTACCTCTTCCTGTGTGATTATAGAATAAACACACACGCCTAGCACCTCTGTGTCTCTGTTTTGGATCTCCCCATCCTGATTATTTTTGTTTATTATACGTATACCCACCTGGGTAAATCGGGACCTAGCCAGGTGCCCTTAAGATTTAAATATAATTTAATATAAGACCGTACTTTGTCCGACATCCTGTATCCCCTACTTTTGGTAGGTACACTGTCTCCTGTGTCAATGTTATGTTTGCACCAAGGTGTCAAACCAGGTGACTGTGAAAACAGGGGGGAAAACTGCCTAAGCAAACTTTTCACCTCAGCCTGCTGATCAGAAGTCAGGTGAGGGGCCACTCGGACACCCTCAAAGGAGCTATCTGAAGGACCGCTTTGGAACAGGTCGGGGAGAGGTTCAGACTCCTCTTCCTCAACATCTGAAGCCAGTAGCAGTGCTGCGATTTCGACTCTTGGGACGAAAGCCTTCAGCCTATTCACGTGAAACACTTTTGGAGCCTGTCCAGGCCTTCCAAGGTCCACTAAATAGTTAACCTCACCCAGGGGCTCCACCACTGTGTAAGGGCCTGACCATTTGTCCTGTAAAGCTCGAGGCCTTATGGGATTCATGATCAGGACTTGCTGACCAGGTGTAAAGTTGATGAGGGAAGCTTTCTGGTCGTACCAATGTTTCACCAGCGCTTGTCCTGCCTTCAATTTATCACTAGCCAAGCCCATCAGAAGTACCATCCGTTTTCTGAGCCCTAGCACATAATCAACTACGTTGGTAGTAACAGGGGGAGTGGGCATCTCCCTTCTTTGACGATGGCTAAGGGTCCCCGTACAGGATGACCGAACAGAAGTTCGAAGGGGCTGAAGCCAACACCCTCCTGTGGTACCTCTCGGTAGGCAAACAGTAAGCATGGTAAAAGAAGATCCCATTTTCTTCTCTGAGGTTCCTCCAGAGCCCCAATCATGCTCTTTAACGTTCTGTTGAAACGTTCCACCAGACCATTGGTCTGGGGGTGGTATGCAGAAGAGAACTTGTAGGTGAACCCACATTCTTTCCACATAGCCTGCATATACTTCGACATAAAGTTGCTGCCACGATCTGACACAACTTCTTTAGGGAAGCCAACCCTAGTAAATATGCCAAGTAAAGCTTTTGCAACTGACTTGGCAGTTACAGTTTTCAATGGGATGGCCTCAGGATATCTGGTTGCATGGTCGACCAGCACCAGGATAAACCTATTGCCTGAGGATGTTTGCGGGTCAAGGGGACCAACGATGTCGATCCCTACCCTTTCAAATGGTACCCCCACAACTGGGAGCGGTACCAATGGAGCTTGGATTGTCGCGCCAACCTTACCAGACAACTGGCAGGAGGCACAACTCCTGCAGTGACTTTCTACTTGCACCCCCATCTTGGGCCAGTAGAAGTGCATGGATAACCTTTGCTTGGTCCTCTTCATACCAAGGTGACCAGCAAGGGGAACTTCATGCGCCAACTGCAGGAGGAAGGGCCTAACAGCAAGGGGAACCACCAACCTCCTATGGTCTCCTTCTGTAGACTCTGTGGGCTCACTATACAGGAGTCCACCTTCCCAATAAATCCTATGCGTCCCAGGAGGTTCACCCTCAACCTGGGCGCAGGCCTGTCTCCTTAGGCCTTCCAGAGATGGGCACTCACGTTGGCCTTTACTGAATTTGTCCCTATCAGGACCTCCTTCAACTAACAAGTCTTTTAGTTCAGGATGATCGTTGGGGTCGAATACTTCAGGCATCGCCACCTCCTCGTCAGGCCCGGGCGATTGACCAACTTCCTCCACCGCAGTGGTAGGCGAGCTCGGGGGAATATTCTCTTTCCCTCGTCTTGACTTGTCGACTCCTTTCGCCTTGGGTTTCCCCTTCGGCTGGGGCGGCGTATTGGACTTGGCCAATGCTGCCCGTGCTTGAGACCGTGTGTAGGGTCTTTCGGCAGTGTCTCCTACGAGCCCTAAAGCTCTGAGATCATTACCTAACAAGACCTTTCCCTGGACGTTTCTCTGAATGCTCACTGGAATCCTGACTGCTGTGCCATTTAAAGTAAGATTTACAGGTATTACGGGAAACATACGGAGGGGGCCGTCAGCCAACTTAGTGGGCATCAGAGTAGCTCTGGCAACTTCCTCTGAGTCTACCAAGGTAGAATCCACTACAGTGCGGCTGCACCCACTATCCCTAAGAGCTGGAGTATCTACTCCATTGATCAGCACACTGCCTTTAAAGTAGTGCTTGGTATTATCCGGAATCCTAGCATAAGCCTCTGCGACTTTAGGCTCCCAGGAACCCAGGGACACTAAAACTACCTCAGCCTCTATCCCGCTGGGAAATGAGTCTGAGGAGAAGGATGCTCCTGTAATCTCTTCTTCCTCGTAGGAGGAGAAGGCCAGATTAGCGGAGTGGACCCCCAAAGGTCTAACCTTACAACGGGGATCCCCCTTCACGTGGTCAGTTGCTCCACAAGCAAAACAAGATCCATTGGGTCTGTTTACATAGGGAGGCTTATTGTAACCAGAGTTCTGTTTCGGAGGCTGTCCTCCACTACCCTGTGAGTTCTCTTGTGTCTTACCCTTATTTTTCTTTTTGTGGCCCTTATGAGAAGAAGATTTAGCAGATTCTCCACCCTCCATATCTTTGGACTTTTTCCCTTCCTCCTGCTTACCAGGATGAGTTTTGTCCTTATGGGACACTCGATGTGACACCCATAAGTCTGCTGCAATGGCCAGCTTCTTAGGATCTATCTCCTTCGAATCGGCCAAATGCTGCTTAAGCTCCGGGGAAGAAGAAGCAAAAATGTGTTCCAGCATGACAAGATTTTTCATGCCTTCGAAGGTAGAAACCTTATAACCTTCGACCCAGCCAGTTAAGTTTTTCAAGGATTCAGTGACATAAGATACCCAAGTACCACCTTCCTTTTTCTTATACTCTCTGAAACGTTTCAAATATTGGGCCGGAGTCTTCCCAAACTTTAAAATGAGAGTTTGCTTTAACATTGCGAAATCAGCTCGCTCAGCCTTCGACATTTCCATAATGGCACTACAGCCAGAATGGGGCAGTCTGCTGAGTAACCAGGCAATCTTATCAGCATTGTCAACTTGTTGAACTTCGCATGCATACTCAAACGCATTCAGCCAGTCCATAATGTCATTCCTTTCTTCATACACACTGAGCAGATCTTTCGGAAACCGTGGATGAGAGGAAGCCCCAGACCCATGTCCAGGACCCTTGGACCCATTTGCAAACTGAAGCTTGGCCAGTTCCAACTGGTGATCCCTGTCTTTTTGTTTTTCTGCCTGTTCGATTTTTAGTTTGGCTATGCTGAATTCAAGCTCCTGCTGCCTAAACCGCAGCTCTTGCTTCTTGAATTCAAGCATAGCCTCCCCATCACCCATCAGCACTGGCAGAGGAAACATTAGACATCTCGTCCTCCCTGTCCTCGTGGTCGCGATGGATCAGTGCAGCGGCAGAACCGTCGGTTCTACCAGTGAGAGCAGCCCCACCACCTTCCGCACTGTCCTCAGAAGTTATAGCGTCAAGCTGCGCTTCTTGCCACGCCACGATTCTTTGGATCATTTCCAATTTCGTGCCTTGAGAGGAAACACCTCTCTCCGCACACTTCTTTTTCAATGTTTCTGATTTGGAAGCATTTAAAGTTAACAAGGTATTTGTTTCCATACTGTTAGATAGGACTATGGCCTTTTTAAAGTTATACTACAACAATTCACTACGTGTCCTGGTTGGAATAACCTGAAATGCCTTAGTTCGTGCGCAACACTGGATACCTTCAGTCGTATCCCACCGCTGTACACCAATTTGTTAAGACGGATTTCTGAACTCTGTCCTGGTGGCGCAGAAGTTCAGAAGGCCAACCTAATTACTTGGAACAGGGTAACCTCTGGATGAGCCAGACCAATCAAGGTAGCGATCGCGGCGGTCAAGACTAGGTATCAAGAGGGGTGAGGGTGACTGAAAGCCCGCAATGAGCACACAAAGCAAGATCACTTACAAACTACTCCAAACAGTTGTTATATCAAAAATATATACACATTTATTTTAAGGCCTTTAAAACAATGACCGTAGCGAGAAAATCACAGTATCACAATATTAAACCAACACATACCATATCAACACAATATATATACAAATACGACAGTCGCAAGCGTTATATGCACGAAATGTGTAGTCCACCTGCAAGGGAAGGAAAACAGGCAGTGCGATACAATGCTTTAGTCTCAGTTCGCCTTCAGAGGCACCTAACTAGATGGAAGTCCGAGCCCTGCGAAGAGTGGAGCCTTGTGCTCAAAGTACCTGCACGCGCTGGTGCCAATGAGCAAAAGGAGAAGCTCTTCGAAGGAAGTCAGGCAGTTCAGTTTAGTGCTTACAGAAGAAGAACAAGTTCCGCGACTCAAGCGCAGCCTCCACAGTGGGCAGAAGCAGAGCGCGAGTACGGCAAAAGGGTGCTGTTTTACACAGCGGGGAAAAGCAATGGGCTCCTGCAGGAGGGCGACCAGATCCTAGCTATACTACTCACAGGTCCCCGATGCAAGCAGACCCAGGCTTCTCTGCTTCAGTTTCAGCAGCTGGCAGGTTCAGAAGAGCAGGGAACGCCTCGTCGTCGTGTTGAGTAAAAAGACGTCCCAATCGAAGAAACCTGCACAGTTTTGTCACCACAGCAGGGCAACGGAGCGGCCGTGTGTATCTGAGCCAAATGTACACTACTCACTTCCGACCTGGGAACGCCAAGTGTACGAAGCGTGTGAGAGTGACAATGACTCGAAATACAACACAACCTGGCGGCGGTTACAGAGCAAGACTCCCGTGTAAGCTGGTCAGTCAACTGGATGGCCCAGAGACGCTTCCGAAGGCTTACTGGCAGGAGATGATGAAGATGCCGAGAATAGCTGTTCCCGCTATTCCAAGGGACGAAGCACCAGTACAGGCCTTCTGGTTCGATCAAAGGTGAAAAGGGTTTCACAAGGCGACAGCAGTGCAGAGCAGAAGTCCTTCAGCGGGTCACCAGCGATTCCTCGGTCCAGCCTCTTGTTTGCAGGATACTTGGCTCCTGTATTCCTTCGTTCGTGAGAACTCAGGAGATCGACATGGTAGTGGTGTTTCCAGCCCCCTCTTATCCACGGTTCCCTTCGTGCCAAAACGGAGGGGACCCAATGGGAGATCCGCTCATCAACACTCACACCATACGTGGACCAATCACGGACCACGGTGGTCCCAGGCATTCACACCACCCTAGACTCTCTGGCACCCAGGATGTGTATTGGGACCAGACATCCCAGCCCACACCCTGGAGGCACACAAAAGACATGTAGAAGCCCGCGAAAGCATCTGTGTTTCGCGGGAAAGTACATGCCCAAATAAGGAAGGCCCCGGGTCGGCTCGACCTGGGGAAGGTGAAGGGAGCAAGACGGTCAGCGGACAGGACAAAGGAGCCTCGTGGTCTGGCCATTTTGGGAGCCAGGCCACCATTTTGGGTTAAGCGCAGAAAATGTGCTTAGAACGCCAAAAGGAGCTCAAAATATAAAGAAACGATCGCTGCCACCATTCCCGTCCCTGAATCACTTGCACCGATCAGATACAATCCTAAACGAGTATCTAGGGCCTGTAGAAGGCTAGAGACCCAAGAGAGCTGTAACTTAGCTTACAGTGCCCTCTTGTGTCATGTTGCACGAAAGCCGCAACATGATAAAAGAAACTACGGGAAACAGCGTTCCCCGGTACTGACTGTCTTAAGGGCATGTCAGTTTCCCCATAGGAAAGGAGCGAAAGCCCAGAGGAGTGCGGCAGAAGGCTGCACTTCTCTGGCAAAGTCAAGAACAAGGTGAAAAACAACAGCAAAAAGTTTAGGGGTTGCCACATGGAAGGAAAATTACCTACAATTACGAAATCTTTCCTAACACTCGCCCCTCCCAGACTATGGACAGGGGGAACTAATCCACCCCTGGATGAGTCTCTTGTTCAGGTCGGTTAAACATTCTGGACAACCCATCAGCATTGCTATGTTGGACACCTGGCCTATGCTCAATAGTGAAGTCGAAGCCTTGGACCACCTAAGCAACTTTGGATTCTCCCCCTTCATGTTCATTAGCCACTTTAACGGCTTATGGTCAGTTTGCACAGTGAAGTGGGTCCCATAGAGGTAGGGCCTCAGCTTCCTTAGGGCCCACACAACAGAGAAACATTCTTTCTCTACCGTGGACCATCTGAGCTCTCTGTCCTTAAGCTGGCGACTAATAAAACCGATAGGGTGTTCCTTACCCTTCTCATCTACTTGTGATAGTACAGCTCCTATCCCAGTGTCAGAGGCGTCCGTCTGCACGATAAAAGGTCTTTGATAATCAGGGGCCCTGAGGACAGGGGCCTGGCACAAGGAGTCTTTTAAGCCATTGAAGGCCTTCTCACACTCGTCGGTCCAAGTTACCTTCTTGGGTTTCTTCGGAGTTGTGAGGGCAGTCAGAGGAGCAGCTATGGTGCCATAGTCTGCCACAAAATTGCGGTAATACCCCATGAGTCCTAAGAAGGCTCTCACTTGGGTTTGCATAGTGGGGGTAGGCCAGTCTTGTACTGCTTGTACTTTACTGGGTAATGGCTGTATCCTCCCTCCACCTACTTCATGTCCAAGGTAAACCACTGAGCCTTGTCCAATCTGGCATTTACTAGCCTTTATGGTCAAGTGTGCTTTCTGAAGAGCCTGGAGCCCAATCCCGAGGTGTTTCACATGGTCTTCCCAGGTGGCACTGAAAACTGCTATATCGTCCAGATATGCAAGACAGAATTCGTCCAACACATTCAACACATGATTCACAAGCCTCTGGAAAGTTGCAGGTGCATTCTTCAACCCGAACGGCATTACCCGGAATTGGTAAAGGCCGTCTGGAGTAGAAAATGCTGTCTTCTCCTTGGCATGCTCTGCTAAAGCTATTTGCCAATAGCCAGCAGTGAGGTCAAACGTGCTGAGATACTTGGAGGCACCCAAAGTATCCACCAGCTCATCTGTTTGAGGCAAGGGGTGTGCATCTGTCTTGGTGACAGCATTCAGAGCCCTGTAATCCACGCAGAACCTCAATTCAGAAGTGCCTGCCTTTGGAACCAAAACCGCTGGGCTGGACCAAGGACTACTAGAGGGTTCAATCACCCCAGGGTCTAACATCTTGTTGACCTCGGTCTTAATATAAGACCGTACTTTGTCCGACATCCTGTATCCCCTACTTTTGGTAGGTACACTGTCTCCTGTGTCAATGTTATGTTTGCACCAAGGTGTCAAACCAGGCGACTGTGAAAACAGGGGGGAAAACTGCCTAAGCAAACTTTTCACCTCAGCCTGCTGATCAGAAGTCAGGTGAGGGGCCACTCGGACACCCTCAAAGGAGCTATCTGAAGGACCGCTTTGGAACAGGTCGGGGAGAGGTTCAGACTCCTCTTCCTCAACATCTGAAGCCAGTAGCAGTGCTGCGATTTCGACTCTTGGGACGAAAGCCTTCAGCCTATTCACGTGAAACACTTTTGGAGCCTGTCCAGGCCTTCCAAGGTCCACTAAATAGTTAACCTCACCCAGGGGCTCCACCACTGTGTAAGGGCCTGACCATTTGTCCTGTAAAGCTCGAGGCCTTATGGGATTCATGATCAGGACTTGCTGACCAGGTGTAAAGTTGATGAGGGAAGCTTTCTGGTCGTACCAATGTTTCACCAGCGCTTGTCCTGCCTTCAATTTATCACTAGCCAAGCCCATCAGAAGTACCATCCGTTTTCTGAGCCCTAGCACATAATCAACTACGTTGGTAGTAACAGGGGGAGTGGGCATCTCCCATCCCTCTTTGACGATGGCTAAGGGTCCCCGTACAGGATGACCGAACAGAAGTTCGAAGGGGCTGAAGCCAACACCCTCCTGTGGTACCTCTCGGTAGGCAAACAGTAAGCATGGTAAAAGAAGATCCCATTTTCTTCTCTGAGGTTCCTCCAGAGCCCCAATCATGCTCTTTAACGTTCTGTTGAAACGTTCCACCAGACCATTGGTCTGGGGGTGGTATGCAGAAGAGAACTTGTAGGTGAACCCACATTCTTTCCACATAGCCTGCATATACTTCGACATAAAGTTGCTGCCACGATCTGACACAACTTCTTTAGGGAAGCCAACCCTAGTAAATATGCCAAGTAAAGCTTTTGCAACTGACTTGGCAGTTACAGTTTTCAATGGGATGGCCTCAGGATATCTGGTTGCATGGTCGACCAGCACCAGGATAAACCTATTGCCTGAGGATGTTTGCGGGTCAAGGGGACCAACGATGTCGATCCCTACCCTTTCAAATGGTACCCCCACAACTGGGAGCGGTACCAATGGAGCTTGGATTGTCGCGCCAACCTTACCAGACAACTGGCAGGAGGCACAACTCCTGCAGTGACTTTCTACTTGCACCCCCATCTTGGGCCAGTAGAAGTGCATGGATAACCTTTGCTTGGTCCTCTTCATACCAAGGTGACCAGCAAGGGGAACTTCATGCGCCAACTGCAGGAGGAAGGGCCTAACAGCAAGGGGAACCACCAACCTCCTATGGTCTCCTTCTGTAGACTCTGTGGGCTCACTATACAGGAGTCCACCTTCCCAATAAATCCTATGCGTCCCAGGAGGTTCACCCTCAACCTGGGCGCAGGCCTGTCTCCTTAGGCCTTCCAGAGATGGGCACTCACGTTGGCCTTTACTGAATTCGTCCCTATCAGGACCTCCTTCAACTAACAAGTCTTTTAGTTCAGGATGATCGTTGGGGTCGAATACTTCAGGCATCGCCACCTCCTCGTCAGGCCCGGGCGATTGACCAACTTCCTCCACCGCAGTGGTAGGCGAGCTCGGGGGAATATTCTCTTTCCCTCGTCTTGACTTGTCGACTCCTTTCGCCTTGGGTTTCCCCTTCGGCTGGGGCGGCGTATTGGACTTGGCCAATGCTGCCCGTGCTTGAGACCGTGTGTAGGGTCTTTCGGCAGTGTCTCCTACGAGCCCTAAAGCTCTGAGATCATTACCTAACAAGACCTTTCCCTGGACGTTTCTCTGAATGCTCACTGGAATCCTGACTGCTGTGCCATTTAAAGTAAGATTTACAGGTATTACGGGAAACATACGGAGGGGGCCGTCAGCCAACTTAGTGGGCATCAGAGTAGCTCTGGCAACTTCCTCTGAGTCTACCAAGGTAGAATCCACTACAGTGCGGCTGCACCCACTATCCCTAAGAGCTGGAGTATCTACTCCATTGATCAGCACACTGCCTTTAAAGTAGTGCTTGGTAGTGCATAAGCCTCTGCGACTTTAGGCTCCCAGGAACCCAGGGACACTAAAACTACCTCAGCCTCTATCCCGCTGGGAAATGAGTCTGAGGAGAAGGATGCTCCTGTAATCTCTTCTTCCTCGTAGGAGGAGAAGGCCAGATTAGCGGAGTGGACCCCCAAAGGTCTAACCTTACAACGGGGATCCCCCTTCACGTGGTCAGTTGCTCCACAAGCAAAACAAGATCCATTGGGTCTGTTTACATAGGGAGGCTTATTGTAACCAGAGTTCTGTTTCGGAGGCTGTCCTCCACTACCCTGTGAGTTCTCTTGTGTCTTACCCTTATTTTTCTTTTTGTGGCCCTTATGAGAAGAAGATTTAGCAGATTCTCCACCCTCCATATCTTTGGACTTTTTCCCTTCCTCCTGCTTACCAGGATGAGTTTTGTCCTTATGGGACACTCGATGTGACACCCATAAGTCTGCTGCAATGGCCAGCTTCTTAGGATCTATCTCCTTCGAATCGGCCAAATGCTGCTTAAGCTCCGGGGAAGAAGAAGCAAAAATGTGTTCCAGCATGACAAGATTTTTCATGCCTTCGAAGGTAGAAACCTTATAACCTTCGACCCAGCCAGTTAAGTTTTTCAAGGATTCAGTGACATAAGATACCCAAGTACCACCTTCCTTTTTCTTATACTCTCTGAAACGTTTCAAATATTGGGCCGGAGTCTTCCCAAACTTTAAAATGAGAGTTTGCTTTAACATTGCGAAATCAGCTCGCTCAGCCTTCGACATTTCCATAATGGCACTACAGCCAGAATGGGGCAGTCTGCTGAGTAACCAGGCAATCTTATCAGCATTGTCAACTTGTTGAACTTCGCATGCATACTCAAACGCATTCAGCCAGTCCATAATGTCATTCCTTTCTTCATACACACTGAGCAGATCTTTCGGAAACCGTGGATGAGAGGAAGCCCCAGACCCATGTCCAGGACCCTTGGACCCATTTGCAAACTGAAGCTTGGCCAGTTCCAACTGGTGATCCCTGTCTTTTTGTTTTTCTGCCTGTTCGATTTTTAGTTTGGCTATGCTGAATTCAAGCTCCTGCTGCCTAAACCGCAGCTCTTGCTTCTTGAATTCAAGCATAGCCTCCCCATCACCCATCAGCACTGGCAGAGGAAACATTAGACATCTCGTCCTCCCTGTCCTCGTGGTCGCGATGGATCAGTGCAGCGGCAGAACCGTCGGTTCTACCAGTGAGAGCAGCCCCACCACCTTCCGCACTGTCCTCAGAAGTTATAGCGTCAAGCTGCGCTTCTTGCCACGCCACGATTCTTTGGATCATTTCCAATTTCGTGCCTTGAGAGGAAACACCTCTCTCCGCACACTTCTTTTTCAATGTTTCTGATTTGGAAGCATTTAAAGTTAACAAGGTATTTGTTTCCATACTGTTAGATAGGACTATGGCCTTTTTAAAGTTATACTACAACAATTCACTACGTGTCCTGGTTGGAATAACCTGAAATGCCTTAGTTCGTGCGCAACACTGGATACCTTCAGTCGTATCCCACCGCTGTACACCAATTTGTTAAGACGGATTTCTGAACTCTGTCCTAGTGGCGCAGAAGTTCAGAAGGCCAACCTAATTACTTGGAACAGGGTAACCTCTGGACGAGCCAGACCAATCAAGGTAGCGATCGCGGCGGTCAAGACTAGGTATCAAGAGGGGTGAGGGTGACTGAAAGCCCGCAATGAGCACACAAAGCAAGATCACTTACAAACTACTCCAAACAGTTGTTATATCAAAAATATATACACATTTATTTTAAGGCCTTTAAAACAATGACCGTAGCGAGAAAATCACAGTATCACAATATTAAACCAACACATACCATATCAACACAATATATATACAAATACGACAGTCGCAAGCGTTATATGCACGAAATGTGTAGTCCACCTGCAAGGGAAGGAAAACAGGCAGTGCGATACAATGCTTTAGTCTCAGTTCGCCTTCAGAGGCACCTAACTAGATGGAAGTCCGAGCCCTGCGAAGAGTGGAGCCTTGTGCTCAAAGTACCTGCACGCGCTGGTGCCAATGGGCAAAAGGAGAAGCTCTTCGAAGGAAGTCAGGCAGTTCAGTTTAGTGCTTACAGAAGAAGAACAAGTTCCGCGACTCAAGCGCAGCCTCCACAGTGGGCAGAAGCAGAGCGCGAGTACGGCAAAAGGGTGCTGTTTTACACAGCGGGGAAAAGCAATGGGCTCCTGCAGGAGGGCGACCAGATCCTAGCTATACTACTCACAGGTCCCCGATGCAAGCAGACCCAGGCTTCTCTGCTTCAGTTTCAGCAGCTGGCAGGTTCAGAAGAGCAGGGAACGCCTCGTCGTCGTGTTGAGTAAAAAGACGTCCCAATCGAAGAAACCTGCACAGTTTTGTCACCACAGCAGGGCAACGGAGCGGCCGTGTGTATCTGAGCCAAATGTACACTACTCACTTCCGACCTGGGAACGCCAAGTGTACGAAGCGTGTGAGAGTGACAATGACTCGAAATACAACACAACCTGGCGGCGGTTACAGAGCAAGACTCCCGTGTAAGCTGGTCAGTCAACTGGATGGCCCAGAGACGCTTCCGAAGGCTTACTGGCAGGAGATGATGAAGATGCCGAGAATAGCTGTTCCCGCTATTCCAAGGGACGAAGCACCAGTACAGGCCTTCTGGTTCGATCAAAGGTGAAAAGGGTTTCACAAGGCGACAGCAGTGCAGAGCAGAAGTCCTTCAGCGGGTCACCAGCGATTCCTCGGTCCAGCCTCTTGTTTGCAGGATACTTGGCTCCTGTATTCCTTCGTTCGTGAGAACTCAGGAGATCGACATGGTAGTGGTGTTTCCAGCCCCCTCTTATCCACGGTTCCCTTCGTGCCAAAACGGAGGGGACCCAATGGGAGATCCGCTCATCAACACTCACACCATACGTGGACCAATCACGGACCACGGTGGTCCCAGGCATTCACACCACCCTAGACTCTCTGGCACCCAGGATGTGTATTGGGACCAGACATCCCAGCCCACACCCTGGAGGCACACAAAAGACATGTAGAGGCCCGCGAAAGCATCTGTGTTTCGCGGGAAAGTACATGCCCAAATAAGGAAGGCCCCGGGTCGGCTCGACCTGGGGAAGGTGAAGGGAGCAAGACGGTCAGCGGACAGGACAAAGGAGCCTCGTGGTCTGGCCATTTTGGGAGCCAGGCCACCATTTTGGGTTAAGCGCAGAAAATGTGCTTAGAACGCCAAAAGGAGCTCAAAATATAAAGAAACGATCGCTGCCACCATTCCCGTCCCTGAATCACTTGCACCGATCAGATACAATCCTAAACGAGTATCTAGGGCCTGTAGAAGGCTAGAGACCCAAGAGAGCTGTAACTTAGCTTACAGTGCCCTCTTGTGTCATGTTGCACGAAAGCCGCAACATGATAAAAGAAACTACGGGAAACAGCGTTCCCCGGTACTGACTGTCTTAAGGGCATGTCAGTTTCCCCATAGGAAAGGAGCGAAAGCCCAGAGGAGTGCGGCAGAAGGCTGCACTTCTCTGGCAAAGTCAAGAACAAGGTGAAAAACAACAGCAAAAAGTTTAGGGGTTGCCACATGGAAGGAAAATTACCTACAATTACGAAATCTTTCCTAACACATATTAACTCGAACATGGGTCAAAACCCCTGACACCCCTGACCCTGACAAAGTTGCCACAATCTTCCATCTTCAAGAACCGAGACAAATAGCGGACGTCAGGTCATTTCTTGGCATGGCAGGATACTGCGCAAGGTATATACCGCATTACGCCACAATCACAGAACCACTTCGGAAGCTACTTCAGAAGGACATGCTCTTTGCCTGGACGGCGGAATGCCAAGAAGCATTCGACACCATCAAACAGTTGTTGGCAGAAGCCAGGAAACTGTCCTACTTCGACCCGGACTGGCACACCAAAATAGTGGTTGATGCAAGCCCTGTAGGACTGGGAGCCATACTCGCGCAGACCAATGGAGTTGACACCCACACGAGGCACGTAGTGGCATACGCCAGCAGGGCACTGGCACCACCCGAGTCTGCATACTCCCAGGCTGAAAAGGAGAGCCTAGCAGCAGTCTGGGCGTGTGAACTTTTTCACAATTTCATAATAAGAAAAAGGTTCACCTGTAACGCTCACCTAATTCTCGCAGAGGCGCCGGTCTTGACTGGGCGACTACCGTATCTTCAAAGGTGATGTGTAGCACCCGGTTGGCTCTTTGTGCTGGACCTCTGTGCACTGTATGCCTGACTTCAAGAGTAAGATGTCTGCAGGTAGAAAATATGGGATTAACGAACTGGGGTTATTGGGGTGTCCCTATCCCTTTCCTTTCTTGCTCTCCTGTAGACCCCCAAAGGTTAACGCTCTCACCTTAGGTAAGTGAATGCCAAGCTCTCCATCTGCCTCGGGGCAGGGTGCTGTAACCAGTTTCTTCACTGGACCGGTAGCGCAGGCCTCTTGACTTCAGAGGACTGCTGTCCGTCGTTTACTGCACGAACGGTACGTTTCGAGTAATTCTATTGTCTTTAAAGTCTTTAGTAATGATGTCTCTTGTTTTGCAGGTTCCGGCGATGGCGGATGACGGGCTGAAGTGAGTTGAAGATGGAGTCCGTGTGATGAATAGAAGCGCCTGGAAGCACGTAAGTAAGCGCTTGTTGCCTGCTTCACGATGCGCTCTAACTGTCTTTTATTTTGCAGGTACGAGTTCGGAGCGGCTGCAGGGTGCCGGAATACCCACTGGGGTTGATGTGGAAAGGAGTAATGGCACGTGAGTATTAAAGTTCCCCAATGTCTTTAAACGCACCTTGTTTTGTCTTTCAGATGCAGGGTGCAGCGCCGAAGGCCTCTGGAGCGTGCGAAGAGTTGGTAAGCTTTTGTCCTTCAGATGCTGGAATGCATTGTGAAGACCTCCGGAGCGCACAAAGAGTAGGTAAGCCTTTGTCTTTCAGATGCCGGAATGCGAACCTGTTCTTTCTTGTCTTTATAGGTGTTGCTGAAGACTGGATTCAGGATGGTAAGCCTTTTTCCTTAGGCCCAGGATCCGATGCAGAAGACACGATGAGCGTTCTGCTGCAGAGGATGCAGAATAACGCAAAGCAAGATTCATCCACCGGGTGTGGTTTAAATAGCCTCCTGTAGTGCTTAGGTGTCTCCTTCCACAGCCACGCCTAGGTAAGAAAAGAGTTCCTGCTTTCCAGAAGAGTTCCAGTGTTCTGAATCTAGGGAGTGGCTCCTGCCCCACCCAACAGGAAAAGTAGTTCCAAACAGAAGAGGATCAGAGGCTCAGCTGGCAGGCAAGTAAGCAGCATGGTCTGCTGCAGGTAAGTCCACCCAAGCATTATGAGCCCGGCGCTTCCAGCGCTGGGACTGGGCATATTTATGAGCCTGGTGCCAGTGGCGCCAGGACTGGGTCCAAAAGGTCTCAATTGGGACTGGTTGGCCCTCGGAACCTGGGTTATGGATCTGCTTCCAAGGGAGTTGGGAAAACCCTGACCTTTTGGAAGCAGAGATCATGACATCACCCTCATCACCGGCCATCAGGCCCTACTCTCGCTGTTTGGGAACCCATGAACAAAGATGCCTCCCAGAATTAAACGGTGGGGCATTCGCTTACAAGAATATGATTACCGGATCATCCACCGTCCGGGGGGTGAACACAACCCAGCAGACTATCTGTCTAGACACCCCACGGGAAAGCCAGCACCGAGGTCAGGTGACGTAGAATACATAAGTTATGTCACCACGAACGCACTGCCCCCAGCAATATCACTGGAAGCCATTGCGCTGGTGTCGGAAGCCGACCCGTCCATGGCCCTGGCGATTAACCACACTGAGCACAACAGGTGGAAGGACTACAGGAGGGCACTGACGACACATCCCGGTGCAAACAGAGACGAACTAGAGAGGCTGGCAAAAGTCCACACCGAGCTAGCCCTAAGAGACAAATCCATACTCCTCAGAGGATGCAGACTAGTGGTTCCAGCATCCCTACGGTCAGACGTAATTAAGACAGCCCATGAAGGACACCTTGGAGCGGACAATACCAAACGGCAACTACGCTGCCACGTGTGGTTCCTCTTCCTTGATGCTTTAGTGGACCGGTGGGTAAGGAACTGCATGGCCTGCCAATGCATGGCCAGAGCTGATGCACCCATAACCCTACAGCCAACTCAGATTCCAGAACATCCGTGGGAGAAAGAGGCAGTAGACTTTTATGGTCCCCTGGAGTCGGGAGAGTACCTACTTCTATTTATTGATGAACACTCAAGGTTCCCAATAGTAAAGAGATCCTCGTCCACAGCTTTCGCCCAAATAGCAGCCGTCTTCAACGAATTCGTGAGCAAATGGGGAATCCATCCAGACGTCATCAAGTTAGACAACGGCCCGCCATTCTGTGGGCACGATTTTGCAACATTCGCAAAGCACCTAGGTTTCAAAAACCAGAAAATAATAACCTGCTGGCCGCAAGCTAACGGGATGGCCGAGAGATTTATGTCATCCATCAAAAAGACACTACAGAGAGCACGGCTAGATAACGTTGACTCACACCAAGCTCTATGCAGGATGCTTCGGGACTACCGTAACACGCCACACGAAGCCACAAATAGGACCCCTGCCGAACTCATGATAAAATATCAAGTTCGCACACAGATCATACGACATCCAGCAAACAAGCCAGAAACAGATCCTGAAGAGAGATGCAGAATGGAAAGAACGAGCCCGCACACAGATGGATGAAAGAAGAGGAGCACGTCCAAAAGAATTTCAAGTGGGAGACGAAGTGCTGGTACAACAGACAGCAGTCAAGAAGACTGATTCTCGTTTTGACCCACAACCACTACAAGTCACAGCAGTAAAAGGAACCATGGTGACGGCCGAAAACGAAGAGAGAGAAATCACTCGGAATAGCTCACAGTTCAAGCTAACAATGACAAACGGAAGTGAGAGACTTCAGCCCGCAGAGCCAGAACCCATTCCACAAGATCCTCGAGACTCCCTATGGACGCCTCCAAGATTCTCGCCTCGCCCAGGAGCAAAGAGAACAGAGAGGCCAGAAGAGGACCCAGGAGAAGCCGCCAGCAGCCGGCCCCAAAGAACCGTGAAGAAACCAACACGCCTGGTTGAAGAATGCTGATCCTGTTGTAAGGACATTTTGTCCGGGGGTGATGTTACGGTGTGAGTGTCTCCTTAAGAGACCGATTCCGGGTCACGTGTTAGGCCACGTGACCAGGGACGAAAGGGGGAGGGAGCGGGTTACTTTCACTTTACGTTGTGTACTCAAATAAAGAAGGCGTACACTTTATCCCGGCGTGTCTTTCCCTTATTTGCAGTGCCCATCCGGGCATAACAGTGCCTTCCTTACAATACCCTGGCCCAACGCGTGGCAGCCCTGTATAACTCCTTCCCAGAATCATGCTGCCTAACATTGTCAATGGAGGATTCTTTAACTGTGGTATCCCAAAACCAGCTAAAGACCCGGAGCGCTGCAGCACGTACAGACCAATAACACTAATGAATAACGATGCAGAAATGTCCTCAAAAGTTTTGCCAACCCGGCTAGCGAGGATCTTACGCAAGCTGATTCATCCAGACCAAATGCTTAACCCAG
This sequence comes from Ambystoma mexicanum, assembly GCF_040938575.1. Taxonomy (NCBI): domain Eukaryota; kingdom Metazoa; phylum Chordata; class Amphibia; order Caudata; family Ambystomatidae; genus Ambystoma; species Ambystoma mexicanum. The sequence goes on along the minus strand of NC_090932.1, from coordinate 601,632,181 downwards.
GCTGCACCACATATGACAATATCAGGCGCATCCTCAAACTAAATGAATGTGCCAACAGAGATGGAACGGAACGGGCTGTCATCTCCCTAGACGCACATAAAGCATTACATTTACCCGACTGTGGCTAGTACTGTCCGGCCAAATACTACAGCGAGTAGAGCGCTCGCTTTGACACCCGTGCAGATCCTGCTGATGTAGGTTTGAATCAGGTTTGAATCCTGACAGTGAGCACCACACACTGTGGGTAATAATAAGCAGCGCTCAGATGCCTGAGGGTTCGTAGCACTATATAAATGCAAAATTATTATTATTATTATGTGGGTAAAACTCTGGCACACTTCTTCAGCCCTAAATTTACAAAATGGATCTTAGCTAATTATCACACCCTGAGTACGACCCTAATAGTGAATGGTCTTTGTTTGCAGAAGCTACCGATCACTCGAGGCACCCATCAGGCACCCATCAGGGATGCGCCTTATCCCCAACCATTTTCACTCTGTCAATGGAACCGTTCGCTGCTAGGATTCTAATCCAATCCCCGGCTGTGGGTGGGAGGCGACAACTATAAAATATCTATGTACGCGAATGACACGCTTCTCTCCATTACACAACTGGACTCTGTGGCATGAGATACAGCGGTTTGGTGAGGTCTCGGGCTTCATAGTGAATTTTTCAAAATCCAGCACTCTGGGGGTAAACGTCCCACGCAGACAGCAGGAAACAAGAGGTATCTTGGGTTGGGAGGATCACAGCCCTTAAAATGAACTTAGTCCCCAGGCTCCTATATCTGTCTCTCACTACCTGTAACAATTCCTACGAAGGAACTTGAGGCTCTGCAAATGGATATGCTAAAATATATCTGGGCTGGGGAAAAACACAACAGTGGCTAGAAGGGTCATGCTCTGTGGGACACCCATTGGTGACCTTGGGGTCCCGGACATTGCCAGGTATTGCCTTGCAGCGTAGCTGTCTCACGCCTTCACGTGGCAAAGAACAGAGAATCTGCTGCATTGGAAACAAACCGAGGAGGCATGGAACCCAGTACCACTATCAGCTCTGCCCCACATCAAGCAAGCTCAGCAGACTCCTGATGAGGGTCCTCTGGCTGCCAACAGGAACAGGTTACAGGGTTGGAAGACGGCAGCAAACAGCTGGGGGATTAGGTCCCCTCTCTGCGATCTGGGACAACACAGAGTTTACACCTGGGTTGAACGCGGGGGCAGCCTTAATCAGATTGCGGACTTCTTCAGTAACAGGGCCACCCTTCTCTTTCGAGGAATGTAAAGAAAAGTTCCATGTCACGGAAATTGAATGATTCAGATACCCGCAACTTAGACACTGGATGTCACACTATAAAACAAAACTGAAAGGGGGCAGATAACTCAATGCTCTGGAATGCACCCTAACCACATTGGCCCCCAAGGAAAGATATCCACTCTTTATAAACTACTAGATAGAGTGAACACAATTAATAAAGAGAAATGCATGCTCAAATGGGAGGTGGGACTTGGGCAGAGCGCTGGAGGAAGAGGAGGGGGGCCGGATATGGACATAAAAGCTCTAGATGCATTACGAATAAAGAGGGTTCCATAAAAGTAAGCTGCAGATGGTACCTTACCCCCCAAAATCGTCAACTGAGGTAACCCAGCGATATTGCCATCCTGCTCGAGGGGTTGTGGCGCCACAGGTTTGTTTTTTCACTTATGGTGGTCATGCCCCGAAATCAGATACATTCTGGTGGGAGGTTTTGGAATACATCAAAAAATCACGGGCCTCACAATCCTTTGGGATCCAGGATTTATTCTACTGGGCGACATAGGATACGTTGCTCCCGCTAACTGGACACATGGCTGAGTTGACCCACCTCCTTACAGCGGCAAATATCACTATTGCCCACCATTGGAAATCCCCAGAGCGCCCAATAATCCCTATGTGGTGGATAAAATGCTGGGAAACAGCTGTGGCAGAAAGAAATCACAGTGTCTTGCAAGAGGAAGATGGGGAAGATGGGGAAATTACACTTCATCGGCCCCACCCTCCTTTGATTATGCAGATCAGACCCTGGGGGTAGTGCGTAAGCCCTCATCTGGTGTTTGAAGCTCTGAACTTGTATGCAGTGGGCAAGGGGGCTTAGCTACTCTTAATTTACTATTGTGACCTTATCTTATTGTATACTATCATGTACTAGCTCTCACCGTACTTGTTGTTTTTGTTCTCGTTGTTTTGGGTTGTAAATTTTACAAATGGAAATAAAGAGAAGATGTTGAAAAAAAAATAAGAGGGGATCTTGGTGACAAAGCTTTTTTTCAGAGGTCCATGATAACGTTGCTTCCACCCGGTTAGAATTATAGATCAGGCTCTAAAAGACACGGAGGTATGGGAGTTCCTTTTCCCTTGGCTTGAAAGCCAGAGGGGTCTATTGATATCTCTTATCCACAGCCACCTGGTTGGCAACAAATAGTCTCAAATGCTCTCTAATGTAGGTGGATTCATGGTACCAAACAGAATGGCTTTCTTCAAATCTAGCTCCTTGGGTGACTGGGTAAACTAAGTGAGATTGTGCACCATAGGAAGATGTTTGGCCTCTATTCCGCCACCAGCCCCTGTCATGAGCTAGAAACAAGAGGGTCCAGCCAATACTTTTGGATGGAAGCTGTCAGTGGTGTTGATACTGCTGTGTGCAAGGGCGACCCGATAGATAAACTTTAGCAGTAGCTGCTAGTGGTAGCGAAGTCTGGTTCTGAGTTTCCCCTATAGTAAGGTTCTGGCCAGTGTCACAGATGACATTACAAATTCCAAGACTCCGAATTGTGGTCCAAGAGTTTTATTTAAAACCAAATATGGTGTTCATGCTTTTTTTTTTTTTAAACAATTTTTATTATTTTTAACAAACAACACACCAAACATTACAGCTCTTTCGGACATTCATAGTCCGCATCAAAACATCACTTTATACAATATCATCCCCGTCTCCCCCCCTCCGTCCCCACAAACTTGAGCCGTCTCCTCTGTGCCATCTGCCTGGGATTTTTCGTGTTTCTCAGTATTTATCAACTCATATGAGTCTTCCATTTCAAGATTGACCTGGTGGGGGGTTTGCCATTGTGGTCACCAGTTGCCTCCAGGCTATCAAAGGGCCCACCTCCTCCTCTAGTGATAGCTTCATACCACACCACGGTTTCTGCTTCTGCCCATTTCAAGAGGTCTGCCCACCATATCTCCACCCTGGGCCTCCGGGTCGCCTTCCAACACATAGCTATTCTACGCTTGGCTAGGATATAGGCCAGGTCCTTCATCTTACTGATGCGTTTTGAATTACGTGGTCTAGGGAAACACCCGAGCATGCATGCCCAGGCAGACCTCACATCAAGCACCACTCCTCCCCTGGCCATTTTCATCTTTATTTCTTCCCAGAATCTCTGCACCTCAGTGCAAGCCCAGAACATATGCAGCAGCCCTGCTTCCACCTCCTCACACTTGGGGCATTTCTGTGTAGCCGAGCCTCCGAACCTGGCTATTCTCCCGGGGGTCAAATAAGCGGGTGATATACAGCTGTATCTGCTGGAGTCTAGCATTCCGGGACACCTTCTTGTGGTATCTCTGGACTCTATCCCACTGTCCCTTTGTCATGGGTTCCCCCACCTCCTCTTCCCAGTAATGCCTCAGTTGCAGTAGCTCCTTCCCTGCTTTTGCGCTCAGGAGCTCATATATCTGAGATATTTCGTGCCCCTCCTCCGAGACATCATACATTGTTTCTAAGGAGGCATCAGGTTCTTCCGCTAACACCGTCTCAGGCCACCTCTCCCTCACCCATCTCATGAGCCTGGTGTAAGTAATATATTGGCCTTTATGCACCCCTGTCTCCTCATGCAGCCTCTGAAATTCCAGTGCCTCCCCCTCCTGCCATACATCTCCGAGGGTGGCTAGGCCCACTGATTCCCAATATCTTCGGACCCCTTTGAACAGTTGAGAGTCTTCCCCCGCATAGCACCGCCAGCGGGACCTGTTGAGAGTGTGGGTCTGGGTCGGCCACAGTCCTCCATGCTCTGCGCCAGACTTCCCAGCCCAATACCAAAAGTCTCCCCATCCCCGCCATTTTATTTTTATGCAACCCCACTGCCTCTCCAAGGAAGTATGGGGCTGAATCACCTCGTAGGAGCCTAGCCTCAGCCGAGTCCTCTGCAGAAAGCCAACTAGCTACATACATCAGCTGTCCAGCTAAGTAGTACAATTCAAAGTTCGGCAGGTTTATGCCCCCCTTGTCACATGCATTTTGTAGTTTCCACAGGGCCACCCTATTCCTGGAGCTGTGCCATATGAAGCCCCTGCACAGGCCATGAAGTCTCGCAAAAAAGCGTCTAGGGATCAAATACGGGACATACACAAAAAAATGCAGGAGTCTGGGCAATACCACCATTTTGAGCAGCACTGCTCATCCCATCATAGCAAGGGGTAATCTAGATCAGAACACCATACTGTTTTTAATTCCGTCAACTGCTTTTTCCGTATTGTGTTTGTGCTCTGACTCAACACTATGGTAGATGTGTACGCCCAGATATCTGAACGTCTCGGTCTGCCAAGTTATCTGCAAAATGGGTAGCCTTTCCAATGGGATCCCCTTATACCTGCCCAAGGGGAACAAGCTGGACTTCACGGGGTTCACCGATATGCCCGAGAGGGTGGCATACCGATCCATCAACTCCAGCACATATTGCAGATTTTCCTCCGGGTAGCGCAAGTAGAGGAGCATATCATCTGCATACAGTGATACTAGGTGTGTTCCTCCTGTCGTACTAATCCCCACCTCCCCGTATTGTTGCCTCAGGCAAATTGCCAGGGGCTCTAATGCCAGAATATATAACATGGGTGACCAGGAACAACCTTGTCGGGTCCCTCTGCTGAGTTGCCATTTATCTGAAATTACTGTTCCTATTTTCACTCTCGCTATCGGGGAACTATATAACAGCTGGGCCCACCTAATGTGTCCAGGTCCCATCCCGTATCCTAATATGGTGTTCATACTTATCGCTAATTTAGCCAGGATTGGGCCACACTGGTGGGCACCCTCTCTTGTCTCCTGTGGGCTCTGTGAGAAACCTGAAGGCATCCTCCCCTCCTTCTACCCAGAATCCTCTGCTCAGGTGGCCAGGGAAAGACCATTGCTTTTTGGAACTCGCCCTGGGGGTGGATATGCGAGGGAGCATCACCTGGGTGGATGAGTTTTGGGGAATGGAAGGAGGTTGTCTTTAGGTGAGACGCGGTATCCCCCGTTTCCATTCCACAATGAGCCTTTAGTCCATGAAACCTTTTATAGGGTATTGTCAAACCCTCTCCCTTCCTTCTTTGAAAAATAACCCTCATGTAAAACATCCTTATAGAGGAACAGGGATGAGAACAAGAGGGAGAACACCTCCTTAAATGGGGATACTAGACCCACATTTATCTCATCTGTTTAAATCAAGAAATTGTCAAAATACATCTTAACCTCCCCCGACCGTCATAGGTTATTACCAATCTTCCCCACTGTTACACACACTCCCTGTATCCCATTCAGGTGCCTTTAAGACTTGGACGAGGAAGAGGCAACTAGGAGTCATGCACACGTCCATCTGTGCACACCACTCTAGTACCGGGACGAGGACGTGGACTGTAGAGCATCACTCTAAAGGACAGGCATGTCCCATTGACACAGGTAATTGTATTCTGGCAAAGGACTTGGACCTGCAGCACTTGAGAGGCTACAGGTGCATATAAAAAGGAGAGACCCACATGCAGGAGGAGAACTTCTTGGGAAGCCAGGATAACGTCGAGCAGGCCAGAGAGGGGCCTGTGAAAAGGACTCTGACTGCTGCAGGAGAATGAGAAGGACGTTGAGGCTGAAGAAAGCCGTGAGAGAGTCAACTGCCCTGCAGAGATCCGAGCCGTGTGTCCCCGGCTGTTGTTGGGGGGACACAGAAATCTCCACTATGCTGCAGGAGGCAGCAAGACCATTCGGAAGAGGCGAACGTGACTCGCCGGTGCTCCCGATGTGTGAGAGAGGGGAGTGAGCGAAAACAGAAGAGGAACATGCAAGCACCTGGAGGAGCTGCAGAACACTGGTGAGTGACAGGGAAAGAACTCCAGGGGCATAACAAGAGACAAGGAAGTTACCGAACAAGTGAATGCGTATAATAAATGGGTCTGAAGACCAAATGGAAATAATTGAATACTGAACAAACTGCAAAGTATTGTAAGAAACCTGAGGGTATCCTCACACCTACTGCCCTTGGATCCTCTACTCAGGTGGCACAGGGAAAGGCCATCACTTTTGGATCCTGGGGGTGGAGAAGCGCGGGAGGATCACCTGGGTGGAGGGTCCCCACAGGTGAGACATGGTATCCCCCTTTTCCTTATGAGAACCAACCCTACCATCCCCCCAGCCTTTATAGGCTATTTTAGAGCATTTCCCCATATCTAACCCACTCTAAACCCACTCTAGTACTGGGACGAGGAAGAGGTGGCTAGGAGTAGTACACACTGACATGTCATTTTACCAATCTAGTACTGAGACGAGGAAGAGGACTGTGAAACATCAATATACAAGTCCTACTAATTGGGGTCAGGCAAAGGAATAACAACTGGAGACAATTGCCAGGTCATCAGTGTATATATAAGCAAAATGAAATCAGAAGGACAGGGAATCCCACTGGGAGAGAGAACCCAAATTGAGGGAATCCAGCTGAGAGAGAGAACCCAGATTGCCGGAGTCCAGCTATTGGAGATAGCCTAGCACCCAGGAGATGGTGTTCGGTGTGGAGAAAGGAGCCTGCTTGGTGAAAAGGGCCCTGAGCATTGCAGGACAAGCATAGATGCCGCAGCCTGACCGGGCTCTGAGAGGGGCACGAGTCCTGCAAGGTCTGATGCCGCGTGTCCCCCGCCAAAGCTGGGGGTCACTGAAGACTCCCGGGAGCCGCAGCATACAGTAGGAAAATTCGGATGACGGGGCGGTGCTCCAGACGGGATGACGGTGAGTAGGCAAACGCCAAGGAGAGAACCGAAGGCACCCGGAGGAGTTGCCGGATACCTGTGAGCGATGGTGAGGGCACTCCAGGGGCTTGGGTTCGGGCATGCGAGGATGCCGATTAGAGAAAGGCAAATGGTTGTTGGGTTAGGAGACCAAAAGAGAGTTTTATTAAACCTGAACAAGCTGCTAAATATTACCTACCTGCAATTATGAATTCCGAACTGAAGTAAAGTAGTGTGAAGCAAGTGAAACCTATTGTGTTAATGAAAGGAAAGTGAATTATAAGGATGAAAATAATAAAAGTTGAATCGAGAAGTCAATGAACATGGTGAGAATAAGAATTAAAGGAGAGCCAGTAACCAGGGCTTTTTGAAACTAAGTGAGAAGTACAAGGAATACAAATACTATTGCAAATTGAGAAAGTATATTAAGGAGGCAAGAAAAGTCTCCCAAAGTAAACGTTGTTATAGTCCTGTGGAGGCAAAGCCCAGAAGGCTGCCAAAGAGGAAAGTGCTGCAATCAGCTAAGTGGTGCCATTTTAAAGAGGGAGTCTGTACCTCCAAGGAACTGTAAAGTGAACCAATGACTATAATGAAGTGCAGAGGGTTTTCGGTTGTGTGACCTGTAATGGGTAGACCGTGTGGTCCGACCCCTGCCCCTATCTGAACTGCAAAGTTGATGTGGAAAACTTACTGGGAATCAAGAGAACTGAATATCATTTTGAAACTGTGTTAATCTTGGGGAAGGGAACCCCAAGGCCTTATTTTGGAACTCTGTTGAACTTGAGGAAGGGAACCCCTAGATCCTTGTTGAGACTGTGTTACCCTTGGGGAAAGGATCTCCAAGGTCTTGTTTGTGAAAGTGCTTTGAACTTAATGAAGGGCTATAATACAAGCCAAGAAGCTGGAAGAACAGATCCTTTATTTTAAACTCAATTCTTGTGGTTGCCGACATCCCTACACATTATTTATCTTTATATGTGAGGGAAAGCATAGGTTTTGGACATAGACAGACTTTTAAGTTGAACTTTCTGACTCTGACTTTCCTTAGTTCCGTTCAGGTAGGGAAATCCCACCTTAGCATAGGGCAAGTTAGGCCTTCAACCATCCTGACATTTAAGTCAATAAAAGTATTTTTTTTGAACTTTCAATCTGTTGTCTGTGTCTTGCTTCATGAGGCTTTCACAGCACTTAATGAGTTATTGGATACTGAACTAAAGAAAAGCTATACACAATATATCTGACTATCTGGGGATTAGGTTCAATGGGGTGGGGGGGTGGACTGACCAACTTGTTAAAACTAAGGCAAACCTAAACAAATACAGCAGGGGCATCCGCTCCTTTTTCACAAGCCATGGTAGTGGGACAATCTCACCGCCCATTGCACTCTATGATAAACAAGCATTGCCAGCATTGCTTTATGGTGCTGAGATCTGGGGCTTTTCAAACATGAAAATGCTAACCCCTGTCTAGAATAACTGTCTAGAATAACTTTTTAAAGAAGCTATTGCTCTTGTCTAAGAAGGCCCCGTACTAACTGGATTCAATTAGCAAGTTTGGATCTCTCCATATCTCTCCATATAGAGAAACCCTGAGGGACTTTTTGCAATTAGATGGTGCAAAAAAACATGACTGGGTTCTCCACGTAAAAACAATGCTCTGTGGGCTAGATGCAAGATACCTTTGGGACAACCCTAGCGAGCTTTGCCCTTCGGTAAAGGTTGATTTCAAGACAAATGCCAAACGAGATGTGTTGCAGAAATTGGAGGCCCAAAGGCATTTACTGAAAACTGGCCCTGAATTCCTTTTACTTATCCCGCTGGGGAATTGTAAATACTTTTTAGTGGGAATCCACTCCCTGTACAAACGCTCCCTATATATTCGCTTCAGATTGGGATTCTTACATACTGCCTGGTACACCCGCAAATGGTCTTTGCGTGGTTCTAGGGTTTGCCCACTTTGCAAACAAGCTGATGAAACTCTAACCCACTTCATGCTGTTATGCCCAATCTTACTTGAATTTAGGCAAAGGTATTTAAGACCCCTTCTAGTTGATATGCGTTTAAGAAGCTGAGGGGAAGCAATACAGCTTCTCTCAAGCACGCTGGAGTGGAAAGTGATTTTTGCTTCGGCCAGGTATGTCTACCTTGCATGGCTTTTAAGATGCAAGTGGATGGGGAATGGGCTAGAGCAATTGTGGAACCCCCCCGAGGCTGTGAGCATGCTCTCTTCTTGATGCTCACCTTGCTTCCTTTCTTGTATTGTATGTTTTTTCCTCCTTTCGTATTAATGCGCCATGATTTTTACTTTACTTTCGCTATGTCTTAAAAGGAATGTCATTGCACTAGATTGACTTATATTTTCTATTTTATGTATATTTCACATGCATCAATTGATATCTTTGTGTTGTGCTAAAGGACTATTCAGAATAAAGCTATGAAATTAGTATATGAAAATACAGCACAAGTGGAAAGTAAGTGATGTGTATTTACGAGTGGAATGAAAATAAGAAAAACGCATTTATCAACAATCTGAAAGTATAAAGTCAAGTGGAAACTAGTAATCCGAGTTGGTGAAGCATATGAAAGGCAATGATGAGCACTATTTGATGAGCACTATTGGATAGTGTGAAAGCAAGGTGGCAACAAGGAATAAAACACCACAAAGTGAATTGTGTAAAAGGCACGTGTTGGCAGAGTCAACTGACTGCCAACTAGAAGCAGGAGTACAGGTGGACTAATGTCACAGGCACAGAGAGGAAACCTAAGGTGGCAAAGTAGTTGAATGAGAATCAGTGAACATTATAAAGTACCAAGGGTTATCGGTTGCGTGACCTGTGATGGGTGAACCGTGTGGTCTGTCAACTGCGCCTAGACCAAGTAAGCCCTACTTGGAGTAAGCCAAGGAAAAGAAAGAGGTTGAAGTTGTTGTGCCTAACAAGTATTAAAGTGACCAAGGAGAAGAAAAAGATAAGTGAATGGTTGGAAAGCCTCAAAGGTTACAAAGTGGATTTTGAATTCATATTGCAGGGTGACAAAGTTGAATTAACTGTGAACTGTTTTGAACTTGGGGAAGGGAGCCTCAAGATCTTTTTGTGGAACTGTATTGAACTTGGGGAAGGGAACCCCAAGGCTGTTTGGAAATGTGTTGAACTTTGGGAAGGGAGCCTCAAGGTCTTTTTGTGGAACTGTGTTGAACTTTGGGAAGGGAGTCTCAACATCTTTTTGTGGAACTGTTGTGAACTTGGGGAAGAGGAAGCTGAAAGCAAGCCAGGAGTTGGAAGAAGCTCAGAATTTAATTTTGAACACTGTTTCTTTGGTTGCTGACATCCCTACACATTGTATAGATTTAGTTGTGAGGGCAAGCATAGGTTTTGGGCACAGACAGACTTTTGAGTTAAACTTTGATATGATATGGCATTTAGATTGTGCAAGCGCTGGGAAAGGGAAGGAGAAAAGTACATAGGGTATGGGAATGGAGAAGTGCAAGTAATCAAAAAGTGCAGCAGCCGGTGGCTTAGTGCAGGTAATCAAGAAGTGCAGCCAACGGGTGGTTCATAAGTGCAGGGGGAGGGGACTGTAGGGTTACAGATACAGACCACAACTGCTGGGGGGACAAGAGGCAGTGCGAGGTGCAGCTGGACAGGCAGGGACCTGGTCCCAAGTTCAGAGGGTGGCCAGGTGAACAGTGCGTGGAGCAGACAGGTCATCAGCAAGAGAGAGGCAGAGAGAAAGCAGAATCAAAAAGGAAGGTCTTAAGTTGCCTCCGGAACCAGAGATGGTTCTGCTCAAGTTTGAGAGAGGCAGCGGAGGCTGTTCTAGAGGGAGGCCCCAGCCGAAGAAAGAAATCTGCTCCCAACTCTCTTCTTGGAAAAGCGACTGACCCTCAGAGAGTTGGAGTTGGAGGTGGAAGAGCAGAGAGCTTGAGAAGGGAGATACTTAGGAAGAGAGAGTGCGGTCCAAGGCCCCCGAAAGCCTTGTCGACAATATCTCTACCTCTTATCCTGTGCATTCGTTCTTGTCTTCTTGGCTTGGTCAGATACGCGCACTCAAGCCTGCATTCTACGAGGCTACTGGGATTTGCCTTCGTAAATCAGCCTATCTCCAAGGAACGCTTTCGCTCGGTGTGTACACACCTTTTTTCTGTATATCCAGTCAGCGTGTGAACTGTTTAGTCGCATGTCGCGTATCATTGACCTCTGTAACTCTTAATAGGCATCGGCCGCTGGGGATTCCTACGGTCATCTCTCCTGTTCTGCCCAGAATCTGTATTCGCCCAAAGCCTGCAGGATAGCTATTGTCCGGTAAGGACAGGCGCGAACTCTAACTCCCTATTACAACATCTCTTCTACACCTCCCTTGACAATAAATGATCTGAACTCACATTTCTCTCTATCAGTTTCCTCGGACTAGTTTTCAGCTCTCTCTCCCGGGAGATTTCAGTCTGGCAGATCGAAATCAGGAACACACCCTTAGGTGCAGGGTAAGCTCTATTCTTAAACCCTTTGATTCATACCCCCTTCGTGTTTCCTTTCCTTCCTGTTCTACCTCTCAATCACACTGTCATTCTGTTTTTGTTAGTATTCCTCGCAAGGAGACATCCACACCCCGTAACAGACTCCGGCTACTGTCACCACTGCCACCCACTGGTATCCACGCTCCCTAGCAGCCCATCTCAGGGTTTTTTTCCCCTTCGGGGTTTTCCCTGGAAACTCCACCATATTCTAGGCCCTGTTGGCTGGACCGTGGAGGGGATCCTGGGTAGGACCGCATTATCGTCCAAAGACTGCAAGCACGGCATTAGATTGTTGAAGACCTGGACAGAGGTGGGTGTCATTTTCTGAGTGCCAAGTATTGTGTTATGTCCTGTCTTTATATGAAATAAGTCTAATATCTAACACACATTTCTTTGCACAGTATGGGCCTCAGTACGAGGTAGGAGGTAGCCATGGTGCTATTATCATCATGGCTACCCCCTTATCGCATTCCGGGTCTGGGTTCCCGAATTAGGGACTTACCGGGTCATTCCAACCTTGGAGGACCCGGTAAGTCCCCATTCCGGGAACCATTCCCCATTCCCATTCGAGCCCCCACAGGGCTCAATGGGATTGGGGATGGAGCTAATAACGGTACCACAATTTGCGGTACCGTTATTAGCTCTGAAGTCCCTTAACGTTTCCCTTCCATAACGTCTGGTAAAACCAGGCGTTAAGGAAGGGACCCGCTAAGGGACCTCGGAATAGGGTGGTAAGGGATTACCGGCACCGGTGTCCTTACCAGTTCCGGTAATCCCTTACCACCTACCTTGTAATGAGGCCCTATGACTTTTCCATCATGTACTTACCAGGCAGTCAAAACATCTTGCAGGATGCTCTGTCCCGTAGTCTGGTTCCTGGTCAGTGTTCGGAACACAGTCCTGAACGTCTTTTCCCATGGAACAGAATTGTGTCACAAGTCACGACCTTCCTCCAGAAGGGCAAGGAAGCCGTAGTCTGGAATGCCAGACTACCTAAGGTTTCTATCAAGGACAAGATCGAGAACAAGGACGGATTCCTGTTTGTCAACCACAGTTTATACTTACCTGACGAAGACTCATGCCGACACATACTATCTTGGTGCCATGAAAGCAAGGTAGCTGGACACAGAGGGAGTTCCAATACACTGGAACTCATTCAACGCCATGTCTGGTGCCCGGGGTTGTCAGCAGATGTCAGGAACTACACCAAAGCCTGTTCTACCAGCGCACACAGCAAGTACAGCACTCAAAGGCCGGTTGGACTTTTGGAACAAGGAACCATGCCTTCTTGACCCTGGAGCCATCTATCGACGGATTTTATCGTTGATCTCCCACTATCTCAGAGATGAACCTGTATTATGGTCACGGTAGATTCATTCTCAAAGATGGCTCACTTTTCAACGCTCCCGGGGTTACCGTCAGCTTCCGAGATGGCAACTGTATTCACCAAGACCGCCTTCCAGTTGCATGGCCTGTCTGAGAGGATTGTGTCAGACCGTGATAATCAGTACACCTCCAAGTTTTGGAAGGCATTGTGTGACCAACTCGGGATCGAAAGAGCCCTGTCTTCCAGTTTTCATCCACAGACAAATGGACAGACGGAACGACTCAATGGGACTCTGGAGCAGTACCTATGCTGTTCCCCAACTATAAACAGGATAATTTGGTGGCTCTCTTACCAACTGAAGGGATTTCCTATAATAACACCTCACACTCAGCGACAGGCCTCAGTCAATTTCTCTGCAATTATGGTCAACATCCTCTCAGCCTGCCACCAGGAACACTCACGTCTTCCAAGGCACCATCCGTGGATTCTATGCTGTCAGAGATTACGGCAGCACATAAGGTGGCTCAGCAGAGTCTATTAGCCAGCAAAAGGAGATACCAAGTCCAGTCTGATCGTCATCGCAGAGAGACACCAGAATGGAAGAAGGGCTCCAAAGTGTGGCTTTCCACCAAGTTTTTACCCCGCTGGGTACATCCTTCCAAGCTATCACTGCGATATCTAGGTCCATTTACTGTTCTGGCTAGAATCAATCCAGTCTCATTCAAGCTCCAGTTACCCAAAAACCTCAGTCGCATTCACCCTGTGTTCAATGCTTCCCTTCTACGGGACTATGTTGAGGACTCCTATAATCGACCCCTACGCAAACCTCGCTTACCCAAGGTGAATCTGCCTGCAGAATACAAAGTCTCACGGATACGAGATTTACGATACAAGAAGGGTAGGCTAGAATACCTGGACTCTTGGGAACCCTGCTCTTATGTACATGCCCCCAAGCTTGTCCAGAGGTTTCACAGAACACATCCGGGTAAACCCGGTAGCCCCTGGGCAGAAAGAGGGTATACTGTCACGTGACCCCTCTGGTAGTGCTTGTGGAATAGATGGAGGATGCACCTCCATGAACGGCACATCACGCCTTCCTACCAACGTGCGTATCGCTCCAGCTGATTTCAACATGGCCACTGCCGAGTTTGCATTTATCCAGTCTGCACCCGGCGGTCGGGGTGTGGCAAACCAATTCCAACACTCTCTTTGGGTAAGGCCCTAGTTTTCCACTTTTGCTCGACACCGAGCTGATTTTCATTTCTCTCCTGTCTCGCTGCCTTGTCTCCCCTTACCTTCGCCGTTCCCACACGGCTCTTTTGGATCTCTTTGTCTTCTGGCTGCTCCGGCTCTCTCTCCTTCTGTCTCCTTATCTCCGCACTGCTTTGCTGGTTGCTCCGGCAATGAGGACTGCTGTGCTCTGGGTTGTGCGCTTAGGGGCGCTTCTGTTGATACCGCAGCAGCTCTCCCTCTGCTTTCTTTCCCCTTTTGCTTCTCAGTTTCTCTTCAGCTCACTTCAGCCTGGTCTCACTCTGTGTGCTAGGGCTCCTGTAGTACCTTCTCTCTCCCTTTGGGTACTTGCCCTCCTGCCTTGTCGAAGGATTGCTCTCACCTTCCCTTCTCCGGGTATTTTCCTGATAAAGTAGGGTGATCTTTTGGATTTGAACTGTGGAGCTTTCGCCAATCACAGGCTTTTCTCTCCTACTCCTGTACTTCTGAACTGCCCATCGGACCTCATCGGGTATCCCAGCCTCTCACAAGCCTACTTCTCACCACGTCGGCTGCCAGGGGTTTTTTCTGCCACAAGAGGTTTTTTCCCCTTTGTGGCTTCTTTGAAGAAGGGGCCACTAGCCTGCCAATTCCAGCTTCCCTCCGAGGGAAACCTTACCTCTACCACAAGAAGAGAAACTCCCAGAGGAGAATAAGAGGAAAGGAGAAACAGACAAGCTCCAGTGAAACAGGTGAGGATGAAGAAGTATTGTCAGATTTAAGTGACAAATCCCAGGAACTTGACAGTGAACCCTGTGATCATGACACTCACTCGCTAGTCCCTGGGGATCTGACATCCAGGTGACCAGGACACGGCCATCGCTATTGGATCCAGTTCCTGGGGCTGGAACAGTGCAGGAGGATCACCTGGATGGGGGTCTTCGGAGAGTGGAAGTGGGACATTGAAGGGTGAGATGCCGTATCCCCTTCCTTATGACACCTTTTCCCCATCCTGCCCAGTAGGATATTTAGAAACTCCCCCCCCCCCCCTTTTACAACACAAACACTTTCTCACACCGTGAGTGACAACGGACTAATACCAGAGTTGTTTACCTGACATGTCCCAACACAAGGGTCAGGCAAAGTCAGTCAATTGCCGCACAACTACACACACCTGACTACCCTTTCCCTTCCCTATAGGGATAAAAGGTGGAGCACAAGAGCACACTCTGAGCAAGGCCGAACAAACGAGAAAGAAGCTATTGCAGGATGGCAGTTCAAATGGAGGAGAAAGGCAGCAAGACCTGAAAGGACATCAAGAAGGGGAGTTGCCCTTGTCCTTTTCAACCCAGACCTGCTAAGCCTCTAACAAATGAAACATAAGACCAGGAATCATAGCTGGTGAAAGGTGTGATGGATGTCAGTGGTACATGGAACCCTCCCACACTGATAGCCAGGGCTGGGAGATGCGGTTGACATCATGGAACCGTCCTTGACTCCAGCGGCAAAAGAAATGCCAGGGAGTTCAGCCCAGCCTGTTAGTCGGAAGAACCTTATAGTGGGCCGGTCTGTTTTAGGCTCAAAGTTGCAGTAGCAACATTAAGAATATTAATAGACAGAGACCTTTTGTGAATGAACTTGGCAACAGTTATAGAGTAGTCCAACGCCACGTGCACGCTCATTCGAAGGTCTCTGGCTGGTACCCCTCTCCTGAACAAAGAGAATGTGTTGAACTAAGAGTATTGAATTGACAAAACAAGTACCAAGAGGCCATAGGGAAGGCCGGCGTGAACTGCCAAGGTGGTCATACAAGGGTCAAGCCAAACCCTGTGTACAATCAATAGTCCTTGAAACGTTGCAGAAGTTTTGACGATTGTGAAATTGTGAACCCGACTGAGGGAATTGTGAAACAGGCGTTTTCACCCAGCTGAGGGGAACGCTGTGCAAACTGTGATTTTGTGAAGCCTGCACTTGCAATAGGCTAACAGAGTGACACAGCGAGACGAGATCGCCCTTCGGAAGCCGATGTTTAAATTGGCAAGTGCTTTGGGAGGCTGATGCTGAAAGAAGGATCAGAGCCTGGCTGAGGGAGGTCCAAACGTGAAGGGTAATCACCCAATGTGAAGATTAGCAGAAGGAACTTTTGTTTTGTTGTTTTTGGCATAGCAGGCCCACTGAAGCAAGAGACTTTGCATGAGAAGAGACTTGTGCACAGAAGGCCCTGATATAGAAAAAATGAATTGTAAGCTTGTGCCAGAGAAGTCCAGGACTGAGCTGTTCTCAAGGGTCCTGCCTTGTCCCGTTCTAAAAACATGGGTAAGTGAGACCCCGGCCATAACATCCTGACTTATCTTTTTGTGAACACTTCTTTCTTTTCTTGTGAACATTATCCCACACTATGTTGTAGCATAGCAGTAAGGATTGGCAATAGGTTATTTAGTATAGGCCCTTTTTTATTTGACTAGACTCTACTAGGACTGTATTATTACTATTTGATGGTCATAGCTTGCTCCCATCTTAGATTTAGATTAGGCATTTATCTCCCCCATTTTACAGTTTAATAAACACCCTTGAACTGTGATCACTTGTGTCTGTCTTACTTTGATATCATGCCTTCCTTACACTTCCTTCTCCTTTCTCACCTGCACCTTACCACTTTGCTCTCTCTTCTCCCCTCTCTCTTCTCCCCTCTCTCATCTGACAGCACTCGCCAAGCTTCTATCTGGCAGCGCTGGAAGTAGTCACTGTCCGGCGTCACTACAAGAGAGAGAGAAGCAGGGCGCTGCTCAAGGGACTTTGCGCAACGTTCCAGCTTCAAGGAAATCATTGGCATGCATACGCACGCATGACATCATACAAGAGACTGCCGGATCCGGAGTGAGACGCTGACACCATAAGAAGAGCTGCTTCCCGGTGAGAACATGCATCACAACTTTGTTGCACCAACGTGTGTTTATATTTTCTGTCTGGTTTCCGTGGCCCCTCCTTCCTTGCTACACCTTACCTGCCCCTTCTTCTGTTCTCTATACCTGCATACTTTTTCCAGTGCTACCTCCATGTTCCCTGGATCCTTTTGTTACTGTGAGACAGGTATGGTGTCAAGAGAGACACAGACTCAAAGGTGCTTGTTTTTAAAAACCTTCATTTACTAAGGTTGCTGGGTTGGTGTAATGCCTTAACTGATGTTTCTAATGGCATTAGCTATCTAATAGTCCAAAATAAAAGGCTGTCTGTGTCTAAACCTATGCTTGCCCTCACTCTTTACAAATATGTGATAGGAAGTCTTTAAAAAAAGGAAAATGGTGGTTCAACAAAAAATAGGAAACCAAAGGTGGTTTCAGGTGGTCTTTATACCAGGTCAATGTCAGGTCAAAATCACAAAAATGAGTTCAATATGAAAGGGCTGTTCTTAAGACCTGCTCCACAGGACCCTTGCAGTGATTTCAAATACCTTCAGTGTCTTTAAGTTCTTTGGGGTTCCCTTCCCCAAACTTCAACTTATTCAAGTTCCAAGCACCATAAAAGAAATGTAACACAGTTCCTCTTGAAGCTTCTCAGGGTTCCCTTTCCCACGCTTCAATCCCTTCAACACTATAAAGAAAACAATTAAGTCTCCAAGTTGGTTAGGCCTTTTAGGGTTCACTTCCCCAAGCTCAGGCCTCTCCCAACTTTCAAACACAGTGGGTCATTCCGATTTGGGCAGTAGCCCTGGTGCTATTAGCACCATGGCTGCCTCCCAAACCAGGTCCGGGTTCGGTCTGCTTCAATGGGGACATACCGGGTCATTCCGACCCTGGAGGACCCGGTAAGTCCCCATTCAACCAACCATTCCCCATTCCCATTTGAGCCCCCATAGGGCTCAATGAGAATGGGGAAGGCGCTAATAACGGGCCCGCGAATAGCAGGCCCGTTATTTATTTATGTATTTATTTATTTGCATTTGTATAGCGCACATCTGCCCAGGGGCATCGTGGCCCTGAAAGTAGGCTTACTTAGTACATAGCATACATGTTGCAGAGGTTACAGTTACATTGTAGAGAGTTTTTCTTACAGGTACAATAGGTAAAACATTATGTGAGATAAACTCGTAAGTACAGACAGTTGTAGTATTAAGAAGTGAGGAGCGAGGGGGGAGTAGAGTGGGTTAGTTGAAAAGAGTGGTCTTGAGTAGTTTGCGGAAAACATGATAGGATTTTTCGTTCCTTAGTGCCGTGGGGAGTGAGATCTAGTTTTTTGGTGCTAGGTGTTGGAAGCTGGATCCTCCAGCTTTGGCTCTTTTGTATGTGGGTACAAATGTCTGATTGGTCAAGTGTGACCTAGTGGGTCTGGAGGATGTAATGCGGGTGATCCTTTTGGAGAGGTAGGGGGTTGCATCAGAAGAGAGGCATGTGTGGGTGATAGCCATGGATTTAAAAAGGATACGTTCTTTTATCGGTAGCCAATGGGCATCTTTTCTGGCTTGGGAAATGTGTTCCCTTTTGGAGATGCTCAGGGCTGCCCTGAGTGCATTGTTTTGAGTGACTTGCATTTTATTAGGTTTTTGGTGGATGTGCCTAGGAAGAGGGCATTGCAGTAGTCCAGTTTGGTACCTCCTGTGGCTCTGGCTATTGAGAGGCAGTTTTTAGTGGAGAGGAAGGGTTTCACTGCATTGATTACCTTGGTGGTAAGCGCCGCGGAGGAGGCTATGGCATTAACTTGCAGTGTCATGGAGAGTGTGGAGTCAAGGTATACTCCTAGGGTTTTCACTGCTGAGCAGACAGTGATGGTGGAATTATTGATATTGAATGAGTTGTATTGCGGTGGGAGTTTGTTCAGCGTTTCTTTAGTGCCGACTAGGAGGATCTCGGTTTTATCTCTGTTTAGGCATAGGCCGTTGGCTACATCCAGGTTTGGATGGTTGTGTAGATCTTAGTCAATGCCGCAGCATCTTGATCATAGAGGCTTGTGAGGGGTAGTAGGACTGGTGTGTCGTCCGCATAGTTGGTGTATGCTATATGACAACGATCCAGATCATTGAATAGTGGGAGAGTGAAAATGTTGTAAAGGGTGGGGGCAGTGCAGGAACCTTGTGGACTCCTCAGTGGATAGTGGTGGGGGTGGGGCTTGCTGAATCAGAGAAAACTTTCATAAAACGGCCCTCAGGGAAGGAGGTGACCCAGGCAATGGCTTCTGGAGAGAAGTGGGCTTCATTTTTAAGTTGCGTGCCTAGAATATCGTGGTTGACCAGGTCAAAGGCTGCGGATAGGTCTAGCAAGAGCAGAAGCGCTGACTTGCCTTTGTCCATAATATTGTTTAGTTGAATCTTTAGATCAAGTAGAGCTGATTCCGTCCCGTGTCCAGGGCGACAGCTGGATTGTCTTTTCCCTAGGATATGATTTTCTTCCAAGTATTGCTGGATTTGTGTGTAGGCCACCTTGTCCAGAATCTTGAGCAAGAAGAGAACGGTCGTGATGGGTCTATAGTTGTTTGCGTTTGCAGGATCTAGAGTAGGTTTTTTGAGAAGTGGGCGAACCCATGCTTCTTTTAGGCTGTCTGGGACTGAGTTGGAGTTGAAAGAGGCATTGATGAAGGTTTTGAGGAATGGAGCATGTGTTTCTACGCAGTCTTTAACAAGTTTGGCGGGGCAGGCGTCTTCTTTACAGTTAGAGGGTTTGATTTTGTTACCAATATCAATAACCTCAGTTTCAGAGATTTCTCTAAATTTGAATGGTATAATGGGGTTTTTCAGTTTGCCCTCAGACACTGTTTCAGTATGAGATACTGAAGTGATGTGCTGTGTGAGGGTTTGTGGTGGGCTAAGATTTTTTTTTAAGTAGTTTAGTTTTGTTAATGAGGGCGGATTGTATGGTGTTGCACCATGCTTAATCCTTGACAATGGGCCTCATTACACGGTAGGCGGAGGACCAAGGTGCTACTAGCACCTTGGTCCATGCCGGTAAAATACCGGCACCGCCTTGGTGGAAAGGGGAATTACAGCCCTATTCCAAGGTTGGCGGGGCGGTAATTCCCCCTTCCCCCATTGCCCTTCCCCATTCCCATTTTTGCCCAATAGGGCTCTATGGGTATGGGGAAGGCACTAATTACGGTGCCGCAAATTGCGGTACCGTAATTAGCCCCCTGGTCCCTTTGCGGGTTGGTTTTTGACGCCTGCTAAACAGCAGGCGTTAAAGTACCTACCCGCAAAGGGACCTCGTAGTAAGGCGGTAAGGGTTAACGGTCACCGGTACCATTACCGGTGACCGTTAACCCTTACCGCCTTCCGTGTAATGAGGCCCAATCTCTTGAGACTTGGTGACCGGTGTGGATAATTCTTTGAAGATGGCAAAGAGCTCTTTTGATTCTGGGCTTGCATTGGAGATTCTGTCATTGTAGGATGGAGATTTGGTTGAGATGATAACTTTTTTGTACTGGGTGGCCAGTATTTTATACAAGGATAAGGAGGGTGTGCTGGAAGAGCTTTGCCATGATTTCAGGGCTTTGCGTTTTTTGGTTCGTAGTTCTTTTAGATCTGCTGAGAACCAGGTGTTGGAATGTCTGGTGTTTTTGGATTTTTTCTTTTGGAGGGGGAGATGATGTCTATGGCAGAACTAATGGTGGATTTATATAAATCCGCCAGTGCTGCAGGATCTAGGGCGGTAGTGGAGTTGGTAGAGAGGGTGTCTAGATAGGGAGCAATCCTTTCCTTAGTGAGATTCTTGGCACTTCTGGACATAGCAGGAGGTGTAGGATTGGGTTTTATGGCTGAGTTGGTGGGGGTGGGGATGATGAAGAGAATGAGGGAGTGGTCTGACCATGGGGTGGGTGTGATGGAACTAATGTCGACACCACAGTTGTGGTCAGCTATCCAGTCAAGTGTGCGTCCTTTGCAGTGAGTGGGAGATTGTATTTTCTGCTGGAAGCCCAGTTCTTGCAGTATTTGTGCTAACTCTGTCGAGTGTCTATCTTTCTGGTCATAGAGTCCCAGGTTCAAGTCTCCCAGAAGGATAGTTTTGGTAGTTGTTTTTAAGTTGCCAGCTAGTTGGTATGTGAGGTTGTCCTGGAAGTCTGCCATGGGGCCTAGTGGACGGTAGACTAGGTTGATTGTGATGGTGGTGTTAGGGGAGAGTGAGACCTTAGTGGTCAGGGAGTCACTGTTCTCCCCGAGATTTGGAAGGGAGTTGTCTTATGTCTAGGTGATCCTTGACTATGAGAACTACTCCCCCTCCTGTAGTTTGCGTTCTGTCTTCTCTGAGGATGGAGTATCCTGGTGGGATGGCTATGGAGATGGCCGGGCCGGCGGCGTGGTGGAGCCAGGTTTCAGTGATGGCGAAGATGTCAAGGTCGAGGTTGGTTAGGAGGTCATAGATTTCAGTGGCGTGTGAAGGGAGGGATCTGGCGTTAATCAGAGCACAGTGTAGGTAAGGAGCTGGCATAGTGGTGGAGTTAACATTTTTTATATTTGTTGCCTTCATAGTGGTGGGAGCAAATTTCGTTTTGGTGTTGGGTGGCTGGTTCGATTACAGGTTGATTGTGGGCAGTTTTTGGATTGTTGTTTTTCATAGTTGGCTTTTGCTGATTTTGGTGGGTGTCTGGATCGTAGCCCTACTATTTGGTTTCTTGAGCTAGTAGTTCTGGGACGTGTGGTGAACGCAGGTGGTTTGTGTTTTTATTAGCGCCCTGGTCCCTTAGCGGGACCCGTAAAGGACGTGTGGTCAGACCACACGTTCTTTGAGGCTCCCGCTAAGGGACCTTGGAATTGGGCGATAAGGGATTACCGGCACCGGTCTCCTTACCGGTGTCCGTTATCCCTTACCGCCCAACTCATAATGACCCCCACAGTCAGTTTTATCAGGATGCACCTTGATTTCTTTGGTAGGCCTCTCAGAGTTCCTTGCCCCAGGCTTAACCCCCTTCCAGCCTTCAACACAAAACAAAATCTATCACAATTCCTTTTAGGTTTTTCAGGGTGCCATTCCCCAAGCTTAGGCGCCTCTAGTTCCAAAAACACAACTTCAGCTGGTCAGGGTGTACAGTTTCCTTGCATGCAGTCTTTCTTACATACAATCCTTTCACGGGGTAGAATCTGAGGTTTTTCGAAAATGCTGGGGTTTTTTCCTAAGCGCGACCACTCTGATCCTTTGCCCCTCTCTTTATTTCTTACTCTTGCTTGCCTTTGTACTTTTTATCTTCAGGTGCTTACTGCACCACTTTCATCTGTCCGTATTCCTTTCTCTTTGTCGTGCACACTTACACTGTCTTTTTCCTATCGTGCCTCTTGCACACTTCTTTCACTCTTTTGTGCACATTTGCACTTGTTTCCTTTTTCCCAGGTTGCTTGCACCCTTTCTTTTTACTCTGGACTTTTACTTCTGCTCCACTAAGTTTCTCTCCTTCTCATGCAAAACTCACTGAGTAGCGTAGCGCTGGCGAGCGGTTTCTCCTGGATGCTTTGGATCGAAGTTAGGGTCTCACAAACTGCCCCTCAGACAACCTTGGGCCCGGAACACGACCCAAGGGAGCAAGCAATTGCACGGACACCACCAGCAGGGTCCCAGCTGCCTCGTTCCGGCTCTTAGGAGACACGGCTCCCTAGCCACACTGCAGCCCCTGTCAAACACTGGGCCAGCCTTAGTTCTTCCTTGAGAAGAACTGGGAACACCAGCAGGTTGGACTTGCACTGAGATAATCTCTCTTCCCACTTGTCTGTCTCCACTCCCCTTTCCCCGTTCTCCTCCCTCTCTCCCCACTCACTCAATGATCTCACTCTACACATAGTTGCTCTTACTCTATCCACCACCCCTTGGAACTCCGTCTGTCTTCACAGCCCAGTCTCCACTAACTCCTCTCCGCAAGTTTTGCCATTAGCAAAACTCAGAACCTTCCCACTTTTTTACGTGGCATATCTGCCTATAACTCTTTCCCAATCAGGTCAACAAGAATTCATACTGTATCAACCCTCATGTTCCAAACAATGAGAGTTTCAGAACAGAATAATTGTATCTCTTTGGTTTCCTGCTGCCTCTTCCCTCTGCTCTCCACAAGCTAACACAGAAGAAAAAAAAAACGAGTATGCATTTAAAAAACGAATTACAGCAGTGCCACCAAAATATGTATTTTCTCCCCATTTTGCACATGAGACTACATAATAATGTTTGGGAAGTTAGAATTAGTGTTTAGTAATGTTAATTAAGTTAGTCCGTTATGTATATTCTAATGTAGTTTCCATGCATGAGGCATCCAAAAAGAAATAGTGCACTTAATTATTTGATCTGGCAGCACTAAGCTTTTCTATGTGTGCATTTCTCTCTGCAGTTTCAAGTTGGGCTTGGCTGTGTTGTAAATCCTATACTTTTCATGCTGGCAACAACATGCCACTACATTGTGTAATAAAAATGTCATTACAGTTTGGTAAAATATATATGTTCTTACATTGTCCCTCCTTTTCCGACAATTCTGGCTACCCAATTCCACAATTGGATCTTTCGTTTCCTATTGTTGCCAATATCATAAATAACATCTTCATCTTTATGGACAAAATGATCAACCATCCTCCCATCACTAACACTACTACGGCTAAAGCCACCATAGTGCGTTCCACCCAGGTTCCCCAATTAAACACTACCACCTCCATTACACCCAGGCTACTAACTGTAATGTTATTCCTTCTCAGATTCATCTTAATAGTATGCTTTTATTTATGACTCAGCAAAAATTCTACATCCGGGTCTATCGGAAATGTATTCCTTTGAAAAAATTCAATATTTTCCACTTGGCTTTCCCAATATCATTTGTAATATGGAATAATGTTAGACCCCCCAATCGAAACAACTGTATCCTTTGGAACCTGCAAGTAAAATACATTATATTTCAATTGCTTGACAACAAATGTTCCATGATTTAGATGCGTGATAGTCATATTTTTCATAAAGGTGCCAACCATCTATTTTGACCATTTTGGCTTGTGCTAACTCCTCACCACCCAAATTGCTAATGACCAATTTACATCCTCCTGATACACCTGGATCAGGTTTTAAACCACAAATAGCATCTGTAGCATCAGGAACAAATGGTTTACCTGGACACATGTAATTTTGTTCTTTAAACTTTATAAATGTTTCAGCAGGGAGGGGGCGCTGTTGCGCAACAAGATGGCCGCTTAGGTGAGGCGCTCCTCTCCGGCATGAACCCTGGGTAAAATTTTCCCCCAGTTCCAGGGTGCATCGAGCCTCAAAAATAGCTGGGCTGCTTCCCGTTACAATCCGGTTCCTGCAGGAGAAATTCCGACCGAAATCGGACACCCTAAGCCTGCGGACGGGGGCAGGCCCTGAGCCTACATGCCCGGCCGCCACATGGCTCCACGGAATCCTACGAAGGAGCCGCTGCTCCCAGACCTGCACGGGCCTCGCGGTGGGCGGAGCTGAACTGGAAGACTGCAGGCATGGAGCGCCGTGGAGCGTGTGCCCCGTAGTATCCTGCCTTGGACCTGTATCGCGCGCGGGATGCCGCGCTAGGTGTGCTTCCCCACTGTCTCCCAGACCCTCTTGCCCCACGGCGGGGGCTGCCGGTGCCGACGCAGAGCCCGGGAAGGTCGGGAGGATCGGGAGACACTACGCCGTGCCTGCGCGCCCCCAGCGGACCACAGTTCATCAGTCCTGGTGCCTCGACGAACCGAGCGGGATGGCCCCGTAGCCGCGTAAAGGAGGATGGAGCGAAGGGTGCGCCACAGAGTGCGGCAGACCGCTGGATGCGTGGCGGGGCCCGGGCACTGCTCGCACTACGCCTATACGCTGGGGTCCTGAGAAAATGACCGATCCTGTTCCTCGTCTGCAGGTACACGCAGTGGCTCCGGGTGAGGCCCTTGGGCATTAGGGGGGCCACCACAAGACCCTGCCAGTCCCCTCAGTGAGGAGGTCACTACGCCGCCCGTGGCTTTGGGGGGTTGCCTCGAGCTCAGAACCTTCCTTATTTGTGACACTGATGTACTATGCTTGGGCAACACGCACAGAGAGCAGACTCCTTTGTGATAAATCATTCAAGGCCCCACGTTATTCAACCAAGAGGGTGCACAACAAATTCTAGCATCCACAGCATCAGGGGACGACTTACTTAACCTCAAAAAACGATGCTTCAGAACAGAAGTACATGGTCACTTTTTAAGGGAATACCTTAGGGTGAATCTGGTACCAGTCGGCTTGCTAGTTCGCAATGAACCGGCCCTATTTTTGGAGGACAAAGACTATATGCTTGATTTTAGCAAAATCGCCACCAAGTGTAGCAGGGACCTTATGGTCCTCACTATAACCACTGCAAAGAGGATCCATCAAGACATCTCCAAAGAACTTAAGGAACAAGAGAATACATTTCTTAATGATGAAAGCTTGGAAAATGCCCGGGATAAACTGAAAGAAATAAACAAAACGATGGACACCTTTATGAGCAGCACACTTGAAAAAAAAGCATAAGAAACTAGCCAAAGATATCCGGTTCACAAGAGAATTGGGGAGCACCGGTCCCACATTCGGTGCAAAACCATCACGGCACCACTGGTCCCACACTTCCTCGAATTCCAACACAACCCAGACAGTTTCATATGGTGGGTTGCAGACAAAGTACACAACACCAGCAACCTCATTAGTTCTTTGAATTTTAAAGAGTCATGGTGGATGTACAAGCTTCAGGTCATCACAAAAGGCCTCAATGAAGCACAACCCAATAGCCATTTGTAATGATCTTGCCCTCCATGCCTTGCAACCCTAGTGTGCCGACGTCATACACTCGCAGGCCTCCTTCCACCAGTCCGCCCACATAGGGGCCCATACGACCCCCACACCTCACAGTATAACTGGGCGATATACGGCACCTACATCCCACCGGGACAATTAATTGATTTGATTTTATTGTTTGATGCCCCTCCCATTCTTTGAATGTTCCGGGGGCTATTCACTTCTGCCCAATATTGCAACCCTACATAGGGGGGTTTCATAATCCCCCCCCACACACAACCCGCAACCCTCCCTCCATAAACCCCCCTTCTGTAATGTGGCCTGAGATGCGGCCACTGCTATGTGTATTTTAACACACGGCAGCTTTCGGCCGTTCCACTTCCTCATTTACAGGGCCGTTGCCGGGATACCATGACGACAACGCCACTGAGCCCGTCTGAGCATGCGTGCCAGACCAGTGTACCCACTTAGGCGCATGCGCAGCATCCCGTAATGCCGCACAGCTCCATTCTTGATTCCTGTGGGGAGACGGAGCGCCGCATACATTGCAGCTCCCGAACGAAAGGTAAATGATCGTTCAGCAAGCCAGCCACTGTCTGGCTCCCTACCTTTCCTCCATACCAGATTAGGCACAAGTTATGCTGGTTCCCTAATCCTTCTGTTCTTTTGATTCTGTCTAGGCAGACACTTGAAGCTCCTTTCAGATGCAGCATGCTAGGCCTCTAGCACCCCATTTCCAGCCCGCACATTACAATACAGCAACAGACCACAATGGGGTTGTTCCGCAGCACCACCTAAAGGTATTTTTTTACCCCCATTATTTACTCTCTTCATGTTTTTGACACCGGACAATGAAGGGCAACTTGAGCTCCCTTTGCACTAGAGCCATTTCATTGTCCATTGCCTCCTCTATCTATTATATTGTGGCAAAAAGCTTTTTAACTAACAGAGGGAGATTTCACTCCATTTCCACTAACATCTGGCATCAATCCAGGCCAATGTGAGGTCAGTCTCTGTACACCAACACGAGGAAACTGGATATGTTTTCTCTAGTTTAAATCATGGGGCCTTATGTCTTTGAGACAATGACATGTTTATGTACATGCCTTTTAACCACTGTGCATCTTTTTCACATCTGTTATTCTACTTCAGTAACCCTAGTTCCCCTTAATCTTTCACAGGGGACTCTTTTCCTTGGCTCCATGAAGAAGGCTGTGACCCACTAAACCCGAAACGTCCTGGGACCCCTTCACCCTAACGGAGTGGCGGGGTCTCCCCTAAAATCTTAGTTGAGATTTACTTCAGTGACGTTGATCAACTACTTTTTGGTCACCCTTTAGCCTGGCTATGTCAGACCCATCCAAGGTCTTCTTTTTTTGAGGAATATTTAGGTTACACCAATTTTGTTTCATTGGGTAAACCTGTTTTAAACCTGTTGGGTAAAATTGTTCAACAATAAGAAAAAACAGAATGTACAAGTAGCAACATGATGCCTTTATATTTCTGTCCATTTTTTGTACCAGCAATCACACACAGTATGTTCATGTTTGGCTTGATTCTTTGTTACATGTTTTCCGCTTATATTTGTTTGTATTATGGTGTGATTTGGGTGAAATGTTTACACCCTTGTATATTGTACTTACAACTCCTTCACAGAATGTTTAAAGGAATGAGGACAGCCACTTAATAAAAGCTGTTACCCTATAAACCAATGATCTAGCATATGTGGATTATTACGTTTTTTTTTCATGTACTGCTATCCTAGGTAGTATACAAATTAAGACACCAAAAGATAGTTATTTGTCTTTAAACTTACACTGCAATTAACAAGTTGCAGTCGGCTCAGACTTCTACAGTCAGGACACCCCCCCTTTTTGTACACATTTGTTATTAGCCCTTAGTCCTGAGTCTGGTTAGGGCTCTCCCTCCCGTATATACTACTTTGTGAAACAAAGCACAACCCCTGCCAGTATCGACGTGGGAAGACACAACCCAGCCGTCCAACGCCATTGGCACAACCCTGGCGTATCATGACACGGGCCGTGGTGGCTATAGTTAGCGCCCACTAATCTACTCTGGGCCCTCGCCCGATAAGCCCCGAACGTTCTGCTACCCTGCTGCACTGTGTGTGTCTGCGCACCCCAGCTCTGAGGAATATCATTCTGTTTGGCCCACGTAATACAGCACTGTGGCACGGGTGGTGGGGCAGACACGTCGAGACCCTCACGCAAACCCTGCACTACTCGAGTCTCCTGCTGTGGTGCATTGGGGCACGACCTCACCATCCTAACTGGCACAGGCTACTTTACGGTCTCCATAATGCCTAGCAAGAACGTGGACAAGAACAAAAGAACTGGCCCCATGGATTCATTTACCAGCTCACAGTCGCCTCCCGAAAGCCCGGCCATACAACCCTCTTCTTCTCCCATGCCATCGGAAGATTCGAAATTCGACCGCCTACTCACCACGGTACAGAGCGTGTTCTTGGCTATAAATGTCAAACTCGATGACATTGTCTCCACAATTGGTTCACTAAAGACCCGACTGGACAAAGGAAGTGCCAGAATGACAGAGGCTGAAGGCAGGATTGGTGCGAATGAGGATTCGACCCGGCAAAACACCCAGGACATATCTCTCCTGAGAGGGGAAATTGATAAACTCTGCGGCAAATGCGATGATTTGGAATCTCGCTCCAGGCGAAACAACATCCGCATAGTCGGCCTTTCGGAGTCTTTCTGCAAGGGTCCAATGGAATTCCGAATCGAAGATCTTCTGAAATCCCTCCTCGGGGAAGAGGCCTTTTCACCTCAGTTCCTAGTTGAGAGGGCTCTTCGTACCCTCGCTCCACCGCCCAGGCCCGGGGCTCCTCCCCATACAGTTATAGCCAAACTACTGAACTACAGGGACGCCGTCCTCAGGCTGGCAAGGGAGAAAGGACCCCTGAGAATCGGCAATGATCACATCCATATCTACCCGGATTTCTCCACAGGGGTCCAAACTCAAAGACGATCCTACGAAGCCATTAAACGTCAGCTGCGACTGCAACAGGTCCCCAAGCCCTTTTGTATCCGGCTAAACTTCGTATACATTACGGCGGGAGAGCGTATTTCTTTGAATCCCCTGCAGCAGCCTTGATTTACATGGAAGCCTCAATACCCATCCCACCAGGGAGGCAGGAACTCGACCAGAATGACCTGCAGCAGCCAGTGTAGCCTGAACCATCACTCTTAGGAATTAGCCTTAGCTGTAGGTGGTCTCTTTGGGCCACCGGAAAAGTTTGAAGCAAGGACAGGCAGAGATGCACCTCTGCTCCCTATCCTTGAATGTTGCCGGATGAGTTGCTGCACTCGACCCATTCTCTAGGTTCACCCACAAGTTAGTAAAAAAGGGGATCATCATCAAGTTGGGCACGATGGTGTGGCAGGGGGTGGGTTTAGGTAATTCGGGACGTTTCTCTATTTTGGAGAACACTGTTAAGACTTCAGGATGCCCCGGTTGGGCACAAGGCACAAAGTTTCTCTTTTTTGTTGCTGGTTGTTCACTATTAAAATTGCACTCACTGGTTCACTCGCAGGTCTTCTTTGCAAGAATACCCACTTTCTCGAATGTCATCACGATGCACGAAAATGGCGCAAAACACTAGAGCACCCAGGGGCCTACAACTGAAGCTAATCACTTGGAACGTTCGGGGGTTAAATAATAAAGCGAAAGCCAGTAAGGTGGGGGCATACATCAATAGGCACCACCCACACATTGCGATGCTCCAAGAGACCCATGCATTGAAGTCCACACACGAGAGTATCCTTCGGCAATGGGGTAACAACAGACATTACACGGAATATTCCTCTCAGAACAGGGGGGTCATCACACTGATACGCCCTTCATTGGGGTTCTCCACTGAAAAATGCAAGATAGACCCGCAGGGCAGATATGTTGTGGTCTGGGGCACGTTGGCTGGCGTAAAACTCATATTGGTCAATACATATGGTCCGAACCTGGACGACTTAGAGTTCTATATACAACTTCTCGCAGTGATAGGTTTGACGACAAATGTCTGGGTCCTTTGGGGAGGAGACCTCAACACTATTCTTGACACCACACTGGATAGGTCCTCCAACAGGCCTAGGCATCTCACCAAAGCGGCGAACATTATTCGGCATGCCCAAGAGGAACTTACCCTTTCTGATGCTTGGAGGGGGACCCACCCTACCGACAGAAAATACACGTTTTACTCCTCAGTCCATGACACCGAATCCAGAATAGATTACTGGCTAATCTCTTCCCCCCTGGTTAACTGTATCGAACGTTGCGAGATCCTCCCTCGCACACTCTCGGACCATTCCCCAGTCACCCTGGGCATACTGCTCCTCGACATATATCACCCAGTACAACGATGGAAGATGTCCCCCAACATATTAAAAGACCCGAGGGTCGTTGAAGCTCTTCACACCTACATGGAAGAATTCTTCCAGCTGAACAAAGGCTCCATAGACAGTTGGGCGACTATATGGGAGACGTTTAAGGTATGGTTACGGGGAAATCTGATCTCCAAAATGACCGGCCTCCTTAAAGCCGTCAGAACCGAGTTGGGTAATACAGAATCACGCATGCAAACACTCGAAACTGAGTACAGCATGACCCATGATAAGCGCATCCTGGCCGATATTATTCGCAATTCCAAACTTTCAAAGATCTGGCAACCAAAGAACAACAATACATGGCCATCCCCATCAGAGCACGCAGATACGGGGAGGACAATAGAGCAGTTCACCATCTTGCCCGCATGCTCCGTAACGAACGCAACCATACTCCTATCATGAGCATCCTAACGGAGGGTGGAACTGTCATTAATGGAGAAAACGAAATAAACCTCGAATTTTCACATTACTATACTGATCTATATGCCAATCATGACAGTTGTACACAAAATAAAATACGGACATACCTGAGTAAGATTGACCTCCCTAAATTGACCTTGGGGGACAACTGGACCCTTGAGCAACCCATAACAAGTGATGAAATAGCTGAGGAAATCAAATCGCTGTCGTCAGGTAAAACCCCAGGACCGGACGGTCTGAATGCTGAACTATACAAATCTTTTTCCACGATCCTCGCCCCGATACTAACTCTTGTATGGGAGGAGGCCATTAATGCAGGTTCACTCCCAGAATCAATGACAGACGTGGTTATTACAGTGCTTCTGAAACCTAGACGCCCAGCACACGAACGCTCTTCATATCGCCCCCTGTCCTTGATTAATACCGATGCCAAAATTTATGCAAAAGTACTCGCCACCAGATTGCTCCCTAAAATGACCACCCTGATTCACCCTGACCAGTGTGGATTTATACCCACTAGATCCACGGCCCTAAACTTGCGCAGATTATTCTGCATATTGGCACAGATCAAACCAGGGGCACAAGCCGTAGCCATATCATTAGACGCAGAAAAAGCGTTCGACTCAGTTTCATGGCTATATATGTTTGAGGTCCTCCACAAATTCGGATTTGGCCCCTATTTGACGGGATGCGTTAGGCTGTTGTACTCGTCACCCAAAGCCAAGGTACTAACCAATCGAACTCTGTCTGACCAATTCACTTTACACAGAGGGACCAGACAGGGGTGCCCCTTTTCTCCCATACTTTTCGCTCTAACAATTGAACCGGTTGCGGCTGCAGTCAGGGCTGAGCAAGACCTGAGAGGCATATATATGTCAGGGGCATACCAAGCCATCTCATTATATGCTGACGATGCACTGTTATATATTCGTGAACCAGAGAAGAACCTTCCCCCCATACTGGCCGTGATAAGCGACTTCACTTTACATTCAGGCTACAAGATCAACACGGCCAAGTCCAAAATCTTCCCATTGACTAGTGCCACCACTTGCCCCACAAACACGCATGGTCTTGCATGGGCTCCTGATTACTTCAGATATTTAGGAATCCTAGTCTCTCGTGATAGCACCTCCCTGTATATAGACAACTACGAGGCCACTCTACAATCCATATACTCGAAACTTCAAATCTGGGCCAAACTCCCCATATCTCTTGCTGACCGTATAGCGGTACTCAAGATGACAGTACTCCCTAAGCTCCTTTATATTTTTTGTAACGTCCCCATATGGCCGGGCAGACCCTTCTTCGATAACCTTTGATCCATGGCTACTACTTTCGTTTGGAACTGGGGGGGGCAAGCAGAATTAGTTTTCCCAAGCTGGTCGAACCCTATGAAAAGGGAGGGTTTGCGGCCCCCGACTTCGAACTATACTATTATGTAGCACAGGCACATTATGCAAAATGTTGGCAAGACCTTTCGGATAAGGCACCACACATACCTATCGAGCGACACTCAGTCCGCCCAACAGACCTGCAATCCATTATTTTTACGAAAAGGTATAGAGACGATTGCAAGTTTGACCCCACCTCCTGTACAATCGCAGCATGGGCTGCAATCAGCAAACGACTCCAGATAGATAACCCCTATGATTCTCAGGCCCCCCTCTGGAACTTCCCAGGCATCACACCCACGTACGACATTGGTATCCAGAAAAGTTGGCTCCCAGATTATGAGCTTACAATGAAAACCATGTTCCCAAATGGTAAATTCGCGACCCCTGAGGAATTTGCAGAATCGGTTGATGGAAACCAACTGATCACTCTTCAGTTCCACCGCATGAAAGCGGCGTTCAAGAAACGCTGGCCTACATTTCCAGATGAACCCCCCCGAACATGCATGTTATCAGTCATTGTATTCTCAGACGGGCACAGGGGTGTCCAAACTTTATAACATAGTCCAGACACATACGGAAACTCTAAACACCATAAAGACATTGTGGGAAAAGGACATGGGTACTACTATTGAAATATGGAAATGGACCAGATACTGTCTCCTATCTAAAAAGATCTCATTGAATGCAGGCCTGAGACTAATACAGTTCAAGATCCTGAATAAGCTACACTTCACCCCGGTAAAAATAGTGAAATTCTATGACACCTTACCTGACAATTGTCCAAAATGCCACGCCCCTGGCGCGAACTCCTTTCATATGTACTGGGCTTGCCCCCAAGTAGCGGAATTCTGGCGCATGGTGGCTAGTATCCTAGAGGAGATCACACAAATCCCTGCAAACCTCAACCCCCCGAAATACCTGTTCGGGTACATTAGAAAGGTCCCGGAAAAAATCAGGAGACTGTTCAATGTCGCATGCGCAGTCGCAAAGAAATGTATCCTCCAGAAATGGAAGAGCACACAGGCTCCAACTGTGGATCGGTTCCTTTCAGCATTGGTATATGTGAATGAATGCAAAGAAAGCTATGTGGAAATGGTACCCTCTCCATGTAAACCAAAGGACATTTGGGCACCATTTAGGACATATTTAACTGAAACCTCTTCCGACACAGAAAACTCTGACAATGACAGTGTGAAGGAAGTGTAACACTATACTGTTATCCAGATGGACTTTGCCGCCTTTTAGCTGCACTGTGTCTACATTTTACATAACTGCACGCGCCTGATGTATAGCATTAGTCTGAAAAGGATTGTGTGATTATGAAGTACAAAAGATATTTGTATCATGTTTATGAGAATTACAGCGAGTGTACTGTGACATGCAACCAAAAATAAAGTTTAAAAAAAAAAAAAACTTTATACATGTTTCCAGGTTTGGAATCAAGTAAACCTCAGGCTCCCATGACTGAAATTCCACCACCTCTGGAGTTTTAATTTTTATATATTTCCCTTCTTGCCAAATTCCCACGTTATGTACCCACTTAGTATGATAAATAAGTTCAGGAGCTATATATGGGATGCACAACAAAAATCCAATTTCCATTCTTTCCAAATTCACATATAGTGGCATTGCATTGCCCATTTCAAATGCAGCTTTCACCTGTATTGTATCAATTTCCCTTTTAGTTACTCTTTCCATCATTTGATGAACAATATCTTGTGAAACAAAATATAACGGTAATGCCCTTGAATTAATTGGGAAATTGCAGTTTGGACCTCCCTCATGTAATTTGTCAACAATCTATCAACAGGATTTATTACATTCATAATTTCATTCAATATTCGGTCATGCTTAATTATTAGTTTGGTACTATGTTGTATGATTTCAGCCTGTTGATTTAGAAATACCACAGTTTCATTAACAAATTTTACTTGTTCTTCCAATCCACCTCTAATTCCATCCAAGGTCTTTTGGATCATTTCTAGATCATAGTTCAATAGTTGTGCTTTGGCACTCAATAGGCCTCATTACGAGTCAGCCGGTCCCGAAAGAACGGTGGTGGTAAATCCGCCACCACCGTTGTTTTCGGACCGGCTGATTAAGAGTCCTGCAGGCGGGAGGTGTCACTCCCGCCAGGTCTGACCTGGCGGGTTTAACACCACCCGCCTGCAGGCAGACATGGAAACACCGGCACCATTACAGCATGGTGCCGGTGTTTCCACTTCCCCATTCCCATGGAGTCCTATTGGACTCCATGGGAATAAGAATAATTCTTCCAAAAGAACATGAGTAATTTGTTCGCTCCTATTGGACTCCATGGGAATGGGGATTAACAGAATTCCGCCTCTGGAATTACCGGGTCACTGAGGTTGTAATGCCCCGGTGATTTCGGCAATCACGGAGGCGGAATGGTAATACGAGTCCGGCGGTAACCTGCTGGAATTTCCGGCACGGTTACCGCCGGACTCGTAATGAGGTCCAATGTCCCTACTGAAATAGCATTAGCTGTTGACATCGTAGTACCTATCACAGCTCCAATAATAGACATTACCAAGGAGACCACAAGCATTACTGCTCCTCTCTTTCCCCTCCCTTTCTTTATATCTGCTGAATTCACAAATGTCTTTTCTAATTGCATTAACATATCTCTTTTTGTCTGCTTAGCGTCCTCTTTTCTTAATTCTAGCCACTCTTTAGTCTGATCGGTTACGATCCCAGTTTTGTAAAACATTTTTCCATCAAACCATCAGGATTCATGGGTATATATATATTCTGGAATATCATCCTTCTATTGCCCATAATAAACCCAGGCGCTTCTTCCACTGCAATGCCAAATGCTGGTCCGGGCTCAATAATAACTTGTGCTTCCATTGCTTTAAGATTCCCTGCAATCATCAGAACTGTGAACCATGTCGCTTGCGCCATCATCAATGACATCCATCTTATAGACTTGGTCTTTGCCCCGCCCGGGGCTTTTTGGAATTTCCTCCCACGGACTCTAGGACTCTGTCATCTCTCGTGTCCTCTGGTCCTGCGACCTCCGACCTCAAAAGATATATTAATTGTTCTAAATCAAATAGAAAACAGACAGATTAAGTACATAGCACAAAACCGATTTCACCCTTTTTACCATGAAAAAAGAATATATATAGTTCAAAATATTCCGTTTTCTTCCGCTGAAACTAAGCACATGTTAGAGAGAAAACAAACATATACACAGGGCACCATTATACATCAAAATATATTTCAACATTGTACCATAATAATTCAATCTGCTTCAGCCCCTTATATTAATGTTTATCACCTATGGTATTTTCATTTACCTCTATAATAAGGACCAGAACTATTTTTTTTCTTTCTATGATGTGGGATGCTATGAACACAGCCACTGTGTCTTCTCTTTCATGTCTTCAGGGCACTTAAGCTGTTTCTACTTGCTCAAGTCTCCTGATTTCATGTTTGGGATGACAGTGCTTGATTTGGTTAACATGAACAAATTGCTCTGTTACCGTTTCACCCTCTGTCTTTAATATTTTGTAAACTACTGGAGACACCTTATCCACAATGTGAAAAGGCCCTTTCCAGGCTACCAGAAATTTAGAATTTTTTTGTTTACCTTTTCCAAAATGAAATTTATATACTTGAACCCCCACGTTATATTCTTTCACAGACGTCTTTCTATCATAATATGATTTTGCACTGTCAGCAGCTCTTTCCAAATTTCGCTGCACAAATGCGAATGCATGTTGTAAATGCTTCCTCAGTTCTTCCACATATTCATGAACTGTAGATGCACTTAACAGTGTCTGTTCATGTGTCCTGTATAATAAATGTTGTGGCAGTACCATCTTCCTACCTGTCAACACCTAATGAGGGCTGATAGCTGTTGCTTTGGCAGGAGTCGATCTGATTGCCATCAAAACCAGGGGTAATCGTAAATCCCAGCTGGAACCTGCCTCCGCTAAAAACTTCTTTAATAGCTCCACAGCAGACCTGTTGTAACGTTCAATACTCCCAGAAGAGGCGGGTCGGTACGCAATATGCAGTTTCCTTTTCACCCCCAGTATCTGCCACACTTTACTCATTAAAGCGCTTGTAAAATGACTTCCTCTGTCTGACTCTATTCTTTGTGGTAACCCAAATCTTGAAATGATATGATTCACCAGTAATGTAGCTGCGGTTTGTGCACTACAGTCTGGTGCAGGAATACACTCTATCCATTTCGACATCAAACAAACCACGCTCAAAATATAACGGTTCCCCCTACTCAACCTTTTTACAGGCCCTACATAGTCAATTTGCAAATCTGACCATGGAATGGTTAAGCCTCTTTTCATCAGTGGAGCTCTATGCATTGGTGAAGCGGTTTTAAATTGGGCACATACTAGGCACCCCCTAGGATATAATTCCACATCCAGGACATATGTGGCCAGTAAGCATAATCTTTCAGTATCTCTAAAGTCTTTTGTGCACCTCTGTGTACTGCAGTTATTGCATCATGTGCATGATGTAGCATCAACCCTCTGAATGAAAGGGGTACCACCCACTGTTTTTGTCCTGTTATGGATTTCCTGTGAAATGTGAGTCCATCCTGTAGTTTAATTCGTTTTTTATTCTTTAATAATACCCTCAACTCCTCTTTTCCTGTACAATCATTCTCAGTTAAAGGATTTTGTTCGGGATACATCAAATGATTATAATAGATCCCCAATATTGGATCATCTTTTTGCACCTTAATCAAATCTTGATCTGGTTTATCATAACTCCATTGCACTAATGGTTGTTCTACCTCCTTTGGAGCCTTAGAGCGTGTAACTGCATCTATCTGTATTTCACCAATTAACTGTTCAATGGGTAGCAACTCTCCCATCACAGCCCCAATTTTGGCTAAATGATCTGCTTTATCATTTCCCTCCTTATTTTCTCCTGGAGTTTTTGAATGTCCACGAATTTTCCTCCAGTATATTGTTAAATCATTCTCTGACACTAATTTGTCTATAGCCTGTATCATTTTTCCATGTTTGAGGGGCTTTTTATTATATGTAAGCATGCCTCTTGTTTTCCAGCCAAGTAGATACTCTACAAAGCTATTTTGTGCATAATCAGAATCAGTCACCAGGACAATTTCACTGAATTTATTATCAACTGCAGTAGTAATTGCTTTATAAATGGCTGCCAACTCCACTATCTGACTACTCCTAGCCCCAATTCTTATCCCTATACTAGAAATGCCTTCACATTTCAACCAGACATTTCCTACTCCTGATACCAACTGTTTATTACTGTCATTTTCGATGTGAAAGGCACAACCGTCAACATATACAGTTGGTAAATTCTTGCATGTCTTCATCAAAAGCTTTGTGTGGTGATTGTTCAAACACCTGCAAACTAGACTCCACCTCTACTTCGTCTGATACACATTCAGCTGCACAGTAATGTAATCCGCTAATCCTTGAGCAACTGGGCTCTTTTTATTTTGTCCATACCTCACTTCCACAGGAAAGCCTAGCAATGCCAATGTCCATGAAGTAATTCTGGACTGTGCTAGGTTGCCTGACCTAATCCTTTTACTCTGTAAAACTGCAATGGTTGATGATTTGTCTCAATGATTACCTTTTCTGCTTGAACAATAGGGCAGAAATGCTGCAACGCCCAAACAGTGGTCAAAATGGCCTTTTCACATACACTGAATTTGATTTCAACTTGAGAAAATGCCTTACTTGCATAAGCAATGGTTTTGTGGTTCAAATCATGTTTTTGGGATGACACTGCGGACATACAATGTTCAGTGAAACTTACTTCTATAAAGAAATCTCTGTTTTGTATGGGATACGCTAAACACAGTGCCTTTATGAGACATTCCTTCAATTTAGCAACTGCCTCAGATTGCTCCTTTTCCCATTTCCAGGGCGTATTCAGCTTCAATAGTTTAGTTAAAGGTTGAGTCATTTCAGCATAATTTTCAATAAATATCCTGTTATATCCTGTCATTCATAATAAGCTTTTTAAACTTTTCACATTTCTAGGATCTTTCAATGTATGTATGGCCTGCACCTTTTTCTTTTGTGGATTTAACCCATGTTCAGTTACTTCATGGCCTAGGAAATTCACCCTTTTCTTGCACCATTGTGCTTTCTGTCAAGGTACTTTGGCACCCGCCTTTTGCAATTGGCCAAGTACATGTCTAATTTCATCAAAATGGCTTTTTAATTTTTCATTTTTTATCAGAACATCATCCACTTAAACTATAGTTCCTATTTCCGCTACATCAGGCATAACCTTTCTCAAAAATATGCCAAATTCGCTCCCACTATTGACGTACCCGAATGGTGTTCTAGCCCATGCGTATTGCGTTTTATCAAATGAAAATGAAAACAAATTCTGAATATCCTCTGCCAGTGGCACACACCAATATCCAGATGTGAGATCTAAGGTAGTAAATACCTTTGAGCCATGCACCTGAGCAAGGCCTTGATCAATGAATGGCAGTGGCCATCTGAACACTGGCACTCTTTTATTTAACTCTCTCAAGTCTGCACACAGACGCCATTAGCCATTTGGCTTTAACACACCCAAAATAGGAGTGTTGGAGGTGCGAATGGGTTTAATAATTCCCATAGACTCTAAGCATGCCACTGGTAATCGATATTGGCGCACAAATACTGGATTTCTACCACACCCCTCTGGTAATGTGACAACATGTAAATTAGTTAGGCCGCAATCATATGCATCTTTGGCAAAAACATCTTTAAATTCCATAAATATTTTTCTCAATTCATTTTTATACTCTTCGCTATCACTTGCATCTGCTAACAAAATCTGCTCCTCCACCATTTTTGAAAATTCTGGGAAATCCTCCAGTGGAGGAATCTCTGTGCTTTCTTCTAACTGTGTGGCTGTATCTCTCTGTAAAGCTGCCACTTTTAAATATTTTGGCATATCATCTTCCACTTCAATGTGCTGATTTTCTGTTTCATTTTCATTTAAGTCAAATACTATACAGTTCTCTTGGTGACAGCACACTGTCTCATTGGAATCATACGGGTACACAGATTGAATTTTAAAGATGCCTTTGGGTTGAGAATCCAGATATTCTGGCAACACATCCTGTGCATCTACCTATCTCTCAGGAATATTTCCAATCACCATGTTATTGAAATCTGTGGTATAATGTGATTTTTGTATGGCCATTCCTAATAAAGAATTATCTTCTAAATGATTATCCTGACATCCTTTATTATTCACCATAATTTTGAGAGATCCTTCTCCAACATCTATCAATGGGGCGTATTCATAATCCAGGCCTTGCTGTTTCATGGATTCATTCAAGCACACAAATGCATCAGAATATTTCATTTGCTGTGCATTCTTGCACTTTAGCGTTATAGCAACCTGCCTGGTGAATGCAGGAATAATAATATCCTTCTTCACCTGTAATTCAATTGCATATGGTACCGATTGTGCACAATGATAAGCCTTTCTCTTACCTTCAAATTCAGGTGCAGATCCACCTAGCCGGGACTATATTTTTTGGTTAAGGAAATCTAACACCATACAAATTCTGTGCATGATATCATTGCCCATGTAAAAATCCTTTTGTGTTACACTCACTATCCACACATTGTGGTATATGGTTTTCGTCCAATGTTAATCTTTAGCATGCATCTTCCTGCAATTCGATTTTCAAAATCTGGGTTGTCCAAACCAGAGACATATTGATTTTTAATTCTAAATGTTGGGATCTCCTCTCTCTCCATTATTTTCTGCAGTAATTTCTCATTAATAAAGCTCCTTTGCTGTTCAAGCACCAAAATAGCTTTTATCACTCTAGAATGGTCATTTATACCAATGTGAATCCATGGCTGCTTATCTTCCATGTGTATTTCAGCAAGGGTGGTAATGTGTTTTCCTGTGTCTGTTTTAGGAATAGTATTCTGTTTGTGTTTCTTCTCTTTTAAATAGAAGCACAATGTGTGTTAATATATTTCAGTTTGCCATTTCTTCCTGGAATCCAAATAAATCTGCACAGATTGTTTTTCTTTTTCATTTTGCATTTTATCCTGACACATCAAAATGACAGTGACACTAGGCACACAGCTATTCTGTAGGTATACCTCCACTGCATCATTCGTTTTAGCAACGGTATGGCATTCACTTACACTTCCTGTTTCATTCTATGTTTTCCTATCTTTATGTCAACCTCAGTGACACCCACGATAGGCACCTCCTCACCATTAAAGTTATGTACTGGGCCTTCACTCTGCTTCAATGTTATCTGGTTCGGTGGCGATCTCCTTTCATTGATACTTTTTACCAATTCTTGGGACATAGTTGTGGCCTGTGCACCTGTGTCAATCATGGCAAAAGTATTGCATTTTTCGTCCACAGTAATGCGAGTATAATATCTGTCTTCAACTTCCTCTAACACACACAAAAAGTGTGAATTTTTACTAATTTCAGGATTCACTTTTCTCAGACCTTTTTCACTTTTGGCTAAGCACATTGGTAAATGAAAAGACATTTTTCCCTCCTTTTTGTCCATTTTCGTTTGAGAAACCTCACTCATCTCCCCATATTCAGAGGTCCTTTGGCGTGTGGCCACTGTTCGCCCTTCCATCCGGGGATCATCAGAGTTCACACTACAATTCTCCAACTGAATATGCGTATAAACATTACTTGATAATTTGTCATTTTCTAATTCTGTGCACTTGTGGATGTTTGGCATGGTACAAATCTTTTTAACTTCCTCAAAAATCTGTGGCTCAAAGAACTCTTCAGGTGAATTGATCTGTACCTTCATTTTGAGTGCTTATTCCTTCTGCCTGTATTTTGTTAGTGTTTTGATTGTCTAGGGAGCGTGTTCTAACATCCCCGCTTACTCCCTGTTCAATTGTATTACCCATACATGAGTTGTCTTTCTTAAATCTGTCCCTTTGTTCTTTTGGAATTTCATGTTTTCCTTTTTCATTTGTGCAAATCTCCAACGTTTGATTTAACTCCAGGTTAAACCAGACTTCTTTTTTAGATGTATTTGCAATTCCTGTCACATGTTTATTTGCAGGTAGTTTCATTTTTAAATCATTAAGCATCTCAGAGTCATTATGCAAAACCAAATCAGTGTTCTGACTTGAGTGTCGTGTAGACCGATGAGACCTCCGTCCCCAAGTGACGCACAGGGGAACTAAATAGAAACCCGCTGTACGACCTTTGAGACCACAGGTGAGAGATGTCTTCTCGGATCCACGGAGCCTCTAGGAACACCGATGCTGCTGTCAAGAGGGAATGAGGTTAAGCACCAGGCAAGCACAATACAATAAGGAAAACAAGTAACTAAAGTGTCTTACCTATCTGGTGTAATGGAGACCCAGGTGACCTAGTAGGGAGGTTCGAGGCTCATTAGATGCGGCGGTCCCTGGAATGGTAGAACCGCAGGTTCAGCGTGGATGAAGAGTAGCCACCTGTGGGAGTCAGGGCTGGACTTGAATCCCCAGTAGGGAAAAGGCGTAGAAGATCAGCAAGGTACCAAGGGATGATCCAAAGACAAGTCGAGGTGCAGTCCAAATATCCGGCAACAGGTAAAGAGTTCCAAGCAAAAGTACCAAGGGGTGTCCGAGGGAGTCCGTGATAGATTTCCGTGGTCAAGGTAAACAAGGAGCAAGTTGTAACGCCAAACAGTGTCCGAAGCCAGCTGAGAAGCAATGAGCGTTCTGTCTCTCAGTACTTTATACTGATCGCCCCTGGGTCACGTGACTTCTCTGGATCATGTGACGTCCACCAAGATCACATGGGGAACGCCGTAGTGTATCACGTGACTGGCGTGAGGACGTGAGGCCGCCCTTTCTGCTATACGTTCTCCAAGGCAGTTGCCAATGCAGAAAGGGTTGCAATCGAGTCCGTACACTGGTACGGAGTTTTCGGTTCTGTGGGTTCACCGAATCACTTGAGCCTCGAAGCTTGGGAGGAGGTGTTGGGGGAATGTGGGCAGTGTTCTGATGTGTCGTGGCCTGGTGTGCAGAGGATCGCCTAACATAGCCCCCCCCCAACGGCCCACGACCCCGTGGGCAGGACGGATGATCCCTATGGAAGCGGGCAACCAACCGCGGGGCGTTCAAATCAGACGCGGAAACCCACGAACGCTCCTCCGGGCCGTAACCCGTCCAATCCACCAGATACTGGAGTCTACCCCTAAACCACCTAGAACCCAAAATGGCCGACACCTCAAAAACGTCGGGAGAGGTCAAGGACACCGGCGCAACAGGGGTACGAAGACGGACTGAGTCGGGACAGGGTTTGAGGAGGGAGACATGAAACACAGGATGGATACGCCAAGAGCTGGGGAGTACTAAACGGAAAGCCACCGGATTAACAACCTGTGAGATCACATACGGACCGACAAAGCGAGGCAGCAACTTCCGGCAACCCACTAGTCGAAGATGCCGGGAAGATAAC
Source organism: Ambystoma mexicanum (assembly GCF_040938575.1). NCBI lineage: Eukaryota > Metazoa > Chordata > Amphibia > Caudata > Ambystomatidae > Ambystoma > Ambystoma mexicanum. The sequence goes on along the minus strand of NC_090932.1, from coordinate 601,589,745 downwards.
CAGACCCTAGAACCCACCACCAGAGGGGGAGCAGCACGACGCTTGCCATCCACACGGGCCTTCATGGAGGCCTTTGCTTCAGTGAGATGAACCACTGTACTTGCATGAATAGCCGAAAGATCCCTAAGACATGTCGTGGCCGCAGGATTCAAAGAACCAGAGGCATCAGGGACCGGCAAAACCTTGGGATGTTGACCATAGAGGGCGTAAAAAGGAGAATAACCAGTAGCTGAATGAGCCGCGTTGTTATACGCGAACTCCGCAAGCCGCAAAACGGCCAACCAAGAGGACTGATGTTGCAATATGAGGCAACGAAGGTATTGTTCCATCGATTGATTCGTCCTTTCGGTCTGGCCATCGGTCTCCGGATGATAGGCCGAAGAATACCTCGTATCGATGCCCAACAGTTTCGTCAAGGAACTCCAAAACCGAGAGGTGAACTGTGAACCTCGATCGGAAACAATGACCGAAGGGAGGCCGAATAACATAAACACATGTTCAAAAAACAAGTCCGCCAAGACAGGGGCCGAAGGGATACCCCTACAAGGAACAAAACGGGCCATTTTAGTGAACGTGTCCACCACTACCCAGACGGTGTCAAAGCCTTTGGACTTGGGGAGATCGGTAACGAAATCCATTGTTAACGTATGCCAGGGCCTGGGAGGTACCGGAAGTGGAAGCAACAATCCAACCGGTCGACCCCTTTGATGTTTAGCCTGAGCACATACCGCACAAGATCTGACATAACACTCTACATCGCGCTTCATAGAAGGCCACCAACACCAACGCTTGAGAAGATCTAAAGTGCGCTCTTGTCCGGGATGGGCATTAAAGGGAGCGTCATGAGACCACTCAAGGGCTAGGTTACGTGTATCAGGTGTAGGAAGAAACAGGCGTTCATGTACGAAAGGTAGACCATCAGAATATACAGGATCCCATTCTCGCAACTGGTCAGAATGATTGCTAGTCCAGGACCGGACCGAATCTAATAGTGACAATGAGGGTGTACAGAGACAAATCACATGGCTTTTACCGAGAACAGTGTCGGGGAATGTAGGCAACTGGACCCCACCCGGAGAACGTGACAAGGCATCCGCCTTCCCATGTGAAGTGCCAGGACGGTGCATGATATGGAAATCAAAGGCGGAAAAGAAAAGATGCCATCGGACCTGTCTGCTATTGATGCATTTCAAAGAAGCCAGATCCTGTAGGTTCCGATGATCGGAGTATACCGTGACGGGATGTCTAGCCCCCAGAAGATGATGACGCCAGACACGGAAAGCATCCATGACAGCCAAGAGTTCTTTCTCCGTGACGGTATAATGAGACTCAGTACTGGAAAACTTACGGGAATGATATGCAACTGGATGTAATTTGCCTGTATTTGGACATGTTTGTGATAATACCGCACCGAGGGCAAAGGAAGAGGCATCCGCCTCAACTATGAACGGAAGATCAGGATTAGGATGTTGGAGTACCGGTGCGGTAGTAAAGGCGGTTTTCAAAGCCTCAAAAGCCTCCTGCTGTTCTCTCTGCCATTGATAAGATACCTGAGGACTAGTCAGGGCCGTAAGCGGGGCTACAATTGTGGAAAAGGAAGAAATGAAACGTCTGTAAAAGTTGGCGAACCCTAAAAAAGCCTGCAAGGATTTGAGTGTACGAGGTACTGGCCAATCTAATACTGCTTTGACCTTAGATTCATTCATGGATAACGCCCCAGGGGTGATGTGAAAACCCAAAAACTCGACAGTTGTCTTATGGAACTGACATTTCTCAGGTTTGGCAAACAAGGAATGTTCTCTCAAACGGGTCAATATTTCTCGGACATGGATCACGTGTTCATCAAGGTCACGAGAAAAGATTAGGATATCGTCCAAGTACACAACCATATATACATCCAATATATCCCTGAATATGTCGTTCATGAATCGTTGGAAAGTGGCCGGGGCGTTACATAGGCCAAAGGGCATGACCAGATATTCGTACAAGCCATACCGAGTGCAGAAAGCGGTCTTCCACTCGTCTCCCTCGCGGACGCGTACTAAGTTGTATGCGCCGCGTAGGTCGAGCTTAGTGAAAACGGAAGCGTGTGTTAAATGGTCTAGAAGTGGAGTGATTAACGGGATGGGATACCTATCCTTTTTAGTGATAGCGTTAAGACGCCGATAATCTACACAAGGGCGTAAATCCCCCTCCTTCTTAGGTACAAAGAAGATAGGACTTGCCGCGGGTGAAGTGGAGGGGCGGATGTGTCCTAGTCGCAGGGCGTTCTGTACATAGTCTTTCAACGCCAGTTCCTCCGAAGGGGACAAAGAATAGATCCTGCCCGAAGGAATATTGGAATCGGGAAGCAGTTCGATTGGGCAGTCATATGGTCTGTGTGGAGGGAGTACCTCAGACGAGCCCCGGTCGAACACTGACTCGAATTCTCTGTATTCTGGCGGAATCCCAGATACCAACCCCCCAACAGTATGTGTATGCACAAGCTCCGGATCGTCGACAGTCAGTGCGAGTTGGGCTAAGGCCCCCAAGGCCCGGGAAGGTGTGTCAGGGGCTTGATGGACCGGAAGACAATAATTCTGACAGATATCAGACTCAAAGACTACAGTACCTGACTGCCAATTGATCAACGGATTATGTTCATGTAACCATGGAATCCCTAGGATGATGCCGAATTGGGGTGTGGTGATCAAATCAAAACTCAGGGTTTCGGTGTGTACTTCTTGTATGGTTAACAAGAGGGGTGCGGTTTGCTGTTTGACAGGACCAGAAACCAGTGCAGAGCCGTCCACGGCTTGGACATGTTCCGGTCGTGTTTTCACCACTAAAGGTAGGTTGAGGGAATGGGCCAAATCAATATCTATGTAATTACCAGTGGCACCTGAATCAATAATGATATTGACTGCATGAAGAAGGCCTGTAGAGGGACATAGGGTAGCCTTTACAGAAATGGGTTGAACACGAGTAAAGGCAAGGGAGGTACCCGGAGAAGATGACGGAACACTCGACCTGTTCTCCGGTTCTAAGGTCGAGCCGTCCGAAAAACCTGACTCTTCCTGGGCCGTCGAGGACACTCTTTCACGAAATGTCCAGTGGTACCACAATAAAAGCATGCATTATCCACCCTTCTACGTTCTCTCTCAGATGTTGTAATAGGACTACGTAACCCTCCCACTTGCATAGGTTCTTCGGTACTGGAAGCAGGAGTGCCAACAAGAGTGGGAGAGGAAGTGGCCCCCAATTCAGCTCTACGCTCCGATCGTCGTGCATCTACCTGCAAGACCAGATCAACCAATTCCTGATACTGAGTAGGCATAGAAGGGATCACTGCTAGTGCATCTTTCATGGTGTTACTCAACCCCCTATAGAAAACCACCGCCCTCTTGTTTTCTGGCCATGATGTTTCCGCAACTAGCTGATTGAATCGGGTGATGTAATCTATCAGAGACCTTTTACCCTGAGTCAATTCCAACAACTCCAAATCCCTAGACTGTACCTTGTGTCGGGTATCGAATACTCGGGCCATTTCTAGGACCAGCAAATCAAAGTCGTAGAGAACTGGGCTGTTGTTCTCTAACAGGGGATTAGCCCAAGCGGCTGCTGTTCCGGCCAAATGGGAAAGGGCGAAGGCAGCTTTAGCAGTGGTGGTGGAAAAAGCCAAAGGTCTGCATAGGAAATGTAACTTGCACTGATTAATAAAGGTTCTGAAGTTCTTGGGATCCCCTTGATAGCGTTCAGGAGCCGCTAGGGGGGAAGGGGTTGGAAGTATCATCGGAGTTGGGACTACAGGAGCAATAACAGGAGAGGGCGTAGTGGAGGAGCTGGCATCGCCAAACTCAGGGTCTGCAGGAAGGGAATGTTGAACACTTTGTATGGAATCTAACCTTTGATGGATCACAGCGTTTGCGGCGGCCATATCTGCCCTTAATATTGTAATTGCCTGAACCAAAGCAGCTATGGGTTCATCCGTGGATCCCTGCATCGTCTGACACGACTATACGGCTTCTCAGTCTGTTCTGACTTGAGTGTCGTGTAGACCGATGAGACCTCCGTCCCCAAGTGACGCACAGGGGAACTAAATAGAAACCCGCTGTACGACCTTTGAGACCACAGGTGAGAGATGTCTTCTCGGATCCACGGAGCCTCTAGGAACACCGATGCTGCTGTCAAGAGGGAATGAGGTTAAGCACCAGGCAAGCACAATACAATAAGGAAAACAAGTAACTAAAGTGTCTTACCTATCTGGTGTAATGGAGACCCAGGTGACCTAGTAGGGAGGTTCGAGGCTCATTAGATGCGGCGGTCCCTGGAATGGTAGAACCGCAGGTTCAGCGTGGATGAAGAGTAGCCACCTGTGGGAGTCAGGGCTGGACTTGAATCCCCAGTAGGGAAAAGGCGTAGAAGATCAGCAAGGTACCAAGGGATGATCCAAAGACAAGTCGAGGTGCAGTCCAAATATCCGGCAACAGGTAAAGAGTTCCAAGCAAAAGTACCAAGGGGTGTCCGAGGGAGTCCGTGATAGATTTCCGTGGTCAAGGTAAACAAGGAGCAAGTTGTAACGCCAAACAGTGTCCGAAGCCAGCTGAGAAGCAATGAGCGTTCTGTCTCTCAGTACTTTATACTGATCGCCCCTGGGTCACGTGACTTCTCTGGATCATGTGACGTCCACCAAGATCACATGGGGAACGCCGTAGTGTATCACGTGACTGGCGTGAGGACGTGAGGCCGCCCTTTCTGCTATACGTTCTCCAAGGCAGTTGCCAATGCAGAAAGGGTTGCAATCGAGTCCGTACACTGGTACGGAGTTTTCGGTTCTGTGGGTTCACCGAATCACTTGAGCCTCGAAGCTTGGGAGGAGGTGTTGGGGGAATGTGGGCAGTGTTCTGATGTGTCGTGGCCTGGTGTGCAGAGGATCGCCTAACAATCAGGGCAATCTGTCTTTTTAGTAGCATTGCAGGTATCATGAATATTTAGTCACTTATTATCAGAAACCACCCGGTCATTGCTATGGCCTTCTGCCCCCTCCTTTGATGACTGTTTTTGAACTGTGCATAGTTTTTCTGTTTGTTCAGCCAACATTTTCACTTGGTCCACTGACACTGAAATCTTTCCATCTCTCTAGAATCTTCTCTCTGCGGCCTAGGTCGATATTGGTTGTTTTCCCCCTGATTGAATCTATTCTGATATCTCTCAGGAGAGTGATTTCTATTTGGGTTTTTTCTGAACTCTTGATTCATGTGGGGCAGGGAGCGGTGTGCACCTATCCTTTGGTTGTATTCCCGTGGTGGTGTGATTCATTGTATTGACGTGGGGCATAATTCATGCTCTGCCTAATATCCTGTCTCTCATTTTGTGAGGATTGTCCCCTATGCTGATTCCCATTTTCAGTAAATCGATCCACATATCGGGGTCTATCCTGATTACCATAGATCATGGTGTTGGAGTCAAATCTGCTCTGTGTCCCAATGTCTGGTAGGGACCATTATTTCTTTGGTCCTGGCCTTGTCTCTGATTATTGTTCATACCTGACATATCAGGCCGATATCCTGCCTGGGGTCTGTCTCCTAAGTACCTAGGGCTAATGTAGCTCTCCTTATTACTAGGATCATGTGATTGAAACATCGGTGCAGAGAGTGGCAACCTCTGTTAATTACCTCTTTGTTCAGGTGTCACAATATTCTTGCCTGGACTTTGAGCAGACTCAAGTGACATTTTAGCTGACCTGATCTCCATCACTGTTACTGAGGATTCTTTAGATTTTGGTCTAGTGTCTTTCATTTTATCACTCTCTCTACCCTGACAATATAGCACTTCATATAGTTTTGTACTTTGGTGCACAATCCACTCAAGGGACGTGTCACGATCAAATTTGCGGACTAACTGTGATATGATGTCTTTCTGCAACCCATAGAAGTAGGCAGTTTTAAACTCATTGGAATTGGGGTCAAAAGATACATCAAAGCGAGAAAAGGCTCTTTTTAAGTCTTACAAAAACTGGCGAGGAGACGTATTAGGCCCAGCCGTAATTGTGTAAGCAACTTTCTTCGCCTCCTGTAATGATTGGAATGGAGAAAAATTATGTCTAATATCTTTTTCAAACTCTGCCCATGTCATGTTCTGCTGTTCATTTAATCCGCTAATGATACTGGCTGTGGGAGTGTCTAGAGTTAAATGAAAGTATTGTCTGTATTGTTCTTTAGGTATCTGGAGGGCTTTAAATATATCATGCACCGCTTCTAAGTGGTCCTCTATACAACATTCTCCTCCTTTTTTAAATGGTTTGATCAGAGCCTTGATTGATTTCATTATTTTAATAGGGCTACTCTTTCTATGCTTGGAATTGTACTACTTTGTGATTCAACCCTTGTTGCAGGCGTATAGGATTGGTGGCGGCCCCCAATGGGTGTGTCAAATCCCCCAAGAGCGCTGCAACCAAGTTCAGCCATCGGCCCAGCCACTGGGGCACTAGCTCTCTGTGTAGAAATATAATTCACCTCAACTCCATTGAATGTAGTGCCCTGTTGTTTGTCCTGGGACCTGGAAATGCATATTTGCTGTTCCAAATCCCTGCACTTTTTAAGGAGCCTATCTGCCTCCTTACGCAAATAATTGTTTTCATCACTCATCGTATTAATCACACTTTGCATATCGCTCATTTGCATTTGGCATTCATTGAATTCTTTGTCTCTTTTGTCTCTTTCTTGAAACATTATAACTATCTCTTGTTCAGCATTTTGAAGATCACTTTCTTTTTCAAAATGTTCTTTTTGTAAAATCTGCATTTCCAAAATAACCTCATCTTTATCTTATCTAATATGATCTACCAACCCTTTCAAGTGTTTTAATTCTTGCTCACTATCCTCAAACTGTTTCTTTCTTTGGGACAATTGAATGTCAAGATCTTTACATTTTGACTGCATGTCCTTTTGACATACCTCTAGTTCTGCTCTTAATTTTTCCTCTTGTTCACTAGCTCCATCCAGTTCAATTTTTAATCTGCTAATCACCTTGGCATCATTTTCTTGTATTCGCAGGGACCTGTTTAAAATTACCCATGTCTTGGCACATAACCGTATCAGACAATCTTTCTCTGCATGTTTATCAGCAGCATTTAACAATCTCAAGAGACAGACCTGGATTATGCTACCTTCTGCAAAGATGCTGTCCAATGATTCTTTCTGCACTTCACCATAGATGCGGTCATGCACTCTGGCATTATTTGATGACCATGTCCCATGTGCATATAGCTTTGCCTCCAGATATTGCACTAACTCTGGGAATGTGGCCTCTATTTGAGAAATACTGAAATTCACTTCTAGTGTCACATTGCTCTCATAAAATGGGTTCCCTTTAATGCACATATGGTAGTGTGAGACACACTTGCCACGCCCAGTAGGTGCTCTACAGCCACTTTCCTGGCCAACACACCATTATATGTAAGATATTTTGTCTTATTGGGGTGCATTTGGGGTTTGGTGGTATTTTCTTACCGTAAAATATTGGTGGTAATTTGGTGGTAAATTAGTCTTGCATTTAGATTGGGTTTTTGGCCTCATATTATTTTAGTGACCATACCTTGTTAGCTTATATTGGTGGTCATTTTAGTGGTATTTTGTTTTGTGGTATTTAGTGATGACCATGGTTTTCGTCCTTATATTATAACCCCATCATAAAACAAAACCTTCCTTTCTATTAGAATGCCTCCCTGTGGTCTATAGAGAGCCTTGGACCTATGCACTGTTATAACCCAATAATTTTATATAGAGCACCATCTACAGTATGTGGCTGGTATCATTGGCTTATCTACATCCAGTAATATATGTGCCCTTAGGTATTACTGGCTCATGGACGTCCAGTAATCTATATATTATATCAGATTCCTTCCAATCAGCATGCAAGGAAGGCACACAAACCTTTGCTTATTTGTTACTTGACTTGCATTGGTAACTTGGCAAATGCACTACTGCACTAATATGAGCCTCCCCTTTAGACCTTGTCTATTGAACATGATTCACAGAAGCATGAATGACACAAACCCACATTTGTTTTCTTAGGTACTCATTATATTGAATTACATATACATGTCATCAAATCTTACCATGGTTATTTACAGCAGTCTCTGGAATACAAAAAGAAAACAAAGCAGAACAGGCAGGTCTATTTGAAATGTAGATTAATATTCCCACATCCATACCAAAATAAACATGCAGTGATTTTCTAATCTTTCTACACTATAAATTGTAGCCAAACATACGACGTTCAAAAGATCCTCACTTGGCACATATATATTTTACCAAGATTAGAGTTTCTTGGAAGTTCTTGACACAACCTTGCTCCACTTGCAAAGGCAGGCCCAGTCAGCGCGGAATGCTTCTGTAAATCTTGTGTGTGTGGGGAGCGTCGGCGAGATATCTTCTCTAAGCTAGCGCTCTGTAACCCCTTGGAACTCCGTCTGTCTTCACAGCCCAGTCTCCACTAACTCCTCTCTGCAAGTGTTGCCATTAGCAAAACTCGGAGCCTTCCCACTTTTATACGTGGCATATCTGCCTATAACTCTTCCCTAATCAGGTCAACAAGAATTCATACTGTATCAACTCTCATGTTCCAAACAATGAGAGTTTCAGAACAGAATAATTGTATCTCTTTGGTTTCCTGCTGACTCTCCCCTCTGCTCTCCACAAGCTAACACAGAAGAAAAAGAAAAAAAAATGCCAGTGTGCATTTAAAAAACGAATTACAGCAGTGCCACCAAAATATGTATTTTCACCTCATTTTGCACATAAGACTACATAATAATGTCTAGGAAGTTAGAATTAGTGTTTAGTAATGTTAATTAAGTTAGTCCGTTATGTGTATTCTAATGTAGTTTCCATGCAAGAGGCATCCAAAAAAAATGGTGCACTTCATTATTTGATCTAGCAGCTCTAAGCTTTTCTGAGCGTGCATTTCTCTCTGCAGTTTCAAGTTGGGCATGGCTGTGTTGTAAATCCTGTACTTTGCATGCCACCAACAACACCTTTACATGTCATGGCAAACATCTATATATATGTGTGCCATATTACTACTGGCAACAACATGCCACTAAATTTTGTAATAAAAATGTCATTGCAATTTGGTAAAATATATATATTCTTACACTCCTCATGGGTGATGGGCACGTCAAGAGCCAGACGTGCCTCCTCAGAGAGTTTCCAGTACCTCCACATTGACCAGGTATGCTGCCCCATCCCCATCCACACTGTAAGGAACTCATGGTGGCAACAGTAAAGACAGACACATGAGATCACAGTTCAAGGGTGTTTATTGAACAATAAATGCAAGGTTGCAACGCCGAAACTAAACCTAAATCTAAGATGAAAACAAGCGTGGACCATCAAATGAAAATAAAGCAGTCCTAGTGGCGGCGTTTCAAAATAAAAAGGGCCTATACTAAGAAACCTATTGCCAAACCTTACAATGAATACAAAAAGGCTGTGGGATAGTTTTCAAGGAAAGAAAGAAAGAAGTGTTCTCAAATAATATGTCACGGTGCGGTAGCTTGGGTCTCCCTTCCCCATGTTTTGAGCACAGGGTAAAGTGGGATCTTGGAGCACAGGACACACTCGAGCTTTCCGAGCACTAGTCGACAGTTCTGTTCCAGTCTATCTGAAGTTTCGATGACCAAATCGTTTCCCTTGAAATTCTCTTGCCTTCGAGGGCCTGACGTATTCAAATAAAAAAAGAACCTTCGTCACAATAAAAGCTTGCTTCCTGGTTTTACTTAAAGTGAGGATTCTTCACCCCTGGATACCCCTCTTCCGGGTGCTGACTCTTCTTTACTTTCAGCCTTCCTCCTCTGGGTTCACTATGGCTTGTCCTTTCACTTACAAATCTTAATGTCTTTTTAAACAGTTCCAGTGAACATCCCTCGGCTCAGTTCACCTTGTGTTCAACAAGGTTGTTCAACAGTGTGTTGACACTGTTTCTTGGGACTTTAAACTTTTCCCTCTTTTCATCAGCATCCCTCTTCCAGGTTTACTCTTGCCAACTTCACCTTTACATTTACTTTCAATGTTTACGGGATTCACTTCCCTTGCTTTCTCATGTGGCGGGATTCACTTCCCTTGCTTTCTTTATAGTTCTTAGGTCAAAGGCTTTCGACTGTACAGGGATTTTGCTTGACCTCCTCTATGACCACTTTGACCTATTTTGGCGACTTTCCTATGGCCTTCTGGTATCTGGAGTTTTACTGAAACAGGGATGGACCAGGGTTTCTCGGAACAGCACCCACATGGTGCCGCTCCCCATATGCGGCTGGTTTCCCCCTTTCCAATCTTGCAGTTCTTTGAACTTCTTTCGTTCTGCCACTTTGCGATGCTCATTCATCATAGCCCAGTTCTTATCGGTTCTCCCCTCGACTCACCGGCTGTGACGAACCGCTTGGCTTTCCTTGTAACTAGAGTCAAGGCCAGTACCACGGTAGTAGGAGTCTCCCTTGCTCTGGCTATCAGCGTCAATACGTTGCGTGTACACTTAGGCTATTGTCCTCTGTGTTACGATTCCTTCTGTGGAGGTTTTGCAAGGTTTTGTAGAAAAGGGCAAAGTCGTCTCTCTCCTCGCCAGCCTCTTGATATTTGCTGCCTTTCTCCTCCTCTTGAATTTACGAGACATTATTGGTTTAGCAGCATACGCCACTTCCCTATCGGCCAGCTCTTGGAATTCGATCGGCTTACCTTCAATCAACCCCAGTAGCGCCTTCTTTTGGGTGTCACTATATTCATTTATTTTCCAGGCACTTTGGTTGACCTTCCACCTCAAGTAGCACAAGCCTAAGAGTCCCTACCATGCGTGACAGAGTTTCACCCTGCATGTACACTTTAAATGCCTCCCAAGCCCTGGATCTCAGTGGCACAGAACCTAAAATGCGAGTAAAGAACTCAATTGTGTCATGCATGGGCGACGTCAGGACTGGATCAAGTGACACAGAAGGAGGCATTCTCCACATAGGCAAAAGCCTGGCTGTCTGCCCCATCGCAAGGGACGTTACAACTGGGGAATGGCCCAAGAGTGTGCACTGGAGGATAATGCAACTAGGGACCACCAACATTACAGTCTGCTGTAAGGAGCCATTGGTTTTTTCTTTACATTGAGTCATGGACCATCGAGTAATATGTATACTCCCCCCCCCCCTGGATGGGACCCCCTCCATACATCCACCAGATGAAGATGAGAGATAATCTGCAATAATGCATTTGCAGCTGCCTTTAGCCACCCCGGGGCATCTGATGTACATTCCATGATGACATCCAGGATAGTATTAAAGTCTCAACCCCAAATTTTAGGGACCTCCGCGGCTCTAACAAGAATATTATAGTTGCCAGTAAAAATCAGGGTCGTCAATGTTCGGCCCATAGGTGTCGACCAATCCAATCGGCATGCATGCCATATTACCCCTTATAATCACATACCTCTCATTGGAATCACTGTTACTGCTGGTGACCGAAATGCAACAGAGGAGTGTATGAAGATCATTACCCTTCAAGCTTGAGAGTATTCAATATAGAACCTCTGCTGCCCCAACTTTCTGGCACAAGCCATGTGGACCGTACCCAGTGCATGTGTTTCCTGCAGCATGAGGACTTTAGGCCCATGCCTCTCCAGATATGCAAGCACAGGGGCGCTGTTGCGCACGACCGAAGATGGCAGCCTAATTTCAAGCTTTGTAGCCTGGGAACATCGCATGGATTAATATTGACGTTATAAGGTGCACAGAAGAACGAAACTGAGCTGCCCTCCTCACGATATGCCCCCTCCTTCATCAGTAAAGTTTGGGCCCTGGCGGGCTCACCGTTCCGTCTCTTGGCTTCCACCCCACTGCGTATCTACTTTTGCCACCGACTTGATTTGCTCCTCCCGCCCATCTCCTGCGGCACTGTTGCCTGGCTGGCGGAGGCCACGCGACAGCAGATGGTCAATCTCCGATCAAATTGCCATTGGGCCAACTTCACCCAGAGGTGGTCAGACCCCCTTGAATCCAACGATGCCAGCTCCCTGTAAACCGGACTTGCCTCGGCCCAGAAGGCCTGTAACACGTGGTTGCCGTGCCGTGAAGATGGAGTCGCTGGCGCAATCATCAATAAGCGGTCACGAAGGGCTACATTTTCCCCACTCCAGAGCTTAGTCTACTGGATCTGCTGTGTCAGGTGTGTACTGGTCCCGATGCCCGCATCCCTCCTGATTGTGCATGACGGACGCTGCGGTGAGTGACTGCTGCCCCCCAGGTGACTCTTACTCAATTTTGGAACAGCGCTGAGGAGAGGTGCCCACCATACTCTACCGCTCTTCTGCTGTGGCCTGTGGGTGCACCCTGGGGGCTTGCTGACCCCCCAGAGTTGATATCATCTGCCTGTGGCACTGCATCCCCCATTTTGCCCACTTGGCATGTTACCTTTCCTGACACTAAGCTATATACACTACAGTGCCCTTACACACTACACAACACGTTGGAGTGTTGAACTGCTATAACTGTAGAGTGGCCCTGGCTCTCATACCTTCCACTTTCGTGCTTCATTGTGGTGATCCCCACTAAACACAGTCCCAAGTCCACTGCTACTCTACATTTTATCCCCTGCTGCCTTGATCTAACTCTATGTTGCATCGACATGACGAAGAGAGCGGGGAAGAAAAGGAGCTCAATTAATATGTATGCCAAGGCTGTACCCAGGGGTGCGGAGGGGGTGGATGGTGCTGCAGGGGCTCCCCCAATGCCAGACGAACCCAGCGAAATACAGCACATGATGGAATATATGTGAGAGGGGTTCACAGCTATAAACACCCAACTAGACCACATGAGCGGCACGATTAGCTCCATAAAGTCCTGTATGGAGAAAACTGATGTCTGCATTTCAAAGGTTGAGACCAGAGTGGCACAGCCGAGGATGAGGTCATTGCACTCAAAGCAGATGTTACCGTGCTCTCAAGACAGGTGCAATCCACCAGCAAAAAGAATGATGACTTGGAGTCTCGCTCCAGGCGTAATAACCTGCACATAATAGGTATTCCGGAGGGAAACATTGATGGCTCCATGGAAGATTTTGTGGAACACACTCTACTATTCCTGATGGATACCCCTAAATTATCACCACAGTTTGCAATAGAACTTGCCCATCGCACGCTCGCCCCTAATCCTAAACCCAGGCCCCCCCGACCCATAATTGCCCGGGTACTCAATTACCAGGACATAGACGCACTGCTCCAGGTGGCGAGAGCCAAAGGTGAATTACTATTGGGCTCCAGCAGGGTCCACCTGTAACTCGACTTTTCAATTGCTGTGCAGTAAGAGCCCAAGTCCTACATGGCCACAAAAAAGTAGGCTTTGAGACTTGGGGGTTAAATATGCAATTCTATACCCTGCTAAATTGAGGATCGAACAGGGGGGGGTATACTTCTTCACCATCCCCGAAGAGGCCATGAGATTCCTCGATGGCCACTTCCCAGGATAGGCTTGACCTACATGGCCGTGATGCTGTGCTGCCCTGATCATCTGGCCCCTCTTGTGACACGGACTATGGTCAAACTGTATTGTGTACTGATACTGCGGTCCTCCAGATGGGGCCGACAACACTCTCTAGTTCTAATGAAATGTACTTTGGAAACGTGCACCTGTGATTTGTTTCATATTTGTAATGTTAGCCATGTTGATACCTGGGCTACTGTCGGAGGATAGCCCCCCATGTGATGCCGCAAATGTTATTGGTGTAACGCTCACCTGATTCCCACGGAGGCGCAGGTCTGGCTTCGAGTGCTGATGCTTCTTCAATGGTGAAGCGCAGAACTCTGAAGATGGACAGGAAGGGCCCTCTACTCTGGCTTCTCCGGCTCGCAGGAATATTCCCCTGTGTGTGAAAAGGGAGTATTACCTACTGACTGAGTTATGCTCAAGCCTTCCACTCTCTTCCAACCCTCCACGATACCCTTCCACGATTCCCCGTGAAGTCTCACCTTAGGGTCTGAAAGGATGAGCTCTCCATCCTGCTTCTGACGCAGGGGCGCGTTGAACCCAGTTAATTCACTGGATTGAGGTTGGATGGGAGTTCAGGTAAGCTTGATTATACTGGTAAGGCGCTGTAAAAGTTCTGTTGTAAGTTCAAAAGTTCAAGCTTTAAATAATAATGTTCATTGTCTTTTTTCAGGTGATGAATGAAGATTCCTTTGGAGACTTCTTGCAACAAAGCGCTGATGTTGATGTCTTTTCCCCATAGGGGCCGGGGTTCGGAATGCCGGAGATATGGCGCCGACCCGAAGTTAAACGTGCAGTTCCAGTAAAGATCTGGTAAGTCCTAGATGAGCGCTCAGGTAATGTTTTTGCATTCGCTCATCTAATGTCTTTGTCTTTTTTCCCCATAGGGGCCGGGGTCCTGCTTGGAAGCAGCAAGACCCGAAATGAAATGGGAATGACCCAACAGGTAAGTCTTAGAAGGAAACTGAGCTTTTCCTATTCCCTTCCTTCTCTCACCTCTTATTCTTGTCTTTTTCTCTAGGCTCTGGGAAGTGGCTGTGTATCCGGATGATCGCTGCTGAAGATGGAGGAACCCAGGAAAGGTGAGTGAAATGCAGCGCTGCAGCGATCGTAACGAAATGCTTTTAAAAATGATGTCTTCCCTTTCAGGATCGTCGGTGATGTCTCCGTGGTGCAGATTAGCTGGTAGGTCTCTTGTCTCCCTTTGCAGGTGACCCAGGATGCTAACGGGCGTGGCTGAAGTCTAGATGCAGGAGCTGACACGGTGAGCGTCCAACTGCGAGGAGCAGAACAACGCGAAGCGTGAGTTGCTGATCGGGTGTGGTTTAAATAGCTTTGGAAGAAGTTCCAAGTGTGTATCCTTCCTCCGATCAGGTATGTATCCTTCCCTGACCACACCCGGGTGGAAAGTAGTCCCACAGGTAAAGTAGTTCCTATTCAGGCCTCAAGAGGGCCTGGATGTGGCAGCATGGTCTGCATCAGGTAAGTGCACATTAAAACACTTGAACACATGTCTAGCTTTATGAGCCTGGCGCCTAAGGTGCCAGGACAGAGGTCCAACATGAGCCTGGCGCCTAAGGCGCCAGGACTGAGTCCAAAGGGCCCCAGCTTGGGCCCGCTGGCACTCCCCTGGGGGAAATGATGCCTGCCTCTAGGGTTGCTGGGTCGGACCTGGCTCCTTGGAGGTAGGCATCATGACAATTGGGTTGTTGGGGCAGGGGTATTCATTCCTCTGATTGGGAGAGGGGTGGAGTTGTTAGTTTTGGGGTGGTTTTGGAAAATGTGCTTGACGTGTGTTATTTCTAGCGGAAGGCAGTGCTCTGTGGTGATAGTCCCAACAAAATGCTCTGTACTTATACGATTTGGGCACATGCCCTACCCTCATGACGGCTGAGACCCTGCGGTGTGTATGTAGGAATGTGCGGGGATTGGGTAACCTAGTGAAAATGCAGAAACTCCAACTATATGTTCAGCGACACAAAGCTCATGCCTATTTCTACAAGAAACTCATGCCTTAAGAGAAGGATGCGAGAGGTTTGCTAAGAACTGGGGTGCGCAACGGTACTACACAACATACTCTACCCAATGCTGAGGAGTTATGACCCTCATCCACAAGTCGATTCAATACATGGTGTACAATGAAATGGTACACCTGGACCCCCTCAGGGGATATGTTTTACTGTACTGTGTGCTACAGGGTCAAGAAATAGTGCTGTTAACCGTATATGGTCAAAACATTGATGATCCTGAATTTTATGCACAGGTCATGGACCTATTGGTGTTATGATACGAGAATTTATGACGAATCTGGGGGTTGTGGATTCCTGGAGACTGCTTAACCCAACATCATTCCACGGTACACGACTTCCACTCGTGCATCGATATGTGGCTAGTGTCAGATGCTCTGGTTGGATGCCTTAATGAGACTACCATTCTGCCCAGGACTTTTTCCGCCCACTCCCAATCACTCTGTCACTCACACTAGGAAATGCACAGGGGGGAGGCACCCGTGGAGGCTTAAACCCCAAGCATTACTAGACTCTGTGTTCGAGGCTGCAATGGGGGAGTATATAGAGGAATACTTCGAGGTTAACACAGGCTCCATCAGCACGTATACAACTTTATGGGAAGCCTTTAAGGCATACATTTGTTGTTTGGCCTTGGGTAAAGAATCTGGGATAGTCAAGTCGATACGGCGGGATTTGCAAGTCAGCGAAAATACTCTATGTCAAGGGTGAACTTCATAAATTCCGATCTCACGCCAATATGGAACTGAAGTTCCTGGATCGCCCTGTCCTGGCACGGAAATATGGCAAGAGCGAGCACCTTCATCAATGCCTCCTTTAAATCAAGCACAGTACCCACCAACTTAAAGGACGCCTGGGTACTCCCCCTGTTAAAGAAACCAACATTAGACCCAACTAACCCATCCAACTATAGGCCAATCACAACGGTGCCCGTCTTACTAAAAAATCCTAGATAGGGCAGCATACTTGCAGATACAGCAACACCTTGAATCAAACAACCTACTAGGACTAAGGCAATCGGGTTTTAGACTCAAGCATGGGACAGAAACAGTACTCATCGACCTAAAAACACAAATCCAAACGCTGAAGGACAAGGGAAAAGTAGCACTGCTTCTCCTCCTTGACCTTTCAGCGGCTTTTGACTTGGTAAATCATGACATCCTTTGCAAACACCTATCAACTGCTGCATACTTTTCTGACCAAGCCAACGCTTGGATTAAGTCCTTTCTCAATAACAGATCTATGAGGGTCTTTGCACCATCAGCATCTGCCCTACCTACTCCAGTCACGTACGGGGTCCCGCAGGGATCCTGCATATCTCCTACACTCTATAATGTGTTCACCAAGCCCCTTTTTGATAGACTTGATGATCTGGGAGTCTGATATACTAACTACGCTGATGACACCCAGATACTTGTACCTATCACCGGTGATCACATTACAGACAGTAAAACCCTCAACAACATCTATAGCATAATACAAGCCTGGATGGCGACGCATGGATTGTGCTTAAATGATGATAAAACCTGCTGCTCCTTCTAGGATACCCATCTAAACTAAACAAACTAGGAACTATCTTCAACTCATTTAACATAGATGGCAACTCAATCAAAGTCGCTAAAGCAGTGAAAACACTTGGGTTCTACATCGACTCTAACATTAAACAGACAAACCAATGCTATGGCATCATCTACAGCCCACACATGCAAACTCATTACGGCCTGCAGCCCCTACCTCACAACACCGAACTGTATCACATTAGCCAGAGCATTAGTACCATCGAAGCTAGACTATTGCAACACATTATATCTCGGCACTACACAACTGAACCTCAATAAATTGCAATTCATGCAAAATAATGCAGTCAGAGCAGCATTCAATGTATCAAGCAACCAACATATCTCTGCAGCCAGACAAGCCATAAACTGGCTCAACATTAAGCAAAGAATTGATCTTAAAACACTGTCCCTTACACATAAATGCTTATCCAACGAAGCACCCATTTACCTCTCCAGCAACATTAACCGACCGGCCACCACTAGACCCACTATATCAGCCCAAGCACACTGCGTCATTATCCCTTGCTTTAAGCAACAACGCGCAGGAGGGATTTGTTTCCCTGTCCTAGCAGCCAAAAAATGGAACGCTCTACCCACCCCCTTGAGGGAGGAACCGGCATTCCTGCTCTTCAGTAAAAAGGCAAAAACATGGCTGAGAGAGAAAGACCCCCCTAGGGATACATAAACTCGCTGTATATATGTAGCCCATTGTGTATATATGTAAAGCTAGATAGTGACTACCACAAACCCCCGCTATGATCCAACAACAGACTTATCCCATTGTTGTAAGTACTCAATATGGTCTGCACACTGTCAATTCTGTTTGCCTTATATATGTCTCTATTATTGCATGTATGTATATATATATATATATATATATCATGTTTTAAATGCCTGTATGTATTACTTTATCATATATGAACAGCGCCCAGATGCCTGAGGGCTGGGTCTTTTTTTTGCGCTCTGCAAACAAATAAACTCAAACTGCTGGCCAAAATCATGCGGCAGGCGGGAAGCAACCACCACATCCCACTAGTGCGAGACAACCTCGGGGTGCTGGTGCACACACCGCCTGAAATAGAGTATTCTGCTCCTTTTTTGAAACTCTCTACGCTAATAAAGACACAGCATCCATCCCTGCCATCGAAGCATTTCTCGATACCCTGCTGCTATCTGTGCTATCCCGTGAAGCTAGGAAAACTCTTGAGAGCCCCATGTCAGCAGAGGAGATTTCCCGTGCCATTGAGGCCCTTCCCTATGGCCGGGCCCCCAGCCCTAATGGACTGACCATTGAATTTTATAAACATTTCAAAGCCGGACTAGTACCCCAACTGGTTGCCCTATGGGAGGAATCTTGTTCACGGTGAGTATTCCCTCCACACTGAGGGAAGCAGTAATCACTGTACTGTTGAAACCTGGTAAACCATCTGAGAAGTGTGGACCTTACCGTCCGCTATCACTAATCAACTCCGATGTTAAAATATACTCCGCTGTTGGGCAAAGTTCACACTCACTATGGCGGGGCGAGTATCGCTTCTTAAAATGGTCATTCTCCCCAAATTGCTGTATTACTTTTTAAATATATCACTGTGGCTGGGGACTTCATTCTTTAAGACGTTGAAAGCTGCGATTGACAACTTTATGTGGCATGTAGGGGCTGTTCAGCTAAAATGGGATACTCTTACTAGACCATATAGCCTGGCGGGCCTTGCAGCCCCCAACTTGGGAAGTACTGGATTGCAGCCCAGGTGGACTATGCAGCCTACTGGTTCGATGAGCATGCCCCCCACCTGCATGTCAAGCTTGAGTGACATGCAGCCGGTACTCGCGATGTACGTACGCTTGCTGGTCCTACCCCCGCTATGGAGAGACCCTGGGATTTTTGACCCCGTTAGCGTGACAGCTCTGGCGTGAGGTAAAATATGGAAACTGCTAGACACCCCCTGCCCATTTCATGGCAACCTTCTGCTATGTTATGTTATGTTACTTTGTTAGGATGATAAGGAGTATGAGGCGGGTGTTAGTATGAGAACAGCTATACCGAATGTGTCATAGTATTGCTGTGTTTTAGTTGAGTGGTGGTGTATAGGAGAGAGTAAGCATGGTGGTGTGATATGGTGGTTTTCAGTAAGGTTCTTTAGATCAAGCGCTCGTCTGTACTATCTATTCTATCTGTTTTATTCACTCTGTCCGTTGATTCAGCTTCGTCTGTTCATACATTTCGTCTGGTTCATCATTTAGTTTACTAGTCTTTCCATTCATTCCATCATTCGATCCTTCATCCACATAAACTACTCCATCCAATCTGTTGATTCATTTCATCCTTCCCATCTGTTTAGTGTGTTCTGTCTGTTCCATCCTTTTTATTCATTCGATCTGTTCCATGTGTTTTTTTCACTTCATCAGTTCCATCCGCTGCATCCGTTCTGTCCACTCCATCCATTCCTTCCACTCCATCCGTTCCATCCACTCCATTCGTTCCATCTACTCCATACACTCAATCCGTTCCATCCACTCCATCCGTTCCATTCACTCCATCCGTTCCATTCACTCCATCTATTCCAAGCACTCCATCCGTTCCAGGTACTCCCTCCATTCTATGCACTCCATCCGTTCTATGCGTTCCATGGACTCCATCTGATCTATGCATTTCATCCGTTTCATCCACTCCAACCCTTCCATCCACACCATCCGTTCCATCCATTCCATCCATTCTATACACTCTATTCATTCCATCCAATCTATCTGTTCCATCCGCTCTATCCGTTCCATCCACTCTATCCGTTCCATTCACTCTATCCATTCCATTCACTCTATCCGTTCCATCGACTCTATCCGTTTCATCCACTGCATCCGTTCCATCCACTCCATCCACTCCATCCACTCTATCTGTTCCATCCACTCTATCCGTTCCATCCACTCTATCTGTTCCATCCACTCCACCCACTCTATACGATCCACCCAATCCATCCGATCCATCCACTCCATCCATTCCATCTACTCCATCCATTCCATCCAGTCCATCAGTTCCCTCCACACCGTCTGTTCCATTCACTCCATCTGTTCCATCCACTCTGTCTGTTCCATCCACTTGGTTTGTTCCATCCGCTCTATTCGTTCCATCTGGTCTTTCCGTTCTATCCACTCCATCTGTTCTACCCACTTCACCTGTTCCATCTATTCCATCTACTCCATCTGTTCCATCCACTCCAGTCCACTCTGTTCGTTCCATCTGCTATATCCGTTCTATCCATTCCAACTTTTCGTTCAACTCCATCAGTTCCATCTATTCCATCTGTTCCATCCACTCCTTCTGTTCCATCCACACCTTCTGCTTCATCCACTCCATCTGTTCCATCCACTCTACCTGTTCCATTCACTTCATCTATTCCATCTACATCTGTTCCCTCCGCTCCATTTGTTTCATCAACTTCATCTGAACTGTCTACTGTATCCATTTTCATCCACTGCATTTCAGTCCATTTGATCTGTTCCATTTGTTAAAGCTACACATTTTTCCATTCGTTCAATCTGCTCGGTAGTATCCCCCGTTCAATCCACTCATCCGTTTTATCTATTCGACTCCTACCACCCGTTCAGTCTGTTCCGTCCATTCATTTGTTCCACCCACTCCATCCGTTCCACCAACTCCATCCGTTCCACCCACTCCATCCTTTCTAATCACTCTACGTGTTTCGTCTGTTCCATTTGCTCTGCTAGACAGTACGTTTACTCCGTTCCATCTGATTCGTCTGTTCCATCCACTTCATTCTTTTGTTTTGACAAGTAGACTTATCTCGCTAGCTCTTTGTTCCATCCTTTGCATTCACTCTATCCGTTTGATTCATTCTCTGCGTTCGATCCGCTCTGTCCGTTCTGTCAACTCCATCCGAGCCATCTACTCCCTCCGCCCAATTCAGTCACCTTTCCATCTGTTTCATTCCTTTGCACACTTTATCTGTCACTCCATCCTTTCCACGCGTTCGATCTACTTTTTTGTTTCGTTTACTTGGTCCGTAATATATCATTCAACCGTTTGTTACAATTAATCTATTCAGGATGCTTCTTTTAATCCCTTCTTCTTCCATTCTATCCAATTCTTCTTCTGTTTTGTCCACTTCTCCCATTCCAACCACTTCTTCCGTTCCAACCACTCCTTCCGTTCCAACCACTTCTTCCGTTCCATCCACTTCATTCACTCCATCTACTTCATCCTTCCATCCACTCCATCGGTTCCATCCACTTCATCCATTCCGTCCACTTCATCCATTCCATCCGCTTCATCCCTTCCATTCGATTCATCTGTTACACCTACTGCATCCGATGAATCCGCTGCATCAGTTTCATCCGCTGCATCCATTTCATCCAATGCATGTGTTTCACCCACTGCATCTACTTCATTCCTTTCATCCCCTTCATTCCTATTTAGGGGAAGAGCCACGTTTTCAGTAATTTGCAGAAAGACATGAGGTCCTTGGTGAGTCGGATGTGGGGTGGAAGTGAGTTCCACAGAGTTAGGGCCAGGGCTAAGAATGATGATCCACCTAACCTGTCTGAGTTGGTTTTTGGTATCACTAGGAGGCCGGCAGAGCTTGATCTTAGAGTGCGTGGTGGATGGTACAGTTTTAGTTTGTCCTGAAGATACTGAGGTCCGTTTTTATGCATTGCTCGGTGAGAAATGCACAAGGTTTTGAAGGTCACCCTTCGGGCAACCGGAACCCAGTGCAGAGTTTTGAGAGCTGGGGAGATGTGATCTCTTGGGCCAAGTGCAAGTAGCAGTTTAGCCGCAGCATTTTGTGCTCTTTGTAGTTTAGTCAGGTGGTACGCATGGACTCCAAGGTAGAGGGGGTAAGCATAGTCCAGTCTTGACATAACAATTGATTGGACCACGGAGAGTCTGTTGGGAAAGGAGAGGTATGGAAAAATGCGCCTAAGAATTTTGAGGTGGTAGTGGCAGGACTTAGAGACGTTGTTGACTTGGAGCGAGAGGGTTAGGTCAGAGTCGAGAGTGCATCCAAGGTTTTTTACTGAGTTTCAGGTTGTCAGGGAATTGCCCATGGAAGATGGCCAGGGTAGGGGGTGCAGAAGAAGTTTGGTGTTGCCACACACCATGATTTTAGTTTTGGAGGGGTTTAACAGGAGGTGGTTTGTGGTCATCCAGTGATCTATGTCAAGGAGGCAGGAAGCAAGGTTGAGGTTGAACAGGAGGGCTGATAGGCATGCTCCTTTTGGAACTCTGGTATTGACTGGTCGGGCGGGGGAAGCATAACAGGAGAGTAGGGTTATTTGGTCCCTATTGTTGAGGAAGTATGCTATCCATTTGAGAGCATTTCCATGGATTCCTAGGGAGTGGAGGTGGTTGAGGAGGATTGAGTGGTTGATTGTGTCAAAGGTGGCGGATAGGTCAAGAAAGATTAATGCAGCGCATCCCGCAGAATCTGCAGTGATATGGAACATCCTTGTGACATTCCCGAAGCTAAGCAAGAATACAGTGTAAGTGGGAGACAGATGGATATACCACTCTGAAAGAGGTCTACAATATGGGCTCCTTTATTGCATTACAGGATTTACAGGGCCCCCCATGGGCGCAACCCTTGCGATGGCTGCAATATGCTGGCCTACGTAGTGCGCTTGAGAGTAGTTGGTTGGGATTCCCTATACAGCCCCCAGATGAACCACTATTCAGCCTCATCATGGAGGGTACTTCAACTTGCGGCTATGTGGCCAGAATATACAACCAGCTGCAGACATCGGACAACAAACCCTTAGCTAAGCTATGCAACACCTGGACTAGAGATGTGGATACAGACATCACTGACGAGACCTGGGAGGCTATGTGTTTACAGACTCGCACTGTGTCCTTTAACTCCAAATTTTGTCTAATACATTTCAAACTCCTACAGGAGAGTTTACTACACTCCCACTAGACTACATCTCTTCTCACCTACTCACTCCCCCCTATGCCCGAGATGCCAATCGGAAGAGGCGGGGTACCTTCATATGCTATGGAACTGCCCTAGGCTGGGGGATTTCTGGGTGGGAGTTTGCAACACTATGACTACGATGCTGGACTGTACTATTGAACCTGACCCTATGGTCTGTTTATTCCATAAATTCAAGTCCCTCCATCAAGGCTTTCCTAGACTGGCTAGCCTCTGTATGCTGCTCGCTGTTCGATGTATACTGTTGCTGTGGTTGAAGCCTGCTTTCCCATCTGTAATGCACTGGCAGCAAACTGTGACATGGCCCTCTGATCAGGAAGAACTGTGGTCCTCACTGCAGCCGACATGCTGTAGGCCAATCGACATCTGGCCTCCTTTCCCCAACTACTTGCTGGCACTGAACGGTAATGAAACATAGTCTGAGTAACCAATAGACTGTCATTGATCTCTTCTTTGCACCAATTGGAAATATTACAGTTTATGTTTGGTCGATGTCGGCACCCCCTTTTGTTATACCGCTTGCTGCAACTGAAAATACACCAACTCATGGGGATTTATCGCACCAATTAACGCTGCTATTCTTACTTCTTGTTGTATGTGAAGCACACAATAAATAAAGGTTTGAAATCAAAAAAGTTATGCAAGCATCTTCCTGGCCTTGATCGGATTGTTCAGCCCACGCGCATTCTATGTGAGGAATGTAGTGGGCGTACTGTACCACTGTACTTTCAAATAAAGCATTCTAGCCACTCGAATTAATCAACATCTGCCACAGACCGATCATAACATATGTAGCCAATAACAAGATGTCTATCACAACTTTTAAACTTTCTCAATCCCATGCGCCTCCCCCCAACCTGCCCATCCTCCCCAACTCAATAGTGCTTTGCCCATACTTCCCACATTGAAATATCATATAGAACAATGCAAACTGCAACTCCACATTTACATTTTGGGTTGCCCTGGCCTTCACGATTAGATTTCATCGAGCCATATACAACATTTTCAAAAAACAGAGAACATCATAGTCACTTCACAGAGGTCGAGGGGATGGCAGGCAGACCCTGGCCTGGCCTACCTTCGCCACTGGTATCCTTAGTGGGCAGTGGAATTGACACCTTTATATATCACTGTGCCCCCGCAGGGCTCTTGAAGAAATGTGTGCGTACTCAATGTTGTATGAATAGTTTTGTGGGGAAGAGAATGGCATACGGGATCAGGCGATCTCGACACAGCTTCTTAATGGATTCATAGGATCTTCTGGCAGGTTGGACACTTGCTGAGAAATCCGGGTAAATGAACACCTTGCTCACCTTTTATTGTAATGACACCCGTTCTCTTGTGAGTTTCAGAACCTGATCTCTATCCCTGTAGTTTAATAGCCTCACTATTATTGTGCACAGGGGCGCCCCCGGCCTTGGGACTGGGATCAGTGCACAATGCGCCCTTTCCACCAGGAATTGGGCTGGAAAGTGTGCCTCACCAAGGATGTTTTTCAGAAAAATCTCAATCAACTGCTCCATAGCCCCGTTTGCCGCACTCTCAGGCACTCCTACAATGCGTATATTGTTTCTGCGTGAACGTGATTCTTGGTTCTCGCATTTCACCCACACTGTCGACGGTTCCTTTTTAAACAAGTAGATTTCCTGATTATTGCGTTCTACTTTATCATCAAGGTTGCTTATATGCTTTTCAGCAAAAGTTATTCTCCCGCTCTCCTTGTCTATTTTGGTCTTCAAGGAGCTAATGTTGACCATGTTATCGTCCAGCTTTGCATTGACCAATTGTCAAGATCTGAGGTCCACGTTGATTATGAATACCTCCATCCCCAAGCACCAGTCAGAGAGAAATCAAAGGACTCGCTGACCAGTTATTGAGGCCACAGGTGGCAGGAACAACAAACTCCGGGTCCCAGGTGATTGCAAGGGAAAACAGGCAAATCAAGAATAAACCAATTATTGCACTTTGACATAAATCTATACACAGGAATTGTAGAAGAACATACCAATAGGAAGACCGAAGAAAGGATAGATGTCACTTGTTCCCTCCTTGTGTCTATGAGATGTCATGATGAAGGCAGAATTCAATCAACAGAGGTTGTCGCCTGACATAGACAACAAAGAGAGGCCACCGTAGGGTAGTAGGGGGAGGTATTCTGATGGGGAGCAGGATAATTCAGAGGCAGGCCAATGCAAAAAGGTAGTGCCCAAAGGTATCAGAATCCAAAAATGCAAGAGCCAGAACAATACAATGTCAGTTTGCCAAGGTCAGAGCAGTTCAAATTTCCATCCAGTGCCAGACGCCAGAACCAAGGAAAAAACTAGTTTGAAGTCCAAAAAACGTAGCTAAGTCCAATATCCAGAAAATATCAAAAGCAGGAACAAAGGCCAAACACTGCTGAATAAACAACAGCTGAGAAGCGTAATGCGGCGTACCTGGATTCTGTTTATGCTTCCGGCTAGGTGTCACGTGAGCACGTGATCAGCGTGTGAGGAAAATCACGTGACATGAGAGGCAGCCCTGTGCTACAGAAGT
Organism: Ambystoma mexicanum; assembly: GCF_040938575.1. Classification (NCBI taxonomy): domain Eukaryota; kingdom Metazoa; phylum Chordata; class Amphibia; order Caudata; family Ambystomatidae; genus Ambystoma; species Ambystoma mexicanum. The sequence goes on along the minus strand of NC_090932.1, from coordinate 601,564,184 downwards.
TACGGGAGTGGGGAGGGGAGTCGCAGGGCTTGGAAAGAGAAAAGCTCCGCCCCCGCACACGTGATCGTGCTTTGTGTGCAATAGAAGCCATGGAAGCTGGCTGCCGACCCGTGCGCAGACGCCATGGCAGTTGCCAACGCGGCCATGGTTGCCAGCATGAAACTGCAGAGCCCCGGATAACTGCCCACCGAGGTACTAGGAGTTTCTTGGTGGCCAGTGGTTTCGGGCTGCGCCTGCACAGTGAGTGTGCCCGATCGCTAGAACAGGTTGGGAGGCGTGCAAGTAGGCTGGGCACAAAACGAGGTGAATGCATGACGCCAATGCAAAGCCACTTTGCATAGCAACTATGATGGGCTCCATGTTGGAGGGCACCTCTGGGCTGTTCCCACGGGTGTTGCTCGGATCATCAGCCGATATGTCCTTCGCTGGGGTGCTAGTAAAAGAGTGCATGGGACCTCGCTTCTTCCCAGCTCCCCTGGTCATGTGTGGGCCCTGGTCCGGCTTGCACGTACTCCGGACACTGGAATGAGCTGACTTCCACACAGAAAGGATAAATGTGGGTCTTCAGTGCACTGGATCAATCTACTACCCAGCTTAATCCTCCTTCACCAGGCCAGAAGCCAAAGCACGTGCCCCCCCTCTCCAGGCAGATCACAAACTTGCAGCACGGCCCCTCAAAGATCCATAGTCTAGCAACTGCACCACCAAAGGTCTGCTCCTAGAAACTTCACAGAGCGCACTCCACGCTTCCACCAGATGTTGTGCCTGTGGTGCAGCCTCCACATATACACTTGCCCACAGCAAGTCTCTCCATATATCAGGATTATGAAGCATCCATCAAGAGCGACCCATGCTCTAATCCAGCACCAGCCACTCTCCCCTGTGCCCTGCCCGCCTTCAGGATTGCTCACCAAACGCTATGCTTAGCCCCTCAAATGCTTCTCCGCTCCACACTGTCCTGAGGAGTGCGCCTGAGCCAGTCACAAGGACGCTAACCCCGCACTGACCACCCGTTCAGCTAGGCAGGCTGGGCACTCCTCCTCACCGCTCCATCGTCCACAGCCGAAACAGAAGGCCAGCCAACACTCTCCCCCAGTAAGCACCTGTACCGGGCAGGCTCTCTCCCCTCCTCTGAATCTCACTTCTGACTCCATTTGTGGCAATGACACACATGACACTGACTGCTGGTGGTCAAACAACTGGTCTTTATTGTTATACCTCTAGTCAATAGGGCTCGGATTACCATACATATGTTCCAGATCAAGAGCGTGGAGTCTCCCATTGTGTGAGTTTTCCCAATCTCCTTTGTACTTCCTAGACTAGGATTGGCCCGTGGTATTTATCCATATCCACTATGGCCAAAGATGGCCGCCATGGAGCACCACAGCCTTCTGTAAACCTTGAGTTTGCCTGATTGGCTGAGGTTTGCCTTAAACCATCCAATTGCAATCCGGCAGGCAAAAGCCGCCGCCAGCCAAAGGCCCACTCCTAATGCCCTGTCTGTGCCTGTACTGGCCTGGCTGGGTTTTGTGGGCCCCGTTACACTCTACAGTCAGCAATGTGTGCCTTGAGACTGTGTACCTCATTCATGCGCCCTTGGGCTATGGGATTCCCCCTTGGCTATTATGTGAGTGTTGGATGTGTGCTCTGGTTGCCTGCCACATCTCTCTTGACTCCATGCCTGGACCTATCCTGACAATCTCTCTAAATCTATCTCAGATGGCATTCTTCCCATTGCCACTGGGTCATAATCACTAACTTTGTTCACCCTCCTTTGCTCTCACGTTCACTGCCTACACTTCTGTACTGCTGTGCTTCATTACCTGTTGTCCAAAAGAAAAATCCAATGTAGGTGTGTGCACATCCTGCATTGTTTTGTTCTGCTAGTTAAAAATCAAATTTAGGTGTATGCACATCCTGCATTTTCTTGGGACTGCACTGATGGGTTACTCCCTTTGTTCTTTGTTCTAGTCTGGTTTCTTTTCCCTTAGCCTCTTCAGTTCCCATTGTTCTTCCCAGTCCTGTTTGTGTCTCCTTGTGCGCCTGCTTCCTCCTTGCCTACTTCCTTCCAAGTACCTCAGCTTCTCCGCCTGGTTTAGTGTACCTCACTCTGTGCCCCTCATTATGGTGCTTTCTAGCTCTACCATCTTCTCTAACTGCTTTTCTATTTCCTATTCTTCTCCTCTCACTATGTCTGGCAGGAGGAAACTCAAGAAGGACACACTGGGCTCCAACCCAGTCCCGCCTATTGCTGACACCTATGCCAGTGCTTCCACCAGAGAGACTCTCACAAACATCCTCTTTGTTGTTACTTCTCCCGACCCTAGGACTCTTCATATGGTCACTCTGCTCTCTCCTTACCATTCCTCACACATTAAAGGGGCACCCGAAGATGGCCGCCGACACCAGGTGACGTGTGTCGATGGCGCTCCTGTCCCCTCACCCTTTTCGCGAGGCTCCACCACCCCGTAGGCGTTGAGGAGCGGAGAAACTTGGTGGCCCGCACCTTCCCGCAACTTGTGGCGGCCGCGATCGTATCAGCGCCCAGCAGCAGAGGGGGAACGGTACCTTCCGAGCTTGGAGGCTGGCGGGCTCGGAGGGGCCTGCGGCGGCGGGCGGGAGAGGAGTCCCGCTCTTGTGCCCCCCAGGCGGAGGGAGGAGCAGTGCCTGTGCGGCGTCGGGGGACGGCTTACGGCTTGTGGCTCCTGTAGTGGTGCAAGCCCTTCCCCGTCATTCGGGCGGGCGCACCAGAACTGTTGGCACCCTTCGGGGGCAGCCGCGGTCGGTCAGACCCGGCTGGGAGAAGCGGGAGACTTGGCACCTGAAAGCGGCGGGGGGGTGGCGCTGGCCATCAGGAGTACGGTGAACTTGCGGATGGAGGATGTTCTAAGGGACAAAGGGGGTAGATACGTTGTGGTTAGAGGCAAAATTGCAGAAGAGATGTACACAATAGGGGTTATTTATGCGCCCAATAAAGGGCAGGATGATCCTAATGGGTGATCTAAATATTGCATGGGACAAGGCTAAGGATAGGTCGGGGCGATCTGAGAACCGGGGAGGGGGAGCGGTGGCCTCTGCGGAGCTGAGGGACATGGTGATGAGCATGGGGCTGAGAGATGTTTGGAGGGAACTAAGAGGGGACGCAGAGGGCTACACCTTCCTCTCTGAAGTCCACGGGACACAGTCCAGAATTGACTATATTTGGGTCTCAGCTAATTTAGTGGGCAAGGTCAAGGAGATAGAGGCGGGGCCCATGGGAATAGCTGAACACAAAACACTCACCATGCAGTTGGACCTGGGAGAGAAGAAGAGGGATTTGTGGGGTTGGAAGTACCCGGACTACCTGTTGAGGGATCCCTTGATAAGGGAGGAGCTAGAGGGCAAGATGAGAGAGTTCTTTGACAGGAATAAGAGAGGGGACACGGGTGAAGCTATAAAATGGGACGCATTTAAAGCCACGATGAGGGGAGAAATTATAGCAGCCAAGGCACAAAGACAGAAACAGTTACAGGTCCTGGAGTCCCTCCTGGAGCCAGAGTTCGAGGAGGCGAGAGGCAGTGTGGTGGCGAACCCCAGTAGATCTAATCAGAAGGGCTATAGGAGGGCGGTGGGGCAAATGGGGATCCTCTGCACCAAAAAAGCGGAAGGGGCTCTGCTTCTTGTGAGGCAAAAATTCTATGCAAAGGGGAATAAAGCGGACGCCCTGCTAGCCCGCCTCCTTCGGGGAGCTGCCGCAAGGAACACTATCATGGCACTTAACTCAGATTCGGGGGACAGGGTTACTCGAACGGAGGACGTTCTAGGAGTGATGGTGAAATGTTAAGAGTCCTTGTACACATCGCAGCACCCCTGCGACCAAGCTCAGGAGGAATTCCTGGAAAGGGTTAACTTGGGCAAAATTGTGGGGGAGGCGCAGATCGCAGAGCATAACGGAAGAGGAAGTGAGGGGGGTCATCCGGAAGTTGCCTGCAGGCAAGGCCCAGGGCCCCGACGGGTACTCCGCGTCTTTTTATAAGACTTTTGCCGGAGTGCTGGTACCGCAGTTGACGTACCTCTTCAATTCCTTTAAGGATAGCGGGCAGATCACCCCTTCCATGAAAGAGGCTAAAATCTCTTTAATCCTGAAAGCGGGCAAGGACCCTCTCGAACAATCCTCCTATAGGCCAATAGCGCTTATTAATGTAGACGCTAAAATATACACTAAAATCTTAGCGAACAGACTGGAGGGGCTTCTCCCGGATCTGATACATGAGGACCAGGCGGGATTTGTGAAGGGGAGGCAGACAGCGGACAATATCAGAAGGGTGGCCCATCTTGTGGAAAAGGCGGAAAAGACTAGTACCCCGGCGGCCCTTTCATCTTTAGACGCTGAAAAAGCGTTCGACCGGGTGGAATGGTTCTTCCTTTTCAAGACCATGGATAAAATGGGGCTAGGGGGCTCCTATCTACAGATGGTTAAGGTGAACTATGAGGGTCCTCGAGCGAGGGTGGTGGTCAATGGAACCCTTTCTAGGCTGTTCCATCTTCAAAGGGGCACAAAGCAAGGATGTCCCCTATCGCCCCTTCTTTATGCGATCTATCTGGAGCCCCTCCTGCAGGCAATTCGGGACTCGGAAGGTATACGGTGGATACCGTTTGGGGGTAGGCAACATAAAGTGGCGGCCTTCGCGGATGACATGCTCCTTGCCCTGACCAACCCCATAGAGTCAAGTAGGCAATGTAGGCTGTTGTTGGAGGACTTTGGGGAAGCATCCGGGCTGCGCATAAACATGCATAAATCCGAATTGATGGCCCTGACTTTGGAAAGGGAGAAGAGGGAGGCGCTGAGGGAGTCCACGCCTTTTGCCTGGTGCCCGGGGGGAATTACGTATTTGGGAGTGAGAATTACTCCGACCCTAAAGGGGTGGTACGGGGCGAACTTCCCCCCACTCTTGAAAAGAATTAAGAAAGATCTCCTTCAGTGGCGGAATCTTCAGATCTCCTGGTTAGAGGGATTGGAAGCTATAAAAATGGTCATCCTTCCGAGGTTGCTTTACCTCTTCCAGGCTGTCCCCCAAGCAGTCCGGGCCGGCTTCTTTAGGGAACTCCAGGTGTTGACGAATGAGTTTATATGGGAGGGGAAGAGGGCAAGGGTGAGTAGGCAGCTGCTTATGGCCCCGAGGAGCGGGGGTGGACTAGTGCTTCTCAATTTCCGTCAGTACTACGAGGCAACCCAGTTGAGGGTGATCAAGGAATGGCTGCGGGAGGGGGAGGGGATACACTGGGTGCAGATGGACAGGGCAGTTACGAGGCATGAGCTTAGGGAGGTTCTGTGGCTACCCAGACAACACCGGCCGGACCATATGTATCTGAGTTCCATTACCAAATTGGTCGCGGACAATTGGGACAGTCTGGTTCGACGTAAGGGCATCACAACATTCCCATCCCCCTTCACTCCTATCTTCAACAATAAAGACTTCACTCCTGGATTGGAAGGGGGGGCATTCAGGATCTGGCGGGAGGGTGGCTGTTGGTGGATACGAGACATGTTCATAGGTGGGGAGATCAATACTTTTGTGGATTGTAAAAGGGACTTCGCATTGGGGGAGGTGGAAAGGCTAAGATACTCTCAGTTGCAGCATTGGCTCCTGCACCCCACGAATAAGGAAGCGGCCACGAGACCGCTCACCTCTTTTGAAAAATTCTTGCCGACCAATGATGGGTCGAAGGGCCTCATCTCGCAACTTTATAAGATTCTTGATGGGGCAGTCCCAAGGCCACGGTGGGCGTTTATGGGAAGGTGGGAAGGTATAGTGGGCAGGGAATTGGGGCATTTGGAATGGGAACGGTTATGGAAGAAGATCCCTAAACTGGCGAGAACCTCGCAGATCCGAGAAACTTGGTACAAGATACTATATGGGTGGCATTATACCCCAGCTCGTCTTTGTAGGATCTACCCGGGATCATCGGGGAAATGTTGGAGGGGATGTGGCCAAGAGGGCACTGCGGAGCACATCTGGTGGGGTTGCCCAAAAATAGCCCCGTTCTGGGAAGACGTTAAACGGGCAATGGAACGAGTGTTTGGATCAGAGGGAAGCATACCCCCGGAATGGTCCCTATTAGGTCTGAGGCCAACAGCAGCAATGAAGGGTCCAAGGGGCGAGGAAAGAGCGAGGGTGATGCTCACCTTAGCGGCAATGACAATTATTGCTCAAAGAGGGAAACGTCCTGATGTTCCGCTGTTCCAAGAATGGCTGCGTAGAATTTGGGAGATGGTGGCGTTGGAATGGGCCTCATATGCAATTAATCACGCAATACAGAACTTTGTGGGGGAGGTCCTCAGTTTTCTTAGGGACGACTTCAGGATGGGCTGGTGTCCGCAACGTCTGAGGCTTTTGGACTTGGAATAATCCTATATGACCATCTAGAAGGGGCATTGAACAGCGCACTCTTGGGGACAGCACCAGAGGGGTGGGGGCGGAAAGGGAGGGGGGGGTTCTTTTGGGGGTTCTTTTGGGGTTTGTTGAAAACTTCAATAAAGAGAATTTAAAAAATAAAAAAAAATAAAAAAAGGTGGCACCCGCTGGGAGGTCCTTCTTGCCCTCTTCACCTCCAGGCTCATTATAAATGTCTATCGAAATGGTACCATCCTGGTACAAGGGCCTCAAGCCAACTTCCTACTTTTTCATAGGCTTCTTTCTAGCCTTATCAACTTTCCTCCTCACGGGTTCCCTGGCCAACTGTTTCTATCGCTGCCCTGGCTTTCTTGCCAGCTATGCCCACCTTCGCTACCTTGTCTCCTACTAACCACACCTCCTCTCTCACAACTGCTCCCTTATCGCTTTCAACTGTCCAGGCACCCTTGCCTACGCGCACTGCTCTGACAACCTTGTCAGCCTCCACCACCCTGGTTCCCTTGCCACCTATTGCTACCACATCTGTGGCTCCCGGGCCCTCTATGGCGGTTCCTACACTGGCTCCCTCGCCATCTACCAATGGCCTGGCTCCCCTGCCTACACTCCCATCACTGACAGCCTTGTCATCCTCGGCTCCTCTGCCTCCACCTACCTCTATCTCTCAGGCAATCTCGCTGCTTATTAGTGGGACCTCTATCCCCTGTGACCCCCTGTGACAATCAGGACAGGAGCCGGTATTGATGCAAGTGAGAACTTTATTCAGGTACTGTTAATGTTCAGGAACTAAACATTATAAAGGAAGGACCCCGGCTTCTGCACAGTTACTTCACTGTGGGTTCAAAGTCTGGGGTGTATACTCCTTGTGAGGCTTCTCCTACTCACTCGGGCTCGGATAGGCCCACCAGCTGCTTCCACACTCCTCTCCTTCTCCCTGCAACAAGCAACAGACATGTCATTAGGCCAGTCCCCTTTATATCCAGTCATAGGCTTGAAAGAGGGCCCATCAGGGATCAGACCTTTCCCCATCCCTCTGATTGGTTGAGACTCTGGGAGCCCTCCCTCTAGAAATAGAGCTGCCTTCCCCCTTCCTGTTCCCTTTTCCCTGTTGGTCGGACTAAGACCTCCCACCAAGCCCCCAGTCCCCTGGTTGCTGCCGCTGTACCCATGTGCACCACGGCGTGGGAGCCTCCTGTAGGCCCCGCCGACTGTGTATGGCGTCTTGTTTTCCCTACGCCCTAATCGCCGTGCGGGATGAGTGGGGCCTGTTGGCGTATCAGGTAAGGGGGAGAGTTGCCTGTGTCTTCTGGGGTTGGGTTGTGGGGTACCTATATCCCCTCTGACGTTGGGCGGCCGGTCCGTGCATTGTGCTTGGGTTTCCGAGGCCGGCCGCCGACCAACGTCGGAGGTGAATGTGCCGGCTCGCAGCCCATCTGTCCTTGGGCCCGGTTCTGCTCTGCCGCAGCGTCTGCGACCCAGACCACCCAGAGAGTGGCCGGCGCTGTGGCAGTGCAGGCGTCCCTGGCGATGGTGCTCGAACAGGAGTCTTCGGCACCCGACTACACCACCATGGCTCCTCCCCAGAGCCCCGCTCTTCTCTAGGTTCCGGCTCTGTACGGCACCTCCCTGCCACTTACACTTACACAGCACCCGGCTGCAACCCGACCCTGCAACCCCGGCACCCCATCCCCACACCCCCCTCGTAAATCTTTCAAAAACAGCAATCTGCTCCACGCTGCCACCCTTACCTCTCGCTCTGCTGTCAAGCACTCCTCTGATATCTGCAACCTCCTTAAACTGTTGGATCTCAATGTCCTATCCCTTACTAAGACATGGTCTAAGGAGAGCTCTGTCATGAGTTTTGACACACTTCTACCTGAAGGCTACAAGATTCTCTCTGAGCCCAGGCCCACTTTCTATCGGCCACCAGGCCATCCCACCCTCTTCCTCTCTGAATGGGCTGACCTGGCCTCTTCTCTCCTTTCCTCCTCCCAAATACTCCTGCTGGGGGATCTTAACATCCATCTTGATTCTCCTGACTCTTCAGGTCCTTTCCGCCACCTATGCGACTCTCTTTCTCTCTCCATTCTACCTCCATTCTACCTTCTGGCCCGACACACATCGCTGGACACACCTTGGATGCTCTTATCTTCACAGACATCTCTTTCTCTATACCTCACTACCTCACTCTCCTGGACTGATTATTCTCTTCTCACTTGAAGCTCTCTTCTCTAGCACGGGCACACCCTTCACTGCCTCCCGCCTTCAAGGTCATCCGACCCATGAAAAGAGCAACCATGGATACCTTTGCCTCCACCTCCAGCTACTCCCCTCCTTCAACTCCTGCAGCCAGAGGCGTTGCTAGGTGGGCTGAGGGGGCTATAGCCCTGAGTCTTTTTGTTATAGCCCCAGATAGAAGCTCAGGGACTACAACCAAAAAAGCTAGCTAGCCCCAAATCCTGCCAGTCCCAACATTAGCTTAGCCCATGATCTTTTCCAGACCTATCAACACGCTAGCCTGCGGCTGACTCCCACCCTGACACAGCCCTCTCAAACTTTCACCTTTCCATTTCCAACATTCTTGACATTCTTGCCACTGTCATGAGGGTCTGCCTGAAGCCTTCCAAAAAGTGCAATTCCTGGTACCTCATCGGGCTTGCTGCCCTTAAACGAAAAAGCAGACCAGTGGAACGAAAATGGGGATCTTCAGGCACACCATCTGACAAACTGCCCTTCTGCCTTCTTCAAAGGCAATATACACTCTGCATCCGCTCCAAGAAAAGAGTCTATATTCAAGCCTGCATTTCCGCGGCATCTAACAACACGTCTGAACTCTTCAAAGTCTGCAAGGAACTGGCTAATCCTACTGCAGCCTCTACTGCACCCACCCAGGCCCTTTGCTCGGCCCTGGCTGCTCATTTCACTGCCAAAACACAGGATATCCTGTCCTCTCTCTGGCCCACACCATTGCCTGCAGCCACATCTCTTGGGCCCCCCTCAGATACCCCCACCCCCCTGTCTTCATACCTCCCTCTCCTCTGTCACAACTGAGGAGGTCACTAGACAAATCCGGACCATGAAAGCCTCTTCCAAATAGGTTTACCCATGTCCTCCTAAAACCATCAAGGACAAAACTGATTCTCTTGCTCCAGTCTTGGCTGACCTCTGCAACCTCTCTTTCACCACTGGAGTGTTTCCCACTTCTCTCAAGCATTCTCTTGTGCACCCTCTGCTCAAAAAACCCTCTGCTGACCCTTCTACTCCAGCAAACTATTGCCCGATCTCCATCACTCCTTTCCTGGTCATACCCCTGGAGAAGTTGGCTATCTCTCAGCTTACCTTCCACACTGAATCTGTTGGTTGTCTCCACAGCCATCAGTTTGGCTTTAGAGCATCCAGAGGCACAGAAACTGCTCTTCTGAACACCCGTGAAGACCTGCTCTCAAATCTTGACTCTAACTCTCCTTCTGTCCTCATTCTTCTCAACCTCGCTTCTACCTTCGATACGGTAAACCACAACATACTGATCACCCGTCTATGTGATACCCTGGGATCACAGATCAGGCCCTGGCGTGGCTTGCCTCCTTTCTCTCTGACCGTCCGTCCCAGGTGGAACTTGGGTCCTTTCTCTCCTCTATCACTCTCTCTACTTGTGGTGTTCCCCAGGGATCTAACCTATCCCCCTGGTTCTTCAATGTCTACATGGCCCCTGTGGCCCACAGGATCTCTTTCTTCACCTCTTACTTTCAGTGTTTTGCAGATGACACACAGCTCTCTTTCAGGCTACCCTCGGCCTCTTCCTCCTCCTCGCTCATTCCTGACTGTCTGTCTGCAATTCAGTTTTGGTGTGCTGCTAACGATCTCTGCCTCAATGCCAGTAAAACAGAGACCGTCCTTATTGGGACCCCTGCTCCTGTTTTCCCACCTTCTCTCTGGTCGGCCTCCTTTGGCCCTGTGCCCCCCCCTTGCAGTGAGGCAAAAAATCTGGGGGTCATCTTCGACTCCATTCTCTCCTTCTCTTCTCACATCTCAGACATCTCCAAAATGTCCCACTACCAGCAGCACCTCTTCAGAGGTATCCTACCTTTTCTCACTTTCCCCCAAAGGCTCATCATCTCCAGAGCCATGGTTCTCTCCAGGCTGGACTACTGCAACAGCCTCTTTCTCAATCTTCTGACTTCTACTCTCAGTCCACTAGAACTCATCCAGAACAGAACCGCTGGCCTTATCCTTGTCCTCTATCCCAGGGACCACATCTCTCCGGCTCTGAAATCCCTCCACTGGCTCCCCGTGGCTGCAAGGATCAAGTTCAAAACCCTCGCATAGTCCACAAGGAATTTTAGGGCCAGGGCCCGCACTATCTACAACGCTCTCTTCCTAAATACTCTCTCTCTCTCTAGAGCCCTCAGCTCGTCCTCCTCCAACTCTTTGGGGGAGAGCTGTTTTTCCAAATAGAGATTTGGGGGTAGATCTTTATCCTCTGCAGGCACCTCTGTCTGGAACAGCCTCCCTGCCTCTCTCTGTCTTGAGCTGGAGCACCTTACCTTTCTGAAACTCCCTCCTCAAGACCTTCCTCTTATCTTCCTCTCTCCCTCTCCCATGCTTACCCCCTTTCCTTTCTCTCCTGCTTCCCTCCTCCTTCTCTACCTAACTGTTTAGTTTTTGCTGACTGGTCGCTTGGTGGACCTCCAGAGTCCCACAGGTGACAGGCACACCGCCAGTCTTTGCCCTTACCTCCAGGCCTCTGCTCTATGCTCAGCATCACTGCACTTTCAGTATAGGTTCCATGAGTGAAGTACCTCTCTGCACTTAACCCTGAGGGGTAACCTCTCTGCACTTAACCAAGGGCCCTGCTGACTGGGTGCACCTGGTCCCACAGGCCCCTCCCTCGCACTCCTGTCTGCATACTTGCATGACCTGTATGTACTAGGCCTAGTAAGTTCGTTTGTCTGTTCCCCCTTTGTCCCCTCTCCCTAGCTTGGTTGCGCATGAAACACCACATGAACTTGCACTAGGAGAAATGCTGTCAGGCCTAGTCGCTAGTTTCTTTTCTGTTAGATCATTCGGAAAATTCAAGGCGTAAGAATGACTACTGTATTCCCCTTGCTCCCTTCCCAACTTGAAGCGCTTTGAAGCACTTCACTTGTGTATAAGCGCTGTACAAATAAACAATTTCAATTGAGATACTAATCTCACCCTGATAGGCTATTCTTCATTCTTATTTGAATTCTCAGAGCCGATTGCTTATTCTAAGGAATAGGTATTACTATCCCTCATTATACACCTATTAGTACAGTCTTCATATTGGATAGCTGTTTTATGGTCTTTGGAGCTGTTGGCATAGGCCTTTGCTGGTCTAAAAATAGTTGGGGCATGAAGTGCCATCTTGGAATTCTCACTGTGTATAGAAGTTCCAAGTTGCTCCGCAGTTCCTGCATTCTGCTTTGACTCTGGGTGCATCAGGTGCTTCTGCTCTCCTGGTCTGGGCAGCGGCTGGTAATATTTCCTGTCCGTATCTCTTGCGAATTCTGGAGGTTCAAGGTACAGCTGTCCTTTGTCCATTGTTAATTGTTTCTTGGGTCGTTGGTCTGTCACTGTGTCGTGCAATGTTCCTTGAAAGATGTAGTATTACTGCATACCATTGGTGCAGTGAACCAGAGGTATCCTCCTCATACAGTCTCTGGAAGGTACATCAGGAAGCAGCCGGACCAGCCAGATCCCTGGTGGAACCCTTCCCCCATGTACAAAGATGGGGAATTCAGACAACTCAAATCCAAAGCAGTGTATTACTACACGGCAGGCCCAGCTGCAGTCAGTATGGACATAACATCCCTCTATTTTCAATCAAATTAACTTTACTATTAGGTGCCTAAAAGGCATGAATTCTGCGGTGTATAAACACCGCCTGACAATTTTTAGTTTCCAAAGGCAGATGTAATTACTACATTACACAGTGTTAGGTAAACGATAATTTATAAAGTAGTAAAGAAAATGTAACAATCAGAACCCAAACATAGCAGTTAGCTTGTGGACTTTAATCTTCATAATCCAACAAGTCATACCTGAATAAAAATAATGCTGGTACAGTTAGTGTTCTCTAATGTACATCAAAAAAGGCACTCATAAATATTCAATGTAACATAACTTGAAGCAAACCAAGGTGTTGATAAACAGCATCTCTTATAGAGCGACCCTGATGTAAATCTGTATGACAGTTATAATACACAATGCTCTAAATGCATAGGTTCAATTGTTTCACATGTACAAATGAAATCTCCTATTCAGATGTTGCAAATAAGGCCGACGCTTTTCGGTTCAAAGAACCATCTTCAGGGGATAGATTTCATTTTTCAATTTCCATATTCATAATCGTAGGGTAGTAGCACAGTCTCTTGCTGAATAAAGAGCCGGGCACAGAAAGAGAATCCAAACACACACAACGAGTGGCAGAGAGCCACAGGTTGCTAAGGTATCTGCAGGAGCAGGAGAAAGACGGTCATCATGATGACCTAGTGGGCAGAGGTTCAGAAAACCAGCCTAGTTTCTTGGAACAGGGTGACCTTCTGGACAAGCCAGACCAATCAAGGTAGCTTTGGTGGTGGTCAAGACTAGGTCTCATGAGGGGTGAGGGTGACTGAAAGCCCACAATGATCACACACAGTAAAGGACAATACAAATCACTCCCAGTCAGGTATATATATTTATTAAAAATACATTTACATTTATTCCAGGTCTTTGAAATAAAACACAAAGCAAATATCAATAGTAATACGTCAAAGCAATACAACACTACTATAACACACATATACAATACCAAGTGGCCTAAAGGGTTAAAGCACAGAATGGGTCCACAACCTAAAAGGGAGCAAGCATTGCAAATAGACATTAGGCAGTTCTTCATCAATCAATCCCTAACTAAGAGGCAGTCCAGTCCCTACGAAGAGTGGAGCCTAGTGCTCAAAAGTACTTTCAAACGCTGGTGCACGCAATAGTGCAGAAGGGCGAAAACAGGGTCTCTTGCAGGGGCTGTAGCAGCTCAGGATGGTGGATGAGAGAATGAAGAATAAGTTCCACAGGCTACCTGTGGAAAGGTGAGTGCTCCTTAGGGGGCACTCAGGCCTAAAAATGGATGAATGCGCAAGGGGCCACTGGTAAGGGTTGCAAGTACTCACCGACCCCCGGCACACTCCGGACCAAACTTCGGGAGTCGAGTCCACTTCGGTAGCAGGTTCAAATGCAGCAGTGTGCATCTCTGCAGCTTTCAGTGGCAAAGATACAGCGATGATTCTGTGGCAGGACAGTGTTGATTTCTCCACTCCCGGTGAAGGGATCAGGCCAGTTTCACTGCCGTAGGCTTCAGGGCACAGAGGGGCACATCACAAGGCACCTTCAAAGTTCGTCACCATGGCAGGGCGACACAGTGACTGCATGTACTCTGGTTCGGGCGCTCTCTCTTTATTCCAGACATGTGAATGCCAAGTGTACGAAATTCAGTGTGAGAGTGCGATCTACCAAGTTCCAAGTGTGAACTCGAAACAGCTGCGGTTTCGGAGCAAAGGTCCTGCGCAAGCTGGTCAGTTCACTGGATGGCCCAGCAACAATTCCAAAGAGGCTTACTTGCAGGTTTAGATTAAGGTGCCGTGAATAGTTAGTCCCACTATTCAAATGGGTCGAATCACCTTTGAAGACCTTCTGGTTCGATCAGAAGCAGAGGGGTCCAACGGGACAACAGCGGGCTCATGGTGCCAAACCTTCCAGCGGGTCACCAGCGGTTCCTCGACTCTGCTTCTTAGTTTCAGGATACTTGGGGCCTTTGGTGCCAGGCTCATGAACAAAAGTAAACAAGAGCACCCATTTAACACCAAAAAGATTTTATTATAGACATAGCACTTCAGATGCATTAACCTTAAACATTCCATCCATTAAGCAGCCCCAAGTGTATTCTTGGGTGTGGCTGCTAATGGATTGCCTTTGCACGTGCTCACCCTCTAGGAGTGGGAGGGGGTGGCTGGTAAGCCGCCCCTAATGGGCGTGCCCACGATCTCAGCTATAGAAGCTGCCCCGATCCTCAAGACAGATGTTTCGCGTTATTCTGCACTTGCAAGCAGAGTAACGCTCACCATCGCCTGAGGTCAGACTTACCTTTGAAGATCCTGCTTCCTGGACAACCTGCTTCCTGCCAGCATACTTACCAACTGGGAGAAGCTGCTCTTACCTGTACATCTCTTCGGCGAACCAAGTATTCATCTTTACACTTTCCGGAACGCCGAAATCTTCATCTTGGCAGCGCAGCAAGACACGCTCCATCGTCGACAGCAGCGCCTGCAAGGAAAAACAGAAGACAAGGTTAGACATCGAAAACACAGTCAGTTTAAGGTTGCGCTTCGCCATACTTTGCGCTTTTCCTTAAACCATCACTTACCTGCTGTCGAACATTGCGGTAGCATCCATCTTCCACCCGGCCGCGTCTCAAAGCTGGATTGAGGCCGCATCAGGGATCAGTGAAGGAACTGGATCCCATTCGATGCTCCCCTGCCAGAAATAGCAGGATGGAGAGCATATCCTCCATAATTCACAGGTGAGCTTTATGGGCCGGCGTATGCTCCCAGAAACCGTACTTTGGGGTGAAGGGTTCAAGAGGTACAACAATCACAGATTGGTGCACTCACACACTCTTATCTCCATGTAGGAGCAGTATCATCACATACCACCGCTCACAGCTTTTCTACTGAGGGAGAGGCCTGAAGGGGGTGATTCAAGTTCAGGGAGGGCTGCAACAGTGCCCCAACGCCTCTGCAGAGACCAGGTGAGCGTAACAGAGGGCTTCTCCTTCTCTACTCTTTTAAGTAACTTTTCTTCCGACCAACTTTGTTTCAAACTCTTGGCAAAGACTTAACCGCAAACTACTCTGAAATGTGTGATCCTCTGCAAAGACTCTGAACCATTAACATTGGTCCAGGCCTATTGATTTGAATCCTCATTGTAGCAAGACTTTTCCTAAATTGCCCTGCCTACTTACTTGTTGGTGCTGCTTAATTTTGTACAACCTTGTTTTTCCCTCCCTTTTAAATTGCTGTAGTGCCATTTTGCTCACACTTCATTTTGAGCTTAACCTGTCCAGAATTTCATCAGGTGTTGTTTAGTATATTAAGGGGGTCATTACGACCCTGGCGCTAAGGGGTTAACGGCGCCCTAAAAGGCTGCGGCGCCGTTAACCCCTTTGCGCCCAATTACAAGGTCCCTTTGCGGGTCCCGACCTTAACGGCTGGTCTGGACCAGCCGTTAAAGTAGGGACCTGCAAAGGGACTTTCGAGGTAATTACGGTACCGCAGTTTGCGGTACCGTAATTACCGCCTTCCCCAGTCCCATTGAGCCCTATGGGGCTAAAATGGGAATGGGGAAGGGCCAATGTTAAATGGGGAATTACCGCCCTGCCAACCTTGGAATGGGGTGGTATTTCCCCATTTAACATTGGCAGACTTGTTAGAATACCGGCAGCAACCATGGTGCTAATATAGATTACCCCTGCTATCTGCGCAGGGAGTATTAATTCTATTAAAGACTAGGAGGCGAGCATTATGCTTCAACTTCTTTAATTCACTACTCTTCAGCAGTTTCAACAAACTCAAAAACCATAACAAAACACTGAAAAATCAGCCTGAACAGACTTTTCTTCTTTAGAACTACAATCCCCATAGTCTCTGTAGTCCATCTCACTCCTTGCTCAGATATGACCACATCCTGCCCTGAGCTCCTCCTCTCTTTTACTCACTCTGAAAGTCACACAGCGAACTCCACCTGCGAACTCCACACTAAGTCCTGCAACAGGCAATGACTTGAACCACTCCAAACGAAATGTCGAACTTCCTCGACCCAGGCGACTACCTCTGCTATTCTCCTACATCAATTATTCTTCTGCTCCTCTCCTAGGAATAAAAGAAAGCAGAAAAATCAGGGAGGTGTCCATGTATTGACGATATCATCATATCATTATCACATACTATCATCCAATATTATGCTCAATACATTACTCGGGTGGGAATTTAATGCTCGCCTCCTAGTCTTTAATAGAATTAATACTCCCTGCGCAGATAGCAGGGGTAATCTATATTCTATGACAAGACTGGAGGCGAGCATTATGCTTGTTCAAAGCTTCCCAACACTGTGACCGCTAAACCCTCGGTCGGCTTGAAATAGAATTCCTTAAAAGTTCGATCATTCGACCAGTCTGCTGCTAGCATGATATCTCTAAGAGAAACCCCTGTCTTTAAAGCTTTAGATGGCATAGCTCCGCACACTGAATGCGCTCCATACTTCCCCACATCTATGCCTGCCGCTTGCATGATCTCTTTCACCCATCTGGCGATGGTCGCCGTGGATACCCCTTTGAAAGGCTTCCTGCGCGCTATAAGCAATTGCCTAGCGTTCGCTGCTCTGAATTCTGCCGTTCTGCACTCGTACTCCTTCACGCAGCCGGCTACACACCACTTAGGTCTACTCGGAAAATATGGATAGTGGACGGAAGATGTCCCAGTCTTAGTTCTCCCCACTATTGTAAAGGATACTCCCTCCGGCCCGAAAGCCTTGCGATCCACCTCTAGGGCTCTTACGTCTGACACGCGTTTACAAGATACTAGACACAGCAGCATTGCCAGTTTACCTGACAGTTGCTTTAGTGACAAATATTTGTTGCTTGGCCAACTCTCCAGCAGTTTAAGCACCGACATCACATCCCAGATTGACTTATATCGAGGCTCTGGGGGTGCCGAAAACTTGACTCCCCTAATGAGTCGAACCACTGCTGGGTGTTCTCCTGCTGGGACGCCCTCAATAGGGAGGTGCCCCGCGGATATGGCGGACCTGTACACCCCGATGGTGCGAAACGCTTTGACCCCTTGTAACAACTGGGCCAAAAAGTTCAAAATCATCACTACAGGTGCCGAAACGGGATGAACACCTCTCCCTCTGCACCAGGCAGTCCACTTGGCCCAAGCCGCGTCGTAGCTCCTTCTCGTAGACGGGGCCCAGGATTCAGCGATAAGCTGCGCAGCCTGAGCCGAAATGCCTGGCAACGCCCAGCGTCTCCTGATATCCTGCACGCGATGAGCGGGAGTGTCCCCTTCACTCTCAGAGGATGATATGACCCAGTTGGGTCCGTGAGCAGGTGTTCTCCATCTGGGAGAATCCTGGGGTAATCCACTGCTAGCTCCATCAGCATCGGGAACCACACTTGCGCCTTCCAGCATGGTGCTACTAACAGCAGCTCCGCTGCCTCCCTCCGACACTTCGCCAGCACTCTGCTCAGCATCGAGAACGGAGGGAACGCGTAATGAGGGCCTCCGCTCCACTCCTGCAAGAATGCATCTGTCCCTTGAGCTTCCGGGTCTAGCCTCCAGCTGAAATAGTCCGCTGTTTGGGCGTTCAACCGGGATGCGAACAGGTCTATGTGTACTGGTCCCCATCTTTCGGTCAACTTCCGAAACACCGCCGGATCCAGTTTCCAATCGCTGGAATCCGTGAGGTAGCGAGAGTTCCAGTCCGCTATCACATTCAGCGTCCCGGGGAGGTACTCCGCTGTGACCGACGTCTCTGACTGTAGACAGAGGTGCCAAAAGTCCTTCGCTAGCTCTGCTAGCATTCTGGATTTCGTGCCGCCTAGATGGTTTATATATCGCACTGCTGAAATTTTGTCCATCTTCAGCAGAACACATGACCTCATCTTCCCTTTCGTGAAGGCTCTGATCGCAAAGGATCCCGCCAACAGCTCTAGGCAATTTATGTGCAACCGGAGCTCCTCCTCACTCCACTTTCCCCCTGTCTGCAGGTCTCCACACCGAGCGCCCCAGCCCAGGCGACTGGCGTCAGATTCTATAATCAGATCTGGCTTGTCTCCGAAAATGGCACGACCATTCCAGGCGTCCATATTCTTCAACCACCATTCCAGCTCCGTCTTGGATTCCTGATCCAACGGTACTAACTGATGGTATCGCAGGCCTTGCCGCAGATGTCTTATCTTCAACCTCTGCAGAGCTCGGTAATGTAACGGCCCTGGAAATATGGCCTGAATAGAAGCTGCTAACAGCCCTACTATCCTCGCTAGAGTTCTGAGGGACACGACCTGCTTCTGAAGGCATATTCTCAATTCTCATTTGATGTCTCCGATCTTCCGGGATGGAAGCTCGAGCGTCGCCTTCCTGGTATCCAGTATAAAGCCTAGAAAGTCTAGCCTCTGCGCTGGCTCGGTATCTGACTTCTCTATGTTCACCAGGAATCCTAGGGAAGCTAGTAGATCCTGGACCCAACGCTTCTGATACTTGAGGGACTCTCGATCCTCGGCCAGAAGCAGGAGGTCGTCTAGATAGATGATTAGTCTTATTCCCTTCTCTCTTATCGCCGCCGCTACCGGCTTCATCACCTTGGTAAAGGCCCAAGGCGCTTCATAGTCCTGAACTGCCAAAGCTGTCCTCTCCAGCGAAAAGCTAGGAAAGGTCTGAACTCCTCCGCTATTGGTATCGTTAGGTAGGCATCCTTCAGATCCAGTCTCGTCAACCAATCCTTCTCTCTGAGCGAATCCCAGAGCTGATGGATGCCCTCCATCTTGAAGTGACGGTAAACTACCCAACCGTTCAGCTCCTTCAAGTTTATAACTGGGCGCACCTTCTCTTTTCTGTGCATCAGAAACATAATGCTTACAAACATGGGGTCTTCTCGGCATCTCTCTATGGCGTTCTTTGCTGCTAGTAGGCCTTGCTCCCGGTCTAGAAGCAACTGCTCTGCGCGCCCCAGATGCTGCTGATGCGGCCTGCGCTCTTGTACGGGCGGGTGGATGAACTCTAAGCCCATACCCGCCACCGTTCGTAACACCCAAGCGTCGCTGGAAAGCTTGCGCCAGTTTCTCAAGAATTTGCCAGTTCTCCCCCCTACTGGGGGATAATACGCTGCTCTCACCTTGGGTGAAACCTTGGCCACGGCCGGCTCCTCTTCCTCTGCGGCCCCTTGGGAAGCGTCCTCTGGACGGGAAGAAGGAGTCCTGCTGCCTATTCTCCCAGTACTGTGCTCTGGGATTCTGGGATCTTCTTCCTCCTCGGTTGCGACCAGTCGAACGACCCCTGGAGCGACTGGTCCCTCCAAAAACTCGGTTGGGAAAGATTTTCCTGATGGAAGCCTGTGCTTTCTCAAGAGACGTGTATGTACCCACAAAGCGACCCATCTCTTTGCCGAAGGTCTCTCCGAAGAGAAGTCCTTGAGCCGCCTCTCCGGCCTCGTAAGAGGCTAAATCACTGAGCTTCTTGTCTATTTTCAATAGCAGGCCTCTCCGACGCTCGGAAGCGATGGCGCAGTTTGCATTTCCCAAAAGGCACACGGCCCTCTGCGCCCAGCCTGCCAGGGCGTCAGGGTCGACTTCTTCCCCTGTATCTCTGGCTCTCTCCGCCAGGTCCATGATCTTTGAGAGTGGCCCAGCCAGGTCCAGCACCTTCTCCTGGCAGCTCCTCCAAGATCTATCAATGCCCTTACGAGGGTCCTTGCTCGTCTTTGAAACGAAAGTCAGCATCTTGGGGTCTAACTCTGGCGTCTCGGCCACCTTTCCTGGGAGGTCTGGCCTCGGGCACTCCGCTCGAAGTCTCTGGCGGACCTCCTTGTCCAGCGCTTTTCTTAGTCTCTTGGTCATATACTGTGCCACCCTCGGCAAGGGCTGCCAGTCTGACGACCTCGGATTCCGGATGCTGTCCGGATCAAACATCCCTTCCTCCTCTTCTTCGAGGTGTTTCTCCTTGCGGAGTCTCTTTCCTCCGCTGGGCTTGCACTCTTACTCCTCTCTCGATTCCTCCTCCTTTTGCGAGGGAGGCTCCTCATCTTCCGGCTCCTCTCCCGAGCCTGGGTCATCATCTCCATCATACTCTTCCCCTGGAGCGGGGGTTGTGCGGTCCGGCACTGTCTGACGCCGCAGATATGCTTCCCGGAGCTTTGCGAAGTAGTCGACGACCTCTGGGGCCTTGTCTTTTGCCCCTTCCAAAGGGCCCGGGGGTCGAGAGGGGCTCTCCTCTTTCAGGCCTTGATACTCCCCTGTGACCCTCTCTCTGAGGTTTCTGGGGGCGTGCGTTCAGTCTGTATGGTGCTGTCTATAGGCTGTTGCAGTCTCGCTTCCAAGGACTCCAGCCTATCTTGTAGAGGTTTAACCCCTAGAGCCACTGCATCTATCAGTGAGTTCCCCAGCACCTCCTTGAAGCTGGCAGCCAGGTCTGAAGGCTGCTCTTCCTCGCTCCACTCAAATTCTGACATTCTTGAGGATGCTGTGTGCCTTAAATACCTTAAAAAGGTGTCGCAGCACGCCCCTTACACTATAGATGTTGCTGACGGGCCAGAGATCCTACAACCTCTTTATCCTTCCTCCCGTCTGTTTTATGTCAAATTATTGACAAAATATATATATTTATTTATTTATTATTATTATTTATTTATTTTATTTTTTTTCACAAATCTCGTGGCTGCACCGGACTGTACTTTTTCTTGGATGCCTGGGATGGGCGTGTGTCAATTAGCGGCCCCTCTGTGCTGGGCCTCGCGTATCAGGCAGCAGATCGCCTGCTTTCGCCTCCAGCTGCTCTTCTGCACTAGCGTGCTGCAGCCTGCTCACGAGCGGGCAGCGCTGTCTCTAAGCGCTCCGCCCGCGTTCCGCAATAATGGAACTGCTGCTTCTTCTGAACGAAGCGCGTTCTTATTCACCGCCGGGCCCGGCTCCCCAAACATAGACCGCTCCGTTCCGCGTCGTGAAGAAAAACACGCGACGCGGAAGCGAGCGGGGATAAGGCCCCTCCTTCCCAAAGGAGGGGGCCGGGAGACTCCTCTGCTCCCTAGCGCGGCCGACCACACCTCCGCGAAGGAGGGGGCCTGCTGCTGCTAGGCGGCCCCGACAGCTCTCCAATGCTGCCGCCTCAGCTACCCCGAAGGGGATCCGGGCGACACCCTGCTAACGCGCCTGAACGCTGCAGGTCCTCGCGACGGCGGCTCACACCCCCGCAGTGCCGGTCATATGGCACGGGGCGGCCGCGCTGCGAGCAGTGTTCGCCGCGAAAGCGAAAGTAAAATGCACACGAAAACGAAACGAACGCGTTCTAGCGCCTACGCGCTGCAAAAACTGAACTTGCGACCTAAGCTTGCATTAGAAACACATATGAAGTGTACTCCTCGTCCGCCTATGCGGCATCCTTCCTCAAATAAGAGATGAATCCCCCACAAAACTCTAAATACTACAGTATAGTAGGGAGCTTAATAAAAAGGCACTTATCTGCTTGAAGAGCAGTAAAAGAAGAGGAGGAGCTCAGGGCAGGATGTGGTCATGTCTGAGCAAGGAGTGAGATGGACTACAGAGACTATGGGGATTGTAGTTCTAAAGAAGAAAAGTCTGTTCAGACTGATTTTGCAGTGTTTTGTTATGGTTTTTGAGTTTGTTGAAACTGCTGAAGAGTAGTGAATTAAAGAAGTTGAAGCATAATGCTTGCCTCCAGTCTTGTCATAGAATAGCGCCATTGGTTACTGCCAGTGTTGTAATGAGGGCCTAAGAGTGTTATTTTTCTGCTGCTTTACATAGTGAAGTGTTTTACAACTGATGTGTAAATAAATGTATATTCTTTTACTCAGAAATCTTGAGTCAGTGTTTGTTTGAACCATAGTAATTGCTGTCCTTTGTTTAACTTCTGATACTGCTCACTTCACTCTTGCTCAGCCGTCGCTACCACTTTACTGTGTAGTACCAAAGGTGAATTTGTACTTGCACTTGTAGTCTTAATTGTGTGTGGTGTTCCCAAACGGTACTGCATATGATTCTGCCTAACACCTCCAATACGTAGAAATATACCATTTAACATTTATTGAATAACAGGAGGCAAACAGATCCCAAAGGTAGTCACTGAGTACTGTACCTTTACAATAGAAGCTCGATGTCTGAATGAGAGGGAACCGGTTCATGATAGTGGAACATGGAGGGGCTTAGCCCTGGGACAATGACAAGGGACAGACAATAGGATAGGCAAAAGGATCAAGGACCATTACAGGTTAATATACAAACTTACATTCGGTTCATGTACCAGGAAGTTCTGTTTGGATAGTCCTAGGTCATTGTGAGGGGGCCAGTACAGGAGGCTGATGGCCCTTTACAGTTCTCACTTGTCAAATCTAAGCTCACACAGTAGCACATGTTCTCTCAGTAATCTCATACTTGCCAACCTTACAGATTTAGGCAGTAGACTACTGCTTTTTTAAGCAGTCCTACCGCCTACAGATTTCAGTGACAGATCCTACCTACTGCTTTTTATAGTGGCAAGTAATTTGTGTGACTATAAGGCAAGCTCCAGGACAAAGCATGCAATACATTAATTAGTCTGTACAGTGGACTGGTAGGTGATTACTTTGGGCTCAGACCAATCCACTGACCTGACAGCTAAGTGACTGTCCTGCACTCTGGCCGGGACAGCCCTTAGGTGAACCACCCCACCAGCAAAGGCAAGTGGCAGAGTGTAACACCTTCACACAACATCTGCCTATCAGACTAAGGGGGTATCAGTCACCATGTCATTCAGTGTTCAACTTGCAATAAATATGGACTGCCTGGGCTGCTGCTACAGAGCAGTGGCAAACGTTGCCCACCAGCTCTGTGTAATTACCTTCTGTGAAGTTAGGTAATTGAATTTGGTGTTAAGTTACCATTCAGAATTATACATTTTTAACATTTGAACATCTTTCCATATTGTGCTGTTTGATGGGTCGTGTATTTTAGAATACTTCAATGGTGCCAACAATGTATGTTATGTATTTTCCCGTGATGTCATTGTTATGGGAATTATTAACTTTTTTAACTTAAAAAATCCTACATGTTTTTGGTCACAGAATGTTGGCAAGTATGTAATCTTAATGGTCTTCAGTGCCTCATTGTATATTTATTTGCATTTGTCACGCCTACTGCCACATACAGCCACTCAAGAACCACGGTCTCGGCACTGTTGTTCCCAATACAGGGGTTAATCACTGCCACAATAACATCCTTTGTCTCCATAGTTCTCTTCTTTGCCCATGCCACGGGCAAGACATCCAGTTATCATTGTATGCTTCGTTTTCTGGAACTGCAGCTTCCTTTTAATTAGCTCTGTTCGCACGGCACACAGAGATGCCTGGAGGCATGTGACACGATTAACAACAAAACGTGTAGTTACAAGAGGGACGTGTTCTGTGGCTTGAGAAGTTCCTACATATTTACACAAATGATGAGTTTCACAGGAAGTCAGAGGCGTGTCCTCCGGCGGGTGGGCTGGGGCAGAAGGCAAGGGAAAAAAACTCAAGCAATTCCGATGATGTTTAAAGGGCGAGCTCTCTAGTGACTAATTAAGAGAAGGGGCTCACGCTATTCGAGACAAACGGTCTTTGGAATTAGGCATCTCTCGCTCTACGTTTTAGAAAGAAAATATTCTTTGGAAAAAACATCCTGACGGTGAAAAGTGCTTGCTGGGAAGGCAGAAAAAAAGTGGGCGTGGCCACGGAACGCTTTTTGCATTTGTGGGTGATTCCAGACTTCTGAGCTTACAGCAGCAAGAAGGAGTGATCCATGGCGAAGGTAAGCACCGTGGTGAAGCCGTTTGTGTGCAATTCCTTTTGATTTGCGTTTTTATACCAGTCCTGCGAAAACGACCGTTTCGTGCTTTTTTCCAAACACCGTCATTGAAAATGTACTGAGAGCATGCGTGTTATTTCAGAAGGTAACAGTGCACGAATCGGTGATTCCGTTGTTTTTAAAGTTTTATATATGCTCGTTTTTCTATTTAAGGGCACGTTGCAGTTTATGTATTTTTACAAAAGACGGTATGTTCTTAAGAGTCTAATCGACTTCGTTAAAGTCGATTCGATGCATGAAAACACAAAAAACCTTGCACATTTGTGTCTGTTTTTTATTTTGGTGCAACAGATGCAGCTGCTAGAAAAGAAGAGGGGCGGCTATGTAGATCGACGCCTTGTTAAACGCTGACTACGATCTTAAAGTCAGAAATCGATTATCCTGGTATCATCGACGCGCTGTATGGATTTCCTTAGTCTGCTAATTAATAGGAAAAAACCGGCCAGAGAACGGTTGGCTGTGGGTTTGCAAATTGAGACATTATAAGTCACGAATGGATCCAGATATGCTCACTCGTACAGTTGACCTACTGGATTTTGGGGGACTAAGGAGTAAACAAAACCTCAGTCATAATTAAGAAACAAAAAGCTCGTTTCTTTGCAAGTGTATATTTGAAATTGAATGAAAACGAAGATCACCTCCCCTTTTCCTTCTTTTGAACACTCCTATAGATAAACTGGGCATTTGTCCATTATTATACCAATATACATTACTCTTGCTCATTCATCTCAGCTCCTTTCTTCTCCCCACCAGTAAGGTGCACAATGAGACTTGTCTTATTTTTGGCATAAAAAGGCCGCAGATTTATTTTCACACATAATAGAAAACACAGCAAACAATTGTGAAAATAGTTCCAGAGGTGCGGCGACTGCTCCGTGTCCAAAACCTGCTTCCCCCTTTTCCCAACAAAGTTCACAGTAGGCACAACTCTCCCAACCATTCGTGCCTGATACCAGCCTGCCCCTGCTGGTGTTCCTGGGCTGGAAGAGCGATGTTTCTTTGGGGGAAGCTGAGCCCACATTGCTACCACCAGTTGCCCCCTGCGTTTAGGCTCACAAGAGGCGCTGGTCCGAGAAGAGCGAAGACCCTTCCGGCTGTGCAATGGCTCATTCAGAGTCCGTCGTTGTCACTGGTCACCACAACACTGCCACGCCACAGGTGGGTCACCGCCCACCGCGGCTCCCTCCCTTCCTCTTTCATAGTTCCAGGAGCTTAATGCACTTTGTGCACAATTTCCTGCTTCCCCCTTTTTCCCAAAGTCCATAATAGGCACAATTCTCCCAAACCCTTCGCGTCTGCGACCCACCTGCCCCTGCAGGTGTTCCTGGGCTGAAAGAGCACTGTTTGTTGGGGGGGGAGTTGAGCCATCATTGCTACCACCAGACGCCCCCTGCCATTTAGGCTCCCAAGAGGCGCTGGTCCGAACGAGCGAGGACTTCGCCCAGCTGAGCCCGCTTTGCACAGCTCACTGTGTTCCTGGCAGATTTGTGCTGGTGTACCTCTTCCTGAGGATCCCACTTTGCGCAGCTCACACCTGACTGACTGCATATGATACCCGTCTGGGGGAGTGCCGTTCAAGACCTGGACAATCTGAGCTTGTCCTTGTTACCTTTAGGCCACCCTCGGCCATCTGTTTGGCGCTTAAGTAGTGTCTTGCTACACCCTCACCACTGCTACTTTGTCTATCGACCCTCGCGGGATGAAAGGCTGCATTGACATTGCTGGCCTGTTGATCAAAACCCTGATCCTAAAGTCAACACTGTGCCCCACTGCATTGCTTATCACCTTACTTGAGCCACTGAAGCCTTTCTTAATTGACCTTGTAATTTAGCAGCGCCTCACACATGGCCCCGGTCATACCTTCAGAAATCTAGCTGTTCCTGGGGCAGCCGCCTTGTGCTAGTTATCTTTCCCCCTGCGTGTTCCAGTGCCCCTCCAGATCCGTTCTGTTAGTTTGCCCTGGTGGAACTCCCTTAATTACACCCCCACACTATCCCTTTCTATGGGTCATTTACACAATACTATCCTCCAAATCTGCTTTCCTCTCCTACATACCTCCTCTGTCCCTGTAAAGAGACTGCTACCCCCTAGCGGCGTCCACTGTTGCACAGCCACCCCTTAACCGCATCTTGATTGCCTCAGCCAAAACCATCACCCCGTTACTTCCCCAACCTTAGATACCTTCTAAGATCCCAGCAACTGTTCTCGGCTAATTCCCAAAGCCACCCTTATCGTGCGTTACCGCTAATAAGCTTGAAGCGCCTGAAATCCATCCATCTGTCCCTAGCTGCAGGCTGTGTTGAAACCAGGGTCTGCAGCCCTGTGATCCTCAGATGCCTCGCGCAGTCGCAACAGAAAAGAGCTAGATAATACCCAGAAGCCCTGTTCTGCTTTCATCACCTAACCCTAACACGAATATCCCGCTCACTCCCGTCCTGGGCCCAGTGTTAGGTTCCCCAAGGCTCCTTCTGCATCGCACCCTACTAACCGACATAACCTTGTGGATACTAATCGCGCATAACCTTGTGGATACTTTCGACGCACCACCCCCTCGCGGGAGCCAACTGCCTCCTCCCGTCATCACTTGGGCCAAACCACCCTTATCGTACTTTTGTGTCAATCCCAGCTTTGGGTGCCCTGGCCCATGCCTACCATTCCTTAAGTGGCCAGAAGTTACAGGAACCAACCGGTTCTCCTCCTTTGCGGGCATATATCAGGTCTGTCACTAATGTCTTCCTCTTCACTTAAGGATTGGAGCTCACCGGTTCCCCCTTCCTCCTCAACTGATGTCGTAGAGGAATAATCCAGCTTCTGTCGTCGAGATCTCTGTGTATCTGGTTTCTTTTTTTTGAGCAGATAGGGTCTGCCTCGAAAGGAAGCCACTGTGATTTCAGTAATGAAAATCCCCGGTGGCTCCTCTCCGCAACAGCCGAGAAGTTGCAGAGGGAAAAAGCCAATGGCTGAAAAAAAAACCAAGATCTTGCAGGAGTGAATATGTCGGCTGGTCTTGTATAGCTCTTCATATGCTCGGAAGGGTATAAGCAAGATGCGCACAGGTTGCTCTATGATGCGAGCCAGCAGTACAGCAGGAAGGAACCAGGGAAAATCTGAGAGCTGGGTAGAAAAAATGGGAGGACCGGTAATACAAAGAATACGGGAACTCACAAGAAAAACCACACGGAACAAGTAAAGAGGAAACCGAGTAAGAGGAGGATGAAATAAACAAAAAATGGAAGGCACTGGAGAAATAAGAGAAAGGAGGAACTTGAGCGGAGTACCACACGAAGTGTGCCAGGGTAAGTAGAGGAGTGGGCGGATCACCGCCAAGGGAAATGATCCAGAGCGCTGGCAACGAGGGAATCCAAGAAGTTGCAACGCGCCGATCTACCGAGTGAAGTGTAGTAAATGCACTCGGCGGCGGCCATGTTGGAATAGACTAGACCGCAACTCGACGTTGTAAGGACAATGTGATGGAACAGTCTAATGTCGGCCGTTTTTCCACCTATTCCAAACCCGCCAGTTTCCCCGGTTCATGATAGCATAGCACAAATATGTCCCCTCTGTATTGCGTTAAAATGTGCCACCTTGACAAAGGTTTACTGTTACGGCTGCGGCAGATTCCCCTGCCACCTGACCATAAGCATACTGTTGTAAATGCTAAACTAACCAATTTCCATGCCAATTGAAATTTCCGCCTACGCATACAGCTGTAAGCGATAAACTAGCCAGTTACCTCCCATTTTTAAATATGCTTGGTCATCCCCTGAGCTAGGGGGGGACCCAGCCCTCCATGCCCAAATGTGCCTTGAAACACTTGTGTATAGCTGCGTTATAACTGCTAACATAAGCATACCGCTGCCAGTACTACAATATGCAGCTACATCATGATTTGTAATACGCCTGGGCCATATCTTAGCCTAAGAGCGCTACCTGCACATTGGTACTACCATTGCATACCTCTGCAAGCGATACAATAGGAAGCCAGCTCCTGATTTGAAATATACTTGGTAATCCATGGAGCTGCAAAAGTGTCCTTGCAACACTTGTGTATAGGCGCGTTATAGCTGACCTATCCTAACATAACGCGTGGCGTAAAATTAAGCAACTCGCCTCATCATACAGGCTCCTGGATTGTCAATTCTCTGCACCTTGTTCTTCTGTACCTGCCCAATACCTATCCAACAACTGCAATATTTGTGTACCCTTTGCGCCATCCTGTCTAATACTCTGTATCTGTTCCTCGAATGGCTAGCGCCTTAGCCCCAGCTGCCGAGAAGCGTGCTTTCAATCCTTACCCCTGTTGCGCGCTAGCACAACCCAAGGGACGCGGCCCGAGGCTGCCCAACCCCTCCATGATCATCAATTTGGTTCAATGCTGGACTCTATTCTAGTAAATTTGACCAACAAACCCCCTGTTTGGGTAACCCTACCGACTCCTGTACCCAAATTGTATAAAAAACAGACAATACTAGGCACCCCTACTTAGTCGGGATTACTGTACCCAGCTTGCAAACCACGCCTGAGCGGGCTCCCCATTGCATCCAAATCTGCATAAACGCCAACTCAATCGGGGTACACGACCCCATTCTGCCCTTTTCCTTTCCGTGCGACACCACTCTGTCTGTGACCGCGCGCCCTCCAGTTGCCAACTATGCCAGCTAAGTTGTCCTGAAAGCATATGCAATGACTGTCCCCTCGAATACGCACAAGCCATCCAACTCGCGCCGCCTGGCATCATTCAATCAATAAAGAAAGCCTCCTGCCTGCCCACCAGCGGCACTAAGGCACCCTGTATAAGGCGAAGAACACCTGTGCGTGTGGCATGGCTGCTACGTGCCCCATGGATTCAATCCCACAAAAGCATATTATTGTTGACACATTACATTAAATCAGATGACTTCTGTTGCATTATTCATTGTAAGTGCGCCTAATCATTTCAATCCCTGACCCTTATCTCCTGTGGGGCCTGTATCTGGCCAGAGAAACCCGCAAACTCTCCCAACCCTGAATAAATTGTTACTACAGAGCCATGTTTCGACTTCCTAGTTGCAAGTCAAGACGTGCACCATGCAATTGAAAGACACCCGAGGAGCAGCAGGGCGACCCAATGCATACCTCACAAAGTCTCCAGGTGGCATAACCACGACCCGGCAAGTCAACATACGTTGGTGTGTGCATACTGTTTCCATTCTATTTAGAACATAATTCCCGTTATTAACGAGAGGTATGCTACCCTTAAAGTCTCAAGTTTCCCTGCTGCAGTTGCTCCAGCTGTGCGATAGGTGAGAATATAATTAATTACCAACCCGGCGGTCTAAACCAATCCCCATGCCGCCTACCACCGCACATTGATAGCAAACCGAGCAATTGAATTCAACCTGTCAATTTTAAAAACAATTATACACTGCATTGTCAGGATTGAGGCTCAGTGGCCGAAACCATCTCAACATTGCACATAATGAGGCGTGTTGCCCCAACACGATAAGAATATTCACATCTGGTATGACCTAAATGCAAGGCATAAATTTGTTTCCAAAAATTGATTAGCAGAGTTTGCTGATTAAAATGTTATTGATTAGCAAACAAACCCATTTGATTAGCAATGGTAAACTAATATATATATAATGTCACCAGAAGTCGTTTGTACTCAAGACATAAAAGGAGCAACAAAATAGCAATTGTGTGTACCGCTGAAGTAAGACATTAGTGAAAGAATTCAGGCCTTACAAATTCTTAAAAATTCTGCTAGGCCTGCAGGTTTGGTAACTTGGTTTACCTACTCAACCGAAGAGAAAAGCACTCGACTCTTGGCAACAGATGACAAAAAATGTAAATGCGTTTTTTGTAAAATGGTGCATGGTGCCAAAACCCACTTTGTTTGCCACGCTACTGCCACCCAGAGGCCAGCCATGTACAGTGCAACCTTTTTTTTGACATTTACTGCAAAGTAAATATTAAATAAAAGTGTAAAATGTCCCCTGCAAATGGTACTTGCTCTTCCTAAAATCTACTCGACTATGAGTGGGCGTGTAGACGTTGTGGGCCCTGGGTGTCTGTATAAGATTAGCTCCATGAATGGACACAAATAGATGTGATGAAAAGGTTCTGAAAACAGTTTGGCCCCCTCTCTAGTGTTTGTGCTATTAAACAATGTAATCCTAGTAAAAAAACGATCCTAATCGTAGATAGAGCAAAGTGATCTCTGGAGGCTAACTACAGTGGATGGGATTACAGCAGATGTGTAGATGTACAGACTGGATGGAACTATTGATCGCTACTTTGCGTACATGTCTAGTTAATTTGTGTATTGATTATGTAAGAGGAAGAAAAGTAAGAGACTAAGCAGTGGGGATGGCATAGCAGGAAGAGCACAAACAAGGTGGAAAATTGCAGTTTGTAGCCAGCTCACTTTCAGGCTAGCTGGTATAAAGCAGGGTGGTAAGATAGACTGTCCAGGAGTATGGCTTCAACTCATGGGTTGAGCACTAGTTGCGGATGTATGCAACCAGTAGGTCACAGAACTAGCTTTGCCATCAAATGTATTTGGCCGTGTAATTATGTACATTTTCAAAAGTGTTCACTCGTCAATATGATGCATCTTCTCAAATAAAATTCAATCTAGTTGACACTGAGATTTAGATATACTAACCTAAACATTACTGTAAAGCATGGAGACACTGCAGTGTTTTACAGTAGCAATACTGCAATTATGCAAGGAATTATAGTTGGCTTAGTAAGAGTCATCCCGATTTACTTCTGGCTTGCAATTATTTTGAAGGAAAAACAATTCTTCTCTAACACTCACAAACCGGCCTTTGGCACCTAAAAGTGGAAGAGGTGATTACGGCAGTGAACAGAGGAAATAATTATGAACAGAGGCCCTTGGGCAAGAGGAACGCAGGGTGAGCTGTGCTTTCATTAAACAGGGTAACTTAAATAGCTATCTTTGCTACACAAGTGTCCATTTAATTAGCAAACCTACAGAATTGCATAGCAAATTGCTATATGACACTGGTTATTTTGTGCCTTGTAAACCGCCTTTGAAATTGAAATCCCCTAGGGTTTAGTAAAGCCTTTGTTAAAGCCCATTAGGGCCAAGTGTATGCTGGTACTCGTGTTCCTATTGTAATCCCGCACAAGGTGATCCTCTATACACCGAATACATCCCTGCTGAAGGCCCCATCACCCCACAATGTTCCATGTCTGGATGCCACAAATTCACAAACCTTTAATTATCCCCCGCGAAAAAATCCAGCCACCCCGTGCATACTGGGGGAACCGTAATTTGTAAATTGTGCTAATTCTTCGCCGTTCCCGTCCTCCCGGGGCTACCCAACCTCGAGTGAACCCACGGCTTACCCTGATTGCGCCTGGTAAAGAACTAGCCGCACCCTGTGAAAGCGCATATCCTCCCATACGGTTCCAGTGCACCTGGTTGCCATACAATTTAATTGCCATACAAGTTCATTCCTCATTGGAAGCCAATTTGAAAAGGCCAACCCTTGTGTACTTAGCTGCATGTTTTTCCATGTTAACAAATGCAGTCGGTCCTGGACACAAGCCCTGGTACAAAAACCTATGTTTACTACCTACAGGCGCCTGGAAAATCACCTCCAAAACACTTTTCATTCAGGCAGGGCTGGTACCCAGGCTTGAAATCCTGACAAGCAATCGCAGAAACCAGTTTGTCCCCTACCCATGCAAGGCAAAGAACTTCTTTTCTGCCTTTTGTGGCGAACAAGTTGGAGGGGCCACCCTCCACTTCCCACAATTATCCAGGCCGTATAGTGTTAACTCATGCCATCACGCACGCTGTACTTTGCTTTGCCCCTTTACCGCTGTGAATCAATCAATTCAGCGCACCGCTCCTAATCTCTGACACCCTCTTTTCCCGGAACCCCATATTAAGCCACTTCCTCGCCTTCCTACAGACAATGCACCATCCTCTAGCGCAAAACTTCCCTGGCAGTGGTATTAACTTTTCTCCTTGCAACGCTCTGGAAAGTTACGCTCCCTCCTCACTGTAACTGGCCATCTCCGCCTCTGGAATTTCTGGAACTACTCCCACTGGACCGCTTCCTTCACCATATGCAACCCGAATCAGGAGAATAGGAAACACGGCTGACACTGGAACTCAGGAACTCCAAAACAAAAATCCTTATTGGCGTCGGAGAGCGTCCCTCTGCTGCAGGCTGTAGTCTGTGCAGCCAGTGCCCGCTGCTGATATGGGGCTTAGCCCACCCCTTTCTTTTGTTGCCCTTTCACTGGCTTTCCCAGCGCTTTTGGCGCACTTGGTCTTATCCCTCCCCCTAACCCAGGGAGGAGAAGGACCCTGCCCTGGTTATCTGGGTGCCTCCTCCATCTGGTTCTGTCTTTTCCGTTGTCACCTTCAGTGACAGCCCACACTTTATTTTCGACAACACAATACAGAGTTCCCCCCCCCCGCACCCTCCAACAACCATGCAATACCATGCACCATTGAACAGATGGCATTTGAAGCAGCTTCAGGCCCCCACCTATGACAATAACACACATAAATCATATTTCAGAGGGTAGACCGTAACTGCTTTATTAGTTAGGAGTTCTCTTACAGGTGTAGCTTAACGTCACAACTTTAGTACTTCTATGCTGTGCTCGCATACTTTATTATGCGCCTGGCATCCGGGCGCACAACATCAAGACATACATATAGGTGGACGGGACAAGTGGTTGTAGTACAAAATTAAAGTGGCATTCTCAATAAGTGTTTAGCTGAAGAGTAGTGTTTTCAGTACACGGCAGAAAGAGTCCCAAGTTTTTGTTAATTCGTAAAGTGGAGGGTAAAGAATTCCACTGCCTGGCAGGGAAAAACCTTCCCTAGCCTGTTTGCTCATTTCACCTTTGTCTATTTACAAGCGCCATGTTAGGTGAGCGCAGAATCCGATTAGGCTCATAGGGTGTGGCAAGTGCCTTCAGGTAGGTGGGAGACTTTCCATAAAGGCACTTGTGCACAATGGTAGCTGTTTTAGAAAGGATTCTGGCCTGTATCGTAAGCCTATGTAAGGTTTGCCTATGAGAGGATATATGCTCTCGTCGAGAGATTCCTTTGCAAAAGCAGACCGCATCGTTTTGAAGGACCAGAAGCTTTTGAAAACCTTTTTATTTATTTATTTATTTTTATTTTTAATTTTATTTTTTTTTTGTCAGCCACTATCAGTAGTGCATTGCAATAATCGAGGCGGGAAAGAATAATTGTATGGGAAATTGAACATTTTACCCCCGAGATGAATGGTTTAATGTTTTTCAGAAGACGTAGATAGTAGTGACAGTTGCTGGAGATGTAATTAACCTGAGATGTGGCACTAAGTGAGGAGTCAAGAAACACCCCCAGCGTCTAAAACCGGTATGGCACAGTCCTTAATGGGAAAGCCCAGTGATAGAAGTGTACCAAAAAAGAAGTGGAACTGTGACTCCGGCGGGGGAAAGATTTGGAAAAAAGGGAGCAGTGTACAACATTTTTTCAAGGGGTGCAGTCATGCTGGTTGACAGTCAATTGAGTTGAAACAGATTTCAGGTTAGCTGTAACTGATATCCGGTGGTAAAATGGGGCAGTGTGCTTTAACGTCACAAAGAACAGTTCCTGAACGGTGAAAATGGTTGCAAAAAGTAGTGGAGCTGTTAACAGTAAAAATAAAAGTAGTGGAACACTGCTCACTTCGACCACTGGGAAAGCCTGAGTGTTCCTTCCCCCAGGTTGTCTCTGGCAGCTGGTGTTCCAGTAGTACAGTGTTCCTCTCATTTGGGCAGAGCCAATTTTCAGTCATCCATTAATTGATCATGCCAAAAATGAAGTTGTTTGGTGGTCTCGGAATCATAGTTTCCATTGATTTCCATGATTGGCTGCGTGTCGTCATAACTCGTAAAGAAGACCCCCTGCTCCTCTAATAGGCCACACAGAGGTTTACTGTAAAGGTTAAACAGTGTGGGTGATATGCAAGCACCCTGTGGTACTCTGCTGTGAATAGGAGCTAACTTGGAAGAGGCATCACCCCAGCACACCAACGATAGTGTGTGCGATAGAAAGGAGTGAATCCACTTTGTACCCTCTCTGGGGCACGTTTATGATCTGTGATGGGGCATTCATAACGTGCCTGTACACAAGTGTTTCTAGATGCGACAAGACAAGGAGGGGGAAACAAAGGGAGGACAAAATAACAATCTTACTAGGCCATGTGACATTCAGATCGCGCAAGGAGGAGGGAAGGGGAGAAGTGCAGCCAGCGGCTGGCTCGCTCATAAGTGCAGAGAAGGGACTGTAGGGTTGCAGATCCAGGCGCTTAAGTGCTGGGGTGCCCGGAGGCAGTGCAACGGCAACTGGACATGCAGGAGCTGGACCCAAGTTCAGAGGGTAACCACGTGACCAGTGCACAGAACAGTCGGGTGCATCAGCAGGGGAGAGTAAGAGCGAAAGCAGAAGCAAAAAGGAAGGTGTTGAGTTGCTTCCGGAACCAGTGGTGGTTCTGCTCAAATTTGAAAGAGATAGGGAGGCTATTCCAGAGGGAGGGCCTAGCTGAGGAGATATGATCTGCCCTCAACTCTCTGCTTGGAGAACCGTCTGACCCTCAGAGAGTTGGAGGTGGATGAGCCGAGAGCTCGAGAAGGAAGATGTTTTGGAAGAGAAAGTTGGAGGTCGAGCGGCCCCACGCCCCCAAATGGTGATGCAGAGGGTCTTGAATTTGATCCTTGCAGCCTGAGGGAGCCAGTGGAGAGATTCCAAAGCTGGAAAGATACGATCGCTGGGCTTGAGGCCAAGGACAAGTCTTGCAGTTCTGTTCTGGATAAAGTGTAGAGGCAGGACGATTTAGAAAGGGGCTGTTGTAATAGTCCAGCCTAGAGAGGACCAGTGCTCGGGAGATGGTGAGCTTCTGGGGGAAAGTGAGGAAAGGAAGAATACCTCTGAGGAGGTGCAGATGATAGTTTGACTTCTTAGAGACTTCAGAGATGTAAGGAGAGGTTGGAGTGAAACAGTACACCAAGGTTCTAACGCCTCACAGGAAGGAGCAGCAAGAGGGCCGATAGTGGGCGGCCAGAGAGAGAGAGGAAAGGAGGGAGCGGGTGTCCCAATGAGGAGGATCTCAGTCTTACTGGCATTAAGGCAGAGATCATTGGTGGCACACCATTCCTGAATTGCGGCCAGACAGTTTGGTATGAGAGAAGAAGCAGAGCGGGATGAGGGGATCCTGGAAAAGAGCAGAGTGTCATACGCATAACATTGAAAATTGGAGCAGAGAGTAGCGATGTGGTGGGGCTAGGTAGTGGTTGAAGAGCCAGGGAGAGAGGTTAGACCCCTGGGGAACACTACAAGTAGAAAGAGGGATAGAAGAGGGGAAAGACCCCAATTGGACCTGAGAGGGTCAGTCTGTGAGAAAGGAGGTCAACCAGGCCAGGGCCTGATCAGTAATGCCAAGATTGTCGCGGTGGCGATTGTGCAGGATGCATGCTTTTTACTGTGTAAAAAGCAGAGGATAGATCGATGAGAATGAGGACAGAAGCAAGATAAGTCTTCATGGGTGTGAAGCCAGACATGGTGGTCCCCAGGTTCGACAAGATTAGAAGAGGCAACTCAATGGGAAAGAGCCCAGAGGTACCACAAGAAAGTGTCCCGGAACGCGCGGCTGCAGCAGATCCAGCTATACATCATCCACAGAGCATACATGACCCCGAGTAAAATCGCTAGGTTTGGAAATACAGCGACACAGAAATGCCCGACACAGAAATGCCCTAAGTGCGGGGAGGTGGATGCCAGGATGATTCACATGTTCTGGGCGTGCCCGAAGGTGGGCAGGTTCTGGGAGGAGGCTAAACAACGCCTGGCCCAAAAGGGTATCAAGCTGGAGGTGGAATCAGCATGGGCATGCATGTTGGGGGATTTACTAGACCACGTAATCTAAAACACATTAGCAAACTGAAAGACCTGGCGTACATCCTGGCCAAGGGGAGAATAGCTATGGGCTGGAAAGCAGCCCACAGACCTAGACTAGAGGTGTGGTGGAATGACCTCCTGAAGTGGGCAGAGGCTGAGACGATGGCATGGTATGAAGCAGTCAGTAGGGGAGGGGAGGAGGAAACGGGACCCCTGGTAGCATGGAGGCAAATGGTAACCGCGATGTCTGGACTTCCCGGGGTCGAACCAGCGAAGACGATATGCCTGAAAATAATAAAGGAGATAAATCCTAAGCAACAAACCCTAAGGCATCGACGTAGGAGCTCGAGTTAAGGTGGTGGGAGGGGGGGGAGGACTGTAAAGCGTAACATGTGTTTGTAAGATAAGATGAGCATTAATGGAAATGTCCTGTATGTTGGTTAAGTTTGATGTGTTGTTTAAAACAATAAAAAAAATATATATAAAAAAGATTAGAACAGGCATCTATGGTTCAGAAGTTCAAATGCACTGGACAGATCGAATATTATAAGTAGCCCTATTTTCCCTTGATCCACTGTTTCCAACATATTTGTTTGGAGATCAAGCAATGCTGTCTCAGTACCATGGTTGGCTCTAAAACCTGATTGTTTAGTATGGAATCTGAGTATGGAATGTGAAGGTGTTTTTGCGGAAGGATTTAAGTTGAAGGGTGGTCACCTTGTCCTGTTTTTTTCAGTAAGACGTTCGAGTCAGTAATTGGCCTAAGGTTTTTCGCATCTTTGGGATCTAGTTCCACTTCTTCACCAGCGGAGTTATGGTGACAGTTTTGATGGATTCAGGAACAGAGTCATACTTGAAGGAAGAGTTAATGAGCCTAGTGAAGAAAGGGATGAAGATGTTTTTATTGTCGAACCATTTTGGCCAGAAGGATGTTTTCTCGGCAGGAAGTTGGATGCATAGAGGACAGGCTCTGGTCCATTTCCAGACTGGATATTGTTTAAACAAGAAACAGGGTTGGTCCTCATTATTTACAGGGAAGGGAAGATGATGGGGCAAGGGTGGAGGAAGGGAGCCATTTGGCTCCTACATACTTCTGAAAATCCTTCTTGATCTTGTCATGAGCTGTAACTAATTTATTGCAAAATGCCTGTTGGACGTCCTCACAGTCTTGGTCAGTGGGATGTATAGGTAAGGATAGTTTTTAGGTTTTTCGACCGATTTCAGGATCTCAAATAGTTTTTTTGAGTTTTTGTTCGCTCCATTAATGTCTTTGTTGAAGAAATTCTTCTTAGCTGTGACAATCTCATGTTTATATGAGATTTCAAAGTTCTTCCATTAAGACTTATTGTCTATCTTTGGCAGTTTGAGCCACTGTTGTTAAGCTCGTCTTTTTGGTTTCCTGAGAGTAGAAAGGTCCGTAGTGTAGCTTATTTTGAAGAATCTCATCATGGATGTTCAAGGCGTGCTTGCCGAGTGACCTGGTATTGAGAAGGTCCATATTCATGTCAAAGCCGTCAATCGGATTTATTAAAGGCTTAATCATGGCACGAATAGGCCCAATTTCGTCAGACAAGGCTGTCCATAAGATGACATTACTGGTAATTGGAGCATTAGCACCTAAGGCAAGTGGTTGTTAGACCTATGTATAGCCCCTGTTTATCTGATTACTAGTATCCTCCTAGCAAATGTGAGAGGAATCGGAAGCTTCTAGAGGTGAATGGTTCGGGCCTGCCGCAGGAGTATATCCCCTGAAACTGCCCTCTGGAGCAACCAAATTACATTTTGCCTCCGGTGCTAGGGATGCAATATTGGTAGATTTAACCTCCAGAGGGTTTACAGGGGTTTCGTATGATGTTCTAGCTTACAGCGTCTCTGAGCTCACAGTGTTCATGTTAGCCAGGTGCCTGGGTGTATTTATTGTCCGCTTTCAGGAGTATTTATTGACGATCGACAGGAGCGCTGCTTTTTTGGGCACTTAATAACAAGTTGAGTTTGTTCGAATAACCCCTAATGTGTCTGGTATCAATAAGTTCCTGTGTACGGGCGTGTATAGCCCTGATACATTTTTGAGACTACAGCGCAACGTGAGATCGTGATGTCAGGAGACCAACAAGGTGGCGAGCGCCCCCATGTTTTCAAGTAGCTACAGTGCTTCACTTTAACATTTATGTGAAAGATGATACTTTCAACTTACCTACACTGTGAGTTGGAGCCCCCTGCCGAAAGCCGATAATGTACGAAGACTGGCTTGTCTCTGGTGTGCCGGCACTAGTGCGCCTAGTAGGCACTTAGGCTGCTGGGAGATGTAGTTTTCCCCACCCAAAAGTATAAGTACATTTTTTAAAGTCACAAAGAATACAGAAAATGCTCTCTATTAGATGTTCACATTGTTCCTTTGTGTTGAAAGACAGTGCTTGTAGTGAAGATGGCAGAGGTGGAGACAGTCAGGGTGTTGGTGCTCGGAGATATTTTTGTCCATGGTTTACAGCACTATTCCGAAAGTAGGCATGTGGCACACAATTTCGATGCCAGAGGAGTGGAGGTGGTGTGGAGTGCTGCGACTGATTGCAAACTTGGAGAATTGCTGCGACCTTGCAGAGATATGACTAGGATGACCAGTCCCCATGTGGTAGTTTTGCACTACAGTGCTTGCCATTTGGGCTACGTGAGTTCACCTACTTTGTTGGAAGATTTGGAACAGTTGGTGCAAGCAGTCATTAACCGCTTTCCATCTGCGAAAGTAATTTTTTCTGGCTTACTCCCTACAGGAAAATGGGACAACAGTTCAGTTTTTTTGTCCTGATCAAAGTATTGGGAGGTGTACCATCAATCGCGGCATGCATGCTTTCATGTTATGAGCTGGTATGTTTTTCTGCGGCCACGAGAACAGTAATGCGGCTTATTTTGAAGCAGATGGTGTTTCGTTCTCTTTTTTGGGAAATGCCATGTTCTTTTGTAATGTAAGGCTTGCTGTGGAGAAGGTTCTGTAATGATTGTAGGAGTAAAGTAAGAAGAAGAAAAATCAAAAAAATAACAGGTGTCTGTCAGGCATCTGCCAAAAAAAACAAAAAAAAACGGCTCTTTTCAGAGCCCACCTTAAGGGGGAATACTATTTAAATGTACAGTCGTCACGCTCAGATCTTCTACGTGTCCACGGACATGGCGGTAGTCTGCAGGCAGCGCGTATTACCAGCGGGGTTTCTGGGGTGGAGATGCATGTAAATGAGAATGAGTGAGGCTAGGGATTGGTCCGTAAAGTTCAGTGGGTGTGTTCTGAACGGAGAGGTTTAGTGTGAATGTCTTTTTCCTGACAGGAGACCAGACAGCTATGGCTCTGTGTGCTCAAACAGATTATCTGGATTTTGGGAGACTCATGGATACATTGGTTGAAGGTGCATGCAGAAAGTTGTGGTAGGTTCTCATGTGGAAGTGCACTGGCATGGAGTGTGTGGAATGAAGTGGCTGGACTTGGTACCTCTCTGTGCTACTTTACAGACAGAGCGTCATCCTGATATATAATTATCATTCATTGTGGAGGAAACAGTTTAGGGCATGTCTCTGAAATTTCTTTGTAATTTACAGTGAAGGAAGGACTTGCGAAGGTCATGGACATGTTTCCAAATTGCCAAGTAGTTTTTTCCCGTATTGCACAAAGACAAATGTGGCTGTGTTCTTCTGCATTTTGTCCACAAATGGAGAAAGCAAGGCGCAATATCAATAAGGCTGTTTGTGCCTTTCTACGAGATGTTGGCATGTCCTCTTTCCACAATGAAAACATTTTGTTTCGCAGAACTTTCATTTTTCGCAGAGATGGAGTCCATCTCACATATGCTGGCAATCAGATTTTTTTTTAAATGTACAAAATGCATTGCAACCTTTTTTTGGATTCAAAGTCACCTATTTTGATTGTTTTTTCGAATCCATAGTTTTCCAAACACACACAACACCACCAAACGGCTCTTTTCAGAGCCACCACTTACTCCCAGCGAAAAGTGCATTGGTTTTGGACCGTTTGCACCCTCCATTTTTGTGCGTCCTACGACTGTCCGTAGACTTTTTGAAAAATGCGCGGGGGCCTACACCGGTCACTTGATAGTTCTATTGTTAAACTGAAAAGAGCCTTTTTTGTAATTTTTGTTGTATTATATTTTTTTTGCTTTTTTAAACACAACACACTAGGAGAGGAGGGTAAGGAAGGTACACCAACCATGGGGATAAGAAAGGGCAGGTGGAGAGAGAAAGGTGTAGGGTGGGCCTTAATTCGGTAGGGAACAGTTCTTCTGGTGCTCCGTGACCATAGTCTCAAAAGCACTTCTAAGACTCTCTCCCCTGCAGAGCACTGCGTCGCAGTTCATACACAATATTGTGACCCTCGAAAGGTAAGGGTCAACAGCATTGCATATGGCCTGTGAGGCAGCTGGAGGGATGCGCTCTCCCACAGGAGTGTCTCTTGTGGTGAGAGGATCGGACACAGAGGATGCTGCGGAGAAACTCAACCTACTACATTCTTCACATGGCACCACCTTGCGAATGTCTGCACTGTGGAACGAAGTTAGGTGTCGCTTCATGGTTTTCATACCAAAGCTGTATGCACCAGGTCTCCCGCGACTCAGCACTAACTTGACCTGGTTACACATGACCTGGTTTGCACGTGCTTTTGGTACGTTTCCAAAAACGGTAAAAAACCGCCACACCCACGACTCTCGGCGAGTGCTTGTAGTGCGTTGCTCCACCTCATTCTCTTCTTCCTCTTCCTCCTCACTCTCTACATCCTCACGCGTATTTCCCTCTGCATGCCCTTGGGGAAGTGGTGGCGGTGGAGGGTTTGGGGGTGGTGCTGAGGCTGATAAAGTAACAGCAGCCATGGATGCCATTTGGGTTGGTCGGCTAATCTTTGCTACAGCAGTGAAGGCAGCAAAACTCAATCCGCTATAGCCAGAAGTACAATGAAGATGAGCTCGGGGGGTGTGGCCTTTTATAGGGGTGGAGGGGTGCGCCATATCGATCACTCAAAAGCGTTGCAAAAAATTCCAAACAATACGTTGAAAGGTAGGGCCACTGTATGGGACATGTGAAATGGTGATTCTATACTGTAAAACAATTTCCCATGTCTGTTCTTTTGAAATGTTGGGAAGCAGACAAACTGCGCAAATTAGGCCAGACGCTCAGCGTGGGTGCGGTCACATGATGACGTCGTGAACACATCCGCAAAGGAAATGGGTGCCCGCTGGACACCAAATGCAGAGTAATGGATGTGCGCATGCGTGCGGGTGTTCTACGGACAGTGTTCGGGTCCTGAAACTAATTAAAAGTGCGACACTAGTGAGACGGGACAGTTACAGACAGGCGCGATGTTCGCAGTACTTATGGGTGTGGTACGCATGTGCGTAGATGTTCTGCTGACTGTACGGCCAGGTACAGTGTCCTCAGGACACCTCCATTTTGTTTGACTACGGACATGCCGCCCACTGCGCCTGTTCTACGGACAGTTCCATCTTGGCTGCGGACGGTACGGACAGGTATAGTGTCCTTAGGACACTCTCATTTTGTTCATTTACAGACATCCCGGACACCTGGTGTGTTCTAAGAACAGTTTTATCTTGGTTGTGACCAGTACGGAGAGGTATAATGTCCTTAGGATGCCCCCATTCTGTTCATTTACGGACAACTTGGATAGCTGGTGCGTTCTAAGATCAGTTCCATCTTGGTTGCGAATGGTACGGGTAGGTGTATTGCCATTAGAACATCCATATTATATTGATTACGGCCAGCCCGAACAGGCGCGCTGTCCGCGGACATTTTAACTCTTTTAAAACATTTTTCTTTTTTTTTATCCAAACCATTCCACTACAACTAACATAAAAAAAAATGTTAATACACACACATACATCAATCAAGAGAAAGAGGGGGAAGCAGATACTGAAACGAATATAGAGGAATTAGGGTTTAACACGGTCTGGTTGTGAGGGGATGAAGGGATGGATGTTTCGTCAAAACGTTTGTTCTTCTTGAGGGTTTGGGATGGTTCACTAGGAACGGGAGAAGGGGGACAGGTACAGGTGGGACAGTGATATCTTATTTTTCCTCTCACGTATTCCTCCACAAATTGCCTTAACCCGTTAAAATTCTCATTTAGTATGTCCATTTTCTCTTCTATCCGTTTCAAGCTGTCTTGCTCTGTGTCCTTTGGTGGACTTGATTCTTTTTTTAGCTGGTCTGTTAAAAATAAATAGTTAAATGCCCATAAAATACTGACTATTAATTTGCTTATGCAGAGAAGTGTGAACCTTTATTATCGCTGTCTTCCGACATTTCCCCATGCGGAAAATTCTCCTCCAGCCACTCCAAAGTACTGCACGTTTCTGTGTCAAAACAACAGAAATGCATTATTTGTTATGCACCTCATACAGAAAAGTACACACACTTAAGAGAAATGAAGTTCACTTACTATTTTCTTGTAATTTGTCTTCGTTGTGCTGTATGTGTCTACTGTCGCTCCTGGCTGCACAGTTTCTGTGAAGTAATTATGTTGGAGGCATATCTTTTTTTGTTATGGTATAATCCATTTCATTCTACATGGTAATTAAATGCATGTGTAATGTTTGAGACGTGTAGGTCCAATTGGTTACTTATTAGTACTTAATGTGTTTGCGTTCTTTTTTAAACTTGTGCATTTTTCATATGGCACAATAGTACAATTTCACAACCCCCTGACTGTTTGGGTACTGTTGATCTCGTCCGTGCCCGTCCGCAGACAGGCGCTCCGCTCCATCCGTGCCTTTCAGATATCATTAGCGAGGGGGTTCAGTATGTTTTATGTTTTATGTTAAATGTAAGGGATTTATAGTACATATCTCCCAATTTCACATGATGAAAGTGTAAATTTAGTAAAAAAAACTTTAACAGGATATTCTGATTAAGTTGCCCAACTAAAAAACTATGAAATTCAGTAAAAGAAAACATTCTTAAAGGGACATTATGCTTAAGTTGCGCTACTAAAAACCTGTGAAATTCACAAAAAAAAAAAGTGACATTATGGTTCGAAGTAAAACCGAAAAACTCATGAAATTCGCCAGTTATGGTAGGCTAAGCAACCATAACTGCCCGCACCACTGTGCACTGCTAACACTAACACCCAGGACATCAAAGATGTCGACGAAGAACCCTGCTCCGCCTGTTATAACGTGGCATTTAACACGAGATATTCACAACCATCCAGCTGAGGCTCCCTGGCCAGACCCACGCCGTCCCCTAAGTTCATCAGCGTCTGCATCTACACCGATCCTGGGGGGGGGGAACTGACAAGTCACAAAGAAAATTGAACTTTGAAAGCTGTTCCTCTGCCGAAATGCCTCCTTCTAACAGCGGATCACAATCACCCATTCAAGCACCGGTCCAAGTTGAAGATGAAACACACGACTTCGACATCAGGGAAATTCTTCTCGACCTTAAAGGAGGTATTAGGGGGCCTGGGAAGCAAACTCGATACACTCTCCTCTAAAGTTGACCAGCTCCAACACCGGCTGGACAAACACGCAGACAGGCTGGATGCAGTTGAGCAGAGGGTATCGGACCTCGACGACGGAACAACAGCCCCAACTTCAAGAGTATCCTCACTAGAAGCGCAAATGAAAGCAATAAGTGCTAAGAACGAAGACTTGGAAGGTCGCTGCCGGCGCAACAACATAAGGATAGTCAGAGTTAGAGAGCAACAAATTGCTACCAAAATGGAGGAACATGTGGAGAAGATTTGCACAGATCTATTCGGAACAGAGACCCTCTCCAAGCCGTTCGTCGTCCACAGAGTTCCCAACACAAGACCAATCCCAGGAACAAACCCTCGCCCCATCATAGCAAAACTGCTAAACTACAAGGATCGAGATGCAATTCTTAGGGCCGCCAGAGATAAAGGTGATCTCCAATACAAAGGTGACAAGGGCCAATTCTTTCCAGACTTCTCACAAGCAGTCCAGGAGCAAAGGAGATCGGGCACAGCTGTAAAACGCAGATTACAAGAAAACCAAATGCAATATACAATGCTTTTCCCGGCGAAACTCTGCATTCAGCATGAAGGTAAAACCCATTTCTTTAATACACCAGAAGAAACCAGTGACTACCTCGACCGCTCCGGCTGCAAGCCCGCCACACACAACGGAAGGCCACAAAGGGGCGAACGGCCGAGGAGAAACCCACCGTAAAACTCGCTCCACGGGAATCTGAAAACAAAGGCATACCAAAATCATCAATGTTTCGAGATCACTGCCACAGACCCAAATTG
This sequence comes from Ambystoma mexicanum, assembly GCF_040938575.1. NCBI lineage: Eukaryota > Metazoa > Chordata > Amphibia > Caudata > Ambystomatidae > Ambystoma > Ambystoma mexicanum. Next base: position 601,519,950 of record NC_090932.1, on the reverse strand, counting down.
CATCAGTAGTAGGGATCTAGCCTCCTCTTGGAGGGCCACTAGCGCCCCAAGCACAGTAATGTTGTCTGTTCTGTTGACAAGGGACTGTTTTTTTTTGTGGGCCAGTTGGGGGTTGCCCACTCAAGGGAGGGAATCTAGTTCTACAGAGCCGTCGATAATCTCTCACTCTCGCTCCACAACACTCATACAGCAAATCGCCAGCCAGGCAAAAACCAAGTCCTCTGACCTCCTACATGAATCAAGACTGCAACCATACCCGCGAGTCCCAACCCGACCCGGCCTCAACCAACCTCCCAAATGGCAGTGACAATGTTCAAGATCGCCACCTGGAACATTCGTGGCGGCAACCAACTAGCGAAAACTAGGAGAATTATCCGATACCTCTGAAGACATAAAATCACATTGCCATATTACAGGAAACTCCTCTCCTGCCTTCATCAGAACATCAATGGGCCAAATCCTGGGGATGCCATCGGTAGTTCTCATCTTATTCATCCTACACTAGAGGAGTCGCGATCCTAATTGATAGAAGAACTAACTTCAGCCTTATCGACTCAAAGAAGGACTCTGAGGGAAGATCCCTGCTAGTGAGAGGGATAATCGCTGGAAAAGAAGTAGTAATAGTGAACTCCTATGCTCCAAACACCGACGGACCAAACAACTTCAACTGGGTGATAACCCAACTAGGAACGACCAATGCAAAAACAACCATTATATGGGGAGCAGACCTCAATACTCAAATCGATCCCAGACTCGATAAATCCCACAATACATCAGGAAATCCATCCAAGGCCAGCGTACTAGTTCAAGAGATCTGTCAAACTTTTGATCTATCCGACACGTGGAGACAACATAACCAAGACACCAGAGACTACACCCTCTACTCCGCCGTGCACAACACCAGTTCCCGAATAGATTACATTTTGGCATCAACCCATAGCCCGTTCAACTGGGGAGTGAGTCAAATTTTACCACAATCCTTCTCGGACCACTCAATGGTCACACTAAACGTTGCCCTAGCCGGCGCGACTATACCTGGACTCAATTGGAGATTCAAACCCGGTTCGCTCACAGATGCCATATTTTCTGCAGAACTGCGCCAAGAAATCACATCCTTTATAGAAATAAACCAGGACTCTGTTGTCTCAGCCAGTACTACTTGGGAAACATTGAAATGCTACGTGCGGGGAATATGCCTTGCAAAAGAAAACGGCATATTAAAACTCATCCGCAGAGAACTGTCCAGTAGTGAAGCGCACCTGAAGGAACTAGAGCTTCAATCCTCCACAACCTCAGACCCCCGTACCCAGGCCGAATTAAAAGAAGAGCTTCTGTAGTTCAATGAAACAGCTGAACAGGAACTAAAATTCCTAGGCTGCAAACGCCAGATCCGGCAATACGGAGAGGGGCAAAAGCCAGGCGCATTGTTAGCCTGTCTATTAACAATAGATAAAACTCCAACTTGTGTCGAATACATCAAAGACGCACAAGGGCAACTGGTATATACAGAAGAAAAAATCGCCAACACATTTCGTGACTTCTACCAAAACCTGTATAGTTCCAAGGGCACCTCAGACCCCGAATCAATACAAGAGTTCCTCAATGACACAAAACTGTACTGGGTGAACTTGAATCTTCGCGAACCCCTGAACGCACCTATAACCTCAGATGAAATCCTGGAAGCGATAAAATCCCTACTAAATACCAAAGCGCCTGGACCTGACAGGCTCACTGGAGAGCTCTACAAGGCCCACGCAGCTATTGTGGCCCCTCTTCTGCTCCAAGTCTGAGGAGTCAGCAGAGCGGGAAACCCCCTCCACCCCCCAGCCCACACACTACTCGAAGCCAATGTAATGGTGCTGCACAAAGCCGGCAAACCCATAGATGACTGCATCATACAGGCCGATCTCCTTGATCAATTTAGACAATAAGGTCCTGGCTAAAATCCTAACAACATGGCTAATCCCTCTAATGCCAGCTCTTGTACTCGGTGATCAAGCCGGCTTCATCTCAGGATGCAGCACAACCTATGGCATCAGAAGACTGTTCGGCGTCATCGAGGCCCTAGACCCAACTCAACAGGCAATAGCAGTACTGCTCGACGCTGAGAAAGCGTTTGATTCAGTAGAATGGCGCTTTATGTTCGCAACACTCAGGCAAATGGGCTTGGGCAATTTCTTTATCAAGTTGGTATCCTTGTTATATAACGACCCTCGCTCATACATCACACTGGGAAACACCAGATCCTCAAGCATCACGCTAGAGCGCAGAACTAGGCAAGAATGCCCACTCTCAGCCCTTATTTTTGCCCTTGTGATGGAACCTCTGGCCTCGAGGCTACGTGCCGACCAACAACACCGGGGCCTTCAGCTATGTCCCCATAGACTAATTGTCTCCCTGTACGCCGACGACGTCATGTTGTTTGTCGGCAACCCCAAGACAATCTCAACCATAGATCATAGATGATCATGGGTTTAAATGGAAAAACTCAAAGGTTCGCTACCTAGGTATTTACATGTCCCGTAATTACCACGAGGTATATAGAGACAATGATGTCGCCACACTACATTCCCTGCTGGAAAGAATCCAGAGATGGAAATCATTGCTGCTAACACTTTGGGGCAGAACCTCCCTGACGCAAATGGTCATCCTTCCCAAGCTTCTCTATCTTTTTACGAATATTCCGCTACTTATCCCCAAATCCTATGTCCAAAAAGTTAAGAGCTTAATCTTAGAGTTGTTATGGGCAGGGAAGCCTGCACGTGTTGCTTACAACACGTTAACGCTACCAACGTCAAAAGGCGGCCTGGCGCTCCCAGACATTGAAAAATACTATTCCTGAGCCACTGGTACACGACCCAACTAATTCGCCCACATTTACAAGTAGAGCGAGCCCTAGCCCCCCCAACCTGTTAAGAGCCGTCATAATCAGTCATATCCCAGTTCCACACAAAACGTTAAACACGGTCCTATCCACATACGCAATTTGGAAAAAGATAGCAAACAAATATGGAGTGACCATAAGATTCTCCCCTCTATTGCCAATCAAATTTATTCCTGGCATCCCTCTCCCGAACGAAAAAGTATTCCTTAAATGGGCAGATAAAGTAGGAATCCAATCCTTTGGGGACCTTTTCCCAGAGAGCACCTTTCTAACCCCACAAATGGCCAAAGACCGAGGCGGGAACACCTCCCTCGATGTCTTCATCTACTTCAGACTGCGCCACACCCTGCAAGAATTGTTTCCCCCTCATTTCCGAAACAACCACCAACATGGGACTTATTACACAACGTAATTAAGGCACAAGGCGAAGGCAGACTGGTGTCACTATTGTATAAATCCCTTTCAGGAGACACCGGGAAGCTCAACCCCAAAATACAACAAAAATGGGAAACGGCCATTCAAGAATCAATACCCACAGAAGATTGGTCCTATATTCTCTGCCAAACACAAAAGGTTGCATTAAACACCCAGTATAAACTAATTCACTTTAACTTTGTACATCAAACCTACTACACCCCAGCCAGGAAAAATAAACACCACCCAGAAGTCCCAGCCCAATGCGAAAGATGTGCAGCAGCAAACGCTGACTTTCTCCATCTTGCCTGGAGCTGCCCAGGAATACACTGTTTCTGGACCTCCGTTATACAAATAACGGCCGATATCATAGGCGAACAAGTGACCCCACTCCCACTAGGAGCCCTTCTAGGTCTCACTAAATACCTACAACCCGCATCACGAAAATCTTCTCATGGTGCTGGCACGGAGGAGAATCGCCATGACATGGGGCCGCGGCCCACTACCGAAGATTGAGGACTGGAAAAAGGATGTTACATATTGTCAGGACATGGACAGTGAATTTATAAGAACATTGCCACTGCACGCGCGGCCCCCTGATATTTGGTGACCGTACATAACATATCTACTAAACAGCACCGAGACATCAGATTCGGAAACCTCTGGACTTGTTTAAGGAAGGGCTTTGGGACTATGAACTATGACAATAACACTGGAGTCAGACCAAGGAATTCGGACGAAGAAATGAATCGGAGTGTACGAGGGTGGACATTGGGGGGAGAGGGCGGCCTGGTAAGGGGGTTTGTAGTTGGTATTGTTGAATGTGCACCCAGTTGGTGCAAATGTATACCTGATGTATGCAAAATCCAAAAATAAAGTTTTAAATAAATAAACCTACTAACAATACCTAGATCTAAACGATCCAAAACTGGAGGATGCAGCTTTCCAGTTAAAGCGGCTCAGCTGTGGAACTACCTGCCCCCTGCTCTAAGGGCTCCCCAAACCTACCCTCATTTCAGGCATAACATCATCAAATGGATCAAAGAAAGCAACCATTAAATTTGACTACTGCAAATGCCTTCCTTCTGCACATACCTTACTACTTTTACCTTTGTATATACTTCTGACTATGTATTTCTTTCCTTTTATTGATTTGGTATATATTTATACAGCACTGTAACCAAGCTGAAAAACTTCTTGACCGTTCTGCGCCGTGATACCCTCGGGTCTGGCTGGCATTATAAATATTAAAACAAACAAGATGTAGGTAGCCGTTATTAGTGGCAGCGTACAGGACAAGAGTTTGCGGGAAGGGTGTCGTAATAGGTGGCTGCCTCATGGAACCTGTTCTGTGTGTTATTGAGTAGAGTCATATGTTAACCCACTGTCTTGCTCTCTGCTTTGTAGGTGATACTGTTCTTGTACGGCTCCACACAAGTGAAATGTCTTTGAAACGTTGCCACCAGACTCTCCTTTCATGGGTTTCATTTTTATAACAAATGACAATGCTAGGGACTGTTAGACCCACGGCACAATGTCTGTGTGTGCGCCAAAAGTTAAAAAAAACTGTCATGGGGGTCCCCTTGGATTGCAGGAGAATGCAGGAGCTGTTTTGCTAAAAAATGCAATATAGAAATGTGTCCTGTCCATGTGTAGAGGAGGTCCCAAATATGGCCTGCACTCCAGCCACCCATTTTGAGATACCAGAAGCATACTCGCCAAGATATGTGACTTATAAGGAGCAAATAAACCAACAGAGAGCCACAGTGGGGCTCTGTCCAGTACCCATCAGAAGGACTTGTATACTTATTGGAGCGCCAATAACCAGACAACCATGGGTTGCACGGTATCCATTGAGGCAACCATACCAGCAGTTGACACGAAATGAAGACTACTTACAAACTGTCCCCGAAGAGACCCAAAGGGCCTTAATCGAAGGCAAATGGTGAACAACACAAGGGCCAGGACAGACGCACAAACAAAACACGTATCAAAGGAAGTCACACAAAGATAAAACGCGGATCAAAGGAAGTCGCACAAAGATGGTATGTTATGAATAATGACGTAATGAACATTGAAGAAGAGCCGATATTGAAATAAAAGGAGACGTAACAAGAATTAAATTATGCAACTGGATAAATGCCTGTAAATAGGCTTGGAACGCAAGAAGTTAAGGAAACAATACTGCTTGCAATGCTTAGTGGAAGGATAGAGCGCCAAGCGCCAACTATATATCTACCTCAAGAAGCAGATTATACAAGTGCAACTCCATTTTATAAATGCAGAATTAAGCCCTGGACGGTGAAGGACAAACAGGCCAGGATTCAGATACTAGCTCAAAGCCAGACAAAGAGCAGATCGAAACTCAGCAAGAAGCGGCTCATGCCTAGGAATTCGAGGTCAATTCCAGGACGGGAGGAGAGTGGCAACTTCGAAGAAACAAAACTTAAGAGCATAGAAGCCTGCCCCGTGAAGGTCGAGATAAGGAGGCACGGCAGGTGGCAAGGCCGAACAAAAGAATCATATGCACAAATTGAGAGAAAATTAAGCAGATTCACGGTGAACAGACACGTGATCAGCCAAGTGCGAAGAGGTACCAACGTCTGATGTCACCCTAACCAGAGGGTGCCATAACTTTTCCTGATAAGAAGCTACAGTTTCGAGGCCAACTTCCGCCAACTAATACATAGCCCTAAAGCACTGATTGATGGAAGGGAGGCAGGGTGAATCTTGGGGCACTCCGCGTCTGGGTGTCCGTTCTGCATGCTGCTAATTAAAGTGGAGATTTATGCCAAGGGGTGTAACCCACCCAATCACAATGGACCAAATAGTCTAGGGTCCTATAGCTAGTAGAACCAGTGAGACGTCGTACTTGTAGTGACGTCTATCATGAGTGATGTAGAGGGATGGGCGTAGACGCCCACGCGAGAAGTTATCCAATCCTCACACTTTGTTACCATATACAGATATAGCACTTACACTTAAGTTACCTTTTCCTACCAATCGAATTGCATGGCAATTTTGGAGTGTAACACGTCAGTGATGACGAGAATTTGCTATAAAAGTTACTGTTTGCATGAAGAATTTGGAAGTTGAAGCGAGACAGGCGATTGCATCACTGTTGATTTCCATTTGTTTCCCCGTTTTTTGTACTTGTCATTAAACAGACTTCCCTTTGCCAAACCATTGACTTGTCCTTATTGATTGGTGTTGGAGTAAGGGAATCCTGCACCCCATCCACCTCAAGGTGCAGCTATCTCGTCTTAAAGTACTGGAGGGCGAGCTCAATCTCATGGGCCCGTTCAGCGGTCGCTCCGTCCTCCTGTACACACGTTTGTGTGCCGGTTGACTGCTTCATGCACCTCTGGCCATTATTACTTTGAATACAATGAGGGTGCGTAGAACTGGTAATTGTGTGAAAGGGCATAGTAAGGGCAAAACAGGGAATGTAGCACTACAAGAGTGAGCATAAGGTGTGCTGAATGGCAAGAAAACAAAGTACTTTCACAAAGTACTTTCACAGTTGCAATGTACGGGGAATGGTGGAGACATGGCGCTGTAACGGCGCATGCTTACTGCTGTGACAAACCTCTGTACAATGCACACAAAGTGTGCAGTACTTAAAGCGCTACATACATTCAATAAACATAAACAAATTCATAATTATGTATACAGAACTGCAGCCTAATACATTTGTAATCCTAATACACATGTGATGTAAAGTTGTTGCACTTGCATAACTTCGGCAAAATCCATGCTTGTATTGGGTGGATGACCAACTGGACTGTGCGGCGTATTGAATTGTTGCAGACTACCTCTGGGGCACATGGGAGGGGAAAAGCACTGTAAGTTATCTTTCCTTTTTTTTCTACAATTCCATACAATGGGCCTCATTACGAGTCCGGCGGTAACCGTGCCTGAAATTCCGGCAGGTTACCGCCAGACTCGTATTACCATTCCGCCTCCGTGATTCCTGGAATTACCAGGGCATTACGACCCCGGTGACCCGGGAATTCCGGAGGCAGAATTCGGTAAATCCCCATCCCCATTGAGTCCTATGGGACTCAATGGGGAAGTGGAAACACTGGCACCATCACAACGGTGTTTCCACATCCGCCCGGGAATTACACCTCCTGCCTGCAGAACTCGAGATCACCCGGTCTGGAAACAACGGTGGCGGCGGGTTTACCCAGTGACTCGTAATGAGGCCCAATGTCTGCCCTTGGCGCTAATCATGCTTCTCACTCAAGGCTGTATTACAATGAGCATTTGTCCTGTTGAACAAGAGTTATTTAGGTTTCGCTTTCCGGAGATGATGCTGGAAAAAAAAAAGGATCCAGGTGGGAACGTGTTTTGATTGTACCATGCATTTCTGAATGTTGGTAGTGTCATTACGGTGAAGTTAGTACGATGTATAAAGAGAAATGATGGTGCCGTACACATGCTGCACTGAATGCACAGATGGCAACCTAAACAAAATGTGCATTTACAGTCCCTAAGGAACATTTATATGTGCAGTGTGTTATAAGGCAACGGTGGATGATGGCAGACTGTGTGTCCGCTGGATCAGCATACGTGGGTGGCTGGGCAATCGTGCGCAGTTTGGTGTCTTGCTGCCGAGCTATGTACCATGTGCTGCAGTGAAATCTGTGTTGTATACCTTCTTTGTTAATGGTGTACATAACAATGAAGATGACCTAATGCCCTGAACTGTGCCAGTGGAATGTGAGGAGGCAAGGTCACTGTAGTGTTGTGTATGCAGTGTGTCCACTTATTGTAGGCTTAGGTGAACAGTGTACGTAGGAAACAGGTTATCTATTGTGTGGAAGAAATGCCAGGCAATGTCAACTGCAGTAGCTAAGGGGTAGGTAGGTGGCTGTTATGTGTGGGGTTTCTGGTACGTGGATAGATGTTTGTATGCATAGTTGTACAGTGCAGCGGTAGTTGTGGGCAATATTGAGTGCATGGCTGGAGCCCCTACACTGTACTGGGTGTAGTGAAGTGTGTAGGGCTTAGGTGCAAGCTGCGTACTGTTTTATGCGTGTACATTGCAATATGTGGCATTGCTATGTGCATTGCAGAAATAAATGCCCACATTGCACTGTGAGCATTGCAGAGAAGTATGATACCTATCATTACATACTTACTGTTTGGATTGGGGAGGGCCTGTGCTGTGTTTTGTGTATGGAATGGGAAATGTAGTAGTACTCGTTGCTTCATTATCTGTGGGAAAAGAGCACAGAACATGTTGGAGCAGGCATTTTGTTACTTTGCAGTCCGCAACATTGCATATATTTACTAATTTACCGTGGATCTTTGTAACTAGTACTTCATAAGTACTATGATGTGAACCAGAGTACTGTGCAATGTGCGCAGTTGCTGTGTTCGTTTGCATAATCATTGGGTCTGTGGGGAAAAAAACTCCATGCTGGATTAAAAAAAAAAACTTCCAAATTTTTTTGCTGCTATGGTGCACAATGATTTACAGTAACGTTTGCAGTTGTTAGAGCAATTTTTAAGGTGTGCTCTTGAATTAGGAGGAAATGTAATGGTTTACGATTTCTGGGATATACATGTTGGTAGGATGGGTGGCATTGTATAGCAGTTGGTGTTTTGTAAATGTTTACCTGCTTCCTTTTTGTAGCACTGTTTCTTTATGCGTTTGGTTGCTGCTGGTGTTTTTGTTACTATTCCAGTGCTGGTAGAAGGCAGATGGGTAGGGCCAGGAGGATCTCCCCCATGACAGTGTAGGGTGACGATGGGTTTGTGGGATGGCTGGCTGCCAGAGGCGTATATGGAACAAGGCGGCAAACCATCCCAACATGGCTGCCAAAGAGGAACCCGCTGTGGAACCCAAGATGACACTGGATAGATACATGGATCTGACATCCTTGGTGGTCTTGTGCTGACGTGGTGTGGTCCGTGGCTATAAAACCACGCCCCGTACAACACCCTGTGCTTAGCGTTTCGTCTGCTTCCTAACAGAGCAGAGTTACCCTTACCGCTACTGCTTATTTAGCACGTGCAAGCGGCAAATTTGTAGCATTCTCACTCGGAATTGAAGAACTACTTGCCCCGGCGGGCTACTGCTTTGTGTTCGATCTTGATCCTTACCTTGACCTCGGTAGACTTGTGGTGCCCCATCCTGGCAACCCGGTATCTCTGGTCCTTCGTCTGCAGTCCACAGTAATCACAGCTCCTGGGAACCTGAAATCAGAACATGTCAATAGTAAGAGACTGAAGTACCACGTACCTCCCAGTTCCCGTACCTGGTTTAACTTGGACTCACTTGCATATAATTTCCAGCGTCTTCGCTCTGCTCTGAGTCCAGACAGTTTGTCGGTGTTTTGCCTAGAAGTCAAGAAATAAAGAGACTATTAATATTCAACGCATCAACAAAGATATTGTACATACAAGCTACGTTTTACATTGAGAAGCGGCCAAGATCTAGAATAATGCCTCACCAGAGGTTACCTGCTCATCATCCGTATCCAGTGCGTCACAGCCGGTCTGGACCACTAGCCTTCAGTGAAGTTACTGGAGTCGGATACCTACCAGCTAACCTTGGCCTTCAGTCCTCAGTTCATTATGGTGATTAAAAGCTGCGTTGCGCCAACCAGCCAGCTACCTCGGGGAAGGGAAGAGACGGGAGGAGGGAGAGAAAGCAATAGAAACGAATACTAAATACATACTTACCTTTATGTTGTCCGAACCCCATTTTCCAGAGCAACCAAGTTCATCCAGGTCCTTCCCAGCCTCAAGGTCTTCTGGAGGTTAAGCCACCGGCAGACCGCTGGGGAAGAGAGTGACTGGGGTAGTCATCGGTGCACAGTTAACCCGAGTAAGGGGGCAACGCGTGAGAACATTCTGGACCAGGCATTGTACTGTGCTCCTGCAGAATTGTGACGGTAGTTACGTACCTGTTGGCGTACTGTAACTGCTCATACTTTGGAAGTGTTTGAGGATATGTTTGTAGCACAGTGGTTGTTGAAGGTTGAGTTGGGTTGTTGTAATGCTGCAAATAACATTGTAGTATTCTGGGTTAAGTTACATACCGGGTGGCGTATTCTAATGTTTACAGTGTCCCACTCCTGTAAGGTAGGTTTACAAGATCGTGCATTCCTGTTGCTAAATTCCCATCTGTGTTCATTCTGAAGTGGTGGTTTACCACTATGGGTTTATGTAGTGATAGTTCCATATTTATAGCATTTGTATGCGTATTCTTACGGAGGCAGTGACTAATTTGCGTACTTGGTGGTTTCAGAGGTTACTGAGGATATTTTTGAACCCTCATACTTAATACTTTCCCTTTTAAGTATCATGTGGAAAATAGTGCTACTGTCATTTGTGTACATGTATTGTTTGTCTTAGTGTACTCAATGGGTTATTTGGGGATAAAATGATCCAACACACATTTTAATGCATTTCTTGAATGCGTGCTGTATGCTAACTTGCTTTAGGGCGACAGTGTGGAAGGTAATTCTTTATTTGTGCCTTTACAAGGGTACTGGTTGGTGCTGGGGAGTAAGGTATAGTAGTTTTGTACATCAATGATTACATTTTGGCTTCAAGAATATTAAGTAGGCATTTGCAAGATTTGCAGGTAATCTCTGCTTTGGGACAATGGAAGTATCATTGCATTTCCACCATGACCATTGCTTTCTAATGTATGCGGTATAGTGGCCACCACTGGTTGTTGTCGCCTGTGCGGTAGATTATTGCTACTGTTGTGAAGGTTTTCTTGTCAATTGATACCTGGCCATGTGTGAAGGCAGTAAGTTTGCAGTTGCTTAAGAGCATTGCAATTACATATGGACTATTGAGAGTATATGTAGCGTCAACCGATTATCAGAATTGCACCATGTACACAATATGCTATAGTTTGCATTGTGCGCCAGTTGCTGAAATGGAATGGACTCACAGGTTGGTATTGCTACATACACAACGCATTTGTTGGGGACTTGTTCCTCAATGAGATGGTTGCAGAGACTGCATGTATGTTTTCACATGTTGGAAATGTGAAAGATTTCACTTATGAGTATGTTTTTCCTTTTCCAGAATTTGTTGTAAGTACATTAGAAATTCCTGCGGATCTTCTTGTCGCTTTAATGTGAATTTCACTATTCCAGAACAGTGGTCCAATTCCTGCCTTACTTAAATGTTGTCAGGATTACTTACTCCATTTCTGTGAAGGACAAGCATTTCTAAACACAACTGGTCTGTGCCATTTACCTAAATGTTTTCCACAATTGCTGGAATTTGGAATAGAACATGTATTGTGACATTTGCATAGCAATTAACACCTGTTTTATTAGAACGTTTGAATGGACAAGTTCCTTCTGTGGCTGCATACTTAAATGAAAGGGCGCGTGGTGTGTTTGAAGAGGCACTTTTTTTGTGTGTGGAGTTGGGTATGTCTTGTCTTTGTCACTCCTTTTTGTCTGTACTTTTGGTAGTTGTAGTATGAACTGATTTCAATTTCTTTGGTGTTTCTGTTGCCAAAGCATTTAGTGCTGTGCCTTTCAGAGTTACAATGGGCTTCTTATAACAAAGGAAAAGGCACATGTAAATTCAGTAACAATTTACATATCAACCTTTTTATTTGCACACATTCATAGCCACTAATCAGAAACGTACGGATACATATACTGGGGATTTCGGCATTTCTACAGGTTGGTGGCGAGGGGAGAAAGGGATTGAGGTCTCATCGAAGTGTCTCTCATGACACGTAATTTGCAGGGATGGGGGGCTGGGAAATGGGGAAGGGGGCCATGTGCAGGTGGGGCAGTAGTATTTTACTTTCTCCATAATATGTTCTTGTACAAAATTATTCAAGGCGGCAAAATTGTTTAGCAATTCATCCATTTTTGGCGTACAGGCGGTCTAATTTCATATTAACAGCGTTTCCTTTAGTTTCTGTGGCCTATGTTGCTGTGGAAGAGGTGCTGCTTCTGGTGTACTCCTTTGTATTCCCGTATTTTCAGTTAAGAAAAACAAATGTTTTCAGTATACATGCAGCAATATATAGTCATTGTTTTACTTTTCACACTGCGTTCCCTAACTGAGGTCACTATGGTCACTCATTTCGTCATGCAGGAGATTCTCCTGCAGCCTTTCTAGGGTGCTTGCACTTGCAGTAATTCTTTCCTTTTTGACACTGTGGTGCCTACCAATGGGGTTATCGACCTCATTCATTCTTTTCATGCTGAACATTCTCTTCCAGCCATTCTAGGGTGGTTGCCATTGCTGCGCACAAAAATAAAATATTATGCTTTCCTACTATTGTACACTACTGGACCTGTGCAATTAGAACATAAACTTTAGTGTACTTAGCATGTGCACTTACGTTCTGCTCTCAGTAGTTGGCGTCCCTAACTCTGCCTCTTCATCCTTTGTTGGCATGTGCAGCAGGTGTGCCGTAAGATTGTTGAAGGCAGATGTTACTTCTCTTGTTGGTGCATTCCATTACGCTGCATACCCTGTGCCTATTTGTTTCGAAAGTACGGACTTTGCGCACCTACTGCATTTCCCCTTACCATTCACGCACTTCCTGATTTTTGTATATGTTTCTTGTCTTTTCTACATGGTACCACTTTGTACGACCACACCTCCCTTTCTCAGCAGATTGGACGCTGTAATGCTGGAAATGCACCGAGGGACAGGGCCTCTGAATCCTCATCCTTCATTGCCTTATCATGTGTGTTCTGTTTTCTGTTCAGGAGCTCATGTGGGACTCCTGGTGGTGCAGCTTTTCCTGTATTTGGTTTTGTGACAGACCCTTGGGATACCCTTATGGCACCCATGGGTGGGAGTACGACCAATTGACAGGTGCCCTGAGCGTCCTCCATTTTGGGATGCCCAGGTCCTATCATTGGAATCAGTGGATTCCTGATAGGAAACAAGATGGCCCCTGTGTCTTCTTGCTTTCTATCGCCTGTTACCTTACTTTTCCCGAAGTCTCGGGAAGCCCTAACTCTGTGCCTTTCCCCCTGATTGGCTGTTGGGTGGAAGTTCCATATGCGGTGTTGTGGGGAAGTCCAGGGTAGACTGGCTGGAGCCTTCCCAATGACTGTATGTTGTGGGTACGCCCGTGGGGTGGGACCTGGGTGAATGAGGTGTGTGACGAATACGCATTTCATGTGGTGGGTGTCTAGTATCTGGTGTTTGACACACAGACTGAGACAGCCCTGCCCGAAACTGGTATGAATGCAGTGTGTAGTGTTGAATGGTGCTTGTCCCAAACAACATTCTGTGTTGCGAGTGTCTGGATGGAGAAGAATGGCCTGAATGCACGGTGCGCCTGATTGGCCGACTGACTGCCTGAATGCCTTTCTGAATGTTTGGTTGCCTGAGTGTGACCCAGCAGAGTGAATGGGAGATCAACAGTATATCTGGGGGCCTCTCACTGCTAGAATCATTCAGAAGCTGAAGTAGAAACTGACCTTCAAACTGACGCTTACCTTTGAAGCCCACTGGAAGAAGAACCGCTGCTGCTGTCCTTCGCTAATCTGAAAGCTGCTGTGCCCCTTCAAGGAACTGATCCAAGAGAGGCCAACTGTTGTCCTCCTAAGTCTATCTTTGGTTCACTAGATTTATTCATTTGTGTGACATTTTAAACTACGTCTAGATAATGCACTTTAAAAAGGGATCACAGTCATTGTGGTACCACGTAGAACTGTGTATATATTTGCCATTGTTGATTAACGGAGCACAAAGTGAGTTATTGTGATTGTGTATATAACTTTGAACCTTAATTATAGAAAGACTGTATTTTAACTAATAGTGTGTGGACATTCCTTTGTGGGTGCTTGGGGACTACACTGTACTTAAGAATCAGCCCGCATCACCTCCTGAGAAGCTAGGCCATGACTGCTCGTCTACGTTTACTAAATAGAGAATCTTGGCTGTGGTCCTCTGTGCCTCTTCTCTGCTATATAGAGAGCAGGAGTACAGATACCCTCCTCCAGTCTTTACAGACGCCACGATGTCCGCGAACAGACGCACTGTTTGCAACTGTCACGCTCACCTGATTCCCACGGAGGCACAGGTCTGGCTTCGAGTGCTGATGCTTCTTCAATGGTGAAGCGCAGGACTCTGATGATGGACAGGAAGGGCCCCTCTACTCTGGCTTTTCTGGCTCGCAGGAATAATCCCCTGTGCGTGAAAAGGGAGTATTACCTACTGACGGAATAATGCTCAAGCCTCCCACTCCCTTCCAACCCTCCTCGATACCCTTCCACGATTCCCCGTGAAGTCTCACCTTAGGGTCTGGAAGGATGAGTTCTCCATCCTGCTTCTGATGCAGGGGCGCGTTGAAACCCAGTTACTTCACTGGATTGAGGTTTGATGGGAGTTCAAAATAAGCTTGACTATTCAGGTGAGGCGCCGAAAGAGTTCTGTTGCAAGTTCGAAAGTTCAAGCTTAATAATAATGTTCATTGTCTTATTGCAGCAAGCGCTAATGCTTATGTCTTTTTCCCCATTGGGGCCGGGGTCCGGAATGCCAGGAAGCGGCAGGACCCGAAATGAAATGGGAATGACCCAACAGGTAAGTCTTAGAAGGAAACTGAGCTTTTCCTATTTCCCTTCCTTCTCTCACCTTGTTTTCTTGTCTTTTCTCTCTAGGCTCTGGGAAGTGGGTGCGGATCCGGATGATCGCTGCTGAAGATGGAGGTGCCCAGGAAAGGTGAGTGAAATGCAGCGATCGAAGCGAAATGCTTTTAAAATAATGTCTTCCCTTTCAGGATCGTCGGTGTGATGTCCCCGTGATGCAGCTTTAGCAGGTAAGGTCTTCTTTCTCACCAATTCTCTCTTATCTCCCTTTGCAGGCGACCCAGGATGCTGACAGGCGTGGCTGAAGTCCAGATGCAGGTGCTGACACGGTGAGCGTCCAGCTGCGAGGAGCAGAACAACGCGAAGCGTGAGTTGCTGATCGGGCGTGGTTTAAATAGCTTGGGAAGAAGTTCCAGGCATGTATCCTTCCACTGATCAGGTATGTATCCTTCCCCGACCACACCCAGGTGGAAAGTAGTCCCACAGGTAAAGTAGTTCCATTCAGGCCTCAAGAGGGCCTGGATGTAGCAGCATGGTCTGCATCAGGTAAGTGCACATTAAAACACTTGAACACATGTCTAGCTTTATGAGCCTGGCGCCTAAGGCGCCAGGACAGGGGTCCAACATGAGCCTGGCGCCTAAGGCGCCAGAACTGTGTCCAAAGGGCCCCAGCTTGGGCCGCTGGCACTTCCCTGGGGGGAATGATGCCTGCCTCTGGGGTTGCTGAGTCGGACCTGGCTCCTTGGAGGTAGGCATCATGACAGCAACCACTGTGGCTATTAGTATGGTGCCACCGGCTTCAGTATGCTGTACAGCACATCTATACAAAATAAGAGTATCCTTTTAAAAACCTATGAAATTCGGTGAAAAAAATGTGTTAAAGGGATGTTATGCTTAAGTTGTGCTACTAAAACCCCATCACCTTCACTAAAAAAACTATGATAAAGGAACATTTATGGTTACAGTGCCCTATTAACCTATGCAATTCACTGACAAAACACATTATTCAAGGGACGTTATGGTTAAGTTGCACTAGTAAAAACCTATGCAATTTGACAAACGTTGTTACAGGAACACTATGGTTACAGGTAAAACCGAAAACCCCCAGAAATTCACCAGTTATTGTAATTGTAAGCTAAGCAACCATAACTTGCTCTACCAATGTGCACTGCAAGGACTAACGTCCATGACATTAAAGATGACATCACAAATATCATTGATGGCCGTAAGAAGCCAAAAAACAAGGTGTTTTTCACCCCTGACGTCCGTGAACAGTCCGGATGTTCGGGTACGGTCCTGTGATGTTCGCAAACACTTTGTTCGGGGATATCTATGCCTATTTCTGCATTACAGGGTTGGTGAAAAGCAGTTCTTGGATGGCTTATAACTTTTGTGCCACTCAATGAAACTGCATGACATTTTGGAACTTTATTCTAGACCTGATTCTGGATGGTTTTGGAAAGTATGCAACTGTTTTGTCAAGAGGGAAAACATTTAGAGGGGGTTCCCAAAATATTGTAAAGGCTTATAAATGTGGTGCCATTTGACAAATCTTCACAAAAGTTAGCAAAACAATTTTAAATCTAGATATAAATGTTTTTGTAAAGTTTGGTGGAACTTTCTCTAGAGGGGGGTCTCAAGATTTTTAGATGCTTATAACTTTGTTGCCGTTTGACGAATATGGACAAAAGTTTTCAGAACGATTATAGATCCAACCTTCAATATTTGTGTAAAGACTGAATGCATTTTGTCAAGTGGGGGCTAAGTTATATGACTATTGTATGTACATACATTTGGACACTTTTGAAAAATTAAAACGTGGGCGGATTTCATGCAGAGCATTGGCAAGGACCTTAAAGCATGGTTGTTTTGCAAATATGCCTGTGTTTTATTTTTTGACAAGTCATAATGTAGGTTAAAAAATAGTGATATACCTTTGGTGACTGAGGTATAGCCTGTGGCCATGGGCAGTGGCCAGATTGTCCGGGTCATGGTATAAGGTCATGACCCGGACAATCTGGCTACTGGCCATGACTGCGAAGGACGAAAAATGGTGTTAAAGTGGCCCTGTCCCCCAGAGACCGGATATGTGGTAAAGTTATTAGAAAGCAGGATAGGTTTGAAAGGGGAAAAAAAGTGCTCGTGGTAATATGGTCATGGGCTTCTGACTTCGGCGTCTGCAGACGTCCTGCTGTAGGAAGAAAAATCTATTTTTTAGCACCCCGGGTTCCCGCTTTGGGAACCCAGGGTGCTAATGGCCTTTATCCCCCATTGATAATGGTCCGGAGCCCTCGTTATTTATTTATAACACGCCGAAGCCCGCAGGCATCAGGGCGCACACAGACACACTTCGCTTCGGCCGATCACTTGGGCTACCGGGCAGCTCTCCTCCGTTCGGGTCCCTGGAACAGGGGATGAACGTCACATTATTCCCATTAGCATAACACAAAATGCTAATGGAAATGTTGGAAACACGTATTGAGGCTATGTACTTTACTGAGAAATGTAAAGTAGATGGAGTCTATACGATTTTGTTTTTGTTCTATTTTTTTAACTGTGAAAGGTGGTTCATAAAGGAGCCTTTTGTTTAAAAAAATGTTTGGAGGAGTGGTTAGAACGTAAGGTGTGGAGGGAACTGTTGGAAGAGGCACTAATGTGGACAGGGGAAGATGTTGCGCGTTTGTTACTTCTAAGGTAGTGGGCAGTGGGTTCCATGTGTTAATATCCCTGCAAAAATATTGCGATACAAAAATATCACCATATTTTTGCGGTGATATTGAGCCATGGACCATGCGGGGGACACCCGCGCCACCCCTGCATTATTTAAAAATGTGAGTGGGACACACCCGCAACCCCCGCTCCCACAAATTATCCCCCAAAAAATATCGCCTATGGCGAGACAAACGACCATATGTACAGCAATATTTTTGGTGGAGATCATATGTAGGGATACTGGGCAGTGTTTCTCATGCTCCTTGATTACAGCTTCAAACGCACGTCGAACTTGCCCCCCCCCCCCTTGCAGAGTGGTGTGTTGCAGTATATACAGAGGACTGTTGTCTTCCAAAGATATGGATCAACAGCCTCTTTTATTGCTGCTGGGATTTTGTGTCCCACTGAAGTAGGCTGTGTGGTTACCACATTGGTTGAGGAAGATGATGTGGAGGAAGACCGCCTACCACTTGCTAAGAAAGAAACAATCGTTCTGAGAGCATTGCGCTAGTTGGATTTGGTGTGGCAGCGCTTGGCGGTGGTCCCGTATGGAGTAATGTCCAGGTAGTCCCCGACTGAGTTGCACTCTGTGCATTTCACTTTTGTAGCTTCGGTCTTTGATACATTTCCAATAGTGGTAAATAACTGCCACACCCATGATTCTCTCTGGGTGCTAGAGGTAGGCACTCCCTCATCTCCTTGGTACTCTCCATTATCTTTGGAAATACATTTTTGTTGTGTGGGTCCTCCAGCTGGTGGTGGTGGCTCGTGAGGAGGAGGGATGCAACAATTGATGCCATTTTTAAGATAAATAGCAGTTTTGCTACTATTCTTCCAAGTATGTGCTTTGTACTAGATTAATGGATAATGAGTAAGAATAGGTGTAGGAGCTGTGCAAGGGTACATTTTGAGCTTGAATAGATCAGTAGAAAATGCAGTTCTGTACTGTATTCGAAGCAAGGACCCGAACACGAAGTGCAAACGCGTTCATGGACACGTCGTAATGCCGCGCGTAAGCAACATGGTCACGTGGCACTGTCCGGAAGGTCCACAATGACGTCTGACGTTCACGGACATCGACGGTAGCAAAAACAGTGGAAAAAGTATAGAAGTGTTAAAAAATTATGCTAGAAGGTGGTTTTAAGGTGAAACATTGTAAATTGGACAAAAGTTTTGCTATATTGGGGTAAGTACGATATTAAGTTGTAGGAAAATAGCATGCACTGGTAAAAACGCATGGAAATCTCTGAAAAAAACGTTAGAGACGTTATGGTTAAGTTGCACTAATAAAAAGGAAGACAATGTGCTATATGTATTTCTTTTTAACACTTTGTTCATTTTCATTAGATACAATGCATACATTAATTGCAGCACACACGCTGGTACATCAGAATTCTTGACGTAGTTGGTGCCTTAATCATCACTTCTATACAGCTTAATGAGGCACATCAATATTTACTTCCAATCATTTCTTATAGTCACCATGAAGTACGTTGTACTGTATTTATAAAGCGCAGACTATGGCCCAAGGGCATTTAGTTCTTGAGGAGGAACACTCGTGTGCTAAAAAAAAACATGGACTACTTAATGCTGTCACTTAATGCTGTAAACAATAATCACATTAGTAGCTTAAATTCTGTTACATTTGAAGAGTGCCGAACAACAGTTGGCCATGTTGCTCAATCTAGGTTAAATCTGTTGAATTATATGGCTTGCATTGGCATGAATTTAACATGGAGTGTGCTCCATGTAATCCCTGTTCTTTGGTCCTGCCACCATTAATTCTCTGTACATATCTTGTGTATTGTACCATACACGATCTCTATACAAGCTCTGTTGTGCAGGGCTACCTGTCCTCTTCCACTGACGTGCTGTTTGGCAATGAGCATTACAATCCCCACACGTTTTCGGAGCCCTTTGGGGCTATTCCCCATATACCGCAGTAAATGCTGTAGAAGGGCCATTGGGATTGCAGCATTGGCTATTTTCTGCAATTGAGTCAAGACATCGCCTCAGAACAGCTCCCAATTTTGTGCAGAATCATGCCGAGTGGATACATTCTGTGCCTTCTCCCCTGCATTTAGGACCGATCCCAAACGTTGTAGGATCATATTTATCCTTGCAGGTGTTGTGTATTTGATGTAAAAACTTAAATTGCAGAATTTTTAGGTTTGTGATTCATGGATACCTTGCTTACTTGGTTGCAAATCTTTACCCATATTCTTCCTCCGTCTTTGCCCAAATGGCACTCCTGTGTTCTCTTAGCCCTGGCTATGGGAGTTGCCCAGCACACCACTATGGCATTACATGCTTAGTTGTGCCTCCCGCTAATCTAATCATTGGGTGCTCCAGTTGCTCTTCAGCAAAGGAGGATGTCGCCTTAGTTTCTCTCGGATCCTATGAGCTAGCATTATATGCAACATTGTGTCCACCCCCAACTCTTTATATCTTTCAGTGTCATAAACCTTTTAAAATAGATCTTGGAGCTTGATTAGATCAATCTTGGCCGATTTCTCTTTGTATCCCATCATCGAATGAAAAATCCAGCCGCCATATCTTAGCACTATTTACCTGAAGCGTGATGGGGCTTTGACAATCGTACTTTGTTTGCAGTGCTGTGACTGCCACCTGAACTGTTGAATGAGGTCCTGGTTAATTGCAGCATAAAGTATTGCTGCAGTCAACTGTACATGTGTAAAAATCGCCCTCTCTACTACCTCTGCTGTGCATATGATCCAGTACCATATCATACCTTGCAGTGATGTGACTCATTTTGACAAAATAATGGTGCCCGTCAAGGTCTGCAACCACCAGCCCTCTGTCACTTAATTGCACTAACAGTGTTTTCCACACTACCCTCAGCACAGAAAGGCCTTTGTAACACTGATCTCAATCAAGTAAAATATAGCCCCAGTGTCTTGATTGGCACACACTTAAAGACACAACTTTTTCTGCAGGATCACCATTTTAGTTGGCACATTTCTTGCCATTATCGATAGTGGGAACTTAAGTCAATGCTTCCTTTGGTTCCAGTTTTTCCAACGCAGTCATATAATTACTATTATAGCACCCAGCCACTTCTCTTGAAATCCATATACCAAAATATCAAGCTTCCCACGGGCACCATCGGAATCCCCATTCTACCCCTGCTTGTTCAGTGTTTCAGGTGAGTGGTAACATCTTGCACTTGTTCAATTGATTGTCATAGCCAAATATCTTCCCTATTTGTTAGGCCTCTATTATAGGGGCAATGCTCTTCACCAGATCTAGCAAGCATATCATAAGGCCATCTTTACAACCCTGTTTCTGCCTGTAGATCTCTATGCCTCTGTGAAAATGCTGTTCCTGCAAATAACAAGCTAAAGGTTCTATTGCTTAAGCACATAATGATATGGAAAGAGGGCATCCCTGCAGAGATTGTTGTTTAAGATTCAAGGGTTGCGCACAGTGGTATTAACTTGCACTCTCACCATTAGGGAAGCGTACAGTAATTTCACCAGTGCCAAAAAATGCTCCCCTGTCACAATCCTGCAGAGAACCATAAACGAAGAAGACCAGTCGTTGTCTAGCTGCACCATGGCTGCAATAATATTGGGATCTATTGCAGTCAAAACCGCAAACAACTGCCATGAGATTAACTGAGTCGACGACCTTGCAAATAAAATCTTTGATTGGCAGTACCTATTTATCTTTCAGGGGCACTGTTCTGTTTTCGAATAGTTAGCAATACCATTGCCTCAGCGCTTTACCACTTGCTTATACCTTTTATTGCAGCTTGGAACTGTGCCTCTGATATCAATGCATCTTTTGACTCCCTATGCTGGCCAACTATCCAAGCCAGAGAAATGTTTTCTCTTCAAGGACTTGCTTCAGGCTTGCATCCATAGCTGCTTAGTTATACACTTAAATTCCTGAATTTCTGGATTTATTTACTTGTTGACCACAGTTAAATCTCCCCGGAATGATCCCCCTTTGCCATATCTTAAAGAAGTAATTTTCCTGCCATAAAGTTCACCTCACGCTCAACATCTTCTTGGAACTCTAGTTTCTCTTTCATCTCACCAAAGATCTCCACCCGCCCAGTTGCTACATATCACTTTTTTGAGACTTTTTAGTTTGCTCTCATTGCTCACAGCACTCCAAATTCTTTTTGTGATCAACATTCTCCGAACGTATACTTTGTTTCCCACAACACGTCAGCACGAACAGTACCTTTTATTTACATGCACAAATTGCTTCATATCTCTAGACCGCTCCTGTCTAAAGACTATATCTGTATGTGCATGTTGGGGAGAATTTTCAGTTTCTGTGCTAATTCCCTTTGACCTGAGAGACCACCAGCACTTTTGCTGGATTCTGGACTTTTTTGATTTTAATCTCCTGAGTGAGTGGAACTTTTTACCACTCAACTCATTCTTTTTCTCTGACTGTGATTTTTATTTTCACTCTTTTTTTTTTTTTTCCATGAAGTCTGATAAACTCCTTATGTTTAATACAGACATCTGCTTTTTGCTCTGTACCACCCAGCACCCTATTTGCAGTGTCACTGAAAAGTCCCTTGGACTTCTCTTTGTTTCAATACATTTTCTTGGGAGAACTACAGTTCCCAAGAATCGTAAGATACATTTTATCTTGCTTATCTTTTCTTTTGTGGGTCCAGCACACACAACCCTATGTGAGGGTTCTGGGGGGGTTATATTGTAACTCCTTCTTCCACTCCTCATGTAACATTTTGTTACAACTGACTTACCTAAATGGCTGGTGGCAGTGGTTACCTTTTACTATCTTTTTGTGCAAGTTACTAGCAGGCTGATTTCTCAGCTACAGCACCCGTGGGTGACCAGTTTCTCCAAATGGCCCCTGTCATCTTGTTTCGCCATTTTTCAGTTGTTGGTTCCTTCTATGCTTTTACTCTATCCTTTTAGAATAGATTTGAGTTCTATGTGACTTTTGCCTTTGGCAGGCTTCAGTCCTGAAGCCCACCCAGGCTCCAGTATGTCTGGGAAGGCAAGAAGTGAGGGAGGAGCCTGAAACTTCATTGTCCTTGTCTGCAGGTGTGCCTGGCTGAAACCAGTTCGAACTGGGCGGCTGGCTGTCCTGGAAGACAGCCTACCCCCAGGTGATTGACACCTCTCAGTGTGTGAATGACTGGGATCCAGCATAAAAGGTGAGGATTTTTGGACTACACACAGTCGACCACTGGAAAAAGGAATCTGAAGCAGAAGACGAGCAGAGACGCCAGCAGCATCTTCTAGGACCGCAAAGCCACCGGTGAAGCCTTGCAGCTGTGCTGACTCTGTTTTCACATCGACAGGCAAGGCCAACCAAGGACGACTTTTGGGCCATCCCACGACTTGCTGTGACTTTACTGAGCTGCAGAATTCCAATACCTGGGGTACCTGGACCATCACGTGGATCATCTTCCAAAGATCGAATCTGGCTGAAACTTTGCAGGCATCTGTGTGGACCTCCAGAGGCGGGAATACTTCACCAAAGGTCCCCTCCCCAGAGTTCAGGACCGAGTAATCTTAGAGAATCTGACCAGCGAAATTTGTTTCTTCTTGGTGCTAAGAAAAAGGTGAAAAACAACAATGTGCTGCCGCAGTGAGCCCATTGCTGCCAACCCCTTCTCCTGAGTGCTGACGCAGAATCCCACCAGAGCTCCCCCCCCCCCCTTTTCATAACCACGACCAAGGAGCGGGAACTTTGGTATGCAGTGCTGCACCTAGAAGGAAGCCAGCTACAATTGCTTCTTCACTTCCAAGGTACTGTGGGGTTTGGGTTGTAATTGCCTTGTATACCAGGAAACCCACTTTGAACTTGTGTGTTGAAGAGAAACTTTGTGATATTAAGGGGTCGTTTCCATTGAACATTTTGTTCACCACAGAATTTGCAATTACTTGCTTTTTGTCATACTTTAATCAATATTGGATGAAAGATATTTGTTTAACCATCCGGGAAAAGTAGGAAAGACTTTCCTTTGCCATATTCCAATCAGTGTTGTGTAAAAGACATTTTGTTTTGCCACCGTGAAAGACTAGGAGAGACTTCCTTTTTCTTATATTCCAGCCAGGGTGGTGGAAGAGACATTTGTTTTGCCATCTTGAGGAAAGTATAAGGTAAAAGAGACCTTTGCATTGCCTTTGAGAGACTGTCCTCGAAACGGAACATTTTGCACAATGCAGGGGAAGGGAACCACCCCTGGACACAAGGATTGTTTTGGTTGAAGTTATATGTTTAAGTTCTGGCACATTTTTGTTGACTTGAAGTTTGTGTGAGGGTCCGATTTAGTTTGGACACAAGGTCAGCCTGCTTTAGTTTTAGTGTCATAGGAAGGGACATTCACATTAGGATTGGGAAAGTTAGGCCTTTTCCCAAACCCCTTTCTTTTCATAATATGGCTGATGCTGAGAATATTACCACTTTGTGTCCGCCTCTCATTTCTGACCCCCTTACATCCCCTGCTGGAGCCAAGAATCCAACAATATGAAAACTGTAAAAAAGACCCAGATGATTGCTGCAGAAGAGAACAGTCATTGCCAAGCCATTCATTGGTGATACTCTCCCGCCACTCATGCGATGAGGAAAGACCTTTAACAGGGTCTTACTCCCCTGCACTGGTGTGATCATCTAACTATGTGTCCTGCAATCCCTTCTATTGACATCTTTCATAGGGCAATTCTAAAGGCTCTTCACAAAATATCATAAAGAAAAATGATTTATTGCATTCTCAAAAGGCATGAAAAAGCTTTTGATTAAATCTCTTTAGTCTAACATCAGTATTGCAATATGCCCTGCAGATCAAGGTGGTCCATTGGTCCTACATACAAAGTATTATGAACACAAATGTCTCACAGAAATTGCTGTGATTTGTGACCTAAATCAGATTAGTCCGATACTATAGGTACAATTCAGAATAATCTTAGCCAGTTACTCACACTTGCAGAGAATCAGGGGTGGATTAATTGGAAGTCTAGGAAATGTTTGTTTTAAACGTAACCTCGAGTTCCCACCTCTTATTTGTTACATAAGGTACAGAAACCTTTCATGAGCCCACCGGGGAGATCTATTGTTACATCCACGAATAGTATATTATGACCATTGGGTGTCTACATTGACAATTTTTTACAGCCTTTAATTCAAAAACCACACGATAATCCTGTGTCCATGCTGCCCGGTGTGGCATAAATATTTAAAACATTGGGATAGGTACATAGATATTATTTTTGCAATGTTGCGTGGTTCCACACAGAATTTACAAGGTTTTTTGTATCACATTAATGCAATAGATCAACAAATCCAATATATGGCTGAAATTGGTAATCCAATGTACTTTAGAATTAAACATTATGATGAACATCTTGTGGTAGGTCAGAAGATTGGAGGCGGACCAAATGGTGGCATTCTTGCAATTCTTTTTATTAAAATATTATGAAAATTAGCTATCCTCTGTCAAAAGCTAATCCAGTCTAACCCTACCACTAATTAAATACCAAAGGAAAGGGGTCCAGGAAAATGACTCCCTTCTCCTGTACAGGCTTCTTCCAGTCTTAATAGTCTATCCTCGGCTTCCACCTTAATGCTTTCAATATAGCTCCTTGGTCTCTCACAAGAGGGCTTTGACCCTTGTACAGAGGCTTTCCTCACCAGTAATCCAGGACAAAAAGTACAAAGTAATCAAACAATTAGGGTGCGCCAGTGCAAGAAAGAACACAGCTTTGACCGATCGGCTGGGAGAAAAAACAGACTGACAGCTCTGTATAACTGAACTGCACAAGCATTTCTCGATCCACCCCTAGCTGACTGTACTTTTTAAGGAGAAGAAACCCACATTTGCATAATAAATCACATTTGTTACATTTTAGGGGTAGTTCTAACACAGTCATTAGGTGCTCGTCATCAGGCTACTAAAGAAACCTATACATTATCCACTGGGATTGGACACCCCATTTCTTGGAACACTGAGCATAACCCTAATACCCCTTTGTGGTGATATGATGCTAGACAACCCACTCCTCCATGACATCAACATATGCTGACCAACAAATAACTCTACATTCTCATTGGTTTGCATCGCTCAATATACGAGGGGGTAACGAGTGTGATGCTAATTCGACCTTCGAGTTATAGACCGCACAAGTGAAAATATCCCATTGAGCCTGACCAGTGAGGAGACGAACGGATATCAGCGCGGTCAAGAACATTGCGGCACACTTGGTTCTGTCCCTTTGATTGAATCCTTCTGTCTTTCAATCCCCTATGCACCTGCTCGGCCACGCTACCTCCGCAGCTCCCTTGTCACAATACGTTGCCAATTGGGCTTGAAAAAACGTACAGGGCACTGTGGCTGGAATTTAATTTGCTGTTTTTAATTCCTTATTACCCTAGTAATCTTGCCTGGGCTTGTATGTGCAGGGCACTGTGGCCTTCATGTTATCAGCTGAGAACACCCTGGTAGGGAGTGCGCTATCCTTCCCTTGAGAGAGAACGCCCCTCGCAACAATTGGTCAGATACTGTATGGCATCCTCTGCCATCCTGGCCTTCGCTACTCTAGGATCCTGCTTACTGCAGAATTAAATCTCAGCTAAAAGGAAGCTTGCCGCCTTTAATATGGCTGGGTAAAAATGCTTTTCTGCTACATGCCTGCAAAAACATGGTCTCCCTATTGTTCATATATTGCTCATAAAAAACACGTACACCTCTACTTGATGGTAAATCTATATGTTAAGCAGAAATCCATCTTTGTGCCGTTCTACCTACCCCTGTATAAATGCTAGAAAGCCTCCCTTTTTACCCCAATTATCGCTCACGCATGTCTTTCTCTGTGCGGCGGCAGCTCCCTGAAATGTGACCCACTGTGTACCCAAAATGTAACATGTCACTGCCACGACGTCGCTGACTATTTGACCCTTGCGTCACCACATCACTCTCGTTTGTACGTGCGCCTCCTTGTAGACGTTAGATCTGCATGTTTAAACTGCGCCCTTAGAATGATCTATCGATCGACACTCCCATTACCCTGCTATTATATACCCCTTTAGAAATCCAAATTGTTGACACACCACGCAAGCGATTTTCCCCCCCCACCCACATTACTAAATACTCTTCCGCGGTGCAATTCAAAAAGCAGCACCCCTCATTGCCGTTGCAATCTACCCAGTGTGCAATGTAATTGTCCAAATCAACAGGGGGCATGGATAATGTTCCTGGACGACCAATAGCATCAACTACATGTGTTATTCTGGTATTATTTGTGTGTGTGTGTGTGTTTCTGGTGAGAGGTGCACCGTCACTGGCCATTTTGACAGCTAGTGACATCATATACTTCCCCTTGTTCCTGCCCACCTTACAAAATCTTAGCCCTAGTTGACATGCGCAGAGAGGGATCGGAGCCACTACGAGAATTGGGACAGTGAGTTTGACAATGTTAGATAACCATGCGGGGACCCAGGAAAAGAATGATCAAACCAGTCTTCGGTGACTTGGTTTCTTTTCTCATAGTCTCATGAAGGGTATACAGTGGATTGATAGCATCTGATAGTCTTGTTAGCTGTTTCACTTGCGGGCACGTACGTGCAGCAGCAGCTGCTGATTTTATTTCAGACGTCACCCTCCATTGCCGTTAATAGATCTAGAACATAACGATTCTGGAGAGTAATTAACCTTAACTCCTCCCTTATAGCACTCGGCCATTTCTCGGTCCCATTCACCAGCTGCAGTAACTCATAACTGGTGATCTGCAGCCACTTGGCGTTAGCTGCCGTCTGTATACCTGGTGCAAGGATTGTTGTTAAAAACATGTCTGCCTTACTGAAAAGCCAGAACTCTGGTGGAATTGCTGCCAGTCTATCGGCTGATTGCTGCAACCAGTGGTTCTAGGGAGGCTCTGTTGCAAGGTCAGGGACCTCTTGGGACATGTGTGGACCCCACCTCGCGATCTTTAAGAGCTGGCTGTTCTGACAACGTGACATGGTCAGATTGGGGGACCACCATGGCATGGGAATGCAATGTAACCATTGAGTGCCATCTGCCACAGTTCGGTGGGAGTTGGCCATAAGCCTAGGCCCCACAGGCCCAGCAAAAATCCATGAGTGATGCAGTCCCTGCTCGCAAGTTCAGGAGCTGGATCACTCTCGCTCATGCTCTGTTCCTACCCAGGTTGATGGGCCTGTTGGATCTGAAACATAAATATCGTGTGAGTGCCTTTATGTGCAAAGGTTGTCTTTTATCGTCAATCCATGTTAACGCTCTATTATCGTTCCAAATCGTGCAACATGTTTCATACATTAGTGCTGCTACTTCGTCAGCAGGTCCCACTAATCCTTCTGCCTTGCACCTTATCACCCCTTCCAACCATTCGTTTTTATGGAACAGTGAACCTTCAATGCGCATCTGGGGGGTCTTGTCCTGCACCAAGATGATGTGCGCCCTGTGGCATTCATGCATGATGTGTGGTGCTTGGTAAATAACTGTTCCCCCCCTTCTTGCTCCCTCAGGAATATATTCGAATACGGTATCTTGTGTTTCTTCCTGCTCTCCCTTCTTCTTTATTTTAATATAATTATCTGAACAACCCCCCCTTCCCATCCTCTACCCAATAAAGGTTGACCATGTGCACATGGATCAGACCTATAGTTTTAAACGCCAGATGTATCCAGCAGTGACCCATTTGTACAGGCACTTCCCAGGGATAAAGAGATTGGGTGTGCCTGTGACATGTGGAATGAGAGAGCACACGTAACCTATGTCTTTGGCTCTCTTGGCCCACTGCCTTCATATGGTTGTACCATACGTTGTTGGTGCTATGGCGTCTTCAAATGCTGCCTTCAAACAGTTCTGGTTTGAATGCCTCCCTCTTGTTTCTCATCACTGACATGTTATTACTTTCTGCTGCTTTTAAACCATGCCTATTGAGGATAAACTATCCCCTTTTGAATGTAAAGGAAAGGAAGAGAAAAGAATGGGGAATCAACAGCAAACCTTAACATATATACATAATTGTTCCTTTGGACCCCTTCTGTTGGTCCTTCTGGTACTATTGCTGAACGATAGATGTTGGGTCTCCTATACAAGCGAATCAATGGCAAAAAAGTTAGTGAGATTGCATATTTTTTATTTATTTATTGCATTTGTTATACGCCTAAACCCTTAGGTGTCGCCGTCGTAGTTACAGACATCTTAAAATAGGTTAGGTACAGTAACGATAGGGAAACATTACAATTTTAGTGGTATACAATACAGTTTGGTGGTATTTACTAGAGTTAAAGGCATTTACAAAAGAATAACACATTTGGTAGCATATAATACAGTTATAGTTTAAACTTTGCATATTGTATCCATATATTTTCAGTACAGGTAGGCTAATGGTGGAGCAGGTGCAGGCGGTTAGAGCCTAGTATTTGTTCAAGCCATGTTTTCAAGGCCTTTTTGAAGCATCGGTGGAAGGACTCATTTCTGGTGAGTAACGGGAGCATGTTCCAGGTTTTTGGAGCCATTACTGGAAAACTGCTGCCCCCGGCTTTGGAGCATTTATAGCGAGGGACAGTAAGGTGGGCATATTTGTTAGATTGAAGTGTTCTTGTTGACTTCTGTGTGTGTGATTCATAGAGTTTTAAATAAGATTTTAGCTTTTATGGGCAGCCAATGGGCTTCCCTTCTAATGGTAGAGATGTGAAGAGATTTTTTTTAATTTTTTGTCCCAGGGCTGCTCGCAGGGCTTTATTTTGCAGTAATTTCAATTTTGCTAAACTGGTATTCAAAGTGCCTAAAAGTAGAACATTGCAGTAATCCAGCTTCGATACAATGAGAGTCCAGGCTAGGGTGATGCAATTCTGTGTTAGGAATTGATGGCTTAAGGCAATCAATTTGGCTGTGTAGGAGGTAGCTGAGGATAAAACGTTGATGTGTTTACACATTGTTAGATTAGTGGCTAAATAAACGCTTAGCGTTTTCACTTGCTTTAGGACTGGAATGAGGGTGTCGTCAATGTTGATAGCTGAATAGTCTGCATGGAGGGTGTTAATTCTAGCTGGGGAGCCTATGATGAGAATCTGTCTTATCATCGTTGAGGCAGAGGCTGTTTAACGCCATCCAGTTTTGGATTATAGCGTAGATTTTATTGATCGTGATAGTGTCCTGGTCATAATTCCCTGTGATTGGCAAAGTTCGGGTAGATGACACCCATGGCATCCAGTGCAGCCAATAACAGCTTAGTATATGCATTGTATAGCGTGGGCGACAGACAAGATCCTTGTGGGACTCCCATCGGTACCGGGATGGGATGGGATCTGTGGCCTACATGCCAATGGAGAAACGGGATGTTCAGTCAGCTAAAAAGGATTTGATCCATGCCGTGGCCTCTTGCGAGAAACGGAAGTCCTTTGATAAAGTGGCACATAGTTTGTCATGATCGACTAGGTCGAATGCAGCGGATAAGTCTAATAGCAAGCAAATGCAGAGTTTGACAGCGTCTCTTATAGAGACCATCTGGATTTTGAGATTCAGAAGAGCCGTCTCTGTGCTATGGTTTGGCCGGGAACCCGATTGACGCGCTCCTAGAAGGTGTTTTTGTTCAAGGTGTGTTTGGATTTGGGAGTAGGCCATTTCATCAATTATTTTGAGCAAAAAGGGGACAGTCGTTATAGGCCGATAGTTTGTTGGGACTGTCGCATCCAAAGAGGGTTTTTTTTTTTAGGAGTGGGGTGACCCAAGCTTCCTTGATACTAGTAGGGACGTTGCTTGTGCTGAATGAGACATTGACACATTTGGTGATAATCGGTGTTAAAGTAGGGGCGCATAGTTTGACTAAGTGTGCAGGAAAGCTGTCTTCAATATGCTTCCCATTATTCGCCGCTCCTGCAAGGTGGGTGCTGCCTTTGTCTCTGCAGACATCTCTCGGGTGAATCCAGGCATGCTGCTCTTCCACCTTCACCGTGGTAGGGGTGCACTAGGTCACAGTGAAGGGGCCTGTGAACTGAGGATCACTCAATTTCACGAAGTGCCTGATGTCAATTTTTTTCACCGGGTACACTGGTGGTGGTTGCAAAAACTCCTCCTTTTCTGATGGTGTGAGTGTTTTGCAGAAGAGGTGGACGTCTGGCTTTGAGGAGGTTGTACCTGGTGTGAAATTTGTCCCCCAGAACCTGTGTCGCGCTGTGAGCGTCGGAGATTGTATGTGCAGGTGTAAGAGGAGATAGATTCTCCTGCCTGTAAAAATCTCATGAGATGTTAAATGGTGTTCTGAGACGGGAGTGTTAGGCAATGCGAACAAAGCAAGAGGCAGACAGTGAAGCTAACTCTTCTGAAGGGCATCAGTCAACTTCGCAAGTCTCTCCTTAAGCAAGGTGTTCAAGTGCTCCACAATACCAGTGGCCTGAGGATGGTATGCAGAGCACAACTTCTGCTTGATGCCCAATGAGGACATTATCTCCTTGAAAAGATCATTTGCAAAGTGGTGTCCGTTGTGGTATCTTAACACCTCACACACTCCCCACCTCCGGAACACTTCCCTTACTAAAAATTTGGCAGACGATTTGGCATCATTTTTGCCACACACACTTGCCTCTAGCCAATGTGAATATGGGCACACTGCCACAATCAAAAAGCGATTCGTATTGACATAGTTGATATGCCAATGTCGAGAAGGCCCTGATGCGTGTGGTCATTTTGCCATCACTGTGTTTAGTGTGTGAACCACGGTGTACCGCTGTCATATCCGTTATTTACAAATGCAGTCATGTGCTCCTTTTGGTTTGGCACAATTCATTGTTCCTGTATTTCGGCAGGGATATGTTCCTTTCATGTGAACAGAGGATAGCACAGGGGTAACGTGCTGGTCTTGGAAGCAAGACCACATCAGAGCAATAGAGGTTTGAATCCCGAAAGTGCGCTTGGAAACCGGACGCTGGTATTAAGCAAGTTATTTAAAAAACGATTAAATAAATGTATGTGCTCCATAACGCAATTGGTCCAGGGCCATTTTAGCAGCTCCTTGGGGCATCATGGGTTTCCCTGTGCTGATTTGTCTCCATATCAGATCTGTAGGTGACAAAGAACACCCTCTCTTAACCCATTGGTCCTGCTCCTGCTGTGGTACCCCTCGCCGTAGTTCTATTTTTTTGAGCCGCAGGAACTACATTATAGCCCTCAGTGAGGGCTACTTGCTCTTGTGCAGTGTCGGGATTAGGGGCGTTCTTTCATCCCTGTAGAGCATATATTGGGTTGTTCCTAGCGGCAGATATGCAGCTTTTTTTGTCTGCTGTGTCCGCTCAGTCATTGCCCTGGGAAATTAAGTCTGTGCCCTTGGTATGGGTTACACACTTAATTATTACCAGTGCTGTGGGAAGGGGCAGTGCTTCTATTAATCTGGACAATGATGATGCATGTTGTACTCTGGTACCATCACTTATTCTGAACCCCCTCCTTTCCCATATGGACCATGCAGAGTGCACCGTGGAGGTGATGTAGGCAAAGTCACAGAATATGATAACGCTGTTATCTTCCAACATTTCTATTACTGTTATTGATGCTTTGCTCTGCTGCCTGTGCATGGGTGTTCTCATCCTGGCCCAAACCAGAAACTTCCCATCACGGTGACATACTACTGATGCACCCTTGTGTCGGCACCCTGAATTGATCTATCGTTTACGACCCATCAACGAAGACCATCTCTCCCTTCTCCAATGGTTCTTCCTGAACTTTGGCGCGCTCCTCCACTGTGTCCAAATATGACGCACAATCCTGCACATACTCCCCTTTCTTGAGTGACTCTGAAGAATGAATGTGGCCGGGTTGACGGTGCTGCCCCTCATTATCTAGATGGAGGAATTTGACAATATCGCTTCATACCCCGAAGCACGTTGAGTGGTCAGGGTGGATTTGGATTTTTCTAAAATTGTGAAGAGTGCATGCTTGACAAACAGCGAAATTGGACATCCCATAGTTATTGCTGCTGACTTCTCAATTGCAAATGCTGTTCCTGCAAGTGCTTGTTTGCATGGGAAATGTACTTGCATCACTGGTTCCAGAAGACCACTATAGTAAGTGTTGGCATACTACTTTTGTGGAGGACCTGGCTGGTGCATGAAAAGCTCTTGCCCATCACCTAGGATGGCCTATGGGAGCTCTCCCACAGGATTGTTTCTCAAAAGCCAACATGAAGGATATCCTAAACTATCCGACACTAACATCAGATCCTTGAAAATATTTCTCATTGACACACCACTACAGGAAACTTCTCTCCCAACCATCAGTTTGCACCAATTTAAATGGCTGATTGGACAACTTCAAGGCGACAGTTTTCACTCTTGCAAACAGGCATGCCCCACTAAAAACAAGTCGGAACAAAGCAGTTCATACCCTGATAAAGCCAGAAACTTCCTGCCAACATGAGATCTGATTTCTGCAGATCGTACGAGCCCCACACATACGCCCAACATATAAACTCACAACATGTAAATCAAAAGCAGACTACTACAACACATTAATAGCAGCAACCATAGGTTAAGACACAGAGCCCTTCAAAGGAATAAAACTCTACTCCAGCTATCTCCTGCCAACTGTCGTTCCACGCTCCCTCAAACAAATCTGCCAACATAACTGAATTGCCTACAAATTCAACACCATTGGGAACATTGAAATCCCAAGCACAAACAGAAAAGGCAGTTTACACCACCCACCAAGGGTAAACGTTTCAGGTTGCAAGCTACTAGCGAGCCATAAAAACTCACTCGCCATCTCAGCATACGATTTCTTACTTTGTAAGAGTCAATTGTCACTAGTCAATGGCTAGTGGCGATTGTGCATGTTAAGCAATGCCCCCCAGAATATACCCAAATGGCTTCATGTCAGTATCCCTCCTTCCATTTCTCAAAATCTTTTAACCTCTCTCTCCAGCCTGGCTCTATCCCATCCTACACTAAAAATAGAACAAACTCTATTCCTCAAAAAAGTCCCTGCCATTTTATTTGCAAAATAATTAAGAGTGTGACGACCGTAGCATCCTACTTCCATCCTAATTTGGCTGCTGATCACCCTTAAATACAAAGGCAGTAGCAGTAGTAGTAAAAGTTTTTATTTTGAATACATTAAAAAAAAATAGCACAAGACATAAAACGGACATTAAAATCCACAACAGAAACAGAGTATAAAGACAGCCTCGCTAAACAAAAAAGGGTATCCATGGAAACACCTTGTCATGGGTATCAGGGAGGTAGTTGGGGCAAGCTGGGTGGAAGCTTGGCAGGCCTGGCATAGGCACACAAAGAACCCACAACAAATCCCTCCTTTTATTCCTTCCTAGTGTCTGTAGTAACTTCCTTTTTACCACTTCCTGTTGCCATACAGGAAGTGCATGATAACTCATGAGCTCTCTAGTGTTTGGGTGTGGCTGGCTATATAAGCCACACCCAAGATTCTTCCAGTGCTTCGTGTTGCTTACTGTGAGCTGTCTCAGCAACACACTTGCCGTGCTCTGGATCATCCTGTTTCTGCTTACCTGCTCTGGATCATCCTGTTTCTGCTTACCTGCCCTGGATCATCCTGTTTCTGCTTACCTGCTCTGGATCATCCTGTTTCTGCTTACCTGCTCTGGATCATCCTGTTTCTGCTTGCCTACTCTGGATCATCCTGTTTCTGCTTACCTGCTCCGGATCATCCTACTTCTGCTTACCCGCTCCGGTTCATTCAGCTTACCTGGTTCTTACTCCACGCCGCAGCTATCTCCAGTCAAGAGGGGACTTCTACACCGGCACCTGTAAGAACAAAGAAGAACAGCGTTAACACGCGCACATCCGTAACGCTGCGCATACTCACTGAATCTTCCCGCGATGCTGGAATCCAGGTTAGTTACACGAGCGCACAAACCCCTGAAAGAAAGAAGAGACCTTTTTCACTGCGCTCTCTCTCTACATGGTGCATACTTACCAAAAGCCTTAGTGCAAACTTACCTAACCACCAAGTCTCCAGTAGCGCTGAACCCGGACTCGAGGCGCTAATACCGCATAATTTCTCCTGCAAGGGAAAGGGAGAGACATTACCAGGTGCGCTCGAATTGAAGGCGCTGCGTAAACCTATCAGCAGCTAGCTTCTACATGCAGCGCTACTCACCCACAAAAATACCAGCAAACAAAGACAATACGGACAATTTTGGACACTCCACATTCTCCGCTTAACGTTCACTTGTGGGAAGGACTTTCAAGCCAGTGTAGAAACTGGCGCCTTGAACTCTTGGCCTCGCTGTGAAGGCATAAAACAGCGTGTGGCATCTGAACTCAGCCTACAGACATTGGCACCAATCACATGAGTGAATCGCGCCCCTGCAAAGCTGTCCAGTCATTTGGTTGAAAATAAAAGATCGAATGACCATTTGGTCGGAAAAAAAAAGGTTGAATTTTTTATTTATTTATATATTTTTTCGTTTTGGTTGGTAAAAAAAATAAAGAAAAAGGGGGTTTGGGGGGGAACCCCCCCACCCCCCATTAAAAAAAAAAAAATTCTACCATTTTTTCCACCAAATGGCATTCGATCATTTGGTTTTCGACCAAATGACTGGTAACGCCCTGCAAATGCAGGATGGCGTGCACACCCTACTAAAGATCAAGGTAAACCCATTGGGGGACATCACAGCACACAGTAAAGAGAAGGGAAGGGCCCAGGGGAATCGGGTGAATTCAGGTCTGAGTGTACACCTTGTATTTGACCGGTATTCCTCCGGGTGAAACTGTGGAAGTGAAGACTCGGGGTCAAGGGAGGCTCGTCCATCGCTCCTGCAGAGACACAGGTGAGTGTGACACACCTGCTCAATAAATGAAGACTATAATGATGGGCAGCTTTCTCTCCAAACTATCCAGGGTTGACACTCGGTCTTGGGAATTGCTGAAAAGGGTGACTTAACTTAAATGCATTTGATCCCTGATCTACACGATTTCCTTATGCACGGCTTATTTTGATACTGTAATATTTCACTTCTTACTAGTCAAATAACTCTAACAAAATGGTCTTGTCCAAATCCCCCACGTTTTTCAATCATCTGTGTTGTACCCCAGAGAACTATCCTTACACCCAGTGATATAACTTTTCTCCAGCATGGGGTCTGGCATGGATTCACATGCTCATGAATATTCCATGTCGTCAGGCTGGGAATCCTCGGTAAAGAAATAAAATATCAGTTTCAGTTTTCTTTCTGAACTGTCTTTCTACTAATAACCAATCACTGGTCTCTGGGTCATGCTGCCCCCAGCCAATGACTGCCCTCTACCTAAGCCCCTCCTCTGGCAGCCATCTTCAGATTTTTACCGCACGTTCAAGTGTTGGGAGTCCTCGTGCTGTAGCTCTCAAGCTTTTACTGCGTTTTGCGTTTTTTTCGAGGAGTTTACTCTTATATTTTTTGGTCAATTGAGCCTCAAGCTCCACCGATTCTACTTCCGATCAACGGGGACCCGTTTTCAGAATTTTCTACTCCCCTCAAGGGTATCTCAAGGGCATCTTTTTTTGTCTAGTTTTCCACTTCTCAGAGGTTTCCAGAAGATCTTTGAGGCCTACCCCGGGTGGTCATGGCCCAGGACAAAGGAAGCATGACGCCTGTTGGACCCAAGCTTTTTCAGGAGCTGCCCTGGATGCGGGCTACAGAACGTCTTTAAGGAGGATGAGCACTCTCGGTGCCTCTACTGCCTTCATGACGAGAAATCGCATGTGGAGAAGGACTGTGTGTTTTTGTAAGAATATGTCCGAACGGACAATGAAGGATCGTCGTATTCGACTCACCAACTGGCAGGAGGGGGAAGAGCCCAGCAGCGGGTGAGAAGAAGTCTGTGCGGTCTTCTAAGACCTTTGAGGACGCTCCAGCGACGGGGCCCCAACAAAAGGTAAAGCACTGCGAGTCCACGGGCAACGGGAGGGCCGACCAGTCGGGCTCCTCAGCTGCCAGGCAGGGCACTTTATCACCGACACCATCAACCACGAGCTAACGCTCTGGCTGGGTGAAGAGGAAGTCGGAGAACACGGGTAAGCTTCGGGAGAAGCCCCGGTCGATCCCAATGGAGACAGCCGAGGGGGAGCGAGGCGGTGACCCTACCCCCAAGATGAAGGCCTCAGGCACGCCCAAGGTCGTGAAGACCCTGTTTCACCCGGATAAGGCCTCGATTGAAGGAGTCGTGGCGGCCCTGGCGAAACCTACCGAGGCTTCCCCAGTGGAGACTGCTTCAGGGGCTAGAGTTTCCCTGCCACCCCAGAGGGAATAATCGTTTCTGCCCATCGAGAAGACCCCCGTGAAACCCCAGCAGGAGAAAGAGGGGGGCACGGTAGCCATAACGGACACCACCTCTGAGGATGAGTTGGCTTGCGTCCAAAGGATCCTGGACAAGAAGTTTTCAGGAATCCAGGGACCACGGGAAGGATCCCGACGAGGCCGACTAGGAGAGCAACGGGGGACTGATGAGGAAGCTAGGGCTGCGGAGCACCCTACGCCCCAACCGTCGGTCCCGTTGCAGCCGTTGCCCGTACCACAGGACAATTCAGGAGCTATCATGATGGCTATGCAGACCCTGTGCACGGAGATGAGGCCAAGGATGCCCTTACCCCCCACCGACGACCCAGCGGGGCCTGGTCCGTCGGGGAGCCCGCCTAACAAGCGGAGACGAGTCCATCCCCCCCTTCCAGCCTTCACCCCCATCCCCTCCTCCGAGGGATGAGATGGGAACGGAGACTACTGGGACGGACGACGAGGGTGGTGAGACGACGGAATGGACCTCCCATCACCACCTGCTCGGGCCGCCCCCCGACGAAATTGGCTCCGTCCACACCATTATCGCCAGGGCATCTGAGCTCTTCCAGCTCTGCCCCGAAGAACAGAAGGAGGAGGGTTTCCTCTACCAACGACGGGAGGCCAAGAGGAAGACTGTCCTCTGTCCCGTTACTGGACGACATCTGGGATGAGGAGCTGGTGCTCCTGAAGAACCCATCCATGGCTCTGGCTAAGAGAGACCAGTACGAGAAGAAGTACTGGGTCCCGGACTCCACACCTATGTGCCTCAGGGCACAGCCGTCCCCGGATTCAGTGGTCTCCACGGCGGCCAAGAAGAAATCGGTGGGGGCGACGGCTTCAACTTCAACTTCAACGTCCCCGCCGGACGGCGAGGGGAAGAAGCTGAACGCCATGGGATGACGGGTCATCTCGCCAGCGGGGACGACTATTAAAGCGGCCAACGCCCTCGCGATCGTGGCACGCTACGACAGGGAGCTGTGGTTCAAGCTGGCTCCCCTGCTGGACTTCCTCCCAGACGATCCTACAGGAAGACGAGGTGGCGTTGGACCACGGCATTACGGTGGCCACGGACATCGCCGACACTGCCTTTCGTCAGATGGACAACAGCGTTTGCCTTCGCCGGCTCGGTTGGCTCAAGGCCACCGACTTCTGCCAGGATGTGCACACCAGGGTTCTGGACATGCCTTTCAATGGGGACAACCTGTTTGGCAAGACAGTGGATGACTGACTGCAGGCGATCAAGGCAGACACCGAGACGGCTCGCGCCTTGGGTGTTTTTCAACAATGACGGCCGTCCTTTCGGAACTCCAGAGGCAAGCAATGTGCCTCCAAAGTATTCGGCGGCAGTTCCTCGTCGTACTGCCAAGCGGCCCGCTCCTCATCGCAGGAAGCCTACAGACGACGTGGCAAGAGAGAAGGATCGCTTCGTCGTTGCCAAGGCGGCAAGGCCGCGACGAATCGGGACCTAACCGGCCGTGGCGTCGGGGCCCCCACCCGAGCACCCCGGTGGGAGGCCGGCTGGTGAAATTCGTCACATGTGGGAGTCCATCTCCACCGACAGTTTGGTGCTAGATGCCCTGGCCCACGGACACACTCTGGAATTTCAGAGAAGGTGGCCCTGTCTACCACCCGTGGCCAGGAAAAACCACGTCCCACAACTACTCCTGGAGTTATGAGCAATGCGAAGAAAGTGGGCCATAGAACTCGTCCCAAAAAGGCTCCGGGGCTCCGGAGTGTACTCGCGGTACTTCCTCGTCGGGAAGAAGACCGGCGGTTGGCAACCCATCCTGGACCTTCGTCGTCTAAACAAGTACATCAAGTCTCAGAAATTCCGGATGGTCACCCTCCAGCACGTGCTGGGACAGCTGGAGGAAGGCGACTTCCTATCGTCGCTGGACTTGCCTACTTCCACATCCCCATTCTAAAGGCACATTGCAAATTCCTACGATTCGTGGTCCAGGGGCGGCACTATCATTTCAAGGCCCTTCCCTTCGGATTGAAGTTGGCGCCCAGGGTATTCACCAAGTGCCTGGCACCAATGGCGGCGTGGCTGCATCTGCAGGGGATCCACGTCTACCCCTACCTGGACGACTGGCTCATCCGAGCAAAGTCGAGCAATCTTGCTGTCGATCATACAGCGAAGACCGTCCAACTACTCACGGATCTGGGATTCTCGATCAACTTTGCGAAATCCCACTTGGTACTGTCGCCCTGTTCCTGGGAGCCAGACTCGACACAGTGGCGCGATTGGCTTCACTGTCGGAGGAAAGGACGAAGGCCGTCCTGGGCAAGGTACAACGGCTGTTGACCATGGACGTGGCCAGGGTGAGGTCCATCAAGTCCCTACTCGGCTTGATGTCCTCGTGCATCAACCTCGTGCGCCTATGCAGGCTGCGGATGCAACCACTGCAGGAGTTCCTCAGCGCCCGTTGTATGCAAGTGGCGGGCAGTTTCGAAGACAGGATCTCACTCAACAAGACTTTCCGCCAAGCGATCCGGTGGTGGGGCACTCGCGCGCATCTAGCAGTGGGTATGGACTTCCAGACCCCGGCACATCAGGAAACTGTGACGACGGAATGCCTCCCTGGAGGGATGGGGAGCGCACACCGGAGATCTCCACGCAAGAGGCCTTTGGCTCCCGGAGGAGAGGTCACTACACATCAATGTCCTGGAGCTGCGAGCAATGTTCTGGGCCCTCGGGTCGTTACTTCCGTCCCTCAAGGGCAAGGTGGTAAGGGTCTTCACCGACAATACCACCACGATGTTCTACATCCGGAAGCAGGGGGGGGCACCAGATCACCAGCCCTAGCCAAGGAAGGGCAGGATCTGTGGCACTGGGCCGTCTCCCAAGGGATGTTTCTGGTACCCTTCCATCTGGCAGGAATAAAGAACACCATTGCCTTCTCACTCAGCAGGGAACTGCGCTCGTGCCACGAGTGGGAGCTGCGGCAGGATCAAGTGCATCTCCTATTCCGACGATGGGGCAATCCCCAGATCGAACTATTTGCGATGAACGTCAAGTGTCGGAGGTTTGCCAGCAGGTTTCCCCAGCCAGGGAGCATGGGCGATAACCTTCTCATTCCCCCTGGGATAGCCTGTTCCTGGATGCGTTCCCACCATTGCTGCTGCGACTCATCAGTAAACTCTGACGGTCCCGGTGCAGGATGATCCTTGTCGCACCGGCGTGGCCGAGGCAGATTTGGTTCCCGGACCTTCTGAACATGTCAGCGTCCCCCCCCCCCCACAGTCAAACTGCCGTCAGATGCAGATCTTCTCGTCAGAGAAGGAGGCGCCATCCTCCAACACGACCCGGGGTCGCTGAACCTGCAGGCCTGGCTCCTGCAGCACTAGAGTTCAGACGGTACAATATCCCAGCGGACTGCAAGGAGGTGCTTGCAAAGGCCGGGCGTCCTCGCCTCCAAAGTGCTATAGACCTAAATGGAAGAGGTGCTTTGTCTGGTGCTGTGCACAGAAGATTATCCCTCTGCGGATTACGGCCCCTCAAGTGCTGCCGTACTTGCTATCGCTGGCCAAGGCGGGGCTGGCACATGCCTCCATCAAGATCCATCTGGCGGCTATCTCCCGCTACACCAGAACTCCGGGGCGGTCATCTCTATGGTCTCATCGCCTGGTGAAGGAGTTCATGAAAGGACTGTTCTGATCGTTCCCGCCGGTGAAGGCCCTGGCCCCGGCGTGGGAACTTAACATGGTGCTGACCAGGCTCATCGGGCCGCCATTCGAGCCGCTGCATTTCGGCACCGTTGAAGTTCCTGTCGTGGAAGACAGCGTTTCTTGTGGCCATCACCTACGCACGAAGCGTGGGAGAGATCCAGGCCCTCTGCTGTAAACCTCCATACCTGACATTCCACCAGACGAGGGTGGTGCTGAGGATGCAACCCTCCTTCATGCCCAAGGTGCCGTCGGACTTCCATCTCAACGAGCCCTTGGTGTTACCTGTTTTCTTCCCATCGCCTTCATTGCCGGCTGAGAGGACTTTGCACTCGCTGGATGTGGCTAGAGCGCTGAAGTTCTATGTGGACCGCACGAAGAGTCTTCGGAAGGCATCACAGCTGTTTGCCAACTTTGGACCTGTGATCCAAGGGAAGGCCCTCTCGAAGGCTTCCATTTTCAGATGGCTTTCCGGCTGCACTAAGCACTGTCACCGGTTGGCAAACCGACCCTTGCCTGGCTGTCCGAGAGCCGATTCGACTGGGTTGCTACGTGGAGGTTGACGCACACCTTCACGAGATTCTACTGCATTGACCGTGATTCCAGGGAGGAGTCCAGAGTCGGCCAGGCAGTGCTGCGCAACCTGTTCGCCTGAAAGTGGACCTGGTGAGGAGGTAAGAGATGCTTAATGTTGAGTTGTTGAAATGCTTAATGTTGAGCCTTTCCACCTCCCGTGGTTGTGCATGTGTGTACTGCTATGTATTCTTGTATTCATCAGCATGTGAATCCATGCCAGACCCCATGCTGGAGAAGGAACAAGTTACTTACCTGTGACTGTTGTTCTCCAGCATGGGTCTGGCATGGATTCACATGCGAACCCTCCCTCCTACCCCCTCTCCCCCTCTGCGGCTCTTCTCTTGATCCTACTGCCACTTTACGTGCTACCAAATCTGAAGATGGCTGCCAGAGGAGGGGCTTAGGTAGAGGGCAGTCATTGGCTGGGGGCAGTATGACCCAGAGACCAGCGATTGGTTACTAGTAGAAAGACAGTTCAGAAACTAAATTGAAACTGATTTTTTTCTTTACCGAGGTATCCAAGCATGACGACGGGGAATATTCATGAGCATGTGAATCCATGTCGGACCCATGCTGGAGAACAACAGTTACAGGTAAGTAACTTGTTCCTTATTTTATCTGTTGGCCGTAGAGCTCTTTCTTTCTCTCCCTTTTTAGCACTTTCACCCTTTCTGTTCTTTCTCTCATTTTCCCTCTCCATCTCTTTCTTTCTCTCTCTTCCTGCCTGACCCAGAGTAGTATATATAGGAGGTATGCTAAAGATGGTGACCTAAAGGCAGATGTGCCTTCTCTAGCTAAATTCACTCAGGGATTTAACTTTTCCGACTCTAGCCAAGTGTTGGTTTTCTGCTGGGACTTTGGATTTGTGCCTTACAGACATGTAGTTGGACACAGGGCCCCCTTTCGATCACACTCACTCTTCGCCTCTGCCTCTTTATCACTTCTCACGCCTCCTACCGTTCCATCTGCTGTCCTCCACTCATTCTATGTCTCGTGTCAGAACCATTAAAGTTACTTCTCATACCTTCCTCTGCCTTCTAGCACTGCCCCCTCCTCTTCAAAGCCTTCCTACACACTCCTATTCCCTCCACCACACTGCTGGTGCTCAGCATGCTAAACAAGGCAGAGTGGGTGACTGCATCCCAACATTTTAAGTAGTGCTTTCTCTGAGCTAAAGGTTCCTGCGTCCCATAACCCTTAGCTGTAGTTTACGGTAATTGACTGGAACTTACAGGCAGCCCCTTTCCCCTTATCTGGCAGCACGCAGATGCTTGATTTGTTTTACATGGGATACAATGTATCGATGAGAGAGTGAGATTGTCAGTGCAAGCCATGCAATATGCAACCCGTATCCAGGAGGTCAGTTTTGGGAGTGCAGGGTTTTAGATTGTTTTGTAAGCCCTGCTCTCCCGTTTCCCTGACTCAGGACGCAAAATTTGCAGTCGCCACTACGCATTGGCTAGTGACATTTAACTTTTTGCGAGTATGACATGGTGTGCAGTGTGTATGTATAGAATTGGGTTGGTGAGTACCTTGCAACTTGAATTTTTGCCCCTTGCTTTGACTGACCACCTCTCCTCTAAGATCTCATACCACCTTACACAAAACACACAACTTCCCACCTCCCCCCCCATAGACTTTCACCACAGGCCTAGCCATTAGCACATCAACATTAACCAAGCCACTACTAAGTTCTCTTCTTTAGCCCTATCACACTCTCCCACATCAGCAGCTAACCAAACCCAAAACGCTCTAGTGTATCGCATCTTGGACTCTTCCATATGGGTAGCATACTTGCAGGTTTCTTCGCACAACCCATAGAAAGTAGATTGGCATGAAGGAACCTGCACCCATCGACACCACAGGTTTCGCATCAGCCTTTCCCACTGTCCCACTAATAAACTCTGCCCCCTTTTTTTTTTTTTTTTAAAGTGCAAAACGCAGCGTGGCTACCAATGGTGGCAGACGGGCACTATGCAAGACCACTTACTTATATAAAACCTATACAAAAACCAAAATGTTTGCTTTTGTTAGTACCTATTTTTAAAAGGACTTGAACTGGGTGATTCCCAGCCCTTTAAGATGAGTAGCAATACTCGTGAGATGGATGCGGATGCAGACTTTATTCATACATCAATA
This sequence comes from Ambystoma mexicanum, assembly GCF_040938575.1. Lineage (NCBI taxonomy): Eukaryota > Metazoa > Chordata > Amphibia > Caudata > Ambystomatidae > Ambystoma > Ambystoma mexicanum. The sequence goes on along the minus strand of NC_090932.1, from coordinate 601,476,742 downwards.
ATCGAAACGACTCGGGTAGTTGGCAGAAAGGATAACTGTTTTAAGATCAATTCTCTAAAACAGGGAGTACAACGGACATCAACAGACGTCTCAGCGCAAATTCTCTCAATGCATTTTAGAAAAAATCACTCCTTTTTTATAACAAAAATAGTCATCGATGACGTCTACCTACGTATTACTAACGTCATCCTACATGGCAAACTACAAAAACCGATTGAAGAAAGTGATAGGGTCTAACTGAATATCTAAGTATACGTTATATACTAGTATTGGACAGTGAGCAAAAGTAATTGGTTTCTTAACATCAGGTGGGGCAACTAAGCCCTCCCTTCAAAATGGCCACTATGAGCGTCACTAAATACACAACGTCCCATTGTCTACACAAACTATAGAACCCCTAATTATGCGGTCCCCTACAATTGGTTGTAAACTCTGTCAGTACTTTTCCACCTACGATAGGAACACGCAGGTTGGGCTTCCAGGTGCTGTGAGCTCGTCTTAACCATAGCTTCCCACCAATTAGCATATTCATCTATCATCACCTCAGTGGTTTGTGTCAATTAGGACTTTGAACTTGTCCTTGGGAGTGTTCTTGGCTCTGGAGAATTCAGGGGAGTGAAGGCGCACTCTGCCCTCATGCGTAGGTGTGACCATTGTGTTCGTCCAACTTCATCCTTCCACGTGACTGAAGACCACAAAATCGAGCCTTTCGTGTATCCAAATATTATTTTCTAATAGACCTCTGACATCGTCCTTGGTTTATTCATGCCTTCTGAACAGGAGTTTTGTTCTTTCACACGATTTGTATCCAATGTCTGCTCACTCCAGCCTGATAAGACCGTGGCTTCTTGGTCTTGGCTTCATGGCTCATCCAGCCTTGCCTTTCTGAGATTCACTTTGTAATTCATATGTTTTCTTACTGTGACATACTGGAAAAGGGGCCTTCCTTTTTTAGCCCAGCTGTGCTATAATTCGTAGCGGAAACATCAATTTTTTACTCACTTATGCATATATGTATATATTGGCGCATGCCGCAATTTATTCACTATAAAGCTAGCCTCAAGAATACTTAGTCTGCTTGCGTTGCTTTGCATCTGTACACATGTAAAATGACTTGCTATCTTCATCCGTTCTGTGGGATGAGCTTCCCAAGATGTCACTTATCCTTAATACTTTCTTGATGCCTAATAGAATATCTGCATTCTCTTGTCTCTGCATCGCTTCCATGTATGTGAGATTGACATGCATGATGTTACCATTCGTCTTGGCCATTCATTTGCTCTGCTTCTTCCCAGATTTCATTCAAATGGCCATCATATTTTCTCGTATGCAGGTATGGTTTTCTCAATGGGAACCTTGCTTCCAGATTTCTCTTTCGTATCTGTATTCTCACTGGTACCGCACGTGTCTCACACCCTGGTTCCCAACATATAGGCAATATGTGTGACGTGGTTGAGGTGGAGGTACTTGGCTCCTTCTCTGCAATCCCCCCTCTGGGCGATTCATCGAAAACTCTCCCATCATCCTTCACATCTAGCCATCCTTGTCTGAAGAAATGCTTCTTAGGGATCCATATCTTTATGGATCCCTTCAGGCATCCAGCTGATTTCACATGCTCATCCTTGTTCCAAGTCATGAGCATACACTGTCCACTTGGGCTGCAATAGATCCATCTTCCCACATACTTCTTATGGTACTTTGGATACAGGAACTTTGTTCCCCCGGTGCATGGATACTGGCCTTCATAAAGTCTCTGATTTCTTCATCTGTCAAGTCTATGGCCTTCTATCCTGATTCAACATTGATCATGATTTTCATCCCTACGGCTTTCTTTGCGGTCTTCTTATATTGTGAGATTATTATCTTGATCACACAGAATCCAAGCAGCACAACACGATCAGGGCTCCAAGGAACTTGAACAGATCTGCCATCCATTGTGGAACCCATGAAAAGAGTGATCCAAATCAACTGTCATCAGCAATGTCTTCTACTTTGTCTATCATCTAGACGTGTAGCTTCATTAGCATCTCTATGGCCTTAGTCAGATTGCCATTCTCATCGTCCTGAGAAGGTATGAATGTTCAACATGATGCTACGATTTTTGCACAAACTTATAGCTGTGATCATGTCCAAGACGTATCTCGGTTGTGTTGATTGTTTGTAGCAATTCCCATCTGGTAATTTGCAGCCATTTGGTATTTGCTCCAACCTGGATTCTCGGCATAAAGATCAATGTGAATACCGACTAAGTCTGGCTGAACAGTCTGTTTATTCGAAATGGAGTAAAAAGCGTCTATCGACTTGGTAGAGAAATACTTATCCCTCTTAATTCGAATAATCCGCTCCACAGATCTCTTCTTCCTCAGGTGCCCATCTGCTTTTGGGAAACTGTCAAGATTCAAATCACTTTTAGGAATCCCCAATGCTGGAACATGAACATTCAACAGTGAACATAGTCCTCCCCAATCCTTGGGTAGCCTCATATATGCTCTGGATCCGCACGCCCAATAGTGATCCATGATCACTGCTGTTCCAAGTTTCATTCCTGGTACATCAAAGATTCAACCACAGTTCTGATTCTCTCCGACTTTTCTTGTGCCATTATTTCTGAGGCACAACTTTGCACTTTCTAAAGGCACTATCTGCAAGGGTCCTCCTTTATCTTCGACTCAGGTCAGTAGTTTAGCAAGTTCCGGCCATAATGGTTTGCATGCATCCATTTTGCACTATGCCAATGGTTGGTTGATAACAACCAATAACCACCAAGGCTCTGCAGATAACCACTCTTCCTATCCATCAGGTGATAGCACTGCTCCCCAAATCTGCATCTGACCTCTGTTTTTCCATCTCTGAATTTCTTCTGCAGATTTTCCTGGACTCTCAAGTCTTCTTTTTACTTCCCATCTGATTCCAGCTCCTTTCACTCCAGGCTGTTAGCATCGGATCACCTGATTCTTGGTGTGCTCCCTATTTCCTGACTTCGTATCCTGAATGTAGTCATCCTAGTCTGGAGCTGTCCATTCAGTTGCCCATTTGAGATTGGCATCTCGACCCATGGACTGGCCTCTTGTACGGCAGAGTGCTATGTGTGATAGACAATGTGCTGTCTGGAGGTCTATTTCAATAGCTATGAAGATTTTAGACTTCCCCTGCCATAAGGCAGGAGTGCACATACAAAGCATTCCTCCTTTGAGGTACTTCTTCCCACTTCTTTCATATGCTGATACCATATGTTATTCCCCAAGTGTGCTGTACTGTTCAGGTAATCCTTTAGCTCATGATCATCCTCCATAGCATTTATCTTAGGTCTGGTTCTTCTCTTACGAGCTTCTCTAACCATCTCATTTAACATGTCAGCATAGTTCTTCTTTACTAGGTCAATCATAGAAACATTTGTCAGTGGACTGGGTGTCTTTACATGTACTGAGACGGCTACAAATGTTTCATCCTATTAACATAAGATTGAGGCATAAAAATGTCTTGCATAATCTCCATATGTGACCTCTTTCTAAAAGGTAACCCAGGTTTATTCATCACACGACCAGGTGCTCTCGTGTGTACCTCTAGAGTAGGAATAATCACATAAGGTCTCAACTGCCTAATAGTTGCCACATCGGTACCCTCCTTCTGTACAGGAAGATGCACAGGAGTCTTTGCTCCACTTACGTCTATATAATCAGTTCGTACTGTAAGTGAGAGCAATACCACTATGAACAAAATGCAAGCATAAATCATGCAAAGATACGACCACTTGAAACAATTACTTTTTATACATCGTGAACGTCTCTCAAGATCTGGCATGACGATATTGCTAATGCGCCCATTCTTCTTTTTTAAGGAAGGAAAAACAGATTTTTAATTAGGGCAACATTATGGACTACCTCTGGAAGCTGCTGAATCAGCTCTGTTAATCTCCTCGATCAACTGACTGCTTACTGGATGATGAACACAAATTCCCAATGAATGCCACAAATTAGCCTTGCACCAGACGACATGATGATTTTCTTTCTGCATGAATCAAAGGTTCTTTAAACAGTAGACCTCAGATCTGTACCTTAAAAGAAAGTCTCATTCAGTTCTTAGTGTTCTTGCAGAGTACCCGTTCACTTGTACTATGATGTCTCTCAATATTCTATTGAGCGCTGCATTGTTCCTTGGCTCTCTCAGTGACGTTCGGACGTCGGTTTGCCTCCCAACAAGATGTGGGCACTCCTCAATCAGGTAGTAGAATACTAAACTGACTAGTCTGTGTGCATTAACCGGTGACCGGGCCATTTGCGTTTTCCCCAATGAACTCAGGAATCTGAAGTATTTGCCCAATGATAGCTGTGCGCAATCTCCTCACAATTGGACCATTCTTAGGATCTTGCAAGAAAACATGAACACTAGTAGTTCCCCCCACAAGCACAGGGTCTGCGTGCAATATGAACACAAAAACTGCAAGAATGACCCGTGAAACGTCATTGGGCACTACCATGTGTACCCCCTGAACAGGAACTCGGTGAGAAACTAATCTGGATACTGCTCCCTCTTCCAGTTGTCGAAAAGGAACTCCAGATTTGGCATATGTTTTTCTTTATCAATCAACGCTCAAGCATGTCTCAGTCTAATGTCAACAAGCTCCTGTGGCTCAAGAACAAATATCTTCCCTTAATTCCTTTTTAAATGACTGAAAAGAATGTCCCAAAATAACCCACAGTCCACTGAACTCTTTATCTTTATTCAACAGCTTCTGCGTCCTTCTTCCTCACCATAGACCTTGTCTGCACATGCTGTTGTTCTTCCCCGATGCTTGCGTCTGATGGGTGGGGGGTTGATGGGGTTTCTCTAGCATAGACTTTCACGTCACCAAGGAATGTCCAAGCATATCTGCCTTGCACTTTGACTGCAGACGGCGTGACGTCTTCCACGATAAAAGGGCAGTTGTAGTGTGCTTCGTGCCACCTTCTAGTGAAATTAGGGATTAGGACTGCATCTTCGGGGAAAGGCTTGGGAAGACAGAACTCAATTCCACTTGTTGAAGCTTCTCCTTCTGTGTTCTGCACGGTCCCACACCTTTTTCGCTTGAGCTGATCTGAAATGACAGATACTTGAAGTCATACAAATTAGGTAATCACGTAGCTCCTTTCTAACAATTATGCAGTTGACTGGGCATCAATTCTAACTCTATGCAAAGGTGTGAGAGGTGTCCTCATTCGTTTCCCTGTCACTATTTCATGCAGGGTAAGATGATCGTCTGAACCTGGCCGATTTCTCAACGCGTACAATGCCAGTGGTAGGGAATGCAACCATCCTTTTTTCAAGGTAAGCTTCAATTTGGCTATTCCTTCCTTAAGCAAGCCATTGAGTCTCTCACATACAATGTTCGCTTGCGGGTGATAACTTGTGCTTTATGCCAAGCAACAAGCTTATTTGCTCAAAGACTGTTAATAAAATGAGGGCCATTATGTGATCTCAATATTTCACATATTCCCCATCTGGGAAACACTTCTTGTACTAGAAATGTTTCTGCACAGGTGGAGACTGGGTTTATACACTGTCCAGCCCCAATCCACCTCGAGAAAGGACATACCACTACAATCCTATATCTGTATCCATTACATACTTGTAGCATGTCGACATAGTCGATATGCAAATGCTGAAAGGGGCCACTAGGTCTAGGAATAACTCCCCTAATTGTGCGCAATGTGTGACAAGCAGTAAACCTTTGACATATGATACAATTTACTACATAAAATGCAACGTGTTCTACCAAATTTGGAACAAACCAATCCTTTGCAATAGTTGCAGTGAGGTTCTTTCTAGTTGTGTGCGCAGGGTAGTGTAACTGTTCCAACGCCTCCCTAAATAAGGCTACAGGCATCACCGGTTTACCAGTGTTTTCTTGTCGCTACTTTGCTTCAGAGGGGTTTAAAGAACACCCTCTCTGCGTCCTCAAGTCCTTCTCATCTTGGGGTGCTTCCTCTTGGAGCTCTATCAATTGAGTCCTAGACCGGTTATTAGAACAGTAACACTCATTACCACCATGCTTTCATTCACATTCAGTGTGTCACACGACATAATGTCATCTGAACATGTACACGTTTGGCTTCCTCGTCTGCCTTTTGATTTCCACTTGAAATAAAATCTGCCCTTTTAGTGTGAGCTGAGCATTTAATGACTGCAATGGCTACTGGGAGTTGTAGTGCTTTAATAAGCCTGTCCAATAGGGCTGCATGTTGCACTGGAGTGCTGTCCGCTCGTAGGTAGCCCCTCCTTTTCCAGCGTGCTAACCCTGCGTGCACTGTTGACGTCACATAGGCGGAGTCACTGTACACCGTTACTTCCTGGTCTGCATGATTCTCGAGCACGACAATCAGCGCCACTAATTCTGCAGCCTGTGCCGAAAAGTGAGATGGTAGCCGTGCGCTTACCAACACTTGAAATTCTCCATTAGCCATGTACTTCACAACAACGACACCTGTATATCTTTGTCCATCATTTTGATCGATTCTCGAAGAACTATTAATAAAAAGACTCTCCCCAGCTGCCAACGCATTCTTTTACCCTCGGGAGTTCATCATAAAACTCTTTATAGTTCGAACAATCAAGTACATGGTCGTCCTCTGCCAGTGGTTCAGCTATAAACCAGGCATATTCTGCATCAGACTATTTTTATTGCCGGATTCGATATGACCACCTCATAGGCAGAAGCCCTTTCAGATGTCAACGTGCCTTTTAGGTTTTTCCAAGATGGCAAATAATGCATGTTCAACAAATAACGTCATGGAACATCCCATCACTATGCTAGCAGCCTTCTCAATGGCGAACGCAGTGGCTGCCAAAGATTGTTCGCAAGGAAATTGACCCCTCATCACTGGATCTAGGATCCCACTGTAATATGCAAGGGGCTTGTACCCCCAACATGGTTCTCTGTGTGAGGACTGCTGGCATAACAGTGCCATCCATGTGCGAAAACAAAAAGAATATCTCAGCATAATTGTGAATCCCTAAAACTGGAGCTGTGCAAATTGCCCTTTTAAATTCATCAAACCCTTCTTCCATTTCCTCAGTCCAAACAATGTTTTCTTGGGTTGTCTGCTTTCTTTAGAGCTTATAACAAGAGCCATATGTGTGAACTATATTCAAAGACCTATGCTCTCACATAATTACATAGTCCCAAAACGCTCTGCATATGCTTTATCTTCTGTGGCTTTACTGTTTTCAAAATAGCCTCAGCTCTCTGAGGAGTAACCTTCGCTTTCATGTGAAATTAACTGGCCTATATATACAGTACTTTCTCTTGACAATACTGCAATTTCTCTGTCGACTTTCTATCCTTTGTCAGCAAGAATAATCATTAGCTGAACAGAATCGTGGCTGCACTTTTCCTCTGAGGTGCTACAGACTAATATGTAATCTATGTACTGCAATACAATACTTTCTAAATCAATATTGCTTAAGTCCATCTGTAGGGCACTGTTGAAAATTGATGGAGACTCACAGTATCCTGGGGTAAACAAGTGCTTTTCCGGTGAGTTTGTCTGAACGTAAATGACGTCAGATCCTGCGCGTCTTTATGCAATGTGATTGAGAAAAATGCATTTTTCAAGTCAATCGCAGTGAAATATCGTGCCTCAACAGGTGTATTACATAAGATTGTCACAGGATTAGGAACTAGAGGGAACTCTGCCTCTACAATCTGGTTAATCGGCCTCAAATCTTGAATTAAATGCCACAATCCCCTTTCTCTTTTTTAATAGGATAAATCGCTGTATTAAATGATGACTCTGACGTCACTAGGATGCCCTGTTCCATCATAGCTAATATTGTCTTAAAAATACCTTCATCTGCCTCTCGAGACATGGGATACTGTTGTGCTCTAGGAAAAATTGCTCCTGGTTTCAATTTAATTTTCACTCCTCCACCCCCCTTAAATAGTCCTACGCCATAGGGGCCTGTCGTCCATAATGAAGCTGGCACTTCTGCCATGTCTTTCCTTAAAATACTCAGGACGTTTTTGTGCTAACATCACTTTCTGAGGAACCTCTTGTTTGATTGCCCTTACCCAATAAGTAATGCTCATCTCAAATATTACTTTGTCATCTGGATTATCCCCAAACATATCCTCTGGATTATCCCCAAACATATCCTCATCAGTCAATCTGTAACCTTCCCCAAGGTCACTGTGCTCCATCGTCTTCCTTTATAATCATTTCCATCAAGCAGAGCCATTTCTCCTCGCATTATGGCTGCTTGTAATTCTAGAGGAAAGATTAGCCCTTCTTCTTCATCCATAGGTATCTTTGGCCTGAATAAATATTCATTAGTTATTCTGGTAGCTCTGCCCAGTAAGCCTGGCAGCCATGTTAACAAAATGCATATCCCATAGTAAGATCACTTCTGGTTCTAACGGCGTTCCTCTTATGGCCACTTGTTCTGCAAATTCCATAGTAAATTCAGTCACATATAAATAATGCATTCCTGGTCTTGAACACACAATGCCTTCATCGGTGAATGAAATCATCATATTCAACGTGGTCATTAAATTTGTATTTTATTGAATTTATATAGCATTTTAAACCAAAACGCTTTACAAGAGTAACAATCAAGATACAACAAGCATTAAGTAACAATTGAATTAAACCAGAAAACGGTACAAAAACTATTTACATTATAGAAGAGGATAGAAGTGTAGGGAGGGATCAAGGTGTGAGAGGAAGTAGGAGGTATGAACAGTGGTGAGAGTTAAAGTAACTGAGGAAGCAGAGGGTGAAAGGGGAAAGGAAAGAAGAGATGAGGATTAGAAAAGTGCAGGAAGTGGGGTAGGCAGGGGTAGCATGAAAGAGGGAGAGGTGTAAGAGAAGTAGGAATGGGAGTAGGAGTATTTAGTGTACTTAGGAACAATGCTATTTGATGCCACTTTCTGTTTTGTCAAGGGGTGAAAGGTCGTGTTTCATCGCTTCCCAGGATGTCACTTTGGGGTGGGATCTAATGACACCACTTCCGGTATTGTCATCAGAGGTCAAAGGTCGTGAGGCAAGGGGCGGGCCACTTTTTTGAGGCAAGGGGTGGGACACTTTTTTTGGGTGACCCAGCCTATTTCTTGTCCCAGCCCGACCCTGTGTAGCAATAGCACCCATATGTCACTCTCCTATAGAGACTGGCAATGCGTAAGTAAAAGGAACTCTGCTTGTAGCTCCTGTAAATCCTTGAGTATTCATCGCATTTCCAGACATCGAAAATGTTCCCTCTCGTATACATGAGCGTGTTGCACTCGTGTCTACTAAAAACGAAAAAAATGTGCCTCCTATGTTAACGTCACCCCTTGGTTCCTCTTGAGGATTTGGCATTATTGATAGTATTGAGCACATTGTCTTCCAGTGAGCTGTCCTTCCTCCTACAGTGACACCCCCTATCCTAGGAGTCATTAACTGTCCTGTGTTCGTGCTTTGCTCTATCTGCATAGGCGAATGCTTTGACTGCCCTTGTGGCAGATTCATTGTTGCCTGCTGTGTCTGTAAATCTTGCTGCACTGCTTGATTCTGAGCAAACCCATCTCCATTCTGCTGAGAATATGCAGGCGGGTTTGAAGTACCCCCCCTCTCGAAAATTGATTATTTTGCACTAATCCTTGACTTCAACATGTGCGAGCAAAATTACCTGTCATACCACATGTCCAACATATAGGAGGAGATCTCCCTATCTGTCCTCCCGCAATTGCCTTGATTATCGTTCTGCATGTTCTGAAGCCCACTTTGATTGTTCTGGAAGTTCCCCTGATTATTCTGGAAACCTCTTCCTCGAAACTCTCCCCTTCCCCGTGGTATAAACTCATTATTACCCTGGTCAAACTGCCTTTGGTTATTCATTTGTGTTATGTTTACTGCTTGCTGTAAGCCCGATCCATCTCCACTGGTCAACATTGCCCCTTCAATGGCGTACTTGGATAGTTTTTTCTGCACTAACTTAGCCTCTTCGCCTTTTTTTATATTGTCTTTTTTGCGATTCTTCTCTTGCAAAAGCCTGCAATAATGTGCGATGGTCAGCTGAATCTCCGACCATGGTTTTGCTTCCATACCCACTAGCTTCTTAAACTGCTTCTGTACTGGGTCTGGCAACCCCTGACATAGTATATGATAAAACACAGGTATAGATTTCCACCAAACCTCGCGTGTCTCCAAAGCCCATTGCTCTTAAAAATTCTGAATGTAAACAAGCAGATCATCTCCTTCCTGCATCTTTTTTTTCATTATAGCTCCCATAGGTGACGTGTGCGGATACAGCGCTTTCTAAATTGCTGCTCTGTAGTTGTTGAACGGTGCTCCATCATGAGCAGTGTTTACTGCGGTAACGCCAGAATATCCTGCTCTTGACCAAACGTCATCAGCCCTCTCCCCAAGGATGGCAATCAGGAGACCCTTAATGTCCCCTATAGCCAACGTGTTTCCGCCTGTCATTTTCTCTAGCTCATGTATCCATTTAGTTAAACTCTGGAGTTTGCACCTTAAATGATCATTGTCCATCTGTGGCCAAGGTATGTACTGCGGTCTGGCTTCCCCTTTCTCTAACAAAGGAAACTGTGAAACCCCAAACTCGCTCTCGTCTCCCATTGTTGGCCTATACATAATGGGGACAATGGTTATGCACCATCTTCTTCCTGGCAGTGACCTTAACCTGCTCACATAAGGTCTGCTCGCTGACCATGGGATTGCCCTTTAGATTGATCTAGCTGTGTCAATGATTCTGACGCCCGAGATATAGATGGATCTAAATCTGAATCTGACCACCTTACTTCCTTCTCCATCGAAAAACACCCTTAGGACCACATGCGTCACCTTCCTCTTCCTCACGGAAGGTTGCTCTGTCTTCGTCTGACATATTCTGGGCCCAACTCATGTGACTTCTCTCCTCGTCATCTCTATCCACAGTCAGTCTATCTAAAGACAGCTCCTTGGGCTCGAAACTACATGAGGCTCCCTCTTTGTCATACAGCTGCATACTCTCGAGTCAATCATTTTTACACTTCCCCTGCAACACTTTCTTGGTCTTCATATCATGATAGAATTGATCAATAGCATCCCCAATGCTTTTAGAGTCAAACTCATCCTAGATTTGCTCTAGACTGACCTGGTGTTGGCTCATGTTCTGGGAAGAACTCTTCGATGTCTTCCCATGACACTACTGGATTAGGATCCATTACTTCCTTTTCCCTGCGATCAAGATCGCATGCTCTCTGCCTTCTTTTTCGTTCTAATTCAATTGCCCTCTTTCTATTGTAATATTTTCTTTGCTCCTCTGCTCTTTCCTGTTCCTTCAATTGCTCATCTTGATACAATTGTTCCCGTCTGTCTATACTTTCTTTTCGCCCCATCTTCTTTCAATCTTACTTCCCTTTCTTTATCCTTTTTATCCTGCTCGATTTTCCCTTTGCCTCACGTCTTCGATGCTCTTAGCATCAAGTTTGAGCAAAATCTGACCACCCATCCATTCGTTCTGTATAAGCGCTAATTTATCAGCCTTATCTTTTCTCCTTTCCATCTCTTTATTTCCCTTGCTATATCTAAGGATGTACTTGGTCGATCGCTTCTCTCTTTATCGCGTCTCTCCTTGTCCCTCGGAACCTTAGAGATTACAGATCTCTCAATATTTTTCTTTGGGCCCTCATCGCTGCTTTGCACGGGCGACTCATAGGCCGGGTTACTATACCCTGCTGCCTTGAGTTCCCTTAATTGGGTACAGCCCGTCATCTTTCTTACTATCGCTGTCTGCTTCAGGTGCGGTGGGTGGAGCAGAAGGTTCCTCACCCACCTCTTTGCATACATTAAGTATCCAATCTACAGGAGGCGGCTCATCTCTCTCCTCCTTGCACATTTTCCAGAGCTCTAAGCTCGCTAATCGCTTGTCTAACTTTTTCCCCGTATATGCTGCATGCAAATATGTCGTCATATGCTGCAGAACTGCCTTCGATAGTGATCCTCCTTGTCGCCATGGCATGAAAATTTTGTCTGCAGTTCCTTTAACCCATTCTGCACTGTCTAAGCTTAGGTGCGTGCTTCGGCAGCTGCTTGCAAAGGTGTACAAGCAGAATAATATCCTCCATTTTGACACGTCACTCTTTGACTGTTCATACTCACTTTTTACTCCTTGCAAATTTCAATAATACTTTTCAAGAAAATAAAACAATGTGAGCGTGCACCAATCGTCACAGGCTCCAAACCCTCTATATCACTTTTTTTTTAACTTTAATCTGCTAAAAATACCATCAATTCAAATTCATTAAAATACACTTAATTCTTGAACTCTCGTGTTTCGTTTTTTTACGTTGATCAATTTTGTCTATTATTTCATCATCATTACATAATCACATAAAACAGACAGACGAACATACTCGGCCAGCCACATATACTTCAGCCTCTTTCCTCAAGACTTATTCTGCCTCTAAAAACACTCCTATGGAGTTTTAACTGCCCTCTTTAAACCCGTCTTTAACCAAGTACGCCATCCGCTACAGGACTTTAGGTGCTGTTCCTTCTTTTACGCTCTTTAAAACACAGGTAAGCTAGGCATACTCTTTATCGTGGTCTCTCCTCACGATACCTCTTAATTGCTTGGCCTCTCCTCAAGTCAATTTACTCAATATTTAACACTCATCATTCTTAAGTTGCTTTACCCCAACCTCTGTTACTCGCTTTCCCCTCATCACTTTCTCCACTCACTGCCCATACACAATTTTGCCTCCTCACTCACTTCTACTCACCATTCGTATGTTCGACTTACCACTCTCGGGATCGTCCGCCTCGTTATCGCCTCTTCTACTTTTCGTTCGTTCAGCTTCCTGTAGATGCCGGGAAGGGATTTCCTAGAAACCGTGGGACCCGTCGCACCCTAGCTTGCAAGCATAACGTTTTTTTTTTTTTTTTAAATATGTTTATTTTAAACAAGGCAGGCAACAAGTACAGTTATGCATTGTTATAGCATTCCGGTCACCTTCAATCCCTCCACCTCCTCCCCCCTCTCCCCCCTCCTCCATCCCCCTCTTCGAAGGCCTGTCCGCGCCACCATCCTGGGGGTTGGGGCTTTCTCCCCACCTTTTCATGTTTCGCCCCCCTCATTAGGCGTGCTCCCGCTACATAGAATCCACCTAGCCTGCTGGGGCTTGTATGTAAGAGCTGGGAATCTTTGGTTGTAGTCGAGGAATGGGCCCAAATGTTTTTGGAAGCGGTGGGGAGTCCCCGCCCTAGCTGCCGTCACCTTTTCTGCGATGAGGATATCCCACATTTCGGTCCACCAGAGGGGCAGGAGAGGACCCTCTCTAGCCTTCCAGGAACGGGCAATCGCTATTCTCCCTGCTAGGAGGCAATGAGACAGAAGCTTAGCTTTGACCCCCGACCTAGGGTATGATCCAGAGACTGGGGCGCCCAGCAAAATGGGTTCAGGCTCCAAAGGGAGCGTCGTTTGAGTAATGTCTTCAATGATGTTCAAACATTGTCTCCAGAATTGTTGGGTTTGTGGGCATGTCCACCACATGTGGATGAAGGATCCCGTGTGTCCGCATTGTCTCCAACATGCCGGGTCCAGCGAGCTGTTCATGTGGTGGAGTCTCAGGGGGGAGTAATACCAACGTAGCAAAAGTTTATAAGCACATTCCCTGTTAGTAATGCAGGCTGAGGATGAGTGTGCCCTGGACCATTTGTCCACCCAGGTCTGGTCCTCTATGGGATGGCCTAGGTCTGCCTCCCATTGAACCATGGCGCGAGTTTTAGAGGCAAGGAAGTCCCCCTGGAAGCGTTTATATAGAGCTGAACGCTTACCTTGGGCCGGGAGATCCACCAGAGTTGATTCCAGCGCTGTGGGAGGGCGGACTGCTGCGGGACGTATTAGCGGGTGGGAGCACCACTGGCGAAGTTGAATGTAGGAGAACCTATCAGTCTCGTGAAGTTGAAAAGCTTCCTTGCATTGGATGAACGTGCATGGTTTCCCACCCCCCTCGAACAGCTGCCCCAATGACTCCAAGCTCCCGCAATCCAGTTCTTAAAGTTCCAGGGGTTCAGACCCGGTGAAAAAGTCAGGTTATGGAATAACGACGATGAGGGGCTCAGTCCTCTTGGAACCCTTTTTTCTTTAGTGCCCTGTCCCATGTGTCTATGGTGTGCCTGGTGGCGAGCAGCAGTTTCTCCGTCTGCCGCATAGGTGGTGGAATATGCGGGAGGAAGCGTAGGGGGAGAGAGAGGCGAGATTGTTCAAGTTCCACCCATCTGGGACGGTCAGAAGTTATCCGCCACGCTTGGGTGTTCGCCAATTGTGCTGCCAGCTGGTATCCTTGTAGGTCGGGTACTCCCATGCCGCCCAGCCTGACACTCCCCAACATCGTTCCCAGGGGGATTCTGGGTTGTTTCCCCCTCCAAATAAACCGTAGCATATTCCTTTGGAGGTCCTGAAGGGCTGGGGGCGGGATAGGCACTGGGAGTGAGGAGCAGGCATATAGGAATCTGGGGAGAAGGTTCATTTTTCAGGCAGTGATGTGGCCCATCAATGAGATATCCTGTAATTTCCATCGCTTCAGGTCGTCCGTAAGTTCCTTTAAAAAGAGGGGGGAAGTTTGCGCGGTAGACGTCCTTTGATTTGCCGGGATTTGGACCCCCAGGTATGGGATCGCTGTGGTTTTCCATTGGATAGGGCAAAGCGGGCCCAGGGTTGCCTTCTCTGACGGGGTCAGGCCTATCCCGAGAGCTGCAGATTTGTTGAAGTTAATGGCGAAGCCAGTGACTCCTCCGTAGTCCTTTATTTCGGCCAGGGTGTGTTTCAGCGACAGGCAGGGCTGTGAAATAGTAAGGAGGATGTCGTCCGCGTACAATGCCACTTTGTGTTGGGAGTCCCCGACCTGGAGACCCATAATGGAGTCATTTAGTCTAATACTTTGGGCAAAGGGTTCCATAACCAAGGCAAATAGAAGTGGTGATTGCGGGCATCCCTGCCTGGTTCCGCTGGTCAGGGGGATTGGGGCAGAGAGGGTGCTATTGATTCTCAGGAGTGTCTTAGGTGACCTATAATTTGCCAGGACCATGGCACGGAACTCTGGTCTGAAGCCAAAGGCCTCCAGGGTGAGGTTCATAAAGGTCCAGTCCACCTTATCGAACGCTTTGGTAGCGTCAAGGGCCAGGAGTGCCAAGCCTTGGGAGTTCCGGGTGGCCAGATCTACCAGATCCAGTGCTTTTCGTATATTATCACTTGTTGCTCTATTTCTGATGAATCCGGTTTGATCTGGGTGGATTATGTCGGGCAGGATGCAGGAAAGGCGTGTCGCCAGGACCTTCGAGTAGATATTGGCATCGATGTTCAGAAATGCAATAGGTATGTAGGAGGCTGGGTTCGTCGGGTCCCCCCCCAGGTTTGGGCAAGAGAACCGTGATAGATTCCTGCATGGAGGGGGTTATAGTGCCCGTGCTCCGAAAGGAGTTGAAGAGATTCACCAGCGATGGGACCAGCTGATGTCTGAAGATTTTGTAAAACTTGGTGAAGTATCCGTCTGGTCCGGGGGCTCTGGATTTAAGACATTTTATAGCCTCTTCCACCTCTTCTGCAGAAATTGGAGCGTCCAAGGTGTCCTGAACTGAGGGCTTCAACTGAGGGAGGGTGGCCTTCTGCAGGTATTCTGTCTGTTTCTGCAGGTTTCGTGGCTGTGCGGACATCACTTTTACAAGGTGGTCTGTTGCTAGCAGTAGTTTCTCCGGCTCCGAGTACTGGGTTGTGCCCTGGGGGTCCCGTAATCCGACAATGGTGTTATTCTTCCTGATTTTAGCGAGTTTTGTTACCATTATTTTGTTTGCTTTATTGTTCTTAATATAATAGAATTGTTTTGCTTTCGCTAGTAGTTGTGCCGTAAGTTTGGCATACTGCGCCTCGATTTTCTTCCGTGCCGTCCAGGGTGCTTGTTGTATTCTGGGGGACCATCCCTTTTCCTTATGCGCCGCTTCCGCTTTCCGAAGATCTTCCTCAAGGGCCAAGCGTATTTGTCTCCTGCTCCTGTGGTACGCCTCTCCGCGAGCTACCAATTCCCCCCGGATGACCGCCTTCATAGCGTCCCAGGTATTAGCCGGGGAGGTATCCTCATTGGGGTTCTCCTGGAAGAAGTTTGAGATTGATGTAGCTATGGCGTCCCTTATTGGCATTTCGTTCAGCATTGTGTCGTACAATGCCCATTTGCGGCGGGCTGCGGGGGGGGGGGGTGGATCACGAGTGCGGATCTTCAGGGTCACTGGAGCGTGGTTGGACAGTATTCTAGATCCGATGGACACCTCATTGGTGAAAGTGAGTAACTGTGGCGACGTCAGGAGGAGGTCAATTCTCAAAGCTTCTGTGGACGTAGGAATAGAAGGTAAAGTCCGTCTCCGAGGGGTGCAGCACTCGCCATGAGTCAACCACCTCCAGGGTCCTGAATAGTCGTAACAGGCCGAGGGCCAGGGCGAAGTCTCCGGAGGAAGCCGGGTGTGACTTGTCTTTCGCAGGGTCTGGCACTCCATTGAAATCTCCTCCCATCACGATCTGGCCTTCTAAAAAGGGAATCGGGCGGTGTTCAAGGCGCCATAGAATGCAACTTGCCCCGTATTCGGGGCGTACACCAAAATGAAGGTGTAAAGCTGGTCCAGCAGGAGACACTTCACCGCCACAAATCTTCCCTCTGAGCAGAGTTTAGTGTCCAGGTTGTGGGGGTTCAGTCCCCTCTCAAAGAGGATTGCCGTGCCCCCTTTCTTGTTGCCACCTGAGGCAATAAATTGCTTTGGGAATTGTTGTGAGCGTAGACGCCCGAAATCTGTTGGCAGTAGGTGGGTTTCCTGGAGCAGGGCCACTGTTGCCTCCTCGTTCTGAAGCTTCTGTAAAATAGATTTCCGTTTGTGGGGGGGAGGTTTAACCCCCTAACATTGAGGGAAATGACTCTCAAGGTGCTATGTTCCCGGGCGGGAGGGGGTGGGGAGCCTCTGGTGGGTTCAGGTGAGAGGCATGGGTCGGGTTGGAGTCAGCCATTGCTCGGATGAATTGGATTGGTTGCTATCCTGCTCTTGGGTTTTTTGTCCCTGCCTCCAACGGGGAGGCCGGGTGTTAACTAGTGGGGGAGCCGGGCTTGTAGAGCCGGCCTCACCCCAGGCCAACTGGGCCAGGTAACCAGGGACAGCCAACATGGCTGGAACTTGTGGCCAGTATATGACCGGCCTTCCAAGGATTTGTAGGTGTAGCAGAGCTCGGAAGCGGGAAGGAGCCGTGGGGGGGGGGCCTGCTGCCGTGGACGTAAAATGATTCTTCGGTGGTGGTTCAGCGGTCACCTTCTCCTTCTGTTTCTTGGAACCCTTGTCCATGTGTTCCGCTTTTCTTTTGGCGGGGGCACAGGATCCCCCTCCGTGGCAGCATCAGTGGCCCCCAGCCAGATCGTCCTGGGTGAGGGTGGACTCATTATTTGTGCGGCATCCTCCAGGTGGCTGATTCTTCGTGGGGTTTCTTTATAGGTAAATTGTAGCGCTGTAGGAAAGAGCCGTCTGTAGCGGACCTGTTGGCCCTGAAGAAAAAGAGCCAGCGGTCGGAGAGCTGTTCTTTTTTGCAATGTGAGGAGGAAGAGGTCTTGATAGATTTGAAGTGGGGAGCCCTGAAAGGTTATACTGTCCCTGGAGCGGGAGATCGATGAAATGGCCTCTTTGGTAGTAAAAAAGTGAACCCTGTTGATGACATTGGGGGGAGAGTCCGATTCCACTCCGTGGCGCGGGCGAAGCCTGTGGGTACGGTCTAATAGGAGTTGGGCCTTGTCCAAGTCTGGGAGTAGGCCCTGGAAGAGATCCCCGACGTGTTCCGTTAGCTTTTGATCCGGGACCGAGGCAGGAATGCCTCGAATTCGTAGGTTGTTGCGCCGGGCTCGGTTTTCAAGGTCCTCCTGTTTGAATTCCAGGATTTCACATCTGTCCTGTAGGGCCCTGATATAGTGTTGGATTCCGTCAATAGCTGTGGTATGATCATGAGTCTGGTCTTCAACCTCCCCTAACCTTTGTTCTGTCTCTGTTACTCTCTGGTCTGTATGCTCTAGTTTTGTTGAGAGCTCGGTCATGCAGGACCTAAATTCAGCCTTGATGTCGGCCATAAAGGCTAATAGGTCGCTTCTGGTTGCGAGGATCTGCCCGCCCTCCTGGGCTGCCCGTGGTATGGAAGTGGGAGGGTCTTGTTTCTTCCCCCTGTATGCCACCAACAGCATAGTGGCGATATCTGTATTCTTCATGGGTTTGAGTTGCTTAGTCATGGTGTTGCTGCTCCTGGACAGGGCGGCGGGGAACGGGGAGTCGCCGGGTGGGCTGGGGCACCCCAGGAGTGGTATCGGGTACCCTGAGAGTCCGACTATGTATGAGCTGGAGTGAGGTGCAAGCAGGCGGGGGGGAGTGAGGTGCAAGCAGGCGGGGGGGCCTCCGTCTATTTAAGGGTAAAGGAGAGGTGCCCCGTATACTGTGGGCTGTAATGGGACAGCGGGAGATCCGGGGGTATCCTGCTTGTAGACGCTGGGATTCAGAGGGATGCATCTAGGTCCCGGATGCAGAAGGGGTGAGGGAGATCCCCTCCACCGAGGTGTAAAGTGACCGGGAATGTCCACAGCGGGGGGGGGAGAGAGGGCACTGTCGCCGATTGGGCCGGGGTGCCCCTGGAGTGATGTTGGGAGCCTCGGGGGGGGCTTGATGAGGTTGTAGGGCACGGAGTAAATCGGCACTTCAGCGCCCTCCGGCCAGGACAGGGCCCTCCTGTGGGGACGGTTATGTGTTGTGTTGCAGCCCCCAGAGGGGGCCCCACTCACCGCACCGGGGCTCTGGAGGATTGTGTTGCCTTCCTAAGAGTGATGAAGGTGATAGGATAGGGCTATCCCTGTCCAGTGTCAGACAGTCAATCGTTGGCACCTCGGCATGGGGGGGGGGGCGATGAGTTGCTGAGTGGGCCGGGGCTCCCCAGGAATAGATGAGAAGTGCGTAGGATCCAGAGGGTCAGTTTGCCGGGGGGGGGGGGTGGACGCCGGCCCTCCACTAGGTTTAGAATGTTCGCCCCACAGGAGTCCAGGGTGCAGGCGGGCACGGGCCTCAGGCAGGGAGATCCCAAATGAGCCCTCACTAGGCTTTCACCGTGTTCGCTGGACTTCATCAGCTGCCATCTCGTTCTTTACCAGGCATTTATTGGGGCTTGGAACAAGGAGCTACACGCACCCCACCGTCGCAGGAGAGGCGCGTGGGAGCGCGAACAGCTGGGTCGTGTTAGGAGTCCAGACCCGAAGCCTGTGAGCCGCCGCCGCCGCCGCCACCGCCAGCCAGAGCGGGACCATGGATTGAGGCGGGCAGGCCCCGCGTATGAGCCCGGGCTGCCCTGTGCCAGGATCGGGAGCCTCAGAGCCCAGGTGTAGAGGCCCGAAGGATGTCAGGCGAGGCGGGCGACAGGCAGGCAAGCGGTAAGCCGGGCAGCGCACCCTCAGCGTGCGTCGCGCCCAGATGTTCAGCCGCTCACCATGCGGCGGGCGGGGCAGCGCCTCCACGAGTCCTGTGTCCGGGGGGCACCAGAGCCGCTTCAGCTATGCAGCAGGGAGCACTCCGCAGTGTTGCTGGGTCCTGGGGTCATCGGCCCCCACTCGCCCTCCGGGTCCTCTCTGCTCCTCCTCTGCCCGCCGGGCCTCCATCCGCCATCTTGGAGTCACCAACACCGGCGGACTCATTTTGGCACTGGCTGTGCTTGAAGCGTTCCTGGTTCAGCAGCCGGGACATCTGACATTTTGGGATACAGGGACCGCCTGATTTCTTACGCGGCAGCGGGCTCCCCACGGAGGCCGTTAAAAGAACGACCACATCGATGGCGCTCTTGGCCATGCCCAAGCATAACGTTTTTAACTAATACCGCTATCTACAGGGAGCTTCAAGTCCTTTCAGCCGAATGGCAGGGGTCGTTCGATATTGCCAGGACCCTAAAGCTTACTTATCTCAATGGATTTTTTTTTTAAACCATCCTCTGCTACCACGTGAACTGGGTGATCCCCAGCCTTTTAAGATGAGTAGCAATACCTGTGAGATGGATGGGGATGCAGACTTTATTCATACATCAATAATCGAAACGACTCGGGTAGTTGGCAAAAAGAATAACTGTTTTAATATCAATGATCTAAAACTGGGAGTACAACGGACATCAAGGGATGTCTTGGCGCAAATTCTCTCAATGCATCTTAGACAAAAGCACTCTTTTTATAACACAAAATCGTCATTGATGACATCTATCTACGTATTACTAAAGTCATCCTATGTGGCAAACTACAAACACCTATTGAAGAAAGTGATAGGGTCTAAGTGAATATCTAAGTATAAATTCTATACTAGTATGGGACAGTGAGTGAAAGTAATTGGTTAAACATCAGCTGGGGCAACTAAGCCCTCCCTTCAAAATGGCCACTATGAACATCACTAAATACACGACTTCCCATTGGCTACACAAACTATAGGACCCCTTATTACGTGGTCACCTACAATTGGTTGGCACTCTAACCTCCGTCAGCACTTTTCCACCCACGATGGCAGCACGCACGCTGGGCTTCCAGGTGCTGTGAGCTCGTCTTAACCATAGCTTCCCACCAATTAGCATATTCATCTATCATCACCTCAGTGGTTTGTGTCAATTAGGACTTTGAACTTGTCCTTGGGAGTGTTCTTGGCTCTGGAGAATTCAGGGGAGTGAAGGCGCACTCTGCCCTCATGCGTAGGTGTGACCATTATGTTCGTCCAACTTCATCCTTCCATGTGACTGAAGACCACAAAATCGAGCGTTTTGTGTATTAAAATATTAGTTTCTAATAGACCTCTGACGTCTTCCTTGGTTTATTCATGCCTTCTGAACAGGAGTTTTGTTATTTTACATGATTTGGATCCAATGTCTGCTCACTCCAGCCTGATAAGACATTGGCTTCTTGGCTTGGCGTCATGTCTCGTCCAGCCTTGCCTTTCTGAGATTCACTTTTTAATTCATTTGTTTTCTTACTGCGACACACTGGAAAATAGGTCTTCCTTTTTTAGCCCAGCTCCGCTATAATTCGTAGTGGAAACATCCAATCTTTACTCACGTATGCATATATGTATATATTGCTTCCAGGATTCTCTTTGGTATCGGTATTCTCACTGGTACCACACGTGTCTCACACTCTGGTTCCCAACATATAAGCAATATGGGTGACGTGGTTGAGGTAGGGGCATGCAAGAAATTAAATTGGTGCAAGCACCCAACCATAGGCAAACAAAGTGACCTGTTTTTCCAAACTGATGCTACCAACACCATTGCAAAAGCACTTGTGCGATCTCCCTCTCCTTCCACTAACAAACCAAACCCTCTTATTTTCAGATCCGCCAGATCGCCTGGAGACCATGCAAATGGCTGCCATGCCCAGTATTAATCCCACTAACCTAAAATACAGACATGATCCTGTTTTTCACTTTACAGTGTATCCTCATTATGTCTAGTAACCTAGTATGCCCCCCCACCATGCCCAATGATATGTTTCCTTGATTTTAATGGTCTGATAAATCGACATGTATGCTGGAATTGGATGAGCTCTTCATCCATATATACTCATTTGTATGTTAAACTTTTATTTGTAAGAGATGGTTCTCATATGATATGTTTCAGAATTATATTTCCTAATACTGTCGCTGTGTCCTGCCCACTGATATACCTTGCCATTGATGTATATCCTCATATGAGCGTCTTTCTGTCAAGTGTGCATTTTGATTTCGTGTTGTCATTGGGCTTGTGGTGGTGCAAGGGGGACTGCAGGGTCTCAATAAGAGCAGAATACCTCAGTAGAATTTCCACTAGTCTAAGATCAGATGGACATGATTTCAAAAGGATATTCAGGGATTCCGGGGCAGGGCCCAAGTGTTTTTTCCTCTAGAGCACCAGGAGTCTTGGAGATTGGTGATGTAATGGAGGACGAGGCAGTAAGTATTTTTCACTATAGATTGTGTTTATTTTATAGATCATTTGTTAGGCGCGCATACAACATAATTGTGTTTCCAAGTGCTGCAAGGCAAATGGGAAGGGAACAAGGGGAGTAAATGCATTGCAAAAGAACAGGGAGCATGAAATATGCAAATATGGTCCTACCAGGCCTTGTGGCCTTTGGAAGTGCAAGTGCAGTGAAGAGAAGGGATGGAGGGAAGGAAGGGGCGGATGGGGAATTAAGGATGGTCAAGTGCTTGTGACCCCGCAAGGGAAGTGCAGGGGGTGCGAGGGAGGAGTCCACTGGCTAAGTGCTGTTAGGAAAGATCCCAAGGAGTGGGATGCACAGCCATGATGCAGATACTGATGTTTACTTGGCAGAGGACCTGGTAACCTGTACGATTCATGAAGGTACCAGGCCACCTGTCTCTGTGGCAGAGGGGTGATTAGCAGGGAAGGGAAAGAGAGAAAGCGGTAGAGAAAAGCAGAGGTTCCAGCCTGAGGGGCAGAGAGGCTGTTCCAGGGAGAGGCACCAGTCGATGAGAGAGCCCTGCCCCCCACCCCACACTCTCTTATTGGAGAAGCGTTAAACAATCAGAGAGTTGGAGTTAGAGGAGTGGAGGGCTGTAGCAGGGGAGTATTTATGGAGGGAAGAGTTGGAGATAGCATGGTCCCAGACAACAGAAACCCTTGTGGATAATGCAGAGGGTCTTAAATGTGTTCCTTGCAGCCACCAGGAGCCAGTGGAGAGATTGTAGGGCTGGAGAGATACGGTTCCTGGGCTTGAGGCCAAGGATAATTCTTGCAGCCATATTCTGGATTAGCTGAATGGGGTGTAGAGGTCATTAGCTGCGCACCATAGATGGATAGCAAACAGGCAGTCGGGAATGAGAGAGGAGGAAGAGGAAGTTGTAGAGGGAAGTTTGAAGGAAAGCTGTGTGTCATTTGCATAACACTGGAAATGAGGAGAGAAGGAGATCATCAAGTGACCGAGAGGGGCGAGATAGATGTTGGAGCCATGGCGATAGGATAGAGCCCTGGGGGACACCACAGCTAGAAAGGATAGTGTGATTGAATGTGTGAAAGGCAGAGGAGAGATCAAGGAGAATAAGAACAGCAGGAGAATTAGAATCGAGGTTTGCAGGCATGTCTTCACAGGTGTTCAGGAGGCAGGTTTCCTTGCCTCTGGATGCCCGTAATCCAGATTGATGTTTATGGAGGCAACCAACGAGTTCAGTATGGAGTGTCAGTTGGGGGAGGCCCAACTTTTCCAGCTGTTTACCCAGGAAGGGGGTGGTGGAGATGGGGCAATAGTTAGCCGAGCAGGAAGGGTCAGCAGACGGCTTCTTTAGGAGAGGGGTGCACAAGGGAGTGCTTGAGGGAAGGAGCCAGTGGTGAATGATTGGTTACAGAAGTCAGCAAAGTCCGGTGCGATGGAGGAGATGTCCTTAATGTCTCTAGAAGAGCAGGGGAGCACCGGTTTGGATGAAACCTTCATAGAGCGGACATCTTTAGCTACCTCATCAGGTGTTATGGGCATGAAGGAGGAGAGTGCAAGGGGTTGAGAGGGGGGCAGGGGATGCAGGACTGTGAACAGGAATGGAGGTGGTGAAGAGTGAAGACAGGATGTCCTGAGTTTTAGAGGTGAAATGGGAGGCCAGCGTGGTGCAGAAAGCATGGCACGGAGGGAGAGAGGTAGAGACTGCGGTTGGATTGGCAAGTTCCTTTCAGATTTCTGCTGTTTTATTAGTGGCTTCAGAGATGCACGCTTGGATGTGGGCCCTCTTCTTAGAGCAAATAGAGAAGTTATAATACCTTTGGAGCAGACGACAGGCCGGTTTGTCAGAGTATGAACCCGA
The DNA here is from genome assembly GCF_040938575.1 of Ambystoma mexicanum. Taxonomy (NCBI): domain Eukaryota; kingdom Metazoa; phylum Chordata; class Amphibia; order Caudata; family Ambystomatidae; genus Ambystoma; species Ambystoma mexicanum. Next base: position 601,452,920 of record NC_090932.1, on the reverse strand, counting down.
AGTCTGCCACTTTTGTTTAGCAACTTTCCACTTGCGTTTCACGGATGCCAGAACGGAATCATACCAGCTAGCTGTTGCATTTAGAGTCGGGTTTCAAGCGGATCCTCATGACTGGGGCAAGGATGTAGAGGGTGTTGGAAATGGAGAGGTAGAGATTAGCAAGGACAGAGTCTGAGGAAGAGTCAGGGGTGGGAGGGGGAATAAAAGTGTAAGCAAAAGTAGCGACTGACACTCGCTTCATCTGTCAAATGACGGCGAAGGAGGCTGGCTGTGCAGGGGCGGCTCAGACAAAGGACCCAAATGGGAGGATCAGAGAGAGTGGTCAGACATGGAGAGGGGAGTGGTGACTGGTTTAGAGATTGGTATTTCCTCATAGATGAGGACATCCAAAGTGTGTCCTGCTGAGTGGGTTGGACCGGAAGGAAGAATAGTGAGAGAGAGAGAGAGAGAGGGAGTTGCAGAGGTCACGGAACAGTGAGGTGGCTGGTTCAGGGGAGTTGAGGTGGATGTTGAAGTCTCTGAGGAGGAGTTTGGAGGAAGAGGTCAGGAGGGAGGAGGTGAGGTATACCCATTCAGAGTAGAAGAGAGAGATCGGGCCGGGGGGCCTGTAGATGGTAGCAAAGGTGATTGAGAGAGTAGGAGAGACCCATAGCCGAAAGATGAGGCATTCAAAAGAGGAATAGGTTTGAGTGGGGATGATGGCGGTGGGGACACACTCAGGGAAAATAAGGGCAACGCCACCTTTGGGCCGATTGGGCCTTGGTTTGGAGAGGATTTTGTAGCCCTTAGGAAGGATCGTGTCAGGAGTAGTGACCGAGCTGGCATTGAACCACGTCTCGGTAAGAGCGAGGACGTAGAGGTCAAAGTCTTCAAGAAGGTGGCAGATATCGGAGGCATGTTTGGCAGCGAAACAAGCGTTCAGAGTAGCTAAGGGAAGCTGATTGCCACCTTTGAAAGTTTTCTGTGGAGGGGTACAGGGGCGTTGTACTCCCATGGGTGGTGGTGTGGAGGTTAGAGAGGAGGAAAGTGTAGCAGGAGATGGGAGGATGTTAATGAGAGAGGGCAGGCGTCGGTCAAGAAAGAGAAGAGTAGGTTGAGCACCTTGGACCACGATAGCGCGTTGTGGTAGACAATAATGCATTTAGAGGATGAGAAATATGCCAAGAGTACTTCCCATCTGGTGCCACAATTGATGGGTGAGGAGGAGAAAGAGGAAGGAGTGGAAAGCAGGTGGAGAGTCCAAAGGCCCGGGGAGGGGACTGAGAAGAGAATGTTTGTAATGATCTGTCTGGAAGTAGCATTGACTTGGGTATCTGCAATAGGTAGGCCTGGGTTGGCGGACAAGAAAGCTTTTAAGCTTTTTTTCTGCCAGACTTCATGAGAGAGTTAGGATAGGTCAGAGAGTAGCAGTTAGAATAGATAGGTGAGATAGAGTGTGCCATCTGTTTGGTGAGGGAGGGAAGCCAATGTTGTAGCCAACGTGAAACATTTGTACTGCAATAACCCAACTGTACAGACAAGAGGACATGTGTTGAATGTATCTTTGACATATATATATGACAATTGTGCATGTGATTGCATGCTGTTCAGTGTGCATGGGTTCTGCACAAAGTATAGCACAGCCCTGAACTGTAGACCATTGCTCTAGGGGTTGATGGACTATAATACTCATTCCCCTCTTGTGCTGCAACCCATAGAATACAGCTGAGTCCTATGAAAAATGTGGCTCAGCTATCACATAGTTACTGACAAAGCAGCCCTCTCTGTGCCAAAAACACAATGCTTTGCCTGATAGTAATCCTTGCTAGTAATTGCTTAGTGGCCTAATTCTAATTACCATTAGCAAGCCACTTCCATCATTGCCACCCACCTTCTCGGTCATCCGACCTATGAAGCGGGTGTCAGTTGAGGCTTTCGCCGCCACTTTCTCACTCCCCCTCACCCTTTAACTGACTCTCGCCCTGACACAGCCCTTTCCATGCTCCACTCTGCTATTTCTGATACTCTTGATATTGTTGCCCCTGTCATGAGAATCCGCTTTAAGCCCAAAGCCAAGTGCAACTCCTGGTATGACTCAGACCTCATCACCCTTGAACACAAGTGCAGGGTGGCCGAGAGGAAATGGCGGGCTTCATGTACATCCTCTGACAAACTGGCCTGCCGCCTGCTCCAAAGGCAATACTGACTCTGTCCTCACCAAGAAGAGAGCTCATATCCAATCCCGCATCTCTGCGGCATCTAACAACTCGGCTGAACTCTTTAAAATCTGCAAGGAACTGGCCAATCCTGCCGCAGTCTCTACCTCTCCTGTTCCTTCCCAGGCCCTCTGCACGGCACTGGCTTCTCACTTCATCTCTAAAACGCAGGACATCCTGTCCTCACTCTCCTCCTTTCCCCTCCCTCCACCCCCTGCTCTTCGTCAAGCACTCCTGCAGCCACCTCTCCTCTCTCCTTCTCCACCTTTCCCCTGTTCTCCGCAGACAAGGTTTCTAGACTAGTCCAATCTATGAAAGTCTTGTCAAAACAGGTTCACCCCTATTCCTCCAAAACCATCAAGGACCACATCGACTCCCTGGCTCCTGCCCTGGCCGACTTCTGCAACCACTTCTTCGTCACTGGAGTCTTCCCATTCCCCCTGAAGCACTCCCTTGTGCACCCTCCTCTTAAGAAACCCTCTGCCGACCCCTCCTGCCTGGCTAACTATCGCCCTATCTCCATCACTCCCTTCTTGGGCAAACTCCTTGAAAAGTTGGCCATCTCCCGGCTTAATTTCCACACTGAATCTGTTGGTTGTCTTCATGACCATCAGTCTGGCTTCAGAGCTGCCAGAAGCACGGAAACTGCTCTCCTGAACATCTGTGAAGACCTGCTCTCCAACCTTGATTCTAACACCCTGTGTCCTCATCTTGCTTGATCTCTCTTCTGCCTTTGACACGGTCCACCATGCTATCCTGCTCACTCTCTGTGATAACCTGGGTATCACTGGACAGGCCCTGGCGTGGCCGACTTCTTTCCTCTCTGACAGTCCCTCCCAGGTCCAACTTGGGTCCTTCCTCTCTATCTTTTTTTCCACCTGTGGTGTCCCCCAGGGGTCTAACTTCTCGCCCTGGTTGTTCAACCAATACCTGGCGCTTCTTCCCACCGCATTGCCACTCTTTGCCCCATCTTTCAGTGCTATGCGGATGACACTCAGCTAATTTTCAGGCTACCTTCGGCCACCTGTTCTCCGTCTTTCATTACTGTCTGCTATCCAGGAGTGGTGTGCCGCCAATGACCTCTACCTTAATGCCAGTAAGACTGAGATGCTCCTCATCGGCACACCCACTCCCTCCTTTCCTGTTGCTCTCTGGCCGGCCTCTCTTGGCCCTCTTCCTGCTCCCACCTGCCAGGCTAAAAACCTTGGGGTCGTCTTCAACTCCACACTCTGCTTCTCTCCTCACATCTCTAACGTCGCTAAGAAGTCGCACTACCAGCTGCACCTCCTCTGAGGTATTCTTCCTTTCCGCTCCTTCCCCCAGAAGCACACTGTCTCCAGAGTTCTGGTTCTCTCTAGGCTGGACTATTGCAAAAGCCTCTTTCTAAATCTGTCTGCCTCTACTCTCCGCTCTCTGCAACTCATCCAGAACAGGACTGCAAGACTTGTCCTTGGCCTCAAGCCCAGGGATCGTATCTCTCCAGGACTGAAATCTCTGCACTGGCTCCCAGTGGCTGCGAAGATTAAGTTAAAAATCCTCTGCATTGTCCACACGGCCTTCTGGGGACTGGGGCCTCAATACCTTCAACTCTCTCTTCCTAAATATCTTCCTTCTCGAGCTCTTTGACCCTGAGGGAGTTGGAGACGGATGAGCAGTCGCTTCTCCAAGCAACGAGTTGGTGGTAGATCTTTCTTCTTCTGGGTCCTCCCTCTGGAACAGCCTCCCTGCCTCCCTGAAACTTGAGGAGTACCATCTCCGGTTCTGGAAGCACTTCAAAACGTTTCTTTGCTTCTGCTTTTTCTCCTCCTCTCCTCTGCTGACCTGGCTGAAACTGAAACTGCACTGGTTACCTGGTCACCCTCTGATCTCAGGCCCAGGTCCCTCCCCCGCCAGTCTCACACACCTGCACTGCCTGCCTGGCCACCCCCGCACTTGGGGACTATTTCTGTATCCCTACAGTCCCACTACCAGCACTTGACACCTGATTTCTTCACTTACCTTTGCACTTCCCACCTGCTGGCCGTTACTTTACTTATTGTTGTTATTCTATTCCTGTGTACTGCACTCTCCCGTCCTCCTTACCCCTGCACTTTCCCCTTCCCCCCCATCCCATGCACTTGCGCAATCTGAATGACACTTGGCCTAGTAGGATCATTGTCTGTCCTCCCTTCGTTCCCCCTCCCTGCCTCGTTGCGCCTTGAAACACTTGTGTATAGGCGCATTATAAATGCCATATCATATCATTCTCATGCAGTGTAATGCTTTTTTATCTTCATGTCTGCACATACTCTGATCTTCCGAAGAGCCTTCCACCACACAGCACTTCGTGGGGGAAAAAACATCACATTAAATAACTACTAACCGTCTCTCCAATTACTACTCAACCACTCTTCCTTCACTCCGTACCATGAGCTTCAAATTCACTCCTTGCACTACTATCTCTAACACTTGCAAAACTAACACACACACACTCACGTTGTGGTACCACTTACACTTACAATACCTCATATATTCCTGACAACTCCTCCATACTCTGCCGCTCCTTACTCCCTCCTGTTGGTCTCATGTTCTCTTGATTGCACACCGCCTCTTACGCTGACCTCACCTGAATAACCCATACATCCTGTTTCCTGTTGCCTACTTGTACACCCTCTTACTCTGCTGGTATTAGTTCTCCCTGCCTAGACAATCATGTCCGTCTTCCCTAACTGCTGGAACAGGTTAAAGAAAATAAGTCATAAGTGGTGGGCAATGCCCCCCCCCCCACTTTTTCTGCAGGATTCTGCCCCAGGAACAGCAATGGCAGCCAAACAAGGCAATTTTTTGTGTTTTCGGTTGTCCTCAATGGTAAGTTCCATGGGCGAGGACAGGTTTTTCTCCTCTTAGTCCTTTTGGTCTAGGGAGCTTGCACGTCATTGCACTGGCTTGGCAGTGTCCTTTGTAGCGCTGCAACATCCTCCTGTCTGCTGCGTATTCTCTATGCTGCTCTTTTCCACATCCTGGATCACAGATGCCTGCAGCGCACGTCTGCATGGGTGCTGCGGCTTCTCTTGGTGGGTTTGTCTCTTCCCGGGGCCGATCACTGATGTGGGTGGGCAGTGAACGGGTTTCTGCTTTCTTACCACAAATGTAGGACGCTCAATCTAGATTCACACTCTATTTAATTTTGGTTTTTTGCTTGGATGATGGCTCTCTAAAAGAAACCGAGAAATATTAGCAAGTATCTTGTATTTGAGGCATTGTGTGAGAGTGGTACTGCTGAGATGCATGCTGGCACGAGGGGGCAGGGGGACAGGAATTGTGGTTCTCAACTGCCACTGTCCACCTCAGGGATAGGACTGGATCTGGATTTCTATGTGGTGGGTCTCGCACCCCAGCTAAAATGGGTTCCCATCCCCTCATGACAAGGTCGGGGTACTGGCTTTGTCAAAGTAGCTAAAACATTTACATGTTGCACTGTACTCTCAGAGCTGAATTTTAGCAGCTTCTTCCCTCACATAGCCCCTCTGTCATTGGGCTTCCACATGCACCCGAACCCAACGATCACATCAGAAAGAAAACCCAAATGGATTGTTATCTTCCCACTCCACGGGAGAACTTACAAGATGTGTCTGTACTGTAGGAAAGAATATAACGTGGGTTGTTAGTTTTGTGAGTCCGATTCAATCTGTAATGCTAGGAAAGCATAGTTGATGTAGGATTGCAAACTACAGGACAGTAAGAAATATCAAATGACACATTTGCTAAATTAACACTCAACCTATTGCTGTTTTTACGAAACTATTTCTCCCGTTACTGTTTAGACCTAAACGCTGATTGATTCTCTCTTCTCTCTAGACTGTGCTGTCGAACGGAATAATGAAGAGACTTTTCGCTTTTCTTTTGTTGATCTCAATGGCTTTGTGCTCGGAGTCGCCACTCAGTAGCTCAACCCTTGAGGAGCTTGGCTCGGACATAGGAATCCAGGTATTCAACCAAGTAGTCAAAAACAAACCACGGCAGAATGTTCTGGTTTCGCCCCACGGGATTGCAGCAGTACTGGGAATGCTTCAGTTTGGCGCAGATGGCAAGACGAAAAAGCAGCTCACGGCAGTGATGCGGTACAACGTTCATGGTAAACTCACTACAGTTTTCTTTTAGTAGGACTTTATTAATGTTAATAGCAGATGGGTGAAAAAGACTGTATTAAACTCTCCCTGCCCGACAGTAACGTGCTCCCTTTCTCACACACGCTCTCACTTCATAGCTAAAACGAATGTGTGTCTTTGAGAAGGATCTGGTAAAGATTTTGCTGCTGTTGAGGTTTGTGGGCTGCCACGCATCTCCTAAAGATAATATGGTTGGTTCCAGACCTTCCTCGGGCGTTTCTTACTGCCCTGAACTTCTTTACAGGTTTCAAATCTATATGAGAAGTTTAGTGTTTAGAGCAGAAATCATGTGTAGTAAAAAGATTCAAACGTTGGCTTCAAAGAGAGAAATGGCTGCAGGAAGGGAATGTACTGTATATGTCATTTATAACCGCCTGTACACAAGTGTTTCTAAGTGCGACAAGACGAGGGGGAAATCAAGGGCAAAACGACGATCTTACTAGGCCTTGTGTCATTCAGATCGCGCAAGTAAATAGATAATTTAGCAAGAGGGACAATAATATGCATGCTTCATGTTGACATAATACAATGCTAAACTAATGTTAATGCTCATGTTGCAAGTGTGTCTAAGTGAAACATGCAAATCACCAGTTTAAAACTGGTTAGGCATATCCCTCTGGAGTACATAAAATAAGGTGGTGTTTTAAAAAAAAAAAAAAATGTTTGAGCTTGATACATGTGAGATTTCATGGTTGATTGTACCTCGGGCAGGATTAATGTTATTTCAAGTGTTTCCTGGTTTGGCTGCATCCTCCTGTGCATACAATGAGTACAATTTCACTGTGTAATGTTACAATGGGGAGAGTTAACCGGCAGCAAGATCTGAAAGGCCTGTACAATGTGGCCATTATAGCAGGAAAACGTTCAAGGGTCCTCATTTTACAGGGGGAGGGGAGGCATGAGTGGAGCAGGCCTCTATTCCTGCAGCAAGCCAGAACCTGTGAAATGCCAATGCAATGCCATTCTCTGCTGTTTAAAAAAATATATATTTTAAAAATGTTTGGAGGAAATGTTTTGGTGGTTTTGCGCTTACTGCCACTTGATTGTCTGCAGTCCACATACACTCTGACCTACCCCTCCCCCCGCCAGCTCTACAGAAACTCATCGACTTGCAACTATTAATTTAAGATTGTCGACAGGCTCCCCCCACCTCCTTTATTTCTTCTACATTTGGGAGGTTTGTTGAACTGAGAATGACCTGGAATTTCAGGTATTGGAGTTCAGTTGAATAATGTTAAAGGTATTTGTACAGCGCACCATCACCAACAGAGTTGGTCCCCAGGCGCTCTGGCGGATCTGCAAACGAGAAGGTGGGATGGGTTAGTAGGTGAAGCGGGAGAAGGATAGTGAGAGGAGTGGTGCTCTGTTGGCAGCTTCAACTCCGTATACACCGGGTGCTGAGCTTTGGTGCGAGTATCAGATCAATGTCAGTCATCGTGTGCTGTTGGTGCGGCTTATGTGTTGTTGCGGTGTTGTGAAGTGCATGCGGGTTGTTGTGCAAGAGATGGTTGTGTGAGATTTTTGAGTGAGATAAGTCTGCAGAAATGCTGATTTTTTTGTTAGTGGGTTATATGAAGTTTAACATGCTAACATTCAGAACTCTGTCCGAGTGTGGCGCTTGCCAATCCTCCCAATCTCATCATGGTGGGCGAAGGGGTTACGCCTGGCAGGGTTTTAGGTTTGTGTGAGGCGCTCCCTTTACTGTTCTAACGTGCTCTGTAAGTGTTCTAATTGCTCCTCGACATTCTATTCTAGCGAGCTCTGTAGGAGTTCTAATGCTGATGGATTGATTAGTGTGGGTTGGGTGTCTATTCTCCTCCTTGGGTGCTGGAGCTGGTGTTGTGGTCTCCTCTCACAAACTTTCTAGCTAAATGTGTCTGCTGGGGATTTTTGGTTATGGTACGGCCGGTTTTCAGCGCATGAGTCGGTTAAGGGCTTTCGTCTCGGTCTGAGTATTTGATCAGTCTATGGTGACCTCCTTTTGTGGCTATTTCCCATAATATCTTATGGTCTGTCGCAGGGTCCGTTCTTTGGGTTCTGTGTATGTCCATTTTGGGGGTGACCGAGGTTGGTGTTATTTTCATCGTTGTTCAACGGGGTGGGCATTCTAGTGCATCACTGTTGTAGTTACGCTGTGAAGAGCCATGATTTGAGGAGTTTCCTGAATGCTAGGTGGTTTGTTGTGTTCCGTATATTCTTAGGTAGGTTATTCCAGGTTTTCGGTGCCTGGTGAGAGAAAGAGGATCCTCTGAGTTTTCTTCTGTTATAGGGTTTTGGTTCCAGGCGGATGTCAGTGCTTGATATCAGTGTTCTTGTTGGTTGATGTAGGCGTAGTTTATCGCTTAGGAATTCTGCGCCTTGTTTGTGTATTGCTCTGTGCGTGATGCACATGGACTTGAACTTTATTAGCTGTTTTAATGGTAGCCAGTGTAGTATTTTTAGCATGGGTGTGATGTGTTCTCTTCTGGGTAGCTTGAGGAGGAGTCTGGCTGCCGCATTTTGTATGCGTTGTAGTTTTTTTTAGAAGTTGTTCGGGCATGCCCAGGTGTAGGCTATTGGCGTAATCTACTCTGGACATGATCAGAGCTGGTAAGTGGTCTGTTTTTAGACCTTGGATACCTTCTCGCATGCCTCCCTTTTTGTCCTTCCTGCCAGCCCAACCTCCGTTGGTCCATCAACCGAGGCATTGCATGTTTTCAGGATGCTAATCTATGCATCCTGTGTAAACTAGGAGACATGAAAAAGTGAGAAAAAAATTGACCACAGACAGGACGCTAAAACATCACATACTGCCGAAACCTGCAAACAACCACTTTTCTTTGCTGCTAGAGTCCGTAGGGGTGCAGCACCAGAGGCAATACATTCTAGAGTCCACAAACTCCATCACATAATTTGTTAACCCAGATGATGTTGCTGACCAGTAAAGCGCTTATACACAAGTGAAGTGCTTCAAAGCGCTGAGTCAGGGTCTTCAATTTATTTAATGTAGAGTCCCGGCTTGGTACCAAAACACTGGAAACCTTCATAACAAAGTGAGTAGGCTTTTTCATCACTAATATAGCTGCTAATTGTGGTGTCATGACGTTTTGTGTCCTGACACAGAGCCGAGAATAAAGAGGCCCGTTTTGCGCCCGTGCGGCAGATCGGAACAGGGCCTGTCATCCACCACCATCAGTCAGTGCTTCATTGCGCATCCTGCTCCGCCCCGCGCTTAGGCCGCACAGAGCCCCATAAAACTGGCGATGAGGGCTGTGGACCCTGACGTGTGCATTCTGATTGAGGATTCTACTGCATCCGAGCCTCAGCTCCACACGGAGCACTATCCCTTTGTATTTTATGTATTTGTGTAGTGCGCCTGGCCTGGAGGCATCTCTGTGCATTTCGTCAAGGTTACAGCTTACAAATTATGCAGATCACATAAACAGTACATATTGGTCTATTTGCAAGATATTTACACAATAATTACAAGGTGATGGTCAAGTCAGCAAAGCCGACATGGCTGGTCAGGCAGCCGGCAAGCAGTGTAGGCTATTACAATCAATTGGACAGATGGGGCTTAGCGCAGGATTCGCAAAGAGCCACATTTTGGCTTAACTCTTGAATGAGTGGTAGGAAGGTTCAGATCTGAGTGGGTTGGGAAGTGAATTCCAAAATGTAGAGTTACAACGGTACAGGTAAGCTTGCCGGTACTGTTGTGTCCGGACCGGCAATCTCTGAGTTGTGCTCGCGGGTGCCTTTCATTCCGCTAGGTCTGACCTGGCGGAATGAAAGGCACCCGCGAGCACAGCATGCCTGTAGCACTGGCACTGTAATGATTGGTGCTGGTGCTACAGGCATCCCCATTCCCATTGAGCCCTATGGGGATCACCCGACTCTGGCGAAAGGGCAATTACCGGGGCCGGAATACCCCGATAATTGCCCATTCGCGGGTGCCAGATTTTTCCGCAAGTTTGGAGGTAGCCTGCCTGTATTACAGGCATGGCTACCTCCAAACTTGTAATGAGGCCCAGTGTGCCTATGCTGATCTCTGAGGGCGGATGGAGGTGTGGGGTGTGAACTGATTTGCCAGGTATTCTGGTGCCTGGTTAGTCAGGCATTTATGCATGAGTGCTAGAGTTTTGAGGGAGGTTCTTCGGGAGACCGAAAGCCAGTGTAGGATACATCTAGTGATGGAAATATGCTGGTTCTTTGGAATATTTAATGCTGCCCTGATGGCATTGTTCTGGGTTACCTGTAACTTGTTGATGTTCCTATGACTAGTCCCAAGATATAGGGCATTGCAATAGTCTAGTTTAGACATGATGAGGGTTCTAGCAAGGATGGTGCTGTTGTAGGTGGTAAGGAACGGTCGACTTGCTGTAATAGGTTTGCATGTGTAGGCTGATGCTGAAATAACGGGATTAGTTTGTCTGAGAGACAGGGCAGAATCAAGATGAATGCCTTTTGTGTCATTGGATACCTTGATGGTATTGCCATCAATGATGAAGGATTTGAATGCTGGATCCAATCTATTAAGTCTGTAATGGGAACCCAGGATGAATAGCTCTGTCTTTTCGTCATTCAGGCAGAGCCCATGTTGTGCCAACCAAGCCTGGGTGACCTGATCGACATCGTTTAAGGCTTTGGAGTCAGCAGAGTGTTCACCAGTGATAGGAATTAGTATTTGGGTGTCATCTGCGTAATTAGCATAGATGACAACCAAATAGTCAAGAATATTGAAGAGTGGCTTCGTGAACATGTTAGAGTGTCGGTTAAACACAGGAACCCTGAGGGACCCCGCACAAGACTGGCGAGGGTTCAGCCGAGGCCGATGGCGAGAAGACCGTCATGGATCTGTTTGCCAGAAAGGATCTGATCCATGTGGTGGCTTCTTCGGAGAAGTGGGCTGCAGATTTCAGGTGATGGCAGAGAATTTGATGGTTGACCAAATCAAATGCTGCTGATAAGTCGAGCAAAAGTAAGAGGGCCAGCTTGCCCTCATCTTTGTCTTCAATTTGAGTTTTTAAATCAATGAGGGCAGTTTCTTTTCCGTGCCTAGGTTGGAAGCCGGATTGCCTGAGGTCCAGGAGTTTATTAGAGTCTAGATATGTCGATGGGCCAGTATTTTAAGTAAGAAGGGGACGGTGGTGAATGCCCATAATTGGAGCATTATTTACCTTTAGTGAGCTATAACTGAAGGTGCGCTAGAAGATGACTAGCAAATTCTGCTTTCTATAAACTATAATTGGAGGGGTTGCTCGGGTCGAAGGATGTTTTTTTGATTAGGGGGATGACCCAAGCCTCCTTGAGGTTGTCTGGGACGATGCCTGTGTTGAAAGAGGAGTTTATGAGGGCGGTGATGAACAGTGCCAATTCATGGGTAGCCTCCTTAATGATGGGGCTGGGCATGTGTCACCCTGGCAATTGGATGGTTTAAGTTTACTATGATGTTTTCAACCTCCTTAATGGAGCGAGGCGAGAAGCTAAATGGTTTGAGGGTGTGTGAGGGCGGGATGGTTTTGTCGGAAGGAGTGCTGTACCGCGAATCAGTAAGTAGACTGGATTTTTTGGCATTCATTTTAGTTTGTAGATTGGAGATTTTTTCAAGCAGTGCTTTTTGTATATTGGAACACCATGTGCTGCCATTGCTACAGGTGTCAGGGGGGACTACTGGTGATTCTAGTTCTTTAAGAGCTCTTTGGTGTTGGATTCCGTTTGCAGAATACGCTTGTTAGAAGTGTCTTTTTTGGCTTGGAATATTGCCTCTTTGTAGTTGATGGATGCTATGATGAGGCTGTTCTTGTTTGCAACTGAGGGAAGACTTTTCCAGCAGGCTTCAATGTTTCCCTTTCCCTTTCTTAATGCTCTCAGGTGTGGCGTGAACCATGAGTTGAGGTGTCCACGAGGTTTGTGTTTCCGCAATTTAATTGGGGCGATGGTATTCATGGCTTTCCCTCAGCCTGCAACAGTCTCTTCATGCTCCGGCACACCGGTAAGGGATCCCACCCCAGATACAGCATCATGCTGTATAGCACTGGCCAAGGCCAGAATTTTTGGAACGCCCAGAGTGTTCAGCCCACCCTGGTCCCTCAATCACTGAGGACCACTGATACAAAAAAAAACTGCGTGGCTCTCATAGGAGAGGGCTCGTACGCTGCCACCTTGTTCCCCCTGCCACAACACGGCCCCAAGAGTGGCACAATTCTGGTGGGCGCCAACATCACCACCATAAAAGTTTCATAGGGGCAGCAGCTCCTCGAGTGCTTGTGCACCCCGTTGAAGACCTTCTCACCAGCCAACTGACTGGTGCAGCGGCTCCATTTGGTGTACCTGTGCACCCCCTAAATCAGCACCTGTGCAGACACCCCATACCTGGTGTCATGTCAGCTGAGGACGCTGCTGCAGCCCCCGCTCCACCACGCCTGCAGGGAGGGTCATCTCAACAACGCAGCTTGCTTGCGCCCCTATGCGATTTTGACATTGATGGGGCACCAACATCACTTGGACCTCGATGGGAACTGTGACGGGACTGCCTAGATATGTACTACATTGCGAGGGGTGAGAAAGACGACCTCACGAAGAAGTGCACCCTGATATACTCAGCCTGACCAGTGGTCCACAGACTTTTCAAAACCCTGTGCCCTGGCAAATGACTCGTATGACGCAGCCGTCAAAGCACTGCCCTTATGGTAAACACAGACTATGAGAAGTTCGGGATGGGCACGGCTATGCAGCAGGGTGACAAAAACCTGGACAAATACCACAGTCGCCTCGGATGGGAGAATGAGGAAGAGGTGGTAAGGCTCTAAATTTTCATCAGATGTCACTCGGCCAAACTCAGGAAGCACATTCTGAGAGAAGCAGGTCCCCAGGACCCTCGAGCTAGGGCACTCTACCGAACTTGCAGACGTAAAGGCCTCCAAAATGGAGTCGCCCTGAAATCAGTAAAGCTGGAAGAAGTGTGCCTGGTGGGACCGCAACCTCCATGGAGCCAAGGTACAAGAAATACCCGGCGGCAGAAAAAGCAGCAACATGTCCCAGCTCCCTGCCCGCAATTTCGGGGTTACCTTCTGTATGAAAAGGACTGGCCATCAAAGGGGTACACTTGTACAGTGTGTGGCATCCCAAACCATTCTGCGAGGGTGTGCAGGGCATCAGCCCCAGCCACAGTGCTGAGAGGAAAGGAACGCCCCAAAGGCTTCCCGCAGGACAGAATGAGCCAATCTGCCAACACTGCTTCTACTGGTCCGCAAGGAGACCCTCAAGGTGCAAGTCTTAGACAAGATGAGGAGGTTTTCTTCAAGTCAGCAGTGCTAACAGTCGGGGAGCGGTGTAAATGCCAACCCCTGTGCGCAGTGACTATCCTAGGTAGCCCAGTCCACGTACTCCTCGACACAGGAGCCTTGGTAAACGTAATGGCTGACAAACAATACTGGACATTACCAGGACCACCGGTGCTTCAGGACACCAGAGTGCGCATCTTCACTTTTGCAGGAAAAACTCCTCTACCGCTGGAAGGCGCCTTCATCTCCGCCGTTCAGCATCACAGAATGTCCATACATGCCAGGTTCTTTCGTAGAGGACGTCCAGTTGCTGCTCCAAAAATTCCCTGTCATTTTCACAAGAATCGGGCGGATGGCAGGAAAACCCATCCGGCTTCACACGGTTCAGCCAGTGAATCTGAAGCACAGGAGGGTACCTTTCCACCTCCGCAAGCAGGCCGAAAAGGAGATTCAAGAACTCGTTGACCTCAATAGCATTGAAAGTGTTCAAGGACCCACCCCATGGGCCTCCCCAATTGTCTCAGCACATAAGCCCAAACAACCGGGCAAAGTCCATATCTGGGTGGCTGCCCAACAAGGCGATCAAGAGGGAAAGACACCTGACGCCCACCTTGGGCGACATCATTGCGGAGCTAGACGGTGCCACAGTGTTTTCCAAGCTTGACCGCTGGTCTGGCTACCACCAGCTCCTACTCCATCGGGACAGCCGGTACATTACAACTTTCACCACTCACATTGGCCTCCACAGATACAAACAGCTCAATTTCGGCATCTCATCCGCAGCAGAGGTATTTCAGAACACCATCCGCAGCACGCTTTCAGGACTACCAGGTACCCTAAATGTCAGCGATGACATTCTAATACATGCCAAATATGAAAGCAAGCACCTGGAGAGACTTGAAAAAGTCCTGACTAGAATCCAAGCCCTGAGCCTAACTCCACCACGAGAAATGTAAATTCTTAAGAGACCAAATCAAATTCTTCATCTTCCAGGTGAGTGGGATTTCAGCAGAACCGGCAAAAGTTGAGGACATCCAAGAGGCCAAACCACCTGAGACAGTGTCAGCAGTAAGGAGTTTCCTGGGCATGGTCATGTACTGTGGCCGCCTCATAGACAATTTAGCAACCGTGTCAGAACCTCTGAGGAACCTCACCAAGCAGACAACCTGGAGATGGTCCGCTCTAGAACAGACTGCATTTCACAACATGTCTGAGTGCATACTGTCATTAGAAGAGCACAGAAATCATCGTGGATGCAAGCCCTTTCGGGCTAGGAGCCATCCTCACTCAAGCCAACACTGATGGCACACAATGCACTGTGGTGTATGCGAGCCGGGCACTCTCACCTACCGAACAAAGGTATTCACAAATAGGGCGAGCGGCCCTAGCAGTACTGTGGGGGTATTGCCACTTCCACATATACATTTACAGGAAGCCAGTGGAAGTGGTCACCGATCACAAGCCCCTTCTCCCCATCATGACAGACGGACCAGCAAACCCTCCTCCTCGCATCGAGAAATGGCTGCTGGAACTCCAGGAATACAACGTGGATCTGAAGTACAAACCAGGACTAAGCATCGCCGTAGACGATTTGTCTCGACATCCTAAGCCGTCAAACGCAACCTCTCCCGAGGAAGTAGCAGCAGCCGAGAAGCACATTGGACTCGTCATAGAGAGCTATGTCCCTATTTTGATGAACCTTGAGGAAATCAAGGCAGTTCCCGCAAACGATGGATGCTTTTAGATTCTGTGTGACGCCATTGAACCAGGAAAGTATACGTCCGTTCTCGAACAAGACGCAAGATGTCCGACACACACTGGAAAGCACAGGGTGAACTCACGTTCACAGGGGACGGACTCTTAGTGAGAGAGCTGCATATAGTTAACCCCACGGAGTTGATTGTGTGATAACGCTTTCCCACTATGGCCACCAAGATGCAGCAAAAACGAAAAGCTGTCTCAGACTCAAGGTCTGGTTCCCAGGTTTAGAATCGAAGGTGGAGGAATTCATCAAAGCCTGCACGTGGTGCCAAGCTGTCGCCCCTCATGTCAGAGAACCAGCTATCCAGAGCATGCCCAGAAGTAAGGAACCGTGGGACACCGTCCACATGGACTTCGGATCAACACAGAGGGACTTCCTATTGATGGTGAACCAGTGGTTCAGATACCCAGAAGTAGACTTTGTCCCATCATTAGCCCTCCAAGACGTTATTCCAGTAATGGAAACATTTTTTGCAACCCATGGCTTCCCCAAGGAGGTGTGCTCAGACAATGGGTGCCCTTTCCAGAGTGCAGGCTTAGAAGAGGTCCTAGCCAGAAGAGGCATTGGTCACAGAAGGATAACACCCGTGTGGCCACATGCGAATGGCGAAGCGGAATGCTTCATGCGTACACTTAACAAGGGTTTTCTGCATCGCCCATGGACAAGGGTCATGCTAAAAAAAGAGCCCCCTTCCAGTTTCTCCTCGAATATAGGACGACCAGTCGACTGGCAAGGACAAAATGGGGACTCGACATTTCACCTTCCCGGATCGGATGAGGCATGGGGATAGCCCTATCCAGAAGCATCCGCTGTGCCAGCATCCAGGGAGCCCGGGCATCTCCAAGGACCGGCCCCTACCAGCGGGACGGAATGGTGGTACCCCGCCAGAGACTCGAGAGGACCTCCTGTGCGACTCAGACTACGACCTGAGCACCTGAGAACTAATCACTCAGACTGTGAGTCGCACAATGTGTACGAGTTATGTACTTGGAATTTTTGTTGAAATGGAGTCTGGCAGAGTCCCAGTTTGCCCAGAGACTCTCCGTGTGTGTATCCTGTGAGGAGCTGCAGCGACCTACGTGGAGTCCGCTTTCTAGCTCCAGTGTTTTTCATTCAAATATACTTTTGCCGCGCAGAGGCCCAGTTTGCCCAGTTTGCCCAGGGGCGGGCGCTGGAGGTGGTCGCCACTCCGAAAGCCTGCCTTTCGAGTGGGCCGCAGACGCGCCACAAGACACTGCAGCAGCGTCGGATGTTAAATCCATGGACTGCCCTGCCGGTAACTTCGGCTGCTGTTGCTGTTGCAAGTCAAAATCCACTAGGTAAGCTTGTTGTCTGCGCGAAGCCTGTGGGCCCTCTGGCTAGGGCCACGCCTCAAACCACCGGCTAAGTGCATCATGATGACTCCATCGTTCACCTTTAGTCTACTGTAACGCCAGGTTGAGCTGACATTTTTGATCCTATTTTTTTCTCTAAGCCAGCAGGCACGACACCCTCCCAATCTGTACCAAAACCGCTGGTTCTGCTATCCCTTACTGACCTGCACCGATCCTGACGCCGCCAGCTGATTGTGTAGTGGCGGATGTCCCGTATGCTGCGAAACTCCCTCCTCCCGAAGCCTATTTCTCCCCCTTTGATCTTACGGACGCAGAAATCATAAGCGCCACGGCGGCTACTCAGGATAAAACCAACGAAGTAGGAACTCCGTTGGTTCCTCCTATCCTCTTAATCGACCAGGGGGTGTTGATGGTCGCTCAGCGTTGCATGCAAATGTTGAGCCGGATAGTTTCATTACCGCAGCTGACTCAAGTATTACGCCGGCCGCGCAGCTTGTTTCCAGAAATGGAGCGACAGACCAGATCTCCTTCTTTTCAGGCAATACGCTTGGTTCCCAAAGAAACTCGCTGCCGACAACCGGGCCAGTGGAAAACAACGACTTGTTAGAGGCACTAAAGGACTTGAAATTGTCAGCATTGAAGTAAGCTCTACTATCAAAGCGCACAAGGTGCAGTGTGCTGCAGCCTCAGCCTTGTCTCCTCAGAGCCTTGGTTGCATGCCTGAGAAGGCAGTATTGGCCCTTTCTGCGCCCAAAGTTGATGAGCACGTCCCAGATCGGCTACAATCTGGACCACTTGATGTGATTTCAGTCCAACAGCGCTTGCTTAATGATCGACCGAAGTTTAATCCTTGGACGCCGAATACGGGCCAGAAACATTTAGCGCATCCGATTACAACCTTGTTGGCCACATCGACTCCTCAAACAACGCCGTGCTCTGGTCTCCAAGAAAAAGGCAAACCTTTGCTTTCGACGTGTACAGCGAAACAGCGAGAAGGTAGCAGCTGTTAACAAGGCTCAAATTTTTCAGCACAAATAACCACTCCATCAAAAGCCTCCACGTCCAGCTTCGAGCATTCAACTGCTCCAACTCCAGTTAAAGATGGTCAGAAAACACCAAATTCCAAAATCAATTTATCTTTGGGTGCTGCAATACAGCTGCACAACAATGTGCTAGCGGCATCATCACAAGCCATGATCCCGTTTGTCAAGCTGTATGAGTCGCTAAATGAAACAATTAGAGACCAAGGGGCTATGCTACTAAATCTCATCTAAACTGGACCAAATTGATTCTTTTACCAAGTTCATCCAGCAAGATGTGCAAGCAGGAAATGACGCAAGCGCACACTGGCATTCTCGTCTAAACGACCTTGTCACCCTACAACAAGAGACATGACCTCCAGCTAAAATGTCTTTGGGAGGTCCTGACTGAGATTGCGCCCCTACTTAACTCAGGTCATAGTTCAACCCAGTTTAAAGCTGACAAGCACAGTCCTGTCTCACTGTTGAACGCTTTTTCCAGGCCGCAGGCAGAGAAGCAAGGTGGTGCTTCTTCTGCCTCAGTGACATTTCAAAATGATTGCACCACTGTCCCGCTGGAGGCAAGTCAAAACGCTTGCCACTCAGCTGCAGTCAGTGCATCTCACAGCTTGGTTGGGGCTGTCCAGCATGTTTCGTCGAGCGCTATGTTAGCAGTAGCGGATGCGAAACCACCATCTCAAGCTACATCGAGTTCATTAACTGCCGCAACACAATCTGATATTCAAGCAAGTGCGCCACCCATAGCTGGCATCTTCATAGGACATGTAAAGAATGACATAGCTGGCTGCTCTACACAATCAAATGCAGCTAGCAAAAAATCCAAGCTCATAGTTCAAGCCAAAACTGTGAAGCAAACTACTACGACTAAAAAAGCAAAACCGGCAGCTCATACATCCACGAAAAGGTTAATCAGAAACCTGACTACACCCCCGCGGTTGGGGCTTTTCAAGCGCAACATTGAGGATGTGAATGGTCCTACAGTAACTCAAACCAGTGCATTAATGCCGCCCCTGAAACAAGGTGCCAAGTGTCGTCGTTTAAACTCAGACGACAGTTCCTCCGTCATCTCGGTGAAATTGGACTCGCTGGATTTATGCGATCTGTCTACTTATTCAAACTCTAGCGATGATGAAATATCGCATGGTGCCAGTGATGAAAATCTGTCCGAGAGGCAGAGGTTTTCGGAAGCTGCTCATTCAAGAAAATGCCGATCTCCACTGAAGTGGCAAGCAGTGCATAGTCGCCGTTCAATCATTTCTCACAAAGATAACTCAAACTCCATGGCTGCTACATCCAGTCTAAATCCAAAATTTACCACAAATCAACGCAATCAGCAAACTCGTCCCACATGGAGGTCTCAAGCTCCACATTTACAGCGACAAAACAACTATAAGTGCAAATTGAGACTACAAAATATCCACAAAGAAGAAAATTAGCTGAACTTGAATCGAGCAAACGTTTTACGCTTATTCAAACATATTCCACCTCTGCGGCTGATAAACTCAGATGACATTAAAATCGTTGAATATTTGAATGAACGATGCTCTGATGCCGTGCTGTTACACATCGACGCTGCAGGAGTACGAAATACGCTACTCAAAGCTGCCGAGGATCTATTGCTGTTTGGTTTCGATATTTCGGTTGAACCAGATAAGCATTCCTGGAGTTCCAATTCCAATCAGCCGGCTTTTAGTTCGGCCGACCTTAACCCAGCAGAGGTGAGAACTCTACTTCACAGTATGGTCTCTGAGGGGAAATCAGGTGATTCTAATGCCCATAAGGAAAAAAAAGCTAGTCACCAGAGAAATCAAAATCAGGACTAGCCATGACTATATCACTAGGACGCCACCTCTTCCATTATCTCGTGGAATACTCGAGGGTTCCATCATCTGTTCCAGGAGTTCGAGGTCTCTTTGGATGAAGTTTTCGCTATCTGTCTGCAAGAGACCTGGCTGAGCGATGCACCAATGAGAGACGGCTTTGTTACACTGATTAACCCTGCCATCAAAAACAAACAAGGGCTCCCGAGTGCAGGACTATTGACCATGATACGGTTGTCTCAAAACTGGTCTAGTCCAAGTTGCTCTAATCCAAACCCATATGTCCAAGGATCTATCATGCACTCACGGACTGAAAACTCAAATGTTGTTGATTCTCTGTTATTGATAAATTGCTATTGGAACCCAGCCAAAATACAGGAATCTGTCTTCATTTCAGCGATAAATGCTCTAATGGATGATGCAGTGCTGAAATATCACAACCTGTCAATCATCTGCTGTGGAGACTTAAACGGGTCTTGGTTTAAATGTGATCCACATTCTAACATCTATTGCCAACTTGCCCATGATGAACTAGGTGCGAAAGAGCAACGTTGGTCAAATCTAATGGAGACGCATAACTGTGTGATGTTGAATGGTAGGGTGCGAGGTGACATGCCGGCTCAACCGACATGGCATCGAAATTCAATGCACAGTATCATTGACTACTTCTGGGTCTCCAGGAATTTTGAAGAGAAAACCAGCGCTCTTCACTCCATAATTTCGACAAAGAGCGATCACAGGGTATTAAAACTAGATTGCCTACTGCCAGCGCCTAAATCTGCACTATGATATTCGGCGCCAGTGGAGGCACACCCAAGTGGCAATCGCTTAAGATTGAGTTCCTTAACGGAAAATCTGATAAATCTGCCAATTGGTGTCGAGTATACGCCATTCTTATCAATACATAAAACAACAAACATGGTACCCAGCCAGCTTACAAATCACAATCATCGGTTTAGCAAATTGATGGATTTAAATAAAAAATAGCTAAGAAGTGACATCTGCAGTTTGAAAAAACAAAAAAACGTCTCCTGGAAAATCGTGCGCGATGAAGTCAAAAGACGAAGAGCAACATATAGAAATTGGTCTAGATCCCAGAGACTCATCGTCGAGCAAGATCGTGCAGAACTCATGATGAAAACTGTTGGTTACCAGGAGTACACGAGATATTTGGAAAATCCTGAATATGGGTCCATCAATAAGTACAAACTTAACGCAGAATATGATCCCTGGTGACATCTGGTGCAAGCACTTCACGGCAGTTTTTAACAGTCAGTTTAAGGTCCATATGTCACCTCCTGAAGCAAACCAAGTGCCGTGGGATGTAGAAATGTCACACATTGAAATTGTGGACGCCATCAAGACGCTCAAAAACTCGCGTGCTGCTGGTGCAGATATGATTAGCAATGCGATGCTAAAAAAAAATCCACAAATCTGGGCCCCTTTCATTGAGCTCCTTTTTCAAAATATTGCCAGTGCACGCAGATTGCCTGAGTCTTGGCTCACTGCAATTGTGATTCCGATTCACAAGAAGGGCAGTTGGGATGCTCCTGAAAACTATAGGCTCATAGCCCTCCTAGA
This sequence comes from Ambystoma mexicanum, assembly GCF_040938575.1. Lineage (NCBI taxonomy): Eukaryota > Metazoa > Chordata > Amphibia > Caudata > Ambystomatidae > Ambystoma > Ambystoma mexicanum. The sequence continues at coordinate 601,431,778 of NC_090932.1, read as the reverse complement.
TTGCATTGGCAAACTTTTTGGATCCAATCTAAGAGTGAAACCGGCTTCTTAAGCAAAAAAAAGCAGGAATTCTTGATGTCCGCCAAACAGGGTTTTCCAAGGGTACAGGAGTGGATGTAAATCTCTCTATATTAACAGCTCTGAAACTCGATGCCCTAAAACAAAAAGACAAATTGCATTTAGCCTTCATTGATATGAAGCAAGCGTTTGAAGGCATTAATCGTGAACTGCTTTGGACAAAATTAATCAAATGGAATTGTCCTGCGAATATTCTCACCCCAATTATGGCTCTTCACGCGAACACTTCATTTCGCGTATGCCTTAGCAAGAACGGAGATTTATCTGACAGCATCTCCACCACAAGAGGAGTGAAGCAAGGCTGTCCGCTTGCCGCTGACTTGTTTAAATTATTTCTGGCAGATCTCCCGAATCATCTCGAACAGGCACACTGTTTTCCCCCGAGAGTAAATATGTGTCCTGTGCGCTATATTGCATATGCAGATGATCTGGTATTGATCGATAAAACACAGATTGGCCTACAACGGCTATTAAACTGTCTTTTCGATTACCTAACTATTAATGAACTAGTAATCAATCCAGACAAAACGAAAATCCTATCAATAGGTTCTAAAACCAGCAAAAAAGATTGTGCACTTATTTGGGCCGTTGGCGGCCAGCGACTAACCTCAATCAATTTGATCCGTTATCTGGGTGTCCAGTTTAACAATTCACTCTGTGAAGAGCAGTGGCTAAATGTTCTAAAACTGAAAGCAGCAAGATTGGCGCTACAAGCGGCAAAGCTTAATAACAACTTTGGAAAATTTTCGCTAACTCCAGTACTAACGTTCTACCTTCAAAAGGTAGTCCCTATTCTAACATTCGGCGCAGAAGCCGGTTGGAATATTAGTGAGCAAAAATGGAACCAAATAGAGGGGCTTTTCTGGAGACGTGTTCTGAATCTTCCGGACTGTGTTTCAATCATTCTGATACGCCACAAACTATCGTTAAACTCTCTCTCTTCACCTATATGATCTGGAAGTCCATCCTGCTGTGGCGGAAAATAAAAGACGTGAGTGGGGCGCCAGCCTATAAAATATTTACTCTTACTGGTGATCTAAACTCCAGTTGCATGTTAGACCAATGGCACAAAAAAGTTCAAGACTGGATCGTGGCCGCAGAAATTAATAACTTAGACCTATTTTCTCACCCCAAACTTGCAAAAAGAAAATTTGAAGCATGGTCATGGATCGTCAATGTTGAGAAACGGACAACAATGGCAATCTCTAAATGGCTAGGCAATGTGCAAAAAAAACTCAACTGCCAAGCCCAATATCTGACTCATTGCTATACCCGCTTTTATCGTGAACAATTCCTACGTTTCCGTTTAAACACCTTGAACTCGAAGGAAATTCTATATCAAAGGAAACATCCCACTGTAAAAAATAATCTATGTCGCTTCTGTGCTGCTGCAGTGGAATCACTGAAGCATTTAATTCTAAATTGCCCAGCGTTATGTGACCATCGCTCTGCCTACCTAGGCGAATTCGCCCCCTTGGATGGGGATATGGCGACATGGTGGCTCTTGATTTCCTCTGGACAAAACAATAAACATGTATGCGCCATTGTAAACTATCTAACGGCACTTCTAAAGTTTCCATTCGACTACAAAGAAAATTCCATCGTGTAGTCTCAGTAGCTCACAGAGAGGCCGGTAATCCATGGTGTCTGCTGCATAGAAATGATGTGACAATGCCTTGAAACAAAAGTTTTTTCTGTTTGTTAAAACTGTAGTTTTTCAATAAAAGAAAAAAAAAATGTTTGTTTGAAATTCAAACTATGCCTGTTTGTTAGTTTTACCTTGTTCTGAAGGCCTGTTATTAAAAAAAATAAAAATGGGAGGAGTGTGGTGTCCTTTCACCAGCGTCATGACATTCTGCATCATGACGCAGAGTCGAGAATAAAGAGGCCCGTATCGCGCCCGTACGGCGGATGGGAACGGGGTCTGTCAACCACCACCACATGTCCTTGCTTCTTTGCGCATCCTGCTGCGCCACACGCTTAGGCTGCAAAGAGGCCTATAACACTAATGCAATTAAGCCACATGTGGGGCGTCATGTTCCAAATGTACTCTGATGCCAATGTGCATTTCTGGTTGACTTAAACTACAACAGTAATTCGTCCTTCACTGCCACCTCCTGTCCTTGAGTCATAACGAAAACTCGAATTTAAACTTTGTCGAATTTGCTACACCGCCTGTCAATGCCTTTTCTTTTGTCCACACTGGCAACATTTGTCTAGACCTGGTGGTACATTTCTGCCAACATGTTGGGTGTATACTCAAAGCAGTGAGTGTGCTTTTTTTCATAAACCGGTAGGAGAAATGTTTGTTGCAAGGCCCTCCAGTCAGTGCTCCAGATGCGGGTTTGCGGTGGGAGTATTTTACTCCCTGTTTTTTAAAGTTGCGAGTAAAATGATTTTTTAGGGTGTTAAAAAAAAGTGCTATTCCCAATGGGAGTATTTAGTAAGCTAGTAAAATATGTTCAACTGTAAAACAGTAATGTTTTTCTTACAAACACTGCTTTGAGTTATTTATGCATATTTGTGCCACTTTGGATCAGTAGTTTCTTCCTCTGGCACTCTTGTACTCCTGGTCCAACCATATCCATGGAGCTGAGTGGACGTAAACCAGAGTACGGGGTTCTGTGTGTCTATTTCCTATTTTTGTTGTGGGTATTTGTACTCCCTATTTATTTTTGGGAGCATTTGCCTATTTTTACAGAGTAAAAGTTGCAGACACACCCCTTAGCTGTAGGGCTGCCTCCAGTATTATATAACAAACGGTTTTACGTGTGTCCTTTCGAAATCAGTTTGCCAGTAGTTTTCTTTTGAACGTCGGGGTTCTGTAGACTTTTTGTTCGGCTCTGCCTAAGTTTACACTGAGATGCATACAATCACCATTCCCTGCCCCCTAGCTGCATCTGATAAAAGATGTCTAAATGGGGTCAATTTTATATGCATCCTTACCACCCTGACGCTTCCTTCAAGAAATCGTTTTGATTACACGTATAACTGTTTTGATATTTATTTATGCTCACTAGTTATTTTGTAATGCACTTGTGTTTCAACCTTACTGTAGTACCTCAGCAGAGAATGTTGCAGTAAAAAAACGAAATTATAGAAGTAGTTTAACAGTGACCTCCACACAGAACGCAATATGCAATGGACATACCCCTCTGGATGATGTGCCCCACTCATTTCAAGCCTGCATCCAAACATTTCTTATATATGTGTTTAAAACTTAGATTTTTCTCTTTTAGTCAAATTGCAAGTAAGATCAACATTGCACTAGTCAGCACTATTGCAACATAGGAATGGAGAAATGGATGGAAATAAACCCAGGATCACACATTAGAATTGTGGGGCCTATGGATTGGTTGCAATTATAAATTATGACTGTTGTATGCAAAGAGCTAGGACGCGGGTGAAGGAGCATGCTAAAAAGTACTTCCAAGTATATCTTAGCTAAGAGACATGATTTCGATGAGACACAAAAGAAAGAATAAAGTTGTTGGAAGGGATCATTCCATCTCTACTTGCATCCATCTGTGAACAAAATAATGTTTAGTAAATAATGTATCTGACTCAGCCACACTTTTAGAGTCTAGAAACCCTGTACAACCTAGGTAAGTGCTTCATCAAAAATATTGAGAAAAAGGAGGGCAATGATGGCATAGAACTTCACCTGATTATTTTTCTATGTACTCCTATACTTCATTCTGTTTAACATTCTTTTCCCTCCCTCCTAGTTAATGGTTGAGTAAATCGTCTTTGTGTTGTTAGTTCTATCTCAGCTGCCCATGCACTAGAAATCCAAAGCCACAGAACTTAAATTCAAGTAATGGATGCCACTTTGCCATTATATAGTCCATCAGATTAACTCCGAGGGTTAAGTCTTTTTTTACATTTTTATAAGCTTTATTTAATTTTTGGTCACATGACTGCTCAGGGTAACACTACAAATGCAGCAGTAAACAGTTGGTGACAATGTCTTTGTCTCCTCACCTCCCCCTTTGGAGAAAGGAAAAGAATGAGAAAAGAAAAGAAAACCACATTTGGAAGTTAGAGAGATGACTTTGGGCTACGACCTTTGAGTTCCAGTCATTAGTCCAGGGTAACATAGCGACAAATCCCTATCCTTATAGCATTCAAAGTCCAAAGTGCCCCAGGTTGTGCTCTCAGCCTTCACGGTCCTACCATGCTCCTTCCCCCCTGTGGGGCCAAGTTCCTGCCCCGCCCACCCAACCATCTCACAATCAACTGTTCACATAAGGCACATGTTTGGCAAGCCACAGGCTGAAATAAGTGGGCTTCTCTATCTCAGACATGGTCAAAGAACTGGTCTGCGTGTACTTGGGGATAGTGTGTCAAGGGCGACGTAATCCTCTATATGGCCAACCTCTCCCAAACCTTGGTCCACCAGAAAGCCGGAGTGCGGGGGGACCCTCCCAGGTTTTCCAGAAGCGGGCTCTAGTGATCTTCGCCGCAAGGAGTAGCTGGGTTGCCAATGAGGCTCGGGGTCCGTGAGTGGGTAGGAACCATCTTCTGGTGAGTCTCTGAGCAAGACCACCGGGGGGTCAAAGGGGAGCTGGGCCCCGGTTATGTCTTTAATTTGCACTAAGACCATCTTCCAGTATACAGCTATGACTGGGCCGGACCACCACATGTGCAGCATATTACTCCCCTCCCTGCACACATGCCAACACTGGTCCGATAGCTCCAAGGATATGTCATGGAGCCTCACCGCGACCATGGCTTTAAATAGTACCGTCTTCAGGATCCTCTGACTCCTGACCCCCCAGATACATTTAACAATATGCCCCTTGAGCCCCTCAAGATTCCTCTCCCGCACCTTATGGGCAGCCCCTGAAACACATATAAGAGCTTCAGGAGCAGGATCTTTACGACCAGTATCCCAGCCGCAAGATTTTTTGTTGGCCCCACTGTGCCCATTGGCCCCGGGAGTCCTTTATCAGGCCCAGGAGATTAGCTCCCACCAGTGAGTTGAAGTCAGCAGTGACTGAGACTCCCAGGTACAGCAGCCTAACCAACGCCCAGCGATAGCCAGGGCTTCCTTTGAGCGTGTGCAGGGTTTTGCAGGTTTCCGAAATATTGAAGCCCAGGGATTTCTTAGTTAACCTTCAAGCCAGACACCTCACCAAATTCATTCAGGGTCTTTGTTAGTTCGGGCAGGGACCTAAGGGGGTCAGAGAGGAAGCACAACACATCGGTATAAAGCGCCAGTTTGTGCATGTTCCCTCGCAGTGTCACCTCGGGGAACAGGCTGCTCTGGACGTGTTGGGCCAATGGCTCCATCGCCAGGGCGAAGATGTGGGGTGAGAGCGGGCAGCCCTGCCTCGTACCTATTCCATCTTGGATGACTTTGGAAAGCGGACTGTTAACGTTTACTCTCGTCCTAGGGGCCTTATAGTTGGCCATCACAAGGCGAACGAAGTTTGGGCCGAGGTTGCAGTGATGTTGGACCCCTTCCATGTATGCCCAATACATGCTATCAAATGCTTTGCAGGCGTCCAGGGACAACAAGACACACCGCTCTGGTATTTCATTTTTGGCTGCGATTACATCCACTACTCTACGGATATTATCATGAGCGCCGCGCCCCACTATGAAGCCCATTTGATCCCAGTCGATCAGTTTGGGGAGAACCTCGGTCAGCCTGCAGACCAGGACTATGCCTTATATCTTTGCATCGACATTCATAAGGGCTATTGGCCTGTATGCCGAGCGATTCGCCCGGCCCTACTGGGCTTCAGGAGGAGTGTGGTGGTGGATTTTGCTATGGTGTCCAAGACTGCCCCTGATCTTGGAAAACTATTGACCAGTTTAGTCAAATAGGGGACCACCACGGGTGAGAAGGCTTTGTAGAATTGGGCTGAGAAGCCGTATGGACCCGGTGCCTTCCCCGCAGGGAGACTCGTATGGGTCACAGGACCGCCTGCTCAGTGATTTCAGTTTCGAGTAACTGTCTTCCGCTGAAAGTAGTGGAAGCCCCGCCCGTGGTGTATAGCGTCCCTTCTGCACTTGCTACCCAGGAATTCTTGCTCCCAGCTCTCTAAATTAATTTCCCACGAGTGCTACTTTGGCCACTTCCTGGGTGGCCCGTCTGCCATCATTGTCAACAAGGGCCGGGATATAGTTACGCTGAGCACGCTTGCGCAGCTTCGCTGCCAAGTCTGTTGGCTTTGTTGCCCCGGACATAGTAGTACTGATGCGCAGAGATTAATGTCTGCGCTTTCTTATCCGTGAGGTGGACTTCAAGCAATTTCTGCACACCCCGCAGCTCTTCAAGGGACTTGCGCAAGTTAACTTGCTTGTGGTTGGCTTCCCGCTGGTGGACCTCGCTCTCTAACTATTCCTCCCTAGCTTTCCGGGCTTAAGCGTATGCCGCAGAGCGGCTAATGATAGTGCGTTGAAGGACCGCTTTGGCTGCGTACCAGACTATACTTGGGTCCATGGTCCCTGTATCGTTATCGACGAAGTAGTTGGCAAACGCTTCGAAGATGTGGCTCTCATAGCAACGTCTTTTAAAAGGAAATTGTTAAACCATCATAGGTTGCGTTGCTGACTCGCCTGAACCACAAGGTCCAGGAAAATGCGGACCGGGTATGGTCAGAGAGGACCCTCGGGAGGGTTCTCACACTGAGTGACCGTCTGGACAAGAAGCCTGGTGATCAGTACCATGGCCAGTCTAGAGTGTCCATGATGCAGGAATAAAAAGTGTCCTTAATTGGGGAGTTGGTGCCTTGGACACTCAAAGTGAGGCAAGGACCTCCAATCCCACTCAACTACGCAGCGGCTGGGAAATGTTGGCTCATCCTCGTGCTGAGCCCACTGAGTAACGATTCTGTCCCCCTTAACAAAACCAAATCCCCCTTTCCCCCTTTCCCCCTTCCCCAAATCCCCCTTTCCCAAAAACCTAAATAAACAAGAACAGAAAAGAGAATAAAAAACAAAACGTAAATACCTCAGCCATCTGTGCTCCTTCAGAATTACCAGAATTACCTCCCTGCAGGATATTTCTACCTTAAACTGCCCAAAACCAAGTGTCGGGTCAACATGCAACTTCACAACTCAACCAGAAACCATAACTTAACGAAGACTACATGCCCCATCAACCACAGCCCTACCTTGGGGTGACCACAGCTCGACTATTCATTGGCAACTGCTAAGCGAGAGGGTAAGATTGGTGCATCCGGCGCAAGCACCAAGAGTCCACGATCTCCCAGCTGCTGGAGGGCTCTCTTCTTTGAGGACCCCCTCGGGCCCTTTGGGACTCTGTGCGGTTCTATCAAGGGGGGACGATCCTCCCTGTTAGGCTCCTCTTGGGATGGGTTAGGCTCACCCGTCCCGGAGCTCCGCCCGCCATCCTCTGTCAGCTTGAGGAATTCTTCCGCTGACTCCTCCGAACCAATCGCGCGTCTCGGGCTTGGTTTTCGAAGAGCAGCTTGCATGCAAACACCTATTTGTATTTTGTCCCTAGTTATCGAAGCCAGGCTGTGACAGGACCGAACCAGCGCCGCGTAGCAAGGGTCTCCGGAGCTATGTCTTGGAACAGTTGAAGATCTGTTTCACAGAAGGTCAAGGAGCCTCTGGCTCTCACCGCTGCCAAGACCAGCTCCTTCTGTTTGAAAAAGTGGGCCCAACTCAACACATCGGGAAGTAGGTTCCTCCAGATCTGGACAGAGGAGTATACTCTATGGGTTCTGTCCAAGATTATTCCCCAAGTAAAGCAGGTGACAGAAGAACTCATGCACATATTCCTCTAGCTCTTGATGTTTCACTTGGACCGGGGATCCCTCGAATGCGGACGTTATTGCGTCGGGAGCTATTTTTCCATATCCTACTGGCAGAGCCATATTTGTTTCATCTGGTCCTCTACGGTTAGGAGTCTCTGCTGGAGTTCTATTTGCCCCTGTTTGTGGTCACAGTGCGCTGTCTCTAGGTCATCTAGCCTTTTCTCTGCCGAACGCACATGATCCTTCAGCTCCGCTATAGATTTTGAGATCCTGTCTCCTGAGCTCTGTATTTCCTGTTTGAGCTCTGCTAAAATTAGCATCAGGTCAGGTTTGGTAGCCAGACCATACTCACGATCTCCTGCTGTCTCCAGTGAATGGACCTGCGTGGTGGCCGATAGAATGTGTTTCTACTTAGTTTATACTGCCTTGCCCCCCATCTCCAGTTCCCATGCCTCCGAAATATGTTTCCCCGTTTTGACCCTAGCAATCGGTCCAGTATGCACCAGCTACAACCTCTTGATATATGCCTGTGCAAAGTTGTGTAAAGCCAGTCCCATCTAACAGTATTGAATGCCTTAATGGCATTTAAAGTGGTTGTGGCGCACAGTGTATCCCAGGATCCTCTGCTATCTATCACGTGATGCAATCGTCTTAAGTTCCAGGACATGCTGCGTCCTGGTATGTAACCTATTTGATCAGGCAATACCACATTTTGTATCTCTTTTTTTCATTCGATTTGCAAGTATCGATGTAAGTATCTTGCTGTCTTGATTAAGCATTGACAGGGGCCTGTAAGAGCTACACTCCGCAGGCTTACGTGGCTTAAGGAGGAGTATGATAATGGATTCCTTCAGGCTCTGCAGCAGAACCCCTGCCTCATTGGAGTCATTAAAGGTGCTAAGCTAGTGGGGGGTCAATTCCTGGGCGTATTCCTTATAGAACTCGCTAGGGAGCCCATCTAATCCCGGTGTCTTCCCCGCTGGCAGGGTCGCAATCGTGCTCGGTATGTCTTCTAGGGAAATTGGTGCATCTAAGCTATCTTCTGTTTCCTGGCTTACCACTGGAAGTACTATCAATTTCCCTCTTTCAGCACGTCCTCTATGGGGGCCCTTGGTATCCGAGATCTCTCCCGATAAAGGTCCGGATAAAATGTAAAAAAACACGTCCTCGACACCCTTTTTTGGGTATGGCACAGATCTTTGTCTCGTGTATATAGAGTGTTTGGGCCCTTGTATTTTTTTTTTTACAACTTTATTTAAAACCGATTGCAGCAGTTTACATGGATAGCATTGTGCAGTAATGATAGCATTTATTTTTACCCAATATTTTCCCTAACGCCCTCCCCTCGAAAACATAACTTCTTGTTCCCTCTCTTTGGCACCCTTTCCTTCTTCCGGGATCCTCTGAATGTTCTGAACGCCACAGAATAAGTCTTGCTTGCTGTGGCTGGAAGGTCGGTGCTGGGAAGGCCTTGTCGTATTCCAGGACTGGGTCCCAGCAATCCGTGAAGCGGTGAAGTGTTCCCTCCTTGGCTGCCGTGACCTTCTCGGCTAACAGGTTGTCCCAGACATTGGACCACCATAGTGGAAAAAGAGGGCCTTCGTGGGATTTCCATTTGCAAGCGAGTGTGATCTTTGCTGCTAGTAGGAGATGAGTAATTAGCTTTGCGGTTGATCTTGATCTTGGATAGCAGTCCGGTAGTGGGGTACCCAGGAGAACCACCTCTGGAGTTAGCGAGAGTTTGCAGTGGGTGATGGCCTCTATCGGTTGAAGTAGCTGTTCCCAAAAGGATTGTGCCACTTGCCACTCCCACCACATGTGGAAATAGGTTTGTGTGCCGCATTGTCTCCAGCAGTTCGGATCCATTGAGTTATTGAAATGGTGCAGACGTTCCGGCAGGTAGTACTATCGATGGAGTAATTTGAGCGCCCCTTCTTTATTGGTGGTGCATCTAGAGACAGAGTTGTTTCTGGACCAGATTTCGACCCTTGTCTGATCGTCGATGTTGTGCCCTAGAGCCGCTTCCCACTGAGCCATATATGCAGGTCTAATGACTGGCATATCTTCTTGTAGAAGTTTGTAGCGTTTGGTGATGTGTCCTTTTCGGGGTCCTTCTTGCAACGAGAGTTCCAGGGGGAGAAGTCCCCTGGTGGCTCTCTGTTTAATTAATGTTTGGGTTTATCGTTGACGTTGTGCCCTAGAGCCGCTTCCCACTGGGCCATCTATGCAGGTCTAATGACTAGCATGTGTTCTTGCAGAAATTTGTAGCATTTTGTGGTGTCTTCTCCGGGGGGCCTTCTTGCAAGGAGAGTTCCAAGGGGAGAAGTCCTCTGTTGGCTCTCTGTTTAATTAATGGTTGGGTTATCTATTGACGTAGTTGTGCATGGGCGAATCTGTCCGTTTCTGACAAGTTGAAGCGAGCTTTACATTCCATGAAGGTTAGGGGGGGGGGAATCAGTCTTTAAACAGCTGAGAGAGGGTTTGTAGGCCCACTTGGGACCAGCTTTGAAAGTTTACCACCTGTAGCCCTGTGGCAAATCTGGGTTGCAGAGAATGGGGAGAGAGGACCCAACCTTTTGGGATCTTTTTCTTTTACAATGCGCTGTCCCAAATCCTTAAGGTGGACCAAGTTGAGGAGAGAATTGCTGGCCATTGTCTGCGTGCTACCACTGAGGTATGTAGTAGGTCGCTGAGCGGTATCTGGCTTCTAGCTTGTTCGATGTTCACCCACTTTCGAGGGTCTGTGGAGTTAGCCCATGGCATGGAATTCGTTAACTGGGCGCTATGTAGGTTGGGTACTCCCGTCCCATTTGGCTGCCCCCGTAATCACTTTCTGCGGAATCCGTGCTTTGCCCCCTTTCCATATAAATTTCAATATTTGTTTTTGTAGTTGGAGCGGGGGTTTGCGATGAGAAAAGGTACAGGAATCTTGGCACTGAGTTCATTTTGCACGCTGTCACTCTCACCAGGAGTGTGATTTCCTGATCCTACTACCTATTGAGGTCTGCTTTTAGGCTGCTAAACAGGTGGGGAAAGTTTGCCGCGTATAGTTTTTTGGGGACATCCGCAATGTGCACTCCCAAGTATTTTGTTGTTGTTCTCCACTTCAAAGGGCAGATAGGTCGGAGGAAAGTTAACTCCGAATGCTTCTGATTTAGTGTAGTTGATGGAGAAGCCTGCCACTCGTTCGAAGGTCTCCGACTCTGCTAGTGCTGCTAGTTTCGGCTGTTGGTGAGTGACAGCATCATGTCTGCATTTAGGGACGCCTTCTATTCACCTTTTAATGTCATTCCTTCGATAAAGTTGTCATTGCGGGTTCTTTGAGCAAAGGGTTCCATGATTAGGGCAAAGCTTAATGGAGAAAGCGGGCATCCTTCCCTCGTCCCGCACAAGAGTTGAATGTGAGCTGATCTATGTTGGTTTACCCTCAAGGTTGTTTTGGGGGCTTTGTAGTTGGCGAATACCATGGTGCAGAAGTTCAGGCCGAATTTAAATGCTTCCAGTGTTAGGCTCATAAATGACCAGTCGACTCGGTCGAACGCCTTGGTTACATCCAGGGCGAGTAGGGCCAGTTCTTGATGTTCCCTTGTTGCTATTTGTGACGTTCAGGGCTCGGCGGATATTGTCTCTGGTGCTTCTCCCCGCAATTAATCCTGTTTGGTCCGGGTTGCTAAGCGTGGGGAGAATTCTTGCTAGTCTGTTCGCCAGTACTTTGGAGTAAATATTTGCGTCTATATTGAGGAGAGAGATGGGTCTATACAAGGCGCATTCTCTAGGATCTTTTCCGGGCTTTAGCAGCATGATGGTGGTGGATTCTTGCATCAACAGGATCATTGTGCCTGTTTCTCGAAAGGAGTTTAGAAGCTCTGTCAGTGGGCTCCTGGGGAGAGATCTGAAAAGTTTGTAGAATTTGGGCGAGAATCCGTCGGGGCCTGCCAGCCTGGGTTTTAGGGCCTTTATCACCTGTTGCACTTCTTCGTTGGTGATGGGAAGCTCCAAGGATTTTCTGTCTGCCTCCAGAATGTGTGGGAGGGCAGCTTCCATAATATATTGCGCTTGCGACTTCGGGTGTCGTGGCGTGGCCGCCATGGTGTTGAAAAGGTGTGTGGATGCTAGCTGCAGTTTGGTTTCTTCTGTGTATTGGATGACCCCCCCCCCCCCCCCGCCCCTTTTGGTATTGAGGGCCATATCATGTAGAATCGCGTCATAGAGGGACCATTGCGGTCTTGGGGGAGGATCTGGATTGTGGATGCGAGCAGTCGGGATCACTGGCGCACGGTCCGAGAGCACTCTGGTGCTTATTCGTATTCCATCTGTGAAGGAGAGGAGTTGGGGGCTGGCAAGCAACAGGTCTATGCGCGAAGAGGTGCGGTGCACATGAGAGAAAAAGGAAAAGTCTTTAGCCGTTGGGCGTAAGACCATCCATGTATCCACCACTCCTAAGGATTTGAATAGTCGTTGCAGGCCCATGGCTCTTTGTGTGGGGAGATTTGATTTGTCCATGAGAGGTTCCAGGACACTATTTTCCTCCTGTTACTGTTTGGCCCCCCAGGAAAGGGAGAAAGGCAGATTCTAGTTCAATGAAGAACCTTTCTTGATTTCCGTTGGGAGTGTAAACTGAGATTAAGGTGTATAATTGGCCAAACAAGTCCCCTTTCACCGCCATGTATCTGCCGTCGGCGCTTCAGGATTGCTGCGCCTCCCTTCTTGGTGCCGATCGTTGCCAGATATTGTTTTGGGAAGGTTCTGTCCCGTAGGCGTGGGAATTCAGCTTTAGTTGGGTGCGTTTCCTGGAGGAAGACCTCTGAGCTGTTCAGGTCATTTAGGCGTCAGAGTTAAAGTTCAAACTAAGTTCAAACTGGGCCTTTGGGCCCTTGAGCCAGCGAGAGTCTTCTCTCTCATGGCTGGGGTGAACTGTGGGAATCCCAAACTTCGGCTTTGCTTTGTTGTTGGGAGCCATGGCTAATTGCCTTTAAGGTGGTCTCTGGCAGAACCTCTGCGGGAGAGATCAGTGGAACCGATCGCGTTTGGTTCGGGGAGTGTGTGGCTTTCCCATCTTTGTGAGTTTTATCCAGGCATTTCGTCTGTGTCTCGGGGCATCTCCCATGCCCTCAGTGGGGGGTGGGCTCCTCAGATCTTCGTCGGGGGTGGCTAGTCCCCCCTGCCCCACACCCCAGGATACCCCCTGCCTCCTCAAGAAAGCTGATCACACTAGAGTGGCGTTCAAATGTGAATTGTAGGGCTGTTGGGAACAGCCAGCAGTATTTTATTTTTTGGTCTTGGAGAATGGTGGTGAGTGCTTTAAGGGCTTTGCGTCTCTGGACTCTGGTATACCTGAAGCGGGGACCCTTGGAATGTCGGCTCTCCTTGTGTTCGGCTGGCCGTCATGATCTCTTGCTTGGTAGAGAAAAAATAGTGTCTGGTGGTTCAGTTGCCATCGCCCCTCTGCAGCTCTGCAGCCTGTGGATCCGATCCAGCAGGAGCATTGCCTTGTCGTAGACCGGCAGGAGGGCTTGAAAGAAGTTGCTCACAAAGGATTGTAGGGCCTGGTCCGAGATTGTCGCTGGTACCCCTCTTATCCGAACGTTGTTTCTGCGGGCCCTGTTTTCCAAGTCCTCCTGTTTTTGTGTCACGTCTTCATTTTTCCCCTCCAGGGCCCAGAGTTTTCTCCTCAGGTCAGTTAGTTTGGCTGCTTGGTCTAGGGCTTGGTCTTCGATTTCGCTGAGTCTATGCTCTAATTCTCCCATCCGATATCCAGTCACTCCACCTTGTTGTTGACTTCTGGATGCAATTCTGGAATTTGGATGTGATATCTGTCAGGAGGGACTGGATGTCTTCCTTAATGGCCCATTAGCCTGCGGGCCTCTCTGGGGAGTGCGATATAGGTTGCTCGGTCTCAAGCTTTTTACCCATCTTCATTTTGAGGGGTTTGCAGTGTTTTGACATCCTATCCCTTCGAGTTGGGGGCTTTCAGGCCCTATGCACCCGTAGTGGTGGGGCATTGGGGGAGGGCTTTCTCTTAGCCCTGCTGGCTGTCCGGGTTGGCTCTGGGGATGGCCTTCTGTTTAGAGGGGGGAGGGCCTGCTCCCCTGCTTATATTGCTGTGGCTCCCAGGTTGCTTGCCCCCTCACCTGTTTTCTTTTCCATGGTGTTCAGTAGCCTTTCAACCGTTGTGGTGGGCTGGTAGAGGTGTCGTCTCTGGCTGTGGGGCAAGGGTGGACATTTGATGGAGTAGTTGTTCCTCTGCCCCTGCAAGCTTGTTGACGTTCAGCCTGCGAGGACTGGCGTGAGTGCAGGTGCCCTCTTTGCTTCTGAGCCTGCTGGTGGTGGGGCCAGTGTCTAGCTCACACCAGCCGCTTTATATTTGGCTCAGGGGTTGTGGGGAACAGGGCCTTCTGTCCTCCGGCTGATGTGGGGGGGGTCCTGCGCCCAGAATGGTGCTCCCCGTTTGCTGCAAGGCAGGTCGAGGGACGGCTTACTCTGCAGATTGTCCTCGTGGGGTGTCTTTCTGCTGCTCTTAGGGAGGTAGTCCTCTTGCTGAAGAGGGGAGGTCTTCTGGCAGCAATATACCCCCTCACCCCCCAAGATGCCTAGTGTGTTAATGGCATCCACAGGTTGGGGCAGGGAGGGAGGACGGCTCACAGGCGGGAGATTTTGTGCGGTGTGCTGCCACTCACCATTGCGTGCCAGTGTCTCCGGGACGTCCGTGGTTCTGGTCTCCTCTTCTTGCTCGCCCTTGGTACCAGAGAGTGAATGCCTGTCACTGGAGCTGCAGGGCTTTCGGTGCCTGCAGCCTTTACCTTGACTAACCGTTCGATCGCCTGCTCAGGTGTCAGGAAAGGGGGAGCTGGGCCGTTCCTTTATGGCTGAGGCTGCGTAGGAGGTTTAGCTTGGCGCTCCGGCTGGCTGTTTCGTTAGTCGCGTGCTGTTCCTCGCACCCCTTCTCTTGTTTTCGCGATGCCGTCTTGCCAGGGGTTCCGGCGTCGCTGATTATGGTGGGCTCTCGTTAGCTGAACGACTCTGGTTGTTTGCGCGGAGGGTCTCGATTTGTTCCCCTGACATTCCGCCACTGTTCTCAGTGGAAGAGTCATGGAGGCTCGGGATCCCACGGAGGCTCTCATAGAGGCAACCTCATCTGTGCTCCAAGCCATGACCCCATGGGCCCTTGTTTATCCTCCTTCTTATTCAGCCATGCCAGCAGATGGCCTGGTTTATCTCCCTCTACATGTTGCTGCTGTGTATCGTGCAAAACAATGTTTACCCAATCACTCCCAGCAGTCCATTGTAAGGATCTTCGCATTCTTGTCCAGTAGCTGCTCTTGGGATGGTTCTAATTGCCTCAAGCTTTCCTCAGCAGAGAACAGATCCCTGCTTATACTTGCTTGGACCCCATTTGATCCCGCTTTGGCTGCTCCTCTAATCTCTACCTTCAGCGATTCCCAAAAGGTCTCTTCACTAGGGTCACTTCCCTTGTTATGCAAAACATAATCTGTGATAGCTTTGATGCAATCCCAGAATGGGGGGGTCTTACAGTGACTCGCTCCCAAGCCGCCACGTAGGGTTCGGAGCTCTAGGGGGCGCGTACTGCCATTGCATACTGAGCGGTGCGTGATCCGACAACTCTGCCTTTGTACTGTGCATTCATGATGAGGGGAACTAGTTCACATCCTATAAAAAAAAGTTATATGTGTGGTGCCGAGTGGTACGAGTAATGCCTGGTGTCTATGTGTAAAGCTCTCAGGTGTCCACCAGGGCAAAGGAGTCTAAGTGTTTGCAAGGTCCTAGCTGGCAGAGCCGGTCTAGTATATTTTGCGTCTGATCTGTCCAGGAGAGGGTTTAGCATACAGTTAAAGTCCCTCCCACCCCCCATATTATGTTACTCGTCCTATAAGGTCCTAACCTGGGATATAGGGTTTGGAAGAAATTAGCCTCCCTGTGATTAGGGCCAAACGTATTGACCAGGAATGCGTCCACCTGTTAAAGAAGGCCTTGTACCACCACCATCCTTCCCTCATTATCCGTTTTGACATGGCTGACCTTGAAAGATACTGAGGACGCGATCCATATCAGAACTCCCTATGCATAAGCCAAATATGTAGAACCCAAAACCCGCCCCCGCCCCATTTCTTTGTTAGCAATATTTGCTTCTCAGCCGTTGGATGTGTTTCTTGAAGCATGGCTATGTCCATGTTGCATCTCCTAAGCTACGAGTAGACCCTGTTAATTTTCACATAGGCATTCACACCCCTCACATGGAATGTGAGGGGTGTGAATGCCTGTCACAGATCCAGCCATTGGCTTTTCTCCGCCTCTGCCCAGTTTATTCTCCCCCTCGGGCCACCCATCACATCTTCCTTCTTATGAGGTATTCCAAACAAGGGTGATCTCTGTTCATCTTCATTAGCTTACATGTAGGCAAACGAAAGACAATCCCAACATCCCCAACAATAAACAAATGCCCAGCTGTGTTCCGGTTGCTCAGGCATGTCCGCTTCTCGCGTTTGCCCCAAGCTGACCTGCTTGAGGTTGGTGCACAGCGGATAGGCACAAAAACACGTGCCCCAGAAAGAAAAGGAACTTGGGGGTGGCGGGGCGGGGTGGGGGGGCGGCCGTCGCCCGGCTGCCCAGACTCTCCTAGCCACTGGTTGCGTAGAGCTCCCCTTACGTCGTTCATCAGCATTTTCTCCCTCTTTACCAGCAGGGCATATCTGGTCTGTGCCCTCTCAATTGTGAAACCCTGCGTGAGATTTCCAGGCTGTCAAGGATTTCAATCGGGCGACACACACCTTGGTCTCGGCCTAGTGTGCAGCGCACGACTGAAATGCTTATCTTTTTATATTGATTCAATATTGAGATGGTACACCACTCATATCACACCCCCTTTTCAAATAACCCGGGTCACAATGGGCCATGAACCAGGCTGGTTGGTAAAATACAATATTTATTTAATTTAAAATTCAAAAGAAATCATACACTTTTTAATATGGGGCAGCAATCACCAATGGGGTGATAATTACAATGAGAATGTGAGAAATGCAATGGGTTTAACCTTCTAGTGAAACATATACATGGCACAGCGGAATAGGAGCACTTTTTGATTTAGCAAAGATGGCACCCAATGTAGAATTTCCTCCTGCAATGTTCCCTCAACCCACAAATAATCAATGCTGAGTGTATAAACAGAAGCAGCAGCTAATCGGGAATAAGAAACAAGAAACGGAATCTACATCTGACCTTCTGTCCCCAAATGGGAGAGAAAAATGGATTTTAAACCCCTAGTAGTCTTATGAAATGACACTCGGAAATGGACAAATAAATAATGAATGTGTGTTAAAAACCTTGAAGAATGGTTTACCAAAAGCATACAGTTCGAAAAATAAGTGGCAAGTTTAAAACAGATTGCACCAAAATGACATGTGTGAAAGTTGAATTTTTTCCTTTCCTGTCTGAAATTACCCAAACGGTTTTTAATAAAAACGGGTGAAATACACTAATGTGGAGTGCTGTCCTTTTGGTTGCGGTGTAGAGGTACATCTCCGGTACAAGATGGAGGTGAAAGTAAGTCTCTAGCTGGTAAATTGAATGAGATATGGAAGGTAGAGTGAGGTTCGTTTTTAGGAAAATAGTGCAGTGAAAAGAGGAATCGGCTTTAAAATTGAAAGGAAAATCTCACTTAAACTAGATTTAATGGCTAAGAAAAGAGGAACGCCACCCGTGAATATCAAAAGTTGTAACCCATCACGCAGTGTACCCCTTTTCTTAAAGGAAAATTAATTTATTTATACACAATATCGCTGATGACTTAGGATCTACGCAAGACAGAAATGAAGAGAAACGTGGCGCTAACACTAGAAATCAAGGGCAAGGTTGCACGGATAATTCTGACAGTTTTACAAATTAGCCGGGTAAGGATGGGATGACTTGGAGAGTAGCATAAGGACCAAGACAGGATGGGCTATGGGTTTAGATGGGGTGGCGATACTTGCAGTCCACTTTTTGGGATTTTGGGCCGTCAAGGGTTCTGGTCACTACACGGCAGCGTGCCTGGCAAACAGCTGGCCAGTTTTGGTCACCGGATGGCACTTCTGGAATGGCAATTCTGGTCACCAGATACTAAATATCAGCTGGATGGCATGGCACGATCTGGTCGACCATGAGATCTTGTGCAACCACCTACAAAAAGCTGCCCACTTCTCTCAAGAAGCAACCAATTGGATCCAATCCTTCCTTAATAACCGCACGATGAGTCTTCTCATTGTCAGCAGCAGCCGACCCTACACCTATCACTTGCGGCATGCCTCAAGGATCTTGCGTCTCCCCTACACTTTATAACATCTTCACGAAGCCCCTTTTTGATGATCTAGAAGATCTGGGTATCACCTACACTAATTACGCCGATGATACCCAGATCCTCATCCCGTTGTCGGGGGATTATGACAAGGATTTGGCCTTCGTTAATAAAGTGTACCTCATCATCCAGGCATGGATGGCCTCACACGGTCTATGCCTGAATGATGACAAGACGGAACTCCTTATTCTAGGCTCTACACACTACCTCAACAAGCTGGGCCACAAATACTATCGTTCATAATTGACGATAACAAGATGAAGGTAGCTAAGGAGGTTAAAACCCTTGACTTCTATCTAGATTCCACCCTTACCTTCAACAAACAAGTGAATACAATGGCCTCCGCCACCTCCTACACTTGCAAACTCATTAGGGCAGCCAAACCCTTTCTCTCCCCCACCAACTGTACCACCTTGGCCAGGGCGCTGATGCTGTCCAGGTTGGACTATTGCAACGCTCTATATGTAGGCTGTAACAAATATATCTCAAATAAAATCCAAATCCTCCAAAATAATGCCCTTACAGCGGCCCTCAGTATCCCGAAGAAAGCCCATATCTCAGATTCCAGAAGATCTGTCAACTGGCTATCCACCAAGGACAAGATATTCCTTAAATCGGTGTCTGATTCATAAATGCCTCCACCAAGCAGCCCCTCAATACCTCATCGCCAGATTTACTAGACCCACCCTCTCTCGCCCCTCGAGAATGGCCAATTCCAACCTTCTTCTGGTGCCCAGGTTCAAACATACAATATCTGGAGGCAACAGCTTTCCAGTAAAAGCAGCGCAATTCTGGAACTCCCTTCCTCCTACCTGCAGGGAGGACCTACCCTACCACCAGTTCAGAGCCAGGACTATCCACTGGCTCAAATCTCTCGACTCATAACGACCTTCCGATGCCCAGATGCGCCACTACCAAGTGGCTCCTTACCTCATTGAATGTAAATATGTTTATATTATTGCCTATAGTGTATATGTTCTACCCTTCCTATTTGGCGTGATACGTCCGGCACTGTAACCTCAGCTGGACCTCACCCTACTGTATGTAACTAAGTTTTGCAACCCTCTTGCTGCCTTTGCGCCTGGCTACCCCTGGGTTAGGTGCGCATTACAAATAAATAAATACAAATACAAATGCATGCAGTTAGTGGTATCAGGATGCTTCCCAAAAACACCACAGCTTTCCCCTTTGGTTATGTTGGAATTTTTGTGGGTTTTCAAAATTGAGGCCTTGCTGGGAATAGGATCAGCACTGCTTGGGTTTTGCAGTGGGCACAGGAGTAGGGTCAGCAATGTTTTGGCCTTGTAGTTGGGATCTAGAATCTGGATGGATGGATGGAACAGGAACAGGACGCCGGCTCAGGAAAATCAGGAAGAGTGTCTGTCTTGAGTCTTGTCAGGGACTCTTATTTATAATGTCTAGTGACAGCATCAAAGTATATGACTGGGGCAGGCTTAACTAAACACGCCTCTAACAACGGGATTGGACAAGGGTGATAGTCTCCGCCTCGCACACAGCTGGTTGGATTTCAGGAAAATGTCAGATTTATGAGGTGAGTTTTACAATGTCCAAAAACCTCCCACAGTTACTCTAACTTAAATCCAATTTTGCCACAAACATACATTTATACAAATGCAATCTCTTAGCAAATTATATACACAGGTTACATATTTTGTGCAGCACATTGCAGTCCAATCCTCCAGTCCGTGAGACTGCGCCCTTCTACCAGTTTTTCGTGCTTTTCAATGGGATTTCTATTACTCAAAATTATTGAACTTTATACATGGGTGTGGATTATAATAAGGGATGTATGTACAAAAATGTGCATTTGCAACATGGCCGATTTTCTTGTAATCGGCCATTTTTTTCCATTTCTGTCCCCTACATTTCAATGAATTCTACCAAGTCTTAAAAAAAAACCCAAAAAAATCACGTTTACACTGAGAAAATCTTACATTTTTACAAAGTCTTGCTCCAGAGAGTGTCTTTAAAGTTTATTTATGAAATAGTCTTTGTAAACAAATGGCAGTCCTTGTCACTGGATCATTTTTTTCCCTTCCTTCAACTGTTACCAACTGTCATTGCCTTCAAAGCAAGGTGGGGGTTTCTCAGCTTAATTGAAGGTTGTATTGCCCCTTCACACTTCCTTGCCCTGGGAGTTCCATTGTCAGTGGGGTAGCCTCGCCTAGATTCTTTCACACCCTGTAATTATCAGTTGGGTGTTAGTCTCTGCTGAGAGTTTGTTGTGTCTCCCTTCCTTAGGGGGAAGCATTTAGCTCTGCCATCTGGAATAACTGGTTTTTGAGAGCTTGCAAATTGAGCCCATGCGTTTTTAAAATCTTAATTTTCTTATTTTGAGTCTTGAATTAAAACAAACCTGTGAAATAAAATAACCCATGTGTGTATTATCATCAACAACACAACCCCTTTACATTGTTGAATGAAAGCTGTCCTTATTTAGCAGTTTACTTTTTAAATGGGCATTTTCTCCTTTAGTTCTGCAAAAGCCAATTTTTACACATGTGTTGAAAACTGCTAGCATTTCCTTTCAAATTCGATTTTGCATCTTTATCAGATTCCCACACTGACTTGCGCTATAGTTATTTTCTTGAATGCAGGAGTTTTGTCTGAAGCACACATACCTTGAAACTGACCTGGCTCAGATAGCTGGAGTCTCTTTTGAACTACTGAGCTTTGATACATTTGTAAAGAAATGAACGCGTTTTCCCATCCGAGTAAAAGTGTAAGTTCCTTGTTGAGTTCTTTCAGAGTTGGTTTGACAGGGCCTGTCATTCAGAAATCATGCCTGGTTTTGCTGAGGCACAATGAAATATCCTGGCCATGTCAGAGCCTTTTTAATCACAGTGGTTTAAGAGAGAACAGATGGAATAGCGTCAAAGCAGCATTTTTAAAGGGTGAAAAAGTTTCATTTAGAATGGGAATTTTGGGTTTCCAGCAAAGCAGTGCTGCCTTTTCACTTTATTCCATTTATGTTTCAGAACACACTAGCACGCTCCTTCAGTGTGTCCCCTTGTTCCATCCTGCCTGAAGTGTGCTTGGCAGGACGGTGCAGCCATCTTTTTGTTTGCTGCAAAAACATAGTTTGGAGGTCCTGGTGCGCACAGGAGCCAGCGCAGCCATATTGCTGTTTCTTATGCAAATGCAGCTTGGTGATGTGGTGAAATATTGTTGAGTGGGCCCATATATCCCACAAGGCCCAATCTCCTGAAGTAGCATATTCTCAATATAAGACGTAGGGTCAGTGCCCTCCTCCCCATCCGGCAGACCTACTATGCATACATTATTATTCATGGCGCGCCCTTCTGCTTATTCCACTCTGTTTTCCAGGAGGCTGACCTCCTGTTGTAGAATGTGGACAGCAACCCGCGTCTCGTGGAGCGCTCCCGTGGTTTCCTTTGGTTTGGTCTCCAGGGTGGCAGTGTGCTCCACCAAGTTTCGCAAATCCTGGTGCAGCAGGCCGACATCTACTTGCACTGCCGCAATCTGCGTGCCCAGAGAGGCCTTCAAGTCTGCTATTGCCTGTATCACATGGTTGTGCAGATCATAGTCTTGCGCTCCTTCCCCCTCGTTGGTTCCATATCGCTGCCAGGAGGCAGTTGCTTGACCTTGGCAAAGCTGTCCAATGTGGATTGGCTTGGTTTCAGCTTAGCTGGCTTGGGAGGCATCGCACCTACTGAGTTCCTGGTGCACCACTTTGGCCTCTTTCCGCCCTCAGCCCCAGCTTTGGATACCTGGGCATGGATATCGGTGCATTTGTTGTGGCTGAGCACTAGCTGGGGCTCCTCATGTGCATGGCTGTTGTAGGGGTTCACCTACCACCACTGTTGCTATCGCCGTCCCCGATGCTTGAGTAGCCAGAGAGCCTGTGCCTTCTGTAGCACCCGACCCTGGTTATGCACACTTGGGCTTATTATCTTGGTCTTACCTTGGCCCTGCCCCAAGTATGGCTACTATCCCAAGCCTGTTACTGTGGCGTGAAGGGTCAACAGGATAGTGGTACCTGTGCTACCAGTGTCGCATATGGTCTGCTACTTCGGTGCAATCCCACGTTACATGGGGAGTTCAAGGTCTGCCTTTCATCTACACCATGCAGCCTAATTCCTTGTGTTCAATGCGCCCATTCAGGATGTTAACCTGTGGATTTCGCCGAATCCAAGGATCCACAGTACTGTCTTTCTTGCAGCCTCGGTACAGTCTTTCTTGTCCCTGCTGTAGCACAAATCCCTTTGTTTGGGGCACACCCACTGTCCTCTATGGATCGAATATTTCAGTGCCCAATCAGCATATCCGTGTTTCACCCACCGACCCAGATCTCTGCAGTTTGAAGCCCACGCTCCGTCCTTTTGTATGCAGAGCAACAATGTTTCACCCTGTGGGCCGGGTCTCCTCTTCCTGGGTTCCCCTGTGGTCCGCTTCGTCTGGGGACACCGGAGCATGACTGGAGCAGGGCCCGCAGGATTCCTCTGTAATTATCCTTGTTCTGGGGCTTATATTATCTATGCCCCTATCACTGCTGCACAGCCCTGGCCAGCCCGTGTGTGACCATGCTCTCCGGTCTCCCTCCAAGGAGTCCAGGGCCTCCAAGGGTATAGCCCTCACTTGCCTGCTCTTCGGTGTGGGGTCCCTGGTGCCCCCAAGGGAGCGGCCGCACCCCTCGCCCCTTGCTCCTCTCCCTCACTGATCCGGATGCTCCAGCAGCCGGGCGTTCATTCACCTCTGTGCGTGGATCTCGTCTGCTCCCCCACCGACCGTCTACTCCTAGACGCAGCCGCAGGCTCTCAAATGCGTCCCAAGCTCTGCCCGGCTTCACAGCCTCTGTCTTCTCCACTCTCACTTCCTCGCTGCGGCTGCCATGTTTAACATAGGCACCGCCGGCAGACCGCACTGTTTCGCCTCACAGCTCTCCTCCCATCCCTGCACCACTCCGCATTGCACAGCAGGGCACTTCTGTGGTATTCCCCCACGTTTCCACCAATTTGCTACGAAGTTCCTGCAGTAGCGCTTGCCGTACACCCGGATCTTCTCAGGATCAGGTGGGAGCAGTCCGTTCATGCGACCTACTCAATTGGCTGCAAGCCACGCCCTGTGTTTTTTTGAATGGTTGTTATGGATTTAATGATATGATGACTGATGGACATGCATTTTATTTTTTTGGCTTTTGCATTATGTATTTGAGCTTGTTCTCTCTGCACTGTTTTTATGGAAAGTTTTGTACGTTTGTGCAATAAACATGATGATTATTGTTATGCTTCATCCCCTCTCCTAGTGAGACCTCCAGCACTGTTTGTTGGACTTCTGGACCTCTTTCTGTCAATCCTGAATGAGTGCAGCCTTTCTCCACGCATTTATTCTTGTGGGCTCTGTTTTTTGGAATTCTAATCTTTGGAGTCTGTTTGCTCCATAGCTCTTAAAGGCATCTGTGTTTTTACTACTGCAGCACAGTGGGCAGTGTTGCTGGGAATCCGTAGGGTCCCCCTTTAAGATTCCTTTTTCTATATCTGTGCGTAACTACAGTTCTTAAGGATCGAGAGATACTTGGTGTCTCTCCCAAAACTCTGTAGTCTGAGAGATTGGCACGCACCACCTTCATTTGAGTACCCAAGGAATACCTAGTATCCCCCTTCTCTGTGCTCCTGTGACTTAATAGTTACGTAATCTCCTAGTTATGACTGGTGGCAGTGGACGTGTTCTATCAACTATGGTGTTATTTTTTTACCGCAGGCTATGTCCATAGCCACGGTAGTACACAATAGGGGCACCCAGGAACTAACTTGGGGACTCCTTTATTTTTTTGCCATTACTAGCGTGGTTGTTTTTGTTAGCCCTTCTACCATTCTATGAGGGGGAGGTCTGTTTTGCCTTTGGCAGGTACCCTTGGATATCCCTGCCTGGGCTCCAGAGTGTCTGGGCAGGCAGGAAATGCGGGAGGAGTTTTCCACCCCTCCCCCGTCCTTGGTCTGCCAGAGTGCCTGATGAGGACCAGCTCCCATAGGGCATCTGGCTGTGCTGATTGGACAGCCGAACCCCCCTTCGTGTAAAATGCTGAGAGAGATGGCAGAGGAGTGTGTGCTGGAACTGTATAAAAGGTGAGACTTCTGGAGTGAAAGGGCAGTCGACCACTGGAAGCTGAAGTAACTGAAGAAGAAGATGACCTGCCGACACTTTGCAAATCCATGAAGCAAGCACTGCTTTCCTGACCCTGTTTTCTATGCGACAGAGGAGCTCCGTCCTTCCCTTTAGCAGGTGGGGACAATCGGGTCCAAGATGTACTTTGAATTGAGCCATCTCCTGAGATTCTAGAGTTTCCAGAGCTGCGGAACACCAATACCAGGAAACCTGCTGCCCATTTCAAGTGCTTCATGGAAAGGCTGAATCCGTCCAAATCTTTGAACCCGTAAGGACACTCCAGAGATCCGATCCAACTCGCCCAGACTGCCTCATCAGAGTGGGGGACTGCATGAAACGAAGAAGACTGACTGGGCTATCCATGTCCTTTGTTGGTGCTGCAGAAAAGGAGCCAAAACCACAGAGTGAACCAAGAAGTTGTTGAAAGTCGTGCCCCAGGTCCTCCCTCGAGACTGCTGCTGAGAGATTCTGTCCATTGTCCTGCCTTTCGTCATTAGACCAAGGAATCCAGAGGTCGGATCCAGAGCTGCAACATCGCAGAGCATCCAGCACAAACATTTTCTTTTAACCCAAGGTACTGTGGGGGAAAAGGGTATTGCTTACCTGATTCCAAGAAGTGCTCCAGAGCATTGGAGTGTACCTAGAGGTGTCCAGGGTCACCCTTTCCTACCTCTGACTCAAGCCGTTGCTTGTGTCCCTTCATTGAGTCTTTTACAAGGTCTCCTTTGTTAGTTGTTAACTTGCTGCTCCTATAACACTAGAGAATGGAAGAAATTCTCACAAAGGGCCTCATTCCGGGTTTGGAGCTAACCATGGAGTAATTAGCTCCATGGTTGCCTCCGAAACCGTCCCAAATTCGGCATGGTGAATGGAGTAATTACCGGTCCATTCCAGGGTTGGAGGGACCGGTAATTCCCCATTCGCCTTTTGTCCTTTACCATTCCCATTTCTGCCCCATAGGGCTCAATGGGAATGGGGAAGGAGGTAATTACGGCACCGCACCGTAAATTACGGTACCGTAATTACCTCCGAAGTACCTTTGCGGGTCCCGTACTTAACTCCTGCTAAAAGCAGGAGGTAAGGAAGGACCCGCAAAGGGACCTCGGAATACGGAGGTAAGGGATTACCGGCATCGGCGCCCTTACCAGTGCAGGTAATTCCTTACCTCCAACCTCGGAATGACCCCCAAGCTCTTCAAACTCTTCGTATTCTGCTGCTTGTCAAGCCTTTGAGCCCTCTACGAACTGCCTTTAGCTAGGGTTGCGTTTTTGGGACTTAAAACACTTACTGGGCAAAGAAACCCTCTCTAGAACCTTTAACCAGGCTCATGTTGCACTAACTAACCATTTCCCTTTAAGTGACTTTACTATATGGGTTTGCAGAGTAAATGTCTTACGAACTGTTAGAAACCGCAGGTGTGCGTAATAACTGATAATACAATAGCATTGCCTTTTCCCCTTTCTAACGTTGCTACAAATGTAATCGCCAACAAACACAAAAGTGTATTCTGAAGTGTTCTAGTGTAAACGTTATTTTGGTGTGTGTATATATAATATATAATTTTATATAAATTATATGTTTAAGAGACTCTTTTGTGTGCATGTCTCACTAAGATTCAATGTAATTATCTACAGTTCACATCTTCGTCTTAAGATGAGCCTGACTGCTCTGCCACTTTACTGAAGTGACCAGGAGGTATACAGTAATGACTCAGGGCATGAGAGACTAAAAGAACTTTAATTATATATATTTTAAGTATACTATATATAATACAAGAAAGAGGGAGTCAGTGTAAGTCGAGCTGCAGGGGCTCCAGCTGTTGATCTTCAATCAGCATTCCACATTCCTCATGATGTCACTGCAGTCCATGGCACACTCCAGACATGGAATGTTGGCAGTACATGGGGACTGCTGTGCGTAACTGCCAACAAACACAAAAGTGTATTCTGAAGTGTTCTAGTGTAAACGTTATTTTGGTGTGTATATATAATATATAATTTTATATAAATTATATGTTTAAGAGACTCTTTTGTGTGCATGTCTCACTAAGGTTCAGTGTAATTACCTACAGTTCACATCTTCGTCTTAAGATGAGCCTGATTGCTCTGCCACTCTACCAAGTTCCTTAGTTAGGACAGACTGATACTAAGAGTTGGAGATCTACAAACCACTGGCATAGCTTACTACCAGTAGTACTTTAGTATAACTCCCGTAACAATGATGATAGTCATTGTTAGCCACATCTCTTCTATACCAACAAGAAGCTTTGAACGGTCTCAACTATGATGCATTAGAGAGACATAATTTTGAACCAGGTCACCGATCTACCTAGCATCCAGGTGTTTAATGAGGTTGAAGAGAAGTTGTATCAATCATTTTTTTTCCTGCCGCGTAGACAGCCCATGTATGTATAAATTTGCTTTTGCAGCCTCACTCACGTCTGTCAGTATTTTGGATTGAACCAGCGTAGAACAAGGTCGCTGATCCCAATGCGCCAGTGTACGGAGTCCGCAAGCACCTGGTCGTCTACTATGTCGAAAGCGGCACAGAGGTCTAGTAGAGCCAGGAGGGAGGGGTTGGCCATTGTCAAGGATGTTGAGGGCACAGTCGACCACCTGTATGGTTGCCGTCTCTGTGCTTGAAATTGGTCTGAACCCGGATTGGCAGGTTTGGAGGAGATTGTTGGTGTCGATGTGTTGCTGTTGCATGGCTACCGCTTTCTCAATGATCTTACCTAGGGTGATGGGGCAATAGTTACCTAGGTTGTTAGTATCCGGAGTGGGATTCTTTAGTAGAGGGAGGATTTGTCGATGGGAAGGTGCCTTGAGTTAGGGAGCCGTTGATCATCTCCAGGTAGGGAAGGAGAGCATCGGCAGGGAGAGGCTTGAAGATGGATGCTGGGAGGATGTTGTCTGTATACGATGTGGCTTTAAGGGCAGCTAGGTCCACTGTAGAGTGTCTTGAATGTTGTCTAGGGTGTGTAGATTTAGCGAGGAGCGATGTGAGGTGGGGTTTGTGGATATAGAGCTGGTGTCTATGTGCCTGCAAATCTTGCTGATTTATTCAATGAATGAGGTGTTGTGGCGGTGGATTTTTCAATGGAGTGTGGTATGGCAGGGTCAGGTAGCGGGTTATGCATGTATGCAAATAATAGAAACGGAAGCCTGTCACCAAAAGATAATCCAGTGGGGATAGTAGTAAACGAGCAGCCAAGCCCAAGACTAGCTGAAGATCAAGACAACTCCATGTTTATAAAGGTATTCACTGAGCTTATTCTATAGCCATTCATAGATTGTCTTGAAATGTCGGAATCTAGACAGCAGCTTCTGATGTATAGTCCATGGATGCTCGCTTATCTGGATAAAAGTTTATTGGCAGATTCAAAGATGTAACATTTTTCTCAGAGATTGCAGGTGCAAACACTATGGTTCAAACCTTTTGATCCAGGCGATGTCACACACTGTGATATTTCTTCTCATGGCCTACTAGGCATGTACCTGCAGTCACATTTTCCTTTTAGTTTAACTTTAAAAATAAAAAAAGTTTGACACTGCCACTATTAAATCTAAAGTGATTGATGGATGGAAGGTTTTAAATTATTCACAACACTACTGCCATTGCTCTGGCAGACCTTCCATGCCATGAATGTTTACACCATGTGTGCTATTGCTTGTCATGCTGGCTTCAGTAAAAACTGCAAGGTCGTCTCACCTAGCTACTGGCTCTGCTCACTAAAGCCTTCCATGCTATTGTATGCAAATGAGTGTGAATCCTGCCACCAATGTGAGCACTCTAGCCGGAACTGCTATAACGCAGGGCCAGAAAATGGCTGGGGTTGATTGTGTCCCTGTTTAGCAGGGACTTGCCATTTCAGTGTAGACTGGACTGTTCATGTTGATAGCAGCACCATGTATGATTTGCATGTGGCAGGGCCTTGCCTGCGCCATTACAAAAAAGCAAAGAAATAATGCAATGGAATACTGCAAACGCAATAATTAAGCAATATGACCCTATCGGTGGGGGCATTACCGACTCAGGTAATGCCCCGGGGCCAATAGTTATAGGCCTGAGCGAAGCGAGGGCCTTAATGAAGGCCTCGGGGCATTACCTGAGTCGGTAATGCGCCCGCCGCGAGGGTCATATTGCTATTAGTACCCCGGCCCGCATTATATGCGTGACCGGGGCACTAAAAGCATTTTTTTCTGTCCTGAAAAGCCGCTGCGTTTCGGGACAGAAAAAAAAAGAAAAACGACCAAGAAAATGGCCGCCGGGAAAGGGAAAACGGGAGTCCGTTTTCTCTTTCCATGGCGGCCTTCGGGAGCGGACGCGCTGGGAACACAAGTGTTCGTCCCTGCCAGGGGACGATGGAAGCCTCCAGCTGTGTGGAGGCGCGGAGTCTCCACGCTGCTGGAGGCTGCCATCGTCCCCCACCAGTGATGCAGGAGCAAGAAGGTAAGTGGGGTGGGGTAGGGAGGAGGGAGGGAAGGGGAAAAAAAAGCTTACCCGAGTCCCCCGCCGGGGACAAGGCAGCTGGAGTCCCGGCTGAGAATCGAAGGATTCTCGGCCGGGTAAGGACCCGGCGAGAGCCAAT
Source organism: Ambystoma mexicanum (assembly GCF_040938575.1). Classification (NCBI taxonomy): domain Eukaryota; kingdom Metazoa; phylum Chordata; class Amphibia; order Caudata; family Ambystomatidae; genus Ambystoma; species Ambystoma mexicanum. The sequence goes on along the minus strand of NC_090932.1, from coordinate 601,402,878 downwards.
CAGAATGCGTGTTGCATTCTGCTTGACTCTCGCCAGGTACTAATTAAGCAATATGACCCGAGCGGCGGGGCATTACCGACTCAGGTAATGCCCCCGCCGCGAGGGTCATATTGCTATTAGTACCCTGGCCCGCATTATGTGCATGACTGGGGCACTAAAAGCATTTTTTTTGAAATGCCACAGCGTTTTGGGACAGAAAAAAAAAACAAGTGTTCCCAGCGCGTCCGCTCCCAAAAAAAAAAAAAATAAAAAAAAAAAGCAGAAGGTAAGTGGGGTGGGGTGGGGAGGGCAGGGAGGAGGGAGGGAGGGCAGGGAGGAGGGAGGGAGGGTAGGAAAAAAAATAAATAAGAAAAAGCTTACCCGAGTCCCCGGCGAGGGTGAAGACAGCCTCTCGGCCGTGGGGAGGCTCGGAGCGGGGATGGCCCCGCTTCGAGCCTCCTCATTGGCAGAGGGGCTGCCACGCCCCCCGCTGGGGACAAAGGCCGTGGAATCCCAACGGAGGGATTCCCGGCCTGGTAATGACTCGGCGAGGGCCAATCAGAATGGCTCTTGCCGGGTACTATTAGCAGTTATGATTCATTCAAAGCCTTGCATCCTGTCTTTTTTATTTTTTGCCATGCTTTCTCCACAAGAGATATTTGTATCATGCACCAGACACACATTTTCACTTTCTATTTAGAACAATAGAAAATGTAAATGTAATTGGTAAGATACATCAGTTGGTTGATGCACCTGTTAGAGATTTGTGTGCAAGGTGCGCGTCGCACGTTTCTATCCTGGATGATCGGGCAGCGCATTGAATTTTTCTGAGGCAGATAAAATGAGTAACTTTTTTTTGTATTTTTTATTTATTTGAATTTCTACTTATTTACAATAAGTTTATCAAAATTTCACATCATCTGAAGAAAGAAAAACAAAACAGTTTTCCAGCTACATAAAAACTTCCCACACTACTGATCCGTCGAAGGGGACGAAAGTGTCAAGAAGGCTCTTGTCGGCCTCCCAGGCCAAGAGCGCCCTCGGATGTTAGGCAATGTATCTGTCCAAATCGAGTTCAATTAGTTTGACCAGTGCTATCGTCCATCTCGTTTTCTCACCGGAAATCAGTCTACTCCACAGATCATCCGGTTGGAAGATCCAAAGATTTTCAACCAGCGATGGGAAGTATATGTTTCGATTTGCGTTGGTTTTTGCACATTCAGTCACGAGGTGTTTTAATGTTTCAACGGATTATTCCTTTTTACATAGGCGACATCTCTTTTCAGTTGTGGTTCCTCGAATTGTTATAATCTGGTCAAGAGAAGGTTAAGTCTCGCCTTCATCGCACAGATTCTCATCATCTTGTCTGGAAATTTTTGGCAGTAGTTCAGCGGTTTTCTCAATTTGTTAAATGTGGATGGCAAATGGCTTAGAAGTCTGTTTCCCACCGCTTTCTCTATTGTCAGGATCCAGTCCATCTCTTCCATTTTTCTTTTAATTCGCTCTGGATTTTCCTTCAAGTCTATTTCTGTGCATGCTATTTGAGCTAGGTCGGCCTTTCTGGCCTTTACTCATTTCTGCAGAGCCTCACATTTGCCTGTTTCAATTTCTTCCTTCATGGTGTTGAAAATGGGTAATGTATCCGACATGATTATTCTCTGGTATAATCTCATTGCACTTTGGTCTACCATCGATGCTAATGATACCAAACCCAGCTCTCTCCTTATGGCGGGCATGGCAGTTGATTTCGGTAGACCCAAAAGTGTTTTCCAAACATATCCCTCTAGTTTACTCCAGAGATGGCGTGGGATGTACAAAGAAACTTCCATTCCATATTTCAGCGCTGGAATGACTTTTGTTTTATAGAAGGTTATCGCTGGTATTAACGAAAACTTTCCAAACTTGAGTAACTTTATGTTGACTCATGCTATCTTTCTGGGAGGGAAGAGGAGAAACTGCAAACAGAGCTGCAAGGCGATTTAAACACTAGGATAATTGTTCCCCAGAATCCCAGCAGGCGCATGTGCATGTGTGTCCTGAATGGTGTGACCTAGAGAGAAAGAGGAAGCTATTTTTTGCAAACCTCCCATATGGCCAGTGTACCCGCCTCAATCCTAAACTGGGTATCAAATGGAAACCCTAGGCCAGGGGCAGATGGGTGGAAGAATAGCATACATTGTATTGGCAGACTTCTTACAAATTTCGAGCCAATGTGGCAGGCAACCTCCCCTTGTCCACCTGACATTGTAGATCAATTATGTAACCTTTCAGTTGGGAGAGAGCTATGGCTCACAAATGATGGTGCCACCAGCAAGATAAGGATCAAGTTAGCCCGTGATGTGACGTGTGTATATAAAGGATCAATACCATTAATTTATGCTGAAAATGCCGTAGTCTTGTAAACCTTGCGTTATTGCTATCAAACACTGTGGTCTATCAAACCGTGTGTGCGTTAGTCTTTCTGTAGTGCACACTTGATAGAATCACTCTAAGGTGATCCCATATTTCTGCACACTAAATTGGAAACCAAGTAACAATCCACACAAGCCCTGAGTTCAGTGGCAACTAAACACCCATTTTGGCAGCAGCCAGGGAGTTGCTCATACTGGATACCTACTATTACACCTCACATACAGGAGTGAAGGGTGCAACTTGGGAATCATTGGGGTTGGTTTAAGAATAGAACTATAATTAAGAATTCAAGTTCAAGGTTCCGAGCCCTGATGACATCAGCTACACTCTTCTAAAGGTTGCCGTAGAATCATGGGGTATGGTTCTCGATTTATTGTATATAGCAATTTGACTTGAGGGTAATATTCCTGGAAATCAATCCATCTTTATATCTGCTTTTCCAACATAAAAGTTTATAATGAAAAGGTTAAAACAAAAAACATACACATGGTCCACAAGTGAAGACAGGTTGATATATACTACTCTCAGTTAAAATTATTAAAACCTTGGCAGTAGCCATAGCCACAGATTCAGTCAACTGTGCATCACTCTTGTCAATACATAATTAGCAGCCAACAAATTGTTAGAAGTAATGTTCAACTAGCAAATACAAGTAACCACAGTCCGAGTCTTGAGTGCATAATTTGTTCATCTTACTACTACTCTAATATAGAGTGCAGTTAAAAGCCTGAATTAATGTGCAGTAAGGCAAAGGTGCAAGGTTCGAAGATACAGGAGGCATTCAAGTAGATACAGCTAGCCTCATCTTTCTAAAAACTGAACTAACGCCTCCTGTGGCAAATATTATGTCTTATTAATACTTACAGGAGCTCACATGGAACCAGCCAGTCGATAATACAGCAAAATATAAGCTAGAGTGGCATTCATTTTGTTCTTCCTTTCTATGCCCTGCTTAAATAGGTGCCCTGGGCAAAAGCAACTCTCACCTCTGAGTACAACAGTAGGAAGTTGAGAGCAGGTCTATAATGCGGGTTTGATGCAACTTCTTGCCATGCTGGATATGTCACCCAATATCTTTGCAAAAGCACAGTTCTTCATTGCACTTTACACTCATAAAATGTTAAGAGTTAGGTTGGATTGAAGGGGCAGTGTTACCCAGGAAATATCTACACAAGGAATTTGAAGCAGGGGTGTGTATTGATGACCTTACTATAAAACCTTGTATATGCCAGACTTTAGTTTCCCCCCCCCCCAATATATTTACATCCCTGCAGATGCGTTGTGTAGCAGCCACTTTTACTCCCTAAGAAGCAGCAGGTAAGCCAACAAGAAATAGTGTAAAAATACTCCCATCAAAAATAGGAAACGATCTTCGCAGATTTGTTTGGATCAGAGGTACCTGCAGAATAGTGCCAGGGAAGGAGCTTAAATCTTATTCCTATCTCATCTGAAGTGTAACTTTAGGTGAAAATACATGTTTCAGTTGCATGAACTTCTGGGTGAAGAGAAGTATTGATTTTCAAAGTCATTTTACAGTCAAATACATTTTACTTGTTTTAAAAAAACTATTGGGAATGGGAATTATTTATTTTTTACTCCCAAATATAAGATGGGGGTGGGGGGAATGGCCGACGCCGAGGCAGACGGCTGCTCGAGTGTGTGGCTCCAGCTCCATCCAGCGCAATAAGAAAATGGAGCGCGTTTCATCTGGAGAAGATGCAAGATAGACATTTTGTAGGGCTACTCGCAAGACTCGACAACGCCAAGTTCTCACAAGACTTGATGCGAAAAGCGCACAAGCCGCAGGATGCAGTAGCCGCATTAGAGAGTGCTCCACAGCTAAGAGGAGCAGAAGCAGCTGCCGGTGCTCCTCCTGCATTTACAGCCAGAGACTTACCCAAGCATACAGAGACTACAAGAAAGCCCCAGAGACTTGAACAATATAACGCAGTTAAGCTAAACGTGAATAGTAAATTAATATACATATGTTGCCACCAGTTCTAAAGCCAAAGTTATAACGATACTGAAGGTCTGATCATTATAGAATATAATTGGTGACGATGAGTGATGCGAACCCTGCAACCCATCATGCAAAGTGCGACGCCACCCCCGCCTTTCCTGCAAACTCCAGGTAAGCCCACGATTCCATGGCCTCAATGGGAACCCCTGTTTACGACATATGTGGACGCACTGGGAGGTGCGGAATATATGGCTGCGAGGCGCAGAGCAATGCTCCTTAATGCATTGGCAGTAGAGGGAGAAAGAGTGTTTGCCAGTCTTACACCAGAAGTGGTGGCCGGGGAGAATCACCATGTGTACAAGGAAGACGTGATGAGGTTTGTAAGAAGACTTGCTAGCAAGGAAAACACTGTACTACATATAATTAGGTTCTACGGTCGCAAACAAGAAGCTTCCAAACCCCAGTGATGACTTTGTCACAAAGTTAGGTGAGTTGGCAGCCCTTTGTAATTTTGGGAGTAATGCAGAAGGTATGATTTGAAACATGCTCACGGTACACACAAATAGCAGGAAGGTGCAGGACAAGTTCATCATGGAGAAAGAACTCCAGTTGGACAAAGTCGTTGAGATCGCGAGAGCGGTCGGAGAAATGGCAGGCAGACGCTAAGAGTTTGCTGGTAGTTCGGTTACAAAGTCCAGACCATTGCGTTTAGAGGGAGGAAAGAGAAGCAACTAGCTGAACCCAGAGAAGGGAGGTGTGGGAGAAAGGAACCCCTCAAATGTCATAGATGCACCAGCACAACACTCTTGGCAAATGACAGGGAATGCCCTGCGAGGGACAAAGAGTGCTCGGTCTGCAAGAGGATAAGACACTTTGCACTCGCATGCAGGTGGCGCAACAAAAAAATTGACCACTGCACATGTGGAAGAAGGTGAGGAAGGAGACAGGTTGTCCGAAGAGGAAGGAATGCCCACTGTCATAATGGTCAGCAACTTCAGAGCCAGGAGAGAAAAGTCCCATTGTGTCATTGGAGTGAACGGGGATGGAAACGAGAGTGATCGCTGATTTAGGCTCCGATCGAACAAGTATAAAGAGATGGTGGGAAGCGATAAAGTACAAGTACTCTGTACCAAACGCAAGCCCAAAGTATTTAGAGGCACCTAGGTTTGTTGGGATACATCAACAGCGTTGTAGAGTTTAAAGGAAGGGAGACCAGGACCAGAGTGTATTTGGCCTGGGAAGGTTCAGCAGTCCTGGGGTGGGACGCTCAAGCCAGACTAAAGATTAAGCTGGATGCCAGCACATGGGATCAAGTATTAGCAGTCAATGAGGGAGAAGTGCTGGTGTCGAAAGAGGACTTCAACAAGCTGTTTTCCGAAAGGCTGGGAAGAATCGAGAATTACGTGGACAAGATAATCGAAGAAATAGAAACCCCGGAATGGCTAAGTCCGGTGGTGCTAATAACAAAACAGAACTCGGAGTATTTAAGAGTATGTACGCAGCCTCAATTTCGAGATCATCAAGGACAGCTATCTCCTCCCCAGCATAAATTAACTGATACTAATGATGGAGGCCAAAGTATTTTCCAAGGAAGACATGAGGGATGCCTATCACCAGATACGTTTGCATAAGGAATCTAGGACCCTAACTGCGTTCAACACACTGTTCGGCACCTATCGGTTCACCAGGATGCCGTTTGGCCTCATCAGCGGCCTCCGTATTCCAGTTGATGATGGATTCGTTGCTGCGAGGTGTGGGAAAGGTTTCATATTTTCAAGACGATATATTAGTTTGTGCAGAAGACGAGCATACGCACAACATTATATAAGAAAAGTCCTCAACAAGATGCAGGTGTGAAGCTGAGGCACGATAAATGCATGCTGAGGGCCTAGGAATTCGTATGCCTAGGATACAAGATATCCTGTCAGCTGATCAGTCCCAAGAAAAACCTTGTGCCGGCCATCGTAAAAGCTCCAGAACCTGCCAACAAGGACGCGTTATCCTTTTTGGCGCTTGCAGAATATTACGCTAAGTTTATTCACAACTTCTCAGAGGTCACTGCACCTTTGAGAGATCTGTTCAAGAAAGGAGCAGAGTTTAAATGATCGCAGAAGGAAGCGTCGAGGCCATAAAGAAAAGGATTGTGAAAGCCCCGTGCTTACAACCATTTGATTCCGAGTGGGACATGATCATCACCACCGACACCAGTGCGTATGGGTTGGGAGCTGTGCTGTCCCAGAAGAGCAGAGATGCAGAACATGTAGTGGCATTTGCAGCCAAGGCATTATCCAAAGCTGAAAGAAACTACTCGACAGTGGAAAAGGAGAGGTTAGCCTGTGCATGGTTAGTAGAGTACCTCAGAGGCTACATCTGGGGCACCAAATTCAAGTTGGTCATGAATCATAAACCCTTGATCCACATGTTAAGCCCCAGAGGGACAAAAACATCCACGCCTCGACTAGCACGCATTGCAGCAAAGCTGAAGGAGTATACGTTTGACATAGCGCGAATAGCAGAGTGGAAGAATGGCCAAGCTGACTGCCTGTCCAGGCTACCATGAAACAGAGTTTTATAGAGGATGAATATGTACTCGCATCCATTCAGGATCTGAAGAGTGCTGAAATCCCAGAAATGAGCGAGGACCATTGGAACGAGGAAGCCTGCAAAACCGCACAATGGTGATGCTCAGGGAATGGGTCAGGAGAGGGTGGCTGGAGGAAAGAGCTATCCCAGAAGGCATGCAGCCTTAATGGAAAGTAGCGAAAGAAATGTTTGAGGCAGAAGGACTGATCAAGGGGGATCAGCTGATTCCGCCAGTGGGCATGAGGAAAGTCATCCTGTGTAGCACCCACTCAGGGCATTTAGTGGGCTTCATGATGCAGCGTCGAATGAGAGGCCTACTGGTGGCCAGACAGGATCAGGTCATCCGCACAATGATCGACCAATGTCACAAGTGCTTGAGCAGCGATAAGAGGTTAAAGACAAGACACCACTCATACCCACAGAGGTTCCTGAAGGAGTGTGGCAAAAGGTATGACTAGACTTTTTCAGCCCCTTGATAGCGATGTCTCCCGAACATCGGTATGGGGTGGTCATGACAACTATTTATCAAGGTGGGTGGAAGCCGAATTTCTACGAAATATCACCACTTCAACCTTCTTAAAAGTACGGACATCGATGTTCCAGAGGGAAGAGCTACCCAAGGACATTGTAACCGACAACTGAGTCCAATTAGTCTCACAAGAAATTGAAACGTTTGTGAAAAAGCACAACATACAACAAATAAAAGCAGCTCTGTGCCACCCCCAGGCCAATGGGCTGGTGGAAAGAGTGAACCGGTTCATTAAAGGAGCAATACAGCTGGCCACAGTATCCGGAATGGATCCCCTGAAAACGGTGCAAAAAGCTGTAGCAGCTCACTGCTTGATCCCAAACGGGGTCACCCAAGTGTCACCCTTCTGTATGCTGATGGGGAGGAAGTAGCGTCCACACTGGCTAACGTAAGGGAAGACGAAGAGGTGAATATGGAAGATGTGGTATGGAGGAAAAGGAACAGTAAGGCCCAAATGAAGAAATGGAGTGAGAGGGGGACCGGATCAAAATTTGTCTACCATTCAAAGATCAACTAACAGGATCCAAGTTCAGTCGGCCAATGAAAGTAGTACACAGAGGGGTCATATACTTTTTTTTTTTGTGCAAAAGTTTGGTGAGGATGCAACTAAAGGTGCCATAGTCATAAGCCGCCCACAATCTGCTCTTCCTATGGGTTGAGCAAAAATATATATATTTTTTAAAATATTTTTTATTGGTTTTACATGAACAATCAACATAACCCCCTCCATCCCCCCTCCCTTTCCCCCCCGGAATGTCCACCGTTCTATTTAGCTTCTGTTTGCAGAGTCAGTGACTTATCTGAACGTATGAAGAATTCTAATTTTATGTGGGCACCACTGTTCCATATAGTCGCTTTGTAGGTACTCCAAGGTGTCCGACCAATCCTCCCTGAATTTCTGATAGTTCCCTTATAGGTTGTATGTCATATGGTCCATTGTTATGGTACCATGATCTTCTTATTCAGACTATTGCAACGGGCGGGGACCGTTGCTTCCATTTTTGGGCGATTTCCAACCACACCCCAACTAAAAGACCCATGAAGTTTCTTTTCTGTGTTTTGGAGAGGGTTTTATCCTTCGGGTTCCAAATCTCACATAACCACACCTCCTCCCCCAGAGTCTCGGCCCCCTGGAACATTGAGCTCATGTGGTCTTTCACATATGTCCAATATTGTTGAAGCTTTGGGCAATCCCACCAAATGTGTCTCCAATTCCCTTCCTCTCCACATGCCCTCCAGCATACATTGGGAGAGTCCCAGAACATTCTGTGGAGCCTCTCTGGGGTATAGTGCCATTGTAGGAGAATTTTCATCCACATTTCTTTCGAGTGGATGGCCCTTGTTAATTTAGATATCATCCCCCACATGTATTCCCACTGTCCCCTTGGGATCGTCCTTCTCAGGGTTTTTTCCCACCTCTTAATATATTGCCAGGTGACCTTTTCTCCTACGGAGTTGATGAAACCATATGTATTTGATACAAACTTTTTGGACCCGTCGTTTGACATGATGTATTGCTCATATGGGGTTAATTCTCTGGTGGCTGCTTGTCTTATTCTCGGTGTGTCTAGCCAATGGTACAGTTGGTCATATTTATACCTATCCGTCCCCTTCAGGTGCAGTAGGGTCGTGCAATCTTCAAAGGTCCTTATTTGTTGTTCCTGATACATATCCCCTACCATATTGCAACCCGCTTCCTCCCACTTTTGGAATGCCTTATTGTCTAGACCTGGTGGAAATTCTGGGTTTCTAAATAGGGGCATGAAAGGGGCTGGGTCTTTAGTTAGTGTACCTTTCTTAGTTGCACCGTCCCATATTTCCAATGATGCCTGCATGATTTCGCTTATGCGCAGATTGGGATGTCTGTGTGTCTTTCCTGCCCATAGCATGTGTCTTGTCGGGGTGTTCGCCACTGCCCTATCTTGAGCAACCACAGTTTTTGGGACTCTTCCGGAATCCATTCCTTCAGGACCCATAATTGGGCTGCCTCATAGTACCTTCTAAAGTGGGGTAGAGCGCAACCCCCTTCTTTTCGTGAGGCTGTTAGTACCGAGCTTGAAATTCTAGGGGTTTACCCTTGCCAGATGTATTCCTTGACTGCTTTCGCTAGGGATTTGAAGAACGCCCTCAGGAGTCTTATTGGTAGGGCCTGAAATAGATATGAGTTTGGGTAGGATGGTCATTTTGATGACCGTTATGCGCCCCCACCATGATATCTATAACTGGTTCCACCTTTCCATGTCCTGTTTGACTTATTGCAACAGGTTTGGGTAGTTTTGGGAGTATAATTGCTGTATTTTATGTGTTACCCAGGTATTTGGTCCCTGTCGTAGCGATTTTTAGTTGGAGGGAGCCTGCTACCGATTGGATTCGGGTTGTGTCTCCCGCCAGTGTCAGTAATTCGGATTTCTGTCTATTTATCTTGAGGCCGGATATAGAGCCATAGCTGTCTATCTCCTGGACTAGTATAGGGAGAGAGTTTTCGGGATCTCCCAGCGTTATTAACATATCATCAGCATATGCCACAGTTTTGTGGGTAATACCTCCCATGTCTATTCCCTTTATGTTTTGGTTGTCTCTTATTCGCGCTAGCAGTGGTTCCAGGAAAATTGCGTATAATAGGGGGGATAGTGGGCAACCTTGTTTCGTCCCTCTCTCGTTTAGTATTTTATTAGACAGGGACCCATTCACTGCTATTCTAATGCTGGGGGATTTGTAATTGGCTTTTATCATATTTATGAATGTTTCTCCTATGCCCATTTTCCTCAGTATGTGGAATAGGAGGGACCATTCTACTCGGTCAAACGCTTTCTCTGCGTCCAGAATTAGTATCGCTGCGGGCGTGCCCGTTATTCCTATCTTTTCCACGATGTGGAGGACCCTCCTAATATTATCGTGTGTTTGTCGTCCGGGGACGAAACCAGACTGGTCCTGATGGATCAGTTTTGGTAGCACTTGAGTAAGTCTGTAGGCCAGGATTTTAGAATACAGCTTGGCATCTAAATTTGTCAATGCTATTGGTCTATAGGAGGTCGAGGACTCGGGATCTTTCCCCTGTTTGTGTATCACCAGCATCTTGGCCTCGTTCATCGTTGGGGTGATGTCGTGTTTTTTTTTTAAGGAATTAAATAATTCGGTCAAGGTCGGGGCCAGTATGTCCCCATATTCCTTGTAGAATAGCGCCGTGTAGCCATCAGGGCCCGGGGCCTTATTTCTGGGGAGGTCTCTGATTGCCTTATTGACCTCTTCAATCGTTATGTCCCCATCTAATGTGAGTTTTTCTGTGGGGGATAGCACTGTAAGGTCGACCCCCTCCAGATGTTTTTTGGAGATTTTCATCGGGATGGTCTGTGGGGTACAACGTTCTGTAGAACCGCTCCATTATCTCCCCCATTTCTGTTGTTTGGGTCTTTCTATTCCCTTTATCGTCTCAGAGGGCCAATATGGTCCTATCTAGTTGCTTCCCCTTAAGTTGTCTAGATAGAAGTTTATCAGCTCTGTTGGCCTTAGTGTGGTACCAATGTTTTAACCTCAGTAGGTGCCTTTCTGCTTTCTTAGTGCGGATCGCTTCTAACTGACCTTGGACGTGCCTCAGGGCTTTTTGTAGCTTTATAGTTGGTTTCAGCAGTATTTCTGCCTGAATGCTCCCAATTTTGGCCTCCAGCTCCCTCTCCCACTGATAGTTGAGCTTTTCTTTTTGGGCCTTCAATGCGATTAGTTCCCCTGGTTACTGCCTTTAGAGCTTCCCATTGTGTTTCAATCGATATGTCAGGGTGGTTATTACTTGTAAGTTATTCAGTGATTTGTTCTCAGATTTTATTCCGAGCAATAATATTTAACTTTAAATACATTCAGCTTCACAGAGACATGCTGTCCTCTCTGGGTGAATGGAAATAACACAGTATGTATACAGTTGTGGGTTTAAGGCCGCACTCTAGAGAAGAGTCTGAGGAGCATGAAGCGGTTATAAGAGTACCGAAGGAGAGACTGACATTGTTGGCATAAACTTTTATTATACCAGAAAATAGAGAGAAAACCTAGCTTTCCCCAACTCTAAGAGGGGTTGCCCTGCCTCAGTTTCAGAATGTCCATGCAAATCAATAGTCCACTGTCCTATGTCATAACCCTGCTTCTGTCCCTTAAACTAAATACTAAACTAAAGAGGTAGTGGATCGTCTTGGTCCAGAAGAATGGCTCCCTTCTTTCTGGACAACGGACCATAGTTACAATTCTACCTGGGGGAATTACTCCCTTCTCCAGGTCTCAATCCCTTTCCCAGGAACAAAACAAAGTTCCAAGTTGTAATGCTAAAAAAGCGTTTTTGCTGAAAATGTTGGAAATAAAATGAAGTGTGTGCTTTTTCTGCACATTCGGCATGGGGGGAAAAAAGGACTATTTCCCATTAGGAGCAGCAAGCAAATTCGGGGGTTCTATAACAAGGAAAGCGGGGGGAAAACAAAAGCGAACAAAAAAACAAAGAAATAAACAAAAATGGACCTGGCGATGCAAAGATTTACACTTCGTGCTTTTCCGCCCTGCACATTTCAGCTATGATCATTTCACACAGATGCGCTAAAAAGCAGTAACGTTCTCAGTTCAAGTTTACAAGGTAAAGTTCAATCTCAAACACCAACATTACTTATTACCCATAGTTGTTTCTTCACTATTGAGTTTCCTGGAATATGCCTCCCGTCTCCAGGTATCTTGCTCTCATACAATCCCAGGGGGATGTCTTCCTTGCCCTGAGCAAAACACACACAAAAGGCAAAGTTCAAAACAGTTATCTTTGTCAGATAAAGGGAATGACTTCCTTTCCCAAATCACAACACAAGAGACAAAATTCCACACAACTGGGGCAATGACTCCCTTCCCCTGGTCTTGGTTACCAGGAGAATGACCCATCTCCTGCTATCTTGACGCTAGAATTCATAACACATTTTGTACTGGGGGAATGCCTCCCTTCTCCTAGTATCTTGACAGTTCAGCACAACCAGGTGGAATGCCTCCCTTCCCCTGGTTTTGGTTACCAGAGGGAATTGCTCTGTTCCCCCTGGTGTGTGTGTGTGTGTCTCTCTCTTTCTCTCACTCTCTCCTGACCCTGGCTTCTCTTTCTGTTCGGTTTGGCTCACGTGGTTGACTCTCCTGCCAAGTCGAACCATGAGGAAGATACCTCATTTCCTGTTTTTGGTCCCAGGCCCCGTTTTCTCTCACTCCCTGCTTCAGCACTGTTGACTCACTTTCCTGCCAAGTACTGATTCAAGGGTGATGGCTTTCTTCTTGTTGTGGGTCCCAGACTCCTCTGTTGGTCAGTGGTTTTCGTGATGCCACTGGGCCTAGGAAGTGTTCCTCTGATACAGAGCCCTCTTGTGGCATGCCTGTGTTCTTACCGGGCCTCCCGATCATCCCCATACCTGTTACTGTGGTTTGGTAGCTCTCTGGTCGTTCCTGTGATCGGGCATCTTCACAGCAGCACCAGCGTTCCTTCTCCCTCTGCTCGTTGGCTGCCTGGGTCTGCGGTTTCCTTCTCAGATTCCAGCTTCTTACAGCTGTGCCACCACAGGGTTCTTCAGGACTGGCTGGGAGATTTCTTGTTGTGTGACCTCCTTAGGACCTCCATGGCTGCGTGCCTCTGCCCGCCACTCTGCCTGGTTATCAGGTGATTTGAAACTCCCGGGTTAATCCCGGGCTTAAGAAGACAGCAAGTACTTCTTTAGTTTCATTTTTATTATGTAAGCTCCACCCTGGTGTACCGTCCACACCTACAGTGGGGGGCTGTCAAGTCAATCTCTACCCTTTATACGGGCCACCTCGTCCCAGTACTTGTCTCATGCAAATCTTTGGGTCCCTTAAGGATCTTCTTCATCCCAGTACCTTTTAACTTCACCGATGTTACAGAAGTGCATGTTGTAAGGAACTCATGGTGGCAACAGTAAAGACAGACACAAGTGATCACAGTTCAAGGGTGTTTATTAAACTGTATAAATGGGTGTGACAAAATGCCTAATCTAAACCTAAATCTAAGATGGAAGCAATCTACGACCATCAAATAATAATAGGGCAATCCTAGTGACGTCTAAAAAGGGCCTATAACTTTTGCTAATCCCTACCCTAATAACAAAATAATGTCTTCACAAAATGATAAATCGGGATGGTATAACTGGGGTCTCCCTTGCTCATGTTTTTTATCACGGGACAAGGTGGCACACTGGAGCACAGCACACTCATGGGCTTCTCTAGCATGAGCTTACATCTTTCCAAATTACCAGGGCCTTCTGTGGGCAAGTCTTTTTTACACCAAGTCTCTTACCTCAGGGGATCTGATGTAGTATTAACAACAAACAAAAAGTTCCTTTCAGTAATCTTCCCGTTGGGTGATTTCCTTTCATCCGTGGATCCCCCTCAACCGGGCTCTGATCCTTTTTGTAACCTTGGCTTCCCTCAGCTGGGTTCACTACAGCCTTCCGTTCAAGATCTCAGCAACTGGTAACATTCAAGAGTCTTATTGTCTTTTCAAACAACCGTTTCTTGTGGACATCCCTCAGCCTGATTCACGCTTGTCAACACAATGTTTAAGTGTAAGGGGTGTTACGGTGTTACGTTTTGTTCTCATTCGAGAGGCATCCCTCTGCCGGGTTCACAATTGCCAGTTTAACACCGTTCACTTATTCGTGATGCCTTGAAGGATTCCCTTCCCTTAGCTTTCCTAGTCCCCAGTCAGGCTTTCCACATTTATCATTCATATAGCGTTTTCCCTCAGCAGGGCGCACACGCCTGTTTCACACTGTCACAACTTTGATAATGAGTTAAGGACTTTTGATTGTACAAGGGATTTCGACCCTCGTATGACCACCTTAACTCTGTATGTTGGACTTTACTACGGCCTCTTGTTACTATATTCACAGGAAAATGGGACCCGCCAATCTCTTTCAAACGGACGCCCACATGGCGCCGGACCACTCTGCAGCTGGTCTTTCCCTTTATTTTAAAAAATTCAGTAGTACACAAGTTCTTAGTTCATAACAAGTTGCAGTTGGCAATCTTCGCTCAAAACATTCCGGTTATTTATCGGTTCTCCCTCCAGCTCACTGGCTGTGCTGACCCCCTTGTCGTTTCTTGTCTCTGGAGTCAAGGACGGTACCATGGTAGCAAGTAGGTCTCTTCGCCTCGGTTATCATTTCGGGAGGGTCCTGTGCACTGTTGGCATCGGTTGCACCACATGTCAGCTGTAGTTCCTGATCTTATGATTTCTATCGCAGAGGCTTTGCGGGCTCAGGTCGAAAAGGGCAAGGGCAATTCCCTCATTGTTGTCCTTTCCGGTCTCTCCGCCTTTCTTCTCCATTTCAACTGCCGCCCTGGAATAGCTGCTTCCTCAGGTGTTTGTCCTTGCTCAAAGTGTGCTCTCGGGCTCCGCCTTTTATACCAGTGGGGAAGGGAAAGGGCCGTCAGGTGTGTGTAGTTGTCAATTGCGTGACTCTGCCTGACCCTTGTGTTGGGACACGTCAGGTAAACAGCTCTGGTGTTAGTCTGTTGTCTTTCACTGTGTAAGAAAGTGTTTGTGTCGGAAAGGGGGGTGGTAGAGCTTCTAAGTATCCTAGGGGGTAGGCTGGGCAAAAGGTGTTAGAAGGAAGGGGGTACCACGTCTCAACCATCAGTGTCCCACTTGCACTCCCCTCCCCGAAGATCCCTCATCCAGGTGATCCTCCCCCACTGGTCCACACCCAGGAAGTGAATCCACTAGCTATGGCTGTTTCCTGGCCACCTGGATGACAGATCTCAGGGGGCTAGCGGGTGAAACACCTTCGAGTTTCTCAGTTAGTGTAACGCTCCCCTGATTCCCACGGAGGCGCAGGTCTGGCTTCGAGTGCTGATGCTTCTTCAATGGTGAAGCGCAGGACTCTGAAGATGGACAGGAAGGGCCCCCTCTACTCTTGCTTCTCCGGCTCGCAGGAATATTCCCCTGTGCGTGAAAAGGGAGTATTACCTACTGACTGAGTTATGCTCAAGCCTCCCACTCTCTTCCAGCCCTCCACGATACCCTTCCACGATTCCCCGTGAAGTCTCACCTTAGGGTCAGGAAGGATGAGCTCTCCATCCTGCTTCTGATGCAGGGGCGCGTTGAAACCCAGTTACTTCACTGGATTGAGGATTGATGGGAGTTCAGGTAAGCTTGACTATTCAGGTAAGGCTCTGTAAAGGTTCTGTTGCAAGTTCGAAAGTCCAAGCTTAATAATAATGTTCATTGTCTTTTTCCCCTTAGGGGCCGGGGTTCGGAATGCCGGAGATATGGCGCCGACCCGAAGTGAAACGTGCAGTTCCAGTAAATGACAGGTAAGTTCTGGATGAGCGCTCGGGTAATGTCTTTGCATTCGCTCATTCAATGTCTTTGTCTTTTTTCCTCATAGGGGCCGGGGTCCGGATGCCTGGAAGCGGCAAGACCCGAAATGAAATGGGAATGACCCAACAGGTAAGACTTAGAAGGAAACTGAGCTTTTCCTATTCCCTTCCTTCTTTCACCTTGTTCTTGTCTTTCTCTCTAGGCTCTGGGAAGTGGCTGTGGATCCGGATGATCGTTTCTGAAGATGGTGGCGTCCAGGAAAGGTGAGTGAAATGCAGCGCTGCAGCGATCGTAGCGAAATGCTTTTAAAATGATGCCTTCCTTTTCAGGATCGTCGGTGTGATGTCTCTGTGGTGCTGATTTAGCAGGTGTAAGGTCTTTTGTCTCCCTTTGCAGGAGACCCAGGATACTGACAGACGTGGCTGAGGTCCAGATGCAGGAGCTGACACGATGAGCGTCCAGCTGCGAGGAGCAGAACAACGCGAAGCGTGAGTTGCTGATCGGATGTGGTTTAAATAGCTTTGGAAGAAGTTCCAAGTGTGTATCCTTCCTCCGATCAGGTATGTATCCTTCCCCGACCACACCCGGGTGGAAAGTAGTCCCACAGGTAAAGTAGTTCCATTCAGGCCTCAAGAGGGCCTGGATGTGGCAGCATGGTCTGCATCAGGTAAGTGCACATAAAAACACTTGAACACATGTCTAGCTTTATGAGCCTGGCGCCTAAGGCGCCAGGACAGAGGTCCAACATGAGCCTGGCGCCTAAGGCGCCAGGACTGCGTCCAAAGGGCCCCAGCTTGGGCCCGCTGGCACTCCCCTGGGGGAAATGATGCCTGCCTCTGGGGTTGCTGGCTCGGACCTGGCTCCTTGGAGGTAGGCATCATGACAGTTAGTCTATCTTGACCATGGGAGTTTGTGACAATATACATGGTTAATGTTTGACTATTCCGGACTACTACGCCGGTCATATTTTGGTATTTTGCACGCAGCACTTTTTTTACATCAGTTGCATTTCGACTCATTTTTGGGTACGTTCCTTTAGAACCTACCGTATGTCCTGTATATGCATTGATTTGACAACTTAATATTAGATGCATTGATATATTATGATGACTATTTGCATTGATCTAGGGACTTATTTGTGCTTCAGTGCCACTTTTTTGAACAGCAGCGTACATTTTTACTACGCTGTTCCTACCCCTAAATGCAGTGGGGGTTTGTGTGAGACAGGCACTTAATCTGTTTTGTATCACTTTTTGATCTGTGAATTTTATATGTATGTATATGTATTTTTATCATGCATTGTATACTATTATCTATGTTTTTTGATATGGGTTTAATAAAATATGCTTTTATTAAAATATGTTTCTTTTTAATACTTTCCGTGACCTGGCATATCCCTTCCTTTGATTGAAGTCAAATATATTTTGGCGACTTGAGTCATTTGTTTCGTGTGACCCATCTCCCTTGCTTTGTTCACTTTGTTCTCTATTTCTCCCGGGTCCATGTTGTAGGGGTTGCCTATCCTTGGTTTCATGGGAGTTTGTGTAGGCAGAAGGGTCTAAGCACTGAAGGAGTGTGTAGCATATGGGAGGAGGGTCTGTATACTGCGTTCTCCCGAGATGTTCTCCCTTGCCCTCAGATGGGAGGTCTCTTCCCATGGTATCATCCCGCTAAGTGCCACTCCAGGGGGACTAACGAGTAACAGCTTCAACACCCTGGCCTCATGGGAAGGAGCGCTACCCCTTGGGGAGAAGGTCTTGGGGGGGGGGGGGGGGGGGGAGTGAAGACCTCTTGGGATTCATGACACGATGCAGACATTGGTGAAGCAGAAGTGGGGCAAGGCATGACATGAAGGAAGGAGGGAGAGAGAGAGAGAGAGACCGGTTTAGACATGGCCCCCAATTCCTGGCTGCAGCACGTATGGAGAGGGGAGGTATAACCTGAAACTTTGGTGCATGTGTCCATCCACCAATACTATCTAGCCTTTGTCAGACTTAATAGAATTGGTTTCTGGTACACTGTGGTGCTTGACCCAAATCTAAAAAGGAGGTTTGTTTACTGTGCCTTTATAATGTGCTGAAAGAAATTAGTACTTTTTGTTTCCGCTGCATGTAGGATGGTTTCTTGTATACAACAGTCATTCTGCCATCAATAGTGTTTCTTTGTATTATTCCCTAATCAAATGTTTATTGCAAAATTAAGAATATGGGAATGTCAGTTTGGCAATTCCTTATCTTGTGAGAAGAACAGCGTTTACTTGTTTACAAGCGATGAAGGGAAGGGAAAATCAACCTTCTAGTGCAACTATATTTTTTGACCTGGTAATTCTTCAAACAAATGGCCCACAAATATTTTGTTTGTGTATATATATACATGTTGTGAAATTATTATGTTCTCTTTACATGTTTAAAGGAGTTGGTAAAATCCTGAAAAAGATCAACAAAGTCCTCGTCTCGAAGAAGAATAAAGATATTGTCCTGACGGCTAATGGAGTCTTTTCACAAAGTGGATTTAAGATGGAAGCTCCCTTCATGGCAAGAAACAAAGAGGTGTTTCATGGCGAAGTCCGAA
Source organism: Ambystoma mexicanum (assembly GCF_040938575.1). Classification (NCBI taxonomy): domain Eukaryota; kingdom Metazoa; phylum Chordata; class Amphibia; order Caudata; family Ambystomatidae; genus Ambystoma; species Ambystoma mexicanum. The sequence goes on along the minus strand of NC_090932.1, from coordinate 601,384,509 downwards.
GTGTTGATTTTGCAGACAAAAATGCATCAGCGTCCATGATAAACCAGTGGGTCAAAAATGAAACTAGGGGTGAGTGGTGTTTATAAATAAAAATATACGTAACATTGTGAGTTATAAGTATTTCAGTTTCATTTGCTTAAACTCTAATTTAGATGCTACTCTATTCAGTCAATTTAGTGTTTCATCTAGCTGTAAAAAAAAAAAAAAAAAACATTTAATGTATATTCCTGAACAAGAAGTAATGGTTCTTGCTTGTCAAAAAATATCTGCTGGATCAGTTTTCACCAAACCAAGCAAAGTGCGAGATGAATTGGATGCCAACTTGGGACGCTAATATGGTCTAGGTCTGTGTTAGGGAGAATTCTCAATATGTGCTAATTTCCCTTACCATTTGAGACCCACAGCAATTTTGCTGGGTTTCTAAGATTTGATTTTTTTACCTGGAAAGAGTGTGAGCCTTTTTTTCCCACTCTTTCATGTATCTTGATGTGTGTTTTTCTTTTTGTGTTCTTTGGTTATGGAGTTTTAACACAACCATAGGAATCATCTTTTTCTGTCTCTGTCTGCGAGACAGCACTGTCTCGCAAGGCATGTAAAGTTAAATTGGCTTTACTAGTCTCTTTAAATTTACTGACCCAGCACACACTATCTTACTATAGAGTGGTGGAGGGGTTGCCTAGCTTCTCCTGAGTCAAAACACTTCTGTAACAGTAAAATGTTACCCTTTCCTACTTTAAATGGCTGCTGGCAGTGGTTTAGATCAAACTACCATGATTTTTCCCTACCGCTAACAACGGTAGCTAAAAATCGGGTCAGCCATGTTTTTCAATATGGCGCCCAAGACCTATCTGTAAAAACAGACTACGGTCATCTTTTTTTGCCATTTCTTTTAGGAAAGGTCCTTCTTGTGTTTGTCTCTGCGCGCCAAAGCAGGTTTGGTCTCTTTGTTCGTTGCCCTTTGGCGGGCTTCAGTGCTGAAGCCCTCCTCTGGTGCCAGGGTGGATAGGATGTGAGGGAGGTGCCCGAAACTCCCTGTGCTTAAGTCTCCTTGGAGACCTGAATGCACTCTAGCATGATTGGCCGGCTGGCTCTCCGGCAAGGAGAGCCACCTTGCGTATGAGTGACAGCCGGGCTGGAATGAATGGGGGAAAACTGTTTAAAAGCAGGTCTCTAGGACTTGGAAAGCAGAGTCGACCACTGTAACGAAAGAACCGAAGAGGAGCGGAAGGAAGAGGACTGCTGCAACTCCTGGACGACGGGTGAAGCCCTGCTGCAGGTCCAAATCGCCTGAAACTCTGATGACCGAGAAGCCCTTCAAGGTTAACAACTTCCCTTGCATTTGGTGGGAACAACCAACTTGCAAGCCACCTGGACACCGTCCTCTTCTGGTTGAATTTTTATCAGAGTGCTGTTGAAAACCGGATAGCCAGACGGAAGGAGACCAGCTAGTGGACTTTAAGGCACTCACACCTTAAACCGATGTCTTGCTACAGCTTTTGGTCTCTACCCTGGGCAGTGCAGGAACCTCCCGATGTCCTCCTTCTTGTCCCCACGACTGAAGCTCAGGAACAGCGAGATCTGCTCGAACTTCCAGGAACAACTGCCTCAGCTACAGCTTTCTTCATTGACAAGGTACTGTGCAAACGCCAGGAACAACTGCCTCTGCTACAGCTTTCTTCATTGACCAGGTACCGTGCAAACGCGGTCCGGAGGTCTTTTCAGCCATCGAGAAAGTCTGTGAAACTTTCCTCAACTACGAAGGCTTATCCTTCCCTAAACATTCGTCAAACTTTACGCCTAGCCAAATCCTTTAAAAATCTCTGGCAAAGACTTAACCGTTCTCTACCAGAACTGTGCTATGCTATACAAAAGGCTCTGAACCATTGACTTTAGCCCAGGCCTATTGAGAAGAATTGCTGGTTGTATTTAACTGAAACCCTTTGCCCTGCTTATGAATGTATTTGGGCTGTCTATTCTTAAAACCTTGTTTTTTCCCTCCTTTATTAAGTATTTGAAGTGCCATTTTGCTCCCACTTCATTTTGGAGCTAAACTTGATCATTTACTTGCTGGTTGGATTTTTGTGGTGTATTAATGTGTGATATTGAGCTGCTTATGCTAGAGTAATGTTTTATAACTGACTGAGTAAGTAAATGTATTTCTGATGCTTGTTAATCTGCTTAGAATCACATGCTGTTTATATAGTCCGACATCCAGTGGTAACTGCAGAGTATTGCATCTTGTCTTTCGGGGACCGAAAGGGGACGTCGGCATAGGCGTGTCTGTAACACTATCCCTATTTTTTTTTATTTTATTTTTTTATTAAACTGTTTATCACAGTTTTTACAAAAGGGTGGGAGCAAAAGAAAGTGTTTCTTCATTTGATCCTAAACAAATGTTTCTTCATTTGATCCTTTATTGTCATTGCTGTGGTTTGCTTTCCAGGTTGTTGTCAGGTTGTTTCTTCTCTGGTCAAGTTTATGTTCTGGAAGAACTGTCCGACCGCAATTACTGTTTTGGTGTTTTCACCCGACATCAGAATGTTCCACCAGTAATCTTCTTCCATACACCATCTGTTTTTGAATAGGTGTCCCATATGGGTCATTCTTTTTGAGACCAGTTCAGGACATGACAGCAAAAGATGCCTCAGGGTTTCCACTGTATCTGTTTTGTTACAGAATCTGCAAAGGTTGTTGGAGGCAGAACCTCTGATGAATAGAATTTCTTTGGTGTGTAGAAGGTTCAGCCTAGCCCTTAAGTATGTTTTTCTAATTTGCTCGCTAGGACCGTTTAACAAGTATCTCATAGGCTTGTTTTGTTTTTGATGGTTAACCGGTAGGTCCAAGGCTGATTTGTATTTCGCAGCGTCGTCTTGTGTTTTGATCCCGTCCATTTCCTTATATTTTTCGGCAGTTTTATTTGGATTACATTCCAATTCTTCCCATGAGCTTCCTATTTCGGCAAGTGTTTCCGTGTTTCTTTGCTCCCAAATAGAAAGGATGGTATTTGAACTTTTGTTTAGCTCTTTGTTTAATACCTTAAATATCTTCTAAGAGGATAGTCTGATTTTCTGGTGCAGCGTCAGAGTATTTAGATTGACTCTTCCCTTTAGTGAAAGGACATTGATTTCTCTATGAAAAATCAATGGTGTTGATTGTGGGAGCGTCAAAAGTTTCCTCCAAAATAGGCCTTCCAGTTTTATCCAGATTCTCTCGGGTATCATAGGCATCGCCTCTGCCCCATAGGAAATAGCAGGCACTGCTTTTGCTGTGTAAAAATTAAGAGCTGGTTTCAAGGAGAATTTTCTGAATTTTTTGTCCATGAGTCGTGCTTGTGTCATCATGATTTTTGTTTTTGCGATCATGGATTCCTGCATAGGGATTTCAAAACGGTTTGAATTGATCGTGACTCCCAGGTATCTGAATCTGAATGATTTTATTTTTTCCAGTCTCTCTCCTGCCAGATACCATTTCGATTTTTATTTTCGTGGTGTTGTTTTTTCCAATGTCATTATTTTTGTTTTTGTTGAATTTAGAATCCGGTCATTGGCTTGGAGGTATCCTGAGAGTCAGTTGAGTTTGCGTTGTAGACCTATGGCAGTTTGGTCCAATAATAGGATGTCGTCAGCGTAGAGTAGTCTGCCAACGTTCTCGTCTCCAATGTTCGGTGGAAATGTTCTGACTGTGGGGTCCCAGTTTTGGTAGTCACCAGTAAATGCATTGTACAATGCGGGGGCCAGTGGGCACCCTTGCTTTACGCCTCTATGGGTGTTAATCTCCTCTGAGAGTTGGCCTATTCCATTGTGTCTGACCCTCATGGAGGTTCCGGAGTACAGCTCGATAATTGGGTTCAGGATTGATGCAGGACAGTTCCAGGTCCTCTGTTTCCTCCAGAGTCGGTCTCTGTTGACTGTATCAAAAGCATGAGAGAGCTCTATGAATGCCAGATGGATCTTTGGACGTCCCTATAGAACCTTAGCTTTGAGTATACTTAATAGCATTATGTTGGCCATTGTTCCAATGTTTTTTACAAAGCCTGTTTGGAAATCGTCGTGAGCTTCAGAGGTGACTGCCCAAATCTTGAATTTATCCAAAAGGGAGGCACCGAACAGTTTCCCAATGGTGTCCAGTAAGGCGATTGGTCTATAGTTTGATGGATTCCCTTTGTCGCCTTTCTTGAAAATTGGGACCACGTTTGCTGTTTTCCAAGATTTCGGAATAGAGCGGGTGTCGGCGCATTGTCGGAATATTCGGGCTGTAAGGGCTCCCCATGATTATGTTGTTTTTGAGGTCAGCATTGAAGATTCCATCCGGTCCGGCTGCCGGGCGTTGTTCAGTTTCCGGATTTTCCCACAGATTTCCATTTCATCACATTCTATGTCCCATCGATCTTTTTGGGCCCGTGGAATTTCGTGAGTATTGTCCTTAGGTGGGGCAAACATATTTGAGAAGAAAGAGATCCAGTGCGTCTCTCCAATTGAATTAGCTAAGGCGTCCTTGGAATTGTTTCCTTTCGGGTCGATCAGGGCCCAGAAAGCTTTGGATTGCTTCCCACTTAGAGTCCTTAGCATGTTCTCCGAGTCCTCTTGGTATAGTATGGCGCGATGGGATTTCAGCCAATTTTTGAAAAATAATTTTGCAAACGATGCTGTCTCAGCTGTTAGTTTTGAGGTGCGAGATTTTGCTTTACGTAAAGTTCTTCTCATTTCTCTTCTTTTTTCCACCAGTTGCTTGTTGCTCATGTGTTTCGGATTCTTTGCAAATGCTTGTAGTTTCCTTTGTTGTTGGTAGGGGATCAGTAGGGGGTAATCGGATGTTAGTGACCCCGCTGGTTCGCCAATTGTTCTTTAGTAGTTCTTTGTAATTGCTCTTATTGCCTCGCTGGTGGGTCTTAGTCTTGTCCCTGCACCATTGATGACGATTGACTGAGTTATTTTCTTGCTTTTTTCCTCCGATTTTGGTTCTGGGGCTGACCATGTGGCCATCAGAAGGTTGTGGTCACTTTTTTCGGTTCTTATCACTTCGAATTTTGAGAGCAAATTTCTGGATACGTATATATGGTCCAGAAAGGCTTTGAGGGTTCCTTGTTCCCAGGTGGGGATGGGGTTAGGTGTGGGAGAAGTCAAGTAATGAAGGTTATGAAAATCAAGTTCGTGCATGAGTGTTTCCCAACTCTTGCCTCTCTGATCCGATTCCCGGATTGTCGAAGGATCTTGAGTTGCCGATCCAGGGTTTGGGTTGCCCTTTTTTGTGTTCTGGCCAATGTTAGGTAGGGTCAGGTTTAAGTCCCCACATATTATGATGTAATCGATGGCCATCGTGTTTAGACTAGACTCTATCGTTTGACCAATATTTGCCAGAAGAACTGCTTCTTTCAAAGCTTTTGGGTTCCAATATATGTTTATCACTAAGTATGATATTGGCTTGTCCAAGTTTTCGCCTGCTGCGGTCTTCTGGCCGGAAACCAAGAAAGCCAAAATGAAAGCACTACTTACCAGTGTTTGTTTAAGTTGCAGGCTGCTACAGATTCTGATAGCTGTCAGGAGCCCTGAGCTAGGCCTGCCTGTTATTCCTTGTATTGCTGGTGAGAAATCAATTTCAAAACCATCACTTGTTGGCTTTTTGTAGAGCCACGTCTCCTGTAAGCAGAGAAGGTCGAATGTTCCCAATTTCACATCTGTTTTGGATGTCGGATGGATGAAGCCTCTTGTGTTCCACAAACCCATTATTAATCTGCTAGAGGTCTGGAGTGGACTTCTGGGATCTTCGTCTTCTCCAGTCACGGTTGTTCGTGGCTATCCTCTAGTTTCTGTTGAGGGTCTTTCCGGGATCCAGGCCCATCTAGTTTTTTCGTTGTCTTTACGGGAGTGTCGCGAGTAATTATGTAGTTCACTTGTCCTCCTTCTAGGGGGGGTCTTGATCAATTGTTAACTTCCGATTCGGCAAGGGGCCCTTCGGGAAACGTTCTGGCTCCATGTTACTCAGTTTTTCCTTATGTCGAATCGCGGTGTTACTTGTGGGGCTTTTGTGCCGTTGAGTTTTAGATGGTTTGTATGGTGAGTCCCGTCGGTCTTTGTGGCTGGAGGTTCTTCTCTCATCCCTAGTAGGTTCCTTTCCATAATGGTTACCAATTGGCCTCCTTTCCTCAAAGTCCTTAGTTCTGGTTTCAGAATGAGTTTTACGAGGTCTATAGTGAGGAACTCGGTGACACAAAGGACCGTCTGGAGTGTCCTCGAGTGCTCTCCTTTCGTTCAGATCTTGAGCTCCGACTTGCGTAGTATGAAGCTCGAGATCTTGAAGAGGTGTCTAACTTGTCGGAAGGAACATGTTCTTTGATTGATATGTAATCTCTCACTTTTGGTCCAGCTGGTGCTTGGCGAGAGTTCTCCTTGTCACTGCTTATTTCTTCCAGGTAGTAGCCTAGGTCTGTAAGGGCTCTGGACTCGCCCTTGAGCTTACGTCTCGTGCTTGATGAAGATATATGGATATATACACTGTCTATGCAGTGGGGACCCGAACATTCAATGACGTCAAGGTGATCTGATGTTACTGATCTTAGAGACGGAACTTGATGGAGTAGGTCCATTATTACAGATCTGTTTAGAACCTGATTGGACTTTGATTTGTAACTGGGTTGTAAGAAGAAAGAATGGGTATCAGGAGTCTCGTTAGACGAGTACGTTTCCAATCTCTATCCAAGTGCTTCGGTGGTGTCGAAAAGTTCTGTTCTCTTTTTTGGTGGTAGTCTCTGGGTTCTCTTTTTTGTTGCATGTGCACTCTGGGTTTCCACCTGTTAGGAGTGTGAATTTTTTTCTGATTGTTGGATTCATCCCGTTTTTTGTTGCTAGAAGGATGTCTTTGTTTTGACCAAGCCGAGGGCTTTCGTTTCGCGTCTTCAGCCGTGTGAAGCGGTGTAGTTTTTGGCTCTAAGAGTCTGATTTTTTTTTTTTTGGAGGTGTACCATTGTCAAGGTTCTGATCAAAGGAAACAGTTTTTCTTTTTGATTCACGGTTGTTATCAGATTTTGGGTCTTTGGCCAGCCATTGAGAAGAGTTCCAGGGCGTTTCCTATTAAATCGCTTTCAGTGGGGGAGGGAGATCTATTGCTATTCAGTCTAGCGTGGTTATTTTGAGTAGCGTTTGGAGTTGATAGTTTCGTTGGAATTTTGATGTACTTTCGCTGGATTGAAAGTGAAGATTTTTTCGTGGCCTTAGGATGTTCCGTTGCCAATTTGGGTTGGGCAGTTGTCCCGGTCTTTGGTTTCGTTGCTGGTGCTGAGGGTGTGGGTGGACCATCAGCAGAGACTCTGAGCTCTTGTTCTTTCTCGTTGATTATGCAGCCGTTTAGTGCCTTTGTCTTGCTCATTGGTAGGATTGAACATTTGAGAGTGGTTTGATTTCCGTGGGTTTTCTTTGTCAAATCTGATGTGAGACTTAGAAGAGAGAGTCTTGCGTTCTGATTATCCGGCGCCGTAGTCATTAGGGGGTTCTTGCCTGATACAGCTGAACAAGGGTTGCTATTCTTGTCGGCGATTCCTGCTTTGAAATGGAATGTTTTCACTGGTGGGAAGTCGACCTGTGACTGAACAGATTTTGTTTCCAGGTGTTGTTGGTCCCTTGTTTGTGTGCTGACTTCTTTAGTGGTCTTCCTGTTTTCTATTTTTGAAGTGATGAATCCTTCTAGGAAAATTAGTTTTGCCTGTGCAGAGGATGCCAGCGTTACTTGATCCTTTACAGAGTCATTGAGGGATTCGTACAGTTTAGTGAACGGAGCTAGGGCTATAGTGATAGCTGACATTATCATTAGTAGTGGCAGTTTTTTGTTTGGCGTTTCTTTGCTAGAGTTTCCCATGATTTCACTTTGACTCCTGTTCTTTGGCGGTGTGCTTGGCGTGAGCTGATTCAGAGTTTGAGCTTCCTGCGGTCGGTTGATCATTGACGTTTTAGTCCTTATCAAATGATCCTGATGTGGGATAGCCTGCGTTAGTTTTGCGGGCAAGGGTTGCGTTATGAGTCTCTCAGATTTTGAATTTGTTGAGTCCAGGTTCTTGGTTGTTGGACAGGGGTTTTGTGATTTAGTCGATATGGTTGTTGGTTCTGGCGTCCCACCATGTAACAGATTTTCTTTAGGCATGTTTGGCTTATTGTGGCTGTGTGATGGAGCAGAGTGCTGTGAAGAATTTCCTGTTGTGTTAAATTCCGTATTCCTTGCTGGCGGTTTCCCAAAGTGCCATCTTTTGTTGGTGGGTAGTTGAGGGCTTGAAGCATTAGGGTTGGGAGACTTTGTGTTGAAGTTTAGTCTCATCGGAATGACGGGGGAGTCGGTGTGATCATTTTCTTCTAAAGTCCCCTCCAGGAGTTCTGCATCAGAAATCTCACATTTCCCTATGAAGACTTTTTTCCCTTGTTTGCTGAAGAATTTATCAAGGGTGCCCACTGATAGGATCTGGGCCTCTTTGTTCCGATTTGTTGGGGCAGGCTGCAAGTTATTTTTTGGTGGTCTGCACGTAAGAGGTTTAGTTTTATTTGTTTTGCCTGGTTTTGTTCTGTTTCCCTTCATAGGCGAGTATTTGGCCTTCGTTGGGGTTGAGTCTTTAGGTGACGTTTTATTAGTGTTGGGTGAAGGCTCCTTTTCAGAGGCCCCCGGTAGTGTTGCCTTTGAGGTAGTTAAAGGGGGCGTAGTATCGTGGTTTATGGAGCTATCACTTTCTGAATCCTCAATTGTTGAGTATGAGCAATCACCTGACCAGGTTTCCCATAATGGATGGGGGCCTAGCTAAGTCCTCCCTGGCCAACACCGGATGAATCTCAATGTCAATTTTTATTTTGTTTCCCCCATGGCTGGGGGCGTCAATGTTGCTCACTTTTATGGAGTCATTGGCCTCGTTGAAGTTAGGTATGGTGGAGCATATGAGATTCCCAAACAAGTCTCTAGAGGTCGCTAGATCTGGCGTGGCGCCCTCTCCTACCGATCCAGGGACAAGTGCTCCGGGGCCCGCTCCTGCCAAGCAGAGCAGCGCCGGTGAGCACCCGCCCACTCCCACTCCGCTTGCAACTCCCTGGCCAGGAGGGCCGCGAGGGGGCAGAAAGCTCTCGCGAGGAGGCTCCTCTCCCCTGGCTGCCCCCCGAGAGGAACCCCGCCCGCGTCCGCCACAGACTGCAGAGAGCGCAAGGAGCGTCTCGTGGAAGAGTCCAGAGCACCCGCCCCAACAACATCCGAGGGAGGTCGAGCCAGAGCTCCCAGACCCAGCGGTAAGTGGGGGTTTGACTTGGGGGACGGGCGATCCATGTTGCTTTCGCAGGTCGCTGCCGCTGGTGGTCGAGCCGACGCTCCCAGACCAGCCGGGGGGGTTGGTGGGGGCTGGAGGTGTAAAGATGGCGCCATCCTGGGCTCTGTCTTGTTTCTCCATTCTAGAGGATCGAGCCGACGCTCCCAGACCCGCCGTAGAGTGGAGGGGAGCCGGGGGGGGTTTTATGACGCCGTCTTGGGCTCCCTTCTGTTCCACGTTTCCTGGGGGTCGAGCAGACACTCCCAGACCAGCCAGAGATTGTGGGGGGGGCCAGGCGAGGCTTAACTATCTCAACCGTAACCACCTCCTGCGGCGCCACCACTAGTTGTCGGACAGACCTTCCCGGCCCTCCCATAAGGAGCGGCGCGGCTAACTGGGTCGCGAGGAGGTTGGTTTCCTCCAGCTTGGGACCCTCTGTTGGTCGAGCCGATGGTTCCAAATTGCCTTGACTTTGGGGGTTTAGAAGAAGTTTGTGCGTTTGTTGAGAGGGGATGAGTGCTCTTGCGGCCTGTAGTTTCTTGCTTCTTGAAGGGTTTTTGTGGGGGCTGCGGTGCTCCAGCCCACTGTCTTCACTACGGGTTCTCTGGCTTCTTAGCCAGTGTACTTCTTCTTTGGGTGCACGGGCAGCAGGGTTCATGTTGCCAGTGCTGTGAGGGTAGCCCCGGCGGTCCTGGCTCGGACGGCCTTGACTCTGCGGCCCGCTCCGCAGATAGATGGGTGTTTTATGGACACACCTTCACTAGGAACAGCAACTGTAGAGAGACTGCCACGGACTGCCTAGACTCTGCGGCCCGCTCCGCGGATAGATGGGTGTTTTATGGACACACCTTCACTAGGAACAGCAACTGTAGAGAGACTATCCCGATCATGACGTATAAAGAGACATTGTTTATCTTATACCGACTTGTCGGTTATTCCCTGTTAAGTCACTTCGGTCACAAGAACATCTTCGACGAAGACTGCGGGGGGTTCGTCTACGGCGGTGGATTTTGGTGCCTAAGATCCAGCGGCCGGAAATTTCCACGTGGTCGGGCCCTCTGGCTGACCTTTACATTGGGGGGAGAGGGGTCAGGGTGGCCATATTTTTAGTATGTCTTTCCTCCTTTCCCCTCTTTACCCTTTTGGTCTTGTCATTTTCCCCTTTGGCTATGGAAAGGAATCCTTTTAGGTTCTGCCCTAAGTATAGGGCCAGATATCCTTGGAAGGACGAACACAGGACGTACGTCTGTCTCCCCTTAGATCACGACGAAAAGCCGTGTGTGGCCTGCAAACTCCTTCGGCTTAAGACCCTTAAGGAGCGCTGTGTAAAGCGGTGGGCTGCGTACGGTATGTCACGGTTGGATCCCCCACCGCCATACCTGCTGAGAGTGAAGGGGGCACCTCAGATGACCAAACATCCGTTGCGGATGTAATAGACCTCGACGCAGACACTTCTAGGTCTGCCACACCCGTCCCCCACCCTTTAAGGCCTGACTGTGGTCTCGCTTCAGGGACAACACCCGATGACAGGGGCGTACAAACGTATCTCAGTAAGCATACAACCCCTACACCGGTTTCGACATCGAAAAGGTGAAAGCGGCAACAGGGCCGTTGAAAATTTTGACGGGTTCCTCGGATCGGGCAGATCCAAAGCCTTCCCCCGCATCCACAGCAGCGTCTTGCAACTGGGCAATCAAAAACAAGTAAGGGCGCTACTCCAAAAACTTCACACGTCTAAGCGTGGAAATCTGACGCTGCGACGGCCCCGAAGGCCGCGGTAGGCCCGAAAGTTACGACTAGGCCTCTAGTTGAAAAACCGACCGCTAGGCCCTCAGAAGTTAATGCACCTGCTGATAGACCATCGGAGGAATTATCTCACGCCGATTCGGCAGTTATCGAAGACAGCATTGCGAGGATTACGGCAACGGTGGGACTTATCCCGGTTCCGCGTAAAATCATGGGGCAAGCCGCAGACAAATCTTCGAATGCGGTTTGGGGCCCCGATTCTCACAATACTTATGAAGAATGCCGTAGGGCAGAGGATGACGTTTTTCCACCCGTAGGCACGCCTGGGTCCTCTAAATGGACTAGAGAGAAATTTGAAGGGTGTATGGACTGGCTGGAGAGGATTATCAATTTTTTGGATCATCCATCCCCGAAAAAGTCTCGTGGAGAGCCTAACCCTCAATCTTCTCATTTTCAAGAAGATCAACCTTCTGTCCCCATCCAGCAGGAAGACATTGTCCACATGGACACCTATAGGGACATTTACAATGAAGAGGAAGAAACGTCTTTTCTATAGAATTATGAAGAGGAACAGCAGGGTGCCAGAGACAATTTGGAAGTAATCCTGCAGTAGGGTACGGCCCCATGGACACTGCCACTTCAAGATCAGGACACTGATGTTTTGTGTCTGGATTCCCCTCCGTCCAGCCCGGGTCGCCAGGCCTCACCTGTAGATGACCAGATGGCCTTCAACTCTATATGCTGAAAAAATCAGCTGAACACTTTAAAATCTCTACTCAAGAGGCTGTGCCTAAACAGGATTTTGTAGAGGATATCCTTAAGGAAAAGCCTCCATCTAGCCAAGCTATTCCCTTACTTAATTCCATCAAGAGAAGGTTGGCTCCCTCCTTGGTGTCACTAGCTCATACCCGAGCAGTAAACCCAAGAGTGAAAAAAATTGTTTTGGCCGTCTCCTTCCGACCCTCTATACATTAGGGGGCACGCCATCCCAGACTCTCTGGTAGTGACTACCACCTGAAAGAGGGCAGGGGTACCCCTTGCCACTGGTGAGGCACCTCCGGACAAGGAGGACAAGGAATCCAAAAGGCTGTATGCTCTAGGCAAATGAGTCACCTTGGCTGCCCCATACACTACGGGGATAGCTAATACCACGCTATTGGCAAGTTATGCTGACGCTCAGTGGGACCTACTCCAAGAAAGCCTCCAAGAGGTTCCAGAACCAGTCAAGTCCAAGATTCTCTCTATTGTGGTTGAGGGAAGACAAGTGAACCAGAATGTGATTTAAAATGCCCTGGACACGGCTGACGCAGCAGGCAGGTCTCTGGCCCGAGGGACCCTCCTCAAAAGACACGCTTCACTGCGTACCTCAGGGTTCAAACCCGAAACGCAGGCCTCTCTCATCAATAAGCCTATTGATGAAGCTAACCGCTTCGGGAAAGTGGTTGATGAGGCCTTGGAAACAGCCAAGAAAGAGCATGAGACTCTTAAATCCCTACAACAGATCACACAAAGACCTTCCCCCCCAGAGAAGTAATAACTCTCGTCTGTCCTTTCGAGGGCAGTCCCGTGCAGGTCAAAACAACTATGGCATGGGGAATTTCAACACAGGACAAACTTCAGGAAGCCCCTCATACTAACATTCAAGGGGTCAGCGACGCGGCAAAAACAGAGTTGGAGGCCCCAATCCTAGAGGAGCCACAGCCTCTGGTCAGAAATGACCACCAGATCCAGGTCCCCTCCCATGTCACCCCGGTCGGGGGGCACTTAACATCTTTCCTCACGGCATGGGAGGGGATAACTTCAGACCAGTGGGTCATAAAGACAGTTGCCCACGGGTACTGCGTGGAATTCGCCCGACCTCCACAATTCAGACCACCGCGCTCACGGCGCCTTTCACCGGACCATCTGGAGATCCAGGAATCAAGAGGTGGAAGCGCTTCTGGGAAAGGATGCCATAGAAGCCGTCCCTATTCTTCAGGTAAATTACTGTATTTATTCAGTGTACTTCCTTGTACCCAAAAAGGACCTCACTGTGCGCCCTGTTCTAGACATGCGCCCAGCGAACAAGTTCATTAAACCCCAGAAGTTTCGCAAGGTGACCCTACAGGAAGTAATCCCACTGCTGAAACAGGGGGACTACATGGCAACATTGGACATGAAAGATGCATACTTTCATATTTCAATGTTGCCAGCGCACAAATATCTAAGGTTCATGATAGAGGACAGACATTACCAATTCAAGCTACTCCTCTTCGGCATCGCCTCAGCGCCAAGGGTGTTTACCAAGGCCCTGGCAGTGGCTGCAGCACACCTGTGCAGACTATTCGTCCCAGTTTACCCTTACTTCGACGACTGGCTCATCACAGGGGACTCATACAACACATGCTTTTCGAACACCCAAAAAACAGTAGATCTTCTCTTCAGGCTGGGTTTCTCAATCAATGAGAAGAAATCCAGTCTAGTCCCCAGTCAAACAAAATAATTTCGTCTTGCCCTCCCACGAGAGGGTTCAGAACATGCTTTTTCAGATTCCTCAATATGTAGCCAGTCGGGAGGTGACGGTATGCAAGGCCATGCGCTTGCTAGGAATTAAGGCGTTGTGCATATACTTGGTTCCACAAGCGCGGCTGCGCATGCGTCCCATGCAAGAGTGGCTCAACAGCCAGTGGTGTCAGGCCAGCGGACAATGGGAAGATCTGGTCGTTGTCTCGCCAGCCTTCGTTCTCTCTCTGCAGTGGTGGTCAAGAGAAAACCTCTTGAAGGGGAAAACCTTCACCACACCTGCAGTGGAAGCCACTCTCATGACAGACACATCTCTCACGGGGTGGGAGGGGCTCACCTGCTTCAGCACACAGCACATGGAGTGTGGTCCCCTCAAGTAGCATCCAACCATATAAATTTACTGGAGCTATTAGCGGTGGTCAAAGCACTAAAGGCCTTTTGGATGTAGCTACAAGGGATGACAGTGCTGATTCTAACGGACAGCACTACAGCCATGTATTACCTGAACAAACAGGGGGCACTCGCTCTCCAGGGATATACAAGCTGTCCCAAAACCTCTGTATATGGGCTCTCAGACACAAGATGTTTCTGTTGTCCCAACATGTTCCAGGGGAAATCATTCTTCTGCAGACGTGCCCAGCAGAGATTATCCTCTGCCCGAAGAATACGAATGGCATCTGCACAAAGACATTGTGACCAACGTCTTTGCAGAATGGGGCTTCCCAGAGATCGACCTGTTTGCAACTCAGTAGAACGCCCAATGCCAAGACTGTCACGGAATTCCCCCTTTCTCACCTGGGTTCGATCCTTGCAGGATTTCTTGGGCGGTGTCTTCTTACGCACGGACCTGGTCTTGTATAAGCCCACGCAAGCCTCTTCTGGTTCCAGCGTGCGTTCAAAGCTCCAGGATTCAGACACTCTGGGATCCAGGAGCAAAGAAGGTAAGCACACAGCAAATGAGTCTGGGAAACAAGGAGGAAGGAAGAGGGTAATGGGAATGGAATTAGGAGATCCAGGAACAAGGACAACAGAGTAGCGAACTACGGAGCACACGTCTAGTCGCTGCTTGCAGTAGCATTGAGACACGTGGGCGCGGCCTATTTGTAAAGACGCTGCGTCTGACGTAAGGACAAGGAAGATGTTGCACGTTAGACAGCCATGTTGGGAGTATCAAGGAGTACAAGCCCAGTTGTGACGAGGACCATGAGGTCCAAAAGGGGCGTGTTCTGTGGGTCATGACAAAGACTACTCCTCCAGGTATCCCCAGAACCGCTCCAAGGGGAACGTCTCTGGATAACATGATCAGGGAAATTGGTCTGTTTTTCCCCCACCTCCCCTTCTCAACAAGATGGTGCACAAGATGCACCAGGAACCAGTTACCATGATACTGGTGGCCCCCATGTGGGCCCGCCAACCCTGGTTCGCTCACCTGATGGAAATGTCCCTCTCCCCGCCAGTGAAACTACCCTGCCTGTACAACATGTTGTCTCAGGACAAGGGGGAGACCCTACACCCATGCGCACAAACTCTGAATTTAGCAGCTTGTCTCCTGAGGTCATAGAGTTTGGACACCTACAGCTCCCTCAGAGGTGCATGGACATACTCGGGGAAGCTAGGAAACCAAACACACGTTATTGCGATGCCAGCAAATGGAAATGTTTTGTCATCTGGTGTAATTCCAACGGTGTCAATCCCATAGATTGCTCACCCATACACATTGTGCTGTACCTAACCCATCTGTTAGACACTGGGTTGGTCTTCATTTTCCTAAAGGTTCATCTGGCTGCTCTCTCAGCCTACACCACATCACAACAAAAAGTGTTGTGGTGGAAGATACCAGTGATTAAGGCCTTTATGGAAGGGGTTAAGAGGATTTATCCTCCCATTTCTCACCCAGCTCCTGGTTGGGACCTAAATGTGGTTTTGACCAGGCTCATGGGAGCTCCCTTTGAGCCTATGCATAAAGCAAGTATAAAAGACCTGACTTACAAAAAACGGCCTTCTTAGTGGCTATCACTTCTATCAGAAGACTTTGCGAACTACAGGCACTTTCTGTTCTAGACCCCTTCGTTACAGTCCACAGGGATAAGGTAGTTCTGCGCACGCACCCCAGATTTGCGCTCAAATTCATATTGATGTTCGATGTGAACCAGTCGATTGAACTACCTACCTTTTTCCAGAATTCCACTAGCATGGCCGAAAGAAGCCTACACACACTAGATGTGCGCAGGGCAGTCCTGTTCTACCTGGAAAGAACTAAACCACTGAGGAAAGCGAACCGGTTTTTCGTTTCAGTGGCAGCTGGTAGAGAAGGGAATCTGTCTCTAAATCAGCTATCTCAAGGTGGGTTGTCAAATGCATCACACTGTTACACTCTTGCTAAGAGAGAACTGCCCTTCGAGCCTAGAGCACATTATGCTCGAGGCACTGGGGCATTCATTGTAAATGTTCCCCTCGAGTCCATTTGCAAAGCGGCAACCTGGAGTTCTGTACACACCTTTACAAAACACTATTGCCTAGACATTCTAGGTCTGATTCTCAGGTGGGACAAGCAGTACTAAGAGATCTTTCTCTACTGTTCCTTCTCACAACCCACCTCCAACTCCGGGTACTGCTAGCTAATCTATGCACAGCATGTGATTCTAAGCAGATTAACGAGCATCAGAAGACATGCATTACTTACCGTAATAGCATTTCTGATGATTGTATCTGCTTAGATTCACATGCGCCCTCCCTACCTTCCCGCTCGGGGTGGAAGGAACATGGATGTCTTACTACTTTCTCTCTTTATGTTCTCACTATAGCCTTGGCCTCCCTCATGGCAGAAAAAATACAATCGGAGGGACCTCGGCACGTGAGGGATTTTGGGTACACTATACGTCACGATAGGGATAGTGTTACAGACACGCCTATGCCGACCTCCCCTTTCGGTCCCCAGAAGACAAGTTGCAATACTCTGCGGTTACCACTGGATGTCAGACTATATGCACAGCATGTGAATCTAAGCGGATACAATCATCAGAAATGCTATTACGGTAAATAATGCATGTCATTCTTTTACCAAGAAACCTTGAATAACTGTATTGGTTGGTCCTTTGTGTAACTTGTTCTACTGCTCACTTAAACTCTTGAGATAAGTCTGTCTGCTCAGCTATTGCTACCACTTTACTGTGTAGTACTGGCTTGTACCAAAGGTGAAATTGTGCTATTCTTGTAGTCCTAATTGCCTGTAATGTTCCCCAAGGGTACTGCTGGTGATTCTGCCTAACAGTCTGTCCAGTGTTTTTTTCAATAGGTAAGAATATAGTCTCCCATTTGACACAGCGCTCTATATCTTTGCACACCTAATAAAAGTTTACTGCAAATTATTAGGGCGGCAGTCGCCACCCTATAGTTAAGGTGAGTCGTACTGCCATAGGATCCCCAAAAAATTCTATTGCTAATAACTTTTGATTAGTTTGATGGATTTAGCCAAAAATGTGAAGCCAATTTGACACCCCCCCCCGACCCAACCACCAGACTGCAAATATGGTAAAGATTTATTCAAAAATAAAAACAAGTTATTAAGAAAACAATTTTAAAAAGTTATGCCCTACTTCATGTTCATTTTGCCATAGATAAAAAAAGGCCGATTTTTGCCGGAACACACAGCCCAAACCATGGACGGATTTGCACCAGGTCGGCACATGGACATGAAGCGTTTATTGGAGGCCTTTTTGTGGTTTGTGGTTATTCTGTCCAGTCATTTTTTAAATATTTGATGGAGAAACAGAAAGCAATTTCTCAGGTAAATTGCCAAAACTGTGTGTTTTTAGAAATGAAACCGCCGCCATCTTGTTTTTCTCTCGATGCGAGAGATAGCCGCGGCTATAGCTGGGGGGGCTAGAGGGCACCATGTGAAATTTGGCAGTTAGAGTGGGTCTAGGGGACTGAGTTTGCAACACAAAGCTTTTCTGTAACCTCGGCTATATCCACCTCAAAGCAAACTGCGTCACAGTAACAGCGTGTGTTGTAGGGGAGGTGAGGGGGCCATCTGGGGAGGAAGGGGAGCTGGCACAGATGAGGGGGCACTTGGTGAGGGCCTGACTGGGGCAAGAAAGCATTTTTTCTGATATTCACAGCTATAAAACTACAGATAGCCGTGGCTATCTCTAGTCCATACATAAAATGACTACAGATAGTTGAGAGTATCTCAAGTTCTGTAACTGTGGCTATAGTGACGTCATGGCCAGTGACGCAATAGGCATCCAGGACTCCCATCCATGCAGTAACCGAAACTAACCCTGCTTAGCTTTAAAGCAAGGTAGCGGCAGCACCCTCAGGCCACATTTCCTAATAAATTAGCACAAGTTACAAGACCACTTAGAGCAGCATGGCCATGGCCCGAGGGGGCAGACCCCTTCCTCGCTTTGAAGCTGAGCTGGGTCAGTCCTGGGTACTTCATGGATGGGAGACATTCCGCAGACATTCCACAGTCTCGGACGCCATGTGCTTTCTTAGTTTTAAATATCTCATAACACCCTAAGAAAACAAACCGCATCTGCGTTATTTATTTTTTAAGCGTGCTGCTGTCAGTCCTTGGAAGAGTATTGCACTTGGGTACCCTTTGTTTGCCTTTTGCTAAATTGCATTTTGATTTTTGTAGTTGCACAGTCCAGATGGGGAGGAAGGGGGAAATAATGCCACAATTGTCCACTTTTTGCCTAACATGGTTCTATAAGCATTTATATATTTGAGTGATACTATGGTATGTGTACTTTTCAAGTTATCTTTATAAACCAGAGTATTGCTGAAAGCCAGACATGGGGGTGGGGAGGGGAAATTATGAGAGGGCAAGTAAGTTATGAGTATTTGCCCAACATGTGTCAAGAGAGTTTGCAATCCTGGATACTGGTGTAGTTATTTGCCCCTGATTGTGGCTTCTTTTCAGGAATCATGTGGGTGGACAGAGTACCTTTTTTTCAGATGGCGGACTTAAACCCTTGGTTATTTAAAAATTGCCAAGCTTGCTCAAGTATTTGGCTACCATGATTCAGGTTGTTATGTTCCCAGTGCAGACACTTACCCACAAGCACTTGTTTTGGATTGGGATTTTTTCCCCAGGGAATATTTCACAACAGATTCCTGGGTTTAAAAGGTGTGCACCTTTAGCCAGCAGATGTATTGGAACATTTCCTCTCTCAGGTTATGTTTCTGGTGATCATTCCTTTTTTTAAAGTCCTATGCTATTTTGTCTTGTGCACCTTTTTCTAAACAAAGGTCAATTGAACTACATTTGTATATTTAACTAAGGTATATGTTTACTTACTGTGCATATATTCATGGGTGCCAGCTTTTGATGTTCACTAAGGGGGCAAAAGTACCGGGGCATATGTTCTTGCAGCCGGTCATTTTTTCCCCCTTTTCCGTCCGCTTAAATGCGGTTAGTTGGAGTTGTGCAATGCACCAAAACATTCACCAAGAGACCGCCCATAAAACAAGGATCTTGCAGTATGCTGCTTAACTAAAGGGTGTGATCCATGGCAAATAATTCTATCACACTGCGCATTGTCTAAAAACATTGTGAGTTCTCAAAGCGTGCAAACATTTATACATAACAATACCACTGTCAAAACAGGTCAAAATCAGTTTATGATTGATTGAACATCTTTGAGCAATGGGTTGCAGGTGTTACCAAATATAGAGTGGCTGTGCGCACCAGGCATGACCAAAAGCCGTGGTTTGGTATTGTTCTAAAATATACAGTGGGCACAGCCATAGGCTGTGCCCTTTCTCCCACTAGCTCCTCGGCAAAATCCTCCTCGCGAGAGGTCTCTACACATCAACGTCCTGGAGCTCCGGCCCGTGTTCTGGGCCCTCGGGTTCTTCCTACCATCCCTTAAGGGCTTGGTGGTACGGGTCTTCACCAACACCACCACCACCACAATGTTCTACATCCGGAAGCAGGGGGGGGCACCAGATCCCCAGCTGTATCCAAGGAAGCGCAGGACCTGTGGCACTGGGCCGTCGCCCAGGGGATGTTCCTGGTACCCTTCCACCTGGCAGGAGTAAAGAACACGGTCACCGACTCGCTCAGCAGGGAGTTTCGCTTGTGCCACGAGTGGGAGCTCCGACAGGATCAAGTGGATCTCCTATTGTCATGACCGCAGCCTCCAAGGAATCAGGTTTAGCCCAACTGCCTCGGAAGCTGGGTCACAACTTCATTTCCAGGCACCCATCGGCTCCTATAGGGGCCTTATGGACCTTGTCCTGGCGCCAGTGGCGCCAGGCTCATAAGGGGACTCAGTCCCGGCACAGGACGTGCCAGGCTCATGATGTAAGGGATGGTGCTTGGGTGGACCTACCTGCTGCAGACCATGCTGCTCACTCACCTGCAGGATGAAATCCTCATCCATCCATGGCTGGAACTACTTTACCTCTGGGTGTGGCCAGCACCACTCCCTGGGACTGGATACTGGAACTATTCTGGAAGCTGGGACTTCTTACCTGGGCGAGGCTGCTGTGGAAGGAGACACCTAAGCACTCCAATAAGCTATTTAAACCACGCCCGATCAGAGCAACGTGCTTCGCGTTATTCTGCAATAGCAGCAGGACGCTCGCCGTGTCAGCTTCAGAGAATCTTCAACTTCTGCATCTGGGGAAGAGAAATCCGCAATCTTACCTTCCGAAATACCATCTTCGTCTTCAGCAGCATCTGAAAAGGGAAAAGAACACCAGGTTAGCACGAGATAAAAACCAGCGCAGCACTTACCCAGTCCATCGGTGCATCTCAAGCCACGGGCTGCAGCTTTCCATTTTTTTCCGGCACCCTGTGGAAGCAAAGACATTGGTTAGTAAACCTCCGTGAAACTTTCCTTACCTGCGCTGCATTCTTCTCGCCTCCGCCGACGCTGCTACTCGCATCTGCAAAACAAAAGGACATCATTAAGAAATACAAAACTCCATCTATACGCACGTGTTTTGGGCAGCGCTCATCTTTCTCACTCCTCGGTGCATTCCTCGACATCCATTTTTCTACCCAGCTGCTTCTGCGACCTGAAAAAGGAACAGAGACATTAAGAAGTGCTTTTAACTTCGAATTGACATTTTCTACTTACTTGCCTGCAATACCTTCGCCATTCCATCGCTCTCCGGACCTCCATATTCAAGCAACCGCCGTTTGTGCTGCTAACAACGGCCTAGCTCCAAATCTTCATCCTGTGCAACCAAGAGGCTGGACAATTAACCAGTGAAGTAAATGGCTTCGGCGCCCCTGCACTGACGCAGGATGGAGAGCTCCGCTTTCACCTACATAAGGTGAGCACATTTAGCCTACGAACTACTTGGGAGTACCAGGAAGGGGAGGCAGCTTACCCAGTCAGGCTTATATATCCATATTAACCCCTTGCTCTCATAATTGCAGACACCTCACCCTTCAGATCAAGATCTCCGTGAGGAAAGGGCCTTTCCAGGGTGGCATTCGAGGCCTGCGCGTGACCCTAGAAGACTCCGAGAACCCCCAGCCCAGACCTGCGCCTCCGAGGGATTCAGGTGAGCGTTACACCTATTCCGACAATGGGGCAATCACCAGATAGATCTGTTTGTGACGGCGATGAACTCCAAGTGCCGGAGGTTCACCAGCAGGTTTCCCCAGCTGGGGAGCATGGGCGATGCATTCTCCTTCCCCTGGGATGGCCTGTTCCTCTATGCGTTCCTGCCGTTGCTACTGCGACTCATCAGGCAGTCCCGGTGCAGGATGATCCTCGTCGTACCAGCATGGCCGAGGCAGATATGGGTTCCGGACCTTCTGGACATGTCAGCGCCCCCCCCTCCCCCCCAGTCAAGCTACCGATGGACGCAGATCTTCTCACCAGGGAAGGAGGTGCGATCCTGCATTACGACCCAGGATCGCTGAACCTGCAAGCCTGGCTCCTGCAGCACTAGAGTTCGGAGGCTACGACATCCAGGCGCACTGCAAGGAGGTACTTGCCAAGGCCAGGGCATCCTCGACTCTTAAGTGCTATGGGCATAAATGGAAGAGGTTCTCTGTCTGGTGCCATGCACAGAAGATCAACCCCCTACGGATTACGGCCCCTCAAATTCATCTGGTGGCTATCTCCCGCTACACCAGAACTCTGGGGCAGTCGTCGCTGTGGTCGCACCGCCATGAAGGAGTTCATGAAAGGACTGTTGTGCTTGTTCCCGCAGTTGAAGGCTCTGGCCCCGGCGTGGGAGCTCAACGTGGTGCTGACCAAGCTCATGGGCCCTCCATTCGAGCCTCTGCATTCGGCGCCGCTAAAGTTCCTATCGTGGAAGACAGCGTTTCTTGTGGCCATCACCTCTGCACGACAAGTGGGAGAGATCCAGGCACTCTCCTGTAAGCCTCCATACCTGACATTCCACGAGACAAGGGTAGTGCTGAGGATGCACCCCTCCTTCATGCCCAAGGTTCCATCGGACTTCCATCTCAACGAGCCCTTGGTGTTACCTATTTTCTCCCCTTTGTCGCCGGCAGAGAGGACTTTGCACTCGCTGGATGTAGCTAGAGCGCTGAAGTTCTACGTGGATCGCACGAAGAGTTTCCGGAAGACATCACAGCTGTTCATGAACTTTGGTGCTGTGAACCAAGGGAAGGCCCTCTCCAATGCTTCCATTCCCAGGTGGCTCTCCGGCTGCATCATGCACTGTCACCGGTTGGCAAACCGACCGTTGCCTGGCCGTCAGAGCCCATTCGACCGGAGCGATCGCTGCTACTATGGCGTTCTTGTCTAGTGTGCCCCTGCTGGACATCTGTAGGGCTGCTATGTGATTCTACTGCGTCGACCGGGATTCCAGGGAGGAGTCCAGAGTCGGCCAGGCAGTGCTGCACAACCTGTTTGCTTGAAGGTGAGCCTGTTGAGGAGGTAAGACATGCTTAATGTTGAGCCTTGCCACCTCCTGTGGTTGTGCATGTGTGTACTGCTATGTATTCTTGTATTCATGAGCATGTGAATCCATGCCAGACCCCATGCTGGAGAAGGGACAAGTTACTTACCTGTAACTGTTCGCCAGCATGGGTCTGGTATGGATTCACATGCAAACCCTCCCTCCTACCCCTCTGCGGCTCTTCTCTTGGTCCTACTGCCACTTTACATGCTACCAAATCTGAAGATGGCTGCCAGAGGAAGGGCTTAGGTATAGGGCAGTCATTGGCTGGGCGCAGTATGACCCAGAGACCAGTGATTGGTTACTAGTAGAAAGATAGTTCAGAAACAAAACTGAAACTGATTTTTTCTTTGCCGAGGATTCCCAGCCTGACGACTAGGAATATTCATGAGCATGTGAATCCATGCCAGACCCATGCTGGAGAACAGTTACAGGTAAGTAACGTGTTCCTTTAATAGACTGAGGTTGCACAATGTGAAACCTGCACCCATGGTTGCCCTGCATTATCCCACCTAGAAGTGATTGAAGAAATGGTTTATAGTGAAAATGGCGACTGCAAAAATGTTGAAAATAAATAATGTAAAAAAATGTGAATGTTTTAAAAAAATATATGTATTAACGGGGGGGGGTTTCCCGCCCAACCCCCCATTTATTTTTACTCGGTAAACCCAAAAACAACATACAAATTAAAAAAGAAAACACACACATTCAAATTTTTTTTCGACATTATTTTTTTCAACATTTTTGCATCCGAATTAATTTTTTTAGATATTATAACTGGATACCTGAAGAAATATCTACATGCCTGCACAGGTTAGGCCTGCCACCCCCATCGATATGTGTACTGCTTGATGAGTGGTAACCTTTTGAGCTCTTTGTTATTTTTTTTTTTTTTTTTTATTGGTTAAACAAAGTTAAACCTTTAACATTCCTTTAGCAATCCCTCCTCAAAGAGGTGGAGGCCCCCCAAATTAGGGTCAAGTTAAAAAAATCCCTAAATGATCGCCCCTAGGCCAGAATCACCAGTTGTTTGGGTGGCGTCCACCTCAGACTCCCCCTCCTCCTGCTCCAGTTTTAAGGATTCAACAAATTTCAATGCGTCCAAAGTACGGCCCACTTTCTCAGCTGTGATGAGCCTTTCCCAATACTCTTCTTCATTCTCCTCCGAGATCAGGCTCGTATAATTTCCCATGTACATCAGGCGATTCAATATCAGGTTCGGACAAGTTAGCATCACATGCCTTATAGTTTCCAGTTGGTCCTTCTTTCTGCAAAATCTACAGTATGCTAGTGATTTGTCAATTTGCCTTCTTCGCCACCTTATTTCTCTCGAGTGCCAGATGTTAAATCTACAGCGCATAAGCAGATCTCGATAGTGCTGTGAGGGAAATTTCATCAAATATGGAGGTAACATGTTCAGAGCTTTGCGTTCCCAGATGACATTATGACATAGGTCTCGTGTTAATTTCTTTTCCTGAGTTTCCTCCCAGTCTTTTTCCCGATTTGTTCTTTTAGCCTTATCTGGGTTATTTTTCAGGGTGTCTTCAGAGATCGCCAGGTATTTTAAAGTTTCTTCACATCTCATTTTCCAGTCTTGGAGAATTGAATCACTACTGGAAACCCCTGGCTTTGCTAGGATTCTGAATGGCACGGGTGGATTGTCCAAAGTACACTTTCTATAAAGCGATAGTGATTTCCACGTCGTGATTGAAGTGATGGATTGCAGTCTTAGTTCCGATCTTATAAGTTCCAAGGGTAGCGAATTTGGAAGGCGCAAGATCTTTCGCCAGAAATAGGCTTCGCATAGGTTCCAGACCTCCCATCTTAGGGCTAGAAGGGCCTCGGCTCCATATGTAATGACGGCCACTACCTTTTGCTTATAGAAGGTTGTAATCGGCAACAGAGAAAATTTCCCGTATCTACGATGTAGAAGTAGCCCTTGGTTAACCAGACTTTTATTTGTTATGTTCTACTTGTTTTTTATATGTGAACAACGCAGTGAAATGACACTGAAAGGTGAAATACTATCACACTTGTCGGCCGCCAGAGCGGTGGCATTGCTGTTGCATACCCTTGCTTGGTCATTGTCATTGTCAGGGTTGGATTGGCCCCTCAGCCTTTCGGCAGTTGCCGGGCCGAAATCGTCCCTGGGGAGTGGGGGCTGGTTTCTGCCCATGCCTGGACCGATTTTGAAAGAAAAAAAAATAAAGATTTTGAAAAATATATATATTTCTGAGGCTTGTGGAATCTGCTTAGATCACATGCTGTGCATAGGCCGATATCTAGTGGAAGCTGCGGAGTATTACAGTTTGTTTTTCGAAGCTCGAAAATGGGCGTCGACACAGGGCGTGCCAGTAATACTATCCCTAGTGTGACGTCCACTGTACCCATGATCCCTCACGCATCTAGGACCCTCAGATTGTTTTTTTCCGCCATGCTGGTCGGAAGCACTGAGGGGAGTTCCCTGACTTAGTCAGATTTCGCAAATATTGTTATATATTTCCCCATTTATTCCACCTATATGTCGAGTCTCCGAACATCGACACTCGACGCCGGATCATAGAAAAGTCAACCGTCGAACTACAGCGACGGATTTGGGCCTCGGAAGGCCTCTGGCCTCGGCCCGGGCCTCGGAAGTCCTCTGGACTCGGGCCTGCAAGTGGGGAGAGTGGGGGGTGGCACATATCCTACACTTTGATTAATATAGGTGCATTACTTATATTCCTACACTCCCAGCCCGCTGCCACAGGGTGCGTATTGAGTTTACCCCTTTTCAATTTTGCCCCAAGTGCAACCGCAAGTATCCTTGGGTTGACAGACACGCCACGTGTAATCCCTGCTTGCCAAGGGTCCACCCCGAGGTGAATTGCAGAGCGTGCAGTCGGTTCAAACCGAAGACCTTTAAGGACCGTTCGACAAAGCGTTGGGCCCACCACGCCAGGCGACAAGAGGCCATGGATGCGCAGGGTGCCTTCAGCGATGGCAGCGACGCCGTACTTTCGGACGGCGAGGGCAATGTGGCATCGATGGACAGCCAAGCGCAAGTCCCCGACCTCGGTAGGTTGTCCGGCAGGGCAGCTATGGGGAAGACACCCGGCGACACGAGCACTACCCGCACCACTTCCAGCAAACAAAGGTCCAACCGAGACTCGATGCGCACGTCGAGTTCTCGGAAAGAGGCATGTAGAGAACGGTCCACCGAGTCAGTGTCCTCTGGGCGTTCGCGTTCGAGATCGCCTCATGACACCAGGCAACCCTCCACTGTTGCTAAGAGTGCCTCGCTCCCCTTAGTGACTGAGGTTCGGTCGTCGGAGGACGACGCCGACCTCTACCCCCAGGCCGCACTCCAGGAGTCGGCGTCTGCAGGCAGTGCGAAGGCTGCTACCAAATCCCTTACACTCTCCAGAGACAGGGACTCTACCCCCGAATCTCGGCGCCAGGCATCGAAAAGCTCTGATGGGGCCCAAAAATCGGGGAAACGCTCTTCCACCCGTGGGGAGGGGGGAAAACAACAAAGTAAGCAGTCCCAGCCTACTTCCACTCCTAAACTACATTCTACTCCACCTAAACAGGCGGACAAGTCTCAGTCTCTTGTCCCTAAGACCCCTGTTCAAACCAGTAGGTCTAGTCAGGATAAAACAGGGAAAGCACTCCAGAATAGAGTTATTCCCAGTTCAAGGGAATGGTCCAGTGATGACATAGACAGAGTAATGTCAAGGATGTCATCATTGGCAGATTTCTATGCCAAAAACTCGGAACACTTTCTCTATTATACCCCAGAAGGGTCAACTCCCTCAGGCTCTAAGGATCCTATACCCCCAAGTAAGAAGTCCCGGGGTGAAGCACCAACTCCGTCTTCAGACCCCTTCTATATACAGCCCTATTCTCAATATCAGGAAGATCCATCCTTTGGTGAGGATCCAGACGTGGGCATGTTAGAAGAACAAACTGGGACGGGCTATTATGGGGATGATGAGGACCAAGAGGAAGAGGAGGAGGAGAAGGACGACCCAGATACATACATGGTAGATTCCCCGGTAGAGAAAGAGCCCGCGGTTACCGACTCCCCTGTCGACAACCAGCCTCTCCTAAATGAGGCCCTGTCCAGAGCGGCACAGCACTTCCACATTGACACCCAAGGCGCTCAGGAAGAGAGGGACTTTGCAGAGGAATTGGTGGGAGAAAGGAGACCTGTTGCTCAGGCCATCCCTATCCTTAAGTCAATACAAAGGAGAATAGACCCTTCCCTTGTTAACCCCAATCTCACTAGGGCAGTAAACCCCAGAATTGAAAAGCTTTTCAGGGCAGCCCAATCTGACCCACTGTACATAAGGGGACATCTCAAACCGGACTCCCTGGTTGTTACAAACACCCGTAAGAGGGCGGGAACACCCTTGTCATCGTCCAAAGCTCCCCCCGACAAGGAGAGCAAGAAGATTTATGGCTTGGGCAGGAAAGTAGCCTCCACTTCCGCCTACCAGGCAAGGATTGCCAACTCCACCACCCTGCTGGCTAGTTACAACTGCCACCAGTGGGAAGAAGTCGCGGCTCTCATAGACTCCGCCCCAGAACCCTTAAAAAGCCAATTGGCATGAGTTTCGGAAGAGGGGAGAGCCGTGACAGGTTGAATTTTAAAATCAACCTTTGATGCCGCGGATAACGCCGGCAGATTAATTGCTGAAAGCACGGTCATCAAGAGGCATGTTTGGCTACGGCAGTCTGGTTTCAAGGCCGAGACCCAAGCATCATTGATAGATAAGCCGGTGGAGCCGGATCTATTGTTTGAAAAGGAGGTCGAGGACGCGCTGAAGAATGCCAAGGACGAGTACGAGACACTCAAGTCCCTAGGGCAACTAACCAACAAACCCCCCTAACCAGAGAGGGAATGGAAATTTTCGTCGGCCTCGCGGACAAAACTCCCAAAGAGGCTCAAACTATTCCCAAGGCCAGGGTACTCCATGGAACACTAACCAGCAGTCTACCCAGAGTTATGGCAGGGGTAACAAAAGAGGTCGTGGTAGGGGTAGAGGCAATCCCAATAAAGGAGGGGGCACGCCTCCACCAAAACAGTGACGCTCCGTTCAGGGTCCCTTCTCACGCATTCCCAGTAGGGGGACGCATTTCCATCTTCACCCAAGCTTGGGAAGGGATCACATCAGACAGATGGGTGCTGTCCACAGTGTCCGCAGGATACTGCATAGAACTCCTAGAGCGTCCCCGAAACCACCCTCCACGACAAAGAATACACTCCTTAGACCACCAGAAGATCCTACTCGAAGAGATCGAAAATCTTCTCTCAAAGGACGCGATAGAACTCGTCCCGGGACACCAGGTAAACTAGGGTATTTATTCAACTTACTTCCTTGTGCCAAAAAAAGATTTGACAATGCGCCCAGTATTGGATTTACGGCCTGCAAACAAGTATGTCAAGCCCCAAAAATTTCGCATGACTACTTTCCAAGAGGTAACTCCCCTCCTAAAAAAGGGGATTACATGGCAACATTGGATATGAAAGTGCCTATTTTCATATTTCCATGTTCCCAGCGCACAGAAAATATCTGCGCTTCAAGGTGGACAGTCAGCACTACCAGTTCAAGGTACTGCCCTTCGGGATAGCCTCGGCTCCAAGGGTATTCACCAAGGTACTGGAGGTGGCGGCGGGATACCTACGCACGGAGGCAATCCCAGTGTACCCTTATCTGGACGACTGGCTCATCACGGGGAGACCCCAGTAATTTGCAGGACAAACATTCAAAGAACTATCAAGCTCCTCTTCGAATTGGGCTTCTCCATAAACGAGAAAAAATAGTCTGGTGCCCAGCACCTCCAAGCAGTTCCTAGGAGCTGTTCTAAATACTTAAGAGGGGTTGGCTTTTCCTTCAGAGGAAAGAATTCGGAATATACTACTACAATTCCGCAATATCAAACCGGTCACCAGTTAACAGTACGCAAAGCAATGCGTTTGCTGGGCATGATGGCGTCATGTATTTACCTGGTCCCCCACGCACGCCTGCGCATGCGACCCATGCAAGAATGATTGGCGAAACTGTGGTATCAGGCAAGTGGTCAGTGGGACGATCTAGTGGTCGTTTCGCCAATACTTGTACAAAGCCTCCACTGGTGGACAAGAGACAATCTATCCAAGGGGAAACCCTTTTACAATCCCGAGATACAGGCAGTAGTCACGACGGACGCATGCCTGACAGGATGGGGAGCTCACCATCTCCACCACACAGCTCAGGGTCTCTGGTCTCACACAGTGGCCAAGAATCACATCAACCTGCTAAAGCTTCTGGCAGTTTTCAGAGCACTTCAAGCGTTCGAGCCCCACCTGCTGAACCTGTCAGTGCAGATCTGGGCGGACAGCACGACAGCCATGTTCTACCTGAACAAGCAAGGAGGGACTCGTTCGCCAAATCTGTCCAGACTTGCCCAGAAAATTTGGATATGGGCACTCAGATGGAACATCTTTCTGTCATCTCAACATGTTCCAGGGGATCTCAATTCTCTAGCGGACGCTTTGAGCAGAGATCCCCTTCCGGAGGAACACGAATGGTGTCTACACAGAGAAATCGTAGACGATCTCTTCTCTCAGTGGGGTTTCCCCACTATAGACCTATTCGCCACAAGCGAAAACAGACAGTGCCCAGGTGCTTTTCCACCAACTCCTCATCAGGAAGGTGGTGAACAAGGTGAACAGAGAGTTTATGACGCTTGTCCTAGTTGCTCCCATGTGGGCGAGACAACCATGGTTTCCACACCTACGCAGACTCTCGGTGTGCGATCCCATCAAACTGCCGGGCTGGTACAATCTTTTGTCCCAGCACCAAGGTCAGAAGGTGCATCCTCTACCCAACTCCATGAACCTAGCAGCATGGCTCCTGAGGTCATAGA
Source organism: Ambystoma mexicanum (assembly GCF_040938575.1). Lineage (NCBI taxonomy): Eukaryota > Metazoa > Chordata > Amphibia > Caudata > Ambystomatidae > Ambystoma > Ambystoma mexicanum. Next base: position 601,355,198 of record NC_090932.1, on the reverse strand, counting down.
GTTTGGACATCTCAATTTACCACAGAGGTGTATGGACATCCTAAAAGAGTCTAGGAAACCGAACACGAGGCATTGCTACTTCGACAAATGGAAGAGATTTGTTATCTGGTGCCAGAATAAACAAATCAACCCAGTTGATTGCACTCCTTCCTCAATCGTGACATACATGCTCCACCTGCTGGACGCAGGGTTGGTTTTCAACTCACTAAAGGTACACCTGGCAGCACTGTCAGCGTACACCACCTCACATAGCAAGGTGTCGTGGTGGAAGGTACCCGTGGTTAAAGCCTTCATGGAGGGAGTAAAGAGACTTCATCCTCCTATATCTAATCCACCACCAGGATGGGACCTGAACGTGGTGCTATCTAAACTCATGGGCCCCCCATTCGAGCCCATGCATAAGACAAGTCTCAAACACCTGACCTATAAGACTGCCTTCTTAGTAGCCATTACATCCATAAGAAGGGTCAGTGAAATTCAGGCTCTGTCAGTGCAGGATCCTTTCTTTACTATTCATAAAGATAAGCTGGTTTTACGGACAGACCCTAGGTTCTCACCTAAGTTTATTTCTAAATTCCATGTAAACCAGTCCATCGAGCTTCCGGCTTTCTTCCAAAACCCACAAAGCTCGGCTGAGGTTAAACTACACACCCTAGATGTGCGTAGGGCGGTCCTTTACTATGTAAACAAGACCAGACCGCTTAGGAAAACAGATCAACTGTTTGTCTCCGTAGCCACAGGCAAAGAGGGAGATCGCGTCTCTAAGGGTGCCATCTCCAAGTGGATTGTCAACTGTATCCAGTTGTGTTACTCTTTCTGACAAAACTTTGCCTTTTACGCCCAGAGCCCACTCGACAAGAGGCATTGGGGCCACTCTGGCTTTCATTGCAAATGTTCCCCTTGACACCATTTGCAAAGCAGCTACTTGGAGCTCTATTCGCACTTTTACTCAGCACTACTGCATTGACACCCATTCCAAGACAGATACTCAAGTGAGACAAGCGGTTCTAAGACATTTATTTGCTCATGACCCTTCTCAAATCCCACCTCCTTCTAACACTGCCCGCTAATCTATGCACAGCATGTGATCTAAGCAGATTCCACAAGCCTCAGAAGGGATACATTACTCACCGTAATCGTATTTCTGATGCTTGTATCTGCTTAGATTCACATGCGACCCACCCTTCCTCCCCTCTGAGAGAAGGCGCATGGATGCTTGTAGTCTTATCTTATCTATCTTCTATCTGCTTGGATCATCTGTACTCACGCTACTCCTCATGCTACCTCATGTCAGAAAAAATACAATCTGAGGGTCCTAGATGCGTGAGGGATCATGGGTACAGTGGACGTCGCACTAGGGATAGTATTACTGGCACGCCCTGTGTCGACGCCCATTTTCGAGTTTCGAAAAAACAAACTGTAATACTCCGCAGCTTCCGCTAGATGTCGGCCTATGCACAGCATGTGAATCTAAGCAGATACAAGCATCAGAAATACGATTACGGTGAGTAATGTGTCCCATATATTTCTTTTGCAAAACAATATTTTTCGTAGTGTACTTAGGAACAATGCTATTTGATGCCACTTCCTGTTTTGTCAAGGGGTTTAAAGTCGTGTTTCATCGCTTCCAGGGATGTCACTTTGGGGTGGGGTCAAATGACATCACTTCCGTTGACGTCATCAGAGGTCAAGGGTCGCAAGACGAGTGGTGGGCAACCTTTTTTTGGGTGTCCGGGCCTATTTCTTGTCCCAGTCCAACCCGCGTCATTGTAATGGCTTTTACTGCTGTAACATGAATAATAACAAACAAATTTAAAAATAAAATTGAGACAAAGTGAAGATCAAGCACGAAGCAGTATGAAGGAACTGTGTCAGGCTATACCAGGGGAAGGGAGTCATTCCCCTGGCCTTGTGTTGGACTGTGCCAAAGCAGACCAAGAGAAGGGAGGCATTCTCTTGATCCTGAACTGAGAGTCGAGGTGAAGGAGCCTGGGGAAGGGAGTCATTCCCCCTGGCTTTGTCTTCATTATTTATTGAGCATTTGTATGGTGCCTATACAGCATAAAGTGTTCCCAGGCACCACAAGAAAAGAGGGGTGGGGGAACAAGGGAGGAAAACGGTAACAATCCTGCTAGGCCTTGTGCCATTCGGATTGTGCAAGTGTAGTAATGAGTGTGCTGGGTGGAGTGGTTGAATGGGGGGAGTGCTGGGATAGGGCGAGGAGGAGGAGGAGGGGGAAGTGCAGGTGCACAAGCAGGGGGTGAGGGGTCCCATGGGTTGACCAAGTGCTAGGGGGAGCCCAAAAGGGCAAGTGCCAGGGATAAGGGGTGGAGGGGATAAGCGAAGTGTGAGGACGGGGGTGGGCCAAAGTAGGATGCTGGTCAGGGGAGGGAGCCCGGCGGCAAGTGCTGGTAAGGGTGAAGAGGAGGACTGGTTAAGGGGCCTGGCATCAGTAAGACTCCTAGGGGACACAGGCAACTAGTTGCAGTGGCAGGTGGAGATCAACAGGGTAGGGGAGAGCGAAGGAAGAAGAGAAAAGGAAGGTCTTGGGAACTTAAGAAGATCCATCTCAAGTCGAAGAGGGGCAGGGAGAGCATTCCAACTGGAGGCTCCTGCCGAGGAAAGAGATCTACCCCACACCCTCTTCATAGAGAAATGTCTGATCTGTAGAGAATTTGAGCTAGAGGACTGAAGGACTCTACCATGGAGGTATTTTGGGAGAGCAAGTTGGATGTAACGTGGTCCCAGGCCCCATAAAGCCTTGTGGGTGATGCAGAGGATCTTGAATTTGATCCTTGCAGCCACTTGGAGGCAGTGGAGAGATTCTAGGGCTGGAGAGATAGGGTGCCTGGGCTTTAGGCCAAGGATAAGTCTTGAGGTCCTGTTTTTGGATTAGTTGAAGAGGGCGAAGGAAGGAAACAGGCAGATTAAGGAAGAGGCTGTTACCAGGGTTGGATTGGCCCATCGGGCTGGGCCGAAATCATGATGAGGTCCTGGGGGCCGGTTCCTGAAGTCCACGCCTGGGCCGATCAGGCGTGGGCTTCAGCAACCTGCCCCCAGGGCCTCAAGTTGCAAAGGATCTGTAAGAAACTTACAAATCCTTTGTGGCCCCCGCCAGCCCACCGCGGATGCAGAGAAAGGTAACAAGTGTTACCTTTCTCTGATGAATGAGGCGGGCCGACAGTGGCCCACGACACCATGGCGCCAACAGCAGTCATATGTTGCAAAACCCTGGGAGGGAGCGGCAGGGCTGGGTGAGGCCGGGGTTGCCTCAGCCCGGGCCTGCTCCTCCCTCCCAGTGATTTGTAACAGACTCTCACTCTGCTCGCCTCTCCGACCGCACGCCGCCACTGCCACAAGTTGCTGCAGTGAGTAGCTGCTTTTGTTATCGGTACCCACTGGGGGTATTGGTGTCACACTTGTTTGCTTCAGATATAGTTAGGGTTTACCATGGATGGCATGCTCTTCACAGCAGAGGTGCGACGGAGTGAGTCCAACCAAGGCCCCTTTGACGTCCTGGCTACCGGTGAGGCCCAGTGTGCACCCGTCCCCGGGCCGACATGAGGGACAGCGCCTCACTCTTGCAGGCGCCCAGAGCCCACACTAAGCCACTGCTTCACTTGTGCCTCTGAGCATATAGACCAACATCTGTTTACTAATTAAGTGTGCATTCTAGCTATTTATTTATTTAATTTTGAATGGCTTCCTGAATACAGCTCTTTCTCCTTCTAGAACCATGACCAGAGGAGCCCGTATTTATTTTGGGGTGGCATTTTTCAACGTGGATGCTATAAACAGTCCTGTAGTGGTGAGAAAGTAAACATGATGATAATAATACTTGCATGTCACGAGGAGGGTTGCTCTATTCGGGAAGTAAAAACAGTTTGCATCATCCCTGATGCACTTCACCCAAGCAAGGTCCTCTCGACTCTCCATTCAAACCGGAATCCAGACCGACTGTCGCAATGGCAACTGTAGATGCATTATCACTTATCCGTGGATAAAGGGAAACTCAAGGTGATCTTGGGCCATGTGCAGTGGGGGGAAATGCACTGTAGAAAGAACAGATATTTACCCTGTGACGTCATCTAAAATGGAACAGCTAGCCCACTTTTTAAATGAACAGAAAAGTTGTTTCTGGGTTGACAAATCTAAGAGCTTCTCTCTCATGGCGATCGAGGTGTGTGTATACACTATAGACACACGAGTTAGCTTGAAATAACTGGCTCTGGGCTGTTGGCGCAAGTAGCATAGGACTTATTGCGAGGGAAACGTTAGCCCCAGCAGGTTATTAGCATGGCTGGGACTCGGGGAGTGTATGGATTATGTAGCCTCATCACATTGGGAGTATATCTCTAGCTCAAGGAACTCGGGGACAGCCAGTCTTCAAAGTGCCTAGGAGTCTTTTTAAGCACTCACTGACACCAGTTTATAACCCGGGCATTTGTCCATTACTATGCCAGCATTACTTTTGCTCATTCCTCTTGGCCCCTTCCTTTCCCAACTAGTAAGGTGCAGAATGAGACATGTTTTCTTTTTTGGCATAAAAGGGCTGCAGATTTATTTTCACACACATAATAAAAACACAGTGAACAATTGTGAAAATAGCTCCCAAGGTGCAGCGACTGCTCAGTGTCCAAAACCTGCTTCCCCCTTTTCCCAACACAGTCCATATTGGGCACAACTCCCCCAGCCCTTCGTGTCTGAGCCCTGCCTACCCCTGCAGGTGTTTCTGGGCTGGGAAAGCGCTGTTTGTTCGGGGGAAGCTGAGCCTCTCATTTTTACGACCAGACGCCCCCGCCGCTTAGGCTCCCAAGAGGCGCTGGTCCGAGAAGAGCAAAGACCCTTCCGGCTTTGGCTCATTCGGAGTCTGTCTCTTGTCACTGGTCTACAAAACTTCTGCCTCGCCACCCTGTGACGTCAACGGCCAGGCCTTGCCTTACCGCTATTCCTATGCAGGGTGGGTGGGTAGAAAACGAAAAACCAGTCCTCTGGTGCGGCGGGCGTCCTTCTTCAGGAGGGGCTGGATGCTTCCTGCCCCGGATGCCCGCCGCTTATATGGGGCTTGCCCGCCCCTTTCCTTATTTGCCCTCCCTGGGCTTTCCCAGCACTTGGCGTGCTTCTCGTTATCACTCCCCCTAACCCAGGGGGGAGGGAGGAGGAGGACCCAGCCCGAGTTATCGGGGTGCCTCCTCCATTTTTTGTTTTTTCTGTCATCACCTTCATAATCCGGGCATTTGTCCATTACTATGCCAACATACATTACTTTTGCTCATTCCTCTTGGCCCCTTCCTTTCCCAACTAGTAAGGTGCAGAATGAGACAGTTTTCTTTTTTGTCATAAAAAGGCTGCAGATTTATTTTCACACACATAATAATAAAAACACAGTGAACAATTTTGAAAATATCTCCGAAGGTGCGGCGACTGCTCTGTGTCCAAAACCTGCTTCCCCCTTTTCCCAACACAGTCCATATTAGGCACAACAAGGGAGCACGGTTTGTTTGGGGGAAGCTGAGCCTCTCATTGTTACCACCAGACGCTCCGCCGCTTTGGCTCCCAAGAGGCGCTGGTCCGAGAAGAGCGAAGACCCTTCCGGCTTTCCCATGGCTCATTCGGAGTCTGTCTCTTGTCTATGGTCGCCAAAACACTGACACGCCGAAGGTGGTTTACCGCCCACCGCGGCTCCCCCCTTTCCGACTTCCTAATTCCAGTCGGTGCATGCCTAACTCCAGTAACTCTATGCCCAATGCTGACAAATGCACTCCGTCCTTGCTATAGTCTACCGTGGACTACCCATTGATCAGGACCCCAGGTCTCTGCTTTCACCAACTGTGAGGTCACTTGTTTGCCATACTTCACCCTCCATCCGCTCCTCTCCATTTTCTTTTTGTCCAAAACTCCCCAACCCACTTATCCTTGCTCTGCCTGCCCTTTCAGGAGTTATTATGCTGGGAGAGCGCTGTTCATGACAGTTGAAGTTGAGCTTTATTCCTTTGTTATCAAACCCAACTTTGCCTTCCTTCCGGCTTTCTTAGTCCCATCCTTTTTTTATTAGGCACAACCTGCACCCTTCCATCCCCGAACTGACGGCCCTTGCCGGAGATCTTGTGCTGGCGTAGCGCCATTTTCGACAGAGGAAGCTGACCTTTCCATTCAATTACCAACCCCCAAAAGGGAGGCTCCCCCTTAATACTTTGTGTTCGATTTATTGTACCTCTTCATGCCCGATGGTGGCCAGTGCACTCCCTTCTTGCATATTCAAACGGGGACTTCACCTTTGACCAGGTTGTGCCTGGTCTGGGGAGCACCTCCGCCCCTTCCACATTTTTTTTTTCTTGCTTTGGCCCGATCCCCGATTCCTGGTTCACCCGCAGTAAGTTCATCTCCATCATTTAATAGGCTAAAGCTCTCCAACCAACTTGTCCGTGCTCTGCCGGCCCGTGCAGGAGTTACCCTGTTGGGAGAGCGCAGTTCTTGATGGGTGTCGAGCTGTACTACTTTGCTAGAATTTCAAAACCAACTCTGTCTTCCTTTCCCCTTGTCCCTGTCCTATCCATTTCTCATCTTTAAAGGGATGGTCCCCACCTCCATTTTACTTGTCCTGTAGGCCCAATACCCCCCATCCTAATCCTTTGCGAATGGTTGCGTGCCCTTGCAGGAATTATTTACCGGGCTGCAGGAGTGCCGATCCTGACCGGGAGGAGCTGGGCCATCCTCTTTTTTTAAATAGACCTCCTACCCCTCTTCTATTCTTTCAGTAAGCCAAAGCTCCCCAGCCATAATCCCAACAGACTGCTTAACTGCAGACGATCCCCTGCTGGGGGAGTGCCGTTCAAGACCCGGACATCTGAGCTGGTCCCCGTTTCCTTTAGGCCACCCTCGGCCATCTTTCTGGCACTTATATAGCGTCTTACTAAAACTATACTGCTACCTATAATTTTATCATCCCCTTGATCCTTGTTCAATGACCCCGGCAGGATGAAAATGCCACATTGGTCCCAATGCCACTTTGCACCCCAATGCCTTGCTTAACATCTTATTGTAGCGAACAAAGCCTTTCCTAATTCACCTTGTAGCCTGTTGAACCTGACCCATGGTCCCCAGTCGTACTGTCTGAAATCAAAGCACCCCCTGGGTCAGCCGTCACGCACGAGTTAACTTTACCCACAGTCCTGCGTGCTTCAGCACCCCTCCAGTTCCATACTCTTAGTGTGAATTGGCATACCTCACCCAAACTACACCCCACACTATCCCCATCACTGAGTCACTTAAAATACTATCCTCCATCTCTGTTTTCCTCTCCTACTGGCCACCACTGTTCCTGTAAAGGAACAGCCAACCCCTAGCGGCGTCCCCTGCTGCACTGTTGCCCCTAACAGCATCCCATGATTCCGGGGTCTGCAGTAGGCGCAACCTTTTGCGAAGCACCGTAATCCTCCTTTAGCACTCCTTACATGGCATATCTATCCCTGTTACTGTCCAATGGCAATACCTATCGTATGAATCTTCTTTGCCCCTTCATAGTAACTCAGCCAAGAGCCTTACTAACCCAACCTTAGATGGCTTCCTTTAACCACTGTCAAAAGCAACCCTTTCGCGGCCAGAAGTTCCAGGACCCAACCGGTTCACCTCCCCTTCCGCCAAGACCCAGCTGCCCCCTAGCCGCGGGCCGCATTGAAAACTGGGATCTGCCGCCCTTTGACCCTCACATGCATCGCGCAGCATCAACGGAAAAAGAGCGGGTTAATAACCGAGGGCCCTGCTCCACCTTCTATAACCCATCCATACCACGAATTACGAATATGTTTACAAACGTCCGGCGCCGAGGCAAAGGGCACCTACTCCTATATCTCCTCTCCATTACGTTAACTGTGCTACCTTGAAAAAGGTTTACTCTTCTGCCTGCCGCCCAGGCACCCCGCCAAATGACCATAAGAATACGGATTGTAAGCGATAAACTGGCAGGTTACCTCCCACTTTAAATTCACCTCTACGCTTACAGCTGTAAGCGAAAAACTAGCCAGTTACATCACAATTGAAATATGCTTGGAAATCTCATGAGCTGCTGGAGAGAGGGGGGGCCCTACCCCTTCATGCAAACGCGTGCCTTGCAACTCTTGTGTACAGGTGCTTTCTAACTGCCATATCATAACAAAATAGGGCTACCTGCACGCCGGTACTACCACAAGCATACCGCTGCAAGCGATAAATAGCAAGCTATCTCACGATTGAAATATGCTTGATACTCCCTGGAGCCGTAAAACTGCCGTTGGGACACTTGTGTATAGCTGCGTTATAGCTGCCCTATCATAACATAACTTGCGGCGTAAAATTAAGCAACTCTGCTCCCCCATGCGTACAATCGAGTCAACTTACACTCCTACACAATCAGGGCTACATGACCCCAGCCTGCACTTTTCTTTTCATGTGACACCACTCAGTCGTTGACCGTGCTTCATCTAGTTGCGATATATACCTTATCGCATAAGCCATTAGTTTGTTCTTAGCCGACTAAGTTGTCCAGGTAAGCATATATAATGGAATACGAATATTGCGCCTGGCACCAAAATGTAACCCAACAAGTTATCATTTACCCGCATAAACTGCCTATATATATAAATGCACCAAATGACAAAGTGGCCACTACCGGGCTCAAACCCAGGACCTTGGTGTTATTAGCACTATAAGTTTCCCAAGTCATGTTATCGACAACCCTAACCCATGTGTTTTCTCCTCTAGAGGCCAACCAGAAAAGATGCCATTTAATTTACATTACATGCACGCAGACAGTTATGTTCAATATCTTCTAAATATGGCATTGGTATCCATCGAATGCTGGGGCCTATGGGCATATTAAGCGTTCCTCTTGCACTCCCAAGAGAAGCATCGTTGTAAGCCCGCCCGCTCATGCACTTACTGAACGGCCCTACTTTGAGCCCCTGCGCCCTGCTTCCTGCGTATCTTATGATGACGCCACCTTCCTAACTACACTTACACCTTCAACATCAACCAAATATCCCCCTGCCATATTGCAATGCACCCTACCCACAAGAGACGTACCATCTCCCTGTATGCCTGCCCCATATCAGATCTGTACGTGCTAATCACACCACACACCCAAATCAACCAGCCTGCTTGCCCCTAAACCGTATTATATTTCACGCTGGAACAAACCCCTACGCACGACACGCAGCATACTCCCACGACCTCTCCATCAATGTTCAACTCCTTTTGACTCCTTTCCACTGTTCCGCAGATAAAGCCTCCATGGCACATGCATTCCTCGCTAACCAACCTTCTCTATTCCTGTGCCAAAAACCTGCATTTCTCATCAAAGCCCAAATTTTAAAGTGTGTCTTCTGCTCCGAGGAAATTCATGTGCACCCTTTCTTTTCCACTTCCCTGCGTTTGGACTGCAGCGCCCTCAATGCTACCAATGGCCAGAGGATTCAAACCGTGATCATTACGATCGGCCGAGAGACAATTAACAGTTATAGTACCACAGCTCCGAGAAGCTGACCGACTGACAGCGCAGCCAATTAAACCATATCCGTTCGCCGTCGTTTTAACTGCGGTGACTGCTGCCCCCTTTATCCTATAAACTATAATTGCACGCAACTGCCCTCCCCCACGTTAACTGTCGACAGCTGCCTCCTTATGCATTTTATAACGTTAAGTGCGCTCAGCTGCTTCCCAGTGACAACTGCCGCCGGTGTTGTTCAAACCCCGGCTGCTGTACTAAACACCCTGCTCCAGATACCCCGGTGCAGTGTCCCCTGCTCCTTACCCGACGCCCCTCCATGTTGCGACGACATCCATCCACCGCTGTAACCCAGAAACCGGAACACTTCGTCCTCTCGATCAGGAAACTTGTTTAGCCTTGCAACTTCCTCCCTCAGGACCGAGGCTCCCATCTGCTCACACCGATTGCTGCTGTTCCTCAGGCTACCATGCAACAGACAGCACCACGGCTCTTTATTCACCGCCGCTGCAATGGCTCCTTCATAGCTCCTGCACCACGCACCAGCCCCTGATGATGGTTCATCAGCTGGCTCCCAAACTAGTCAGCTGGCTTCTGCTCGCAGAACTGGAAAAAAACAAAAAACCAGTCCTCGGTGCGGCTGGCGTCCTTCTTCAGGAGGGGCTGGATGCTTCATGCCCCAGACGCCCGCCGCTTATATGGGGTTTAGGCCGTCCCTTTACTTTGTTGCCCTTCCCAGCGCTTGGCGTGCTTCTTGTTATCACTCCCCCTTACCCAGGGGCGAGGGAGGAGGAGGACCCAGCCCGAGTTATCGGGGTCAGTGTTGCCAACTTGGCGACTTTCTCGCTATATTTAGCAAGAAAGCACAGCCCCCTGCCGCTTTTTTTGGGAAAAAGCGGCTAGCGAGAAATCTAGCTACTTTTTTCTTTTGGTTTGGAGACTTGTCATTTACAAAAGTTTCCAAACCAATAGAAAAAAGTGGGGCCGTGCTTTCTTGCTAAATACAGAGAAAGTCGTCTTGCTGGCAGCAATGGTTATATGGCCGTGCATGTGTGCAATAGCTGCTTGTTATGGATTCAGCTTATCTTGAAGGCTTTCCTGCTCTGACCAATAGAACGTCCTTGCCCTGCACCTTACTCTGCATTGATGGATTTGTCTGCTAAGTTTCTCTTTGTCTAATAATAAATATATTTTCTCTAGACTTGTCAAACTAATGCATTATTGTGACAAGGGGCCTCATCACGAGTCCGGCGGTAACCCTTAAATGCGGCGGTAGCGCTATTACCGCCGCATTTAAGGTTCCGCCAGATCATGGCTTTGGCGGATTTCCCCCCAGCTCTGACCTGGGGGGAAATCTGTGGCAAACTTGACGATTTTCGGCACGATTACCGCTGGCGGAAATCCGCTGGCGGTAATAACGCAAATTTTCCCCATTGGGCCCAATGGGGAATGGGCAATAACCCTTCCGCCAAACCCATAATCCGGCGCTAATAGCACCGGGGGGTTTGGCGGTAGGCAACTCGTGATGAGGCCCAATGTGTTTACATATATAGAATAGTAGATTATAAAATACTAGCATATTAAAAATGGCAGTACACGTTTAAGAAGCTACAACAGAACGTGCAATACATTATATTAATAGCCAACCTAATCATTGTGGGGTTTAATTAAATACTACTGCATTTGCATGTCCATGTATGCATATGGATGTAATGAATTTGCATCTATGCATTCGCGACTTTTATTACAAAAAAGGGGTGGGCTCAATGAGAGGCTATAACCACGATGCCCTCAGCAATCACCCATTCTCCAGCATGGGGTCTGGCATGGATTCACATGCTCATGAATATTCCCCGTCGTCAGGCTGGGAATCCTCGGTAAAGAAAAAATCAGTATCAGTTTCGTTTCTGATCTGTCTTTCGTAGTAGTAACCAATCACTGATCTCTGCGTCATACTGACCACAGCCAATGACTGCCCTCTACCTAAGCCCCGCCTCTGGCAGCCATCTTCAGATTTTTACCGCACGTTCAAGTGTTGGGATCCTCGTGCTATTGCTCTCGAGCGTTAGTGCTATTTTTCACGTTTTTTCTCAAAAAATTTTCTCTTTTTCGGTCAAAGAGCCTCAAGCTCCACCGTTTCTTCATCCGATCAACGGGGACCCGTGTCGGATTCGTCTACGCCCCTCAAGGGTGAAGATTTCGTCGAGCCACGCTTTTGGAGGACTCCAGAAGTTTCTCAGGCCCATCTCGGACATGGCCCAGGAGAAGGGAAGCTCGACGCCCGGAAAGCTGTTCAGGGTCTGCCCTGGATGCCAGCTTCAGAATGTCTTTAAGGAGGACGAACACTCCCTTTGTCTTTACTGCCTACATGAGGACAAGACGCACATGGAGAAGGACTGTGCGTTTTGCGGCAATATGTCGGAGCGGACCATGAAGGACCGCCATCAACGTCTCGCCAACTGGCTGGAAGGAAAGAGCCCGTCAGGCGAGAAGAAGTAGTCCGAGCGGTCTTCTAAGACCTTTGAGGGCGCCCCGGCGACGGGGGTCCAACAGAAGGCCAAGCACCGCGAGTCCGCTGGCACCGGGAGCGCCGAACGGTCGGGCTCTACGGGCGCCAGGCAGGGCGCATCCTCCCCGGCGCCATCAACCACGAGCCAACGCTCTGGCTCGGGTAAGAGGAAGGCAGAGCACCCGGCGAAGCTCCTGGAGAGACCCCGGTCGAGCTCGAAGGCCCCATCGGAGGGGGAGCGAGGCGGTGACCCTCCCCCCAAGGAGAAGGCGGTGAGTGCACCTAAGGTGGTGAAAGCCTTAATCCATCCGGCCAAGGCCTCTATCGAGACAGTCGCGGCGGCCCTGGCTCAGCCTGTGGAGGCTACACCAGTGGTGGCGACCTCGGGGCCCAGAGTCTCCCTGCCACCGCGGAGGGAGTCCTCTTTCATGCCCATCGACAGGACCCCCGTGAAACCTCCGACGGAGAAGAAAAAGGGGGGGCAGGAGGTCGTCGTGGATTCGGCCTCAACCTCTGAGGAAGAGCTGATCGAAGTCTTAAGCCACGGCGTTGGCGTGGAAGAAGACCAGCCCGTCGGGAGGGACCCCGACGTAGGAGACGACGAGAACGTCGAGGGTGCCGACGGGGCTCCTGACCGCCCGTCGGACTCCCCTCAACCAGTGCCGCAAGACAACTCGGCGGCCATTTTGTTGGCTATTCAGTCCTTATGCTCGGAGATAAGGACGAGACTGCCATTGCCACCAACGGAGGAATCGCTCCCGACGGGGGACCCGGAGCCAGGCCCTTCTGGGAGCCCTCCCCCTAAGAGAAGAAGGATTCATCCTCCACCTCCTTTTCAGCCATCGCGCCCTGTTCAGCCCTCCTCCCCGTCCACGACACGTGGGGATGATACGGGGACTGACACGGCCGCGACAGGTACAGACGACGAGGTTTATGACGAGGATCTCCCGTCGTCACCTCCCACCCGGGCTTCCCCGCCCGACGAGATTGGATCGTTTCACTCCATGATCGCCAGGGCATCCGAGCTTTTCCAGCTCTGCCCGGAAGAGAAGAAGGAAGGTTTCCTTTATCAACGGCGCGAGGCCAAGAGGAAGACGGTCCTCGCTGTACCTCTACTGGAGGATATTTGGGATGAGGGCCTCGCCCTCCTCAAGAACCCATCCACGACACCGGCTAGAAGGGATCGGTACGAGAAGAAGTACCGGGTCCCGGACGCGGCCCCCTTGTGCCTTCGGGCACAGCCGACCCCGGACTCGGTCGTCTCCGCGGCGGCCAGGAAGAAAGCGGGGGGGGCGCGGCCTCTACGTCTACCTCCCCGCCGGACGGCGAGGGAAAGAAATTAGACACGATGGGACGCAGAGTCATCTCGTCGGCAGCAACGACGATTAAGGCGGCCAACGCCTTGGCTATTGTAGCCCGCTACGAAAGGGAGTTGTGGTACAAACTGGCCCCCCTGCTGGACTTCCTACCAGACGACAAGAGGGCGGAAGCCCTAGAGATCTTGCAGGAAGGAGAGGTGGCGTCGGACCACGCCATTACGATTGCGACGGACATCGCTGACACTGGATTTCGCCAGTTGGGCAACGGCGTGTGCCTTAGGCGGCGTGGATGGCTCAAGGCTACTGACTTCCGTCAGGACGTGCAGACCAGAGTCTTGGACATGCCGTTCGACGGAAACAACCTGTTTGGGAAAACAGTGGACGATTCCCTTCAAGCCATCAAGGCGGACACGGAGACGGCCCGGGCTCTTGAGGTTCTCCAGCAACGGCGGCCGCCCTTTCGGAGCGGCAGAGGCAAACGGGGTGCCTCCAAAGGTTCCAGCGGCGGATTTTCCACCTACCGTCAAGCGGCCCGTTCGTCGTCACAGGAAGCTTACAGGGGACGAGGCAAGTCAGGCGGACCCCGCCGCCGTCGCTAAGGAGGACAAGGCGGCAAAGCCTCGTCGAAGCAGGACTGAACCGGCCGTGGGGTCGGGCCCCCACCGAAGCACCCCGGTGGGAGGCCGGCTGGGGAGCTTCGTCAGCGTGTGGGAGTCCATCTCCACCGACCGTTGGGTGCTGGACGCCCTAGCTCAGGGTCACGCGCTCGAGTTTCTAAAGAGGTGCCCGCGCGTCCCCCCTGTGGCAAGGAAAGAACATCACGTCCCTCAACTTCTCTTGGAGGTAAAGGCGATGCTCAAGAAGGGCGCCATCGAGCTCGTCCCAAAGAGGCTTCGGGGCTCCAGAGTTTACTCAAGATACTTCCTCGTGAAGAAGAAGACGGGAGGATGGCGTCCCATCCTGGACCTACGACGACTGAACAAATTCATCAAGGCACAGAAGTTCCGGATGGTCACCCTCCAACACGTCCTGGGTCAACTGGAGGAGGGCGATTTCCTGTCATCGTTGGATTTGGAGGATGCCTACTGCCATATTCCCATCCTAAAGGGACACCGAAAGTTTCTCAGGTTCGTGGTCCAAGGGCGTCACTACCAGTTCAGAGCCCTTCCCTTCGGATTGAGGTCGGCACCAAGGGTGTTCACCAAGTGCCTTGCACCGGTGGCGGCGCAGCTGCGCCGAGAGGGGATCCACGTCTACCCCTACCTGGACGACTGGCTCATCCGAGCAAAGACGAAGGAGCTCGCCGTGGAGCACACGGCAAGGACCGTCCAACTACTCACGGACCTGGGATTCTCCATAAACTACGCCAAGTCCCACCTGGTGCCCGCGCAAGACGCACTGTTTCTGGGAGCGAAACTCGACACAGTGTCGCTTCTGGCCTCTCCGTCGGAGGAAAGGACGAGGCCATCTTGGGCAAGGTGCAGCAGATGCTGGTTGCGGATGCGGCCAAGGTGAGGTCCATCAAGTCCCTCCTCGGAATGATGTCTTCTTGTATTTATCTCATCCGCCTGTGCAGGCTCCAGATGCGCCCGTTGCAGGAGTTCCTGGATGCGCGCTGGATCCAGACGACGGGCAGCTTTGAGGAGAGAATCACACTCGACGAGAGTTTCCGACGAGCGATCCGGTGGTGGGGCACCCGCACGCATCTGACGGCGGGCATGGACTTCCAGACCCCCGGCCACCAGGAGACAGTGACCACGGATGCCTCCCTGGAAGGGTGGGGAGCGCACACCGAAAATCTGCACGCGAGAGGCCTTTGGCTTCCGACAGAGAAGTCCCTCCATATCAACGTCCTGGAGCTCCGTGCAGTGTTTTGGGCCCTCAGGTCCTTTCTTCCGTCCCTCAAGGGCAAGGTGGTGAGGATCTTCACCGACAACACCACCACCATGTTCTACATCAGGAAGCAGGGCGGAATCAGGTCCCCAACCCTGTCCAAGGAGTCGCAGGATCTGTGGCATTGGGCCGTCGCCCAAGGGATGTTTCTGGTGCCGTTTCATCTGGCAGGGATAAAAAACACCATCGCCGACTCGCTCAGCAGAGAGCTGCGCTCGTGCCACGAGTGGTAACTACGACAGGATCTAGTGGACCGCCTCTTCCGACGGTGGGGCACACCCCAGATCGATCTTTTCGCGACGGCGACGAATTCCAAGTGCCGGAGGTTCGCCAGCAGGTTTCCCCAGCCGAGGAGCATGGGCGATGCTTTCTCGTTCCCCTGGGAGGGCCTGTTTCTATACGCGTTCCCTCCATTGCCATTGCTGATCCGGCTCATCAACCAGCTCAAGAGGTCACGGTGCAGGATGATCCTCGCCGCACCTGCGTGGCCGAGGCAGATATGGTTCCCGGACCTTCTGGACTTGTCAGCGTCCCCGTCAATCAAGCTGCCAGTGGACGCGGATCTTCTCTCCAGGGAAGGAGGCGCCATCCTCCATCACGACCCGAAGTCGCTGAACTTGCAGGCCTGGCTCCTGCAGCGTTAGAGTTTGGAGGATACGACATACCGGCCGACTGCAGAGAGGTTCTTGCAAAGGCCAGGGCGTCCTCAACTCTTAAATGCTATGGACACAAATGGAAGAGGTTCTCTGTCTGGTGCCACGCACAGAAGATTAATCCTCTACGGATTACGGCTCCCCAGGTACTGCCGTACCTTCTGACGCTGGCCAAGGCTGGACTGGCGCACGCGTCCATCAAGATTCATCTTGTTGCGATCTCCCGATACACCAGAACCACGGGGCGGACGTCTTTGTGGTCTCATCGTCTGGTGAAAGAATTCATGAAGGGACTGTTCAGATCGTTCCCGCCGGTGAAGGCTCCGGCCCCGGCGTGGGAGCTCAACGTGGTGCTGACCAAGCTAATGGGACCTCCGTTCGAGCCTCTGCACTCGGCTCAGTTGAAGTTCTTGTCGTGGAAAACAGCGTTTCTTGTGGCCATCACCTCCGCACGAAGGGTGGGAGAGATCCAGGCCCTTTCCTGCAAGCCACTGTACTTGACTTTTCACGACACAAGGGTAGTGCTCAGGACGCACCCCTCCTTCATGCCCAAGGTGCCGTCGGACTTCCACCTCAACGAACCCTTGGTGTTGCCTGTTTTCTTCCCGTCGCCTTCGTCGCCGGCCGAAAGGACTTTGCACTCGCTGGATGTGGCTAGAGCGCTGAAGTTTTACGTGGACCGCACAAAGTGTTTTCGGAAGACGTCACAACTTTTTGTGAACTTTGGACCTGTCAATCAGGGGAAGGCTCTCTCAAAGGCCTCCATTTCCAGATGGCTCTCCGGCTGTATCATGTACTGTCATCGGTTGGCAAACCGACCACTGCCTGGCCGTTCGAGAGCCCATTCCACCAGAGCGATCGCAGCTACCACAGCGTTCCTATCTGGTGTGCCCTTGCTGGACATCTGCAGGGCTGCTACGTGGAGGTCGACGCACACCTTCACGAAATTCTACTGCGTCGATCGGGATTCCAGGGAGGAGTCCAGGGTCGGCCAAGCAGTGCTGCGCAATCTGTTTGCCTAAGGTGAGCCTGGTGAGGAGGTAAGAATTGCTTAATGTTGAGTTTGATGTAATGCTTAATGTTGAGCCTTTGCCACCTTCCGTGGTTGTGCATGTATGTACTGCTATGTATTCTTTATTCATGAGCATGTGAATCCATGCCAGACCCCATGCTGGAGAAGGAACAAGTTACTTACCTGTAACTGTTGTTCTCCAGCATGGGTCTGCCATGGATTCACATGCGAACCCTCCCGCCTACCCCTCTGCGGCTCTTCACTTGGTCATACTGCCACTTCACGTGCTACCAAATCTGAAGATGGCTGCCAGAGGCGGGGCTTAGGTAGAGGGCAGTCATTGGCTGTGGTCAGTATGACGCAGAGATCAATGATTGGTTACTACTACGAAAGACAGATCAGAAACGAAACTGATACTGATTTTTTCTTTACCGAGGATTCCCAGCCTGACGACAGGGAATATTCATGAGCATGTGAATCCATGCCAGACCCATGCTGGAGAACAACAGTTACAGGTAAGTAACTTGTTCCTTATTCAAATTAGGCAATGACGTCATTTAGCTACTTCTAGCTACTTTTATGATGGCCAATAGCTACTTTTCTTACTGAGGCGTTGGAAACACTGATCGGGGTGCCTCCTCCATTTTTTTTGTTTTTTCCGTCGTCACCTTCATTTACTCAGCTGCAGATGCAAGGTGGGCAAGAGAGGTTCCTGGCTAATTTCAGTGGACGGAGCCGGGGAGCTCTAATGACTGCTCTGATCATGGCGTTTTTCACTGGGCTCATTCCTCTCGTTAAAGCCACAGAAGGGAATGCGCCAGAAGCACAACATGAACAGTTCTTTTGAGATAGCGAGAAAGCACTAGAAAGAGGGAAGAAGGTACATTTTGTGAATCGATGATAAGTGCAGGTTGTAGCAGAGGCCACCAATGAAGGCGAGCAAAGGTTATGTGGGAAATAAAACCAGCAGGTTTTAACCCGCATTGTATTCCAAAAGCGACCAAATCCATCAGTGCGTCCGGATGCTGTGCCTGCTCCCACAGGCGCAGGGGAGTCGGAAATCCGTCCAGTGTTAAAGGGCAAATCGTTGGTTCAAGGCAGTGGGTGGCATTTAAGGGACACTGTGCTAGAGCTCTCAATTGCCTGTCTGTCAGGCGAGTGAAGAACCCTGTGCTTGTTTTAGCATTTTTATATTGTACGTCTTTTTAAAAAATCAAAATAGCAAGTTTGCAAGTCCTGAAATGTAATGGAAAATACAGTACTGGGTGGGCTTCATCTCCCTCACATGGGTTAATCTGGCAACTCTGCATCACATTGTGACATATGCAGACCTTAAGATGTACATATAGATTCCCAACATCTGTTAAGTTTGTTTACATTCTGGAACGTGGCGTTTTTATGTTCCTACTGTGTGTAAACGAAGGGCTAGCAGGAGTACCAGAATGCCACACAAACATAGTAGGGTTTCTGATCAGTTGAGAGGGAGGACATCCTAGTGTCTTAAGTAGGCAGGGACTCGCCTTTGTGTGGGCCCAGACACGCACCTGGAAGGCAGCTAGAGCCAGGAATGATTTCTGTCTGCTTCTGAGGCTCCACTGAGGGGGCATATAGTGACTGCCTGGGCCCCCACGGAGAAGACCCCTAAGCGATCCCAATGGTAAGGTAGGCAGGATCTCCCTCCGTAATCGTAACTATGCATTTTGCGCCAGGCCACCAGGGGGCGCGCAGGCAATGGCTGCCTGATCGCATCGCTCCCGCCGGATCTGTTCTTTCAGAGGGTATTGAGCCCCCCCCTGACACCCCCCCGGAGGCCCACCTGCATTTTCCGGCCGATCAACCCCCCGGGCACCCCCGAAGCCAAAGAACGGAGTCTGCAGACCCCGGGAAGCCCGAGATCAAGTCCCGCGTGAGCCGCGGGAAGTCAAGATACGCGGCCCGCCCGGCCGCAGAACCAGCAGGGCAGCGAAGCCTTCCGGCGCATTTCCGGACTACACGCGGCGAGAGGCGGGCGGAACGTAAGCCAGCCCCGACTGGAGCCGGAGACCAGCACCGGGAGCGGGGAGTGGAGACGGGACAGCGCGGACCCGGAGCAATCCCCCGTCGGGTCGCGTCGGAGGCCTTCTCGCGCCTTCTGGCCCGGCCACTGCAGAGGACGGGCCCCTCCTCCCCCGCCGGAGCTGAGGATCCGCGGGCAGCGCGGCGGGAGCGGGCCCCCATGGGGAGTCTTTGGATCCGTGCCGGAGATCGGATGTGAGGGGGCGCGCTCGAGCACTGGCCCCCCTCCTGCCTCTAGCTGCTTCCCGGGTGAGTGGCCCCCGCTGAGGGACGGTGGGGCGAGTGCCCGCCCGGAAGGATCCCCCCCGCCCACTGTGGGGATCTGTTCTAAGTGTAAGGGGGACAAGAGCTGCGACCCCCCCCTGTCGTGGGTCCCGGGGCCCGGGTCCCGCAGGGGCGGCCGCTCCCAAGATCCCCCCGGGGGGAAAAAAAAAAAAGCAAGGACGGACCCCGGCTGGCCACAGTGACCTCGACATAGGGTGTGAGGCCCCCGCCGGGCGACGGTGGGGCGTGTGCCCGCCCTCAGCTTGGTGAAGCTTTCTCCCCGAGGCGCGGGGCCCATCTCACGGGTGCGCCTGAGGCCCGTGCCGGGGAGGCCCCCCCCCCGACGGGGGCGCGATAGGCGGACCCCCTGCCCTCGGGACATATACCGGATGAGCTGGAGAGAGACTTTGCAGGGGTACCGCTTTCAAGAAGCCAATAGGGGCAACAACGGTTTGGGCCTCAAAAGATCCATGGCCCAGTCGGAGGATACGGCTCCCCCCCCCGTCGGCTATGGAGAGGGGCTTCGCCTCGATCCTACAAGAAATCAGGGACATGCGCTCTGACATAGCCCAGAAACTCGAAAAAATGGACCAGAGGGTGGAAAAGGTTGAGGACAGACTGCTTCAGGTCGAGACCAATCAATCCTCATCAGTGTCCCAAGACATACAATTTAAGTTGAGGCTGGAGGCCCTGGAAAAGAGAGACG
The DNA here is from genome assembly GCF_040938575.1 of Ambystoma mexicanum. Classification (NCBI taxonomy): domain Eukaryota; kingdom Metazoa; phylum Chordata; class Amphibia; order Caudata; family Ambystomatidae; genus Ambystoma; species Ambystoma mexicanum. Next base: position 601,335,306 of record NC_090932.1, on the reverse strand, counting down.
AGGAGAGAGCCCAGCAGATGGACGATTTTGAGAACAGGGAGAGAAGGAATAACCTCAGAATCTTCGGGGTGCCGGAGCTGGAAGGAGAGACAGAGAGGGACGTCATCAGAGCAGTGCGGGACATTATCACCCTCCTATTTGCCGAAGAGATGACCACGGAACCTACGTTCGACAGAGTGCACAGGGCGGGGGGCAGATCGGGGGGCCCCCGGTCGATACTGGTCCGGTTCCACTACTACTCAGAGAAAACGAAGGTGCTGGAGGAAGCCAGGAAGGCCAGAGATATCACCTACAACAATGCCCAGGTCTCAATATTCCAAGACCTTTCCGCCTACACGTTAGCCAAGCGGAGAATGTGTCGCCCGCTCACGCAGCTACTCAAGGAGAAGGGAGTGCGATATAGATGGGGCTACCCCTTCTCCCTGACGTTCGAATACATGGGCCAAAGAACCACCCTGGTCACGGAAGAGGACATCCGGGGAGCCCTGCTGAAATATGCGACGGACTCGGATGCCCGGAGGGGCCCGTCGGGGCCGGAGAGGGCTGGACCCAGTGGCCCCGGCTCGTCGGGGGGGGAAAGGAGGAGGCGAACCGGCGCACGAAAGTTCAGAAAAATGAATACGCCATCACCAGCTAAAGACGGGGAACGGAGAGACCCGGATGACTGAGAAAGGGGTCGCAGCATACAGGTTGGGACAACTCGGTTCGGTGCGTGTGGTTGTACCGATTCCTACGCCCCGACGAACAGCAAGTATACGGGATGTATTGAAGGGGTGGGGCCCTGAGGGGCCCGGGGGGCTCAGGAGGAACAGCTTCCAAAGCGATCGGCCCGGCTGGTGGTTCGGCCAAAAGCCAGATATGGCGGGACAGTTTGGCTGGACGCCAGGGAGGGGGGAGGGGGTCAACGCAGGAGTTGGGGGGGGTTTCAGTTTGGGGAGGGGTCCGGGGGGCAGTTGGGGAGTAGTTACAGGCCCTCCGGGAGGGGTGGGGAGGGGGGGGTTGCAAAGGATCCAACCATGGGAGTATCCAAACAAGGGTAGTGTAGGTGAGTCGACACGGAGAGTGAAGTTGCTAGATGACGGCTGAGGGTCTGCCGGCCCTGGGAGTGGGCACTCTCAATGTACGGGGCCTGAACACCCCCACGAAGAGGTCCCTGGTCTCTAGAGAATTCAGGAGGGCTGGTCTTGATATCCTCTTCCTGCAAGAGACTCATTGGGCAAGAGGGAAGGAACCCACGATGAGGGGGGGAGGTATAGGAGAGGTGTTCTGCGCGTCCCACGGGGCCAAGAAGAGGGGGGTGGCTATCCTTCTGGGGAGAAACGTGGGCTTTGTGAAAGAGGAAATAGTGAAAGACCCGGAAGGCCGATACCTGCTGGTACGAGGATCCCTGCAGGGCTCCCCGCTCACCCTGGCGGGGATATACGGTCCCAATGAGGGCCAGGCCCAGTTTTGGGAGGGGGTGGCGGAGAAACTCAAGCTCTTTGTCCGGGGGGGGTTGGTGGTAGGAGGCGATTTCAACATGGTTATCGACCCCGACTTAGACAGAAGGCGTGTTGGCCCTCAGCTTTCCAGGCCCACGGATGTCCACATGGCCCGGTCCTTCCGGATGGTTAACGCAGAGCTGGGCTTGGTGGACACGCTCCCCTCCCCCCGGAACGGGTACTCCTTCCTACACATATTATTCGTCCACCCACTCGTCCTTTTCTAGAATTGACTACATCCTGGTGGACGAGTCCCTGCACTCGTATGTCTCGGGCCACAAGGTCGACCCCGTCCCCTGGTCGGACCATGACCTGGTTCGAACCACCATGGCAAGGGGTGGGCTAAGCGACCGCAGAGGGAGATGGAGATGTAACGACTCCCTGCTGAAAGATGAGGTCCGTGCCCAGGAGGTGTTGGAGGCTATTACGGAATTCTTTGAATTTAATGACAATGGCGAGGTGGGCCCACACACCCTATGGGACGCCTTCAAGGCCACAATAAGGGGCTTTCTCATTAAAATGAGCGCTCAGGCCAAAAGAGTGAGGGAAGCCCAGGAGAAAGCCCTGAGGGGGAAAATTGCCCAACTCCAACCGGTGGGGCCCTCAGCAGCCCCCTTGGATCACGGTCAGCTCGAATCGCTGACCGATTATCGGCTCCAGCTGCGAGACCTCCTCCTGCACAAAACGGAGCGAAGCCTCCAACTGGTCAAGCAGAAGTATTACGAAAAGGGGGACAAAGCTGACAGAATCCTAGCCTGGAAACTGAGGGAGGTCCAGAGGGAAAGAATGGTAAAGGCAGTGAGGAGTGAGGAGGGGACCATGGGCCATGACACTCCCCACATAGGAGAGGCCTTTCGGAGATATTATGAAAAACTCTATACCTCGGAATGTGACGGGCGGATACCGGCCCTGTCCGGGGAGATGGCCGAGGGACTGGAGGGGCCGGTGACCGAGGAGGAGGTGGGTAACGCAATTAGCGGGATGAAGGCGGGGACCTCCCCCGGGGAGGATGGCTTCACAGTGTCCTTCTACAAACGGTACCGCTCTACTCTGGCCCCACACTTAGCTAAGGTTTTCAATGCGGTATTAGAGGCGGGGACCCTCCCGGACTCCATGATGGAGGCCATAATTGTCGTCCTTCCCAAGGAAGGTAAGGACCCCACTGAATGTTCCTCATACCGCCCTATATCCCTACTAAACATTGATGTCAAGGTCCTTGCCAAAATCATTGGGAAACGGATGGAGAAGATTCTGCCGGCACTGATCCATGGGGACCAGGTGGGGTTCGTAAGGGGTAGGCAGGGCTCGGACAACATCCGTAAAACTATAAACTTAATCCACCACGCCCAGAACTCCGAGCTTGACGCGAGCCTCCTCTCTCTGGACTCGGAGAAACCGTTCGACCGGGTCGAATGGAGATATATGGAGCTACTCCTCCAGAGAATGGGTTTCGGTGCACACATCAGGGGTTGGGTGACGGCTCTTTATAGAGCTCCGAAGGCCAGGGTACAAGTGAATGGCAGGCTGTCGGACCCCTTCCCCCTCTCACGGAGCACGAGACAGGGGTGTCCACTGTCCCCCCTGTTGTATATCCTTACGATGGAACCCTTGGCCATAGCGGTGAGGTCGCACCCGGAGATCAGAGGGATAATGAGGGGCGAGGTGGAATTTAAGCTCTCCCTATTCGCCGATGACATCCTGGCATACCTGGTGGACCCCGGCGCCTCCCTCCCCCCCCTCCTGTCCCTGGTGAACGCATTCGGGCACTTCTCGGGGCTAAAGATTAACGCTTCCAAATCGGTCCTTCTCCCCATGCGGGTAAATGACCCGGCTCTGGACCCCGTGGGCACATTTCATGGGATCACAATGGGCAAGGTTTCCATACGCTACCTGGGGGGAGTCCTCACCAGGGACTTGTCCCAACTGCCCCCCGCCAACTATGACCCGGCCCTGGCTAGCATTACCAGGGACCTCAGGAGGTGGGGCTCTATGATCTTGTCTTGGTACGGCCACATGACGGCAGTGAAGATGAACCTGCTGCCGCGCCTGCTGAATCTCTTTACCTCTCTCCCGTCCAACATTCCCGACCACCTCATGAGGACACTACAGAATGCGGTCCGAGAGTTTATCTGGCAGGGCAGGACCCCGAGGACTGCGAGGGCGGTTTTGACCTTGCCGAGGGAGGAGGGGGGGGTTCGGCTTGCCTGACTTCCAGCTCTATTTCCGGGCCGCCCAGTTGCGAGTCCTCCTGGAGCACATGAGGGAGGGGATGGGCACCTACTGGTCTTACCTGGAGGACATGGACGCTCACCCCCTCAAGGTACGTGATCTTCTCTGGGCACCACACAGGTTCATCCCGAACAGATTGAAATCCCATCCCACCTTGGGCGTTCTTTGGGCAGTCTGGAGGGAGGGCCCCCAGACGGCGCACCTAACGACGTGGCCATCCCCAATGTCCTCTCTCTGGGGACACCCGTTCAGATTAGGTAACAGGGGTTTTTCCGAGGCACAGGCGTGGTCTGATTCGGGTCTAGAATGGGCGGGACAGCTGTTCCGGGAGGGGGAATTCCTGCCGTATGAGGACCTAAGGGACGCCATTGGGCGGGGGTCTCTTTCCGTGTTTGAGTATCTACGCCTGAAGGGAGTACTCGGCGACCAAGCATGGGGAGAGAACTTGAAGAGGCAGCTGACCCCCTTTGAGAAGTTCCTTGATATGGCGACCTCTAGAAAGGGAGCCGTCTCCGGAATGTATAGAATCCTCAACACTGTGAATTTGGTAGAACGGAGGGGCTTCCGCTCATATTGGAACGATCTCGCAGGGGAGGTGATTTCGGAAGACGCCTGGGCGAGGATCTTCAAAATTGCTTTCCACGGTAATTTTTTTACGGCAGATATGGAAAATAACTTTAAGATTTTGCAGGGATGGCACAGGGACCCTGTGAAATTGTCTAAAATGTTTACGGCGGTGTCCCCCGATTGCCCGAGGGGCTGCGGCCAGAGGGGCTCACGAGGCCACATGTGGTGACACTGCCCGAAGGTGCAGGCGTACTGGGCAGAGGTGAGGGGCTGGATGGCTGAGGTCACAGAGGAACTGCTTCCCCAGGACCCCCTGACGGTGTTGTTGGGCCTCCCGCCAGAGACCTCGGACCTCTACAGGTACCCCAGAATGTGGGAAACGATGCTACGGGCGGGGAGAGTGGCATTGGCACAGAAATGGAAGAGCCCGGAGACCCCGTCCAAGGCTGACTGGCTAAAGAAATTGAAAATTTGTTTTTAATGGACAAACTAACGGCCATGGTGAACAATGATTCTGGGTCATTCCTTGAAAATTGGCAGGGGGTAAGGGAGGCCTGGGGATGGGATGTGCACTGATGCCTGATGGGGGGGCTGAGCGGGGCTCAGGGGGTCTAGGCCGAAAGATCGTACCAAATAGTACCAGGGACCTTAGGGACGGAATGGGCGCCCACGGCCCGGGGACATTCGGTCGACCGTCACCCACCAAAGAGCGCCGACGCTCACACTCACTACCAAAGTAATGGACGCAAAAGAAAAGTCCAAATCTCCCTATGTCATGGTTCGAGTTGGTAAAACGAGGGGTGGGGGGAGGGGGGTTTGAAGGGGGGGGCGGTAGGGTGGGTGGGGGGGGGGGTTTGTTGGGCAAGTGCATCGTGTACAACTGGTGATCACATTTGTAGCCTGCTTATTATATTCTTTAAAATGCCAATAAAACCAAAGTTTAAAAAAAAAAAAACTATGCATTTTGCTTCATGCAAGTTTCAGTAATAGCATGTTTTCTCAGTGGGTTGAGCGCTCGCTACTGCGATGTCTGTGTGATCTGCAGGTTCGAACCATATCGGCCTTTCATCCTTCTGAGGTCGATAAATGAGTACCAACACAGGTTGAGTGATATTGTATGCATATTTGTTCTATAAAAAAGAGCTTAAGCGTAAGTTCTCTACAATAACATATAATTTGGCCTTGAACATCTCCTTGCATTCACAGTAATTTGACAATATGGCTCTATACAGAGATATTAATGATACATATGGTGCTCCATTCTTGTATGAAATGTATATCACATTAGTGAGATCCTAACCATATATTTAGTAGTGTACTTGGGAACAATGCTACTTGATGCCCCTTCCTGTTTTGTCAAGGGGTGAAAGGTCGTGTTCATGCCACTCCTGCGCCTCAGAGCTGTGGACCCTGTCACAGAACTGTATGCAAATTTGTTATTTTATGAGTTGTGTTGTAATGTAACAGGCACATGAACCCTCCATAGGTAGCATTTTCTGTAAAGTCATGAATTGACGCGATTCGCGGATGATGGCTGAGGGCCTTTTTTTTTAGGCGCGGTGTGGGCCACTTTTTTGAGGCGCGGGGTGGGCCACTTTATTTTGGTTGTCTGGGCGTATTTCTTGTTCCAGTCCGATCCTGGCTGTTACAGTAATCCAGCCTGGAGAGAAACAGAGCTCTGGAGACATTGAGTTTCTGGGGAAAGGTGAGGAAAGGGAGAATGCCTCTGAGGAGGTGAAGCTGAAAGTGGGCCTTTTTGGCAACGTCAGCAATGTGAGGAGAGAAGGAGAGAGAAGAGTCGAAGATGACACCAAGGTTTTTTGCCTCAGAAGAGCCTCGGGCGAGGGGGCCCAAGGAGAGTGGCCAGAGAGTAAGAGGGACGGATGGGGCAGGAGTCCCAATGAGAAGGATCTCAGTCTTAACTGGCATCAAGATAGAGATCGTTAGCAGCACACCATGCCTGAATAGCAGCCATAAAGACCCAGCATATGGAAACTAAGGCACAATAACCATTTACTCAAGTGACATATCAGACCCAAGGTTGGATTTCCAAACAAGACTGGTTTATTCAGATTATTCTCAGTCGGCCGACTGGGGTCTGTCTTGGAACGTGTGTACCCAGACCTCATGAGACGCAAGAGAGCTAGCAACGATCAAGCAACAATATGTATATACATAACATGCCATCTTTTGAAGGCAATTCAAACCGCCCATAATGTATCTTTCAGGCTAGGGTTCGGTGATTGACAATCATGACAATTATGACAAGTCTCTTATTCAGTCTAAATATAATTATTGTAGCAACAGTAGCAGAGACAGCTTTTTGTTATGGAGAACATGAAGCTCTTAGTTTAGCAAGGATATCATGTTCGTAGGAGAGAAACATTCCTGAGCACGTTATCTATGTGTTTCTATTCCTGCACAAAGGGTCAGACAGTTCTGAAGCAGAAAATACCAGTCTCCACGAAGGAGTACCCCTAAAAGAATATAATTCATGCTTTAACTGCCTTTTACTGCAGCGTTGCAAGACAGGCCGACACCTGGTCTGCTCATTAGATGCGGCTTCTGCTCGCGTTCAAGGATTTCGTGAGGGAGGGAAACAATGCATTTGTGTATCGTCTGACATTCCTGTCTTTATTAGTCTTTCAGCACGCAGGCATGGCCTCGCACCATGTATGAATTCGAAGCATAGAATACATTTAGCAAAGCGTTTTAGACCGAAAGAAAAAAGCAAATGGCTGACAATTTCACAAAATGGACGCCCTCTGGTTACATTGAAGATTCTGAGATTGCGTTGTTTGTCACATGATGCGATTGGTTTCTGGCCAACATACTATAGGGTCGTTTCTGGTCTAACAAACCCTCCTTTGGCCATAAACCAAGGGCATCATCCATACATCGCATCTTCATCTGACCATGTGTCTAATTCCGAACTACTCATACTACTGCCATCGTCATCAGAAATATTAATTGCCATGAATTCCTTGATTGTGTCATTTTCGTGTTGGGCACCTTCACTTAATATGCAAGGTTGTTGCGTTCTGATTGCGTGTACACACTCATTTGTAATTTGGAAGCAGAGGATTGGCAGGCATTGTATACAACAACAGCAGAACATGAGGATTCCAAGTATCGTGATCAAAATTGCAATTGGTTTCCATCCCCATGATCGCAGCAGTTCCCAAAACCATAAACCTATATTCAGATTCCAACCACCTGTGGGGACATGAATATCAGAACTCAGGACATGCAATTTCTTGATTGCTTCAAATATCGTGGGGGAGGAATCACTTACGAATACACAACATGCTGACCCCACGATTTTGCATACCCCCCCACGATCAGCCAAAATGATATCAAGGACTATTCTAATGTGAAGTGTCATTAATCTAACTACTTTCTCTTCTAGTGTCATAGACTATATCTGTAGTTCCATTTATCGTTTTTTCTAACACCGTGGACAGTTTCCTTATATTCCATGAATGAATTGCTTGTCCCCAAAATGATATGAATGACTTTGCTATATCGCCTGCAATCAGTCCTGCAGTATCATCTCGCCGTGGCCTAGATCTGGATAGTTTTGATATTTCAGCAGTTTTGGAAAGAAATGCACCAGGAAAAAGTATACCCAAATAACAGGTCCCTTCCCAAGTTCTAGGTAACCATGGATAGGCCTGATCTCCACATATAAAATAAACAGAACCTCCTATATATAAGGGTTTCTCTTGTTGCCCAAGTATGGCAGTATTCATGCATCTAGTAAATGTTCCTACTGGATAGGAACCCTTTTTCCGTAAGCAAAACGGGACAGAACGTGGACTGTGATTAATAGTATAGGAGGTAGGTACATCATCTTTGTTTCCTACTGGAGCCATGTTGAAAGTGATTAAGGATTTGTAAGGCCTAGAAAGCTTATCTACTGGATTCGTTATTACTGTGTTTATTTTGTTGCGCTTGAAAAGGTGGAACAACCTACCGGTTCCAATACTAATCTTTCAAACTCATCTATGTTTGTTCCATCAAACTGACCAGTATCACTGTCGTTCCATTTTCCATAAAATAACACTCTCAATGATGCATAACATGCAGTATTAAGTGTCAAAGAATGTACATACAAACCCATTCCTTTTCCACCATGCTGGGGTAAATGGAACAGACCCAGCAGTTGGACCTATTCAAGATAGCAGGGGTCATATTCATATTCAGCAGCAATGCATTATTGCCATAAACTTTTCTATGTTTCACTTCTTGTGAGGGGAGAGTGCAAGAGAGAACATGTACTGGGCTGCTCGTAGTAGGAGCATTGGTAGCAGGCAAGAGAGTTCAAAGGATGCACAATTTCTAGATACCAGAATATTGGGATCAGCGTAATCAAAATGCAAAGCGGTATCATAATCATTAGCATATTTTTCTTTCCAAACCAAGTTTTTCTAGGAACAGGCTTAGTCTCTACAATATCATCAGCGTTGGTGCAGGAGGGAGCAGGAGTGAGTTTAGGCATTGTCTGTAATGTTTATCTCAGGGAAAGTTTTCAATGTTTGTGGCGGAAAAGTTCTCCACAGCAACACACGTTAACAGCAAAGCGTTAAAGTAGCAGCAAAGCGTTCAGGCTAGCCTGCTTAATAAATGACAGCAAGCTGATGTGATTTCGCACAGAGCTCCAAAGAGGCAGGAGCAAGCATCAGTTGTGCCTGTAGCATATGCCCCCCGCTTGTCCCCATGGGGTCGCACTGGTCCTTCACTTTTCAATGGTAGCACCGGGAAACCACGTTTCAGAGCTTTCAATTTGATGCAGCTTGATACAGCTCATACGCTCCTATGCTGAGAACAAAGGCAGAACAAAACTGCAGATCACTTCCGATTTTGTGAACATAGCTTGTACCTTATGGCTCCAGGTACAGTATGATCAATGAACAATGTACTGTCATTTCCAGATGCAGGATCAATGCCAGCTTGCGATGCAATGAGTGATGATGCGGCAGTAGTCGGACAAGGTTGAAGCACCTTTAGTCTTTCGATCTTCGTTGCAATCTCCCCAGGCCCTTTCTCTGGCTTAGGAAGCACTTCTGGCAGAGAACTGGCGATGGTATCTTTGTGATCAAGTGCAGCTGTATTTCTTTCGACATCTGCATCAGGCAGCTCTTTCAAAGGAAACGGAATTCTTTTTGTGTTGCGTGGATCCAGGACTTGCGGCCATCGACTCGGACTGCAGTCTGTGTAGCCTAGGGCCCCTTCCATCGCGGCACGAGTGAAGATTTTCTCTCAAAATCTTTAATCAAGGTCCAGTCACCAAGCTGCAGACAATGTCATGTGCCGGTATATCTGACAGGAAGAGCCTCCTGCACCTGCTGATGAATTAAACACAAGTTTATTCATACTAAATTCATACTCAAAACACAAGTTTTGAGTATGTCCCTCAGCTGTTTCGGCTGCAGAGCATTCCAAACATTTACTGGTCTTCCCATTATTATTTCATAGGGGGAGAGACCAGTCCTTGCTTGAACAGAGGCTCGCATGCACAACAAAGCTAGCAGCAATGCATCGGGCCATTTCAAATTACTTCCCTCGCAGAGATTACTCAATTTATTTTTCAATATACCGTTCTAATGTTCCACCAAACTGGCACGCATCGGGTGTCTGGCCAAATGGAATCGTCAATTTGGAGGCATGCGCAAATTTGTAATATCACGGCTGCAATAAAGTGCGGGCCATTATCTGACCATATGACACGTGGTAGGCCAAAACGGGAAAAGTACTCTTTTAGCATAACTTTAGCTGTGGACATAGCTGTATAATCTTTCAGGGGATTTTCTATTAAATCAAAATGGATGACTTCAAACGGCATAGAGGGGGGGCAAAAACCTCCTGTTGGCGTTGCTGTCCCTTTTCCAATGTTATGTTGTAAACACGTCATGCAATTTTGGACCAGTCTGTCAGCAGTTTTTCTGATATGTGGATTCTGCCATACCGTATCTAGATGCTGAATCATTTTTCTAGCACATGTGTGTTGGACTGTGGGCCATAGTGACCATTGCCATTACATAGGCATTTGGCAACATCCATCTTTTGTTCTTTGTCCACCCAACAACCTTCAAATTCTAATTCTGCTGGACCCTCCGTCCATGCTTTTATTTCATCTGCAGTAGCTTCTGCTTGCATTTCCTGAACTGTGGCAATCCCATTTTCTATCATACAGGGTACTTCCATTTTTCCAACATATATTTTTCTGTGTAAATCAGTGGCAGTTTGTTTCGCAATTCGGTCTGCAAATGCGTTTCCCTTTCCCACATCACATGTTACTTTTTTTTTGTGCTTCACATTTCATTATTGCTAATCATTTGGGACGCGCGAGTGCAGACAACAGTCTTACTATCAAAGTGCCATGTTGGATTTTTGTTCCGTGTGATGTCAGGAAACCCCTTTCAGCCCATAATCGACCAAAATGGTGTACCACCACAAATGCATACTGACTGTCAGTATATATGTTTACATTGAGGTTTGCAGAAATTTCACATGCTCTGGTTAACGCTATTATCTGTGCGGCTTGTGCTGAGTTGTATGGGATTCTTTTGCTTTCTACAATACTTTTCAGTGTTGTGATGGCATATGCCGCAGTTGATGTACCATCGGGTAATTTAAAACAAGAACAGTCACAAAACAGTTCTCCATCTGGCTCTTTCTGTGGGGTGTCAGTTAGATCAATTCTTCCTTTTGTCTCTTGCTCAGTAAGCATTAAACAATCATGAGGGGATTCTTTTTCACCCACTTTTTCATTGGGAGGGGGCATCAACTCGGCCGGATTCAAAGCGGAACATCTCATAATTTGTATATGCGGTGCAAACAGGACAATTTCATACCTTGTTAATCTAGCTGATGTAAGGTGTTGTGTCTGCGTTCTATTTAAACAAATGTCTACTGAGTGGGGCACCATGACGGTTAAAGCGTGACCTAAACCATACCCTCGGTTTGTTTTACTGACGCGATGGCTGCAGCAACAGCTCACAAGCAGCGCGGCAAAGCACATGCAACAGGATCCAAAGTGGAAGAGAAGTAGCCACATGGTCTATTTCTCCCTCCTTGTTCCCGAGTCAAAACAGCCAAAGCACAACCATTGTTTTCATGCACAAATAACTTAAAACTCTTGTCATAATTTGGTGTGCCCAAAACTGGAGCTGAACATAATGCAGCTTTGAGCAGGCCAAATGCTTCTTGACATTCCATGGCAAAGGTAAGGTAACATCTTTCCTTGTCAATGCCACTATCGGTTTCACAATCGTAGAGAAATTGGCGATCCACTGCCTACAATATGAAGCCATGCCAATTAAAGCCCTGACTTCTTTCTGCATATTTCGAATAGGCATATAGGAGATGCTTTCTATTCTTTCTGGTGTCAATCTTCTTCCCTCCTTCGAAAGGAGGTAGCCCAAGTAGGTTACTTCCTTTCGACAATACTGGAATTTCTTTAGTGAAGCTTTGTGTCCATGCGCTGCTAAATGTGTCAATAGTGCAACTGTGCTTTCTTTACAAATTTCTTCTGTGTCAGCTGCCATCAATAAATCGCCTGTATTGTAACAAAACACAACCTGCTGGTAGTTCTAGCATATCTAGTTCTTTTAATGTTCTACTGTAAATACTCAGACTTTCAGTGTAACCCTGGGGAATTTGTGTGAATGTAAATGAATGTCCTCTTAGAGTAAAAGCAAATAAATGTATGCTATCTGGATGTACTGGAATGCTAAAAAATGCATTTTTCAAATCTACAACACTAAAATACAATGCAGATGCTGGAATCATTGTCAAAATTGTAGTCACACCCGGGACTAATGGAAATTGCGGATCAACAATTTTATACACTCCGTGCAAATCAAGTATGAAACGATAAGGTATGTCATTACCTCCTTTCTTGTAAACCGGAAGAATCGGACTATTGCAAGTGCTACCAGAAATTTCTTCAATTACGTTTCTTTTAATCAAATCCGACACAATGCATTTCAATGTTTTCGTCTCCTTTGGCCGAAATGTTATATTGCGGAATACACGGCAATGTCATTCCTTCTTTCAAAACAATTTTCACTGCCTCTACTCTTAAACAACCAACATCATTTTCATTCACTGCCCATATACAAGCCGGTACTTTACTCAATTCAGTAAGTAATGGCTTAGATAAAAATTGGGATACAGGAGTTTTTTGTGGCGTTATCGTCAAATTCACTCCATCAGGAGAACAATAAATAACGTCATTCAATTTCTTCAACAAATTTTAGCCCAACAAATTTTCATTGCAATTTTTCGTCACTAGAAATGGGCAAGACTCAGTGAATGGACCTTGTGTTATAGGTACTGATTGTGACACTGGACTAATTACTGGTGTACCTGAGAACTCTACTGAAACATTCTCATGCCCTGACAGTGGTATATCTGGAACCTGTTGATGGTCAATTGAACATTTTTGTGCACCTGTGTCCACAAAAAATGTGTTCTCTATTCCCAACCTTCATTTCTACGTAGGGCCCTTTCTGGTCTACGGGAATAGATACTGGTACAACCCATGTCCTGGGCTGTCCTAGTAAAACAATACATCAGCAGATGTAAAGTTGCCGGTGTAATACGCATTGGACTGATTGTCAAAAACATTTCTATCACTTTTGCTGTTTCGCTGTTGGTTCTGGTTCTGATTTTGATTCTGATTCTCCTCCTTCTGAAATTGTGGCGTTGTTTGGTTTCTACTCTGTCCTTGTGTTCCCGGGCGACCTCTATTCTGCCTTCTCGGGAAAGTCCCATTTCCAATGTGTATCTGCGGGCACTGAGCTCGCCAATGGCCTTCTTGTCTACAATAGACGCATTAATCCCTATTGGACCACCTTGCATGTTGGAACATTGGGCTCTGGGTTGTGCGTTCGTGCCACCTCTATTATTGTTTGCTACTTGCTGCATCAATACTCCTATCCCTTATTTCTTTGTCCTTCTCTGCATTTACTCTGTTCTCATAATACTGGGCCATGTGTAATACTTCACTTCGTGTTTTTGCTTGCCCTGCACTTTCAGATGTCATTATTAAATTTTGAATTTTCGGTAACAACCCTCGCACAAACTTAACAATCTCTTCCTGGGTTCAGTACTCAAGTCTTGACCACTAAAATCTGCAAATACTTCCTCAAATCGGTTAAAATAATCAGTCGCTCCTTCATCTTTTCCCTGTAAACAAGCAGTTAATTTATCCCAAACTATTCTCTTCTCAGGTACCAAAGTTTTCAATTTGTCTACTATCCGTGATGGTAAAGCTAACATAACTTGCAGTGGTTTTTCTCCAGCCTTTCTTTCACCATTAATTCTAATCAAATTCTCCCATATGTCACCTAACATCGTCGCATCATTTATATTTCTAACCTATTTCCATATGTCTACAGGAAGAATCACGGGAAACAATAATTAATGTCACTCAATGTAAAAACAGATGAATTCAAAACAGATTCAATTTCTTTATAGAATCCTGATGGGTTTTTTCTAATGTCAGGGATCGTCTGCCTGATATTATTGACCTCTTATCTCGAAAAAGGGACATATACAAACTATGCAGTATAATGTGCTTCTATCGTATGCTCTGCAACCGTTGAGGTGGCAGCAACTTCTACTTTCGGGACAAACGTGGAAGGCACTTCCCTCATGGGTAATTGCAAACTAGGTGTTTCTACATTCATTCGTTTACTGAACAATAAAGCTAAATCAAGAGAAAAAGCAGTCATTCCAGTTTCATGCGAAAATGCTCTTTTGTAAATCGTCATTAAATCAGCGGGACAACATGTCTTATTCTTCATACATTCATCTTGCAAATACTCTACCATGACCTGTAATACCTTTCTCTGCATTTCTGGTGTATACTGACTAAACGTATCATGCACTTCCATTGGGGAAATGGCGGGATCTGAAATCCGTCTAAGCGCATCTCGCGTACAAATTCTCATCTCTTCACTATCAGGTTTCAACGGCGGAAAAAATCGATCAAGTTCGTGCTTAAACACAAATATTCGGCCTACATGTTCTGGTACTTTCGACGCATTATCTCGCAAATGAGAAAGAACAACCAAATCGCGCAACTCTTGCGGTGCCAATGTGTCAGTCAAATCACTCAATTTTTTTTTCACAAGATAATTCCCCATGCATTCTAAGAATACCTGCTGTTCACCACGGCCTCTATGATCAGATATGGAACTTTGCACAGCTGCTTCATCACCACCTTCAACGTATGTTTCTGCCCAAGTTCCCAACTCGTCTTTCCTGTCTTTGCTTACTGTACTAAGAGTCACTCTACCTAGCTTTATAGTTTGACCTATAAACTTAATCATATATTCAGCTACTAGACAGTCTTGCTAGAATGCTTCATACTCCTTTAAGCTATGTCTTGTACGTGCACACATGTTTGCATACTTTACTGTAGATATTTCTTTTTACCTTGTGTTCGGTATACTCATGCCAAATATTGTATTACTGTATATATTTCTTTTTGCCTTGTGTTCGCCATATTCATGCCAAATATTGTAACAAGCTTAAGTCTTCATGTACATTGCTGCGCCCGGTTACCCAAGGGTTTGGTGCGCATTACCAAATAAACAAATAAAAATAAACAAACTGCTTCCTTGCGCAGGCCTCATCTCTGTAGAACTGCCTACCAAAGTGGCTAACTCATGCTCTAAAGGCGGTGGAGGAAATGTCACAAGCACAGGAGAAGAGGAACTTGCTACTGGTGCAGATGGAACAACGGGAATGGGGGTACATAAGGAGGAGGTGCAACTGTGTCAGTAGTTTGATGTTTGGTTCTTCACTCATTCAAAATTTTGATTTTGTTTATTAGCTCATCTGATGGATGCAAATCTTGCTGCGGAAATATTTTCTGTACACCTAATTGGAAAGCCCTGTCCATGTTCCTAAGGGCTTCTGTCTGCTGATGCTGACCAAGCTCTTGCGCTTTCTCTGCGTTCGCTTTGTCTGTGTGCGTGTTTTTCTCTACTTCTCAAGTGGAGATTAGCTTCCTTCCTCCAGTCTCTCACGCCGTTGAACGCCGCTGGTCTGGCTTTCTTTTGTAGCAATACTGATTCTAAGTGTTCTATATGTGCTAATTCAAAACTCCCATCATTAGGCCACTGTAAGTCTGATACATGTCTGGTCTGCCTATGCCAAATCGCATTAAAAACTATTGCCCCTATACCGTATTTTACATACATTTCATATGCCGGTGACCCTGCGGGTGGAGCAACCTGTCCAGTTTCCAAAGATTGTCTACCGCAGTGGAAAAATCCCAATAAGCAGGAGGACAATTTCCCAGGCATGGTTAATCCTTACCATTCTCTTACCGTGTGCGTTTGAACCTGCAAGAGCAACTCTCTGTCAATATCAGGACGTTTAAGAATCTGGGCACGACTCACCTGATCAATCAATTTGTCACTCAGGACGCAATTTGTCCGTATACAGATGCAACCAAGAATCGTCGTGACTGCATGTCTGGCTCAATCTGCCTCGTTCCAGGACCCTCGCCTCGATGATGTCTGGGCGCTGCTCATCGATCAGGGATCGGCTGTGTACAGATCTGCAAAGGAGTCTCATCACTTCTACAGGGGCGCCCCCAACACATTTCGATCCCGGCTCGACGGCTTCGTCCTCGACTCGTTTTTGCCTTCTTCAAACTTAACGTATATGATGGAGCAAAAGGGGGAGCGTCCCTATTTCGGCGCCATATTTCTAGGCCATAAAGACCCTGCATATGGAAACTAAGGCACAATAACCATGTACTCAAGTGACGCGACAGACACGAGGTTCGATTTCCAAACAAGACTGGTTTATTCAGATTATTCTCAGTTACCCGACTGGGGTCTAACATCTCGCAACGTGTACCCAGACCTCATGAGACGCAAGAGAGTGAGCAACAATATATATACATAACATGCAATCTTTTGAAGGCAATTCAAACCGCCCATAATGTATCTTTCCGGCTAAGGTTCGGTGATTGACAATCATGACAATTATGACTAATCTCTTATTCAGTCTAAATATAATTATTGTAGCAACAATAGCAGAGACCGCTTTTTGTTATGGAGAACATAAAGCTCTTAGTTCAGCAAGGATATCGTGTTCGTAGGAGAAAAAAAATCCTTAGCACGTGATCTGTGTGTTTCTATTCCTGCACAAAGGGTCTGACAGTTCTGAAGCAGAAAATACCAGTCTGCATGAAGGGGTACCGCTAAAAGAATATAATTCATGCTTTAACTGCCTTTTACTACAGCGTTGCAAGACAGGCCGGCACCTGGTCTGCTGATAAGATGCGGCTTCTGCTTGCCTTCAAGGATTTCTTGAGGGAGGAAAACAAGGTATTTCTGTATCGTCTGACATTCCTGTCTGTATTAGTCTTTCAGCACGCAGGTCGTGGCCTCGCACCATGTATGAGTGCATAGAATACATTTTACAAAGTGTTTTAGACAGAAAGAAAAAAGCAAATGGCTGACAATTTCACAAAATGGACGCCCTCTGGTTACATCAACGATTCTGCGATTGCAATGTTTGTCACATGATGCGAATGGTTTCTGGCCAACCTACTATGCATACTATAGGGTCGTTTCTGGTCTAACAATGAGGGAGGAAGATGCAGGAGAGGGAAGCTTGAAGGAGAGCTGTGTGTGGTCAGCATAACACTGGAAATGAGGGGAGAAAGTGGAGTGGAGATCAAGTTGGCCAGAGGGGCATGATTGAAGAGCCACTGCGAGAGGATAGAGCCCGGAAGGATGCCACAGGTAGTGAGGTGGAGGAGAGAAAAGGGCCCAATTGCACTTGGGAGGGCTGGTTTCGAAAGTAAGGAGGTAAGCTAGTCCAGTGCCAAGTCTGTGATGCCCAGAGTATCACAGAGCCGATTCATGAGGATGGAATGGTGGACTGTGTCAAAGGCAGAAGATGGATCAAGAAGAATGAGAACATAAGGGGCGTTAGAATCAATGTTAAAGAGCAGGTTGTCACGGGCGTTAAGAAGAGCAGTTTCCGCGCCTCTGGCTGCTCTATAGCCAGACTGGTCGTCACAGAGACAACCAGAAGATTAGGCGTGGAGGATCAATTGGGAGATAATTAACTCCGCCAAGAGTTTGCCCAAAAAGGGGGTAGTGGAGATGGGATGTTAGTTAACCGGGCAGGAAGGATCCCCATACTGCTTTTTTAGGAGGGGCTGCACAAGGGAGTGCTTGAGGGGGGGAAGGGAAAGAGCCAGTGACAAGTGGTTACAGAACTCAACCAAGGAGGGAGCGAGAGAGGCAATGTTTTACTTGATTGTTCTGGAGGAGCAGGGCAACACCTGTCTGGAGGAGATTTTCACAAAGCAAACTATTTTGGTGCCCACATCAGGTGCTATGGGTGAGAAGGAGGAGAACAGGGGGGGGGGGGTCAGCAGAGGATGGACAAAGAAGGCCAGTGTGCAGGGTGAGGAGGGAGGAGGGTAGATGAAAGAGAGAACAGGATGTCCAGAGTTTTTGTTTTGAAATGGGAGGCCAGAGCTGTTCATTCAGACAGCCTGGGAAGGAAGAGGAGAAATGGTGACTGCAGTAGGATTCTCAAGTTTCTTGCAGATTTTGTAGAGTTCAGCCGTGTTATTTGTGGCCCTGGAGATGCAGGCTTGGATGTGGGCCCGTTTCTTGAAGCTGATGGGGAGTTTGTATTGCCACTGGAGCAAGCAGCAGGCCAGTTTGTCAGAGGATTTGCTAGAAGCCAGCCACTTCGGTTCCATGACTTTGCACTTGCTTATGAGCAAGGCAAGATCAGTCATATCAACTATTGCACTTGGAAGCAGGCTTCATGTGCTCGCTTAATCAGTGGAATGATAGAGAAGGAGACTGGTAGTGCGCTGGTAAAGGTATAGTTGGGGAGCCTGGGAGCTCCGGATTCGAGGAAAGGAGAGTGGTCAGAGCAGGAGAGAGCGCTAGTGAGAGGATTGGTGAGTGGGATGTCAGCACAGATGAAGGCATCCAGGTTGTGTCCGGCTGCATGGGTGGGACCAGAGGGAAGAATGGTGAGGGAGAGAGTCAGAGGTTGCAGAAGTGTAGAGTGGACACATCAGGAGTGTACAGATGGATATTCAAATCTCTGAGGAGGAGATCCTTAGAGGTAGAGGTCAGAAGAGAGGAGGCGGGGTCCCTGATTCTGAGAAAAAGGGAGATCGGCCAAGGGGTCCTGTAAATGGTGGCTAGAGTGAGCGAGAGGGTAGGAGAGATGCAAAGCTTGCAGATGAGACATTCAAAGAAAGAGTATTTTTGAGTGGGTATTATGGAAGCAGGGACCCATTATGGGAAGATAAGGGCAGCACCCCCTCCATGCCGGTTAGCCCTGGGGTTGGAGAGGGCTCTTATAGCCCTCAGGAAGTAGTGTCAAAAGCAGTGACAGCACTGGCATTGAGCCACATTTTGGTAAGGGCGAGGCCGTCAAGATCAAAGTGTTCTAGGAGGTGACGGATGTCAGAGGAGTGTTTGACCGCAGATCGAGGATTGCTAAGTGAAGCAGACTGCCCCCTTTAAAGGTCTTTCGTGGCGGGGTACAGGGACGAGGTACTACTGCCGGTGGGGGCAAGATGGCAGTAGGGGTGGCAGAGAGAGAGGTGAAAGGAGAGGGGGAGGAGGAGTTGGAAAATGCCTGTCAAGAAGGAGGAGGTTGGCCTGAGAGCCCTGAGCTATGATAGTGCCATTCTGGTAGACATTAATGATGCACCTGGAAGATAAGAAGTGTGCCAGGAGAACTTCCCTTCTGGTACCACCATTAATGGCTGAGGAATAGAAGGGGGAGAGGACAGATAACATACAGGGAGTCTATAGATTAGGAGAGGGGACAGTAAAGATGGCTGTTGTGAATTGTACCAAGCCATACCAGGGGAAGACTCATTCCCGCTGGTTCTATTGGAAATTGCACAGGGCCACACCAGGAGAAGGGGACCTGGGGAGAAAATTGTGTAAAGACTGACTGAAACCTGCAAGCCCGCGGAAAGGAGTCATTCCCCCTGGTATATTTGTTTTGAAGGAACATTTTGTTGAACCCCATCCAAGTAGCAAGAGAATGGAGCCATTCTCCTTAAAGAAGGAAGTTTCTGTTGGTTATCTTTGTAGTTGTAGTGTGAGGGACAGAAGCAGGTTTTGACACGGGTGTAATTTGATGGACGTTCTAACAGATTCTTTTAGTATTAGTTTTGAGACTGGGAAACACTTCTTGGTAGTTAGGATAGAGAGGATTTTTAAATGGAAAGGATAAGTCTATAACCAAAACCATGCCACCTTTTTGTCTCAGCATCCTTCTTTGACAAACTTAAAATACCCAAATCGCATCCCTATTGGTAAACATTCATATGATCTATGGGATGGAGAGGACAGCCCTATGAAACATAGGGTTTACCTCATGTCAGTGTTTAGCTTTTTTAGAAACAATTACTTAAATGCTTGTCAGAAGGGGTGTATGAGCTACGGAGTCTGGAGGGCAGATATACAGGCCGATTCATGGAATTAATGTGTGCTGACAATTTCTGCGAAAGCGTGCGAATCGCAGCACAAGTGCGAAAATCGCAGCGAAATCCGCGTACACTTCTTCAAACAGCGTGCGTTACGCGCACAGCGAAAGCGCACATAGCGCAGCGCACACAACAAAAGTAGGCGTAACACAGGGCGTAACACGCGGAATGGGGAACAACGCGTGAAAATGTGGGCGTCACGGGGAAGTACAGGAGGCAAATGCGCGGAACGCCCACACGCGCGCCTACAACACATATTCATGGAATCGAACGGGGCTAACGCGTGCACCAAAAAAGACACGCTAATCCGGAAACACGTACGCCAGCAGGAAGCAGGCGTACTTGGACCCGCGCAGCATAAAAGTGCACGCAAACAACAAACAAGCTCAAACGCTATGAATATACCGTTCCTCGCAGCAGTGGTCGTGGGATACCGCAGGAGGAGGAGGAGGAGGAGGATAGTCAGGGCCAGAATTTTTACACCCAGAACCAGCCTTTTTGGGATGCCTGATGACCAGTTGTATGGGAGGTACAGGTTTCCACCTCACATAATACTCGACCTGGTGAGTGAGTGGGAGGATGACCTCACATCACCCACCCTGTGCTCCCAAGCACTGAGCCCCTTGGAAAAGGTGCTCAATGTACTGCACTTCTTGGCCACTGGTTCATTTCAGCGGGCAAGTGCCATAGTGGGGGGGGGATGTCACAGGCCATCTGCGCTGCCTGCACCAGGTATTGGCCATCATGACTGCACGCCCATCAGTCCGCAGGCACATATACCTGCCCAGAACACCTGCAGAAAGGCAGGATGTCGTCCAGGATTTTTACGGGGTGGCACACTTTCCCAAAGTGCTAGGTGCCATTGACTGCACCTATGTGGCTCTACGTCCTCCCAGGGCAACTGAGCACATCTACAGAAACCGCAAGCACTGGCATTCCATCAACGTGCAGGTAGTGTGTGATGCCAAGGGAATCATCACCTCATTATATGCCAACTATCCAGGGTCCACCCATGACAGTTTCATTTACAGAATGTCAACCTTAAACTGGGACCTAGAAGCTGGGCGGCATGGCGATACATGGCTGCTTGGTGAGAATATATGCCCCTGTACATGCATGCATGTCAGATACTGAGTAATGTCGCAACCCCACTAATGAAACCCATTATCACCTGCCCAGGGGACAGTGCCTACCCTCTGAGAATCCACATGATGACGCCAATTCGGAACCCCACCACACCACCCGAGGTAAGATACAACACAGCCCATATTGCAACCCGGGGCATAGTGGAGCGCACATTCGGAGTGCTCAAGTCACGCTTTTTCTCCCTTGACCGCTCTGGTGGGCAGTTGCTATACGTGCCCCCAGTAGTGTGCAGGATCATAGTGGCAGCATGTGGCCTGCACAACGTTGCAACACGCCGGGACCTGCCGGTCGACATGGTGGTGCCCCCATATCCCCAACCACAAGCACGGCCGCTGCGCATGGGAGGGGAAAGGGCACGTGGTGAGGCAGCCTGTACGCAGCTGGTGGCTAATTACTTCACCTAAAATCACACCCCTTTGGAGTGCACACAGCCCTGGCACATACCAGATGACAATCAATGATGATGACATAAGGGACAGTCAACTGTCACAACCATACCAGCCTGAGATTGGTCACCTGGAAGTGTTGCATTGTGTGCATTCCTACCTACCGAAAGACAACCAATGCTGTGTCACAAAAAGACACACACTTATGCTGCATGAATGACTACCCCCTTGCAAAATACAACATGAAAATAGCGCCATGTCACCCAACCCCTCCCCATCGCCGCCACCCAACACACCATGGCATGTCTTGCAATGTGAAAGCAAACAAAGGAATGCACAACACATGACACAAGTGTCACAAAGTGCACTGTCCCAAATGGAAACGGGCCACAGACAATATGCTCCCAGTAATCAATAACAAACAGCACACATGACCAAATACTTACCAGCAACACAATACAGCAACACAGCATGAAACATCGCCAAAATATAACAGTACAAACTCAAAGTAATGTACGTCATACAACCTCAATAAGCCAGCACATCGACCCCTTCCAACTCCAGAGTGTTGCTGTCAGGCAAATGTGTCAGTGTACTGCATACAACATGAACTGCATCTGCAAAGGAGACGGCCTTGGGAAGACATGAAGAAGGTACCTGTGGATAAGGAGGAAGACATGGATGCACAAGCACATATCAATACTCCATGCAGTGTTCAATACAAAAACAAACTGCCCACACAGCTCATGGGAGCCCAATGTCACTGTGTAAGTCACTGTCACCTGGTCACACCGTTTGCAAGCCCATGGAAACGGGAAGCAGGAGGGGTGTGTGTGTCCAGAACCCAAGCATCTAACCCAAACACAGGACAAGCCTGCATGTGCCCAGCCGGAATACACAGTGGATGCCCACGGGAGCCACACACGGCAACACACTGTAAAACATTTTTTAAAAAATCAAAAATGGCCATGTGGGGGGGAGGGGGGGCACCCAGGAGGTCTGAGGACAGGGTGCACACCAACACCCACCTGTGTGGATGTTGCGAGAAATAAATCACCTCCATGGGCTCATGGCTACGCTACTGTGGGAGAAGTGCTGCTGTCACTATCATCACCCTCTGCTACTACATCAGGAGGTTGTGGTGCTATGGGAGGCAGCCCATGCAAAGCCCTGGTATGGTCCTCCATGGCAGCAAGCATGCGGGTGTGGAAGGTCTCGTTCTGGAGGATGATGGTACGGAGATCCCCATGCAGCACATGATGGGTTGCCTGCATTTCTGCACGCATGGCCTCCCGTGATACCCGGATCTCCTCCCGAGTTGCCTGCAGCTCAGCTGAGAGCGAACGTGTGTGCCGCTCCAGCTGCTGTTCTGTCCTCAAATTTGTAGAAGCCTCAAGTTCAACAAGAGTCTCCCTGAGGTTATGGAGTTCTACCCTCAGGGCTTCCCTGTAGCCCTGTGACTCTATAGAAATGGCTTCCCGCAGAGTCTCCAGTGCCGCCCGTCGGTCCCTGTTGGATTCCAACATGTCTTCCATGTGTGATCGGCAAATGGAGTCTGTTGCCTGCTGTTGTTGCTCCATCTGCCTTTCAGGGGGGATAATGGAAGTGACCACCATCTCCATTGCCTGAGCCATCATTTCAACTGATGCTGCCTGTTGGGTTGCCATACCCTTCATGGAGTCTTCCCATACAGTATTGCCTGGTGGCGTACGGCCACCATGTCGCGTGCACCACACCTGTTCGGGGCAAGGCGATCTGCACCTTGCTGTGCTGGCACTGCCTGAGGCTGCAGGACTGCATTCCCCCTCTGATCTGCTGGCCCAGGAACAGGATCAGATGTTGTGGAGTGTGACCCTGCATCCGTAACCGCCAAAGGCGGACTTACCAACACTGACATCCCCATAGAGGGTTCTACCCCTGGTGCAGGTGGGTTGGACAGAACAGAATCCCTGCCAGAAACACTCACCTGCGACGGCACATAAGTCTCGTCATCGATTCAGCACCTGAATAGAGGTCTGGGGAGGTGCACCCAGAGACACCCCTGGACGGTATGGTCTGCAGTAAGATTGGGTTTTCACCCACCACCATACCACGTCCCCCACTGGTGCCTGGTCGTGCCCGAGATTTCTCCTGGGTCTGCACCATCTCCTCAACCTCAACAGCATCAAGTTCGTCATCACCTGCAAAAACATGAAACACAAAAAATGGAAACCGGCATTAGCACCATAGCGCACACATAGGCCTGACAAGCCAGAGATCCAGTACATGATTTACACTGTCACTGAGTTGGAAGGGGAGGCAAAAAGCAGACGCTGATGACACCAAGATGGAAAAGCAACACATTTGCTGCATGCTGGGTAGCACTGGCATCACACATTAGCCTGTGAGTGGCATGTCCAATACACATACATGACACATGCCAGCACACAGATGACATGTAGCATAGCCATGGTACATTTGACAAGTACAGCCATATGTCAGTGAATGAGTACTGTCGGCCATCCATGTGAGATGGACATGATGAAATGAACAATGCTACATAGTGTGACAAAATACGCATGTGCCACTCACTGCAACAGATCCAGTGTACAAGAATACAGTGATTGCAGGCAGATGTACACATCAATGGTTGGTCACTTAAACATCACAGGAAACAACTATCAAGTACCACATACAAACAGGCACCAAAAATCAATGTGAGCAGGCCAATAAGCAATCAGCCTGAATGGTCTAATTCACCTAACAAGGTAACAAATGTGGGCCAATGTGGGGTGTAATCAATGACAGAAGCATGTCACATATGTGACAATAGGGCTGACAAATGTGTTTCAAAAGTGGGAGAATTGAAAAAATCAGCCTGAATGAACACTGAAAAATTCTGAACAATGTTGTTGCAAGATGACAGTTCAAGGGCAACTGCAGTAATGTGGTGCTAAATGGCTACTGTGGGCAGAAGGGATACTGTCATACCCAAATCCAAGGCCAGTGAATGTTTTGGAGGCAGCACATGGGTGACCCATAGCACTCAGGTGCACACACCCTCACCTGGCACTCAATCAGAACCCGTCACCGACACAACATACACATGGATTACACACACATGCATGGGCACTCACCGGACAATGCGTCGTAATCTGGTATGTCTCCCACGCCTTGGATCTGTTCCTCTGTGACGAAGGTTCCAGCAACAGACTCATGTTCAGTGAGTTGGTTGTCCTCTTGTGGAGACCCACCGCCGGTCACCAGAGTAGAAGCATGATTTGAGGCCAGCTTGTTCTTTTCTCTGCGTTTCAGGTCATTCCAGCGCTTGTAGTAATCATCAGCTGAGCGCCTCACAAATCCAAGGGCACTAATGATGTCCACGATGGTCTGCCAGTGTGCCTTACGTTGACCAGGTGTGGTCTTGCACCCTGCAGTCACCACCATTTCGCGGCTATGTGCCGAACATAGGCCACTAGTGCATCAAGTTCGGCGTCATTAAAGCTAGGCTTCCTTGACGTGCCGGAGTGTGTAGCCGTGTCTGGGGTCTCAGCCTGTAGTGCCAGACCACCCTTCTTCCTCTTTTTCAAAGGTGGTGCGGATCCTGAGTGGCTTACGCCGCTCTGGTCAGTAGGGGCAGAAGCACCGGTGGACTGGGTACTAGGAGTGTGCGAATGCACAATGACCATAGGTCTTGGGGCAGGCATTGGCTGCAGGGTTATGTTGGCAGGGGCAACGTCGGTTTGATGGACCGGGACTGACACTGTCCCGGCTGGGAGACTCAGAGCTGGGGTGGAATGAGCTGCAGCTGCCCCTACAGCCTCCCCACCCTGCCTACTTGGGGCAGCAGATGACATAGCTGCTCCAGATCCACGTGGCCTGGTGACACCAACTTGCACTGCCACACGTGGCGTAGACTTGCTGACCTGGAAGTCAGCCTGGGAGTCATCCTGTGCCGGTTCAGGTGCCACAATGGGCTGGTCCAACAAGGGCTGAGCTGGGATGGTGTCAGCTACGTTTCCCACAACCATGGGGGGGGCATGGGCATCCCTGATTGCTCCTCCACACATGAGGGTCTAGGGGCACCCTGCAAATCCTGGCCATGTCCCCTACCGTGCCCACCACGCCCACCTTTTGGAGGTCGGCCACCTTTGCCTCCCTTACCGCTTGGTCGCCTCCCAACAATGGCACTGATGTTGTTTTGCGTATGGGAGTAGCAGTAAACGATTGTCCTGGGCAATTGGGGGTGAAAGGGGTAGGGTACTAGATGGAATTCGTACCCTAGTGCTCTAGCAAGGCTGTCTGTGACCCCTGGGGGAAGATGACTGGTCACGCAATGCACAGGCACCCCGAAAACAAAAAAAATAACGTGCGCACAACCCCTCGTAGACCACGTGTGTGGAAAAATGAACCTGCACTAAGCTGTGGCACCCAGGAACACAAAAATAAGCGTACGCGTGTTACACGCAGCCTACAATGACCTCTGAAGGGGTACGTGACACACGGTGCAAGCACAGTTGGTAAATACGTGCGCGACTCACCGTCTGGCCGGAAAAAGAACGTGAAAGACGCGCGTGTGCGCGTTGGCAACACCCCCGCCAAAACAAGAATTGTACGCTGTCTGAGGAGACAGGACAAAAGAAGAAGTGAACGCTGTTTGAGGAAACCTGCCCAACAAAAAAAAATGAACGCTGTCGGAGGTAAGAGGGAGTACGAACTTGAAACGCTGTGAAGTAATCACGTGTGAACCGACAAGAAGTACAGAATTCACCCACTCGCTCTCCACGAAAAGCACGTACAAGGAAATGGGGTCCTACATGTACCTTTTAAACCGGCCCACATGTACCTTTTAAACCGGCGTGTGCGCCCTAAGGCCATGTACCTTTTAAACCGGCCCTACATGTACCTTTTAAACCGGCGTGTGCGCCCTAAGGCCCTTTCCTCCAATTACATGAGCTGACACTCGGAGGTGCAGTTTTTGGACGTATACGATGAACATGCACCCGTGTTGAGGGAAACGCCTGCTCACGTCACAGACGCGTAGGCCCTTTCCTCGGATTTCATGCGCCATGAACCACTATGCCCACGTCATGAGGGAAACGCCCGTGCGTGTAACGTCACAGACGCGCTTATGCGCTAAGGGCCTTTCCTCGAATTACACGCAGACGTGCAAGATTTTCATGTGCCAAATCACTCCGTATCAAGCTGGCCATGCAACACGCGGAAGACCACGCTCCTGCCGAGAAGGCCGAATTACTGCCCCCCAGATCCCCGAGCACGCTCTCACCTGCCATCTGCTGCTGCCTGCCTGCTGCCCACGTGCCCTGCTATTTGGTGCCTGCACGTCAGCCAGGGTTCCAGTTGCTGTGTCCACCCCTGCTAGAACAGAAGACTCCCGACTGGGATACCATCGCGCCACAGCCCAGCCCCAGGACCCATTTGCCCACCCACGCCTGCCTCAGGGGTCGTCAGGCAAACACCATCTGAGACCACTGGCGACCCCCAGCCAGAGAGGCAGAGGGCCACCAGCTTCAGTTTGAAGGAAGTTGGTGTCCTGGTGGACCATGTCCTGGGGCATTTTGATGCCCTCTTCGGAACATCACGCGCCAACAAGGAAGGACGGGAGAGGATCTGGGATGACGTGGTTGCCATCAACGCGGAGGGGGTGGCAACCCGCGACATCAAGCATGTCAAGAAGCGCTGGGAGGACTTCAGGTCCAGGACCCTCTACAAGGCCCGGCGCCTCGCAGAGGGGGGCCGGGTCAGCATGAGTGACATCCAGATGAGGGTCCTGGAATGCGTATGCCCAGCGCTCCACGCCCAGATCCTTCAGAGGAAGACCCGTCTGGAGTTGAGCAGTAAGTGGCCAAGCATTGGTGTGTGAGACAGGGCATGTTGCAGTGTACTGGTGGTCTGATACTTGCCTGTATGTGTGACATAGGCCATGTATGGATGTGTGCGTGCAGGGACATCATGGTCATGCATGTGAGACCAGTAATGTGGGAACCACATGGTTGGTGCATGTGTTACAATGCAACATGGGGAGCTGTATGCCAAATGCACACATGAAAGCATGCCAGTGTCTGTTATTGGACATGGATGGGGTGTGAGGGATGGGTGCTGCTGTCATGTACATGTATGGTGCACATGTGTGTGTGTCTGAGAAGATTGTGTGACTTTGAAACGCCATGGATGCATGACACATGTCCGTGATGTGTACATTCACTCATGCAGTGCGGTCACCGTTGTATGCACTGTGTCTATCCACTGTGTCTGTGGTGTACAGGCCATGATGCATGACCCTCCGGTGATGTGTGTGCATGGGATCAGTGTGAGCCATGATGCATGCGAGTTTGAAGGCAACATTTTGGTTAATAGAGGTCCTTGTACATGGATGCTGATGTTGATTGCAGGCGCCGTGCCTGTTTCTGCATGTGTGTTGCGTGCATTCACCCTTGTGTCGTGGAGGGACAGGATGGAAGTGACGTTTGACACTGCCACTCATGTGTTATTGCTTCCTGTCTAGGGGAATATTGTACTGTACCCTGATGCTTGTGTTCTATGTCTCCCTCTATGCAGCGTTAAGTGAAGAAGAGGGCGGAGACGGCGCTGTGGAGCCAAGCGGCGGGGATGCCTCCACCAGGCGGTGACGCAAGGCCCAGCCACCCTCCCAGGACTTGCCATCATCTGGGAGCGAGGGGGCTGGTGCCGCGTCTGCCACTACGGCTGTGGCGGAAGGGCCGGATGAGCCCCGACAGGGGCTTGCAATGGCGGAAGACGGTGTGGAGACATCCAGGTTGGTGGTCTCCACAGAGGAGGAGGAGCCCGCTACTGAGCAGCACATGGGGCCTGGCGGGGGTAGTACCACTGGTGCAAGTGGTGCAGTCCAGGGCCAGGGTCAGGAGGCAGCACGGGTCTGTGCATGTCGCTGTCCTTGACCCTGTTACTGCACCACCATGCACCAGCAGGGATGCCCCGTCCCAGGCCCGTCCGCAGGTAGGGGAGAGTGCCATGTCATCTGCCTCTCCACTACCTGCAGATGAGGGGTCCCATGAACGTATGGGCTCCGTCCTGATTGGTGTCGCGTTGCGCACGCGTGACATTCGTGATGACGTGCGTTCTTCCTGGGCGGAGAACGCACGCCATCACGAACAGCAGCATCGCGACGTGGCACTGTTGGGAGGGTCCCTGGTCGGCGGGTTCCTACATGTGACACGCACTCTGGTGGACCTCTCCTACTCTGTGGAGACTAGGCGCCAGTCGTTCTCCCTGCCGTCTTCCGGCCCAGATTCCACCAGGGCCCCCTGTGGACCTGACTTGAACAACACAGCCAGCTTGGTGGAGATACCATCCCTGCCACAGTCGGGAGTCGGCGGTCCAGCAGGGGTGGACACCACAACTGGAGACCAGCTGATGGAGGATGTGCAGGCATCATCGGACAGGGCACATGGACAGCAGCAGCAGGAGCAGGCTCTAGGTGGGAGCAATGATGGCTCAGGGCCATCAACATCAGGGGGGCAGGCATCGGCCAGAGGGCAGGAGGACCCTGGAATGGGTGTCTTCCGTGTGGGTGCGGTTGTGCCAGCATATAGGTGCGGAGCGGCGGCGAAGAGGCACGGCTCACCATGGTCAGGACGGAGTTCTCCATGCGTCGGGCATTGAGGCGGGCAGAGTGCCTCGAGGCGACTCGCAGGGAGTTGGAACAGGCCATGAGTGCCTCCCTGCGAGACCTCGTGGCCAGGACAGAGGCCCGCCTCCAGCAAATGGACATGGAGTTCGATGATGCCCTGGCCGAAAACATCACTGAGTGAGCCGCAGGACTTGCCCATCGCCATTGTAAATAGTTTATAGTGTTAGGTTTCCTTTTTTTTATTTTGGTGCTTTTGGACTATGCCCCCACACATTTGTATATAGTTTTTTTGTTAGGTAGGTTATTAGATAGGTTTCATTTCTTTTGATGGGCTCATGGACCCTTGAAAATTGGATTGTACATAGTTGGACATGGATTTATTTGGACATTTTGATTTCATTTCACCATGGATCAATGGATTTACCTTTTTGCGTTTCATTTGGATTTGGTTTGGTGGACAGAGTTTTGGCCATTTTTCTTTTGGATTACTTGGTTTTTTTTGAGAATTTGTATTTTTTTTTATTTGGACATGCATTTCATTTCATGTTTGCCATTATTTTATGCATTAAGTACTTTCAATTGGTTTTCATGTTAATACATTTTGATCTTTTACTTCAATGTGTGGGATTCACTCATTGGGTTCATGCATGTTGACATGTGGGTTTACTCAATCAATGGCAACGTGTGTGTGTGTGTGTGTGTGTGTGACGGACATGTGTTGATGTACATAGTTGACTTTTGGTTTTTGTCATGAGATGGGCATGTCACTGCTGGGTGGGTGAGTGGGTGGGGGGACATGAGTGGGGGCCTGCTGGCAGGTGACCCTCACTGCTGGGGGGTGGTGGTGGTGGGGGACATGAGTGGGGGCCTGCTGGCAGGTGACCCTCACTGCTGGGGGTGGGGATGCTGGGGGACATGTGGCCTGGTTGGGGGCATGCCCATGGTGGATGGACTGCCTGCGGGACATGACCCAAGGGTGTTGGGTAGTCCCCTGTGGTGTGGTTTGCCTGCAGGGTCTGTGGAGGGGGTAGAGGGCACACCTGTGTGAACCCACACTGCCAATTGACGTGTGGGACTCCCCGCACACCGCCCTGGATACGCGTACCCCGCTCTTACAGCGAAAGCATGTGTGTAACTTCCCCTGTACCACGTTATACACGTACCCCGCTCGCACAGGGCCAATCGCGTGTGAAACTTACCGTGCACCCCAGTAATCCACATAGCCCGCACGCACAGTGCCTGCCGCATGTGAAACTTCCCGTGCACCCCAGTAATCCACGTACCCTGCACGCACAGGGCCAATCGCGTATGAAACTTCCTGCGCATCCCAGTAATCCACGTACCCCGCTCGCACAGGCCCAATCGCGTGTGAAACTTCCTGCGCACCCCCCAAATCCACATACCCCGCATGCACAGGGCCTGTCGCGGGGGAAACTTCCCGCGCACCCGTCAAATCCACGTTCCCCGCACACACAGGGCCAATCGCGTGTGAAACTTCCCGCGCTCCCCAGTAATCCACGTACCCCGCTCGCACAGGCCCAATCGTGTGTGAGGCTACCCGCGCAGCGGGGTACGTGTATTCGGAGGGGTGCGCGGGGAGTTTTACAGGCATTTTCTTGGTTGTGAGCCTTAGCGCCATATACGGGATTTGTGCGCTGTACATGGCGCACGGGGAGGGGTTGGGGGCGTAACTGGTGCTGCTGCAGGGTCGTTACGCCACTCTGTGCAAAGGCTGGTTTTGGATGTTAAAATCCTGGAATACGCTGTGCGCGGAAATGGATTTTAGCACACGCGGCTGGCGCAGAAAGTCGCACGCACACACTGTGTCCCAGCCGCGTGCGTCACTTGTGCGCTGAATTCTATGAATTACCCCCATAAACTTGGGTATTTTCTGGAAAGAGCCACAGAAGGGCTAGATGTTTTGATGCTTCAAGAGGTTATCAGAAGAATGTGAATGCAATTTGGCAATTGACCAAGAGATTACAAATTAGTCTTTTGTGCTGTGGATTATTTGCTTAATTGTTTATGTAATGCTAGTGTCCTATTTATAAATATATTTTCTTTTTTTTCTTTGTAGGTATGATAGAAAATCTGATTTCACCCGATTTGATTGACGGTGCACTAACCAGGCTCATCCTAGTCAACGCATTGTATTTCAAGGGACAATGGAAATTGCGTTTTCTACCGGAAAATACTAAAAAGCGTAACTTTAATGGACCTGATCGTGTTTCACAAGTACCAATGATGTCTCAGTTGTCTGTGTTCAGGAGCGGTAAGCTATTTCATGAATTGGCATTTCATTATTCTAGAGGACGAAAGGAGTATTTATTCATCAATCCACAGTTCACTGAAGCGTAACCTTTTTTTCTAAATATAAACATTTAAGAGTTAGTGAAGGTCAGTTTTTGAATAACTTTAGATTTATCACACTAAAACTTGAACACTGATATTATGCCTTGTAAAACCTCTACTTAGCCGGCAAAATGTACTCTGAATTCACAGTTCTGTAGTCCTTTTTTAGTGTGACTGCAATGGTGGTTCTATGAACTTTAGCCGCAAATATTTTGCCAAATGCATTTTTGCTGATTTTTGCTTTTTTTGGTTTGCATTATTGCTATTATATGTACAGAAGGAACACGAAGATCAGTGTAAGCTCTTACCAAAACCACCCATAAAAGTTGTACTCTTAATGTATGGCTCTGGATTCACTTCATTTGCAATTACCGTTTGAGTGCAGAGATCACTGTTATTTCTGATGTGTTTGAAGTGGGACTTGCTTTTTCTCCTCAAGCCTTTTGTGCTGTTGTTTGGATGGATGTCTAACATCAGTGTCACGATCCTACTCAACTGCCACCCAGCACTGCTAGATGCGCCTCTGCCTTTATTTCCTTGTTTTACCGCTGCAGTTTTGGACTAATCTAATTGCGTGTTCCATTACGGCTTTTGGGTTAAACCAGAAGATGCATTCTGGGACATGTTTGCTGTCCAAAAGGCAGACGGCTGAAGGAGGCATACTAAATACATTTGTTTGCAGCAAGCTACTAAGAGCTGCAGAGGGCCTGATTGCATTCACCTGTTACAAGCTACTGCAGGCTAGGCTGTAGAGAGCTGGAGAGCACTTGATTAGAAACCACTGCTGCCACTGAAGCCAGGGCTGGGCTTAATTGAACACAGCTGCCAGAGTCTGCAATCGGCTCCACACTGCTGGCCTGCTGGCTGGGAGGGCCTTTATAAGCTCACTTTGAACAGAAGCAGTTGTCAGTCGACTGCTTCCACTGGGAGTTCGTGCTGGTGCTCCTGTTACCAGTTTTTGACCTTTCCTGGAAATCCTCTTTTGGCCTTTGATTCCTGTTGATCCTTGCAGCTCCCTCTCCAGTCTGCTGCTGCCTTCCGCCCTGCTCCTCTGGGCTCCCACCTGGCAGCTCTGCCACACTCCTCTGCCTTCCGCCCTGCTCCTCTGGGCTCCCACTTGGCGGCTCTACCACACTCCACTGCCTTCCCCCCTGCTCCTCTGGGCTCCCACCTGTACCTTCTGCACTGCTCCTCTGGGCTCCCACCTGACGGCTCTGCTGCACTCTGCTGCCTTCCGCCCTGCTCCTCTGGGCTCCCGCCTGATGGCTCTGCCGCACTCCGCTGCCTTCCGCCCTGCTCCTCTGGGCTCCCACCTGTACCTTCTGCCCTGCTCATCTGGGTTCCCACCTGACGGCTCTGTCGCACTCCGCTGCCTTCCGCCCTGCTCCTCTGGGCCTCCGCCTGACGGCTTTGCCGCACTCTGCTGCCTTCTGCCCTTCTCCTGTGGGCTTCCCTGCCTGGCAGCCTTCCCACACTCCTCTGCCTTCTGCCCTGTTCCTCTGGGACCTTGCAACCTGCCTGTTCTAGCTTCTGATATTCTATCCTGTCCTGTACCTGGTTATTTCTTTCAACACTGCTTTCTACTTGTATACATCTTGGTCCACTGTGTGCCTCCACTTGAATCCGTTTTACAGTGCGACCCTGGGTTGGTCTCTGTTCATATCAAATAAGGGAAGACTGCTGTTGCCTTCACTTAGTCAGTTGAAGTTGTACCTGTCTCATTATATGGTCTTTCAGTTTTACCCTTGCACTGACTGCAACAGTTTTCTCGGCAGGCCTAAGTCATGAAGATGCTGTATGACTGTTAAGAGTAATCTGCTGGTCAGACCCTCCAGTTATTAGCGATTTTGCGATGCTGCGAAAACTGCCGTTTTGCGTAAAATGCCGAAAACTGCCGTTTCGCGCAAAATGCTGCAAAAACTGCTGTTTTTGAAAGAAACAAAACCTGCAAAAACTACAATAAAAAAAAAAAATCCTCAGGGACCCAGATTCTCAAAACGTATCAATGCAAGAAATGAAATACGCAAACACATCTCATCACTTGCGCCCAAAAAAAGAGCAGCCCAATCCACAAGGGACACTTGAATGGGCACATGTCATCTTTGATGTCATGGGTGTTAGTCCTTGCAGTGCACAGTGGTAGCGCGAATTATGGTTGTGCACCATAACTTGCGAATTTCTGGTGTTTTTAAGTTTTACCTGTAACCATAATGTCCCAGTAGCAACATTTTTCCATTGAATTTCATAGGTTTTGTAGTGGTGCAACTTAACCATAACGTCCCTTTTTAATGTTTTTTGTGAGTCACATGCATAGGTTTTTAATATTGCACTGTAACCATAACAATGCTTTAGGCTACTTTGGTGAATAAAGTGGAAATGGCTTTAGTAGTAGCACAACTTAACCATAACGTCCCTTTAAAAATGTTTTTTGTTAGTGAATTTCATAGGTTTCTAGCACGGCACTCTAACCATTGTTATAGTTTTTGCAGGAAATATGATAGGGTTTAAGGTGCACAAGTGAACCATAGTGTCCCTGTAAAATGTGTCTTTCACTGAATTGCATTTGATGTGTACAGGATACGCTTAATGTGTAAAGATGTACTGTGCAACATACTGAAGCCTGAGGCTTTATAGTAAAAGGCACAAAGGTTGGGAACACTGCGTCCGTTTGCAGAGATTGAGTTGAGTCTAACGTGCCCAGAAAGGGAGGAGGAGGTCATAAAAAGATGTAACATTCAGCAAAGACAAAAAACATGCGAACAGCTTCAAGCGCGTCAATTAGAAGGGAAAATGCTGTACCTATACAAAAAGTGCACAAAGGCATAAAGTATGCAGCATAAAGGAAAGCACCAACATGAAAATTGACATTTGCCTTCATCAATCTTACCGCACACCTGCTGCACAATCCGACCAAGGAAGAGGCAGAGCAGCAAACAGCAACTACTGATAACGGAACATCAGAGCAACATGGTAAGTAGACGAAAGTTGTTGTTGTAATTGCACAGGTCTGTTAGTCTACAGTAGTAGAAAAACATTGTTTTCTGTTTGTGCGCAGCAATGACTTCCACCATAGAGTGGCTTGAGGAGAATTTTCCGCCTGAAGAAATGAATATCTTCCGAATTAACAAATGAATGAGCATAGTAACCCCATAAGTAGGGAACCAGCTGGCAATAAGAACACAATTGCAATGTAAAACTTCATTTCAAGTAACCACATTTGTTCTCTTTTAACAGAAAATACCAGAATGCAAAGCAGGACACCAGATGCGGCACCTTTTGCACAGGAACATACGGCCACCCGAAACTGAACTGAACGCTGGGCGTATGAAAGTTGACCGCCTGGACGACAAAATCGAGCAGTTGCTCCTCCAATTTGCTGCCTTGAGAAGGTTTGTAGAAGAACATATAAAGGTCAAAATAAGATATCACTGCCCAACTTGCATATGTCTGCCTTCCCAGGTCCCAGCCCCACTTCCCTGCAAAATCAGTGTCATGAAAGACGCTTCGATGAGAGCTCAATCCATTCTCCCCCCCCCTAAGCAGCAGCTTGTTGAAATGAAAACATTCCCAATATATGTATCTGTTTCTTGTCCCCCTTCCCTTTCCGAATAGTCGCTATAAATGTGTGCTAATAAATATTGCAATGTTAATTTGTACAGATTGTGTATGTCCCCTTTTTTCTTCTTTGTTAGACAAAGGCCATTGCAAGTGTGAAGGGACAACAGTAGTGGGGATGAATACAAGTGAGAAAAATGGAGGAGGCGGACGACCGCCGCACCTGGCTGCCCTATGTGCAATCACAATACAATCATCCGTAGGACGCCACTACGGGCCGCATGTTTGCATGCGCTCATCCGTCTGGAAAAAGTAACAGCAGCATCCGTTTATCTGTGGCACAACTGTGCACATACATATATCGTGCTGTGACGCCTGGTAACACTTTCCCTCTTGAACATAACCGAATAAACGCGTGGTGCAGTCGTAGTAGCTGGAAGCATACACCCTCATTCTGCGTGTATTTGTCCACGTAAACATCCCACCTACTCTATAGTGCTCACAGCAAGCATAGGTAGAAATGTGCAATGTACGTGAACCATATGTTTAAGTAGGCCAGGGGTGGGAATCGTATCAGTAGTACAACTATACACATGCAACAAAGTGTAACGTGCAATATACATCCAGCAGACAAGCTTGCAAATGGAGAACAATGGCGACGTTACCATAGTAACGTATCAACGTTGCGCGTCGTCCCTCATTTGGCGGACACGAGCCAGATCCGTACACATCAAAAGAAACATTTCTCTGCAATGTACAGAGTGTTACAGTGATGGTGCACCCTTACAGCAATCCTCCATTCTTCCTTCTACATGTAGATATTGTAGGGAATGGGTTAATGGCACTTTGCATTGTCACATGCTCCACATACTACCTCTGACTCAGTGGCACCCACACCCTCACCACCAACACCTCCTTCTAAAAGTCCCAGAAAATGGACAAGCGTCATAATGGGTAGGGACATCGAAAAGGAAAAAAGAGTAAAGTAGAAAGAATCCCCATTGCCTACAGCCAGCGGCAATCCTGTCTGTGGAAACTATTTGGAACTGTTGGAAATGTGCCTAAATCCCGTGCTAACCAGGTGCAGTGCACCGAGTACAACATCAGTCGCGGGAAACCTGGCTTGTACAGCTATGGCACCACTTCCATACGGCGGCTCCTTAAAGCGAACCACCAGGCAGATATTTGGAGAGTTGTCCCCTTCCAAGCAGGCAGTAAGTTATTGTCCACTACAGCATCCTCTGCATCTGCTCCTACCACCACTAGAGACACTCCAATGGGCCACCACATCCCGCAAGCAACCTTGGAGGACATGCACAATACAACAGCCCCTACCTTTCAAAGGTCACTGTACTGTGCATATACTGCGACACAGTACTGTGTACGGGAGAACATTTTCGAAGTGCTTTTGAGTCAGCGGTCCGGGACCATGGCAAACACTGCCCCCTACGCAAGTAAGGTGCACCTTACATTTTCTACTCTCCACTTAACATTTCATATCCCTGTGGTTGGTACGCTTTGTGAAATCTCCCTTCCACTGCTGTCTTTTCTGGCGTCTCTTAAAGCAACAGGAAAAATGCTGCACAGCCAGAAAGCAGGCCGAACAAAAAGGCTCTTTTCAGTGCCACCTTCCAGTGTTCAAAAAAAGAACTTCAAATGAAGCATGCAGGCAGTGACGCAGCCTATAAGCGCTGCGTACAGAGATGGCAACAGTTGGTGGTCGAGACGTCGTCAAAAGCATTGTACGCATTTCCACAACAAATAGTGGCTCTGAAAAGAGCCTTTTTGGTACTATTTGTATTTTAAACGTCACAATTGGTGAAGGACCACTGGGAAAATGCATCCTACACTTGCAGGAAGTGATGTACGACATTTTGGATACTATGCGGAAAGCTCTCATTGCCAGCATCAGTCAGATGAACTCCATCTGAACGGAAAATGTTCCTACTACGAAATGTAATGTTTTCATTGTGGAAGGAGAACATGCCAACGTCGCGCAGAAAAGCTCACACCGCTTTGTGCACATTGAGCCGCGCTTTCTCCATTTGTGGACCACAGAAGGAAGAACGCAGCCACATCTGCATCTGGGCAATGCGAGAAAAGATTATGTGTGAATTCATTGCAAACTACAGTGAAATGCCGGTAACATGCCCTAAACTGTTCCCTCCACAATGAACAATATGATGTCTGGATCAGGAAGCGTCACCAAACTAGCACAAAAAGGACCCACTGTATTCCACGTATTCTGTACCAGTTTACAGCAACATTATCGAAACCAAGGTGTGCTGCTAGTGGACAACGCTCTGCGTAAAGTTATACCCAATGTATCCACGAGTCACCCAACAGCCATATAGTCTGCCTACTTAACGGCACACCCGTCCCCGTAGCCATGTCCACTTCTATTGGCAAAGAAACGTTATGCCACAATCTGTTCCTACACACCACACCCACAAATTCATATTGACCAATCCCAACCCCTGCATCGTCCCATTTCCATTGCACCCACCCTCACAATACCCGGATGTAGCATGTGCGCTCCCCCAAAAGGCGTGGCTTTTGTCAACATATTGCCCTGTGTACAGGGCTACACAAACACATTTGAAGCATAATAAAAAAAATCTGCGTTTTTGTAGAAGTTATACAAAGTGTTTATTAAAGGGACATGTCAAGAAACCCCGTTCTGTGCTCCTTGTTATTGGCTGCTCTCGGCTTATCCTCCCTGTATTACTAAATGTGTGTCTGCAGCGTATGTAGTATGTACTGCAACAGATTACTAATTGCAATAGAGGAAAAAAAATTCACTGCCACTAACAAACGTCACACTACAAGCACTAACGTTATCATGGCCATAAAACATCAACCTACCATGGAACACAAAAGCATACATACACGTGAATCGCTCAACCGTAGTCCCATTTCCATACCAAGCACATTGCGAAGAACACCATTTAGCACGTGCGATTTCCCCTACTAGCGCGAGGGCCGCGGCCCAGTAGAGCAGGGCCAGTCCTTCTTCCCTTTTCAAGTAGTCTGTAAGCACCACTCCCTGATTGGCTACTGTTAAACTATTACATATGCATAAACCAATTGCAGCCAAGAAGTGTGCATTTAATTCTATCACATCTAATGAACAGAGTGTAACAGCCATTACTCACGCAGAGGTGACATATCTTCTAAATGAAAAGAACCTCCACGAGAGATTACAGGTGAACGATCTACGCGTTCTTCACCCACAAACATCAGCATCACTACCCATCAGCACACCCAGTAGGTATTACTATTTTTTTCTACAGTACAGTGCCAACTGTTATACGTCTGCATACCTCTCAAATCACATGCTTTTGGTGACTGTCACCCGCCACTTATGCAGCTGTCTCACCTGTCAAGCTCCCTAAACGCCCATATCAATCAATGGGCTTTCACACGCCAATTACAACATCAGTTTTCACCCGCCCAAGAGCCATGAAAGGTTGAGAACTATACACCATGCGTAGCAAAAGAGTACCTAGGTCTAAATCTCGATAACTTATTCAACATTTGTACTATTGTGCCTCCCATCACATACCATGAAATTGCTCCTACAGTGGTAGGTGGTGGCAAAGGATCCATTTGGCTGCAACACGCATTGGTAGATGAAAAAGGTTACTGTGTTCTTTTGTTCAGTCTTTTACAATTGTTTCCCCCATTACACCACCTCCTAGCACTTTTAAACAAATCGCAAACACAACTATCAGGCAGCCTTTCCGACCAAACTATGCAAACTGCATACATTTCAAGCATAATTACAGTTTCCACCCATACGTCATACATAACAGCAGTTAAGCAATAAAAACAGTTATCGCCACGTTCAAAAAAGTAACATGCGTAAATGTGTATATCTAAATTAAAACCCCTAAGCAATCCCTGCACTCAGGTACTGAGCATACATCTGCACAGAACTGCATGCAAATGGACGCCCATAAACATTATACTTGCCACTCTGTACATCTTTCTGCACATTTGTCTCATCCTCCCACACTGCACAGTACTGCATTTGTCAAGTAAATAGGCCTACATTAATACACACACGTTTTTCATAACCTGTGACACACTAAACTCCCAAGTAGGCCACCTACTCCCTTAACAAACATACTTTTACTCTCAACCACCCTTCATATTGTAGACCTTCCATTTATACAAACACACTTCGTCTTCCTGCCAAGACATCCCCCTACAGTTCTCAAGAATGTAATGTACAAATGTAAGCAGTATGTCACTAGCCAACATATTTTCTTACCGTCTTCTTATACAGGAGCAGTACCCACCTGTCTCTGGGAAGCTACTGGAGTGTACACTTCAAAATACAGCCTAGAAGACACCTACTCTCTGCAATCAACAAGGTAAGTACAATAGCAGCATACTCTTGTATGTCTTACTAAACCAGTGCACTAATATTCTACTGTAGCATATACATGTGTACCCATCCAGCAGTATGTACTTCATTGTTACTAATCACACCGCTACAGGTGCTAGGTGTTTCTTATGTCGCCACCATTACAATAATACCCACATACTAACATAGTGTCCCCAACCTAACATAACACACCACTACACAGCCACACACTTGCACTTAAATAGCTGCCTGCCCTCCCATTCACCCACTGACGCACATTGTACACATATGCATGTGAAAATGTGCACACCCACACTTCCCTTTCTTCACCAACAGCTACTACACAATGCCTACCAAACGGCAATTCCGTAGAAAGCGACGCAGAAAGAGAGCCACACAACCTACAAACACAGAGTACCCATCCACTGCATCTGAACGTAAACAGAAAGGTTCAGGAGAAGAGTTAATTCAGTCATTAAGGAAAACTAATCCATCTACCAGTAAAGACAGTGTAGGTGATCTGGCAAAATATGAGACTGTACAGGAAACCACAAAATACAGCCCAACGCAGACTACTCCTAAAAGAGCACGTACAAATAGTGTTATCACAAGCAAGCATTCAAAAAAATAATTTTACAAAAAAGATTCCACCACAGAGTCCTTCGCAACCTTACAAGTAGAGGACAGAAATCCCGCCCAACCCTCAAAACCTACCGCAGAAAAGTATTCCTAGAAGCTCTTGTAGACACTGCTATAAGTGTGAAGCAGAAATTGTTTATAGTAACTTTTAAAGAGAATGAAACCACTAACAAGATTAATTTATAAATTTCAAGCAGTGCTACGAAACAAACGCAATGTCACCATAGATACCTTTGGCCACATATGTACAGGTGAGTGGAGTCACACCACCACCAACACAGAGCCATACTTCAATGAATAATCCTACAAACAGCAACTAACTAACCAAATTGCCTTACATCAGAGTGGACGAGGATATGAAAAGATAGCCAATACCATAATGGAAGAAGAAACTATCCTTTCACAAATATCCCCATCAAACTTAGAAGGCACTCTCCAATCCACCAAACCAACACGCCTCACCTACAAATGGCCTTGCACATCAATGTGCAACGTTCGCCCATGCATAATCAAAAGTTTGCAGCAATTCCTCAATCAGTATGTCAAAGGCACCAACAAAAGAAAAATGAAAATACTACAAAGTATGGACTCCTGTCCAGTGCGCAAGTACACTGGAAAACGCAGACATTCCTTAGCCTGCATTTGTGGACCAGCTTGCAAAAGCACCTTCCACCGTATTAAAATGTTAGCAACCCACCATTCAACAATCAGAAATTTAGTCTACAAACTGTACTATGCAAAAACTCGAGCTTTAGCACTACAACATTTAAATGATATTCTCCTACACGGTACAGCCAAACAAGTGCGCAATGACATTTTTAAATCACACATACACAAAAGAAATACAAAAGTTCAAAAGTACTTCTGCTGAAATGCCAAACCAAGTATGGGTGTGTTGTCGTAGAACTTTCTATAAAAATAAAAAGAGCACCAAAACTGTTGATACAATTTAGGAAATAGAAGGCATTGAGGAATCCCAATGGTTTCAATTAGCTCTGTACCTTCTAGCAGAAAACAAGTACGACATTAGCAACACCTCTATACTGTGCACATACTGCACTTCAAAACCTGACAATAACCAAAGGCCTTCATGTGCAATTGGTAATAATTTGAAACTGTTTGCAGTGCCAAACGCACTGCAGCCGCTTAATTTGTATGAGAGCATTATAATACAAACAGTGCACCCATTTCAAGCAATAATACGTCTTCAACCAAAAACTGCAAAATTACCTCCCACCGAATTACCGAAAGGGATTTGTGGTAAAGTAGTTTATTTACTGTTAGTTCTGAAAGAAAATGTAGACACTCTGAGTGCAAAGGCCAATACACAAATATTTGATTATCCTGGTAAATGGTGTACATACAACAGAAAAAATCTAGTGGAATTAACCGACGTTAGAGAGGCATTGCAATACCTTAAAGAAAACAATGAATACTAC
Organism: Ambystoma mexicanum; assembly: GCF_040938575.1. NCBI lineage: Eukaryota > Metazoa > Chordata > Amphibia > Caudata > Ambystomatidae > Ambystoma > Ambystoma mexicanum. Next base: position 601,294,014 of record NC_090932.1, on the reverse strand, counting down.
AAGGAAATAAACATTGAAGAAAACCTGAGAGAAACAACCGAAATAATTCAGGACTCCTCAAAAAGTGGCCAATTTGAACGCATAAATCCTAGTGCAGCGTCCAGTACTTTAGATCACTATACAATTCACCCACTGCACTCCAGAGACACCATAGACAATGCACTAGAAACGTATCAAATGCGGCAAGCCAAAGGAGTCCCAATCAGTATATGGGAAAAAAGTTTAGAAGCACAAGCCTTTCCTCTACTCTTCTCCACTGGAAAAGGTGGAAGATATGATGAAAGAAGCACACAAATAACAGCATCCGAATACTGCTGTTTACGAATGTATGCTGAAGACCCAAGATTTTGACAGAACGTGGAGTACATATTCCACCTGCTCTTTGAAAGTGAACTAGCAACCCTATGTTATGGAGTTGTCCACACATTAAAAACAGGTTCCCATTTCCAAAACATGCCTGCTACACAACTACTTCAAAAGGTGCAACAAAAGGATGAAGTTTTACAAAGTAGTGTTACAAATATCTTGGCAAACATGTGTGGCATCAAAGAGTACTGGTTCCGATGGCATGCAGATGTACAGTGTATGCTACGCAACCTTGCCCCACCCACATGGTTTGTCACTTTAAGTTGTGCTGAGTATTCATGGGAAGACTTGCACACTTTACTATGCATAGCAAACAAAAATAAAACGGGTATAGACATGAAAGCACCAGGAGAGCTGTGCTCTTTTGATCCAGTAAATGTTTCACACTACTTTCATCATCGCTTCCTTGCGATGCTGCACTTCATTTGCAATAAAAGACTTCCTCCCCTCGGAGAAGTACAACACTTCTTTTGGAGAAAAGAATATCAAGGCAGAGGAGCACCACACATCCCCATGCTTTTTTTCTTTTATTTTTTCCAAGTAATTTTTATTATTTTTCAATAACACAGATCAACTCATAACTTTCCCCTTCCCCCCCCCCCCCCTCCCTCTCCCTCCCCCTTTCCCCTTTGGTGGCTGTTGGGAAACAGGCGTTTATAATGTCAAGGTAATAATGATTCAGATAATTTTCAGGATTCTGATCTTGTGTGGACACCATTGGAGCATGGTGTCTTCAGCATTGAGCTATTGTCAACCATGCCTCTATGATGAGGGCCATCAACCCTTTCCGTTGATGCCTGGTATGCGTTCGCCGCGCCTGGTCCCATAAACCCGCTAACCACACGCTTTCTTCTAGTTCTTCTGCTCTTTGGACCATTTTCCCAGTTTGTGATTTGATGTCCGTCCAAAAGGCTGAGAGTGCCTGGCACTGCCACCAGATATGTTTCCAAACTCTCTGTTGACAACCTCGCCAACATAATCCGTCGGTGTTCGGGTAGATTGTCTGCAGTTTCGCTGGGGTTAGATGCCATTGCAGGAGAACTTTTTGCCACATTTCCCGCAGCTGGATAGATCGAGTGAGTCTCGGCATCTCTCGCCATACTTCTTGCTACAGGGATCTTGGTATTGTTCTCCCTAGTGTTTGCTCCCACCTTTTCATGTAGGCTCAACGGACGCCCTCTCCTTGTTCATTCAGGAGGGAGTACAAATTCAAAATCGGTTTAATCGATCCTGAATCGGTTGTCGGGAATGTCTCGAATTTTGTCAGTGGCCTTGTCCCTGCTTCTTTGTACAGTGGTGTAGATAATGTACAAGCTGTATGTGTTGAAATATTTCTTTCGATGGTATGCCAAAATCGCGAGTACATTCCTCAAATGACCTCATATCTCGGCCTTCAAACATGTCCTTGATCTTGGAGAAGCTCACCTGCTTCCAGGCAGAGTATGCATTGGGATTCAGACCTGGGGGAAAAGTCTGGGTTTCCAAACAGCAGGGTGAACGGAGATGGGATTGTGGTTATGTTTCCTCTCCTGACAGCCGAGTCCCAGACCTCTAGGCTTACCCTCATGACTACACTGATTTTGGTGTTTGGGTGCCTAAGACTCCTTTTGTTCCACAGGAGATTGGAAAGTGAGTCTCCCGCCACTGCGACATCTTGCCTGGTCCAACTTTCTTGAGGGGAGCTTGCAACCCATTCTTTCAGAACCCTCAATTGTGAAGCTTCATGGTATCTCTGGAAGTGCGGCAGTGCCATCCCTCCCTCCCGTGTGTGGGCGGTCATCGTAGTCATGGCCACTCTTGGTTTCTTACGTTGTCAGACTTAGGTGGACGTCATTCTGTTCAAGGCTCTGAAAAAGGAGTTTGGCAGCGTCAGCGGGAGAGCTTGGAAGTAGTAAAGAACTTTTGGTAATATGGTCATTTTGACTGCGGATATCCTTCCCCACCACGACGTGTTAAGTGGGTTCCATTTTTCTAAGAGATGTTGAAGATGGGTGAGCAGGGCCGGAAAGTTAGCTACATAGAGTTTGGTTGCAGAAGGGGTCAAATTGATGCCCAAGTAGGGAATGCAATCGTGTGCTATCTTCATCCCAAACGTCTGGGATAAAGTGGAGACAATCACTGGGTCGGCCGAGAGGTTTAGGATTTATGATTTGTTCTTGTTTATTTTGAGGCCCGAGACATACCCAAACTCCTTGAGTTCCTGAATTAATACTGGAAGGGATTGTTCTGGTTTAGTGAGGGCTATTAGCATGTCATCTGCGAAGGCCATGGCTTTGTCTCCCGTTGGGATCCCTCAGATGAGTTGGTGCATCTGTATTTTCGCTAAGAAGGGTTCCAGGAAGAGGGCATAGAGTAGGGATGTAACGGTATTACGGTATACCGTTAAAGATACCGTGAACCACTTAATTGAACAATAATAACAGTCACATTGTTTATACCGGTATACCGTTCATACCGTTAAGTGTGCTTTTCAATCTGATTTGGAAAGTCTGTAGTAAGCAAGTGCTGCGCAGTCTTGGTCTTGCACTGTTGGATGTGCCGTCTGCCAAGTAGTTTCAGTTTGAACAGTTTTTAATGCCATTCCATAAACCACACATGCCTGACACAAAATCAATATGTTAGCAATAGGAAGAATAAATACAGTGGCAAGAAGGAACAGGGTTTACTTTTTTTTTTTTATTTACATTTTTTTTTAAAGCGCTCACACAGCCCGCAGGCATCGAGGCGCTGTTAAAGAAATGGTTTTTGTTTATTTAGTTGCGTAATTGTTTTTGTCTTGGTTGCGTATTTATAACACGCTTAAACACCCAGAGGTTTCTAAGCGCCGACCCGGGGATCGAACCTGTGTTGCTTCGTGTCGTCTTGCTTCCAAGGCACGCATGTTGCCGCTGAGCTATCCTCCCGGGACTTTGGGTTGGCGGCTTTGGGGTTTATATATTTATAATGGATAATGTTTTCTAAACATATGACAATGGGGGATTTCCCTGGTTCTATCATTGAATTTACATGTAATAAGTCACACTGCGAAATTTACCCATCTCTGTGGGTATTCCCTGCTGCCATACCAAAGGGTAACATGTCCGTGATTACTGAACACCTTTTGGCCCGGAAGTAAATTAAAGGCTGTAACGTAAAGAGAGAGTGTGTGTGTATGCGCACAAGCGTATACTACCATCAGACTCCATTGATCTGTGGCAAGATGGCAACATGTTCATCTTCACCAGTAGCCAGTGGGGGAGCTAAAAGCCTAAATGACCACTTAAAAAAGCTATTCAGTTTGCTTTGCCAGTCGCAGCAGGGTTCCCCCCCACCCCCCTCCTCCTCTCCACACGTGTGTTTGTGTTTGGTGGAAGCAAGGGGCGGCATTTCAGTGGAAAGTATGTTGAAAAGCCCAATTCTGGCCCTGGGTGTCTGGTTTTGTTTGTGATGATAAATCTGACAATTTATGACCTTTTTAGAAAATATTGGTTACGATTAATTTACTCCACCTGCTATACCGCGATAACCATGATATACCGTCGTTTGGCAAGAAGGTTATTGTACCGTCATAAAACTAATACCGTGACACCCCTAGCATAGAGAAGGGGCGACAGGGGCAGCCCTGTTTTGTGCCTCTGGATAGTGCCACTTTAGATGAGTGTTCCGTTTAGTGAGATTCTTATCGTGGGGCATAAACCTCTTCCCGAACCCCATGTGTTCCGTCGTAAGGAAGAGCTGTGACCACTCCACCCTATCGAACGCTTTCTCGGCGTCCAAAGCGACGAGTGTTGCTTGTATCTTGGAGTGCTCGGCCTTCTCGATCAGGTGGCACACCCGCCTTGTATTGTCTGCCATCTGCCGTGTGGGGATGAAGCCCGCTTAATCTGGGTCCACCAAAGCTGTGAGATGCTGAGAGAGCCTGTTTGCCAGAATCTTATTGTATAGTGTAGCGTCCAAATTGATCAGGGCAATCAGGCGGTAGGAGCCTGGCTGAGATGGGTCTTTACCCGGCTTGGGAAAGAGTATTAGTTTTGCTTCATTCATGGATGGCGTTATGTCGCCTTGAGCCCTGAACGTATTGTACAAAGCGGTGAGTCTGGGGATCGGGGATGTTTGGAATTTCTTATAGAATGCGTCTGTGTAGCCGTCTGGTCCCTGGGCCTTGTTTTTGGGGAGCTTCTTAATGGCCTCCGTGACTTCTTCCGATTTCAATTTCCCTATCTAGCAAAGATCTGGTCTCCTCCGACAGTTTGGGCAGGGCTATCTGGTCTAGATATGCCATCTGGTCCTCTCTAGTTGGGTTCGCTGTGCTATATAGGGTCTGATAAGTCATTCATTACTTCCCCCATTTCTTAATTCGAAGTTACATTGTCTCGGAGTGTGTTTTTTAGCGCTAAAATTGTCCCTTTGCGAGTTTTTTCACAGAGTGGCAGCGCCAGGAGTTTGTTGGCCTTTTTGGCATACTTGTAGTACTTTTGTTTCATTCTAAGTAGGTCCGTCTCAGCCTTTCTGGTTTGCAGTAGATTTAGTTGGCCCTGTATGTGTTTCAGTGCTCTTTTCGATGATCTGCTTGGGTTATTCGCCACCTCCCTCCTTGCTTCTTCTAGTGTCTGTTCTAGGTCCTCTTCCCATTGTGATAGTTGTTTATCTCGTCTTGCTTTGAGCGCAATAAGCTCCCCCCTCAAGACCGCCTTAAAGGCGTCCCATATCACTCCCTGCGGTATCTCCCCTGTGTCGCTCTCAATGAAATAAGTTTTTATTTTCTCGTCTATCCCTTCCACCACTGTTTCATCCCAGAGGAGGTCTTCAGGGAACCTCCAGGCCCACAGCCACGCCTCACGAGTCCCCAGGGCCATTGTCGCTATTGTAAGAGGATTCAATTCAACACTACAGCTAAGTCAATGCCTAGTCTGGGATACTGAATGGAAACCCTTATTGATATATCTTTATGTCCAGTTCATGCGTTCAGGATGACTACCCCTATATAACACCCCTCTCTTGGAATCCTCCTGACCCCACTGAGCCAAGAAGTAGTTCTGTTTTGCAAGTTAAAGGTTTATTTGAGAATTTAAACAATGTATATATATATCACGCTTTATAATAAATTAATAATTGAATATCACACTTAATCTGATCAGTAATCAATAATGGATAGTCTGGCACTAGCACACTTCTTTATAATCAATGATGAGTGGTTATAGGATGGATAAGATAGCAACAATACTTTTATGGTTTCAAATGGATGCAATGTGGAATGAAATGCAGTACAGAAAATAACTTGATAGGATTTCAGCAAAAGACAATGTAATCACTTTCTTGGACAATTCACCCCCCCTTTTATGCAATGCAAGGAAATGGAAGGAAGGCACACAGTTCTCAGAAATGCAATCAAATGTGATTCAGTTCACCCCAGCAAGCTTAGATTACAGATCGGAGTTTTAAACACAGGCCCAAAATGCTTTTATATGTGCTGGCAATGAAGTGAAAAATATACTAAAATGCTTTTAATTCCCTCTAGGAGGTTCAGGGTGAGTGAAATATACTTGGGATGAGTTCAGGCTCACTTTAGCAAGGATCTAGGATGGTTCTTAAGAGGCAAACGAATTTTTAGCAACTGAAAGCAAGAAAACTGCTGTTTTCACACGTTGAGAAATTTGCAAATCGCGGCAAATTCTCGAGTGCGTTTTTCGCGATTGTGGCAAAAGTATCGGGGTAGGAATGCGGTTCTAGGTTCGTGGGAAAGCCACGATTCTAAGCTTTCTGAGGAAAGTTACTGCAAGTCTCTAGCACAAACGGTCACGGAGATATGAGCGATTAAATAAAGGTCGTTTTTGCAGATTTGAAATTTTAAAGTTCAAAAAGACAAGTGACAGCTAGCAACTAGAAAATGGCAGGTGACAGCTTTACAAATGACAGGTGACAGTTAGGAGACAGTTCTACTTAGATTAAAATAGATTGAATTATATTATTTTAACTAAGAGATTGGTTCTGCACGGGTCTGCTAGGTACTCACACTATATTCTTGAATTAAATGGGCCTCGCCACGGATCTGGTAAGGTTTTAGACTGTACTCTGGTCTTCACAGTGATCTGGGTCAGCTCTCTCTCTCTCTGGATTCTGGAGATTGATCGATTTGAAGTCTGGATCTTTCTGCACAACTTTCTCTAGAGATTGATGGAGGTAAAGTATAGATTTTCCCGGCAGAGCGTCCCGCTGCAAATGGATTTGAAGGTCCCTATCTGTCCTGTCTGTCTGCTTTTATGTGTTTTGAAAATGGGTGTGTGTGCAGCATCACTAGGCTCTACCCCTCTCCACTTGTCATTGGCCACTTCATCCTATTCCACTTGATTGGGGGAATGAAATGAAGTGTCATCATGATGAGGTCTGTTTATGGTACAGAGAACCCACCCCTGTCAAATTACACACAGTCTATATTTTCACCCAAAAGACATATTTGCACAGGTACACATTTGTTTAAAATTACATGCACCCATCATGCATCACAGGAGGTATACACTGTCCAAATCTGCTCTTCTTGGGAGCTTGCATTCAGAAATGGCGACATTTGCACTTTTTAACTGGTTTCGCAATATCGGACATTAACCCAAATTTACACACATGTGGGCAAGGAGTATGGACATTAGTTGATGAAGTGTCAGATTTTTCACACGCACACATTTTGAGTAATATCCTCTTTTCCGCTAAAACCCCCCTGAACATACCACCGGGTCCTAACACGTCTTAAAATGTGGGCAGAAAAATCACAAGAATTATGGTATCATTTAAATAATTTTCACAAGTCCGCTCTATGAATGATCCATCTTTTTAGAGTTAGGTTCTGGCCCCAAAGGGGTGTGGTTTCCCCCCAGCACAAGGTTGAATTTCTGGTTTTTCCAGTTCTACCAAGCCAGCTTGCTCTCACAGGCAGTGCCCCTCCCCTGTCCTTCCAGGAGGAAGCTCCATTTACGACTCCCGCCAATAAAACATTTGCCCGAGTCAGGACAGGGCTTTGTTCAGAGCTCCTGTATTCTGTGGGGGCTCCCCTTAATTCAATTATCAGAGAGATGGCATATCCTTAGTGTGGCCAGCAAAAGGCAGATAGGCCTGGGAACACAGCTGTGACTCAAGTTTCACTCCTGATGGGGGGTAGTTGCCAGGCAAAATTGGAATCTCTTTAAGCCAGTTTTTAGCTACATGTCATTTCTGTTCCCCAGTTTTCTGCATTCAAATAAAACTAAACATTTTTACATATGCAGCTAGAATGCTGATTCCAAGTTTAAAACTATGGCATTTAAACAATTGAAACCTATGTGACACTCAGAAGTAGGTCACTCATTTCTTTTAAACATTTAGATTTTTAGTGTCTTTCAGTCCAAATTTACTTAAACTGCTGAAATCCACAGCTCAGCCAGTCTTGTTATAAACCTTCAAGTCACTTCAGAATATAACTTTAGATTGTATCCACCTCTCAGTAAGTCTTTCTTTGGCTTGCCTTGGGTTCATTTATTCAGTTTTACACAAAATCTGGTGGTTTTAAAACGCCGGCTTTCTGATAGTGGTGAGTACTGGTACTGCACCCCTTTTTGGGATTTAAGAAAATGAATTCCCAACAGTTATGGGTTTGCTTTTGGCAATCAGCATTGCCACTCCCAATGGTTTCAGACTACTGTGTGGGTAGTCCAATGGTGGTTTTAGGCAGTGTCCTTCTGTGCCCATAACATCGGCAAAAATGAGTGGCAGCCTATTCTTCATGCATTTCCCTGTGCATTTTCTGGGAAGCTCTGGCCATCATGATGTTTTCCATGTCAGTACTGCACAGTTTTGAGGTAGGGCTTGGATGCGTGGATAAAAACATCCCACAAGCCCCCCCTCTTGCGATGGCCATTCTATTTCACTAATGGGACTCGCAAGACCTGGGATGTTTCCTCATCTTCTTCCAATAGATGGCACAGTTCAGCATCTTTTCCTCCATCCGGTACTGATCGATCGGTTCTCCTCGCCGGTCCAGATGGGAATATTGGGCGGTACTCTGGGCCCGTCGCGTCTCTGCTCCCGGTCTCCGGATCGTCCTCCTTGTCCCGTCTCCAGGTTTTCTTTCTCCTAGGACGACAAAGGAAGAGCGGCAATACCTATTCATAGACATTTTTCCACCACTGTTGAGATAGTGGTGCAGCATCTGCATTTCATCATAACGAAACATTATTCTTATTTTGAAAAAAAAAACAGTATAACTAAGAGACAGTTTCATGCAAATCACAATATTTTAGAGACTAGATGTGGTATGTTTTATGGTTGGAACTGAATTAGTCTGAGACAGTACCCGCTAGGATTCCAGAGGATTCCTCCAGTTGTTGCAGAGTGTGCCTGGGATGGCAACATTTCGACTGGTTTATGTGGACCCACTTGTCTTCCCCCGCTGCCAAAGGACCTTTGGGGATGTGGATTTTGTAGGCCACAGGGGAGATTTTGTCTATAATCTCAAAGGGTCCCTTCCATGTAGGCAAGAATTTCCGCTGTTTTGCCTGGTTTCTTTGGAAGTTGTATAGATAGACCCGGTCCCCCACCTGATATTCCTTCCTGGAAGTTTTCAGGTCACAATGGGTCTTCATGCTATCAGCCGATCTTTCTAGATTCCGCTGAGCGTAAGCAAAAGCATGTTGGAGGTGCTTCCTTAAATTCTCCACATACTCATGAGTAGTGGATGCATTTATCAGTGTCTGCTCTTGGGTCCTATAGAGCAAATGCTGGGGAAGCACCATCTTGCGTCCAGTCATCAACTCAAATGGTGACATTTTGGTTGCAGATGAAGGGGTAGATCTGATGGCCATTAGGACCAGAGGTAATCGGATATCCCAACTTGGCCCAGAATCTGCCACAAACTTTTTTAGTATGCTCACAATGGTTCGGTTATATCTCTCTACTGCCCCAGAAGAAGCTGGCCGGTAAGCAATATGCAACTTCCTTTTGACCCCCAGTATCTCCCACATCTTTGTCATCACTTCACTGGTGAAGTGGCTACCCCTGTCTGACTCAATCCTTTGAGGTAGACCGAAACGGGAAAAGATGTGGTTAATCATCAGGGCAGCTGCTGTTTCTGCCTTGCAATTTGGGGCTGGGAGACATTCCACCCACTTGGTAAACAAGCATGTCACAGTCAACATGTACTTATTCCCCCTAGCAGAGCGAATCACGGGGCCTATAAAGTCGATTTGTAAATCTGACCATGGCAGTGTCATCCCCCTCTTTTGGAGAGGCGCACGGTGCGTGAGGGATGATGGCTGAAATTGTGCACACACAAGACACCCCTTCAAGTATTGGTCGAGGTCCTGCCCCATGTGTGGCCAATATGCAACCTCTCAAGATTTCCAATGTTGTGTGAAACCCCCTATGACCGGCGGTGGCCGCATCATGGGCGTGACTTAACATCAGGCTTCGGAATGAGGTAGGAACCACCCACTGATCGTGGCCAGCTTTGGATTTCCTTACCAGCAAACCGTCTTGGATCCGGAACATTTTTGGACATTTCATCAACACTCTTAGGTCCTCTTTCCCAGTGTAATCGGTATCCGTCAGGGGAAAGTTCTCCGGGTCCTCAAGGTGCTGGTAAAATTTACCAATTATTGGATCCCCCTTCTGAGCGGTAATCAAAACAGCATCAGGGGTCTCCTTGCTCCATTGTGCAATTGAAAGGTCGTTGTGAGCATTTGTCTGGGACCTAGTGATAGCAGTGACCTGGATTTCCCCCAACAGGGACTCCATCTCAATTAGATCCCCTTGGATGGCCCCGGTTTTGGCCAGCTGATCAGCTAAGTCGTTTCCAGTTTTGTCTGGTCCCTCTACTTTGGAATGACCCTTGATCTTTTTCCAATAGATGGTCATCTCATTCGAGGTGACCAGATCATCAATGTTTTGGATCAACTTCCCATGTTTCAAGGGTTTGTTGTTAGCACATAACATGCCTCTGGTTTTCCAATTAACCAGGTGCTCCACGAACCCGTTCCGTACATAATCCGAATCTGTGATTATGACCAGTTCGTGGAGTTGATGCTGGGCAGCAGTGAGGATGGCCTGATGCACAGCCATCAATTCTGCCACCTGACTACTTCGGGGACCAATTTTGTATCCAGCGGAGGGTTCTGGGGACTCATTCACCCATGCATTCCCTACGCCGGCCACCAGTTCTTTCTCCCCGTTGTTGTCAACATGGTAAGAGCATCCATCCACATAGACAGTGGGCATTCCCTCACACTTGTCCTCTTCAAAGTCTTTGTGTGGGGAATTAAGGTATGCCTCCATGTTGTCCTTTATTTTTAGACTTTCGTCCTCAAGACAGTTTTCTCTGGCACAATCATGCAAGTCAGCCAGACCTTGCGCGAGGGGACTCTTCTTGTTTTGGCCATATCTGACCTCCACAGGAAAGCCTTGCATTGATAGAATCCAGGAAGTAATTCGGGAATTACTCACATTTCCGGCCCGGATTCTGTCACTTTGGAGATATTGCAGAGGCTGGTGTGGAGTCTCTACTATGATGTGTTCCCCCTGGATAAACGGGCGGTAATTCTTCAATGCCCACACCGTCGCCAGGAGTGCCTTCTCACAATCGTTGAATTTTTCCTCCACAGAGGATAAAGTTTTGCTTGCATAGGAGATTACTTTATTGACCTTGTCATGCTTTTGGTATAATACTGCCGTCAAGCACGTATTAGAGAACCCCGTCTCCAGGAAGAACTCCTTGTTTCTGACAGGGTAAGCTAGGCAGGGCGCTTGTGAGAGGCTTCTTTTGAGTTGTCTTACTGCCTCGGCTTGTTCTGGACCCCATTCCCACTTGACCCCCCCTTCAGGAGATGAATCGGGGGTCTGGTGATCTCTGCGTAGCCCTCAATGAACTTTCTGCTGTAATTAGTCAGTCCAAGGAGGCTCCTTAGTTCCCGCAGAGTTGTGGGGTCTTTCAGTTTCTGAAGTGCTTCCACTTTCTTTTCCTGGGGACAGAGACCCTGAGGAGTAATCTCATGCCCCAAGAAATTAACATGGGTTCTACACCACTGTGCTTTCTGAAAGGAAGGTTTTGCTCCGGCGGCCCTCAACTGGGTCAGAACATAACGGATCTCCGCTATGTGTTCCTCCACAGATGAACTTTTGATGAGGACATCATCTACATAAACCAGGTTACCCCTCGCACCCAGGTCGGGCATGGCCTTATGTAGGAAAATATTGAACTCATTACCGGATTTAAGGTATCCGAAGGGAGTCCGGGTCCATGTGTACTGCTGGCCCCCAAAGGTAAAAGCCAGCTTGTATTGGTCCTCCCTACTGACAGGCACAGTCCAGTATCCATTGGTCAGGTCTATTGCAGTGAACACCTGTGACCCCTGGATCTGGGCCAGCCCTTGGTCAATGTAGGGCAGAGGCCATCGGGAAGTATGGACCCGTTTGTTGAGCTCCCTGAGGTCGGCGCAGAGTCTCCACTGGCCGTTTGGCTTCAATATTCCCAGCACCAGATTATTGAAGGTGCTGTGGACTGGACGGATTATTCCCCGGGACTCAAGGTTCTTAATTATTTCAGTAAGGGACTCCATGGATGCGAGAGGCAAACGATATTGCTTCACAAACACTTGAGTCATGCCAGGGTCCGTGGGGATTGTTGTTGTGTGGATGTCGGTGCGGCCACAGTCATATGAGTCTACCGCAAAGAGATCTTGGAAATCCAAGAAAACGTGTTTCAACTTTTGCTTTTGTTCCAGAGTCACACAGGCATCAGCTAGGTTGACTCTCTCTTCCACCATCTACCTGAAGCCTGGAAAGACTTCTGGTTTGGCTATTTCAGCGGCCTCCTCCAGCTGGGTGGAGAAGTCCCTGGTCAGAGTGCTGATTTGGACTGGAGGCTTCAGGTGGGAAAGGCAGCCCTCATGGACCTGGAAAATCACCTCATCCCTCCTGAAGTCACAAGTCACATCTTCCTTACCATAAGGGCAAGAAGTGTACACCAGGAAGTTCCCCCCCATGCCGGGTAAAAATCCTGTCCGGTGTTGTATTGTCATCACTGTCACTGTCAAAGCAGTCCTTGGGGATTGGCCCTAACAGTTCATTACCTAAATCGATGGAAAAATGTCGGTCATCAACCGCCATTCCAATAATGGTGCCTGCGGCTAGAGTAATACTCTTTAAGTCGCTGTTATCCACCTCTATTAGAATGGTGTCATGTTCTATGTTGACTAATGGTGTTGGGTTTACCCCTAACCCTTGCTGTTGGAGAGAAGCATTTAGATGTATGTAAGCATCAGGGTTTTGCAAATATTGTCCTCTTTTAACTTTCACTTCCAGAGAGAATTGTCGGGTCCTTTCTGGGATGGTGACTTCCTCTTTAATCTGAATTTCAACTGCATAAGGTAGCAATTGAGCTGACCTAAATGCTTTTTCTGGATCATCAAAGCCCATGGGATTATCCGCTAATCGAGACCAAGCTTTGAAGTTTATTAGGTCCAAACTAATGGCAAAGCGATTGAGAATGTCACTGCCTAAGTAAAAGGCGGCAGGGACGTCTCGCACGACCCAACAATTGTGGATTATGCTCTTGTTGCCAATGGAGATTTTGAGCATACACCTGCTTGGCAGGAGATGTTTGGAATTAGGCGCTTCCAGGTCCATTTCCCATTTGTCTATCAGTTTGAATGTGGGAATGGCTGGATCTTTTGGGAGTTGGCGAAACATGGCTTCGCTGATGAAGCTCTTACCATGGTTCACGCACACTCGAGCGAGAACAGAGTCCTTCCCATCATTTAACTGAACAGGGATGAACAACTGCTCTCCAATTTGCTGAATATCAGCCAGGCTCTGAGCTGATTTCACATCTTTCTGGACTATAGGAGTGGGAGTTTCTGATTGTGGATTAGTATAGAATCTCAGAGTGTTTCCTTCCAGCGTGGAGTACCACTTTAGACTGGAAGGAAGGTTGATTTTCAGAAATAGAGAGGACCCTCCATCACCAGTCTGTTGTCCTACTGCTATTACTGTCACGTCTGGAATTTGGCTATTCTGGAAGTGAAATTCTACTTGGTCAGATTTTTGTTCAACCATGTGGCCGGTGCCGTTTAAACTAACATGGTTGACACTCTGTTTTAATTTTATTGGTCGGCTAGTCTGGGTCCAGAGGACCTTGTTTACGCAATCTATTAGGGGTGACAACCTTCTAAGGAGGTCATTCCCTAGTAAACAAGGGGTGCCCTCTGGGGTCACAACTATGACCGGGTGTTTCAACTTATGTCGCCCAATTTTTATGTCCAAATCTGCCGTCCCCTCAACGGGAATTTCCTTCCCGTCGAAGTTCTGGAGTTGTCCAGGAAGAGAGGTGAGAGGAATACGATAATTCTCCCCCCTTCCTGCATTCAGTTCATCAAAGGCCCTTCTGGACAGAAGGGTAGCTTGAGATCCAGTGTCCACCAGCGCTGAGATTGTACCCTGCCCCTGTACTTGTACCGGGGCATAATATCTTCCCTCCTTCTCCTCAAGGGGGCGCAGATAATGTACATTTTTGGACAACTGGTGGGCTAATTTTCTGGTTTTGGACATGGCGAGAGAAGAGATTTGGGCAGAATTCTGTGGAGAGTCTTGGGAATCTGAAAGAAAAAGTTGGCAACTGGAGATCAAAGCCATTGTGGGTTCCCCTGGTTCCAGTTCTGGGCCGCCCCCCCCTTTTTGGAGGCAGTCACCAGGATGGGTTTGAACCAGAGGATTTTCTTGCTGTTGGTTCTGGGATGAGATGGTGGGCGGCGGTAGCTCAGTCTCCACATCTCCCCAGTCTGGATTTGCATCCCTAGGGACCCATTTTTCTTTGGGAGGAGTTCCCCCCTCTCTGAAGGAGAAGATCCTTTTCCCAGGATCCTCTGAGGATCCCTCTCCCTCAAATTGGAAGATCTGTACCTCCTCCTCAAACTGAGTCTGTTTGGGTCTTTTGTTTCTCCTACCCCCCCTCTGCTCCTTAGGAGGCAGACTTTCAGGGGCAAGAGATTTTGTTTCCGGTTCCTGGGTTTCCAGGGGCTGTTTACAAGTGAGGAAGGAAGCTTCCTCCAAGGCTTTACACCCCCCTTCCCTTTGTGCCTCCTCCCTGGGAACCGGTGAGTTATCGGGGTGCTGCCCCCGTCATTGTTCTGGAGTACCAGGTCCAGAGTTGGGTGCGTTCTGCGCCGGCATGCCAATCTGAGGGTTCTGCTGAGCCCTCAGTATGTGACCCAGATCACGCGCCATGTTTTGAACCTGACGCTCTAACTGGGAAATCCGCTCGGGCTGATACGGGGCCCTGTTTTCTCCCCTGGGCTGATCCCGGGAAGGGTAGCTATCCCTTCTTTGGTAGTACCCCTGGTTGGGAAGATTTGGATACCCCTCCACCCTTGGCCTCCCCTCTCCCGGATTCGGTTGTCTGGGCTCAGGGAATTGGGGAAAGAAGGGTGGAGGATTTTGGGGCTGGAAGTTGGGTGGATAACTGGGGAAGAAGTTCTGCCCAGGGTTTGGTGAGTTTCTGCCCTCCGGTGGGAAGTTAGGAGGGAAGTTCCCTGGGTTAGGTGCTTGGCTGGATCCCCCCCTTGGGCTGGAGGAGTCCACACATAACCCAGGATGGGTCGATTACCCTTGTAACGGGGACTTACATAGTCAGGAGAGCGAGGGACCCCATTTGTGGGGCTGCCTCCTTGGCTCCCTATCTGTGACTGGCCCGAGGACCTTCTGGGCCTAGCATTATTAGGTGCAGGTAGGTTTTTAGGCCCCCCCATCTCCAAATCTAAAACGGGGGTGACCTTTACCTCTGCCACCTTGGCAGCAGCAGGGGTGCTGTTGGTTTTGGGATTTTTCTGGGTATTGCTTTTATTTTCTATGCGCTTCTGCACCTCATAGATCCGGGTCGCCTGTTCAATGACCCATTCTAAAGATCTTTTCTCATGAAAATCTCTCACGAGCTGGGTCATTATGTATTTGGGCAAGGCATGGAAAAACGTATTAACAAATTCTCTGCTGTCTGTGCACACCCTTCTGGTGGTCTGCGCAAAGGCACGTTTCAGTTCTTGCACAAACTCTTGTGGGGCCTGATCCTCCCCACACTGCAAATTGTAGGCTGCCTTGCGAGCCTCTTGGGGATTTCTGTGAACAGAAAAATGTTTTAATATGGCCGCCCTATAGGTGGACCACCTGGAATGATTTTGGTCCTCCAGCCCTGCAAAGAAACTGGAGTACTCTGGGGAGAATGTCCACTTTACATATTGGATACAGCTTTGGCTGTCCTTCAAATGAAAAGTCTCCATCATTTGCTCATAGAGCTCCAAGTGTTCCCATACGGAATGCTTGGCGTTCTTATGATAGGGCGTGATAACACTCCTTATTGCCTTTATTTGCTTCAATGGGTCCTTAAGCAAAGCCCTTTTTGCCTTATTGGCCTTTTTGGTTCGGGTAACCCTGGTCCATTCATCCTCTGACTCAGAGGCACTGCTCCCAGAGGTTCCGGTCTGATCTTCCAGGTTTTCCCGGATTCTGCGAGCCTGGGAATGGCTGGCAGAATGTGGGGACCTGGTCTCCTGTGTCCTGCACCGTTCAGAGGAGTCTTCAGATTCCTCTTTGCTGCCAGGATTTGATGGGTACCCCCCCCACTGACCTAACTGGGCAGAGGTTTTCAGGATGCCCTTAATGGGCCTACTCTCCTGGGGTTCCCCACTAAATTGCACTGTGCTTGGGTGCCCATACCCGGATGCCCGCCCCTCCATTCCTGGGTGGTACTGGCCTATGAGCCCCATGCTTCTGGCTGGATAGTAATCTGCCATCCCTGTGGCCCGGTGCTCATGTGCGCCAGGGGACATGGGGGTGGCAGAGTCCAGGGACTGAGAGAGATAAAGGCCTCTGGTACTAGGGCTCCTGGGGTTATGCTCAGGAGTTTCTCTTTCCCAGCGAACCTCATCTCTATCCGCCCCTGCTCCCTGTTGCAATGCAAGAACCTGCGCCTTCAGTTCCTCAGTTAAGGCCTTACTAGACTCTATCAGTCTCTCCTGCATCGCTACCTGTTGTTGGAGTCTATCATTGTGCTGGCAGAGAGCCTCATTCTCTCTCTGCGTTTCCTGATTGGTCCTGGAGCACTGGGCCAGTCTTTGCTGCAGGAGGGTTACCTCCTGAGCTGTGTCCCTATTGGCCTGCTCCTGTCTTGCCAGAGCATCCTCCACCTTCCTGGTGTGCTCTAACAAGTTCTGTTGTTCTTTTTGGAGGTCACCCAGTCCCTGGAGGGCCAGGTGATTTTCTTCCATTTTCCTTTTTAAGTGGCAGACTTCCCGGCCTAAGGTATCCCTTTCCTGACTAAGAGCCTGCATCTGTGCCGCCAGGTCGTCCCTTTGCCTTTGGAAGGCACCAGCTTTCTGGCGCTCCTGATCAAACTCTGCCTGGGTATCCAGGTCTTTCAAAATCAGTTTATTGCTCTCTGCCTTCTCCCTATCTAGGTGGCTTTGCAGGGTGACTACCTGCTCAGCACATGCCCTATTGAAGTCTAACTGTTGCTCCAGCTTTTTCTGGCTCTGCAGTAGGGAGTCCAAACCTTCTTGGTACTCCTTCTGCAAGGCCAGAAATCTGGTATCCTGGTCAGCCTTTTCCTGTTGCAGGATGTCCATATCCCTCTTTATTTTAATGATGTGCTGTCTACTCTCATCTTCTGACTCCTGGCTCCTCTGCAGCCTCTGCTCAGAAGAGACCAGGTCAGATTGGACCTTCTCTAACGCCATCTGTTGCCTATTGGCCAGATTTTGGCTTTCAGCACATCTATCCTGCATGTCTCCCATATATAGGTACAGGTATGCCCTATCCTAACCATCTTGTCTTGTTCATCCTTAGCTTTAGGAGCCATGTATAGTTCACTCAGGGCCACATGTAAGGGACCCTGATCCCTCCATATATCTGACCCTGTTTCCGTGACCTGTTGCGTGATGGCCTGTAACCAGACCATCTGGTCCTGATGAGTCCACTCACCTCTCACAAATAACTTATGTAAGAAGTGCTCTCTGGCTATTTTCATGTCTACTAAGGTCGTCATTCTAGAGATTGGTCTCTGTCCTGACTTACAGAAATTAGTATTTTATTTTTGCAAAACAGACCTTTTTCTTAGAGCGTTCCTTTGAGGAGTGCTTTACAGCGTAACACAGCGTGGTGATCCGACCGGATATGTGTATCTGGTCAGCTGGCACGCTGTATTAATCTGCACAAGTGATAGATCTAACCCAAACGTCCGGCACGAGCCCCCAATTTGTAAGAGGATTCAATTCAACACTACAGCTAAGTCAATGCCTAGTCTGGGATACTGAATGGAAACCCTTATTGATATATCTTTATGTCCAGTTCATGCGTTCTGGATGACTACCCCTATATAACACCCCTCTCTTGGAATCCTCCTGACCCCACTGAGCCAAGAAGTAGTTCTGTTTTGCAAGTTAAAGGTTTATTTGAGAATTTAAACAATGTATATATATATCACGCTTTATAATAAATTAATAATTGAATATCACACTTAATCTGATCAGTAATCAATAATGGATAGTCTGGCACTAGCACACTTCTTTATAATCAATGATGAGTGGTTATAGGATGGATAAGATAGCAACAATACTTTTATGGTTTCAAATGGATGCAATGTGGAATGAAATGCAGTACAGAAAATAACTTGATAGGATTTCAGCAAAAGACAATGTAATCACTTTCTTGGACAATTCACCCCCCCCCCTTTTATGCAATGCAAGGAAATGGAAGGAAGGCACACAGTTCTCAGAAATGCAATCAAATGTGATTCAGTTCACCCCAGCAAGCTTAGATTACAGATCGGAGTTTTAAACACGGGCCCAAAATGCTTTTATATGTGCTGGCAATGAAGTGAAAAATATACTAAAATGCTTTTAATTCCCTCTAAGAGGTTCAGGGTGAGTGAAATATACTTGGGATGAGTTCAGGCTCACTTTAGCAAGGATCTAGGATGGTTCTTAAGAGGCAAACGAATTTTTAGCAACTGAAAGCAAGAAAACTGCTGTTTTCACACGTTGAGAAATTTGCAAATCGCGGCAAATCCGCGAGTGCGTTTTTCGCGAATGCGGCAAAAGTATCGGGGGTAGGAATGCGGTTCTAGGTTCGTAGGAAAGCCACGATTCCAAGCTTTCTGAGGAAAGTTACTGCAAGTCTCTAGCACAAACGGTCACGGAGATATGAGCGATTAAATAAAGGTCGTTTTTCAGATTTGAAATTTTAAAGTTCAAAAAGACAAGTGACAGCTAGCAACTAGAAAATGGCAGGTGACAGCTTTACAAATGACAGGTGACAGTTAGGAGACAGTTCTACTTAGATATAAATAGATTGAATTATATTATTTTAACTAAGAGATTGGTTCTGCACGGTTCTGCTAGGTACTCACACTATATTCTTGAATTAAATGGGCCTCGCCACAGATCTGGTCAGGTTTTAGACTGGACTCTGGTCTTCACAGTGATCTGGGTCAGCTCTCTCTCTCTCTGGATTCTGGAGATTGATGGATTTGAAGTCTGGATCTTTCTGCACAGCTTTCTCTAGAGATTGATGGAGGTAAAGTATAGATTTTCCCGGCAGAGCCTCCCGCTGCAAATGGATTTGAAGGTCCCTGTCTGTCCTGTCTGTCTGCTTTTATGTGTTTTGAAAATGGGTGTGTGTGCAGCATCACTAGGCTCTACCCCTCTCCACTTGTCATTGGCCACTTCATCCTATTCCACTTGATTGGGGGAATGAAATGAAGTGTCATCATGATGAGGTCTGTTTATGGTACAGAGAACCCACCCCTGTCAAATTACACACAATCTATATTTTGACCCAAAAGACATATTTGCACAGGTACACATTTGTTTAAAATTACATGCACCCATCATGCATCACAGGAGGTATACCCTGTCCAAATCTGCTCTTCCTGGGAGCTTGCATTCAGAAATGGCGACATTTGCACTTTTTAACTGGTTTCGCAATATCGGACATTAACCCAAATTTACACACATGTGCGCAAGGAGTATGGACATTAGTTGATGAAGTGTCAGATTTTTCACACGCACACATTTTGAGTAATATCCTCTTTTCCGCTAAAACCCCCCTGAACATACCACCGGGTCCTAACACGTCTTAAAATGTGGGCAGAAAAATCACAAGAATTATGGTATCATTTAAATAATTTTCACAAGTCCGCTCTATGAATGATCCATCTTTTTAGAGTTAGGTTCTGGCCCCAAAGGGGTGTGGTTTCCCCCCAGCACAAGATTGAATTTCTGGTTTTTCCAGTTCTGCCAAGCCAGCTTGCTCTCACAGGCAGTGCCCCTCCCCTGTCCTTCCAGGAGGAAGCTCCATTTACGACTCCCGCCAATAAAACATTTGCCTGAGTCAGGACAGGGCTTTGTTCAGAGCTCCTGTATTCTGTGGGGGCTCCCCTTAATTCAATTATCAGAGAGATGGCATATCCTTAGTGTGGCCAGCAAAAGGCAGATAGGCCTGGGAACACAGCTGTGACTCAAGTTTCACTCCTGATGGGGGGTAGTTGCCAGGCAAAATTGGAATCTCTTTAAGCCAGTTTTTAGCTACATGTCATTTCTGTTCCCCAGTTTTCTGCATTCAAATAAAACTAAACATTTTTACATATGCAGCTAGAATGCTGATTCTAAGTTTAAAACTATGACATTTAAACAATTGAAACCTATGTGACACTCAGAAGTAGGTCACTCATTTCTTTTAAACATTTAGATTTTTAGTGTCTTTCAGTCCAAATTTACTTAAACTGCTGAAATCCACAGCTCAGCCAGTCTTGTTATAAACCTTCAAGTCACTTCAGAATATAACTTTAGATTGTATCCACCTCTCAATAAGTCTTTCTTTGGCTTGCCTTGGGTTCATTTATTCAGTTTTACACAAAATCTGGTGGTTTTAAAACGCCGGCTTTCTGATAGTGGTGAGTACTGGTACTGCACCCCTTTTTGGGATTTAAGAAAATGAATTCCCAACAGTTATGGGTTTGCTTTTGGCAATCAGCATTGCCACTCCCAATGGTTTCAGACTACTGTGTGGGTAGTCCAATGGTGGTTTTAGGCAGTGTCCTTCTGTGCCCATAACATCGGCAAAAATGAGTGGCAGCCTATTCTTCATGCATTTCCCTGTGCATTTTCTGGGAAGCTCTGGCCATCATGATGTTTTCCATGTCAGTACTGCACAGTTTTGAGGTAGGGCTTGGATGCGTGGATAAAAACATCCCACACTATCAAAGGGCCATGATCCGAAAAAGAGATCTGGCTGTGTAGTATCTCTTTAGTTTTCCCTACTAACACAGTTGGTGTCCAAATATAGTCTATTCTAGATTGTGTGTTGTGAACATGAGAGAAGTATGTGTATCCCCTTTCGTTTCCGTTTTTGGCTCGCCATAGGTCATGTAGGGACAACATCTCCAATGCTTTTCTCAGAGACTTTGATGGGGCCTTGGTATTGTAGTAAGTAGTGGCACTCCTATCTAGACTGGGAATCCATGCCATGTTCAGGTCGCTGCTGAGAATTGTCTCCCGACGCAAATTCTTCCAGGGATACCAATGTTTCCTTAAGGAAAACTTCCTGTCCCGTGTTGGGGGCATATACAGACGCCAAAGTGATACGCCTTCGCCCTAGTTGAACATTCAGGAAGATATATCTTCCCTCTTTGTCTGCCCTGTGTTCCTGGATCTTCATGGCGATTGTGTCGCGCACCGCTATAAGGACTCCAGCCCTTTTCCCATCGGCGTTGGATTGATATATTTTAGCGTAACCCCTTAATTTGATCTTTGCTCTCTCGCATCTCTTTATGTGGGTCTCTTGATACAGAAGGACATCCGCCTTCCATCTCTTGGCCTGTCTGTCCAGCTTGGCTCTTTTCGCTGGTGTATTCATACATCTGATATTTTGTGATATAATTGTCACCAGCTCCATGGGGATCCTGTTATGAGATGCTCCATTGTCCCTGGGCCCACACAACAACTCCCTTCTGTTCCTGAGAGTCCCTTGACCTGCTCCCTTTTCGCCACCAAAACCCACCCGCTATCCCTTTCCTTGACATAACTGTGCGTCGGGGGGGGGGGGTTGCTAAACGCCCTTGGACGAATTGTCCAGAGCTCCCGGTCACTTTTCCTCCTCGGGTGAAGGTCGTGGGGGATCCTAAACCCCACTAACGATTCCAGACTTTATGTTCCGCCCATCATCCGAGCCTGCTGATGTCGTATCGGTCGAGTCTCTTTATACTGTGCTTACTGGATTCAGTTAGAGCTATGCCCTTTTATTTTCCTCCCATCCGTCAGCGAGATCTTGGTGGTCTTTGCTTTATTTGTGATTACCCCCCCTTGCCTTTCTTCTGCACCGTTGTCCAGCTTTCTTGTCTATTAAGACCCCGCACTTTTCTTTGTGTGAGCGATTGTGATCTAGTTGTTTCACTTTGTATTCCCAGGATCTTTTCTCCCTCTTTGCACGTGGTTACTCTGTGTTGTGAGCCGTCCCAGTTGAACAGGAAGCCAAAAGGGAACGTCCATCTATATTTTACTTTATTGCGTATCAGGTGTTGAACCACCGGGCCCATCTTTTGTCTCTTGAGCGGGGTAGATTGAGTGAGATCCTGGTAGAGATATACTTCCTGCCCGTTTATTCTTGTTGGTGCTGTGAGCCGTGCCTTGCGGAGTATCTGCTCTTTTTGGGTATAGGACGTTATTGCCGCAAGGACATCCCGTGGTCTAGCTCCCTGCTCAGTTAACCTTTTAGGACCCACTATCAATTATCAATTTTCACTTGCTGTTCCGAAACATCTTCCAGGATCTCGGTGAACAGTTCTTAATCCTTATGTTGGACTTTCTTGATCTATTTTCTAGATCTTCGCATTGGATTTCAAGGTAGGTGGTGGCCTGAACTATTTGGTCTAGCGTTTCGTCCGATTTATGCGAGTTTTCCTCCACCTGCTGCACTTGCCTCTCCAGGATGTCCGTCCGTTCCTCCTAGCTTTGCTATATCTTGCTTGATTTTCTGGATAGACTGTTTCATATCGTCCCGAAGCATTTTGAACTGGTTTGTACTGAGCTGATTAATTGCGCTTGGAGCTCCTTGAAACACTCCTGCATTTCTGTCCTGTTCATCGTATTCCCCGCCATGTCTTCTTGAATGGGGTCGGGAGCTGTGGACAGTGCTTCTTCGGATGCGATATTTGGGGTGGCCTGCGTGGACCACAACTGTCTGAGGTTTCTGTTTTGTTTCCGCTGGGGCGGGGAGTACGCCGGGGTCTTTGTCCTTGACTTGGACATCAAAGTCTGCCTCGTGCTGATATCAGGCCACTGATGGTTCCTTTACACTGGTGTGGGGTCGAGTTAACTCTGGAATAAAGGGTCCGGTCCACCACCGTGGGGGCAAGAGGGGGGTCTCGGCTGTCCCAGCTCTGGGGTTGTGTAATGTCCCAGACCTTCACCCACCAGGCCCTGGAGACCGGGATGGGCTGCAGGCCTCAAAACTTTCTGGTCCCAAGCACCCCCTGCTGGCTCTCTATATTTGCCCGTCTGATAATGAGAGCTGATGTCGATTTCTTGTCCCGGGAGAGTGGGGGCTAGAAATGGCCCCAGGAGGTGATTTGGCCCTTCTTCCTTCCCTCCCGGGCCCTGCTGCGTAGCTCCTTTCTCCCCCTGGGCCCCCGCACGGTGTCCGGGTCTCCGCTTTTCGTCCTGCTGGTGGCACACTGTGGAGGAGAGATTGTGCCCCTGAGGCCCTCTCCCAAGCCCCCCAATTATCTGCTGCTTTTCCTGCCTCGTTGAGGGCCGTTATTCCAGCTCCACGGGTGATGTGTTGCTGGGGGGGGCCGTGTCCGCTCCGGGGCCCCCTCCCGGTTCCCCGCCAGCGTCCCTTGGGAGATTTCCTCCCTTCTGCTGCTGCTCCTGAAAGGCTCCCAGCTCTCCGTCTCCACCCCGGGGGACCGACCCAACCTCAATGGGCCCTTCCCCGCCGGGGGATGGGCGTCCGCTATGGGGCCCTCCCGGCCCACACTCTCCGGCACCGAAGCTCTCGCTGGGCTGCTCTCCCCGGTGCCCCGAGGGGGAGGGGCAGTCTCTGCTGCAGTTGGCAGCGCCTCAGAGCCGCTGTCGCTCTGAGATCTACTCGGACGGTGCTGCCGCTCTGCGGTCACACTGCCCTGTCGGGGGCCTCGCAAGTGCAGGGGAGCCCGTTGTGTACTGGACTCCGCTGGGCGCCTGTCCCGTTCGGACCGCTCTTCCTTGAAGCGCCTCCCCCTGAAACTTCTGTCCTCACTCCACCAGCACCGGTGACCGTCCGCAGCACCGCTCATGCTCCGCTCATGCAGCTCGCAGTCTTTATAATCAGTTTGCATAATCGGTTTGCGGGCCTGTGCTCGGCCAAACTGCTTTTTAGAAGTGCTTTTATTGCGCGCCTGGCCGGGAGAGACACCCACGCACGTCCTCCTGTGCCGCCTGCAATCTTGGAATCCATCCACATGCTTTTGTGGATTAAAAATGCTCCTAAATTTGGTGAGGAGAGTGATGAAACTGTTATGCAGTTCATTCACAAATATGTCGCTTGCGAAATCCCTCCGGAAAGTACCCATAGTGACCTACAAGTACAAATTGTGCAATTCCAACGACACAAGTGTGGCAAGTATTGTCGACGCAAATACAAGAACAGAGGCAAATACTACACCAAATGCCGCTTTGATTTCCCTAGATCATTATTAACAACAGGCCAAGTAAACCGCCTTATGTCTTAAGTTCGACACAGTGTCAAAGGAAAATCTCCTAAAAACACATACTACATAAAAAGGAGCGAAGCATCCAAGTACATCAATGATTAGAATGCAATTATTGCCCTCTTATGGAATGCCACTGTTGCTGTACAGTACATTGCAGACAATTCCACTACTGTTGCACAATATGTCACCGCCACTTAACCAAATCGGAGGAAGCAGAGCTGAAAGACCTCTGGGATGACATATCCTCCGAGAAAACACTGGCACAAAAATTGTACAGCTTTGGCATTAAAATGCTCTCCCATAGAGAATGTGGCAGCTACGAAGCCGGCACAACCTTATATGGGAAATCTGACAATATAGTGTGGCTATAAAGTAAAATAAAGTGAAATAAAGTACTTAAATCATACTAAGACATAGAAAGAATAGCCAAAAGCGATCCCAACAGCCAAGACATTTTAAAGAACAACTTATTGGACACATACTTCTCAAACAGGAGTACTACTTTAGTAGCCTTGTCCTTGTACCAGGTAGCCCAAAACTTCTCATACAAAAACATTACACCAAATGAGGAAAAAGGTAGATACAGAGTGGAAAGTTGTGAAGGCAGCCTCGTGACACTAACCAAACGAAGCCTAATTAATCATACCAAATTGTCCTTACAAACTCCTCAACACAAAGAACTGTACTACATGGCTCTGCTGCAACTTTTTAAACCATGGAGAAAAGGAGATGATTTATTAGCGGCCTACACGTGCTATGAAAATGCTTTCAAAGCCACTGAAAGTAAAATTACTGATACTTTACACAGTACAAAACCATATTGGACAACAAGAAGAAGAACTTCAAGTCCAACTAAATGTAGACCCTTCTGAAAGCAGTGAACCTTCGCAAACAGGTAGCCAAGAACCACTTGGAGAGCCACTCATAGCAAATGAGGCAGAATTAGCCATGACGGAGGTAACCACCACTATGCTTCAGTACGAGCACTCTGCAGTTTGCAGTACTTAAATCCCAACTAAACAATGAACAGCGTACCATTTTTGAAGAAGTAAAACCATTGAGCATGTTATACAGCACGAAAGTACAATTTGCACCTGTAAGAACTACAAACCTATACTACTGTATGTAATTAAGTGGTGAAGCTGGATCAGGTAAAACATTCTTAATAAACATTATAAGTAAATATGTCCAACAAATAAAAAACTACCACCTTCCTGCGGTTATAACTGCCCCTAGAGGTTTGGCGGCATACAGCATAGGTGGTGTCAGTCTACACTGATTGCTACTAATTCCAGTGGAACACCAAAACAAATTGTAGTACTATAAACTTTCAGCACAATCTGCTATGGAGCTATGCAGAGTTTTGAAACAAATGAAAATACTCCTAATAGATTAGGTCAGCATGGTCTCCAACCTAATGTTGGCTTTGATTCACCTCCGATTGCAAGAGGTACTCAAAACAAACTACGAAGAACTCTTTGGAGGAAAACATGACATTGTTTTCGGAGATCTGCTTCAATATCTTCAAAACCTTAGGACACAAACAGTGCCATAAAAGTCTTGGAAGAATCGGCAATGTAAATCTTTGGCAACATTTCCAATACCGAGAACAAACTCGAAACATGCATCAGTCCGCAGACCTCACATATGCCCGCATTTTAAAAAACATATGGATTGGTGCACTATCAAAGGAGGCGCAGTCTACCCCCAATAGTAGACTCATCCATGAGATATACGGGCGTAACACATGTGCTACTGATGTCATGGAACAATTAGCTCACAAAAATGTCAGCTGTATGGCCTTAATGCCAACTCTAGCAAGCTGCGCACAATTTAATGCAACAATGCTGCAAAAAGAGAAACGACCACTCATAGAAATTCATAGCACACATAAACTGGACGTACACGGTATGACAATTCCCATGTGTCAGCAAGGCATAGCACGACTACAAGCCTTGGATAACTCCATCTCCAACACGGCTGGTTTGGAGAAAATGTTAACATTGTGTCAACTATAGAGTTATGCTAAAGAGTAATATTGACGTAGAGCAAGGTTAATTAATGGAGCACTTGGTACAGTTGTTGCCTTCCAAACATACCCACGGGACAGCAGCATTCAGTTTGTAAGCATCAAGTTTGACAAACTTTCAGAAGTCAGAAATATAGGACGCACAACGGCGTGATTCCTTCTTTTCAAAGACCTCTATGTACGCAGAGAACATTTTTCTCTGTCGCTAGGCTATGCAGTAACTATTCATAAATCGCAAGGTCTCACCTTATATCAAACATTGATTGATATTGGCAACACAGTCTTCAAAGAAGGCATGAGTTACGTAGCACTGTCACGACTACGTACACTGGAAGGACTGTATCTGGTTAATTTTGATGCAACTGCAATCAGTGCAGACATTCCTGGCATCATAGCGTACAATAGACTATGTGCACTGCACTGCACACACCCTATTCCTCAGAAACCAAAAGCTTTGAAAGGAAGGCTCATTCCATCAGAAGTACTAAATGATTTGGCCATAGAACCGTCAAAGAAATTCAACAACTACAAACAGCACATACAAAAGGAGTAAAATAGACCAGCCAAACGCAACTCCACCCACACAAAAAAGCCTCTAAGAAACCACGTACCCTTCCATCAAAGGGCTCAGACACAGAAGGACCTGTCACATTCAATTTTCCAATACAACATGTGTTAATTGCTATGCAAATGTAACAATAAATGGTCTATTGCAAATACCAGCTGTTGTTGAAAACATTTATTTAAATGGCGCAGACCAATTGTTTGCAAATGCTCATCCTTCACAGAAATGCAGTAAGCAATCCTGGCACCATTTACAGTGTCTCAGGAATAAGTCAAGAATTGGACTACAGTGCTGGAATGGTGAAATTCACTTTAAACCGACAAGAAGATCCCCAAGAATTTCTAGTGTACTTACTACAAATACTGGAAAGAAAAAACATACTTATAATAGAAATCTTTCACATTTCCTACATGTGGAGACATACATGCACTCTGTGCAACCATGTCGTTGAGGAGCAAGTCCCTAACAAATCCTTCATGTATATACCAATACCCAACTGTGACGCCATTCCATTTCAGCAACTGGTGCAAAATGCAAACCCTAGCAGGTTCTGTACGTCGTGCAATTCTGATAATCGTTCAACACTACATATACACTCACATACCCAATATGTGATTTTAATGCTCTTAAGATACAATGATGACGGTACCAAAAACAACTGCAAACGTACTGCCTTCACACACGAACAGATATCACTTGGCAGGAAAACCTTAACAAGTGTAGCCATAATCTACCACGCTGGGGACTCCACCAATGGAGGCCACTATACTGCATACATTAGAAAGCAATCGTCATGGTGGGAATGCAATGATGCTTCCATCAGTCCAAAGCACAGACTACCTGCACATCTTGCAAAATCCTACTTAATATTCTTGAGGCCAGAATTTACTCATTAATGTAAAAACCTAGTATACCTTACTCCCCAGGACCAACCAGTACCTTCGTAAGTGGACAAAAAATGTTTTTCCTTCCACACTATCGACCTAAAGCAACGTACCATACATGAAGCATTGCGAAATGCACTACAGTGTATATTTGCCAATTTCATCCCCAATGATTCCAAGGAGCACAGTCACACAAACAGTACGTGTCCACAAAACACAGTACCAGTATTTTCCACTGTATACGTGGAAGGGAAATTGCTAAGTGTGAGAGTTCAAAACTATCCTCTGTAACCTCTAAAATCACCACTAACGCAAATCAGTCAACAGCTCTCCAAGAATAGTCCTGCAACTACCAACACACATTTACGTATCACCAAGTCAATCCGCAAATGGACAATACCGCTTCAAAATGTACACAGATGTCCAAATAACCATAGGAATGCACAAACTTCTCTACGTACCCTTTACAAATTCCAGCACTCATACCTTTACATTTTGATGATGTTGAATGGGTCACTCTGCCTCAGGTTAATGATAACTGTATGTTTTGTGGTTTGCAATCTACTATAATTTCCAATCTCATCTGGGACCAGCTCCAAAATGTAATGTCTCTGGGTTTTAAGCTTTATGCTATTGATTCCTTGGAAGATGCTAACAAATGTGTATCTCATTGTATTAATTTGCCAATTGCTGAAACAAAAGATTCACAGTTGAGTTGCACTGCCTTCAGCAGGATCAGTAGCGGCTCAGATTTCAGGCTTGACTAAAGGTCTGGATTGGTCGTTGGTCGTATCGGCATCAAAAACATTTATGGCCATTCAACAGGGGCTGCCTCAACCCTAGCATCCAATCAATCGACATATTGTCATGGAATGCATGTGGAATGAACAATCTAAATTCATGGTTTTACAACCCAGACTCTCAGAACAAGTCTGATTGTATTGATTCAGGAATCAATGGCACAATCACACTTTCAGCTTAGAGGATATGAGACCTATACCAGTCCTGCTATTCAAGCTGTTGCTGGCTAACCTAGCAGGGGTTCTTGCAATAGCATTAGACAGGAATTTGAATATTGAAACTCAATTCGTCCAAAAAACAAAACGAACTGTAATTGTTAATAGTCAACTTGTATTGGAATCCGACTAAATACAATTTGGAACAATTCCTTAAAAAATTAACATACTTGTTGGAGGAATGGCCGATTACAAACTCAGTGTGATTATTATATAGGGTGGGGGTGGGGAGGGGTTTAACTGTGATTGTTTGGACGGTCAAAAAATTAATAGTGACTCATTATCCAGCCCAGCTGTCTCTACAAGTGGTCGAAAAGGTAGGATCTGCAACACACTTTTTTTTCTGAATGAGAGCTTCTGCAAGTGGAACTGAATGTTGGAGACTTCTCTCTGATGCACACTTATGATATGGCATTTATAACGTGCCTATACACAAGTGTTTCAAGGCGCGAGGTATAGAGGTAGCTTCTATTCTAGGATAGGCTACATCTAGGTCTCTTAATCAAAGCAAATTGCTTACATATAAATCTTAGGGATCCGAGCTTAGGAGATCTGATGGTGGAATTGGATTTTATAAAGCAAATTCCAGTGTTTGAAATAAATCCTACACTTGCTTTCTTTCATTTGATCGTCCTGGTATCTCTCTCAAATGGAATTGTAAAATTAGTATCAAATTCACGAGTATATTGTAAGGAAGCTATGGTATCAAAGTAAGACAGACACAACTGATCACAGGTCAAGGGGGTTTATTGAACTTTCATCAGGGGTGTGAAAAACGCCTATCTAACCCTGAATCTATGATGGGAGCAAGCTGCAACCATCAAATAATAATAATACAGTACTAGTGGAGTCTAGTCAAATGAAAAGAGCCTATACTAAAAAAAATATTATTGCCAATCCATACTGCTATCCTACAAAATAGTGTGGGGAAAAAAGATAAGTTTGAATAGCAGGGACGGACTGACTGGCGGTCCAAAGTGTAGCGGTACTCAGGCAGAAAGAAGTGTTCAAAAAATAAGTCAGGATGCTTAGCCCTGGGCCTTCCTTCCCCACGTTTTTAGCATGGGACAAGCGGGTCACTTGAGCACAGCACACTCCTGGGCTTCTCCGGCACGAGGTCACAATTCCTTTCACCAACATCAAGGCTTTCTGTGCCCAAGTCTCTTTATTACAAAGTCTCTTGCCTCAGAGGACCTGATGTCTCATAAACAATAAAGAAAAGTTCCTTTCTCAATATTCACGCAGGGCGGTTTACTCTTCACCCTGGATCCCCCTCAGTCGGGCTCCGATCCTTCTTTCACCATAAGCCTCCCTCAGTCCTGTTCAGACCAACTAATTTGTAAGCATCCCTCAGTCGGGTTCAAATTTGCCACAACAACCTTCTTGGGTGTTGTTCACCCAGGATCCCCCTCTTAGTCCCCACTCAGCCGGGCTCAGACCAGTTTCAGTTTACAAACAATCAAAGACTTTCGAAGGTGCACAGGCTTCCATGTAACCCACTGCAGGACCACTTTGATTTCACAGTTCAATAATTCCTCCACGATCAAAGGCGTTGGGCATCAAAACAGAGACCTTTGAGTAAGCACCCACGTAGTCCTGGATCACTCTGTATCTGGTAACTAGTTTGCTTCCACAATAGTCAATTGTATACCAGTTCTCTTTCTTCATACAATGTTGCCGCTTGCAACCTCGAGCACAACACAAAACGGTCTTTCAGTTTCTCCAACTCATCGGCTGTGCTGAACTCGTTGTTGCTTCACTGTCGGAGTCAAGGATTGTACCACAGTGACAAACGCTGGCTATTAGTGCATGAGGACCCTGTGTACCTTTGACACACGCTACACCGTTCGTCAGCTATAATTCCAGGTCTTCTTACATTACATTACATTGCATTTATAATGCGCGCTGTAGACCCGCAGGCATGAAGGTGCGGACAAGTTGTACATAAAAAACCTAAAGGGACATTCAGATATAGAAATATCTGAATCAGGAACACAGAGGAGTCTAGCTGAAGAGGCTGTTATGGTTGCGGTAGAAAGATCAGGTTTCTCTTCCTTGAGGATTCTTGAAAGCCACGGTTCTCGGTTGAAAAGGACAAGAGTAATTCCCTCCTTGTCATCCTCTCTGATCTCGCCTCCTTTCTCCTCGGTTTAAATTGCCGTCTCGGAATAGCTGCTTCCTCGTGCATTTGGCCATGCTCAGAGTGTGCTTTCGTGCTCCGCCTTATATCCGTGTGGGGAAGTGTGATGGAAGTCTGGTGTGTGTAATTATCCATAATTGCCTGACTGTGCCTGACCTTTGTGTGGGGACATGTCGGGTATATGGCGCTGGTTTAGTCCTTTGTTGCTCACGATGAACTGCCCATGAGGAAGTGTTCATGTTTCAAAGGGTGGGAGGGGGTGAGTTTCTAGGTATCCTACCTGGTAGGATGGGGAAAGGGTATTTATAAATAAGGGGATACTGCGTCTCGCCATTGGTGTCCCACTTCCACTCCCTAAAAGACCCCCATCCAGGTGATCCTCCCGCACTGGTCTACCCCCAGGAGCTGGTTCCAATAGTGATGGCCGTGTCCTAGCCACCTGGATGACAGATCCCCGGCACTAGCACGTGAGACACCTTCAGGTTTCTCGCACTGTTGAGATCAGAGATCGATTCATGTGTAATCAAAGCATGCATTCCTCAGAAATGGCTCCTACCGTGTCAGAGTTTGTGTTGCACTGTCTAAAGAGGATTGTTGTTCTGGATATGAATAGTTATGTAAAACCTAATGTTCATGCCTTTGACAAGGAAGTTGCTGCTTCCAAACGCTCTAAAAATACTAATATTAGATACTTACGAAAGCAAAATCTCAATCATCCAAAATATATTGAAGAAGAAAAACGTATTTGTCAGGCTCAAAGGAACTTAGTTAAATCATTAAAAATTGAAATTCATTTAAGAGATAACCAAGCTATGCTTAGTCGTCTTTGCAGCAATAATTTGGGTGCTTTTTGGTGTACCATAAATAAAACTATTGTTATTTCTAGGGTAAAATTGGAATCTCATATTACAGAAGAATGGTGGGTATGATATGGCATTTATAACGCGCCTATACACAAGTGTTTCAAGGCGCGACAAGACAAGGGAGGGGAAACAGAGGGAGGACAAAAACAAAGATCTTACTAGGCCTTTTGACATTCAGATCGCACAAGTGCAGTGGAAGGGGCAAGGGAGAAGTGCCGGGAGTGGGGGATGGCGAGTGCAAGACAAAGTGAACAGCAGACAGTGCAGCCAACAGGTGGCAATTGCGGGAGCTCGGAAGTGCAGCCAACGGGTGGCTAATAAGTGCAAGAGAGGGGGGCTGTAGGGTTATAGATACAGACCACAAGTGCAGGGGGTGCCAAGAACAGTGCGGTTGCAACTGGACAGGTGGGGACCTGGGCCCGAATTCAGAGTGGGGCGAGGTGACCTGTGCGTGGATCAGACAGATCAGCAGGGGAGAGGAAGAGAGAATGCAGAAGCAAAGAGAAAGTTCTTGAGGTACTTCCGGAACCAGAGGTGGTTCTGCTCAAGTTTCAGAGAGGCAATGAGTCCCTTCCAGAGGGAGGCCCCAGCCAAACAAATAGATCTGCCCCCAGCTCTTTGCTTGGAGAAGCAACTGACCCTCAAAGAGTTGGAGGTGGCGGAGCGGAGGGCTCGAGTAGGAAGATATTTAGGTAGAGCGAGTTGGAATTTTTGCTGTCCCAGGCCCCTGAAAGCCTTGTGGACAATGCAGAGGGTCTTTAACTTGATCTTTGCCGGCCACTTGGAGCCAATGAAGAGAATTCAGCGCTGGAGAGATACAATCCTTGAGCTTGAGGCCAAAGACCAGTCTTGTAGTCCTGTTCTGAATGAGTTGTCAAGGACAGAGAGTAGAGGCAGGTAGATTTAGAAAGAGGCTGTTGCAGTAGTCCATCCTAGAGAGGACCAGAGCTCTGAAGAAGAGCTTCTGGGGGAAAGTGAAAAAATGAGTACCTCTGAGGAGGTGCAGCTGATAGTTTGACTTTTTAGACACCTTAGAGATGTGAGGAGAGAAGGAGAGTGTGGAGTAGAAGAGGACTCTGAGGTTCTTGGCCTCACAGGTAGGAGCAGGAAGAGGGCCCAGGGTGGGCAGCAAAAGAGTGAGGAAAGGTGGAGGCTGGTGATCCGATGAGGATGATCTCTGTTTTACTGGCATTAAGGCAGAGATCATTGGGGGCACACCACTACTGAATTGTGGACAGGCAACGCAGGTTGAGAGAGGGAGAAGAGGCGGCTGAGGGAAGCCTGAAAGAGAGCCTAGTATCATCCGCATAGCACTGAAAGTTGGAGCAGAGAACAGCTATGCAGTGGCTGAGAGGTGCCAGGTATTGGTTGAACAGCCAGGGAAAAAGATTAGACCCCTGGGGAACACCACCGGTAGAGAGAGCGATAGAAGAGAGGAAGGACCCAATTTGGACCTGAGAAGGTTGATCAGAGAGAAAGGAGGTCTGCCAGGCCAGGGCCTGATCGGTGATACCCAGGTTATCACGGAGCCGGTTGAGTAGGATGGCATGGTTGACCTTATCAAAAGCAGAAGAGAGATCAAGGAGGATAAGGACAGAAGGAAGGTTAAAGTCGAGGTTTGAGAGCAAGTCTTCACAGATGTCCAGGAGAGCAGTTTCCGTGCTTCTGGCTGCTCTGAAGCCAGACTGATGGTCGTGGAGACAACCAACAGATTCAGCGTGGAGGTTAAGCTGGGAAATGGCCAGCTTTTCCAAGAGTTTGCCCAGAAAAGGAGTAATGGAGATCATGTAATAGTTAGCTGGACAGGAGGGATCGGCACAGGGTGCACAAGGGAGTACTTCAGCGTGGAGGGGAGGGTCAACATTTTTCCTGAAATATAACTACCGCAAACATTTGTCGATGCGAAGGAACCTTGTGAAGCAATCCGCCTACAGGGTCCATGCCCATGGGAGGAGGATATATTATGGGTCATTAACAAACTTAATCCATCGAGCACCGCTAGCCCAGATGGTATCCCACCATTTGTTTAGAAAAATTATCCATTCCTTTGGGCCTCTCTATTGAAAATTAAATTTGATACTTTATCAATTGCGAATTGTATTACAAGTTCATGGACCCAGTTACTAATAATTCCTATCTTCAAAAAAAGGTAATCCTTTAGATGCCTCTAACTACAGCCCATAGCTCTTACAGATGCCTCTTCTAAGGTCTTTGCACTTTTGGTTCTCAAGGAATTAAAAAATGTTATACAAAAGTCTGCAGTTTTATCGCGCTTTCAAGTGGGTTTTTGCAAAAAGATGGGGACACCCGTGAATGCGACTATATTGGCACACCTTATCACTGTCGAGCACAGCCAAGCAGGTCCAATTTACATGGCATCGCTTGACATGACATCTGCCTTTGATTGTGTAGTCAGATCTATTCTGTACAACAAACTTTGAGATGTAAAATTCCCATGATATAGTTCAGCTCGTTGCAATATTACATTGTAATGCTATTATCAGTCAAGAAGGTGCCCTCACAAGATCCATTCCAACGTACACAGGAGAGTTGAGCAGGCTTGTACCATGGCATCTACCCTGTTTAACCTCTATCTTAGTGATAAATTATAAAATAATAAGATTACACCCTTGGATTGGGCGGGGTAACATTGCATTTGTTGGCATTCGCTGACGACCTTATCCTTTTTGACAGGACGGCTATGGGGCTGCAAGTTAAACTAAGACTATTCTTGAGGGTATGCAGAAGTTAAAAATTTACAAGCCAATGCTATCAAATTCAAAATTGTTGTATTTTCAAGATCCCATCAAATAAAAACAGTGACTTTGACTATGGGTTCGGCAAAAATAGATTGCGTTCTGGAAATGCAATATGTGGGTTATAACCTGTTCAATTCTTCACCTATTGGTATGTGGAAGAAATCCTTAGTAGTAAAACTGCGCTAGGGTATGAAAATTCTCATTGATGCCACTTTCAAATTATCTGTTAAAGATTGAGCCGATCCTACTTTATGGACTAGTCATGTGTTTGCTAGAGCTAGGTGACTATCTGAACTGTTTGTTGGGACGAGTCTGGAAAGAGGTGCTTGGTTTTTCTAGTTTTCCAAACGCTATTATTAGGCACGAGCTGGGGTTTAGTTTCTTTATGCACAAGACTTCATTGGTGGCAGCTATTAAGCAAAATTCTTAGACACACCTTCTAATTCACTTTATTAAGATTTGGGTCTAATGTTGGGGGATTCTGCTCCTAAATCCGTTAGTGTGTGGGCAAAGAATGTGTTCTCTCCTCTGCATTATTAACTCAATTGAGGAAGAACTGATCAATCGCCCCGGGAGTGTCAAAAAGAAACTTAATAGCTATGATGGGTCAAATACTATTGAAATCCTATGGATATATGGCCTACATACAAAATATGCTTGCTTCCCTAGGAAAAGGGAAAATCTTTGTACTTCTATAAAGCGATTTCCCTGTAACAAGGCACGTGCACTTTATAAGCGTTTTCCGGTTGAACCATTTTTTAACTAGGAACGCACTAAACATTGGGCAGTATTTAAGGCATTGGGTCTAAATCCGAGTTGTTGTTTCTGCAATAAATTTAACTTTGCACAATTGGAAATGCTAAGGCATTGGATAATAGAATGTACCCCCTTTAGCCTGTTGAGATGAAAAATATTTGGGTTTGATTTAAATTTTGAAACTGCATTTTCTCAAAGTCTCTTTGGTCCCTGTTTATGTGGGGTGACAATGTTGCCTTAATTTTGGATTTAACTCGATTATTAGCTTCTATTGATTTACAATTATAGGGATTAAAATTTTATAATATGCTGCACTGTTTTTCTAAATTTTTGTATTTCTGTTTTATGAGAATATTTAATGTTTTATTTGGAATTTTAAAATGGTTATATGCCAGGTAAATTGAAGTAATGTTTGTATACTGTTTGTATAATGTGTATTCTATTGATTTTCTTGGAATATTTTTAAAGGAAAGAATTGCCGTTCCTTATCTGTTTGTAAAGGTTTAATTAAACCAAATACAAATAAAATACTTCAGCAGTTGCATTTACACTTACAAGAGGGATGAAATAATGATGTTGGGTGCACACCTGCATCGGCACTCTTGTGCACAATTGGAAGAACCACACTGTTTAGTCTGTCCCACCACTTTATTGAACCTATTTCTCTCCTCCAGAACGTGGGGAGGGAGTCACCTTTCCGTTAAAGCCAATTCTCCATTCATGTTCCCAGACTCCTGCAGAGATGGAGCCACCAGGACTGAGAATCTGTTGTGGTGAATGACTTCTGGGGCAACGGTTGTCAGACTGGAAGGATCCGCCTCTGACCGCCCCTTATTTGAGTTTGTGTTGGATATTTTCAATGCCTCAGAATTGTGGGACTGGGGAATCGCACTCAATTCTAAGTTCTGATCCAGGTTGTGCACCAATTTATCAGATCACTTAGGGGCTGCTACGAGAGGGTGTACTTCAATTACGCTGCTCGTTAGGCATCCTTCTTGACCCAATCAGTTGGGGCAGTGCACTGGAAGGAGGTAACTTTTCCCGCCTCCCTTATCTATGCTGTTGTTCACTATAAACTTTGCCAGCTGGTCCACTTAAGCTTGTCTTCTTAGGCCACCAGGTTTATGTGTTCCCTTTGAACTTCTAATCCCACTCTCAATCCATGGCTACGTGGTACCCATGACCTTACAGTCCTCATCTTGAATTGCACAGTTAGAATTAGGCTTTAACTGTACCGAAGCATCCGCTGCCCCCACCATCCAGGTCATATAAAGAGACTTTGATTTCAGAGATCAAGACATTAACTTCTTGGATAGGCTCAAAAAGTTTATAATCCCTTTTGGGGTCCACAACTGGTGAAATTGACAAATTTGCTTTGCGCTTTATCATCCTTCTCCCTAGGAAGTCACACAGAATAACCGAAGTCTGTGGGCCCAAAATCAGAATAAAAACAAGATAAAAAGCCACAGCACAGGAATAAGTTAGAATTACACAACACAACACTAAGGAAGAATCAGTAATAAGAAGTAAAAAATTCAAGAGCTAATACCTATGGTGTGCATGATAATAAAAACCGGCAAAAAATGCAAACTTAAGTAAAATGAAAACAATGCTGAGCAGAACAAAACTGAGAAATCTTAAGAAATGAAATAAAAATAGTTTGAGTGGTTTAAAATGCGTAAAACATTACTAAACTTTATAATACAGGTAAACATTAAAGTACCCTAGTGCACCCAACAAGGCAAGTTGACCCTGAAAATCACTGATGGAACAGGCTCAAGGAAAATAAGTTATGTATCGCAGGAAAATCAACTGGTGAACAGTATCCTTCCAATTAAAGTGGTAATGCCCTTATGGGCAGGGTCTGTTTCCAGTTCCCCGCTCAGCAGACCTCCACACAAATAGAGGTTCACAAAAGTAATAAATAAATAAAATTACCAGTGCGAGCAGGGCACGCCCGAGTGGCTAAGTGTTAGGAAGAATTCTCTGTAAAGGCTAATTTCCCAAACCTAGTGAGTCCCCCAGCAGCTTTGCTGGATTTTTGGGGTTTATTTTTTTCTCCTGCTAAGAGTGAGACTCTTTTTCTCCCACTCTTTGACATGATTTGAGGTGTTCCTTTGACTTTGTATGTGTTTTATGGGCTATGGGGTCCTTTACCCCATAGGGCTTCATGTGTTTTTGGTATGTGGGTTACACAGCACCCTCCGTGCAGTAATCCTGGGGTGTCGTAGCGACCCCCCAACATAGACTCCATACCCTGGGACTGACCACTGTCTCCCAGGGCATGTAAAGTCACCATTGGCTTTACTAGTCTCAAATTGTGAACAGAACCAGTACAAACCATCATATTGTGGACGTACTGGTCAGGGCAATTCGATTTCCCCGGGGTCTGTTGTTCGAGGGGGCACTGTCCAGTCCCCCCCCGACCGAGTTTTGGCTGGTGGCAGTGGATACTACTTTTTCTCCAGCATGGGGTCTGGCATGGATTCACATGCTCATGAATATTTCCTGTCGTCAGGCTGGGAATCCTCGGTAAAGAAAAAATCAGTATCAGTTTCGTTTCTGATCTGTCTTTCTTAGTAGTAACCAATCACTGATCTCTGGGTCATATTGCCCCCAGCCAATGACTGCCCTCTCCCTAAGCCCCGCCTCTGGCAGCCATCCTCAGATTTTTACCGCACGCTCAGGTGTTGGGAGTCCTCATGCTTTAGCTCTCGAGTTTTTGCTGCGTTTTCACGCTTTTTTTCAGATTTTCCCATTTTTTTCGGTTTAATCGAGCCTCCAGCTCCACCGTTTCTACTTCTGATAACGGGGACCCGTTTCGGAATTCTTCTATGCCCCTCAAGGGTGAAATTTTCGTCGAGTTTACGCTTCTTGGAGGATTCCGGAAGATCTGCGGCCTACCTCAACGGACATGGCCCAGGACAAGGGAAGCTCGACGCCCGGATCCAAGCTGTTCAGGTGCTGCCCTGGATGCGGATTACAAAACGTCTTCAAGGAGGACGAGCATTCGCGATGTCTCTACTGCCTTCATGAGGACAAGACGCACATGGAGAAGGACTGTGCGTTCTGCAAGAACTTTTCGGAACGGACCAAACAAGATCGTCGTTCCCGCCTCGCCGCGTGCCTGGAGAAGGGCACAGCAGGTGAGAAGGCGAAGAAAAAGTCTGAGCGGGCTTCTAAGTCCTGTGCGGGCGTCCCGGCGACGGGGGCCCAACAGAAGGCCAAGCACCACGAGTCTGTGGGCACCGGGAGCGCCGAAAGGTCGGGCTCTTCGGCTGCCAGGCAGTGCACGACTTCCCCAGCACGTTCTACCACGAGCCAGCGCTCTGGTTCGGGGAAGAAGTCCGAGAACCCGGGTAAGCTGCTGGAGCGGACCCGGTCCATCTCGAAGGGGGAGCGAGGCGTTGACCCTACCCCCAAGGCGAAGGCCCAGGACGCACCAAAGGTGGTGAGGGCTTTGATCCAGCCGGCAAAGGCCTCTATCGAAGTGGTCGCTGCGACCTGGCGAAGCCGGCTGAGACTACGCCAGTGGAAATGGCCTCTGGGCCCAGAGTATCCCTGCCACAGCGGAGGGAATCCACTTTCCAGCCCATCGTTAAGACCCCCGTGAAGTCCCCAGCGGAAAAAGAGGGGGGGGGGGGACGGTGGCCATTACAGACTCGGAATCAGCCTCTGAGGAGGAGCTGGTGGAAACCGAGAAGGGCCTCAATGAGAGGTTTGAGAAGGTTCGGTCCCAGGGGGGCGGTCCCCGCTGATGTGATCGAAGATAGCGACGATGACGACGAAGAGGGCCCAGTGGAGCGGCCATCCCGTCCGTCACAGCCATTGCCCGAGCCCCAGGATAGCTCGGTGGCCATTTTGTTGGCGATCCAATCCTTATGTACCGAGATAAGGACGAGATTACCACGGACCCCGACGGAGGACCCAGAACCAGGCCCGTCGGGAAACCCTCCGAACAAGAGTCCACCCCTCTCCGCCCTTCGTGCCCGCGAGGCCCGTGGACCCCTCATCCCCCTCGCCGGACCCTAGAGAGGATACGGCGACGGATACAGCGACGGGGACGGACGACGGCATTGATGACACAGCGGACATCCTGTCATCACCGCCCCCCCCCGCGGGATTCTCCAGCCGACGAAATTGGCTCCTTCATGCCATGATAACCAGGGCATCCGAGCTCTTCCAGCTCTGCCCTGAAGAGCAGAAAAAGGAAGGGTTTCTTTACCAACGACGAGAGGTCAAGAGGAAGACGGTCCTCGCGGTGCCTTTGCTCGACGACATCTGGGACGAGGGGCTTGCTGTCCTCAAGAACCCTTCCACGGCACCCGCCAAGAGGGACAGGTTTGAGAAGAAGTACTGGGTCCCCGATGTCTCCTCCTTGTGCCTCAGGGCCCAGCCCACGCCGGACTAAGCGGCTAAGAATGAAAGCTGCGGGTGCGGCAGCTTCAACTTCCACTTCCCCGCCGGACAGCGAGGGCAAGAATTTGGACTCCATGGGACGACAAGTCATCTCGTCGGCGGCGACGACGATTAAGGCGGCCAATGCCTTAGCGATCGTGGCCCGCTACGACAGGGAGCTCTGGTTCAAGTTAGCTCGCCTGCTAGACTTCCTACCTGACAAGAGGGCGGAGGCCCTAGAAATTCTGCAGGAAGGTGAGGTGGCGTTGGATCATGCCATAACGGTGGCAACAGAGTTTGCCTCCGACGACGAGGATGTCTCAAGGCGACAGACTTTCGCCAGGACGTCCAGACCAGAGTGTTGGACATGCCGTTCGATGGCAACAACCTTTTTGATAAGGCGGTGGAC
Organism: Ambystoma mexicanum; assembly: GCF_040938575.1. Classification (NCBI taxonomy): domain Eukaryota; kingdom Metazoa; phylum Chordata; class Amphibia; order Caudata; family Ambystomatidae; genus Ambystoma; species Ambystoma mexicanum. The sequence continues at coordinate 601,254,095 of NC_090932.1, read as the reverse complement.
GAGTCTCTACAGGCCATCAAGACCGACTCGGAGACGGCCCGGGCCCTAGGGGTGCTTCAACAGTGACGGCCCTTTCGGAGGTCCGGAGGCAGACAGGGTGCCTCCAAAGGATCCAGCGGTGGTTCCTCCACTTACCGCCAGGCGGCCCGCTCCTCTTCCCAGGAGGCCTATAGAGGTCGCGGCAAGCAAGGGGGATCCCGCCGTCATCGCCAAGGAGGCCAAGGCGGCAAGGCCGCCTCCAAGCAAGACTGACCCGGCCGTGTTGTCGGTCCCCCACCGAAGCACCCCGGTGGGAGGCCGGCGGACGAAGTTCGTCAGCGTGTGGGAGTCCATCTCCACCGACCGTTGGGTGTTGGACACCATGGCCAACGGGCACTCGCTGGAATTCCAAAAGAAGTGCCCTCGCATTCCTCCTGTGTCCAGGAAGGAGAATCACGTCCCTCAACTGCTGTTGGAGGTAAGGGCGATGCTCAGGAAAGGTGCCATCGAGCTCGTCCCCAGGAGGCTCCAGGGTTCCGGAGTGTATTCAAAGTACTTCCTTGTCAGAAAGAAGACAGGCGGTTGGCGCCCCATCCTGGACCTGCGTCGGTTAAACAAATATATCAAGGCACAGAAGTTCAGGATGGTCACCCTCCAGCACGTGCTGGGACAGCTGGAGGAAGGCGACTTCCTATCGTCGTTGGACCTGGAGGATGCTTACTTCCACATCCCCATTCTAAAAGTACACAGGACGTTTCTCAGGTTCGTGGTTCAGGGACGCCACTACCAATTCAGAGCCCTACCGTTCGGATTAAAGTCGGCACCCAGGGTATTCACCAAGTGCCTGGCACAAGTGGCGGCGCGGCTGCGCCTGCAGGGGATCCACGTCTACCCCTACCTGGACGACTGGCTAATCCGGGCAAGGACAAGAGAACTCGCTGTCGAACATACAGCGAGGACCGTCCGGTTGCTCACAGAACTGGGGTTTGCCATCAACTACCCCAAATCCCACCTAGTTCCATCGCAAGTAGCACTGTTTCTGGGAGCGAAGCTCGATACAGTGGGGCATTTGGCCTCCCTGTCGGAGGAGAGGACCAAGACCATCCTGGGCAAGGTGCGGCGCCTGTTGGCCATGGCCAGGGTGAGGTCCATCAAGTCCCTTCTCGGGATGATGTCCTCATGCATCTATCTTGTACCCCTTTGCAGACTTCGGATGCGTCCGCTACAGGAGTTCCTCGACGCCCGCTGGTTTCAGGTGACTGGCTGCTTCGAGGACAGGATCCCTCTCGACAAGGAGTTCCGTCGGGTGATCCTATGGTGGGGTACCCGTGCTCACCTCACTACAGGCACGGACTTTCAAACCCCGGCATTTATTTGGAGACGGTGACGACGGACGCCTCTCTGGAAGGTTGGGGGGGGCCCACACCGGAGATCTCCATGCAAGAGGCCTTTGGCTCCCGGAGGAGAGGTCTATCCACATCAACATTCTGGAGCTCCGAGCAGTGTTCTGGGTGCTCAAGTCGTTCCTTCCATCCCTCAAGGACAAAGTGGTGAGGATCTTCACCGACCACACCACCACAATGTTCTACATACGGAAGCAAGGGGGCAACAGATCCCCAGCCCTATCCAAGGAGGCCCAGGATCTGTGGCACTAGGCTGTCGCCCAGGGGATGTTTCTGGTTCCCTTCCACTTGGCAGGAATAAAAAACACCATCGCCGACTCACTCAGCAGGGAGCTGCGCTCATGCCACGAGTGGGTACTACGCCAGGATCAAGTGGATCGGCTCTTCCAACGATGGGGCAAACCCCAGGTCGACCTGTTCGTGACGGTGATGAACTCCCAAGTGCCAGAGGTTCGCCAGCAGGTTCCCGCAGCCGAGGAGCATGGGCGATGCTTTCTCGTTCCCATGGGACGGCCTGTTTCTATACGCGTTCCCTCCGTTGCCGTTGCTGCTCCGCCTAATCAACCAGTTCAAGAAGTCCAGGTGCAGAATGATCCTCGTCACACCGGCGTGGCCGAGGCAGATCTGGTTCCCGGACCTTCTGGACTTGTCAACGTCCCCACCAGTCAAGCTGCCGACGCGGATCTTCTCTCCAGAGAAGGAGGTGCCATTCTCCATCACGACCCACAGTCGCTGAACTTGCAGGCCTGGCTCCTACAGCACTAGAGTTTGGAGGGTACGATATCCCGGCTGACTGCAGAGAGGTTCTTGCAAAAGCCAGAGCGTCCTCAACTCTCAAGTGTTATGGTCATAAGTGGAAGAGGTTCTCTGTCTGGTGCCGTGCACAGAAGATTAACCCTCTGCGGATTACTGCCCCTCAAGTACTGCCGTACCTACTGTCGCTGGCCAAAGCTGGACTGGCTCACGCCTCCATCAAAATACATCTGGCTGCCATCTCCCGATATACCAGGACTACGGGACGGGCGTCCTTGTGGTCTCATCGCCTGGTGAAGGAATTTATGAAGGGACTATTCCGATCGTTCCCGCCGGTGAAGGCTCCTGCCCCTGCATGGGAGCTTAATGTGGTGCTGACCAGGCTCATGGGGGCCCCATTTGAGCCTATGCATCCGGCGCCTTTGAAGTTCCTGTCATGGAAGACAGCGTTCCTCGTGGCCATCACCTCCGCACGACGAGTGGGAGAGATCCAGGCCCTATCTTGCAAGCCTCCATACTTGACTTTTCATGACACGAGGGTGGTGCTGAGGACGCACCCCTCCTTCATGCCCAAGGTGCCATCGGACTTCCACCTCAACGAGCCCTTGGTGTTATCAGTTTTCTTCCCGTCGCCTTCGACGCCGGCCGAGAGGACTTTGCACTCGCTGGATGTAGCTAGAGCGCTGAAGTTCTACGTGGACCGCACAAAGAGTTTTCGGAAGACGTCACAACTGTTGTGAACTTTGGGTCTGTGAATCAAGGGAAGGCTCTCTCGAAGACTTCCATTTCCAGGTGGCTCTCCGGCTGCATCATGCACTGCCACCAGTTGGCAAACCGACCGCTGCCTGGCCGTCCGAGAGCCCATTCGATCGCTGCTACTATGGCGTTCCTGTCTGGTGCGCCCCTGCTGGACATCTGCAGGGCTGCTACGTGGAGGTCTATGCACACCTTCACAAGGTTCTACTGCGTCGATCGGGACTCCAGGGAGGAGTCTGGGTCGGCCAAGCAGTGCTGCGCAACCTGTTCGCCTAAGGTTGAGCCTGGTGAGGAGGTAAGAATTGCTTAATGTTGAGTTTTGGATGTAATGCTTAATGTTGAGCCTTTGCCACCTCCCGTGGTTGTGCATGTGTATACTGCTATGTATTCTTTTATTCATGAGCATGTGAATCCATGCTGGAGAAGGAACAAGTTACTTGCCTGTAACTGTTGTTCTCCAGCATGGGTCTGGCATGGATTCACATGTGAACCCTTCCACCTACCCCTCGGCGGCTCTTCACCTGGTCATACTGCCACTTTGCGTGCTACCAAATCTGAGGATGGCTGCCAGAGGCGGGGCTAAGGGAGAGGGCAGTCATTGGCTGGGGGCACTATGACCCAGAGATCAGTGATTGGTTACTACTAAGAAAGACAGATCAGAAACAAAACTGATACTGATTTTTTCTTTTCCGAGGATTCCCAACCTGACGACGGGGAATATTCATGAGCATGTGAATCCATGCCAGACCCATGCTGGAGAATAACAGTTACAGGTAAGTAACTTGTTCCTTATATTCGACCGCAAATATATTCCTATGGGATTTTCCCATTGTTCGAGGTTACCACTTTTTAAAATAGCCTCGAACATACCGCCGGTTTATTAAATTAATATAAATTCACCGGTTGGTATTTTTTGCCGAAACTTGGTTCCAAAATGGCGTTTGTGTTCGCTTCTGTGACTCCAACCCAAGTCGAGCCCTTTGTTCCACTTTTTGGCGGGCTTCTCCACAGAAGCCTCCCAAAAGTGGTGCCACTCTGTCTGGGTACCACAGGGGGCGTGGGAGGGGGTTTAGGCACCCTGGACTGAGTTTCCGCAGCAACTCAAGTCGCACTCTTGTGTGATTGGCCCAAGTGGTGAGCCGCCTGGCTCACCACTTAGCATGTTTGAGTGACAGCTAGGCTGAATGAATGGGGGTTTTCTGCATAAAAGCAGGGCTTTGGGGACTGGAACTTCAGAAGTCGCCACAGGACCTAAAGAATCCAAGGAGGGAGAAGCCGAGCCGACCTGCAACGACGACACCATCGGTAAAGCCCTGCTGAACCGTCTCACCACTTTTCCTGACGACAGAGGAGATCTCCAGCCCGGAGAGTCTTCTTCCTTTGACTGGTGGGGATAACCAGTTTGCCCGTCTTTTCGCCTTCCTTCTCGTGGCTGCCTTGCCTGTGCCAAGCACCCCGCCAACCGTAATACCACGGTTTACCACTACCGCGAAGAAAAGGGTAGTACCTTGTAACCGGGAATCTCCGCAGCTGGTTTCTTCCCTGGCAGTGCAACGACCTTCAGCTTTCCTCCACATTGAGACCTCCTCTTCCTCTGGACGAAAGACCGACTTGCAACCGCTGCCAGGAACAACTGCCCCCGCTGGAGCGTTCTTCCCACTTTCAGGTACTGTGTCCCACCTGGCCTCCCTTGCGACAGATTGTTCGGGGTGACAGTAAATCCTCGACTTTCTAACCTGTGTTAGCCTGGGGCCTGTTAACTATTCCTGACTTGATCTCAATCTTTTGTGAACTATCTACAAAGACTCTTTGGGCATAACCCCACTGTGTGATTCTGGACACATTTCGCTTGCTCTCTCTAAGAGTGGGCCTGGCATTTGAACTTCCTTGCTCTCCAGTAGACTTTGCCTAACCTGCCTCACTGTGGTTCTCTGGAAGGTATTGAAATTGTGTGCTTTCATAACTTTGCCTTTTTCCCTCCCTTTTTAAATAACTTATTAGAGTGCCATCTTATGTTAAGCGCTCACCTCTGTCTGAAAATAAGTGGTGTTTCTCACTAAGACTTGTCTAATAAGTAATTAGGGTTGTATATATATATAATAGTGACTGTGTGTTGAATTTACTTACCTTTTTGTGTGCTAGTGTAATTTACAAGTGTGTCTTTAAATAAATAAATATATACTTTTACACCAAAGCTCTGGTCAGTGTTTGCTTGTGCTACTGTATCTCTGTACCTATTGTGTATACTCTATATACTGCCTAACTCCTCTTGAGAGAAGTCTGACTGCTCAGCCACAGCTACCAGGTAAATCTGGGTGGTACAGACTGCTACCGATTGGGTTTACTGCCAACCACCTGTAGTCCTAAATCTATTGCAGTGGTCCCTAAGGGAACTGCACAGGTTTCTGCCTAACACTAAGGAGGCTTCCAGAATCAGTCTCCTCCTCCCTGCTCTACACGTTAATCAGGAATCATACGAACTGAGCAACCCATAAGTCAGCGGAATCAAAATTATAACGGGATTCCTACATGAATATCCAGCAGTTTTTTTCAAAAGCCTGTGCAAGGGTAAAGGGGAAGGGTTCTTTGGTTGTTTCCCAACAGTGTAGGAGACGGAATGCGACAGGTAACTTGTATTTATGAAGTACTCTCTGTAGTCAATGAATCAGCAGGGAACAAAACGCAGCCTGTTGTACATAAATTGCCTTGCTCTAGCCCTGAGCCTGGGTTTTATGTAGATGTTACCTTGTCCGCCTCAAACAAATTAAACCAAGTCAAGGTAACTCCAACCTTAAGAAGAGTAGAGGCAATCATTAAATATGTTTGCTTTAGCAAGTCCTCCCTGCTCCATTCGAACACCTACAGAGTCAAACACTGCTCGCCCTTTAACACTCTGACTTCACCGCTGCAGGTGCCTGGCTGGAGTTCGGTTATGTTGGAGAGGGGGCATGGCCACACAATCACAGCTGAGCTCCTAGTCCCGCTCAGATTGCACCGCTCACCCTTCCACGCTCGGGCTTAATTAAATCGTTAATGGGGAAAAATAACTCATTAGGCTTTTGAAATGTGTGCTATCAAGTGTGTACCATACGCTACTCACTGTGGGGAATTAGAAAATCTGTTGAACTTAACTATTTTACTAGTAAGACCTAATTACTACCTCTTGATCATCGCAGTATGGCTATATTAGTATTTGATATGTTAAAGCTAAATACCTTCTTAAAAATTGTGGAGTTTACATGAACCAGATGAGAACTAGGTTCCAGGAGTTTCTTGTATATAGTTTGTGAGCAATATAAAGAAGATGGAGGACTATGTGGAGTTTACATGAGCCAGATGAGAACTTTGTTCCTTGAGTTTCTTGTATACAGTTATTGTTTATAGTTGGTGAACAATATAAAGGAAAGGAGATGTGTAGTATCTACAATACCAATGGTTGCTGTCTGATCTCTCCATGCCATGATATAGTCAGGCATGTCCCGTAGAGATCAGGCAGCAACCATTGGTATTGTAGATACTACACATCTCCTTTCCTTTATATTGTTCACCAACTATAAACAATAACTGTATACAAGAAACTCATGGAACAAAGTTCTCATCTGGCTCATGTAAACTCCACATAGTCCTCCATCTTCTTTATATTGCTCACAAACTATATACAAGAAACTCCTGGAACCTAGTTCTCATCTGGTTCATGTAAACTCCACATAGTCCTCCATCTTTTTCGGCAAACGATATGCTCTGCCAGATCTAGACATGCATCCACCATGTCTGGAGATGGTTGGCAAGGAAAATTGAAGTTGCTCAGATTTGTTATTACACTTCTTCTCAACAGCACTACCACATTTCTTCACACTACTGTTTAAATTTCTAGAAACTTTATCATCTCTGACTAAATCCTGATCTACATTTTCCTTATTCTTCTTGTTACACTCATTACTTTTACACATCCAAATTCTTTCTACATTCCATATCCTTTTGTCCTCTGTCCTGACAGCATGGCGAAAAGCCTCTATAACTCTAATAGGGTTGGACCATTTGCATGGTCCATTTCTTAGAGCAGGAGGAAGTAACACCTTGACCAACTTACCCACAGCTGTAGACATATCATACTTGTTGCTACGTACTTTCTTATCATAGTTTACTTTGTTTCTCTTTTGTGTTTCCCTAATTTTGTCTTTTGCATGGGCTAAATTCCTTTCTATTTCCTTATTCTCCTTTACGAGCCAAATGGGAGCTAACTTAGTGTTTGCTTTTCTTCCTCTACTATACTCAAAGGGAGATAGACCTGTACTGGTGTGTGGGGTAAAGCGATGGGCAATTATTTTCTCCTTGACTGCATCCTCCCAATCTATCCCATTGGCCCAAGCCATTCTGATGGTTTCTTTCAAGATTTTATTAAATCGTTCCACTAATCCATTCATCTGGGGATGATAAATAGAACTAGTCTTGTGCTCAATAGTAAATTTTTTACAGAATTCTGCCACTTCTTTAGATTTAAATTGGGTACCATTATCGGAAAGAATACTTCCCGGATATCCCTCTCTCTCACATAAATTTGATAAAAATTCAACTACAGTTTTACCTGTGATACTAGGGGCAATTAAAATCTCTGCCCACCTGGTGAGTAGATCTATGACTACCAGACAATATTTTTGTACACCCTTGCAACATATGGGACCTAAAATATCCATGCTTATATCCTTCCAAACACTACTGGGAATATCAGTAATAACCATTGGTTGCCTAGAACCCACTTATCTCTTTTCATCATTGCAACAAAGGATACATTCCCTAATAAATCGCTCGATCTGCAGGTCACAACCAGGCCACCAATAGTCGTTCCTAATTCTTTGTTTGGTCTTTATCACTCCTTGATGACCTTCGTGACCAAGCTCTATAATCTTCAAACGCAGATCCGTCGGAGGGATGACTTTATCTCCCCTCATTACTAAATCACCCTGAACATGTAGTTCATCTGCAACAGGCCAAAAAACGCTTAATCCAACCTCTTCAAATTTTGATTTCTTCATAAAACCTTGGCTTAAAATTAATTCTTTCAATTTCTTGATGTCATCATCGTTAGATTCAGCGTGATCCCAAACATCCTTAGAGATGGAGGAAGATTCTACACAAAAGACAACTTCATTATCTTCGTCTTCATCTACAATCTCAGAAATGTTAGTCAATCGAGATAAGCAATCGGCAGACACATTTTTTATTCCTGGAACATATATCACGGTGTAGTTGAACTCTTGCAGCATCATCCCCCATCTCCTCATCCTGTTGGATACTTTATTAAGACCTTTTGACATGAATACTTGAGTTAAAGGCTTATGATCAGTTCGAAACTCAACTTGGTTTCCCCATATGAAGCTTCTAAACTTGTCAGCTGCCCACTTAATAGCTAAAGCTTCCTTCTCTATAGTGGCATATGAAGTCTCTGCTCCCTTAAGTAATCTTGAAGCAAAAGCGATTATTGCTTCTTGGCCATCCTTCTCTTGAGACAATACAGCCCCCAAGCCTATGTTACTGGCATCTGTAGTGATGATGATCTTGTCATTGATACAAAAATTCTTCAATGCCGGAGCTGAATTTATTGCACTTTTTATAAAATTGAATTCACTTTCACATTCCATGTTCCATTCAAACATTTTCCTCTTAAGTGCTTCTCGTAAAGGGACAGTGTGGATGGCAAAATCCTTGACAAATTTTGAGTAATACTCAGCCATGCCAATGAATGTGCGAATCTCATCTTTGTTATTCGGACTCGGCATCCCCAAAATAGTATTGACCAATTGCGGTTTTGGAAAAATCCCTTCTGCTGTAATTTTATGTCCCAAATATTCAATTTCTGTGCAATTTATCTTACATTTGTCTTTGCTTAATGTCATTCCTGCATCGCATAATTTTTTACATACATGTAGTAACCTCTTGTCATGTAGTTGTTGAGTATCGGCATGAATCAATATATCGTCTTGAAAACAAATCACTCCTTTAGTATTCTTGAACATGCTATACATGACCTTTTGGAAGACTGACGCTGCCGACACCAATCCAAAGGGCATTCTTTTAAACTGATACAACCCGTCAGGTGTTATGAAAGCAGTAAGTTTCCTTGAACTTCTGTGTAGTTTAATCTGATGGTAAGCGGAGGATAGATCGAACGTTGAAAATATTTTAGAAGGTCCAATTGTAGAAACAATTTCCTGTATATTTGGTAAAGGATGGCGATCAGGTATGACGCATTTGTTCAACTCACGCAAGTCAACACAAATTCTAAGTTTTCCTGATTTCTTCTTTATAATGACTAGTGGGGAAACCCATTCACTGGCATCAATACTTTCTATGATTCCATCTTCTTCCATCTTCCTTATCTCCTTACTGACTTCTTCTCTTACAGCTAAAGGAATGCTTCTTAATCTTTGGGCTACAGGTTTCTTGTCTGGTTTGAGTAATATCTGATGGGTATATCCTTGGAGACATCCTATCTTGTCTCGGAAGACCTGTATCAAACCAGCCTTGCGTATAACATCATTGTCATTGATCAATTCAGAATTAGCACTGCTTATAGACAAAACAGTTTCCTCGCTGGTGGAATCCACTTTCACTCGTAATTTGCTCTGGTGAGTCCAGCTGAGTAGAGCCGTTTTCCCTTCACCAGTGATATATATCTTGCCTTTGGCAATCCTGTTCTTAAATTTCAATTTTCCCCAATGCCAACCGATAACATTAATCTTCACACCTCCATAAGCTCTAGGATTGATATCCGTTTCATGTAAATATTCATGTTTATTCTTGTTCCACAATTGCCTCGGTAAGAGTGTATATTTTGCACCGGTATCAATCATCATGCATACTTCATTACCATCAATGGACACCATAGCTCTGGGACTTTCCAACACTTCTTCATCATCATCATCGGTAATGGTACACACGCAATCCTCTTGACTTTCCTTCTCACTGCTATCATTATCAGAATTATCTCCTATCCAATTCATGGCGTCATCACGTGATCTGCAACATTTAGAGAAGTGACCCTTCCCTTTGCACTTACTGCAAATGATTTTTAATGCTGGACAATCTGGATCATCAGCCCAATGATTCACGTTGCCGCACCTGTAACACCTTCCTGGGCGTTTTTTCCCAGTTTCCTTAATGGATTCTCTGAACTGTCTTTTTTTAGAGGCTTCATATGATAAACTTTTTTGATCATATTTGTTTAATTTTTTATCTGTTCTCAACATATTGCATTGTTGTTTGGTGACATATCTCTTCTTAAAGGTATTATCCTTGATCATAGCAATTGATTCCTCATCAGGTGTATCATGCATTTTACTAATGCCGCTTCCTATTTTTACTTGTTTCATCTTGTTCTCCAATTCTTTGACACACTCTTCCGTGTGTTCTACTTCTTTTGCCACTCGGAGAACAGTGTCGAGAGAAGGATCACTTTCCGACCACAACCTTTCCCTCACTTTGCTACTGCGACACTCTAGCATAAATTGGTCTCTGAGTCTCTCATCTAGCTGCTCATTGAAATTGCATGACTTCGACAATTTCCTTAATGCAGTGACAAACTTCTCCACACTTTCTCCCTCCTCTTGTGTGCGTTTGCCAAACTTATAACGTTCCAAGATTATGCTCACTTTCTTTTCAAAATGTTTGTCTATTTTTTTCACAGCTCTCTGATAATCATTTAGATCAACACTCTCCTCATCTGTTAATTCTGGAAGTGTTTCATATTTTTCTTGTCCTACAGGACCTAAACAGTGCAAGAGTAGTGACTTCCTCTTCTCTGCACTACAATTAGGACCACAAATTACTCCTGCATAGTGTTCAAAGGACTTTATCCACCTCTTCCAGGGCAACGCAGGTTCATCAGTGCTAGGCATAAAGAAAGCAGGTGGAGGCACACTGCTAAATGCCATGATCAGTTATGTTTATTTAATATTGTGTATATGATTCAATTAAGACTCCATACAATGCATAATTGTGCAAATCCGACTTTAGCTTGAGTATTGCGATGTCCATGCAGGTGCGATGCACCGGAATTTCCTACAGGATCCTTGTAAATACGTATGTGTTTACTTTTAATAGGGTAATCAGCCAAATACCCCTTTTTTTATTTGCATCCCATAAAGGAATGGATCCTCAACATATTTCAGAGGATAATTCTCCAGTTGTGATATTCCTTGCCTTATTTCAACAAAGTTTCAGCAATTTCAATACGTAAAAGAAACAGAAACTTGCACTAGAGAAATAGATGTACTGCTCCTTTAAGGGTTCCTTCTCCCTTCGCTGCCTTCACGCATGCGCGAGAATCGCTGAGATTTATGAGTCCTCGGTGTGTAACACGCAGCCCTCTCACACAATCATGGTCGCTCTCATTAATAAACAGCTGGTTACAGCACTGCAGGAGACTTTAAAGATAGTATGAAGTCAGCGTCACCTTCAGGAATCCCACCTTCGTCGCCATTTGAAGTGGACCGCAATAAGAGTGATAAGTAAATTGGGCAAGGCAATGTAATGTAAATAGATATGTTTATTATAACCATAAACTTAGATTAGATATACATAAGAGGAGGGAGACAACTTGCAGCACCAAGAGCTGGACGGTTGTGATTCAATTCCGTCCTTCGTTCTCGAACTCCGGTGACTTGCTTACTAGTATTCTGATCTCTCCATGCCATGATATAGTCAGGCATGTCCCGTAGAGATCAGGCAGCAACCATTGGTATTGTAGATACTACAAAAATCTTTAATTTGACCTTCCTTGGTAGTTTATGATTTTATGACCCTTCCAAAGACTTGTGGCTGAGAGATAAAATAATACTAACATTTATTTAATTTGAGAGACAGATTTTGGTGTCCCAGGTTAGAATTAGAAATGCTGATTCCAAGATGGCGGCCGGCAGCGGAAGACGTGTGTAAGCGTCTCTCCCCACTGGCCGCGTAATATGCTGGCAATCAAGAGCCCAATCGCGGAGTAATAGATAAAAGGAGTAAGTGCCAGATCAAGCTGTGATGAGCCAGAGCAAGCTGTGATGACCCCCATGAACAGCGGCGGACTTTGAGGCACGAACAAAGGAGTATCGGGAAGCGCCGAATCGGGACACATGAGGCAAGGCACCACGGGGACGATACCGTTAGAAGTAGAAGGATGCATGCGGATCCCGGAGAGTCAGGAAGGTGTCGGGCCCAACACATCTTAGCGGGCCTTCTGAGCAGCATTGGGCCGGGAAGGAGGCTGCTCGTGCTGAGACAGCAGTGAGGGGCACACCCGCGAGGGTGCAGTGGGAGGAGGCAAGAGCGGGTAAGCAGACCCGACGGGAGCTGAACAGGATGAATGAGAAGCTGATCAGGGGAAGGAACAGCTGGGCGGAGGAGACATCGGCGCACAGCAGCCCCAGACCATTTGGCTGATGGAATAAGGTACGGGGTACAAGGACCAGCGGGATGCACGCTCGCCCAAGGAATCGGTCCCACCTCAAGAGAAGAGGCTGAGAGAGACGTGAGGAAGGCTCCCATCTCCCCCCCCCCCCTAAAGCCCCCTCCCCGTTTTCCCTACTGGGACAACAGAACAAATGACCCCTTAGCAATGGTGATTGGATTGGATTCAGTGAACGAAAGGAGGAAAAGCAGGATGAGATGACTGCATAGGTGACAAAATAAGGGGGGAAAGCTGCCAGAGCAAGGACAAGGAGAGTAACGAAGGCAGCTGAACTAATACCCCATTTAAGACCCAGGATGGGAGTGGGGAGTGAAAAGAGAGACATAGGTGTAGCTCCTATGTCCAAGGCAAGAGCAAAAGGGGCAGGTGCGACCCTTCAAACCCCCCAGATCAAGCCAGCAAAGAATCTTAAATAACTGTGGACCCCAGACGGAGGACACCCGAGAAGGAGGGAGGAATCCCCCCAAAACATATCACCACAGAGAAGGGGGAGCCATGGCGCATGAAAGGGTGGTTTAAAACATTTCAAGAACCATTTTTTGCTTCCTTCCAGAGACAATTTGAAGCTTTAAAGGAAGATATGAAGCAAACAGTACAGGAAATAAAACTGGATGTGGCAAAATTAGAGGAGAGGACGGATACCCTGGAGAGGGTGCTCCAGTATATTGAAGAGGCAACTCACAAAATAGATGAAACGTTTGAAGAATTGTCCCATCTGGCGAGTAATTTAGAAATCCAATTCAAAGATTTGGAAAACCACTCTAGGAAATCAAATATTTGAATAAAAAAACCTTCCTGAAACAGTTGGAGATAAAGACTTGAGGGGCACGGTTCCGCGAGATGTCCTAGTGACATTTGCTCACGACCGCAAGATGTCCTGATGGCAGTAGCTTCATATGCTCAGAAAGAACAGATTCTTCGAAAATAAGAACGGCAGGACAATTGAGGATCAACGGGGAAGAAGTACAATTGTATCAGGGCCTGGCAAGATAGCACTTCAAAAAAGAAGGGGAATGGGTCCGGTGGTGAGATTTTTTAATCACGAAACAGATCAAATACAAATGGATGTTTCCATTTGGACTATTCATATGGGAAGGATGACAATACAGAATTACGACATGTGAAGAAGGGGAACGTATCCTTAACCTTCAAGAGGAGGAAGTGGGCGGGCGAGAAGGACCTAGTGGTAACAGAAAAGGGTCCAGACGGCCGGAAGGATGAAAAACAGTGCAAAAGAAAGGTGGTGGGGAACGTAAGACTCAAGTATTCAAGGAAGTGTGGGGGCACACAAAGATATGAGGTAAAGAGGGAGAAAGGGAAGGATTAAGGGGAGGACATTTAAATTCGGTAAGAGGCTAAAGTAATACACTTGATTGGAACAGATAATATCCAGCGGAGGGATGATGGGGAGAGCAATTGGAATCAAGTGGTGTTTAGGAATACCCATGACTGGGACTCTGTGTTCGAATGAGTGCCAGGCGCAGTGGGCAAGTCGTCAGAGCGAATGTAGGAACCTGGTCCCTCCTCAGGGGCTTGGGGGGGGGGGGGGAGGGGAGTTGGTAGTGTTGGTTAAAAGTTGGGGAAAGGGAGATGGGGAGGGGGGCAATTAGGGGGAGGGTTGCCTTGGTGCAGATGCAAAACAGAGTGTGGTTTAGGCAGGATTTATCTATCTAAAGGAATGAAAACCTTGAAAGTACTCATGTATAATGTGAGGGGACTGAATTCCCCTGTCGAGAGGAAAAAAGTGAACAACATATGAGCGGGTTGAAGGTCGATATATTGATGTATCAAGAGACGCACATAAGGAGGGCAGACGAGGGCAATTTGAAAATAAGGGGTATACTCAGATGTATCCGGCCAATGCAAGGGAGAAAATGCCAGAGGTAATGATGGCGATAAGGTAGGGGCACAAGTGGAAGAATCCCTGATGGACACGGATCGGCGATAAGTCATAAATCTTACATTGGACAACTGCAAGATGACGTTGGCCTCTATATACACTCCCAATACAGGACTGGATGGTTTTTTGAAAGGGATCCTCTCAAAATTAGAAGGATTCGCCACAGGTGAAATCATTTTAGCGGGAGATTTTAATATGGATTGGGACCCCAAGGTTGATAGAAGTTCGCGGGCACACTCGATCACAGGCTCCCTCTATAGCACTCAAAAAGAAAATGGAGATGTTGGCTTTACAGGATGTATGGAGGCAAATGAGAGGACAGCAGTCTGGGTATACATATTATTAGCACGTGCACACTTCTCAAACGAGGATTGATTACATTTCGGTATCAACGGGCATAGTGGGTAAGACACAAGAGATAGAAGTGGGATCTACCACTTTATCGGACCATGTCCCAGTGTGGGCAACATTCATACTGGGCTCTACAAGTGGGGTGTTATGGAAATCGAGATTCCCAAGAGAATTGATACAAGACCCAGTAACAGAAACAATAAGAGATGAGATACAATTCTTTGACGAAAATGACACCAGAGATACATCCCCAGCAATGGTTTGGGATGCATTCAAGGCAGTGTCAAGGGGGGGAACTTAATAGCCCTGAAAGCAGAAATGGATAGACAAAGACATAGATGGGAGGAGGAACTGGAGGGGAAACTGAAGCTGTTACAAGGGGAAATGGTGTGGAATCCCACTAAGAGTGTTAGATTGGCATTTAGACATGTGCAGGAGCAACTGGGGATGCTGCTGAGCAGACAGGCGGAAACATCTTTACTTATTAGAAAACATTGATATTATATACAGGCCAATAAGACTGACAAGCTTTTAGCAAGACAATTGAAGGCAACAGGGGTTAGGAAAACAATTATGAAACTAAAAGATATGAAGGGAATATTATCAGATATTATATACATCTGATGATACATCAACGGATAAATGAGATCAATACTTTGATAAAATAAACCTTCCCCCGAATCTCGGAGAAAGATAGGGCGTGTCTAGAGGAGGATATAAGAGAAGGGGAGGTAAAACGTGCAAATAAAAATCTTCCGAATAATAAGGCTCTGGGCCCGGATGGATACCTGCATTGCTTCTACAATACCCAGATTGACAAAACTATTTAACGCCTTTGAAACGAGCGGGGCAATGACTCAAACGATGAATGAGGCAAAATTGGTAGTGTTTGCGAACAGGGTAAGGACCCACTACTCCCAGGATCCTATCGCCTGATTGCGATGATCAATTTAGATGCTAAATTATATACAAAGATATTAGCTGATAGAATGACATGGATATTGTCGCTGTTAATTAACCAGGACCAGTTGCGATTTGTACCAACAACGCAAACGTTGGATAATACGAGAAGGGTGTGCTATCTCATAGAAAAGACAGAAATACATCATGTGCCGGCAGTGCTTGTGTCGCTCGATGCGGAAAAGGCCTTTGCTAAGGTGGCGTGGCCTCAACTATTTAGAACAATGGAACATATGGGGTTTGGGACAGATTTTATCCAAATGGTGTGGGCGAACTATAGATCTCTGACAATCGGGGTGGCAGTGAATGGGATGCTCTCTAAACCAGTAATATTGGAAAGGGGTACAAAGCAAGGAGGCCAGTTATCGTCATTGCTGTACGCAATCTAATAAGAGCCGTTATTGGCACGTATTCTAATGGCATATTTTGTGAAGGGTATCGCGATGGCGGCCAGGGAACATAAAACAATGGCATTCGCAGATGACATATTGGTGTCTTTTGAATCCGGAACACTCATTGCCGGCTGTTATGAATAAGTTGGAGGAGTTCGGAAGGATTTCGGGACTAAAAATAAACATACAAATGTCAGAAATATTGAATTTAACAATGGATTCTAGCACCCTTGATAGGTTGGCATTTCAAACGCAGTTAGAAAAGGCGGTAGGAGGGATAAAGTACTTGGGGATCACATTGATGACATTGCTCACCCGACTACTGGAGAAAATTAAACGAGAGTTTACAAAATGGAATCCCTTAACAACATGGTGGGGGGCGAATGGTGGCAGTTAAAATGAGGATACTCCCGAAATTGCTATACCAATTCCAGGCGATGCCCATAAGAGTCCCAAAGAACTTTTTTTTAGATCTTGAAACAAAATGGTAACAACATATATATGGAAAGGCAAGACACCGAGGGTGTTTAATGTCTTCTCTGACGGCTACAAGGACCTGTGGAGGCCTGGCGTTTCTGCATTTCTGTAGATATTATGATGCAGCCCAGTTGTGGGTAGTGAAGGAGTGGCTATCCGAGAGGCCACAGAGCATATGCGTATGGCAGGATAGGGTGGTTGCGGGCTCCCAGCTTTCAAGACTATTGTGGATGAAGCAGAACAGACATCAAAATGAGTGAAGTCATGGGGGTGGGTTTAGAGACATGGGATAAGGCTGTCAAGAGAGGAGCCATAGCTGTGAACCCCTCCCTGTTTTACCCAATGTTTGGGAATCCGGAATTTCAACCGGGGATGAATCTAAGAGAATATAACAAATGGGAAGAGGCAGGGTGCAGGACTATTGGGAATATGTATCAAGGAAATGCCATTAGAACATTTGAGGACTGCAAGCAGGCCGTTGGGTTGAGGGAGGGCGAAAGGTATAAATACACCCAGTTGAAGCATTGGTTGGCAACTCCTAATATCACAGAGGTAGGCGCTAGACAACTGACATAATTTGAGACATATTTAACAACTGATACAGGCTCAAGGAAATTAGTTTAAAATTTATATAGATATTTGAATAGCCATGATGAAATCATACAGTGGAATTATATGAAGCGGTGGGAAAGGACACTAGGGGAGGAGAAGACAAGGAACAGTGGGAATACATGTGCAGTATTATCCCGATGCTGACCAGATCCATAGAGTTGAGGGAAATGTGACAAAGTACTTCTCCAATGGTACTTCACGCCCGAAAGACTCCACACAATGTTTCCATCTTCAACGGAAAATTGCTGAAGGGGATGTTTATTTATTTATAGTGCGCACCAGACCCTAGGGTATCCGGGCGCAAGGCATAAGAATAAGTTCAGCTTGGTTACATAGGTACAAGATATACATTGAAGATCAAATAAGACATGCAGTTTACATACAGGACTAATTACAAAGTAATAGGAGTCAATATACAGAGAAGTATACAGCGAGAAAGAGCATGAAAAATCAAGTACACATTATAGCAAAATTATTTAACCTGGCATCTAATAGTGAAGGCCGCTATGGCATGTTGATTTACTTGTCATATTCTTTCATCCAATCAGTCATGTTCTGTCTGAATTTGGCAAGGGTTTGGTGTTCTCTTAGGAGACGAGGCAAGGAGTTCCACAGTTGAGCTGCCTTAACTGGGAAGCTAGATCCCCCAATGATAGATAGTTTAAAGGGTGGTACGAGGAGAGTGTTGGAATTGACTGATCTGGTTGGTCTGTGGGATGTTTTTCCTGATAATCCTATCAGTTAAGTAAGGCAGCGCTTTATTATTTAGACAATTGTGGGTGAGGGTAGCAATTTTAAGTCAAATATTGTCAAAAGTAGATAGCCATTTGTATTTTCTCCTGGTGGCGGAGATATGTTCCTTTCTTTTTTTATTTAGTGCTGCTCTCAGAGCGTTGTTCTGGAGTACTTGTATTTTTTGGATGATATGTTTGCCCACACCAATGTATAGGGCATTGCAATAGTCCAATTTGGAAAGTATGAGAGCTCTGGAGAGAATTAGACAACTGTTCGTGGATAGAAATGGTTTGCCTGCTCTGATTAGTTTGCATATATATGCAGAAGAGGATGCTAGAAGATTAACTTGTTTTGTAAAGTTAAGGGTGGCATCTAGGTAGAAGCCTAGGGTCTTCACCTCCTTGGCTACGTTGATGTCATTGCCATCAATGGTGAAATATGCGTAGTCCGGACTTAATTTGAATAAATGGGCTGTGGTGCCTAGGATGATAATCTGTTTTATCATCGTTCAGGCATAGTCCATGGGTGGCCATCCATGCCTGTACAATGCCATAAATTCTATTCACCAAAGCCAGATCCATGACCTAGTCTCCGGTAAGAGGTAGGAGGATTTGGGTATCGTCTGCATAATTCGTGTAGGCAATACCCAAATGGTCCATTTCGTCAAAGAGGGGCATGGTGAATACATTATAGAGAGTCTGCGAAACACAGGATCCCTGGGGTACACCACAGGTAATCGGGATCGGATCTGCTGATTCCGAGGGTGAAAAGACTCTCATAGTCTTATTAGTCAGGAATGACTCTATCCATATTATGGCTTCCTTGGAAAAATGGACTGCAAAGTCCAGGTGGCTGCATAGGACTTAATGGTCTACCAAGTCGAATGCAGCCGAGAGGTCTAGGAGGAGGAGTAGGGCTAATTGACCCTTATCTCTGAAATCGTCTATTTGGGCCTTAAGATTAATTAGAGCCGTTTCCGTGCCATGTTGTGGACGGAAACCAGATTGGCGAGATCCCAGTAAAAGGTTATATTCCAGGAAATTCTGGATTCGAATATATGCCACTTCATCTAAGATTTTTACGAGAAATGGCACCGTTGTTATAGGTCTGTAGTTTGTGAGTATGGTTGGGTCAAGGGGAGATTAGACGTGAGAGGAGATTAGAGACACATTTGGTGGGAATGCCCGACAAGACAACATTTTTGGGATGAGGTGCAAATGAAGGGGATGACACCAGGGTGGATCCAATCTAAGGATAAAGTATGGATGCGTGAAATGTGGAAATCTGAACTAGGGGAACCTACACGGAATCAAAAAAGAGACTTTATTACATTGCTGATAGCCGCATGGCTGCTGATAGCTCAATGGTGGAAACAAACGTCTGCACCTACAATAGATGAATGGCTCCTAAAAGTGTGGAATTTTGTGTCCCTAGAATGGGCAACAAGAGGCATTTAGGAAAGACTGGGGTCAGGTACTATCATATTTGCAAAGTGACTATGATTCAATGGTGCCCGCACAAAATAAGGATTTTGGACCTGCTGTAAGCAAGAGGATGTAAACAGGAACATTGTACTCTGCACCAGGAAGGAGGAGATGGTGGGGCATTGGAATTGTTGATGATCTGTATTATTAAGAAAACAAATAAAGAAACGTGTTAAAGAAATTAGAAACGGTAATTGACAAACTCAAATATGAACTCAGTCAACTTAGTCTGATGCTTGTAAATTAAATTATAGATCTGTCAGTTAAGGTTTTGATAAAGTATCAATCTGAAATTGCAGATAAATAGATTTTAACGTATTGAGTGACACATTGTATGAAATTTCAAGATTAAATAATGTAGCTACATTTGAGTGTTGTTGATGATGATTGTCCATTGAGGTTTTTGATCTTAAGTTTTTCGACTGCATTTGTACTTGTGTGTTTGTTCTCTAGCGAATTCTTTAAATCTGTGTTTCCTTTCAATTACACAATATTGTACAATCCTGCAGGAAACTAATAAAAGATGCTACCCTTTTTCTTTCAATTTCAGTTTTCTAAAGAGTGACATTGTGAGTGTGTTGCTATTTGACATAATTAGTAAATGTAGCCTGTTTCCTAAAAGTAATTTTGTCTCACGTGAGACTTAAAGGCTTAATTACAATAAAATTAAAAGGAAAGTTTGTCTGATTTTTTTGTTTTGTTTTGTTTTTTTTTGTTAGAAAGAATGATGTAGGTAACCAATTAAAAACGTTTTTTCTGAATGCATTATGGCCAGCTGCAATGTTTAATATTTCAACTAATTCTAATGCATACAGAACCTATTTTGTAATTTGTAATGTTGTCCCTCAACAGGCTCAACAAGCACTCCCAATGGTATTCGCTACAATGTCATTGAGCTACCCTACCACGGAGGCACCATTAGCATGCTGATTGCTATCCCTTCTGACGAAAATACCCCACTGTCTTCCATAATTCCTCATATCAGTACCAAAACCATACAAAGCTGGATGTCTATGGGGCAGAGGAAAGTGCAAGTCATCATTCCAAAGTTAGTCGTTTTCATCTTTGTTTTATCTCAAATGTGCATGTACAGTATGGCAAGGGTGGGTATAAAACACAAAGTAAGGTAGTAATTGAGATGCCAGACCACAATACTTGTTCCAAGTACAGACATTAGAGTAGACATTGTAAAAAAGTTTCAGTATTGTACGTTTTAAAAACTGATGTGAAAAGTAATTCTGTCACATTTCAGACATTAACATGAAATATGTGAAAAGATTACATCTTTTTTAAATTGGTATTTTTTTGGGGTAGGAATCTCTATTTCTATTTTTTCTATTTATTTATTAAGTGCCAAAGCCCTTAGGCATCCGGGTGCCATATGGAGACAAAAACAGCGACCAACAAGACAAAAACCTGATCTGGAAGAGAACAGGAGGTGGGGCAACTCCCCAAGACAAATAATCGTGTTTTCAGGCTTTCCTTAAAGACTAGATGATTTTTTTCTGTTTCCTGTTTGCAAGTTGTCTGGCAACTTGTTCCAGGCTGGAGCCAACACAACCGGAAAGGAATGTCCATTTCCCCTGCTTCTCTTGAAACTAGGAGTGAGTAAGCCATATACATCCGAGGACCGTAAGTGGCGGACCGGTTTATAGACCACCAGTTTCTCCCTCAAATAAAATAGTGCACTTCCGAACAGGCATTTGCGACCCAGCGTAAGCATCTTAAATTGAATCCTGGCGGCAACAGGGAGCCAGTAGAGTTTCCTGCAAGCCTCTGAAACCGGTTCTCTTTGAGCAGTATTACAGACAACGCAGACTGCATCATTTTGGATCTTTTGTAACTTCCCCAGACATTCCTTACTAGCCCCACCAAGCAAGGAACTCCAATAATCAAGTTTGGGCAGAACAATGGCGCAGAATAACTTCTTGCGGTCTGAGTAACCAAGGGGCTGATTTGTCTCAGAACCCTCAGGGATTGGAGTTTTTAACCACATCGTTTACATGGGCGCCTGCATTGAGTGATGCTTCCATGTAAACCCCAAGGGTTTTAACTTTACTAACCACAGAGATATCATCTTCGTCAATGCTAACACGTGTATAAGCAGGGCTCAGTCTTTCTCTGGCATACTTTGACCCATAAACCATTAGGTCAGTTGTTGCTGCATTTATAAATAACCAGTTCAAGGTCATCCAGTCTTTAATAAACAAGTTAATTTTATTAAGATGTTCCTGGACTGCTTCATGTTTTCCCCTGAGTTACATGGACAGTTGAAAGTCATTGGCGTAATTCACGAAGAAAACCCCCAGTTTTTCTAGCTCAGCGCATAGGGAATTGATGTATCCCCGGCTTGCGAGGATAGGTTCTTCGAAAAGTTCCTTAGCCTCATGAGTTCACCGCAGATGAGCACCATCCTAAGGGGTGTTATCAAGAACATGCTACCTCCAACACTACCTCCGGCTCCAACAGTGTTGCAGACCATGATACCAGTTCAACCCTTGGTTCCCTTGCTCACACAAGTCTTGCAGGCTCCGCCTCCGCAGCAACCTCCGGCACTGCCAGTCAGCACACCACAGCTGACCGCACCCAGCACGCCTCTGTCGGCTCTTGACCTGCAGGATACAGCAGGCGACACAGATGAGGACCACCAGGATACTCCCTCCTCAGTTAAAGCTTTCCACAAGAGGCGGGCGCTGTAGCAGAATACCAGGGGATTCCGCAACCTCATGTCGAGCAACCTGAGGCAGGGGTTCTGGCTGAAGTGTTGACCATTTGCCCGGCCACAAGAACTGGCATCCCTCTACAAAAGGATGTAGAATCCATTGCCAAGAAAGGATGGGTGAAACCGTATCCTGTGCAGCCTACCATTAAATGGCTGGATGCCAAGTATAGACAGGCAGAGGGAGACTTCCTCATTTTGTCAGTGCATCCTCAACCGCATTCATCAGTCATAGCTACAGCCTCCCTATACTCCAAGCCACAGCTCTAACGTCTGCTCTCCTCAGGAAGGAGGAAAAGCTGTTGGAATCATACAGCAAAAGATATGACATGCTAGGTTATTTATAACGCACTTAATACCCAGAGGTTTCTAAGCACGGACCCGGGGATCAAACCTGTGTTGCTCTGTGTCGTCTTGCTTCGAAGGCGAGCACGTTGCCACTGAGCTATCCTCCCGAGACTACTCTAATGCCACCCTCCATCTGCGCCAGGCCAACGCTGACCCCATGCTGGCGGCAGTTAAGTGGAGGGAGATTGCGGAATTCCTCCCAGAGCTCCCTGCGGAGAGCTGGTGAGATTCAAGGCTGGACTGGCAGAGGCCAAAATTGAGGCCCAAGATATCATGAGTCTACAGTAGCTCACATCAACACAGCAGGTAGAGCGATCTGCATCGCCACAGATATGAGGGCGACGGTTTGACTTAAGGTGACCAAATTTAACCCTGATGTGCAGGAGCGCATTCTAGACCTGCCATTTGAGGGGGCGCAGGGGATCTTGTTCCACTCGACCACGGATGAGGAACTTTACAAAAAGAAAAATAGCTCTCAGACAGCTAAATCATTGTCAATTCTGACAGTCGGCTCCCAAGGCTTATAGCCATAGTCACCCGAGCTCGGATAGAGCACTTACCTTCCGTGGCTTCAGTGGATTTCAGGAGCGATTCGCCAGGCAACCAGACCGGTCTCCCAGCCAGCACAGGCGAAGCAGCACAAATCCTCCCACAAGGGGTTTTTCAAGTCCCCCTCCCAGGCACCATCCTCAGAGGGCAAAAAGTTGTGACAGCGTCATCCAGGTCCACGGGTCTCCTTTGGGGGGGGAAGGCTAGCCCTGTACTTCCTGGCATAGCAGTCAAGGTTTGCGGACCCATTGATCCTCTCTGTAATCTCCACAGGCTTACACCTGCCAATCCCCTCCCCTTCCTCTCCTCATTTCCCCAGATTGTGACAGCAATCTTCATGAGTCAGGCAGTGGAGGAAGTTCCAGCTTCGCAACGAGGCATGGACTTCTCTTCTTCGATATTCACCATTCAAAAGAAGAACCAGGCTGGCCTGCGAGTCGTTCTAGACCTTTCTTCCTTGAACCTTTCCCTACCCCTTCAAAAGTTCAAGATGGTTACTCTGGCTCTTATTGCAGGGACTCTGTGAGGGGGAGACTGGATGTGCTCCGTGGATCTGAAGGATGCTTACCTAGATGCCCCCATTTGGCAGCCCCATTGTTCCTTCCTAAAGTTCATGATCATGGGCTTCCACTTTCAGTACAAAGCCCTTCCCTTTGGCCTCAACTCGGCCCCAAAGGTATTTACGAGGTTAATGAACTCTGTAGCAGCCCTGCTCAGGTCGGATGGCCACCACCTATATCTATAACTCGACGACTGGCTTTTCCAAGAAGAGTCTCCAAAGGCAGTACATCACACAGCTTCAGCACTTAAGCATACGCTATACCTTCTGGTGTTCTTTATCAACCTCAAGAAGCAGTTACTCCCCACCCAGTCTTTAACATTCCTTGGGCTGATTTGGAGTACAAGTGCGGATAGGATCTTCCCCTCAGCAGACAATATCACGGCGATCAATGATAGCTATCAATCAATCAAAAGGGCCAAAAGGCATTTTCGCGGCAGAACCGTGACCTCAGCATAGTGCTAGTAGCACCTGCTCAGTAAAACGGCGACTTGCCTCCTGGCTGTACCACACACACGAGACTCAAAATGAGGAGGCTGCAGCTTCATTTCTCAACCCCTTGGGACAGGCTCCCAGTCAGCCCTAGTCAGCATACCACAGCACCTACATCCAGACCTGGAGTGTTGGAGTGCAGAGACCAACCTGTTAGAGGGCAGATCGTTCAGGCAACCCTCTCCGGAAATCATCATTACCACAGACTCGTCCCTTGAGGGATGGGGGCTACTGGGGGCAGTCGCAGTGTCCAAGGAGTATGGTCATGGCAGGAACAGAGACAACACATCAACTGGCTTGAGATGATTGCCATCTGGCTGGCCCTCAAAGCGTTCCTCCCCAATATCAGCAGAAAGTCCATCTGCATTCAAACAGACAGCTCAACCTCTATGTATTACATTAACGAGCAGGGAGGTACCAGGTCCTCTCCCCATTGCAGGCTGTCCATCGACGTTTGTGAATGGGTACTGACGAACAGGATCCATTTATCAGTACTCCACCTTCCGGGCAAATCCAACTTGGAAGTGGACAGGCTCAGGAGGCTGCGGATCAACAATTATGAGTGCCAATTGAACGGGGAGGTCCTGAGCAGGATATTCCAGAGGTGGAGTCACCCGCAGGTAGACCTATTCGCGACCATGAGCAACAAGAAATGCTGTCAGTTCGCTTCATGGCTGGGGCAAGGCAGAGGGTCACTGGGGGATGCATTGCAGATCCTGTGTAACAACATGAATGCATATGCTTAACCTGCCACTCTGCTGATTCAAAGGGTCATCTGCAAGGTCAGGGAGACATGGGGCCTTCGGCTCATCCCGATAGCCCCATTGTGGCCGGCGAGACCTTGCTTGTCGGAGCTTCTCTGACTGACTAGCCCTTGGTACGCCTCACCAGCCCACTCTCCCAGCAGGGCCTCAGAGTGGTTCACCCTGCTCCACAGAAGTTAGCCCTGGCAGCTTGGTTCCTGACAGATCACCCTGAAGCAGCTGCACTTGTCACAGGACAACCTGGCTTTCATTCAGGGGGCAAGACACGACTCCACCAGGAGTCAATACAAGAGTAAGTGGACAAGGTTCTGTCACTGGGCCAGGACCAAGCAGATTGACCCCATGGCATGCTCACTGGACGATCTGCGATCTTTCTCGGTGCACCTGGCTCACTCAGGTGTGCAGGTAGAGACCTGCTGCACGTATCTGAAGGCCACACGGCCTACAAGAACTCAGGAGACGACATCTCCTCTTCCAATCCGATGGTAATAAGGCATCTGGCAGGACTGTCCAGATTATACCCTCGGGTAAAGCGACCACATCCGGCCTGGGACCTTAACATGGTGTGGGGCACACTGACGCAGAAGCCTTTCCAGCCTATGGCCTCAGCAAACATCACGCTGGTGACTATCAAGACTTACCTTCTGGTGGGCCTTACCTCAGCATGACGGATCAGCGAGATTCAGACTCTGGTGGCTTCATTGATATTTTATTTGTATTGCGCTCATTCACAAGTGTTTCAGAGCCCGACAAGGCAAGGGAGGGGAACAAGGGAGAACAAAAACAACGATCTTACTGGGCCCGTGACATTGAGAACACTAGTGCATGGGGGAGGGAAAAGGGAAAAGTGCATGGAAGGGGGGAGGAGTGGAAAGTGCGGAGCAAAGGAAAAAAGATAAATAATAAAATAAATAATGAAAATCAACAAACCGTGGTAGTGCAGCCAGCAAATGGCAAGTGCTGGGTTTAAGGCAACAGACAGGGTATGTCTGGTAAGTGCAGGAAGAAAAGGGGGGGGCTGTATGGTTACAGATACAAACCCCAGTGCAAGGGGTTGCCGGGAGGCAGTGTAGGTGGGTGGCAGAGTGAGCAGGTACTTGGACCCGGAAGTCAGAGGTTGGGCCAGGTGCCCGGTGCCAAGAGAGATCAGCAGGGGAGAGGCGGGGCAAAGGCAGAGACAAAGAGGAAGGTCTTGAGTTCTTCTGGAACCGGAGATGGTGCTCCTCAAGTTTCAGAGTGGCAGGGAGGCGGTTCCAGAGGACGGCCCCAGCCAAAGAGAGATCTACCCCCAGCTCATTTCTTTGAAAAACAACTGACCCGGAATGAGTTGGAGGTAGAGGAGTGTAGAGCTTGAGAGGGGAGGTATTTACGGAGGGATAGCTGAAGGTATTTTGGCCCCAGAAAGCCTTGTGTACAATGTAAAGGGTTTTAAATTTAATCTTTGCATCCACTGGGAGCCAGTGGAGAGATTTCAGGGCTGGAGAGATACAATCCCAGGGCTTGAGGCCAAGGAAAAGTCTTGCAGTCCTGTTCTGGATGATTTG
The DNA here is from genome assembly GCF_040938575.1 of Ambystoma mexicanum. NCBI lineage: Eukaryota > Metazoa > Chordata > Amphibia > Caudata > Ambystomatidae > Ambystoma > Ambystoma mexicanum. The sequence continues at coordinate 601,227,864 of NC_090932.1, read as the reverse complement.
CAAAAGGCAGAGAGTAGAGGCAGGTAGATTTAGAAAGAGGCTGTTACAATAGTAGTCCAACCTAGAGAGAACCAGGGCTTGGGAGACGGTGAGCTTCTGGGGGAAGGAGAGGAAAGGCAGAGTACCTCTGAGGAGGCGCAGTAGGCAGTTTGACTTTTTGGAGATATCAGAGATGTGAGTAGAGAAAGAAAGTGAGGAATCAAAGATGACCTCGAGGTTCTTAGCCTTGCGGGACTGGGTAGGAGAAGGGCCAAGGGAGGCTGGCCAAGAGTGTGTCATGACCCATAGAACTTGCCCCTTCTGGACTTCCTGGTCCTTATTGCGACAGGGCTTGTATTCTTTGTTACTCCCAACATGGCCGCGCCAAGCGACTAGCCTCGCTCCAGCCTTCACGTTGCATGTTCTATAAATTGCCCACGCCCCCGCGCGTCTCAACGCTATCATTTGGTAGTGACTTGACGTGTGTGTGCTGTTCGGCGAATTCACTATTCCTAGTTCCTGGTTCCTTCTTCCTTCCTTTCACCCCTTCCCTCTAATCTGCTCCCGGAATCCTCCTCCCTAGCGACAGCTACCTTTTTCCTGGAACAGCGACCTTCCCGGAACTCTGAACGCGCTCTGCAGCCGGATGAGACTCGAGCGAGCCTATACAAGACCCGATCCGTCCACAAGAGGAATCCTCCCGCGGAACAGAGCAAGAAGCGATCTCAGGTGAGACGGGGGGAGATTTACGACAGTTGAGACGCCCAACGACCGACACTGATTCCGCTATGGAGAAAGACGTCCAGGACCTTATGCGTGGCATGCAAGAGCTCACTACTGAAGTACAGAATTTAAAAGCTGAGAATGCTGCGTTAAGGCAGCTTGTTTTGTCTCGCGACCCCGCTAACAAGGACAGTGTGTTACTGGGTGGAGTGGTAGATAAATATGATGGCTCGGCAAAATCCTTACGTGGATTCCTGCTTGGTGCATTTTACTTTTAAGCCCTATTATTTTTCAACTTCTAGGGCGAAGGTGGGCTTTATAATCTCGCACCTCACAGGGAACGCGTTGACCTGGGCTACTCCCTTAGTCAACTCAGGAGATGCCCTCCTGGATGATTATGATGGATTCATTCAGGCACTCAAGACTATGTTCGACCGCCCTGACCAGGTTTTTAGTGCTCAGGAACGGTTACTTGATTTCCGACAGGGTACTCAGGATATGCTAACGTACGTTACAAGATTCAAACAACTGGCCAAGGAAGCAGATTGGTCCTCAGAAGCAAGTTTCACTCTATTTCGCAAGGGTCTAAACGAGGACATTAAGGATGAATTAGCCAGGGTGGCTCGTCCTAGTTCATTCCAGGCTCTTATGGATCTAGCCATGCAAATAGACTTCCGAATCCAGGAAAGAAAGGCTGAAAGAAGAAAGACCAAGATACCCTTTCAAAAGAATTCCCTTGAGACCTCTGTTAAAACCGATTCTGCCCCAACCCCAGACATAGATCCGGAACTCACGCAAATAGGAGCCTTCCGTGGGCCCATTTCCCCTCAAGAAAGGATGAGAAGGATCCACACGGGCCTGTGTATGTATTGTGCCTCGGATAAACACCTTGTTAGAGAATGCCCTCTAGCCCCTCCACGGCGTTCAGGAAACGCCAGCTCCCGATCCTAGATGGAGCGAGGTGTCGGGAGAGAGATGTTTGCTCCACATCAATTCCATCCTTGAACTCTCCTGGACAAAACAATTTGGTGATACTACAGGCCTTCCTGTCGCCCTCCAAAGACGAGACCTATCCCATTCTGGCCTTGGTGGACTGCGGAGCTATAGGAATTTTCATTGATCAAGACTGGGTTGTTAGTCATCACGTTCCGTACGAGACACGAAACACCATGCAGCCGGTGGAAGCAATTGATGGAAGACCCCTCTCTTCAGGACCCATAAGCCTGCAGACTAAAGAGATCCAACTTTCCATAAACCATCATCAAGAACGGATTACATTCGACATCATTAAGTCAGCTCATTACCCCATGGTTTTGGGTATGCCCTGGTTACAAAAGCACAATCCGTATATCAATTGGACAGCAGGATCATTATTCATGGGCTCAAAGTTCTGTATGTCCCACTGTCTATCCCTGGATCCCTCCTCGATAACTCCTAAAGAACCACCAAGAGACCAAGAAACACCACTCATGGTTTCCAATTTCATACAAGTTCCAGAGGCCTATCAGGGATATGCTGATGTATTTTCTACTGCCATAGTCCAAGCCTTACCCCCTCACAGGCCCGAAGACTGTGCCATTGATACAGATCCCTCAGCAGGAATTCCCTTCGGCAGAATGTTCATTCTTTCCGAACCTGAGGAAAGGGCCCTTCGGGAATACCTAGACACCAATCTTTAAAACGGCACAATAAGACCCTCAATCTCCAGCGGGTGCTTTGTTGTTCTTCGTTCCCAAGAAGGATACCAAGGAACTCAGACCTTGCCTCGACTATTGAGGCTTAAATAAGTGCACCCTTAAAGATCGGTACCCACTGCCCCTGATCTCGGATATCCTGGAAGCTGTGAGAGGCGCCGTAATATTCACGAGTTGGACCTCCGGGGTGCCTACCACTTAATCCGTATCCGGGAAGGAGACAAATGGAAAACAGCCTTTGGAACACCCTTTGGTCACTATGAATACCTGGTCATGCCCTTCGGACTAGCCAATGCTTCCGCAGTCTTTAAGCGTTTTATGGATAGGGTGTTCTCTGATATGTTGTTCCTCTTCGCCATTGTCTATCTGGATGACATATTGATCTTTTCCAAGGATCCTCTAAAACATGAACATGTAAAGGCAGTACTACAACGACTTTGTGAACACAAACTGTTAGCCAAACCTGAAAAATGCTTGTTTCACGTTACTTCTGTTCACTACCTAGGATTCATCCTTAGCCCAGAAGTAATTGGTATGGATCCTTCAAAGGTAAAGGCCATACTGGCTTGGCCCGCTCCCACATCTGTGAAACAAGTTCAATCCTTCCTGGGGCTCGCCACTTCTACCTGAAGTTTATTTCTACCTTTTCCGAGATCGTTCAGCCGATCGTTGCTCTATTGAAGAAAGACACCCCCTTTATCTGGTCTACGCCACAAGATGAAGCATTCCAACAAGACAGAGTTCACGCAAGCCCCCATCCTGACCCAGCCTGACATAAATCGCCCATTCCTAGTGGAAACGGATGCCTCTAACTACGCCATAGGAGCGGTCTTGAAACAGGAACTTGAGGATAAACTGGAACACCTCATTGCATACCTTTCACGAACCCTGACTCCCAGTGAGACACACTATTCCGTCCTGGAGAAGGAACTGTTGGCCATCCGCCAAGTCTTCACTGAATGGCGACATCTTCTAGGTGCTAGATATCCAGTTCAGGTCCGCACAGACCATCGGAATCTCCAAATTTTACAATCGTTGGAGTGCAGGAACAGTCGTCAGGCGCGTTGGGCCTACTTCTTTGCCCAGTACCAATTCCAAATCACTCATGTTCCCGGATCACAAAACATGATCGCTGACACCTTATCTCGACGTCCTGATTACGTAGCCACTGAGGACAAGGCCTATCCTAAGATGTTTCCCGACACTATCTTTGTAGCTCAAGCAACCAACCTCCTGGAAGAAATCCGAGTGCAAACCCAGTCCTCTGACCTCTGGAAGGATATTTCAAGGAAGAATCCATGGAATCTAAGAGTTAAGGAAGGTTATCTATTCAAGGACAATGCACTGCTCATTCCTACGCAGAAATTACAACAAAGGATAATAAACCTCTGCCATGATACCCTTCACTCCGGTCATCGTCGTATAACTAACACCCTCTGTCTTATACAAAGACAGTTTTGGTGGCCTCGAGTGAAGACCGACGTACAACAGTACGTCAAGGCTTGTGCTATCTGCAGTTCAAACAAACATAACAAGAGACCGGCGGGTCTTCTACTGCAACCATCGCTGCCAAGAAGACCCTGGGAGTTTATTACTACATACTTCATTGTGGAATTACCTCCTTCCCGAGGATACACTACCATCATGGTAGCCATAGACTTGTTCACTCATATGGCTCATTTTACACCTTTGTATAAACTACCATCCTCCTCAGAACTTGCTGGAATCTTCCTGGAACATATTTTCCGTCTTCATGGTCTTCCTTCCAAAATCATATCGGACCGAGGACCTCAATACGTCTCACAATTCTGGAAACATCTATGTTGAATTCTAGGGATCCAACGCGCGCTCTCATCGGGTTATCACCCACAAACTAATGGAGCCACGGAACGTGTAAGTCAAACCCTGGAGCAATATCTTCGTTGTTTTGCCACCAAGGTTCAGGATGACTGGTCTCTCCTCATACCCCTGGCCGAGTTTGCCTACAAAAATTCCGATCACTCAGCACTCAAGGTCAGCCCTTTCTATTGCAGTCAAGGTTTTCACCCGTCAGTTTTACCTTCTGTTCTTCCACATCCCACTCTAGTACCTACTCTCGACTCATGGATTCAGACTCTCATCAACATACATAAGGAAGCCAAAGAACAATTGAAAGAGGCCCAAACACGTACTAAGCTTTATGCGGACTCCAAAAGAAGGCCAGCGCCTTCTTATTCTGTTGGTGATCAAGTCTGATTGTCCTCGAAACTATTACCGCGACATCTACGGCCAAACAAATTGGCCCCTCGGTACTATGGACCATTTTCCATAAAGGAAATCATCAATCCTGTCTCATTCCGACTCAAGCTACCTGATTCCTGGAAGAAAATGCACCCAGTCTTTCACACTTCCCTATTGAAACCTTACATCCAATCCACCCGAAAATCCTGCAGACCCAGTCCTGTTGTTGTGGACGATCAGCTGGAATATGAAGTGTCCAGAATATGCGATTCCAGGTATAAACGGGGTCGACTTCAATACCTGGTTGAATGGAAAGCATATCCTCCTAGCGAGAGAACCTGGGAACCTGTTTCTAACTTAAATACCCCTCGATTGCTTAGAAGATTCCATCTCATACACCCGGGCAAACCTGGTGGAACAGGTCTTCGGAGGAGGCATGCTGTCATGACCCATAAAACTTGCCCCTTCTGGACTTCCTGGTCCTTATCACGACAGAGCTTTTATTCTTTTTTACTCCCAACATGGCCGCGCCAAGCGACTTGCCTTGCTCCAGCCTTCACGTCGCACATGGCACGTTCTATAAATTGGCCCCCCGCGTCTCAACGCTATCATTAGGTAGTGACTTGACGTGTGTGTGCTGTTCGGCGAATCCACCATTCCTATTTCCTGGTTCCTTCTTCCTTCCTTTCACCCCTTCCCTCTAATCTGCTCCCGGAATCCTCATCCCTAGCGACAGCTACCTTTTTCCTGGACATCCTGGAACAGCGACCTTCCCGGAACTCTGAACGCGCTCTGCAGCCGGACGAGACTCGAGCGAGCCTATACAAGACCCGATCCGTCCAGAAGAGGAATCTTCCCGCGGAACAGAGCAAGAAGCGATCTCAGGTGAGACGGGGGGAGATTTACGACAGAGTGAGGGGAATGGAGGGTGAAGGTGTGCTGATGAGGAGCATTCAGGCATTCAGGCAGAGATTGTTGGCGGCACACCAGTCCTGTATGGCAGATAGGCAATCAGAAATGACAGAAGGAGACGAGGTGGCCGAGGGAAGCCTGAAAATAGTTGCGTGTCGTCAGCATAGCACTGGAAATTGGAGCAGAAAATGGCAATGCGGAGGGCAAGGTATTGGTGAGAGGTTAGACCCCTGGGGAACACTGCAGGTAGAAAGGGAGATGAATGAAAGTAAGGACCCAAGTTGGACCTGGGAGGGTCGATCAGAGAGGAAAGAGGTCAGCCAGTCCAGAACATGATCAGTGATACCCAGATTGTCACGGAGATGGTTGAGCAGGATGGTATGGTTGACCGTGTTGAAGGCAGAAGTTAGATCAAGTAGGATGAGGACAGAGGGAATGTTAGAGTCAAAGTTGGTGAGAAGATCTTCACGGGTGTTCAGGAGCCATATACCATGTTTCACCAGGACAAGGTGGTGCTCAGGACACAGCCTGCCTTTCTCTTTAAGGTGGTTGTTTCTTTTCACATTAATGAGGAGATTATACTCTCCATGTTCTTTGCTGACCCAAAGGATGAGTCTCAGAAGGGTTTGCACTGTCTGGATGTCAAGCGTGCTCGAAGATTCTTTCTGGACAAGACCAAGTGCTTCAGTAAATCGGAGTGGCTTATTCATCACTTTTAGTGGGTCAAAACCAGGCTGTCAAGCCTCCAAGGCTTCCATCGCAAGGTGGATGGTGATGGCCATCAAGAAAGCGTATGAAGGGCAGCACAGGCCTTTGCCAGCAAATATGTACGCCCAGGCCATCGGAGCAAAGGCCACGGCCGTGGCTTTCCAAAGACATGTCCCATGGTAGATGAACAGCAGAGCGGCTACATGGGCTACCCCATCGGCCTTCTGCAAACACTACGGATGCCAGTGCCAGGTCGGACGCTGCATTTGGCCAGGCAGTTTTGAAGAACTTGTTTTCTTAGAGGGGCAACTCTCCTCCCAGGTCTGCATTCAGTTGTAATCGCTCATAAAGTATGGAGGAAAGGGGACGGGACGTAGGAGTAATTATAAATTACTCACCATAGTGATTTAACGTACTCCTAGACCATAGTCCACTTTCCTCCATGCGTCCCACCATCCTCCCCCGTAACAAAGTGTCACTAGGCAATTATAATATTGTTGACGCGTCTAAGGGTACTGAGGAGTGATGCCGGGTGGCGGAGTCAGGAGAGGGCCTGCTCCTGGTGCTGCATGCATCTAAATTTAAAGGGGAAGACTATTTGTTCTGGTCAAAAAGGTTCTGTTTCCCGTCCCTAGCAAGGGACACCCATACAGTATGGAGGAAAGGGACTATGGATTAGGAGTGTGTTGGTCACTACGGTGAGTAACTTATAATTTCTCCAAGATAGTTTTAGAAGGGAGCGGATCTCCAGGGCAAATGGTTGGGTGCATGCCTCCAAACAAATCCGCTACATCGCGGTTTAGTACTGGGATGAAATTTAAAAAAAAACGAGAATCCCGCCATTGCTCCCTGCCCATTGTAACCGGGGGCTCCAGTGAGATCGGATTGTCCATACCATAACAATTTCTTGTACGTGCAAAAGTGATTTTAGGCTCAAAGGCGTTCTTCACATGATGCAATTATTTCTGCCTGGCTTAAAGGTTTGGTCCAGAGCACTGGATTTTTCCCAGTTTTTGAACAATTTAGATACCTCTTTGGTTTCATTTCCAGCTTTCGTTATTTGTTCATTATAAACTTTTCTAGGCCTCCAGAATCCTAAGTCTGTAAGCCTTCTCAATGAGTTTCCAGGCATCTTTCCTTGCCTGGGTTTTCTCTTTGGGAGAGTTGCGCTCGGTCTCTCTCTTCATCTGTTTGAGTTGGGTTAAGTCTAGGGTAAACCAACTCTGATGTTATAGGCGGGTTTTGATTTTTCTAGTTTTGAGAGGCACATTATTGTTCAAAAAGGCTTACAGATGAGAATTGTAATTTTTCACTAGAATATCGGAAGGGTCCTGGTCTGACGTTTGGGACATAAGTTCCCTCAGACAATTAGCCAGTTCCAAAGGTTTCATTTTTGGGAAGTTTCTATTAGAAACCTGCCAGAAGTTTTCATGTTTACGCTGATAGGGTAATGGGAACTGTACCTTAGCCGTAAAAAAAAGAAATGGACCGACCATATGCAGGGTGTAGTGGACAGGTCGGCTACGTTAATATTTCTACTGGAAAGCCAGTCAACGTATGGCCCTGAATATGCGAGGGGTCGGAATTTTGTATGCAAAAGTCTACATTCTTTAGTGAAACTTAGAGGTCTAAGGCTGCCTTATCTCTTGAATCTCCCCTGCAGTGATTGAAGTCGCCCAGAAGTATTGTAGAGCAATTAGGCTTTGGTAAAGGCGATAACTGTGCAATACAGTGATTGAAAGTGGGCATCTCTGAAGGAGGCCTATGTACCAGAATGAAGTCTATACTATTATTGTGATTGGGGGAAAGCTTAGTATCTAGGATTTCACACAGATCACGCTCTATCCCAATCTCCCGCATATCTAGGTCTCTCCAACAGATAATGGCAAAACCTGTGCCCGCACCCTCAGACTAATTTCTACAAAAGAAAGACATAATCAGAAGGAGTCACTTGTCCCATCTTTGACCTTTGCAAGTCCAATAGCCATGTCTCAGTAATGCACATAATGTCCAATCGATTTCCCACGATGTAGTCATGGACATCATCTGCATGTTTAGGCTGAGACCTGGGGTTTAGAAGGACAAGTTGTATCGTCACAGGCAGTAAAGCTCCCACACCCCCTTCCAGCTCGGAGGCCGTATTAGAATATGTAGGGGAGCCATCCAACAAAACTGGTAAATCCAAAGCAGGGACAAAGCATTTTCTCTCCCACAGTATTAATACATGTGTCTGCATGAGAAGGAACCTCATTAGGACTCGATGGTCAACGGGCATTTACTGGGTGAGCGGCACTATTCCAAGACCTGATAGGTTATACACAATCTGCCTATTTTTCCCATCTGGACTTACCATGGCTTAGGACGGACAATCTAGATACAGAAGGTAAACTCTAAAGAGACCTTTATGTGCTTACTCAACCTGCAAAACACCACGGGAATCTTCAAACAGCGAGGGCCGGGAGCGCACTCTGCACAAACCTGCACCAACCAGAGGTTCAAACGCGCCAGGTACTAACGCGCCTGTTAATTTAATGAATAAACGCGGAAACTGCAAAACTGGGGATTGTAGTTCCTGAACGCATTTTAGAAAATAACGCTAGTCAATGCTAGAATTGATAAGAACAACAATCAATCAATAGATACCGCAGGATATTAAGGCAGACCTATTTCGTTTAACACACGATCAACACAAAGTATAAAAAGTTAAAAGCAATTAATAAAGAAATTAAGTGCCAATGGAGCACAAAGTATCTAATGTGGCAAGGAGGGTAATGGCTGTGGTGCTTTAGCTACTGTGGATCATTTCTAGACTCTAGAAACATTTATCATACATCATGTCTAGAGACTAAAATTACATGCAGCATTCTTGATGGTTTTGTTCCTATTAATTTCATTGTGAACACTGCATCCCAGTACAGAAAAAAATCCCTCTTTTGTTAAAAAGAATCACCTTTTCTAATGCACATTCCATTATTTGCTTGTATTATCAATGTACAACGTGTATTTTTGTATTGTTTTTGGCATTTATAGTTTGCCTTTTTAAGATTCCCCAAATATGTTAATGTACGATTTATTTAAAATGTATATATGATTGATTACAAATATTTGTATCATTTTGTGATTTAGCTTGGCAACAAATGTGACATTTTGAATCTGTTTTAACATATGAAAGCAGTTAGGAATAACCTGGCTGGAACCCTCCATTTGAGGTTTTAGTGTAAATGGCTATAGCCATAGTGACGAACAGAAGACCCATTCCCACCAATGTCTCTAGTAGAAATTCAGTCTACCGTGTCAAATGTTTTTGCTATGTGTAAAGACTAGAAGACCTCTGGTATAATTTGCCTACCAGCCTTGTACATTTGATATAATACTTTGCACATTGTAATATGTTTCGCTGTTCTGGATCCCACATCTGGTGGGTTGATGGCCTCTAGTCTGGTAAACCATCATTACAGTGTACATTTTGGCATCCCTATTATTGGAAAAACCATACACCAGAGGCATCTTTTATTCATTGGCTTGCAAATCAAGGAAAATACCATCCTGCACCTACCGGAGCGAACATGACTGACTCCCAGCCTCCATACCTCTCATTCTTTTAGAGCAATTACACTTGTCCTAGGAAAGTTCAAGAGAACTGCTACTAGGTGTTGCAAAACACTTAGTATGATATATGGCATTTATAACGCGCCTATACACAAGTGTTAAGGCGCGACCGACAACGATCTTACTAGGCCAGGTGTCATTCAGATCGTGCAAGTGCATGGGAAGGGGAAGGAGGAAAGTGCGGAGGGGGGAGGGGACAGTGCAGTTCATGGGATAATAAGATAAATAAACAAGTAAAAGTACCACCAGCAGGTGGCAAGTGCAAGGATAAATGCAGCCATCAGGTGTCAAGTGCTGGTAGTGGGACTGTAGGGATACAGAAAAAACAGTCCCCAAGTGCAGGGGTTGCCAGGAAGGCAGTGCATGGGTGCGACTGGCAGGGGAGGGGGCCTGGGCCTGAGATCAGAGTGTGGCCAGGAAACCAGTGCAGTTTCAGTATCAGCAGGGGAGAGGAGGAGAAAAAGCAGAAGCGAAGAGAAAGGTTTTGAGGTGCTTCCGGAACCGGCAATGATTCTCCTCAAGTTTCAGGGAGGCTGTTCCAGAGGGAGACCCCAGCCGAAGAAAGAGATCTACCACCAACTCGTTGCTTAGAGAAGCGTCTGACCCTGAGGGAGTTGGAGGCGGATGAGCGAAGAGCTCGAGAAGGAAGATATTTAGGAAAAGAGGAAATGAAGAATACCTCTGAGGAGGTGCAGCTGGTAGTGAGACTTCTTAGAGACGTCAAAGATGTGTGAGGAGAGAAGGAGAGTGTTGAGTCGAAGATGACCCCGAGGTTTTTGGCCTCACAGTTGGGAGCAGGAAGAGGGCCAAGAGAGGCGGGCCACAGAGGGACAGGAAAGGAGGGGAGTGGGTGTGCCGATGAGGAGAATCTCAGTCTTACTGGCATTAAGGCAGAGCTCGTTGGCGGCACACCACTCCTGTATGGCGGACAGGCCTGAAAATGAGCTGAGCGTCATCCGCATAGCATTGGAAGTTGGAGCATAGCGCGACAATGCAGTGGGCAAGAAGTACCAGGTATTGGTTGAACAGCCAGGGAGAGAGTTCAGACCCCTGGGGGAACACCACAAGTAGAGATTGAGATAGAGAAGAGGAAGGACCCAAGTTGAACCTGGGAGGGTCCATCAGAGAGGAAGGAAGTCAGCCACGCCAGGGCCTGACCGGTGATCCCCAGGTTATCACAGAGACGGTTGCGCAGGATGGCATGGTTGACCGTGTCAAAAGCAGAAGAGAGATCAAGTAAGATGAGGACACAGGGGGTGTTGGAATCAAGGTTGGAGAGCAGGTCTTCACGGATGTTCAGGAGAGCAGTTTCCGTGCTTCTGACAGCTCTGAAGCCAGACTGATGATCATGGAGACAACCAACAGATTCAGTGTGAAGATTGAGCTTGGAGATGGCCATTTTTTCCAAGGGATTTGCCAGGAAAGGAGTGATGGAGATTGGGCGATAGTTAGCCGGGCAGGACGGGTCGGCAGAGGGTTTCTTAAGGAGAGGGTGCACAAGGGAGTGCTTCAGTGGGGAAGGGAAGACTCAAGTGGCGAAGGAGTGGTTGCAGAAGTCAGCCAGGGCAGGAGCCAGGGAGTCAATGTGGGCCTTGATGGTTTTGGAGGAACAGGGATGAACCTGTTTTGACAAGACTTTCATAGATCTAACTTGTCTAGAAACCTCATCTGGGGGGGGGAACAGGGGAAAGGCAGAGAAGGAGGGGGGATATGTGGCTGAGGAAGGGCCAGAGGAAGAGCAGGGAGTAGAGGAAGGAAGGGGAGAGGTGGAGAGAGTGGACTGGATGCCCTGAGTTTTAGAGATGAAATGAGAAGCCAGAGCCATGCAGAGGGCCTGGGAAGGGACAGGAGAGGTAGAGACTGCGGCAGGATTGGCCAGTTCCTTGCAGATTTTGAAGAGTTCAGCCGAGTTGTTAGATGCTGCAGAGACGCAGGACGGGATGTGAGCTCTCTTCTTGATGCAGACAGAGATCCGGTATTGCCTTTGGAGCAGGCGGCAGGCCAGTTTGTCAGAGGATATACATGAAGCATGCCATTTCCTCTCGGCCACCCTGCAGTTGCGTTTAAGGGTGACGAGGTCTGAGTCATACCAGGAGTTGCACTTGGCTTTGGGCTTCAGGCAGATCCTCATGACAGGGGCAATAACAGAGAGAGTATCAGATGTAGCAGAGTGGAGCATGGAAAGGGCTGTGTCAGGGTGTGAGTACTCATGTGTAGCCCCTCACCTCGCCTTTTTAGCTTCCCTGGCGCAGGTGAGTGGTGCTTTGGGACCCTGGCCCCCCTTTGCTCTCCCCCTGCACCGGTTTAGACTGTGTGCAGGCCCCTTGCCCCCACCCTCGGCCACCCCTCACCCGAACCTATTTTGGTGGTTGTCATGGCGTAATCCCACCCCCAATCCTGATTGGTCCATAGCTCCCATAACAATCACTGTGCTAGGGCAGCCTACTGCCTGTTGCAGCCCCTGCAGCGAAAGACCCTGAGGCAAAGGACAGCCCCTCTCTGAAGCAGCTCCAGATTGTGTCTGCAGCTGTCAGCAGGGGAAGCCGACAGCCGTCAACCAGCAGCAACTGACCCACCTCTCTCATTACATATATACATGGTTGCCCACAGTAGTATGGTATTAATGTCCTGCATTATGCCATTATGTTAGCTAGCCATCCTGAAGAACTCCTTAACTACAATAAAATGTTCTAAGAATGGCATGGTATCAAAGTAAAACGGACACAAGTGATCATAGTTCAAGGGTGTTTATTGAACAGTAAAGTGGGTGAGATAAACACCTAATCTAAACCTAAATCTACGATGGAAGCAAGCTACAACCATCGAATCAAATAATACAGTCCTAGCCGAGTCTAGTCACATATAAATGGCCTATACTAAGAAAACCAATTGCCAATCCTTACCGCTATGCTACAAAATGTGTAGGATAATATTCAAAGGAAAAGAAAGAAGTGTTCACCAAATGATAAGTCAGGATGTTATAACCGGGGTCTCCCGTCCTCATGTTTTTAGCACGGGACAAGGCAGGACTTTTGAGCATAGCACACTCTTCGGCTTTTCCAGCACAAGATTACAGTTCCTTATCTTAATATCGGGGCCTTCCGTGTCCAAGTCTCTTTTCCTGCAAAGTCTCTTTCTTTCGAGAGCCTGATATGCAAAACAACAAAACAAAAGATCTGTCTATTTATCTTCCCATCGGGCGACTGAGGATCACCCTTGGATCCCTCTCAGCCGGTCTCCAATCCTTCTCTCAATGTTCGCCTCCCTCAGCCGGGCTCAGACCAACAACTCACTGTGGACATCCCTCAGTCGGGTTCACGTTTGTCACCACAATTTAGTTCACAAGAAAGTCATTGTAGACCCCTTAGGTTCTTCCCTTCCTCAGTCCGGGTCTCAGCCCCCAGTCAGGCTTTCTCTAAAGCCCCATGTTGGGCTTTCTCTAAAGCCCCATGTCAGGGTTTTCCTTAGTTCGTTCAACCCAATGTTCTCACAGCGCTTCCCTTGTCCGTGTGCAAACGCCAGTTTCACAATTTCCCTATTGTCAAAGGCTTTTGACTGTACGAGCATTTTACTTATACTTTTTCCCTTTGTATGACCACTTTGACTTTGCAAACCAGTTACACCGGCCTTTCCCAGGGCTTCCAGGTAATTGTAGTTCACAGCACTTTCATTTGTTTCTTCTTCCATTGGGCCCTCTCTAGGTCCCTTTTGTTTTACACAGGTTGCGAAGGCTTTCGACAAGGTCATTTCCCATTACCAGACCACTCCGGTTTCTTGCACGGTTTCGCTGCACATGCGTAACCCTTGAGCTCTCTTTACCACTTTCAGCAGATACAATGTCTTAGTTTCGCTCACGGTTTCACGGAACATATCGAACCTTTCAAGTATATAAATGTGTCTATGGCCTACACAAACCAGTCTCTGTGATCTGTTTCACTCACCGGTTGCGTAGAACACAAACCAGTTAGACCGAACCAAAACCACCAAAATTGGTTTAACACTGAAACCTGCAAACCTAAAAAAAAAACTAGAAGAAAGTGGCAGAAAGATCCCTCGGATAACAATAAAGAAAACTGGAAAAAACGGGACTGTCTATATAGGGAAAAATTAACAGAAGCAAAAAAAAAGTTACAACGAGCAGATCACTGCAGCTTCTATCTCCACAGGCAAACTATTCCAGATCCTTAAATCCGTCGAAAAACCAGCAACCCTGTTACCCCCCACCCCCCACCCCCCATTCCAACCATCACAGGGGAATTATGAAACTGTACAAATGGCATTCTCCAATAAAATCTCAAAAGCCTGGGAAACTATAAAAGCCTCTAAGGTGGAAAACTAGCCTTCCCAAACCTTTACTACACCTGAGCCCAGTCTTTCAGAGAAGACGAAATTTCAATTCTCTCCAATTTCCCTGGACGAAAGGAACAAAGTGTTATCCTCCATCAGATGCACTTCCTGCTCGGAAAACATTGTACCCCCGTAGCTAATCCTGGATAATGCTGAATTTTTCGACCCTTTCCTCTGCAGAATGCCAAGTGCCTCATTCAGAGACCATAAGGTGCCCACATCAATCAAAATCATTACTGTAACACGGTTAGTTAAAAAACCAGGTCTAGTTTATTTTATTTATTTGTATAGCGCGGCCTAACCCTGAAGTATCTGGGCGCGTTCAACTTAGACATAGAAGAGCTTACACATACAATAAGAGCAAATAGTTACAGGTGAAGGGTGTAGTTACAAAGTGAAGACCAGGTTACATAGTGGTCAGAGCAAGAAGTCCACACAAGAATTACAGATACAATAAATGGATCAGGCAGACCATTCTGTAAAGGCTACAGAGAAGGCGAAGCTGAGTATTGACCTTGCTGGGTGAAGAGCAGATCCTTCACCTTGGCTCTAAAAGACGAGAAGGAAGATTCAGCTCGAATGTCCGTGGAGAGTGAGTTCCAGAACTTTGCTTCTACCACCGGGAAGCTAGTTCCACCGGCTGTTTCCAGGTTGAACTTGGGGATATTCAATTGGTGTGAATACGGGGCTCTGGTAGGTCTGGTGGAGCATTGTCTTGAGAATCTGTCCGATAGGTATTGGGGCGCAGACAGGGAAAGGCATTTGTGGGTAATGACCAGAGTGCGTAATTTGACTCTGTCACGTATTGGGAACCAACAAGCATCCTTTCTCATGGAGGCGATGTGGGTGGTATGTGGAATGTTGAGGGCACATCTAAGGGCATTGTTTTGGAGAACTTGGAGTCTGTTTAGGTTGTGGTTAGTGGAGCCGAGAAATAATGTATTGCAGTAATCCAATTTGGACAGAATCAGATCCCTAGCTAGAGTAGTATAGACTGTGGTGGAGACAGTAGAATTCATTTGTTTTTTGAGAGAGAGTGGAGTCAAGGTAGACACCTATGGTTTTGACTTCTTTGGCGACTTTTATGTTGTTGCCATCAATAGAAAACTTGTTGAGACGAGCCTCGGAACCGACGATCAACAGTTCTGTTTTGTCGTGTAAGCAAAGGCTGTGGGTAGCCATCCAAGCCTGGATTTCGAGGTACATTTTATTAAGTTGTACAGTCTCTTTTTCATAGCAACCGGAGAGGGTAAGGACCTGTGTGTGCTCTGCATAGTTCGTATATGTGACGCCCAGGTCGTCAAGACGATCTAAGAGAAGCTTAGTAAAGATATTGTAAAGCATGAGAGAAACACAAGATCCTTGGGCGACTCCACATTGGATAGGGACTGGGCCAGCCGCAGCGGACAGTGCGAAGACCCTGGTCGTTCTATCAGAAAGGAATGATTGGATCCAATTGGAGGCATTCGGGGAGAATGCTGCTGCTGAAGTGAGGTGTTTGGATAGGATTTGGTGATCGACCAGGTCGAAGGCTGCCAACAAATCCAACAGGAGCGAGATGGCCAGCTTGCCCTTGTCTTTGGCTTCATCCATTTTGATTTTTAGGTCCAGGAGGGCTGTTTCGGTCCCATGCCTAGGCCTAAAGCCAGATTGTTGCAGACCTAGGAAGTTGTTGTCTTCCAAATGTTGTATTTGGAGATATGCTACTCTATCTAGAATCTTCAGAAGAAAAGGGACTGTCGTAATAGGTCTATAATTAGTGGGGATGTTTGGGTCCAGGTTAGGTTTTTTAAGTAGTGGCATGACCCAGGCTTCTTTAAGGTTATTAGGGACTGAAGAGTTCTTAAAGGAGGAATTAATCAGGTTGGTAATAAAAGGTGCTAGATCTTTGTCACATATCCTTGATAATTGAGGCTTTAAATGAATCACCTTGACAGTTTGGGGGTTTGATGCTAGCGATATTTACTACTTCATCTGTAGAGACTGGGGAAAAGTGGAACGGGGACAGACCAACGTGACCCTGCTAATCTTCGCCCCATCACGAATTACAACATCTTATTGAAAATATTAGATACGGTTGCCACAGGTCAACTACAGGAATACGTTGATCAAAACAATCTTTTGCACACCCAACAATTAGGATTCAGAGGAGCACATGGAACCGAGTCGGCCCTGCTCGACATCCAGACCAAAATGCTAAGCATATTGGATGAAGGTAAAGCCGGTTTGCTGATTTTTATTGGACCTCTCGGCAGCATTTGATTTGCTAGACCATCGAAAACTGAGAGGCCCTATTTAAATCAGGCAACTGCTCCCTTGAATTTTCTCATTTCTGGGAAACAGGAGCTCCAAGATTCAATGGGGTGACCATTCATCGGCCCCCTGATCTGTTGACTGTCGCGTTCCCCAAGGCGGAAGTTTTTCACCCCTTTTATTCAATATCTACATTTGTTGTCTCTGTACCCTACTCTCAAACTTGGGTATCTTTTTCACAAATTTCGCTGATGACACGTAATTAGTCGTGGAACTAACTAGCTGCCATGCCACAGACGACGACAAGCTTGCTTGCATTTATAACTCCATTGAGGCGTGGATGAAGATCAACTGGTTGTGCATCAATGGAAGCAAGACCGAGCTCATGGTCTTTGGATCCCCCCAGGTCAGAGTCAAACTAGTCCCAGCCTACTCTACATTCAAAATCAAAAGCTCAGATGTTGGGGTATCTGACAAGGTGAAGACACTAGGTGTTTACTTACAGGCGTCTCTCGGAGCCTATGCCCATGTAATACATCTTAAGCAAACCTGCCAATGCCATCAAAGACTCCTCAGACGAATTAGGCCCCTACTGAGTCAGAATAACAGCTCCATCATTGCTAGAGCCACAATCCTATCTAGATTAGATTATCCCCAGGGGTCTAACCTCTCGTCTGGCTTTTCAACCAATACCTGGCAACTCTAACCCACTGCATTGCCACTTTCTGCTCAAATTTCCAGTGCTACGCTGACGACACTCAGCTCATATTTAGGCTGCCCTCTGCCACCTCCTCTCCCCATCTCATCTCTGATTGCCTAACTGCCATTCAAGATTGGTGTTCCGCCAATGATCTTTGAATGCCAGCAAGACGGAGATCCTCCCCATCGGCACACCTTCACCATCCTTTCCCCTCACTCTCTGGCCGGCCTCTCTTGGTCCTCCTCCTACCCCTCTTCCTACCCCCAACTGTGAGGCTAAGAACCTTGGGGTCATCTTTGACTCCACCCTTTCCTTCTCCGCCCAGATCTCTGAGGTCTCTAAAAAGTCACATTTCCGACTGCACCTCCTCAGAGGTACTCTGCCTTTCCTCTCCTTCCCCCAGAAGCTCATGGTATCCCAAGCTCTGGTTCTCTCTAGCTTGGACTATTGTAACAGCCTCTTTCTAAATCTACCTGCCTCTACTCTCCGCCCTCTGCAACTAATCGAGAACAGGACTGCGAGACCTGTTCTTGGCCTCAAGCCCTGGGATCGTATCTCTCCAGCTCTGAAATCTCTCCACTGGCTCCCAGTGGATGCAAGGATTAAATTCAAAACCCTATGCATTGTCCACGAGGCTTTTTGGGGCCTGGGTCCAAAATACCTTCAGCTATCCCTCCGCAAATACCTCCCCTCTCGAGCTCTTCGCTCCTCTACCTCCAACTCCCTCAGGGTCAGTCGTTTTTCAAAGAAACGAGCTGGGGGTAGATCTGTCTTCGGCTGGGGCCTCCCTCTGGAATAGCCTCCCTGCCACTCTAAAACTTGAGGAGAACCATCTCTGGTTCCGGAAGCACCTCAAGACCTTCCTCTTTTCTTCTGCCTTCGCTCCCCCTCTCCCCTGCTGATCTGTTCTCTCTTGGAACTGTGCACCTGGCCACCGTCTGTCCTTTGGGCCCAGGTACCTGCTCACCCTGCCGCACTGCCTCCAGGCCACCCCTTGCACTGGGGTCTGTATCTGTACCCATACACCCCCATCCCTTTTTTCTTCCTGCACTTATCAGACCTACCCTTTCTGCTGCCTTAAACCTAGCACTTGCAAATTGCTGGCTGCATTACCACTGTTTGTTGTCTTTATTTATTTATTGTTATTTATCTGTTTCTCCTCTGCTTCGTACTTTCCACTACTCCCTCCTTCCATGCACTTTTCCCCTCCCCCTCTCCCATGCACTTGCGCGTTCTCAATGTCACTGGGCCTAGTAAGATCGCTGTTTTGTTCTCCCCTGTTCCCCTCCCTTGCCTTGTTGCGCTCTGAAACACTTGTGTACGAGCGCGATAGAAATAAAATATCAATCAAAAAAAAGATTGGATTATGGGAACTCACTGATGCTGGGGGCTAGCAACAAATGTATTAAACAGTGCCAGGTCATTCAAAATTATGCTTTGAGGACAATCACCGGCAAATCAAGAAGGGAGCACATCACTAAGGCAAGAAAATCCCTTCATTGGCTGGCTCTAGAAGATCGCATCACTTTCAAATAAATGCCCTTTGTCCATCAGTGGTTATACGGATCTGCCCCTGACTATCTAAAAAAACAAACAAATTAGCCCATATGAACCAGGTCGTGCTCTAAGGTCTAAAACCCAAGGGCTAGTGAAAGTTACATACCCAAAAAAAGCCAACGGACTTGGTCGGGCCTTCTCAACCAGAGCAGCTGCTAAAAGGAATGAACTCCCGGTGCATCTCAGATTAGAGCCAAACTACCTACAGTTTAGAAAAAATGTGAAAACCCTGCTGTTCAAATAAATGAACAGAGCAAGACATCACCACCCTGATCCCCCTGACAGGTTGCACCTTTTCTGTTGTCCCGTCTCCTCTGTTGTCCTCGTCTCCTCGTAATGCGCCCTGATGCCCGCGGGCTGCGGCGCTACAGAAATAAACAAAAATAAAATGAAAATATTTCTCGTCATTTTCCCCTTTTGGTCCAGGGCGAAGGTACAGCTGCACCTGGCTGTTTCCAACTCCTTCGTTCATCCGAAATGGGCACCTGTCAAACTTGTGCATTGCAAGGGAGTTTCCTTTCTCTCTGAGGCTTCGACCTTCACAGTTTAGCAGAAGGGGCCACAGCCTCCCTCACACCGTCTCGGCTGCCCGGGTCTACTTCCTTGATAAATTCTGCTCCCAGGGAACTGCTCTCATGCCACCATGCTTGCTGTGTTCTTATTTTAGTTCAAGGTCTCCCTCCACAGGGCTCAGACCTTTTCACCACAAATGCCAACAATAAATGTCTTTAAACTTCAGGTCCCAGAGTACACCCTGCTTTCTACGGGGACTTGGTGTGAGGTCAGGGTCTTGCAGCCCTGCACCTCAAAGGCCTGAGTCTCTGAGTTTGACTCGGGGGAGGAGCTCTGGGTAGGGCATTGTCAGGCAGTCTCAACTGCCCCTGGGTTGACCTTCTGGCGCTATAGGCGTCCCACTACTCTGCAGCCTCTATGGTGCTCACCGGCTCAGGGGTCTGGCCTTCCTCACGCCTCCAAGTCTTAGTTCTTTCAGCTCTGGCTCCTTCCTTCTGGCTTCTCTGCTCCCTCCAGCATCCCAAGCTCGCTCAAAGTGTGCTTTCCTGCCCCGCCTTTTATACTTCCTGGGAGTGGTAATCATGTTCAGGTGTGCATGGTTGTGAAGCGAGGCCTGACTTTGGCCTTGTTAGTTGGACAGTGTACTGTAGGAAGAGGAGAGTCTGATTTCTGTGTCTGATTCTATGTTGGTAATCCTCATCCTCCCACTCTCTCTCCTCCTCGTCTCGGTGTCTGACAGAAAAAGGGGTGGAGGGAGATGTGGAAGAGAATTCAAATGGAAGGCAATGTCATATCTCATCATGGGGTGCCTCTACCCTGCTACCCGTGGTCCTGTATAGTGAAAATCCTTTTGGTTTTTTGCAAACCCCCCCACCCCTCCCTCCCTTCAGGCTTTCAGCCTACCTTCACCTATCAGCCATGGTCAGCATTCACCTCACTTACACAAGTTTAACCATCTTGTAACCAGCCTCTTCTAGGTAGTATTGTGAAGTCAACCCTGTGTCACATCCTGACAAAACTTTGAAGATTAGCATGTACCACTTCCAGACAGCGATGCGACCAACCCAACCCTACTACAATTTTCCCCCTCTGCATACTCCTCTTAAACTTTAACCAAGCACAACCATACCTCTATGGCACAGCGGGTGTGCATATTTTACTGCACTGCAACAACAAAACACACCACACATGATGGCTAGACAGTTCCCAACCGTGGTGTACACTTGAGCTCAGGGAGCGGTGTGGGCGAGGCTAGGGCTGCAAGCAGTACATCACAGCTCCCTTACGCTTCCTTCCCGCTCAGCCCTACTAGCTCACTGTGCCCTCTTGCTTTTCGGATCCGCTGCAGCGCCAGGGACCACTCTGGTGGTGACGGTGCACAGTGTGGATGTCCTTTAACATAACATAAAATCTTTGAACCCCAAAGCGAGGTGTGTTTTCTCATTGTGTACCATTCTGTGAAACCTAGGCCTTTCTCCCACTATCTAGGAATTCTAAAATCTAGGTGTTTTTTTCTCATTGTCTACCATTTGTGAAACCTAGGCCTCTCCTCCACTATAAAAGACAGAGGTAAGGAAAACCTGGTAACTCAACTGTAAAACCTCAACTTTCCCCATACGCTTCTCATACAGAAACTC
The DNA here is from genome assembly GCF_040938575.1 of Ambystoma mexicanum. Lineage (NCBI taxonomy): Eukaryota > Metazoa > Chordata > Amphibia > Caudata > Ambystomatidae > Ambystoma > Ambystoma mexicanum. The sequence goes on along the minus strand of NC_090932.1, from coordinate 601,207,012 downwards.
ACACATCCACTTGTCTGCACAGCAACCCGCACATACTTCACCACATTGCAACAACAGATTGACAACACATAACCCGGCACAACAGCACATTGGAGTTCGCACCGACCTGAAACCCGCACTTAAAGGGGAAGTTCACTCAAAAATGTTATTGTCTCAAAAGATGGGCCATATTAAAAAATATATTTTTAAAGAAAGTTCCTATGTAAAAATGTTAGCAAATGAGGCTCAAAGTAAACAATTTAAAGCACTAAGAGGCATTCATTTTGGGAAATGAATGATCCTCCTGTGCTTGTGTTAAGCTCTCGGAGTGTTTGCTTACTGCTGCCAGAGCAGAGCTTAACATGAAGAGAGGAGGCTGCCTTGGCTATCATTTTACGTTTTCTGCGCTTCCAAAGCCCAGGTAAAACGTAAAATGAAAGGCACAGCAATTATAAATACTCCCCCTTTAAACGAACGGTGCAAACCGAACTGAAGCTGCCAACAAGACATCACAACGCTCACTTTCCTATTCCTGCTACACCCTACTAACACCCCCAGCCCCCTTTTTTTCCCATCCCTCCTTATCGGATCCGCCAGAGCGCCTGGGGACCACTCCGGTGGCGACGGTGCGCGGTACAAATACCTTTAACATTAACTTATCCCACCACCCGCCAAAACTCATTCTTTGTTATTCAGTTTGTTGTTAATGTTTTGCGGTCCGATGCCAGGTGAGGGGCGTTGAACCTCCACCCTAGGACGATTTACAGTCAAGCTTGAGCACTTTAATTGCCCGAAGGGGAGACGATAATCAATGAAACATTCACTGAGCCTGCAGACGCCTGTTGTGTAGTGAAAACTACTTCAAACGATGATTTAAATGTTCAAAGTTATAGTCTTTGTAAAAAATAAAATGCAGAAATACTTTGGTTTTCTGTAGTCCGATACATTTCTATTTTATTTGCCCAATTGATTATTTACAAAAGCCCTGGCTGATGCATTTCGGACTCAATGTCCTTCTTCAGGGCTGGGTCTAGAAGAAAATAATAAACATAGTCTTGTAGAGACAGTCTTATAATGGAGTGTTTACAGTGATGACATCATAAATAAAGACACCTTGTTGTCTTGATAGAACATATTTGTTCAATACAGAAAATCGAGTGATTTATAAAAGTCTTCACTCTTTAGTGTGTTGTTGCAGTAGACTGCCTAGTATTCATCAGTACACATTGCCTAGCGGAAGAGAGCATACCATCATTCTATGTGTTAGCTATAACACTCTGTGTTTGATAAATTGAACTATACCCGATGTATAATGGAGGTTATCTTTGCGATGATCCATTCATGTATTCATTGCAGCGATGTGGCAGAGTTTCCGGTACCTAATGTGGGTACAATGTATGTATGGAAAGAGTACCTAAGATGCCTGGCAAAATAGTGCATTAGGTCATACAGATGGAAAATACCTGTTGCGGTGCAAGAGGATTGTGTGCTGCTTGATAAGTTCAAGTGAAAGGGGCCCCTAGGGGTCCCTCACGTCTATGGAAACAAGGCAAGTCACCACACACAATAGAAACGCCAGACACAAGGTTGTATTCCCAAAGCTAGGGTTTATTGCAAAGCAAATAGGGCCTCATTACACGTTGTGCGCTAAAAATCTCAAATTACCGGCATGGCGCTCTTAACGTGTCTGCCCTCGCAAGAGGGCGCTAATAGCGTACCATTACGAGTACGCGGACACGAGCATAGCGCCATGCCGGTAATGACCCTACCGCCATGCCGCTAAAGTCCCCAAAAAGTCTCTTACCGGCTTCGACGAAAGTGCAGATAGCACCTCCGCCGTCACGCTGCATGCAAATAGCGTTCACCGCTATTAGCGGTGACCGTTAAATTGCGGAACCGGAAACAGCGCCATCGCACAGGAATGGGAAAGAGCACGGCGGCCATCTTTAAAAACACAATCCATTGCCATCCTCTGCCCCCTGGACCTGTTCGGAGTAGTTTGCAGTAGGAAATCCACAGGGACACCCTCGACATGCCCAAGGCATTAAAAAAAAACACTGACCGGCAGCGGAAGGAAAAATTTACCACAGAGGAGCTATTAATGCTCACCCGGACCCTAGCTGACAATGTCGCTGTGGTCTTTGCCAGCGACATGGGGTGGGAAACACTCATCAAAAAGAAGGCAATCTGGGCTGAGGTCACCTTGAAAGTCAGTGCTGTGGGCACCACCACCCGCAATGTGCGTGAGTGCCGAAAGAGGTGGGATGACCTCAGACTCCGGGTGAGAAGCATCCTTAAAGAAAACCACAACATTGCCACAGCAGGTGGATCTGGTTCGCCCATAAAACTGAAAGAATGGGAGGAGACCTGCGCCAACCTCATTGGAGTGGAATGCATAGTGGGAGTCGGGACGATGGAGCATGGCGTGGAAACCACTTCAGATGGAGGTGAGTGTACACATGAAAGCATGCAATGTGAATCTACTGGTCCGCCCAAATGTGAGCCCAGAATCACCTCATGGATGGCCAAACATCCACACATGCATCCCACCCTGGCCATGTCAGTGTCAGACCCAAACACACACACATGCACACATCACCAGAGACAAGTGCCACACACAACCATGCATGGATGATCCACTGAACTGACACATCACCTGCATCCTTTACAATGAAGTCCAAATGCCCACAACTGCATTATTGATGTATACTGCATTAAGTACATAGAACCGTAACCAATGCCATCCCCCTTCTTGTCCCCGACAGGCTCACATACAGACAGTGAGGATGCTGGCAATGCATCTCAGGCACCCGCTGCGCATAAGAAAACAAGGGCACAGGACACAGAGGACACCCCCACAACATCAAGGGGCAAAGGTAGAAGGGTCCAGATGCAGTGTGTGAAACATCGGTAGAGCGCCGCTGCCAAGACACAAGTTGCCACACCACCAACAACTGCCCCACCTCCGGAGGTTAACCCACCACCACCGATCCCAGCCACGGAGGGCCCACCCTCAGCTGCAGCTAGTTCCGCAGGAGAGGCGGCAGCCACTGCACCACTATCGGATGTGGAGGACACAACCGATTTCCACATGGAGATGCGCACCCCAACCCCCCCCCTGGAACTCCCGAGCCATCACCACAGCAGACACCTGGGTCTAATGTCACTGGCGATGACAACATGGGAGCTTAGTAGCCCCCCGGTGGCTTCATCTGTTGACCTGGTTGCATCACCGAGCACAGCAGCCACACCACCAGAACCCACAACTGCCCTCGACCTGGCCAGCATCAGCCAGTGGCAACAGGAAATAACTGTGCTGGTTCGGCAGCATGTGGAGGAGGCTGCCCGTCTCAGGGCGGAGATTACGGAGACAGCAAGGCACTCCAGGGAGTGGATGGAGGCATGTACAGACAGGCTGTGTGGGGAGATTATCCGAGTTAGGGAGGTCCTCGGACGGATAGCGGACGCAATGAGCTCGACCCTGCAAGTAGACATGCCCCATTAATGCCTCCAACAGTAATTGACATGTCCTGGGTGAGGACAGGTCTTAGGTGTGCCTGGGCCCAGGCAGATTTGGTACCACACTGCTGGTGTACTGCCATTCCAACATTGATGTTGCCATGCTGAGAGGCATCACTTCAGTGGTGCTATAGGTGCGTGGTGCAATGCTATGGCTAGGGGTGATCCCTTTGCATGCATTCAAGGGCACATTGCATTATTGATGTTGTGCTGGACTAATTTTGTATGACTATCTTGACGGCATGTATGACATTTGTGTGTTTTGTGGCGTGGAATGTTGTGCAATGTGGATGGATGTTTAATGTTTCTAGACCTGGATTGTCATCTATGTTGTGTAGCTTATACTTGCATGTCCGTTCATCTCAAGTACGTTGCGGCCTTCCCAGATGGACATTGGCGTACATCTGTATGTGCATTTGTCTGACGGACGACAAGCTACACACATTTCGAGTATGTATATCTCCCCCCCAATCACACCCAGTTGGAGTATGTATCCCCCCCCCCCCAATCACACTGGCATTTGCTTGCCCTGCTACTCACCAAGTAGCTACGAACGTTGTCCCGCTTGTCGCTCCATGTAGCGTGGGATAGTTGAGTTCCGCAGGACCATGGAATCATGGGTTGATCCGGGAAATCGGGCACAGCAATGTGTGATTATCTTGTTGGCGTCGCATACCATTTGGACATTGATGGAGTGGAATTGCCTCCTGTTTCGGTAGACTACTTCATTGTGATGTGGGACCACCAATTCCACATGGGTACAGTCGATGGCCCTGATGCAACTTGGGATGCCTGCCAGTGAATAGAACCCAACTTTGGTATTTGCAATCTCCTGGCCAGTCCGTGGCATGAATATGTGTTCAGGTGCATGCTTCAGGAGGGCATCGAGTACCTGGTGCAGCGTGCATGAGAATACTGGTTGTGAGAGGTCATGCATCTGCCCCACTGTATGCTGGTAGGTGCCTGTGGCCACCACCTTGAGTAGAGGGGGGATGGCAGTTCGGATGTCTGAGGCTCACAATGTCATTTTGTATCATGTCCACGATGCTGGTGATGGTATCCCGGTCCGGACGGTACAGGGTGTGTATCTGCTCAAGGGTTAGGTTAAATGGACTGGCTCTGATCCTGGGGATTGGTGGGTGCCTCTGTGGTATGATTAGGTGCCGTGGTGGTGCTTGCTGTGCCTGTCTTGCCCTCCTCCTCCTCCTCCTGCGTCTCTGCTGTGCTGCCTGTTGTTGCTGCTGCGCTGCAATCATGTCCTCCAGCCCATCTAATGCTTCTAGTATTGGAACCATCTTGGTGTGGGAAGGGGTGTGGTGTGCTCCTTTTGAGCTGCCACAGTCTCCATTGCCTCCACCTGTGCTGATTGTGTCCACCTGTGGCAGGTGGGAACACTGCTCAGTTCTCTTAACGGGTGGTTCGTGATGCTGCTATTAGTGCCATGGCGGTAAGGGGTTTTGGGGGCTTTACCATGCAGCTATTGGCATGTCCACTTGCGTTGTGATGCTGTGCTATTAGCGGCATGGCGTTATTTACGGGATGGAGGGTCGCGCGCATGCGGACTGCCCGCTATTAGTGGCACCGTACTTAGCGGTGCCGCTAATAGCGGTGAGCCGGATCGTAATTTGCATGGGGATTTAACGTTACCGGTATTCCATTACCGGTAACGTTAAATCCCTACCGCCTACCATGTAATGAGGCCCATAGTCTCAGTTGGCCAACTAGGTCTCACGCCCAGTGACGTGTATCTCTAGACCTCGAGGGACGCAAGAGAGTGAATTACGTACATCAGTTACATATATACAAAATGCATATCATACAATCAGCTGTGACATGTTTAACACCCCCCTTTATTGGGTTTCTTTGAACTCGGTGTGATGATGGACACTTTCGACAATTATGACACCTTCAAATATCTATTCTAGTAACAATATGCAATTTTGCAAGTGCGGAGGCATCTTTTAGTTGTTGAACAGAACACAGTGCTTCTGTTCTTGGAAGCAAGCTACATACATGGGAAGAGTCACATTCCAGACCTTGCTATCTATGAGGTGCTATTCGTGTCCTGGGAGCCGACACGCTCTACAGGGCTCGGTAAAGTGGGGCCGTAAGAAGAGCATAAATCAAGCCTTTAGCTGCTTTATTCTAACATATTCTACCATATAACGAGACTGGCTGGCAGCTGTGAAATGATTAAATGCCCTGCGGCTCTGCTTCAAGGCTACATTCGGGAGGGAGCGGGCATTCCTTTCAGGCGCAGCCTACGTTGTGTTTCAACAAACTCTTATTAGCCTTGCGGCCCTGTGGCCTTGTCCTTTCACGTTCAGACAACAATATTAACAGTCGAGCAGTGCAAGCAGAAAATGTGCTGCGAAGCAATAAGAACAGAAAGCAATGAGCAATTGTTAGAAAACAAAATGGCAATGCTTGTTACATCAAAATGGCCGTTCATTGGTAAACTCGGTAACCTGTATTTCTATCGTATCGTGCATGAGACGGTTGGCCCACAGCCACCAAAATACGTTTGCCGTCAATCATGAGAGGTATCCATTTTTCTAGACTGACAAACCCTCCTTTGGCCGTATGCCAAACATCTCATTCATTTATTGTATCCTCCTCTGATGACCATAAGTCTAAAGCACTTATGTCTGAGTTTTGCATGCTACTGTAAGCATCATTCATCTTCATTAATATCTATAGCCATTAATTCTTTCACTGTTTTCATTTCATTTGTGTCTCTGTCATCCCAGCCATAAGTTTGTTTTCTTCTTGTTATCATATGCATACATCCCTTCGTACATCCCTCTGTTACCTCAGTGCAAACTAACGGTAGGCAGTGTATGCAACAACAGCACGTTATAAATATTCCAAACACCACTACTAATATCGAGATCAACTTCCATCCCCAAGAACGCAGTATTCCCCAAAACCAGGACTCTATTCCCCATTCCCCTTCTCCAGTAGGGAGTTCGGAGCTTAGGACATGCATTTTCTTTATTGCTTCAAAAATCGTAGGGGAATAGTCATCTACAAATGCACAGTACGCTGATCCCACAATCTTGCAAATTCCCCCACGATCAACCAGGATCAAATCGAGAGCCATTGTATTTTGCAGTGTCATTAACCCAATTCCTTTTTCTTCCAACGTCATGTTAAATAGTATATCTGTCGTTGTATTTTTGTTATCTTTTAGTATTCTGGACAGCTGCCTTATGTTATAGGAGTTCACTATCTGGGACAACAATGGAATGAATGATTTGGCTACGTCAGTCGCTATCAAAAAAACCTTTGCTACTCCTTTTGGTTCTAGATATGGATAGTCTGGCCATGTCTGCTGTTCTTAGAGGAACACTCCTGGGAACAGTAGACCTAGGTAACATGTACCTCCCCAGTTTCTGGGCAACCAAGGATATGCCTTCTCTCCACATATAAAATAGACAGGATCTCCCACATATACTGGTTCTATTTCCCATTTTAATACCACTGTATTCATGCATCCAGTAAATGTTCCGACTGAATAGGAGCCTTTCTTTTTTAGACAAAAAGGGACAGTTCTCGGGTTATAATTCACTGTGTAAGAAGGGGGAACTGCATCTTTGTTCCCGTCTGTTCTTACACGAAACGTCATCACAGATGTTTTAACTGGTGGGGACAATCGATCTATTTTGTTGTGTTATTTTTCGCATACTTTTCCTCTTAGGTTCTGGGATCATCACTCGCGCTTTATGGAATATGGAACAACCCACAGGCCTCATAATTATTTCCTCAAACTCATTCATGTTTGTTCTGTCTAATTGACCCGTACCACTCTTATTCCATTTCCCATAGAACATTGCACTTAAAAATGCACTACATGCAGAACTTAATGGTAATGGCTACCAACCTATTTCTTTCCCAGCATGCTGCGATAAATGGGCACATACCCAGCAATTTGTTTTCTTTAGAATTGCATGTGTCATATTCATAATCAGTAACAGCGTATTGTTCCCATACCCTTCTCTGTGTCTTTCTTCCATTGGGGACAAGGTATAAGTAATCACCTGAACCGGGCTTTCAGTAGTGGATATATTAACTATTGGTAAAAACATTCCCAATGGGTGTATAGATTCCACATACCATAATACTAAGGCTGTTGTTATTGGTGCTACCACACTCATGAAGCACATGATTATTGTCAGTGCCAGCATCCAATTTTTTTTCCATGCGTTTTCCTTAAGCTTACAGTTTTTACAATTAACTTATTCTCAGCAGCGGTGCAGGAGGAGGCTGAAACCGGTCCCGAAATGTTTCTCATCGTCCTTCTTCTTCCTTATTAGAGTTCGTCGTGGATTTCTCTCTTCGTTGCACTTGTTCTGATGTCAATAAGTTCAACGGAATTGTCAAAGTTCAGTTCTGCCAGTCCTTTATAGCCTGGATTTGCTTATTTGTTTTTAGGCAAGATCTCTTGTCCTTTCTCATACTGTTCAGAGGACTTTTGATCAGTTATCTATTACCTTAGTACCATGTGTGCCCAGCTTGTCCGCTCTGGTTCAGGACACATGTACTTTTTATGATCGCACCGAGGAGCCGCGAGTCTTGAATTGTCCGACTTGCACAATTCTCACGCTTCTCTCCTCTACACCTCTAGTTCCTTCTCCGTCCATGAGTGGAACCAGAGGTTAACATAAGCACCAACGAACTGTGGATCACTTTGTCTTTCGAGGCCGTAAATCATATCGCCTCGCTCCTGGTATTGTATGATCCATGAACAGTGCCGGTGCACTTCCAGATCCAGGCTCAAAGTCACCCTGTGGTGCTACTGCAGGTGCTCGTGTGTGCGCCTCGCCAGTGATGCAGATTCGGTCTTTGTCGTGCTGGTGGGCGTCAAAGGGGCACACGTTTAGTGTCTGCCGGTATTTGCAATGCAGATTTTCTGTCAGCCAACAGTGATGTAGATTCTGCTGGGCAACGTTGGGGCACTCTTTGCCCTTCCCCCTTTATGGCAATCGTTTCAGGCTTCGTTTCGAGTTTCACTGCTCACTCGGGCACATTTGGTGGCAGCTTACTGGCAACAGTTTTTCGTTTCTGGGACCGCGGTCTCTTTCCGGTCGTCTGGGTCAGGCAAGTCTTTCAGCGAAGTTGCGATCTTTTTGGCATGGGTGGCATGGATCCATGACTTCCGTCCATCCACCCGTATCGCCGTCTGCGTTGCCAAGAGTACTTGATAGGGGCCGCACCACCTGAGTGCGAACGATGATTTTCTTTCAACATTGTTTAGCAGCACCCAGTCGCCTGGCTCCAGCGCGTGCCACGGACCGGTGTATCTCACTGGTAGAGCCTTCTGCACCTGCTGATGAATCAAACGCAATTTCTGCATTAAAAGGCCACAATAAGTACTAAGCACAGGATGTTCTACCTCGCTAAGTCGTTTTGGCTGAGGTGCGCACCAAACATTTGCCGGCCTCCCCATTACGATTTCGTACGGGGAGAGCCCAGTTCTAGCCTATACAGATGTATGCATGCATAATAGCGCTATTGGTAATGCATCCACCCAACTCAACTTGCTTCCTGCACATATCTTGCTTATTTTTGACTTGAGGATCCCGTTGTGCCTCTCCACAAGACCGGCCCAACTCGGATGCCTTGAACTATGAAATCTCTTATCAATCTGAAGACCCGCACATATCTGTAACACCACTGCGCCCACAAAATGTGGACCATTATCTGACCACAGGACACGGGGCAAGCCAAAACGGGAAAAATATTCTTTAAGCATTACTTTTGCCGTGCTCATTGCTGTGCAGTCTTTTAAGGGATATGCCTCCACCCACTTGCTGAATGCACAGATCACCACTAAGACATATTTCAAGTTTTGGCATCCCTCCATCTCTATGAAATCGAAATGGATTACCTCAAAAGGCATAGAGGGCGGGCCAAAACTGCCTATTGGAGTCACTGTTCCCTTTCCTACATTGTGTTGTAAACACGTGATACAATTCCGCACCAACCTCTCTGCATTCTTCTATGTTTACATTCTGCCATACTGTAGATAGGTGCTGTATTATCTTTTTCGCACAGATGTGAGTAGGGCTGTGGGCCATTGTGACCATTGCAGTCACATAAGAATTTGGCAACATCCAGTTTCTAGTTCCCTTGTCCACCCAACAACACTCCAGATCTAACTCAGCAGAGCCCTCTGCCCACCTTTGTATTTCATCGGCCGTGGCTTCGGCCTGCATTTCTTTGACAGTGGCAATTCCATATTCTATCATACAGGGTACTTCCTCGGTCTGGACTGTCATCATCTTAGTATTTAAATCAGTGGCAGTTTGTTTCGCAATTCTGTCTGCAAACGCGTTTCCCTCTCCTACTTTGCATGTTATTTTTTTATGTGCCTCACATTTCACTATTGCTAGGCGCTTTGGAAACATGAGTGCAGACAGTAATCGTACAATCAAAGGGCCATGTTGAATTCTGGCACCATGTGATGTCAAGAACCCTCTCTCAGCCCAGAGTCGACCAAAGTTATGAACCACCCCAAAAGCATACTGACTTTCAGTATATATAGTCACATTCAAATTTTCAGAAATCTTGCAGGCTCTGGTCAATGCTATTATCTCTGTGGCTTGTGCCGAGTTGTAGGGGATCCTTTTGCTTTCTACGCTCTCTAGGGTAGTGATAGCGTAGGCGGCAGTTGTCGTGCCATCAGGTAATTTGTGCCATCAGGTAATTTGAAACAAGAGCCGTCACAAAATAACTCCATCTGGCTCTTTCTATGGGGTGTCACTTAAATCAACTCTCCCCTTCGTTTCTTCCTTGGTGACCATTAAGCAATCATGGGGGGGTGATTCGTTGTCACCAATTTCTTTTATGGGCAGTGGCAATCATTCTGCAGGATTCAAAGCGCTACACCTCATAATTTGGATATGGGGCGCGAACAAGATAATCTCATATCTTGTCAATCTAGCAGAGGTGAGGTGTTGCGTCTGTGTCCTATTTAATAGAACGTCTATGGCATGTGGCACCATCAGAATTAAAGTATGCCCCAATACCATCGCTTCCGTTTGTTTCACCGACGCAGCAGCCGCCGCGACAGATCGCAAACATCGTGGTAGTGCGTGCGCTACAGGGTCCAGCGCGGAAGAGAAATAGCCGCACGGCCTATTTCTTCCACCTTGTTCCTGTGTCAAAACCGCCAATGCACATCCTTCACTTTCACACACAAACAGTCTAAAAACCTTTTCATAATTTGGTGTGCCCAAAACTGGAGTAGAACATAATGCAGTTTTCAATTGATCAAACACTCTGACATTCCTCATCCCACTGTAAAGGCATAACCGCATCCTTTCTAGTCAAATTCCCCATCGGTTTCACTTTCACAATTAACGCAAAATTACCGATCCATTGTCGGCAATACGAAGCCATGCCTATTATGGCTCTGACTCCTTTCTGTGTCTTTGGAATAGGCATACAAGAAATACTTTCTATGCGTTCTGGCGTTAGCCTTCTCCCCTCTTTCGAAAGTAGGTAGCCCAAATAAGCTACCTCCTTTCGATTATATTGAAACTTCTTCAAACTAGCTTTATGGCCATGTGCCGCTAGGTGTGACAGTAGTAATACAGTGCTTTCTTTACAAATCTCCTCTGTGTCAGCAGCTAACAGATCATCTATGTATTGCAAGATTACCCAACTCACTGGTAATTCTAGCATGTCTAGCTGCTCTTTCAATGCTCTACTATAAATACTTTCCGTATATCCTTACGGAATCCGCGTAAATGTAAATGATCATCCTCCTAATGTGAACGCGAACAAATATCTGCTGTCCTTGTCCAACGGAATGCTAAAGAACGCATTTTTTAGATCAACTACACTAAAGTATTCTGCTGAGACAGGTATCATTGTCAATATTGTAGTGACATCTGGGACTAAAGGAAATTGTGGATCTACTACTTTGTTTAGCGCGCGCAAATCAATTATGAAACGATGTGGTACTTCATTGCCTCCTTTTTATAAACTGGAAGAATCGGGCTGTTGCATGTACTGCCTGTAATTTGTTCAATCACCCCTAATTTCACCAAATCTGTAACAATACTCTTCAATCTTTTCTCACCTTCAGCCGAAATTCTGTATTGGGGAATTCGCGGTAGTGTAACACCCTCTTTCAAAAGGATCTTTACTGGCTCTATTTTCAAGCATCCTACGTCGTTGTCATGCATTGCCCATGTACAGGTTGGCACTTTACTTAGCTCTCCTGGTAAAGTTTCAGACATGAATTCTGACACAGGGACATCCTGTGGCCAAATCTTCAGGAACACCCCGTCTGCCGTGCAATGTATAACTGCACCTAACGTTTTCAACAAATTTAATCCCAGCAGGTTCTCCCCACAATTTTCTGTTAAAAGGAAAGGACAATGTACAGTGAATGGTCCTATGGTAACTGGGACTGGTTGGGACACTGGGTTTATGACTGGTGTACCTGCGAACCCTACGGAAACATTCTTTTGCCCTGACAGTGGTATATCCGGAACCAAGTGATGGTCTATTGAACACATTTGCGCTCCTGTATCTACAAGGAAGCGGTGCTCCTCATTCCCGACTCTCATTTCTACGTAGGGTCCTCTCTGATTCACGGGAATAGACACTGGTTCCGACCCCTGCCCTGAGCTTTCCTATTGGGGAAATAACACGTCATCCAACGTGTAATCACTACTATTACTGTAATACGTATTTGGCTGTGTATCGAAAACGTTCCCACTCTTCCCTCTATTTCCCCCACTCTGGTTTCCATACTGTTGGTTTTGCTGACCCTGACTCTGGTTAGGAGCACTTTGTTTTTGGGCTTGGTTTTGATTACCTCCAGTATTGTGGTGCTGCGGCATACTATTCCTATTTGGTCCATTTGCTCCTTGGTGCCCTCTGTGCTGTCTTCTCTGACCAGACCCATTTCTATTCTGCAGATGTGGACATTGCGCTCGCCAGTGTCCTTCCTCCTTACAGTACGCACACTGATTTGGTCCCAATGCCCCCCCATGCATATTCAAATTACTCCTTCCTTGTGCATTCCCTCTCCCTCTATTATGTCCTGCTACTTGCTGCAGTAGCACCCGTGTCTTCAGATTTACCCTATCCTTCTCCTCTTTCTCTTTCTCCGCAGTCACTCTGTTCTCATAATATTCGGCCATGTGTAATACTTCGCCCAGCGTTTTTGCTTGCCATGCACTCTCTGATGTCATTATTAGGTTCTGGATTGGAAGTTTTAACCCCCTCACATATTTCTCAACAAATAACCTCTTCCCCGCTTCCGAGCTCACATCCTGCCCACTGAAGTCTGTAAATACTTCTTCAAACCTATTAAAATAATCTGTAGCTAACTCATCCTTGCCTTGTACACATGCAGTCAATTTGTCCCATTGAATTCTTTTCCCTGGAACAATTTCTTTTAATTTCTGTACTATGCGTGCTGGTAATGCTACCAGGTTCGCTCCCGTTGTTCCTCCAACTGCTTTATTCCTGTCTTCTATGACCAAATACACCCATGTGGCGCCAAAGGTCGTTACGTCATCCACCTTTCTTATTTGCTTCCATATGTCTGTTGGCAGGATCACTGGGAATATTAGGTCTGTCAGCCATGGTAAGCACGGATGATTGTAGTCGGGACTCTACTTCCTTGTAAAACCCTGCAGGATTCTTTCTTATATTGGGAATCGTCGGCTTTATGTTGTTCACCTCCTGTCTGGAAAAGGGGACATGCACATATTGGGCGGTATAATGGACTGGTGTTACCTGCGCCGCTACGTTGCCCGTTGCGGGAACCTCTACTTTGGGCACAAAGGTAGGTGGGACCTCTCTCATAGGAAATGCCCCACTTACTGTCCCTCCCCCTTTTCTCATGTGCAATAATATTCCCAGATCAAGCGATAGGGCTGTTTCTCCTGTCCCTCGCTCTAGTGCTCTTTTATATACTGCATTATTTCAGGTGGGCTGGCCTTGTCGTTTTTTATATCTTTGTCTAGTAAATGTTCAGCCATCGACTGCATTGCTTTTCTTTTCATGGGCATGGAATATTCATCAAATATCATGTATCTCCGTTGTGGGAATACTGGGATCCGACATCCATCTGAGCGCTTCTCATATACTTCCATTTTGTCGCCCCTCTGTACTGACGACATTGTAGGTCGTCGTATATATGGCTCTACCGCTTCCTTCCTATGTCTCCCGATATCCTTACCCCTGTACCCAGGTGCAGTAAACATTTCAGCATAATCATTATCTAATTCATTTTTAAGTTCAAAAGGTCCATATACATGTTCTCTCACTTCTTCATCTCTCTCTCTACAGCGTGCTAATGCATTCAAATCTAACAATCGCTGCGGTGGTAATTTCCCAATTAACTGTTTCCATCTCGCCACCAAATATTCACCCACGCATTCCAACACTACCTGTCTTTCGTTGCTTCTTCGGAAGTCATACATCGAAGCCAATGTTGTCGTCCCCTCATTCCCGTCTATATACATTTCTGCCTGTTGCTGTAATTTCACCTTCCTTTCTTTGCTGATCGTACTGCGAGTTACCCTCGTGCATCTACTTTGTTCAGTCCCGCCTCTCGCCCCCGTGGTTTCAATTTCACCCCCGGGGGGGGGGGGGACGGTTCTGAGTCTGTATCTAAGGCGGGAGGTGCGGATGGGACAACAGAAGTGGAGAGTGTCTTCTGTGGGCCTGGTTGGCTAATAGGAAGTGTTACGTGCACGGTCTGTGGCTGTGGGAGGGCTTGAGCTACGGGAGGGAGAGTTTGAGCTTCAGGCGGGGTTTGGGTAATAGTTACTGACGTGTTTGGCCTCGCTTCTGATCTTGGGCCTTGTTTTGTATGGATCAATATGTTTTTTATCAATTCATCTGCTATGTGCAATTCTCGTTGTGGGTATATTTTTTCTATATTCAACTGGTCACGTCTACCTGACCTCCTTAGACTCTCAGTCCACTCCTCCTTTTACTTCCGCTACTTCACCTTTCGATTTATGCCTGCGCGCATGCTTCGCTCTACTTCTAAGTCGGAGCATTGCTTCCCTTCTCCAGTCCTTGACAATATCAAATGCTGCAGGACGCGCTTTCTTTCTTATCAACACCCTTTCCAGGTTATCTATTCTCGCTATCTCAAAACTACCATTAATCGGCCACTGATGGTCTTGTTGCTTTCTGGTTTGCCTATGCCAAGTCTCACAGAATATTATTGCTCCCACTCCATACTTCACATACATCTCATATGCCGGCGTTCCCCCAGGTGGTGCAATTTGGCCATCTTCCAAAGATTGTCTACCACAGCGGAAAAACCCTGCTAGGGTGGACACTACCCCCAGGCATGTTTCAACCTTCCCCCTGGTTAATCAACCTTACCTAGGGCGTTTGATTTTGCAAAGTCAACTCTCAACCAATATCAGGATTACTTTGAATCGGGGAATGACTCACCTGATAAATCAATTTGTCCTTCAGGACACAAGTCGTCTGTATACTGACGCAACCAATGATGTCGTGTCTGTGTTTCTTGGCTTCCGCCTCGTTTCGGGACCCTCGCCTCCTTGTTCTCTAGCCGGGCACATCGATCAGGGATCAGATGTGTGCAGATCTGCAAAGGAATCTCTCATCACTTCTATAGGGCGCCCCGAACACCTCTTGATCCCGGCTCGATCGTCCCGTCCTCGCCATTCTCTGCCTTTACTCAATTACAACGTATACGATGGAACAAGTGGGGGAGGGTCCCTATTCAGGCGCCATCTTGAAAGGGGCCCCTAGGGGTCCCTCACATCTATGGAAACGAGGCAAGTCACCACACACGATAGATACGCCAGACACAAGGTTGTATTCCCAAAGCTAGGGTTTATTGCAAAGCAAATAGGCTCAGTTGGCCAACTCGGTCTCACGCCCCGCGACGTGTATCTCTAGACCTCGAGGGACGCAAGAGAGTGAATTACGTACATCAGTTACATATATACAAAATGCATATCATACAATCAGCTGTGACATGTTTAACACCCCCCTTTATTGGGTTTCTTTGAACTCTGTGTGAAAATAGACACATTTTCGACAATTATGACACCTTCAAAAATCTATTCTAGTAACAATATGCAATTTTGCAAGTGCGGAGGCATCTTTTAGTTGTTGAACAGAACACAGTGCTTCTGTTCTTGGAAGCGAGCTACATACGGGGGAAGAGTCACATTCCAGACCTTGCTATCTATGAGGTGCTATTCGTGTCCTGGGAGCCGACACGCTCTACAGGGCTCGGTAAAGTGGGGCCGTAAGAAGAGCATAATTCAAGCCTTTAGCTGCTTTATTCTAACATATTCTACCATATAACGAGACTGGCTGGCAGCTGTGAAATGATTAAATGCCCTGCGGCTCTGCTTCAAGGCTACATTCGGGAGGGAGCCGGGCATTCCTTCCCGGCGCTGCCTACGTTGTGTTTCAACAAACTCTTATTAGCCTTGCGGCCCTGCGGCCTTGTCCTTTCACGTTCAGACAACAATATTAACAGTCGAGCAGTGTAAGCAGAAAATGTGCTGCGAAGCAATAAGAACAGAAAGCAATGAGCAATTGTTAGAAAACAAAATGGCGATCCATGTTACATCAAAATGGCCGTTCATTGGTAAACTCGGAAACCTGTATTTCTATCGTATCGTGCATGAGACGGTTGGCCCACGGCCACCAAAATACATTTGCCATCAATCATGAGAGGTATCCATTTTTCTAGACGGACACAAGGGGATACTAAGGATGGTATGCGTAATGTAGAAGTAGCGTAGAACCTAACGGGAGAATAGACAATCATGCTACAGATTGCTGAGCATGCTATAAAGGGAGGTAGAGAATGTCTATAGACTTACTGTGTACGTTATGGTGCCGTTGCAGTTCTGGTATTCCTTGCTGGGGTTCCCGGTGCTTCTCCGTGCGATGGAGCGCTGGCGCTGACATAGGAGCAGCGTCCCCGGACCCACCAACAAGGTTAATAAGGTCTACATCATCCCGTGTGTGCGCGCAATGTTGTTGGGCGTACACAGAGTGACAGTGTATTGCTGACAATGCATCTGTCACTCATTTTAGGATTAATGGAAATTGTAGTCACTAAGCTATCGAGACTATAGTGTGACTACTGACTGTTGTGTTTAGCATTCAAATGGAGCATACGGTGCCGGAGTCTGCCGTAAGGATATGTGATTATTATTTACGCGAGTGTGTCAACTTCTAGTGCACTGTTACTGTGTAATCACAGTGAGAGTTATAGTACTTGATGCTCTAAGGTGTGTCAAGAGGAAGCTGGTTCATGCGGAATGTGAAACAATAACAAGTGGGATAGAACAATACATTCATACATCCTTGATCATTAGCAATAATTACCAATCATTTAAACATATATTATTAATAATTCCATAGTTTTACTCACTGCGCACTGTGTAGAAGGTAAATTGTCTCTTTTATCCTGTTCATGAATAAAATTGTGTAATAAATTGGTTGTTGGAATTCAGCAGTGATGTATTCTGATGGTATCCCAATGCTATGTTTCCGAGTATGTAACCACGTGTTGCATGATTAAACAGTTGTGTTGCTGGTCTGTGGATAATTTTTGGTACTATTAGTGCTTAAGCCATACATTGTCTTTCGCACAAATGTTTACAGTTTCTTGTGAACTTCCTTAGCTATCGATTGTGTCAGAAAATCTTTACAGTGGTGGCAGTTGCCTCATTGTTCATACAGTTGTGTAAAGCGTGGCATTTATAAACAGGTCTATATATGTTTGTACAGAAAATTGAATGGTCACAGGTAACAATGTGAATCCAGTTCATCGTTAAGGCCAGATAGAAAGACAGTGTCCAGTCAGTTGATCCAGAATGCCTCTCTCTGCTCAAGTCTTTTGGTTAAGCGCATTCTCAAATCTTTTGTGTCAATCACTTCTAGTATCTGGAATCTAATTTGGGTCTGTTGGTGTTTGTGCGGATTAAAGTGTCTTGCTAAAGGTGACTGTTGGTTATTCATTATGATGTTTCGACTTGTGTTCGCTGCATCTTATACAAGCTTTGCGACTGGTTTGTCCAACATATGTAAATCCCCAGGGGCATTTGATTGCATCTATAATGTTCTGGGGCTCGCAAGTACCATAGTGTCTCAGTTTATCTTTTACTCCCGTTATTGAGTGGGTAATAAGATCTCCTTTGATCACATTGTTACAGCTATTGCATGCTAGGCAGGGGAAGGTGCCAGGATGGCTGGTTTTCTGTTTCCTTCGTCTGTTGGGATTCGTTTGAACAATAAGTCCTTCAGATTGTTACTCCTTTTGAATGCAAAGATCGGTTTTGTGGTGAAAAGGTTTTGTAGTTTGCTATCACAGTTGAGTGTTGGCGAATGTTTCAATATTGATCTTTTGATTTTGGTGGACTGGATGCTATATGTACTTACTAATACAAGTGGGCCCTCAACATCAGTGTTTCAGGTTCTGGGTGTAGGAAGAGTTACTCAATCCTTATGATTAAGTTGGGTTTTGGCTTCTACCAGTACAATTTCATGATCTCGTCTTCTTTGGAACTTGTTAATCATTTTTGTTGATTCAACTTCCCATTCACTTGTGGTGTTGACAATTCGTTTCACCCTTAAAAGTTGGCTGTATGGAAGACTTTGATGGTGGATGAAAACTAATTCTGTGTAAGAGGTTATTCTTGTCTGGGGCTCTGTGGTAGATGCTGGTTTCAAATCCTTGTGCCTTGGGTGAGATCTGTATGTCTAGGAAGTGTAAACCTAGTTTGCCAATTTCGAATGTAAATTGTATCCTGTCATCGATCATGTTGCGATATGTAAGGAAGGTATCGAGAGTTTTGGTGGACTCCCAGCACCACCCTTGTTAATTTGCATAATTTAACTTTGGGTCTCACCTTAAATTACAAGGGGAATCCAGATGTGGACCCCTTGCACACTATTCTAAGAGAGGCACAGCTCCACCCTATTGATGAGGCCCAACCAGACCCAAACACATGTCTGGGGTTGCTGGTGGTACTCTTTTTCAGAGGAGAATTGCCTAGCAAAGACTGATATGTTTTGGATATTTCTCCTCTGTGAAATATCTTTCACAGAGGAGGAATAGCCAAAAGAGATGAGCTAAAGAATCTGGGTAAGACTCTCGTAACCAGGACTAATGTCTGGCAGAGGGACTCCCAGCACCCCCCTTGTTAATTTCCAGTTTTGGCAGTCCAAAGAAGGCAAATTAATCTTGCTTATTCTCATTGACCACGTTTTGTTTAGTTTTAAAAGTCAAAATGATTGCCAAAAATTCCTCAGGTCATCAATCTGCACTATTTTGTTGCCCTTTTAATTTGTAATTCTTTTTTTTAGAACATATTTTTATTATTAAACGGTTGGAGCATAACGTTACAGCATTGCATTAAGGGAAGGCAACAACACATGTGAAACAAGCGTTAAATGTCCCACCTGATCCCCCAATTCCACCAGCCGCCCCCCACCAATGCAATCCTCCCTGATTTTCCTCTTCATCTGTGCACTTCCTGACCTAGATGGAGCCGTGCCAAACGGAGTTTAAAAGTCAGGGCCGGGTATTTGCAGTCGTACTCCAAGAGGGGTGTTCAGGTAGAGTGGAATTGGTAAAGCTTCCCCTTCTTTGCTGCGGTCACTCTGAGAACAACACATCTCACACCTTAACCCACCATAGGATCCTGTCAGGGGCTTTCCAACGTCGGGCAATGCTTATGCGCGCTGCCAAAAGCGCTGAGTCAGTAATTTGGCCTGTGCCTTGGTCTTGGGGTAGACCCCCTCCACTGGGGAACCCAGCAGTATAGTTTTAGGGCAGATTGGGAGTTTGCTCCCCGTTATATCTTCTATGGACCCCACGATAGCCTCCAAAAACGACTGGACCCGGGGGCAGCTCCACCACATGTGAAAGTATGTCCCTTGTGCCCCACAGTTCCACCAACATGTGGGGGGAATGGAAGCCTGAAAGTGATTAATTTGTGTCGGAGGCTAGTACCATCGGAATAGAGGTTTTAGGGCACATTCCTTGTTTGTTACACAGCTGGACGATGAGTGGGCCTTGGTGGTAGGGAGAATTCTCTCTTTAGGCTGAATTTCCTAACCTAGTGAGTCCCCCAGCAGCTTTGCTGGATTTCTGGAGTTTGTTTTTTTCTCCTGCCAACAGTGAGACTCTTTTTCTCCCACTCTTGGACATGATTTATGGTGTTCCTTTGACTGCTAATGTGTTTTATGGGCTATGGGGTCCTTTACTCCATAGGGTCTCATGTGTTTTTACTATGTGTGTTACACAGCACCCTCCGTGCAGTGACACAGGGGTGTCATAGTGACCCCCCACCATAGGCTCCATACCCCGGGACTGACTACTGTCTCCCAGGGCATGTAAAGTCACCATTGGCTTTACTAGTCCCAAATTATTAACAGAAAACAGTACAAACCATCATATTGTGGACGTACTGGTCGGGGCAATTCGATTGCCCCGGGGTCTGTTAATCGAGGGGGCATATCTCCGTCCCCCCTGATCGAGTTTTGGCTGGTGGCAGTGGATACTACTTTTTATATTCGACCGCGAATATATCCCTATGGGATTTTCCCATTGTTCGAAGCTACCAACTTTAATTATTTAATTCTCATAGCCTCGAACATACCGCCGGTTTATTTAATATGAATTCGCCGGTTGGTATTTTTTGCCAGGACTCGATTCTAAAATGGCGTGTGTTCTCTTCTGTGACTCCAACCCAAGTCAAGCCCTTTGTTTCACTTTTTGGCGGGCTTCTCCACAGAAGCCTCCAAAAGTGGTACCACAGGGGATGTGGGAGGGGGTTTAGGCACCCTGGACTGAGTTACCTTGGTAACTCAAGTCGCACTCTTGTGTGAATGGCCCAAGTGGGCTCACCACTTAGCATGTTTGATTGACAGCTAGGCTGAGTGAATGGGGGTATGCTGCATAAAATCAGGGCTTTGGGGACTGGAACTTCAGAAGTCGCCACAGGACCTGAGAATCCAACGAGGGAGAAGCTGAGCCGACCTACCACGACAACACCACCGGTAGAGCCCTGCGGAACCGACTCACCACTTCCCGACGACAGAGAAGATCTCCCGGCTGGAGAGGCTTCTTCCCCTGACTGGTGGGCACAACCAGTTTACCTTCTCTTCGCACCCCAGACCAGCTTATGGTCGAATTGCCTGTGCCAAGCACCCCGGCAACCGGATAGCCACTTACCACTGGAGCGCGAATTACAGGACTGCTCCTTTTACCTGAGAAACTCCGCGGCTGGTTTCTTCCCTGGCAGTGCAACAGACTCCTGTCTTCCTCCCCGACGAGATCTTCTCTTCCCCCGGACGAAGCACCGACTTGCATCCGCTGCCAGGAACAACTGCCCCCGCTAGAGTATTCTCACCACTTTAAGGTACCGTGTCCGCCAGGGCTCCCTTTCTAAAGATTGCTACAAGGTAATAATAATCCCTTAACCTTCTGGACTGGGCTGGCCGCCTTGACCCTCTAACTGGTCTCTTTCTTTGGTCCAACTTTTTTTGAACCTTTTCAAGACTTTTGTGCACTGCAACCGTGTGACCTTGGACACATTTCGTTTTGATCCTCTTAAAGCGGATCCGGCCTACTGACTCTAAACTCACGGTGTTACTTTGCCTTCCTCTCTTGTGTTCGTGAAAAAGTGTTGGGATCTGTTTCAATTTATTCTCTGCTTCTCTCTCCCTTTTTAAAACGAATTATTAGAGTACCATCTACGTTAAGCGCTCACCGCTGTCTGAAAATAAGTGGGACTTAACTTAAGACTTGTCTAAATATTCTTTTAAGGGAGTGTATATCTTTTAGTGACCGTGTTTTTAGATTGCTTACTATTAGTGCCCGTGTGTTTTTCTAGATGTGGTTTTAAATAAATAATTATATCTCTTTTACACCAAGCTCTGGTCAGTGTTTACTTGTTCTATTGGGTTCTTTTGACCTATTGTGAATACTCTGTATACTGCCTAACTCTTCTTGAGGGAAGTCTGACTGCTCAGCCACAGCTACCAAGTGAATCTGTGTGGTACAGACTGCTACCAAGTGGGTTTACTGCCAAACACCTGTAGTCCTACATCTTTTGCAGTGGTCCCAGAGGGAACTGCACAGGTTTCTGCCTAACACTTGGCCCAGATGTCTAGCCATTCCGCGTCGTCCAGCTGTTGACCTATGTCTGTTTCCCATTGGGCCATAAAGTCCGGTCTGCGGGGAGTTGATATATCCATCCTCAAAAGTTTATATAGTCTTTAGATGCCCCCCTTGCGTATGCCCTCCCAGATCGTCAGTTCAAGCAGGCTTAAAGTTCGTGTGGCTTTTAGTTTGGTCTGTGTGTGTGTAATCCAGTGCCGCAACTTGAGATAAGCGTACCTGTCTGCCGCCGATAGGTGGAATCCCCTCTTGCATTCCTTAAATGTGCGGGGTTGAGCCCCTGTATCTAGCTGAGCTAACGTTTGCAACCCCTACCCCCTCCCCCTTGTTTCCAACTTCCCGGGGGAAGGCACGGTTGCCAAAAATAGGGGAGAGTGCCCCTGGGTATTTTCTTCCCTTTTTAGAACCTCGTCCCAAACTTTCAAGGTGACCTTAGTTGAAGAGAGAAGTAGCCATTGTTTACGCAGCATGTGTGGGATAAATGATAAGAAACAGAGGTGGAGAAAGCATTGCGATTGCCCAATTTCCATCCATTTTGGTGGGGGGAGGTGGTTTAGCTTCAGATGTCCACATCATTAATTGTGTGAGTTGAGCTGCCTCTGAGTAGTTAGATAGGTTTTGTACTCCCAGACCCCCCAGGCGTGATCCCTACCCCCAACATAATGTTTTTTCTGGATTCTGGCTTTTTTGCCCCTCCAGATAAATCTAAGAACTTTCCGATTAAGTTGGACTAGTGCTGTTTTAGGGATAATCACTGGGAGGAAGGCGCAACTGTACAGTAGGCGATGGAGGAGGTTCATTTTAACGGCTGTGATTCTTCCCATTAAGGAAATTTCCTGCTTTGCCCAACCCTCTAAGTCGTGTTCAAGCTGCTTAAAGAGGGGAGGGAAGTTGGCTGCGTAGAGATCCGCCGGCGAGGTTGTAAGTCGGACCCCTAAATATTCAATAGAGCTAGTGTCCCAACGAATCGGGCATATAGGCAGGAGAGAAGAGATATCAAGCCCTGTTAATCCCACTCCCAGGGCCACTGACTTCCCATAGTTTATCTCTAAACCTGCAACGCCACCAAAGGCCTTGAGTTCATGGAGGGCCGCTTTGAGATTTGGACGTCAGAAATGGTAAGGAGCACGTCATCAGTGTAGAGAGAAACCTTGTGGGAAGTGTCTTGGGTCGTCACCCCCTGGATCAAGCTGTTTCTATGAATATGTTGGGCTAATGGCTCCATAATCAGAGCAAACAGGAGGGGACAGAGGGGACAACGCTGTTGCGTGCCACATGTTAGGGGAATTGGGGGTGAGCGCATCTGGTTGATTTGTAATAAGGTGCTTAGGGAAGAATAGTTGGCCGCAATCATATTTCTAAAGTGGGATCCAAAGTCGAACGCTTTTAATGTCCAGTGTAAAAAGGACCAGTCCACCTTGTTGAATGCCTTGGTTGCGTCGAACGCTAACAAGGCCATTTTACCTTTTGCCCGCATGGTAGATTCGATGAGGTTTAATGCAAGTAGGGAGAAGGGGGGGCCAAGCGATTAGCCAATACCTTTGAATAAATGTTAGTGTCAATATTGAGAAGCAAAATCGGCCTGTAGGAGGAGCACCCTTCAGGGTCTTTACCTGGTTTAAGAATCCAGATCGTAGCTGAGGCTTGCATGGTTGGGGTCACATTACCCACTGTACCAAACAAGTAAAAGAGGACTGTGAGGGGGGAAACCAGCTGGGCTCCAAAGAGTAGAATTTAGGGGAGAATCCATCTGGGCCAGGGGCTCTAGGTGTTAGGGCCTTAATAACAGCCTCCACTTCCTCTTGTTGAATAGGAATTTGCAACGTCTCCATGTCCTTCTTGGTTAGATGTGGTAGGGCCGCTGCTGCAACATATTCCCTCTGTGCTGAGACCCATCTTCTTGGGTTCCACATAGTCTACGAAGTGTGCTTGAGCCAGGCAAGGTTTCTCCTGTTCCCCATAGTGGATGACTCTGTGTCGATCTTTAAGGCCTATGAGGAAGTTTCGCCTTTTAATCTGTGTCAATTTTTTGGCTAGGAGTCGGTTGGCCATGTTGCTTTTCGCATAAATAGCTCTGTTTCACTGCTGTTAGGGAATGTGCCGTCTCTTCGGTTTAGAGGGCCTCCAGTTTGTTCCGAGGGACACGAAGGGCAGAGTGAGCTTTGGGAGACCAACCCTGCTTGTATTTGCTTTCAATCTCTGAGATTTCCTGTTCCAAAAGTTTCCTCGCCTTTTTCTCCAGTTTGTGGTAGGCTGCAGTGTGTGAGATCAGTATACCCCTAACAGCCTTCATCGCATCCCAGGTGATGGCCTGGGAGGTAAGTTCCATGGGATTCTCTCAAAAGTAGTTTTTAATGGCTTTGGCTACCTGATCTGACAAGGCCACATCGTACAAAATCAGGTCATATAGACTCCACTGTGGTCTGGGCCCCGGGGCCAGATTCCAGGTTCTGATTTGAAAGCGTACTGGAGCCTGGTCCGAGAGAACCTTTGGGGCGATAACCACCTCATTTGTGAAGGACATTAGCTGGGGGGAGGCCAAAATGAATTCAATTTAGGAGGAAGAACAGTGAACATGTGAGAAGAAGGCGAAATCTCTGTCTTGTGGATGCAGAACCCTCCAAGTGTCCACCCCCAGTGATCTAAAGAGGTGTAGAACACTCAGTGCCATCCTGAAATCCTTAGGGGTAGGAGTAGAGGTTCTGTCCTTGTTGAGGTCAGGGACCCTGTTAAAATCCCCTCCAATAACAATTAGGCCTTCCAGAAAGGGGGGAGAGAGGCTACTAGACCCTCAAAGAAGAGCTCCTGGCCTTCATTCGGTGCGTAGATGGACACCAGGGAGTATAGCCGACTATAGAGTAATCCCTTTATTCCAATGTATCGGCCTCCCCGATCCTTGACCGTGTCCAGTTCCTCGAAGTGGATGCCCCTTGCCATCAGGATAGCTGAATCCCCTTTCTTAGTACCGCCGTGAGGCCAAAAACTGTTTCGGAAAGTCTCTGCTGCAGAAGCGGGGAAAGTCTTAAGGGAGAAGGTGAGCCTCCTGTATGAATACTGCTGATCCCTCCAAATACTTCGACCGCTTCAAGACGGATTTCCGCTTCATGGGAGAGTTCAGGCCCCTAACATTTAGCGAGATAAAGTTTAGCGCTTTGTGGTGTTTCCAAGTCTCCTCCTACTGTTGGGGGTGGAAGGGCGGCAGGGCTGGATCAGGTGAGCGGTGGCTGCCATCCCATGGTTAAGGAGAATTGTAGCTGGGCTCCAACCGTGGTTTTAACTTTATAACTCAACAACATCTTCAAACTGGGTGGACTGAGTTCTAACCATGGACTCCAAACTGTCCAAATGCCAAGAACTGATCCTAGGTGTCATCCGCCTTGAGGATAGGCTTGGGCCGTGTGAGGCAAATCATTCCTTATTGTATACCATTCTTTGAAAGGCCATATTTTCTGGCGCCTAGGAGCTGAGCTCCAGTGTCTCTCGGGCATGTTCTTAGGAGCGTGCTGGTAGCTTGTTGAGATTGCGACCTCTTTGAACCTTAGACCATACTGGCCGCCTTGCCTTCGGTGGGGGATCCCCTGTGGCAGTGAGAACATCCCCTTTCTCCTGGTGAGGGCGACTTTGGTATCTCCTCTGCATCTTCCAAGCATGCCATCGGGCGGGCAACCCCCCTATACGAGAAGTGCACAGCCGTGGGAAAAAGCCAGCGGTATCTGATCTTCTGATCTCGGTGGAAAAGACTCCGGGGTCGGCGAGATCTCCGCTTTCTCCTGATAGATCTGTAGGGGAGAGCCTTAGAATGTCAGTTCATCCTGAGAGCGGCCTGCTGAGAGGATCTCCTGCTTCGTAGCATAGAAGTGAGCCCTGGTAATAACATCGGGTGCATTTTCCAGGTCCAGACCCCTTCGGGAGCGCAACTGTGCATGCAGTTGAGCTGTAACTGAAGCTTCTCCAGATGTGGGAGAAGGGATTGGAACAACTCTTCTGCGTATTCGGAGAGGTCATGGTCTTGGACTGATGACGGAATACCTCTACTCTGGAGGTTATTTCTCTGAGCCCTGTTTTCTAGATCCTCCTGTTTGTATTCCAGGATCCCATTTTGGTTCATCAGGATACAGACCAGCAGAGCTGCCATTTTGAGACGTCGCCAAGGTGGCGCACCTGGGTTTGAGCTCACAGCCTGGTGTTTCCGCGAGGCCCTGCGCTAAGGAGGTGCTTGGAGGGTGGGGGTACGTACCCTGAAGCCATTCCACCTTTCCACACCAGACCGAGTTGTTCGCCAGGGGCCAGCTGCCATGGCAGTAAGCATCTTCTCTCCCCAGTGAGCCAGCCCCCAGAATGCCAGATTCTGGGGGCTGGCTATCTTCACCTCAGCCCTCACCTCTCAGTAGAGGGGGTACCCCTTTCCGGGAGGCTGGTCTTAGTTGAGAGGGGAGGGGTGCGCCGGTTCCTCCTTTGCCCAGCCGGAGGAAGACCTCCAATCTGGAGTGCCCCTTATCACTGCCCCCTGTAGGTGTTGTCTTTCTTATCCCCCGTTCATTGTACAGCTGGATTCATCTGAAATCTTTTGCCCCTATGTTTGGGGGTTGGGGGGCATATGCATCCATAGTGACCTGGACGTATTGGGGTTGTAAAGGCCGCCCAGCGTGTAGTTGAGGAGCTGTGCAGAAGAGTCGGTTCTGCAGGAGGTGGGACTATGTCTCCGATGTCAGGCTATTGTAATGGAACGTTGTCTGGAGACCGCTCCCCGCAGTCAGAGGCGCCATTAGAGTGAGAACGCCAGGCAGGATGGGGCACAAGGGGCCAGGCATTTCATTTCCTGAGATGAGCCCTGCGGGGTGTAGGGAGGGGCTGGGGATCACACGCCGGCTCCCTGTGTATGTGCAAGGGCACTTTCCCCGCAGTCCAGTCTGCTGGCACCTATGCAGGATGCACCTTTGTGTGCGCCCGCTGACTCAGGGTGAGCCAGATGGGCGCGTGGGGAGCCCAGAGTTGTGAGGTCAAACCCAGAGGATGTGGGGCAGCCCGGTCAGAGACCGCTTACTGCGCTGGAAGAGTCAAGTACGGCCTCTCTGCCTGCCATCTTGGAGGGACACCGCGTCCCGCTTGCCTCCTCCTCTCCTGCTCTCCGGGTGGATACCGGGTGGCCTGTAGCTGGAGATTAGAGCATTCTGAGCCCCACAACTTCCGATCCTGAAAAAAAGGCAGAGGCACTTTGGTGCTACAAAGAAACGCAAAATCTTCATGTTTAGATGGGCCTCACATGGAGGCCATCAGCAGAGCTGCCACATTGGTGGCGCTTCTGGCCATGCCTCCTTTGTTGCCCTTTTTGAAGACTAGCTCCCATAATTACCTTTTATCCGAGGAAGTTGATACTTCCATAAATCCCTCCACGTGTTTAAACTTTTCATCCTATTAGATAAGGTTATTCTTTGTTTAGCAGAGAATGCAATCTGGTCCATTTGATTAGATTGGAGGTCTCAAAAGGGCAGTATTTTGTGGTCACTGTTTCAAGCAACTTTTAATAATCTTGCCCATTACATTCTTTGTTCAGGGCCGTTATGTTATTTTCGATTCCTCCATACTTGATGTGCTCATATCTGTGTTAATAACCCAGTTCTAGGCAGAGAGTGATGATTGCTAGCTGATCGTTTGTCCCCTACTAGATCAGTAACCAAACGGCAGTTGCCTGGCTTGCATGAAGAAGTAATCATTAGTGCTTCTTGCTGTTGCTCTATAGAATGTGAAATTCCTGGCGCAATCTTTTTGCCGTGATCTTCAACCTTAATTCATTTAATAGGTCTAGAAGCTTTATACCTGTCCCATCTATTATCATATTCGTCATCATTTTAAGCTTAATTTCAGAATGAAATAATGAAATATCCATCAATGACATTACAAAAAATATCACAATTCAAGCAAAGTAAGCAGATTTAAAAATCTAAATCTCATCAAAATGTAAAATATAAAATATATTGTATAGGTGTACCCAGGTTTGCTATTAGGTTACAATAACGTAACCTATAAGCAGTCTAATTAGTCTTCATAACAGTGAATAACAGTCTCAATCCACTTTGATTCCCGTAGCCTTAAACATTTTTCTATGAACTGTGTCTGGCCTGGGGGTGTCTTGGTGCGATAGTGCAAGGCATTGTAAAAAAGTGGCACAGACTTCTGCAATAAGCAATGCCTTGTCTTACACTGTAAGAATGGGATTGGGTAGACTGAGGCAAGTGCTCCTCTTCACCGCCCAAGGGGAGTCCAGTGCTTTTCATATTTACATATTACTTGCCCAAGACTTGTACATTCCTAGGTTAATGGCACAATTTTACTTGTAGCGAACATACGGAACAGGTTCCTGAAGAAGAGGTATGTTTGAGCTGGCTTTAATTATTTGCTGAGGTACCCTAGATACATGGCCAATGTAGATTACCCCTGCTATCTGCGCAGGGAGTATTAATTCTATTAAAGACTAGGAGGCGAGCATTATGCTTCATCTTCTTTTATTTCTACCCTTCAGCAGTTCAACCAACATATATAACAAATCATGAAAAAATGTCTTAAAGTAGCAACTTTTCTTTTTTCCAAAAACTACACAATCCATGAACCTCTGTAGTCCATGCTCCCTCCACCAGTCACAATCCACTTCCTGTGCCTGGGCTCCTCCTCTGCTTTTACTCGCTCTGAAAGTCTCTAACTGATCCTCGACAACTGTGCGAAGACTCTCCGGACTTTAACTTAATTGCTGCGAGGGCTCTGTGCTCCTGACCCTCTCTGCTCCGTCTTCCCCATCAGTTATTCTTCTGATCCTCTCCTATGAAAAGATCAACACAAGATTATGTTAGGGTGGTGCCAACGTCTCGTACTGATACATAATAAAGCATTGTCATCGTATACACAGTACCAGACTCGGGTGGGAATTTAATGCTCGCCTCCTAGTCTTTAATAGAATTAATACTCCCTGCGCAGATAGCAGGGGTAATCTACATTCTATGACAAGACTGGAGGCGAGCATTATGCTTGTTCAAAGCTTACCCAACACCTTACTTGCTAAACTCTCCGCTGGCTTAAAGTAAAACTCTTTGAAAGTCCTATCGCTTGACCAGTCTGCCGCCAGCATTATCTCATTCAAAGGCACACCTGCTCTCACGGCTGCCGAGGCCATTGCCCCCCTCACCGAATGAGCTCCATACGTGCTCACATTCAGACCTGCTGCCTGCATAACTTCCTTGACCCATCTTGCGATGGTAGCTGATGCCACTGCGTGATAGGGCTTCCTGCGCGCAATTAATAACTGAGTAGTACTTGCTGCTCTATACTCTGCCGTTCTACTCTCGTACTCCTTGATGCATCGTGCTACGCACCATTTCGAATTACTCGGGAAATACGGATAATGTACCGTAGACGTCCCTGTCTTGGTCCTTCTGACTATGGAGAATGTAACTCCCTCCGGCCCGAAGGATCGTCTGTTAACATCTAGTGCTCTTACGTCCGATACTCTCTTGCAGGAGATCAAGCATAGCAACATCGCTAACTTTCCCGATAACTGCTTAAGCGAGAGATATTCATTAGTCGGCCAACTCGCTAGTAGGCGCAGCACTGTCGTCACTTCCCATGTCGTGGTATACTTGGGATCCGGCGGCGCTTTAAATCTAGCTCCTCTGATGAGCCTAACCACCGCCGGATGTTCTCCTGCCGGGACGCCTTCTAATGGCGTGTGACCCGCAGAAATCGCCGATCTGTACACTCCTATAGTACGGAAAGCTCTACCGCTCTGTAATAAGTTCGCTAGAAAGTTCAGAATCTCCACTACAGGTGCCGAAACGGGATGAACACCTCTGTCCTTGCACCAGCTTGTCCATTTTGTCCAAGCTGAGTCATAGCTCCTCCTAGTGGATGGAGCCCAGGATTCAGCGATAAGCTGAGCAGCTTGCGCCGAAATTCCTGGCAAGGCCCAACGTTTCCGGATATCCTGCACGCGACTAGCGGGAGTGTCCCTCTCACTCTCAGAGGATGACACGACCCAGCTGGGTCCGTGAGTAGTCGCTCCTCGTCGGGGAGGACTCTGGGAATGTCTGATACTAGTTCCATTAGGGTGGGGAACCACACTTGAGACTTCCATAATGGTGCTACTAGAACTAGTTCTGCTTTCTCCCTCCGGCATTTCGCCAATACTCTGCTCAACATCACAAAGGGAGGGAAAGCGTAATGTGGACCTCCTATCCACTCTTGCAGAAACGCGTCTGTTCCTAGCGCTCCCGGATCCAGCCTCCAGCTGAAATAGCTGGTCTTCTGCGTATTGAGCCGGGAGGCAAACAGGTCTACTTGCAATGGTCCCCATCTCGTGTCTAGTCTCTGAAACACTGCTGGATCCAGCCTCCAATCGCTGGAATCCGTCAGGTACCGCGAGTTCCAATCTGCTACTACGTTCAGTGTCCCTGGCAGGTACTCTGCTGTCACCGACGTCCCTGATCGAAGGCAGAAATGCCACAGATCCTTCGCTAATTCTGCGAGCATCTTGGATCTCGTACCACCCAAATGGTTGATGTAGCGCACTGCTGATATGTTGTCCATCTTCAGCAGAACACAAGATTTCACTCTCTCTTTCGTAAAGGCCTTGATCGCGAATGATCCTGCTAGGAGCTCTAGGCAGTTTATGTGTAGACGAAGCTCTTCTTCGCTCCACTTGCCTCCGGTCTGTAAAGACCCACATCTGGCTCCCCAGCCTTTCCGACTGGCATCCGACTCTATTATCAAGTCCGGTTTGTCTCCGAATATGGCTCGCCCATTCCAGGCGTCCATATTCTTTAACCACCATTCTAGCTCTGTCATCGAGTCCTGATCCAGCGGCACTTGTTGATGGTACTTCAGACCTAGCTGCAGATGCTTTATCTTCAATCTCTGCAGTGCACGGTAGTGCAGTGGCCCCGGAAAAATGGCCTGGATAGATGCTGCTAGCAGCCCAACTATTCTCGCTAATGTCCTGAGAGATACTTGTTGCTTCTCTAAGCATACTCTGATCTCTCTCTTGATGTCTCTCATCTTCCGAGCTGGAAGTTCTAAGGTCGCTTTCTTGGTGTCTAGAATGAATCCCAGGAAATCTAACCTCTGCGCTGGTATGGTATCTGATTTCTCTGTGTTCACTAGGAACCCTAGCGAGGCCAGAAGGTCCTGTACCCATCTCGTTTGGTACACTAATACCTCCCGATCTTCTGCAAGAAGCAGGAGATCGTCCAGGTAGATAATGAGCCTCACTCCTTTCTCCCTGATTGCTGCTGCTACCGGCTTCATTAGCTTTGTGAAAGCCCATGGTGCCGAAGCAAGGCCGAATGGCATCGATCTGAATTGCCAGAATCGACTTCGCCAGCGAAAAGCTAGAAATGGTCTGTACTCCTCGAGAACAGGTACTGTGAGGTAAGCGTCTTTTAGGTCTAGACGCGTCAACCAATCTCCTTCTCTTAGGGAGTCTCTGAGCTGATGGACTCCCTCCATCTTGAAGTGCCGATATATGATCCAGCCATTCAGCTCTTTGAGATTTATCACCGGGCGTACCTTCTCCTTCCTGTGTACTAGGAACATATTGCTCACAAATTTCGGGGCTGTCTCGCATTTCTCTATCGCCTGCTTGGTGACTAGCTGCTCTATCTCGCTGTCTAGCCATGCTAGTTCTGCTTGCGCTAATCTCTGACCCCGCGGCTCGTATCGCTGCACTGGGGTTTCTATGAAATCTAGATGTAGACCGCTGACGGTCTGCAGTATCCAGGAATCGCTTGAAAGCTTGCGCCAATTCTCTAAATATCTGCGCGTCCTCCCCCCTACTGGGGGATACATAATCGCTCTCACCTGGTGTAAATCCTTGGCCTCTTCCCGATCCTCTGGGCCTTCGGCCTCTTGGGAATCTCCCCCTGGACGGGAAAAAGGTGTCTTGGCTCTTGTTTTCCCAGTATTGTGCCCTGGTGTTCTGAGGTCTTCTCCCTCCTTGGTAGCCACCGGCAGCGCGACCTCTGTAGCGGCCGGTCCCTCCAAAAACTCTGCTGGGGAATATCTTGCGAATAGATGCTTGGGCCTTCTCTAGCGACGCGAATGTTCCTACGAACCGGCCCATCTCCTTCCCAAAGGTCTCTCCGAACAGGAGGCCTTGTGCACCTTCCCCTGCTTCATATGATGACAGATCACTCAATTTCGAGTCTATCTTGAGCAATAGGCCCTTTCTCCTCTCTGACGCGATGGCACAATTCGCGTTTCCAAGCAGGCAGACGGCTCTCTGAGCCCACCCTGCGAGGGCTTCCGGATCCACTTCTTCACCCGTGTCCTTCGCCCTCTCTGCGAGGTCCATAATTTTTGCGAGCGGACCTGCTAAGTCTAATAGCTTCTCCTGGCAGGATTTCCAGGATCTGTCAATCCCCTTACGGGGGTCCTTGCTCGTCTTGGCTACGAAGGTCAGCATTTTTGGGTCAAGCTCCGGTGCTTCCGCTACCTTTCCTGGCAAATCTGGGCGCGGGCACTCTGCCCGCAGGCGCTGTCTAACCTCCTTGTCTAGTGGCTTGCGTAATCTTGCTGCCATATACTGAGTCACTCGGGGGGATGGTTGCCACTCGGTGGACCTTGGATTACGTATGCTGTCTGGGTCGAACATATCCTCCTCGTTCTCTACGAGGTGTTTCTCCTTCCTCGCTTTCTTGCCACCACTGGGTCTAGTCCAGTCCTCTTCCTCGACTTCTTCATCTCCTAAAGAGCCTTGCTCATCTATTAGCTCTTCCTCCGAGCCGAGGTCTTCTCCAATATTATCCTCCCCTGGAGTGGGGGTCGTGAGGTTCGGCACTGCCTGCTTTAGTAGATACGCTTCTTTGAGCTTAGCAAAAGCGTCAGGCACCTCCGAGGCCTTTTCTATCGCCTCCTCATATGAGCCCCGGGGGTCGTCAGAGGATTTCCTCTTTAGGGCTAGATTTCTCCCCTTATGCCCCTCATTCAAGGGTTCTGTGGGCGTGCGCTTATCCCCTTTGGTGCTGGACTTTGGCTGCGAGAGTATAGTCTCTAAGGTCTCCAGCCTTTCTTGTAGGGGTCTCACCCCTTCTGCCACTGCATCCATGAGAGAGCTACCCAGCACTTGCTTGAAGCTGGCAGCGAGGTCCAGGGATTGCTCCTCCTCACTCCACTCAAAGTCTGACATATTCCTCTGTGCTGTGTGCCTAAAATACCTGGAACAGGTGTCTTAGCACGCCCACCACTCTCTTATGATGTTTTTTTTTTTTTTTTTTTTTTTTTTTTTTTTTGTATGTGGCTGCACCTTTGTCCTTTTT
The DNA here is from genome assembly GCF_040938575.1 of Ambystoma mexicanum. NCBI lineage: Eukaryota > Metazoa > Chordata > Amphibia > Caudata > Ambystomatidae > Ambystoma > Ambystoma mexicanum. The sequence goes on along the minus strand of NC_090932.1, from coordinate 601,174,042 downwards.
TAGCCTTCCGGCCTCCAATCAATCGTCTACTGCTTCACGGCAGTGTAGGGCTCCTGGCCTCGAATCGCCCAGCTCCTGTGGCTAGAGGGCTAGGAGCAGTGCTGAGGTTAGTGTCTCAGCTGATCGTGCTGTGCGTGATCGAACGATCGCTAAATTCGCTCCCAACTAGTTGGGGTCGAGAAACTCTGCGTCTACGAACGCTGGCGAAAGATAATTTTTTTCCTTCGCCGCTTCGCTGTGACGCTACGCGACTTCGCGCGTGTAGGCTCCGCCCACCCGCGGGTGGGGGCTATGTTGTTGGAGCGAGATGCTCCGCGCTTCGCGCGCTAGCTCCGCCCACCCGCGGGTGGGGGCTATGTCGAAGAGGCGATCCGCCCCGCGCTTCGAGCGCAAGCTCCGGCCTCCAGTGGGAGGCTATGCGCGACCTGTCTCCGGTCGCTCGTGAGGCTGACTGAACCCCTGGAGTGCCGGGTATACGGCACGGGGCCGTCAGCCTCACGGCCGTCCCTATCGGTCAAGGGAATTTCCCTGGGGCTCCGCCGAGGCCCCCGTGCGAGCGTTCCTGTGGTAGGGGAAAATTACTACGCTTAGCGCGCGCGCGCGTAGCATGACATATCACTCATTATTATTATTATTTTTTTTTATTTTTTTTTCGGTAAAGACTTCCGCCAAACCAATTCTCTCACGTTCCCCTTGCCAGACACACTCTTTAAACATATGTTCTATCATTAATCCCCATTTCCCCTCTTCAGTCAGCCAATTTCTACTACAGGCATTGGGAGAGGAAAGAAATAGTACTTATCTGCTTGAAGAGCAGTAAAAGAAGAGGAGGAGCCCAGGCACAGGAAGTGGATTGTGACTGGTGGAGGGAGCATGGACTACAGAGGTTCATGGATTGTGTAGTTTTTGGAAAAAAGAAAAGTTGCTACTTTAAGACATTTTTTCATGATTTGTTATATATGTTGGTTGAACTGCTGAAGGGTAGAAATAAAAGAAGATGAAGCATAATGCTCGCCTCCAGTCTTGTCATAGAATGTGCAACAACAGCATTGGGATTCTTTTTTTTTTACTTGTACTCTGAAGCCACCAAGTGGCAGTCCGAGTCGAAGACCAGAGCATTGAAAGATACCTGATCTTGAAGCTTCTCTTGGGTAAGAGCTGAAAGCTGAGTGCTCTGATCTAGGCGTTCTTGGGGAAAAAAAAAAAGGTTTACAGTATACTTTATCCCACTCGTTAAGGGGCCTCACCAAAATAATTTCTAAGGACATTCTAGACTATCAAGCAACTATGCTATATTGAAGCTTGTACCTGATCCGACACCCAATCAAATTCAAGTGGCAGTCTCTGCTCTGCCGCCGTTACCAGGCAGGTAAGTAAGTTCAAAGCCCAGATTCTGTGTTCAGTGAACTGCCAGTCCACACCACAACTAGGAAGCTCTAAATTCCTATCACTTTCCACTATTGATGCGTTGCATGATACATGACCATTCTCCAATCTTTTTCGTTTCGTTGAGGACGTTTCCAAATTTATAACCTCAAAACCTGGGGCAGTTTAGTTACCGTGCACATGCCATGGAGCACAACCGACTTTTTTATATTGTGTAAAGTTTTCTCAGGGCTCGTTAAGATGCTGTCCAAATTCAAGAAGAGTTGCAAGTTATTGACTGTTACAAAACTACTTGTGCTGATCTTAACCTGTTAATGATGGCTGTCCAACTGCTAGATGCTTGACTTTACTTAAAGATGCATTTGCCCATTGCAAAACAAATATATAGAGCGACTACAAGATTTCACTGATTGGCTGCTTAGGCAGATTGGACCAAGATAAGTGCTTGTAATCAGGCTAAAGTTGAGAATCCTGCTGACGTTCTCAAAATATTAAAGATGTTTTGATCGGTTTTCAGGGATCCCGAATACACTGTGGTTTTGGTATTTATCATGGGGCCTCAGCCAAAAATCGTGGATGGGATTAAAGGACTATTCATAGTTTGAGAAGGAAAGAACTAAACTGAGGTACGGTTAGCTGCACAGTGCAAAGTCTGAAGGGCAGAAAGAAAACACTGAGATTAAATTATCAGCACTACAGATTCAGCCCGCACAGGGCAGGGACTGGGCACAGTGTTTGTACAAGCTTCAGAGGAAGAAGACAGCGCAAAGGGGGAGGGGGATAAGCCTTGGCACTTCAGGGACTAGGAGAATTTCACAATAGTCCAGCTATGAATTTGCATGATGATCAATGTAATTATTGTAAGGAGTTTGGACACTGAAAGTCACAATGTCTGAATGGTCCGATTTCCTCCTTCCTTCTCACCTTTTTACTGCCTAATATGTTTAACGCACAGTAGAACAGCCAGGGAGCTTGCAAGGTCATTATTTCATTATTATTATTGTTAGGGTTTTTATTGCGCACAGACGTAATTTCTGAAAGCAACAGAGTGCTTTACAATCATAATGGGCATGGTTAGGGAGCATGGAAACAAGGGAGTGGGGATATAACGGGGGAGGGATGGCAATAGTCAGCAATGTATCTACAAGCCAGGGGAGGAAACAGTGGGGATCAGTTCACCCACTCTCCGGTAAGGTGGGGAGTGGACGGTGTATGCACCTAGATGTTAGGGAGTAGCCATCCCCTTAAAGAGCAGGGTCTTGAGCTCCTTCCTGAACTGTAGAAGAGAGGGAGTTTGTTGGATGCTGATGGGGAGGAGGTTTCAGAGTATTGGGCCATAAACAGAGAAGGCCTGTCTGCTGTATTTTTCGTTACTGCACCCGCAGAGTTAAAATCTGCATGTCTTTACTTTGGGCGGATCGTAGGCCTCCGGAGATGCTGGCTTTTTCAGTGAGGTAGCTTCGGGACTTCAGGGTAGATGATGCAGCAGAATTTGAAAAAGATATGGGTTTGCAGCGGGAGCAAGTGCAGTTCAATGAGGGTTGGGTGATGTGGTCAAATTTCATTTCAGAGTCCTTTGAGTCGTGCTGCAGCATACATCTCAGGGGAGTCGGGTGTGACGAATCTGCTGATGTCATCCCTGTTTCCCTAGGGAGAGCCCCTTCTCATGTGGCCAGGGTAGTGCAGCCACAGCCCAAGCTTCCTCGTGGGGGTGATGAAATGGGAGAGGATCACATGGGTAGGGATCCCCCCACCCCTATGGGATTAGCCTCCTACATTAGTTCCCCTATCCTCAATGTATGTATGTAAAATTAGAGAGGCTTAGTTTCCCAGGAAACACTGAAAACTGTTTTCCATGGATAAATGAATTTAGTACTGAGACGAAGGAGAGGGACCGATCAATGAAGAGCACTTGTGAGAACAGGAGTGCACGGTCTAGTCTTTGCCATCCGATTGGCCACAATTAATTTAAAAGAGAAGAGGGAAATCAGAGGCATACTTCGTCTCGATGTTGTCCAAGAACTTGGAAAGCTGTGTGCAGAAGACTGGATCAGAAGCAGAGGGTGCCCTGATGTGCAGCACGTCCGCAAGAGCCCTATGGTGGTCGAATTAAGCCGGGAAGAAAGGAGGTGACTTCCCGCCGATCGAAGGATTTGGGGCTCATGGGAAATGCCGTCCGACTGCTGGAGAAAGCTGAGGAGGCGAACTGGAGCAACGGGAGACCCAGAAGCTGCCGAACGAAGCCGGTGAGCCCATGAGAGTAAGTTGGAACACCGGGGCACTTGCTGTGTGTTAGAATAGATTTCTCAATTCTGCCCTGGTGGACAGATGTTCAGGAGGCCACCCTTGTTGGAGGAACAGGGGAACACTTCTGGGAAGATAGCTAGACCAATTCATGGTAGCCTGGAGAGCAGTCGAGGCTAAATCTCAGGAGGAGTGAGGGTGATCAGAGGTCTCCAATGAGCACACAGTGACCCCCCAAGAATTACAATTGGGCAGTAGTATACTAAAATATACTATTTATTATAGGCCCAAAACCAACACAAATGAATCATGAAATATAATAGTGAAACACTACACAAGCAACACACTATGTAATATATATAGGTGTCCGGACATTTCATCGAAAAAAATTTGTCGACAGGACATTTGGTCGACGTAATTTCGTCAAACCAAATGGCCGAATTTTTTTTTTTTTCTATATATTTTTTTAAGGTTGTAGTTTAGGGAAAAAAAGGGGTTTTTTTTAGAAAAAAAAGGGGTTGGGGGGGGGCCCCCCCCCAAAAAAAGGGGGTACAAATAATAAAAAAAAGAATTCGACAATTTGGTTTTCGACCAAATTGGTTCGACCATTTGTCCAGTCGACCAATTTTTTTCGATCAAATGTCTGGTAACCATATATATATATACAGTCACATTCACTGCAAGACAGTTAACTCAGCCAATACCTGTAAAGGAAAAGAATGAATAACTTTAATAGCACCAACAGTCTTCAGAGATGACAGGCCTAACTTGAGGTACAGCCCTAAGATGAATGGAGCTTTATGTTCAATATTCCGTGTGTTCGTAAAAGTGCATGGTTGTGCATAAAGTTCAGAGTACTTCTTAGAGAGCAGGAAAAAGTTGGGAGGAATTCTGAAGGGGTGAAACAGGTTCCAAAAGTTAGGAGAGGATCTTCTATGATGAACAAAGCTACTACCGACTTTCGGAGGGCTTTAGGAAGCGACTACTACCCAAGTGAACAGGAAGGCCAAAGAGAACCTTCAATGCGTAAATGCGTTTGGATGAACAAAGAGTCCATGGTAAGTGACGTCACTACTCACCGCCCTTAGCTCGGTTTTGACCCAGACTTGGCAGGTCTAGAGATGGTTGTCAGAGGTATGATTTCCCTCTGTTGGTTCGGTTTCCAGATGCTGAGGTGCTGCAGGGGCAGACACAGGTCCAGTATGGAACAGGAGCTGTAACTCATTGATGTAGCAGGCCTTGGAGCACTGGAAGGAATGCGGGATAACCACCTGCAGCAACCATCACTGTCGCACAGACACACAGGGAGACCTAACTCTCAGTGTGACGCAGCCTCCTATCTCATGGCCCAAAGGTGCTGGGATGACGAAATTCACCAGATACCCCAAATGCAGGGGTCGAAACTCAAAACGGTGACGCTCCTGCACAGCAACCAAAGATTAAGCTGGACAGCACACTGGATGGCCCAGGGACACTTACAAACAGGTGCACTTGCATGGTTACCAGAAGAAGTCGAGAGTGATTGGTCCCACCACTTCAAGGGTTCAAAGCACCTTCACGGGTCTTCTGAGATCAGGCACAAAGCAGGGCTCGACTGGGACAACAGCAGGATTCGGGTGCCAGCCCTCTTAAAGTGCCTCTCAGGATCGTCCTTTGTTCTACTAGGCTCCTTCTTCAGATCGTTTCTGATCTGTTGCTGATCTGTTGGAATGAATGCAGGACCCCTCCTCTTATCCACAGTCAGGTGAGTGATCGCACCCAACCCACCAATGGGAGGATCTGCTCCATGCATGCACACCAGCAGTGGTCCAATCGGTATCCAATGGGGTTCTTGTGCACACCAGGCACTCTGGTGCAAGTTGTGTGAATTAGGACCAGACAGTCCCAGCCCGCTTCCTGGGTACCTACACATGCCACCTGCGAAAATAGCCGCTTTCACGGCCAATTGCATGCCCAAATAAATAAATCCCGGCCCAGGAAGGGCAGAAGGAAGGCCAAGGGACAAAATGGGGCCAAAGGAACGGACAAAAGACCTTGCAGCCCAGCCATTCTAGACACTAGCCACAGTCATGAACCAAACGCGGTAGAGCTCTGTAAAAAGTTACCAAAATACCAGAGAAGGCTACTGCTGCCACCAGTCTGTTCCAAGGCACATTGGACAATCGCCAAAAATTCCCTAGAGGGTTTCTAGGGCCAAAAAACACAATGACCCTGTTGCGCGGTACTGTAAGGTACTTACAAAGTTCTGCCGCGTTTGGTTCATGACTGTGGCAATGATAAAACATTACCAACAAGTGGCACCAAAGTCGAAAGACTAAGAGAAACAACATTTCTCAGGACTGACAGCCTGTGGTTCTTGTCAGTTTCCCTCTTAACAATGAGCTAAAGCCCAGTGAAGTGCTACTGAAGGCTGTGCTTCACTTTAAAAAGTCAGGCTAGGATACAGCAACAAATGCAAAAAGTTTGGGGGTCCATGGACTATGGCCAAAAAATGGCTTCTAGAGAAATCATTTCTAACACTGTGAGACCGTAGCACTATGGGAGCTGGGCATGGGACCCAAAATTGATGAGTAATCATCATGGGCATCTCCTTCGGGGCAGTACTTACTAGATACAGAGAACAGATCATAACACCAAACAAATTGAACTGTGAAACTGAATCGTGTGACAGTTTGCTGAGAGAGTTCACAGACGTACCATAAAAGGGCTGTAGTTGGCTAGGAGAGGAGAAAGATACTCTCTTGATCCTGTGTGAACAAGCTGATTTGTGGAAGAGAACACCTGGCAGGATAATGAACCATGTAGAGAAGTTGAATACTATTGACTTCCTAGTCTCAGTACCTGGTGAGTGAAGAGACTGGGAGGACTGTGGGAACTGAGAAGGCCGAAACTGACACGTGGCAGGAGAGTAAGCCAGGTATATCCTCAGAGTAAGGAAGAAACCAGGAACATTGTGTGAAACCAGGGGAAGGGAGCCATTCCCCCCTGGTGTTGGTTGGATTGTGGAAAGTCAAGGGAAATGAGTCATTCTCCTGGCTCCCCTAAGATGCCAAGGAGAGAGTGAGAATCTCTTGGTGTTGTGCACAGAGGGAAGGGAGTCCTCTCCCCCTGACATTGTTGGAGAAGCCTAAGAAGGGCCAAGGAAGGAGCCCTACCCCTTGGCATTATGAATTGAGAGCCTGAATAAGGCCAAAGCAAGAGCCATGCCCCTTGCCATTGTGGATTGGGAAAGCCTGGGAAAGGCCAAGGGAAGAAACTTGGTAGAGGTGAGCGTGCACAGCCTTTGTGGACTAGTTGGTTTGTTCTGAAAAAATATTTTAATAATGCTGAATGGGGTGCAAACCCACTGTAACTGTGCCTCTGTGGAATGGCACTACAAAAAAAGAAACCTTGGCCGTGAAGCCAGCGGGGCGGGCTGCACTCCTCAATACCACTGTGATGTGGTGTTTATTCACTTTATAGTTTCTCAAAAAAAGTTCTTACAAAAAACGTTTTTTTTTTTTTTTAAGTGATGCTTTTATTCTTTTAGTGATATCTTATCACTTAATTCACTGTTCACTGTTATGCAGATACATTGGAGACCTAAGGTTTATGGCCAATGCATTTTGGATAAGCCATCCTTCGTCAGGGTCACCTTGATGAGGCGTGCGCCTCTAATTAGATCTCCAATAGCCGAAAAAAATAATTATATTTGAACATTAAGACACCATAAATTCATACCAATCAACACAAAGTGTTCAATCAATAAGGTAGGAAAAAAATGTGATTGCCAAAATGACACCATAGAGGTCCATAATTCACAATATCAATAAATACATTGCACCCATTGTGGGGTTTCATGATACCCAATGTTAATCGTCACATAATGCCCATTATATTCACACACAATGTATAGTCAAGATCATGTGGACCACAGGAGTCGACAATGATGAGACAAAACAGATATTACATTGCATTGCATTACATTATTGTCTACAATATCGTAAAATTCATACATACGTCGATGTATGTTGTTGGATAGTCAGATGGTTATAGTAGAAAGAAGAAAGAAAAGAAAATATAATCAGGATCAGTGTTAGTTACTCTCAAACGCTTGTGCTTAGTGATGTAGATTCGAATTTACTGACCTGTGGATGCTTATAACAGCGTTGGCTCTAAAGGATAATAAGAAGTGCTGTCAGTGCGCTGTCTGAGAAAGGCCAAGGAAAGAGCTATACCTTTTTGTATCGTGAACTGTGAGTCTACAAAGGAAACCGGGTGAAAGGGAGTCATTGCCCCTGGTAGTGTTTGAGACCTCTGAGAAGCAAAGAGAAGAGTGGCATCCTCTTGGCATTGGGAGTATTGGACCAGGGGAAGGGAGTAATTCCCCCGGATATTGCTTGGAGAACTTTGTTAGAACTTTAAACTTTACTTTGCTTTCATTTGTAACTTTGTGGATATTGCCCAGAGGAAGGAAGTCATTCCTCTGGATCTGGCAGTCCACTTTTATCATTTGTTTTAAGTGTGAGGGTTGGAAATAGGTATTTTGACACAGGACAGTGGACTACTTTGATTTTGACAGACATCCTGACCAAGTCCTTAGTATATGATTTGAGGCAGGGAAACTCTTCTTAGTCATGGGGAAAGATAGGGCTTTTCTTTGCTTTGTCTAATAAAAAGGCTTTCGCCATTTGAAAATGCCACCTCTGTGTTTGCGTCCTACTTCTGACTCCTTACACAGGGTAGTTGCTGGAAGGCCTTCCAAAAGGCCATAGCCACAATCCAGGTGGGAGAGGACCGACCGTAGCTCTGAAGTTTTCTGAAATGAAGGGCTTGATTTTTCGCAGGAGAGAAAGTTAGTACCAAGCAGTTTATCTTCCTTGCTATGTGCTGTTTGAAGGAGAGGTGTCTGTCGATGTTGAACCGAAGTGACTTGGCAGAGGTGGCCAGCTGGGGTGTGAAGCCCTCAAGGTGCATTGCAGAGAGCTAGGTCTGGATGTCCGGGTGTTTGTGTTGTTGGTCAACAGTAGGAATTCAGTCATGGAGTGGTTGAGCTTCAGGTTAGCACTGAAAATCCGTGACTTGATCAATGAGAGGCAGGCCTTGAGCCTGTAAATGTCTTTGATGGAGGATATCTTGAGGTAGAGCTGCGTGTCATCTGCGTATTGGTGGATGTGGATGTTGTATGGAGCCAGGAGCATTCCAAGGATTTCCATGTCAATCCGGATGCATCCTTGCGGAACTCCACAGGCAATGAGTAGAGTTGGTGATCTGGAGGAATCCATTTGTACAAACTGGTGGCGATTTGCAAGGTATGATTTTAACCAGCCGAGGAAGATCTGGCTGATCCCCTTGCAGCAATGTAGATTGTCAGCAAGTGTCTAGTGGTCTACTGTGTCAAATACTGCTGAGAGGTCAAGGAGAACATTATCAACGATTTTAAGGGCATGGTCAATCACCTTGATGGTAGCTGTTCATGTGCTGCATCTGGGTCTAAAGCCAGATTAGTACGACTGAAGGAGGTTGTTGGCTTCGATGTGTTGGAGGAGTTGCGTGGCTACTGCTTTCTCAAGGACCTTACCTAGGAAGGGAAGATGGCTGATGCAGAGGTTGCTCGAGTTCAGTATTGGTTTATTGAGAAGAGGGAGAATTTGTCTGGTCTTGAGCATCGAGGAGAAGGTGCCTTGGGTTAGGGAGCTGTTGATTTTCAGGCAAAGCAGGTGTGCATCAGTCAAGTGTCTTGAGTATGAGGGCAGGAAGGATGTCGTCCGCATATAATGTGGCCTTGGGGATGCTAGAATGGCAGTCCGGTCTTCCATAGTGAGTGTCTTGAAAGTTGTTAGTGGTTGTGGTTTTGAGAGATGTGATGTGTAGTCTGCTGTCAGTTATAGCATTGGTCAGGCATCCATCTTGTAAATATGACAGCTTTATTATTTTCCTGTGTACAGTTACACACAAGTTTAGAGCAGGGGGCAGTGCAAAGGTCAAGTTACTTGACAGAAACCAGAACCCCACTTTAGATTTTTATCTACATGGATGTAATTGCAAGCCATGGAGAAAACCTCTGAAACATAATGTATTTCTCTGAAGCCTTTCAAAAAAAGAAACTGCACGCTGTGATAAAAGGAATGGTTTCTTTCATTCAGCCTCTACTGTGTTGTGTGTAGATGCTCATGGAGCGCAAACAGAAGCACTGTACATATTTATTTTCCTAGCATTTAGGATTATATAATTAATAAGATAAAAAACGAAGTTACAATTGAGAATTCATCTTTTGTAACGAATTATGCTTTTTTTCCAGTGAAAGCAAACCAGTATTGCACAATTGTATTTCTCACAGTTCCTGGCAGATCATTCTTCCACCTATAATTTAATGTACACTCTAATTATAAAACACTGTGTAAAATGATGAGTATGCACGGTCTATTGCACATCCATTCAACCTTGCAGTCAATGGGGCACAGTACTGTAAATGGTTAGTGGCAGCAGAGTCTTTGGTCAAGGGTGAGTGATTGCCAATACACCAATCACAGGTGTTGAAGCCTCTCAAATCTTCAAGACTAAAATTAAAACATCCAAAACCTGACTCTACAGGAAGTGCATGCGCTGTTCAAAAACAAACAAATGAAAATTACATTTATAATTGAAATACAAACTCAGCAAAACATGTCCCTGTGATAATCCAGATATGTATTTAACTTTATGTAGCGCTTCATACATGGTTCGACCAACATCTAGGCATTGTGGTTATTATACCTCCGTCGATACTCAGTTTACCGACCTCTGAAGGATGTTAGCCAATAAGATATCTCAGCCGGTTGTTTGCTCGTTGAAGTTTGTTTATTTATTTGGTAATGCGCACCAAACCCTTGGGTAGCTGAGCGCAGCAGTTACAAGTATACTTGAAGCTTAGTTACAACATAGTAAAGGTACAGTAAACACGTTTGGGAGTGGTAGGGGGACAAGGTATCATACAAAGGACAATCGCGGTGGTCGATACAGTCACATGTTACAAAAGATGACTGAAGAGATAAGAGAATAGTCAAGTAATCACGTGTGCATATGGGTACAACAAAGTAGGCAAATATTAGTTGTCATTAGCTCGAAGCCAGTTTAACATATTGCGTCTGAATCTGAGGTATGGCTGTTCAGTTCTGAGGGTTCAAGGGAGAGCATTCCAGGATAAAGCCGCTTGAACTGGGAAGACCCCTTGCTCACTGTTCTTAGAGAGGCACAGCTTCACCTCACTGATGACGCCCAACAAGGCTGAAACACATGTATGGGGTTGCTGTTGGTACTCTTGTTCAGAGGAGAATTGCCTAGTATTTCGGTGCTGGACTGCCCCTGGGCAGGACAAAGACTGATCTGCAGGGAAATGTCTTCTCTGTGAAAGGGATAGTGAGCTAAAGACTTGGTAGAGGCTCTCCCAGCGGTTATTCACCCAAGAACAGGTCATTGGGCTGTGTTCATGCTGGTGGAGAGATTCCCAGACCCCCCCCCCCTGTTTTGCATAAATGTAGGTATTACTAAACACTGGGAGTTGAATGATCTTGTAGGGCGTGTTGAGGTTCTTCTGATAATTCTATCTGAGAGATAGGGGATGCAGTGTTGTTCAGGCATTTAGAGGTGAGGGATACAGTTTTGAGAAGGATCCCGTCACTGATTTTTAGCCAATGCTGGTCTCTTCTGATGTTAGAGATGTGCTCTCTGCTGGGTATGTTCAGAGCTTTTGTTTAAGATGTATTTGTTAGCCCCTATGTATAGAGCATTGCAGTAGTCTAATTTGGACGTTATTAGTGCATTGGCGAGTGTGATGCAGCTAGCTTTGGAAAGGAAGAGTCTGCAGGCCCGAATAAGTTTGTAAGTGTAGGCCGTTGAGGATGCCATGGCGCTAACGTGTAATTTTAGGGATAATGTGGAGTCAAGGTAAAATCCTAATGTTTTTATCTCGGTTACTGCTTTAATTATATTACCGTCAATATTGAATGAAGCGTAGCTGGGGCTGAGTTTTTTTTAGGTTGGCGTCCAAGCCCAGAATCAGGATCTCAGTTTTATCGACATTCAGGCAGAGGCCATGTGATGTCATCCATGCCTGAATGAGGAGGTATATCTTGTTTACCAAAGCTGTGTCTGCGTCGAAATTGCCCGAAAGGGGTATGAGGATCTCTGTATCGTCTGCATAGTTAGTGTAGGTGACACCCAGTTTGTCCAATTTGTCGAAGAGTGGCTTGGTAAAAGATGTTATACATTGTCGGTGAGGCGCATGATCCCTGTGGGACGCCACAGGTGATTTGGATTGGGTCTGCGGATGCTGAAGGGGAGAATACTCTCATTGTGATCGCAGTGATCTGTGTGTAATTTGTAGGTTGCAGGTTCAAATCCCAGCAAGGCCAACTCCGCCTTTCATGTTCGATTAAAGGAGTACCAATTTCGGTTTGGTGATAATTGTGATAAATAAGTTCAATTTGCAGTGCTTTGCCAAAAGCACTTTACAGATAACTATTTGATCATGAGTTTAGGTATAGAATTTAGCCTAACGTCCTTCCCTCTCTGCACTGTTGTATCATAACTTTGACATACCATTAGGTAGTATTAGCTCAAGGAAATGAGGACTTTCATTAAACATCAAAAGACAATTCTGGTATCCAACCTCAAAACACACCATACAATTGTTTGCTTTACTATGTAATTGGCTAGGTTTTTGTGTTTTCAGCATTTAAATATATACAGGAGCGATCAAATGGCCAGACCTTAGAGAAATAATGAAAGGTGTATTCTGTCACAATGCAGAAAGGTGCCACATGGTAATGATTTCCGTAAAGTTTTTCCACACGTCGGCTCGATGTCACATACATTTTACTCTCTTGCGAAGGAGAAAAGTCATTTTTACTCTTGAAATCACATTTACTCACAACGTTCAAAAATAGAGTAAAATACTAACACCACAAAATCTTATCGGGAGCACTGGCATTGGTGTTTGTGTTGGTGGATCATGCTGATCTTATTGATGAAGAGTTAGTGTCTTTCCCGATGCAGTGCAGTATGGGTGGGTTCGGCAGAGGGTTGATGCAGTGCTTGATGGCCTTGGCTATGGTGTTTCGGCAATAGCTGGCCTTTGCAGCGATTATCAGCTGTCTCAGTGTAATACAGTTTCTTGAGCCGGGCAAGGTCTGATGCACTGCAGGATTTTTGCCAAGTCTTCTCTCGTTTTCTGATGGTTCGTTGTTGGAGTTAGTTCTTGAGTGTACCAGCGTGCTGAAGGTTTAGGCTTGAGGGTGCGTTGTTTCATTGGGACATGTCGTTTGATGTTGGCTGTGAGGGTGGTGTTGAGTCTTTGGAGATGCGAGTTGCAGTCCTAGTTGGCCAAGGGTAAATCAGCCCATGTGAAGTGGAGTTTAGTGAGGTCTTACTTGAGAGCCTCCACTTTGAAGTTCTTGAAAGATGGGAAGGCTTGTTTGCAGGGTTTCTGATGGGTTTGCTTAACTGGTGTGGTGTGACTAATGTCAAAGGGGATTGCCAGATGGTCTGACCAGTGTAGCTAGATTGGAGAGCTGTGATGGAGGGTGGGCAGGGCAATAATGATGATGATGAGGTGGAGGGTATTGCTTTTCCTGTGAGTTCGATCTTTGGTGTGCTGCTTAAGGTTCAGAGTGTTGAGTAGGTAGTGGAGATCTTCTTTCATTGACAAGTCTTTGATGAAGGAGGTGTTGGCCTTGGGTCGGCTGTAGATGAGGTGAAAAGTAACACGGTCTGTAGGGAGAGCAGGCAGTGGAGGGAAAGATTGTTGAAAGACTCTATGGTGGCGACATGCATTTTGGTACATGGCTATGATGCTTTGTGAATGATGGTGAGGCCTCCACCGACCTTGTTTGGATGGTTTTGTTGTACAATTCTGTAGCTGTTGGGGATGAGGACATCTAGCATGTGGGTGGAGGTGGATGTCCTCCAGGTCATGCGTGTTGATGTCAACTGCATGGTTGATTGATGAGCGGTCCTTGGTGAGCATCAGTCTTGTTGTGGATGATGGAGTCTATGGTGTCGCGCGTGAGATTGCTGAAATGCAGTGTCCATGATGTTGCTGATGAGCAGTGTGGTGGTGACGGTTTGGGATGGACTGTTAACAGAGAGGGGTGAAGCACATATTTAAGGAAGCTTACCTGATGTTGGAGAAGCTGGGGTTCTGGTCCTGGGTCCCCCTGGTCCGAACAGGAATTACCCTTTTTGTCTCGTTACTTGCCCATCAATACTTTGTGATCCCTCTGCCTCTTTTGGTAACTGTTCCATCGGTGGCAAGAATCTTTTTCTTATTGATACCAGAGCCTCATGCTCCTCTTTGAGAGCCTCTCAGTTCCCACATGCCCCTTGTTCAGATGAAGTGATAAATGCTGTAGGATTTGGGGGTAGTACCAATTCCCCATCCAGTTGCTCGCCCTATATGCTTCACTCTGGGTCCTATCTCTAAAGACTGTTAAGTCCTTTTACACCTGTGAATTTATTGGGAATGGATTTGTTGTGTAAAACGGGTCACAATATTACTTGTCACCCCTGCTGGTATTTATCTGAATGTCCCAATGTATAAAGAATTGGAATTGTTGGCTAAGTTACAAGAGTCCCCATAATTGAAAGAGAAACCACATAATTACATTTCCTTGGTGCAGCAGGCACTGTTGGACACGGTTAGTCCAAAATGATGGCCCATACATGCAAATGATGTGGGACAAATGTTGAATATCGAACATGTAAGCAGTACTTTGAACCCAGCCAAAGTTTTTTCATGCATCCCTCGATCCCCCATTCCTAAACAAGCTGAAGAAGGCATTAGGCCTGCCATTGACTCACTACTTAAAGGAATGGTTCGGTCAAAAATATTTGTCCCTATGGGTCGGCCATGTGTTTTTAAGCCTAAGTCGCTCGATTTTACAAAATTTCCTATGGACCTTAACCGCGTTTTCGTCCATTAAACGCACGTGAAAACAGGCACCAGGGCGCTGCCATTTTGTGATAATCCTATCACTTGCCCCATCGCCCTGGCTGTCCTGCTTTTGCGGCACTAAATCATATCCCCCGCCCCTGAGCCTGACCTTATCAAAACATTAATATTCCCCGCCTCTCTCCATGACGTTACTGTGTTGCGTAGGCAAACGCGCCCAGTCGTCTTCTACGCTACTTCACACAGAACCCGGAAACCAACACAGATCAACTCACAACACAGCGCGCCACAACTCAGAATATGAAACTGTACTTTAAAATCAAACAGCAATACGCTACATTTGGTAAAGTACATTTATTTGACATTAAATGTTTAGAGAATATTCAGCAATTGGCATATTAAATCGGAATGGAATTTTTTTTCTTTTCTCTCGATCCGCAAATCTGGAAAAGTTTATCGTGAGTCACGTGCTGTTCCTTTATGGTACACAGGGTGTTGGTTTTCATTAAAAGAAGCACTTTGGATGCACGGTGAACCGCAAGGCTGTTCCATCAACTAAGCACTTGGCCACCGTAAAGGTTGATATGTTGCTTCTAGCCGCTAGTACCGCGTAAGGGCATATGGCTCCTTGGCAATCGTCCCATAAAATGGTCAATGTAGTGCAGTTGTTTACAGGAAGCTGCAGCTGGCGGTTGAAAAATCCGTCTGCTGGGTCTGGAATAGGTGGCAGTGGCAATACGGTAGGATGTACCCGTTTAGAAAACATCAAAATTGAAATTAGTCTCACCAGCTGATCTTTATTACTATTATTCATTTTATTTATTACGGGCGAGCTGAAACTATTTGCTTGCGAGGATAGTGCAATGGAGTATGTTCGGCTCTAAAAGCAATGCGAAAACTAACGAAATAAATCGAGGGAAACGCACAAACGAATTATTTTTTTTTTTACTGTTGAACCACTGAGAAACGACTGTCTACATGCGTGTCGAATGGGCACATGCATGCCCATGTGCCCGGTAGAAAGACGACCCCACCCCATGCTCTTCATTCATTCATTCATTCCGGTATACAAGCGTCTAAAGAGTTACTTAGTTATATTTGCCATTTCCATTGTATCTCTGCGTAATGCAGTCTGCAAATCCCACTGTGTTCGTGCCAACGATTTTTCATATACTGAACTAACATGAAACTCGGTCTAGTTTCAGAATTCGGCATGGTCCCTGTCTCTCAAGGTCAAAAAACAATAGAACCTTATACTGCAAGTGTGTTTCGTGGGCCTCTTCAGCCCGAAAGCAAAAAATCAAAGCCGCTGACCTTCACTCTGCATGAGCGTACATTCTTACTTTGCAACATCCCATCTAAAGCCATCTGTGAGAACTTGAATTTTCGACTCCATGTTTGTACTAGGCCTCAATGTGCAAATGCAAACTGGCTTCTCTCCCATCTGCAAAGCCTTGCTTAGCCCGTTCTAAGGCTCCCAATTTTGTCCTCATTGTACACAAGCTTTGCAGCCCTAGAGAACCAGAACTATGGAGACATTGACTTTTTGGGGGAAGTTCAGGGAAAGTATAAAATACCCGAGGAGTTGAGTTGAAAGTGAGATTTATGCTTTATTTGTTTTATTATTTGCAATACGCAAGCCTCCCCTCGGTTAACAGTGCGCAGCATTTACATGAGATTGCGAAACTTAGTTACAGCAACAAAAATATATACATATTCACAAGGTCAGCGATATGAGGTAAATAGAGAGAGAAGTCAAAGATGACACCCATGTTGTTCGCCACCCAGGATGGTGAATGGAGGGTTTAGGGTTAGCATACTTTGTATGCACACTGTACAATAACATTATTTTCAAAAAGACAATCAGATTACAATTATTTATTTAAACCGGAATTTGAACTTCTCAACGAGCTCTGCTTTGGGTGAACATGGCACAGTGGCAATGTTTGGTGGCAATGCATCAGTGCTCTGAACGGAAATGCTCAAAATTCCATATCTGTGCTTCTCTAGTACACTAACAATAAGGCCTTTAACAAAGTCGAACTCCATTTCCTCATATACTGGTTTTACCCCCCCATTTCTTTGTTCTTTTTCCAAAGGTCGTAGTGTAGCGAGGCATCCCTACATTTCCCGTAGTCCTAGACTCTTCACGGCCCACATTCTCGTTATGGGCCAAGACCGCTAGTAGAGTCCTATGTTTCATGCCCTGTAAGATGAAATGCAATCGCTTTGGCCTGTACTTTAGGCACATATTGTGGGACACCTCCAATTCTCCTGTGTGACAGAATTCTGTCAGTCCCCTCAAATCTCTTGATAGTTTTATCGAAAACAATCTTCTCAATGGCTTTGTGTGTAGGTGAAGATGCAATCAACCACTTCTTCTTCCGTGCCTCCTCTGTGGACAAACGGCCATGTTCACATTGGTGGAAATGTTGGTTTTCTGTCCAGCGGTGAACGTTGGTACAGTGGTGCATCAGTGACCGCCATTTTTCAAGTAGCATTTCCACTGACCCTTCACAAGTTTTGGAGCTCCACCAACGATGGTTACTGATAGACTGGGACCACTGTGAAATACTTTCAAAACCTTTTTTTTCCCCTGCAGCCGAGATTTTCTTATTGATTGATTTAGCAAGATGCCATACGTCAAATTGATGTTTAATATGTGGGAACTGCTCTCTCATTGTCTTGGCAATTGAAACGGGTCTGTCCGTGGCTGAGGTCGATGTGCATTCCCCTTGATTGTAGATATTGCAATGATTTTATAAATCCTTGTTTCTCCATGGCCACTGAGGATTTACATTGGGACACCTGCACGACCACCAAACTCATAATTTTCTTACTATCCATGTCCTGAAGTGGTAGGTGCAGTACTTGGCAGAAAATCCAGGGCTGTCGCACTGTCCATCGCCGGCTAGCCTGAATAGTTTTCCTTTGAATGTACTTGCTAGAGACAATTGTTCAATTTTCCAAGCATCACTAATGGCCGGAAACAGATAATCATGTTGGTATTTGTAGTACTGCGTTTCAGAAATGAAATGGAGTCCCACAAACTGAAAGAAAGACTCTAGCTTTCTAAAACTGGACCCACTAAAAAGTGAGGCAGCTGCACACAGTAGATTGCCTGCTGGCAGCTTCCCCAGCATCGGTTTTGCAGACCATGAGAACGCATGATTTAATCTACAGGCGGCATGTATTTTGACGTTACTGCCTTGTTTTTGACGAGTCACATGAATCAATGGCTCCCCACATACGTCCCCTCCAACTGAATGCCCACATTTCATCATACTTATATCCATCAAACAACTGTTGAATACTATGTATTTGCCCTCTTTCATTAGACTGTCATCCGGCGTGAAAGTTGTTTCGGACTGTGCCGTTGAGGACATATTAACAAATTCGAAAAAAATATCGCTGATATCAAGTTCTGATGTGTCGTTGGGTGCTGCTGCTGGTTCATTCTCTGTCATTTCAACATCTGTTACTTCAGCATTGATGGGAGAACACATTGTCGACAGCTTTTTGGGTGGCATTTTTTTGACGGGTGTAGATTGTGTGAATTGATCTGCGACTACTTCAGAGCTATCTTCAATACATTCAGTATCATCTTCTTTTGGTGGTGCAGTCGAACTGTAGCAATGGTCCAATACAACTTTACTAGATTCTCCGGACACATTCAATTCATGTTCTGGCCATTGGACATGAGCATCCTGAGTCTCAACACGCCGCATCTGAATTAATAGTTCCTCCATAGTGTAAATGGTCTGGCAAGCAACATCTCATTTGCTTCACTGTCTGAGTATGTATAGTTCGTAAACCCACGGGTAACTAGAGGACAGATTGGAAAAGGGATGTTCATTTTAAACACAATATAAAGTATAGTACAATTGACAGGAAAAAAACATAATATAGTCCCCAACACAAAACAATTCCTAAAATTATGAACTGTTTGTAACTAACCTTATTTTTGTTTCTTTTCTTTGCAACTTTCTTGACTCGAACTTCAACATCTGCACGCTGTTGCTCCGATTCGTTTACGCATGTCTTCCCTTCCTCTTGCGCTGCAGCGACTGTTTTCTGGATCTGCATAGACCGCACGGAATGACGCTCCATCGACGCCCTGAAACATAGTACTTTCATTACTATGTATCACAATATTGAAAACCATAAAACACACGTGAGGACGAACACACAGGTACATCTCAATAGCTAAACACGAATTAAACATTCTGTAGAACAATCAAACGACAAGGATGCAAGCTCTGATGATCTAGTTCGATGGAACTGTCAGTATCTATACCTCTGGCTCTGCATGGACTGCCATGAATGGTTGTATTGGAGAGGAGGCATCAGCAACTCCCTGAAACACAGTACTTGCATTAGTATGGTTTTCAATATTGGAAACATAACACACACTTGGGGCGACGGCACAGGTACATATAAAGAGATAACCACAAATGATGCATTGTCTAAAAGCATCAAGGAATATCTAAATATGATCAGATTTCGACTTATTTCTCCGATTTCTTTACATCTGCATCATCTAAATGGGATGTTGTTATTGTAGTGGAAGCTCCGTCGTCTCCCTGAAACACAGTACTTGCGTTAATAGGGAAGAAAGTATAGCAAATGGAATCACGTTATATGATGACGCTCGATGGAGCTGTCAGTATCCACACCTCGTGCTGCCGAAGAATATGTAGGGATATTGTAAATGTAGTGCGCACTTCCGAAAGCTGTTGCGCCGATTCGTATACGCAAGGTCCCGCTTCCACTTCCCCTGGAATTACTTGAATGTCAGGCTCTGCATCAAGTGCAGGGGTTGACGCTCCAACTGCCTGAAAGATAGTACTTGCATTAGTAAGGATTACAATATTGAAAACATAACAGCCACTTGGGGTCGACCGCACAGGTACATATCAATGGCTAACCACGAATGAAACATTGTGTAGAACAATCAAACGACAAGTATTCCAGCTCTGATGATCTAGTTCGATGGAGCTGTCAGTATCCATACCTCGTGCTGCTGAAGAACATCTAGGGATGTTGTCAATGTGGTGGACGCTTCAGCATCTCCCTGAAAGACAGTACTGGCATTACTATGGATAACACTAATCATAACTGAAAACAAAACACCAGTGGACGATAACTAAGGTGTATATCAGTTGGAAAGCACTAAACAAACATTCAGTAAAATAATTACACGATACAATAAAAATATTACTTGACATGCATAAAACAAGTCTGTAGCGGAATAGCCAAGTAAGATTACCTGATACGCGCTAGAAGTGGTTGATAACTGCGAGCACGTCACGGATGTAAAATGTTCTTGCTTCAGATTCAAGGGATAGTCGAGCAGTTGTAAAGGTAAATTATTGATTGATAATGAAATGCCAATATTAAAAATTGCCATGTAAGGAGACAGAATACTTAGTAATGCTATTGAAAATGCGCAATATAGCACAGTTCCCTGTGCCCATACATAGATTTTGTTTGTGGGTTATGAAATCGAAAAAGAATATATTGATAAATGTCATTATTCAAAAATCTATACACTCATATCAATGTCGAAAGTATTACAAGGGACACAACACCTAAAATATCAATGAATCCATTCGGCTACCTACACACTACCGCAAGGCCTAAAGCTAAATCCGGACACTTGACTCACCAGTAGCGGAATGTGGACGAATAGAGTGGGAATAGCGTTGGCGAGCAATTTTCGTGTCGTTCGCCGTTTATTCTTCGTTTGTTACCCAAGATGTTGTGTACATGTCCAAGGAAAAGTGCCGGCTGCAGATGCGGTATCGATCACCCCTCTTGTCCTCGAAGACTTGTTGGACTCTACTTTCCAGCTCATCCAGTGGATATCCGCAATGCCTGACCCATTCTCTTATTCGATCAACAGTTTTCAGGAATACATGCATTGTAGTGCCTTCAGATTTAGCATGGGTCTTCGAAGGGCAACCGCTAATCGAACAGGCAGGCATTGTTGAAAATTCTGAAAAGTAAATATCGACATTATTATAAAATCTTGATGAATAAAAATGTGATACAAAAGTAAATGAACCATACAATGTTCAATGCAAGGTTTGTTTTGGTCGCAGGAACTATACCAGTTCATCATGTGCGGCTTAGTATTTGCATAAATTGCAGAAATGTATAAATGATGTGACTAAACTCTGAACATGTGACTCGTCCCTTGGATGTTCTGTCTTGCACGAGAAGGAAACATGCTTAGATTATAGACTGGAACCCCGAAGGATGCAATTCGATGACAATTGACACAGATGAAAATAAATAGATCTATTGATAGCATAACAATGGAAACTCAAGTCAATATCAATGAGACCAATGAACATAGCACTATTGAGTACTCTACTCGCAAATGGATATAAATTTAAAAATCAGTGAAATATGACTAGGATACATGGCCTTACCTTGACCAACAAACAGTTGGATTCAGCAAGCAGAGCAGTATGTTGCAGGAGAACAGGTGGATGGCCACAGGTAGCACACTGACGAGTTTGTTCGAAGCGGTCACAGAAGTTCACGGATAGCACGACGACGAGCAGATTAGCATAGATCTCAGTGGTTCTCAGGTAGCACATTGAGGAGTTGACTTGCAAAGCATACAGATGTTCTCATGAGACATATCAAGTGGTTTATAAAGTATTACAAACAGGGGTGTGTTTGTGAATGAATGACGTGTGTATGGTGTGGTATTATGTGGTTTGCCGGGGGCCGGCCAGCGTGAGGGGGGGGGGGGTCCTGGCCGGACGCACAGGGTCTGAGGAGGCCATGTGAGCGATGGGCCCTTGGCATGGGATACCTTTTGAAGTGTACATGCTGTTTGGCACCTTGGCCGTTCGCGCCCCTGACAGCCCCCCATGGCAGCGCGCATCCACTGGTGCGAACCGCCTTTGATGGAGGGGGGTGGGGATGGATGGGCCTGGGGCGTGCAGATAAGGCACAGGAAGACTGCTGAATGGAGACCCACTTGATTCATTTAAAAAATTGAAACAACCGTTGTTAAAATATATGTGGCATTTTTTTTTTTTTTTTGATGGCACAAAAATACAAAACTTTACACATTGTACATGTCAGGTTGCAGCACAGCGAGGGAAAATCGCCTGTACTGACCGCTGTCAATCAAGAAAGTTTCTCTTATGGCACGAACGGCACAGGCGGGTATTACTCTTCGAACGCGGTGTCCAAGCCTCCCGTGAAGCCACGATGTAAAGGAACGATAGGCCACCAGCTGGTACCACCTGTGAAAAATAATGATACAAACTGTTTTTAAATGACCAAGATAAGTTGATTAAACGTTTGTTGTCAATGACAATTCTTGTAACTAATGGCATTCTGCTCGGACAAATTCCATCTAGACACTGCACACTATTGAACGACTTTCATGCGTTACAATGATATGTAGATGTAATTTTGGATATAGGAGACGACCATGAAATAGTAGTGGCATCTCAAGCAGATTATACTTACTCGTTACTCGGATTACAAGGACGAACAGTTGCGCGAAGTTCGTGCAGAAGCACCATCATTATCCTCAACACGGACCGTGTGAGGCAGGCTGCCCTGAAGTCTGGCAGCTCGGTGATGCATTGCGGTCGTGGCTCGCCTTCCGAAATGTAGGCCACGCATCCCGAGTTTTCACAGCAGCAGCAGTTCTCCTCCTCGGTTGACATTAGTTTGCACCGATTGCATGTGCACCAGGTGGAAACACCGTCAATGCGACTAGGTCCAGTGTCTTCATCCGTTGATTCGTCCTGCCAACTGCCGCCCGAAGCCCCATCGTTTTCGCGTGTTTCCCTTTCCAGTAGTTCCTCCTCGGTATACTCGGGCTCGTACATGTAGGGCATTATTGAGCCTTTGCGTGGTAAACAAACTAAAATAATTTATAGCGATGGTACAGGTGTTCCCACGGGCTACAAGCGGCAAAGGTAGCTGACCAGAGCACACAAACGAGTCACAGAATACTCAAAGTAACACAGAGAGAGGAATGGAATCGAAAATCTGCTGCTGTGTGTTGTGAAATGGTCTGTTTATACTTATTGAGGAAAGAGGCGTCTTGCCATTTCCATGGCGACACGTCATTAGCTGAAGCGCAGCGATTGTTGACACGAGACATGCTTTGGCGTTGTGAAATGGGTGTTACGCGTCTGCTGATGACAGGCTCAGAGGTGGGGGATATGATTTAGTGCCGCAAAAGCAGGTCAGCCAGGGCTATGGGGCAAGTGATAGGATTATCACAAAATGGCAGCGCCCTGGTGCCTGTTTTCGCGTGTGTTTAATGGACAAAAACTCGGGTATGGTCCACCGGAAATGTTTGTAAAATCGAGCGATTTAGGCTTAAAAACACATGGCCGACCCGTAGAGACAATACAAAATTTTGACCGAACCATTCCTTTAAGCAAGGCATTATTGTGCCTACTCGCAGTGCTTGCGATACACCGATTTCTGCCTGTAAAAAAAAAAAAAGTGGTCAGGATGCTTATTGTTTTGTGCAGGATCTTCATTCTGTCATTGCTGCAGTCCTGCCCACCTTCCTGTGGTTCCTAACACTGCTACTACTCTGTCTGGCATTCCTGCATCCACTACACATTTTACTGCAATAGATCCGTGTTCTGCTTTCTTCTCGGTGACTGTGCACCCTAAAAGACAATTTCTGTTCTACTTTTCATATAATAATCACCCACTTTAGTTTCACAATGCTCCCTCACAGTTATGTGAAAGTCTGACTCACTTCTCTCAAAGAATCTCAGAGATCTTGGTTTTCTGTAGTTGACAGGGGGGCCTGCCTTGTCCTGTATGTTGATGACCTATTATTGGCCTCTTACTCGTTGAAGGCTTGCAAACAGGATTCTCTCGAGCTCTTGACAGCCCTTGCTTTGAAAGGATACAACACCTGTAAGGCAAAGCTTCAAATATACCAAACTAGAATATGTTACCTTGGTCACAGTATCTCAGTTCAGTAGAGGCATTTCCCTTAAGCCTTTCAGTGTGATTTGTACAAGCGGGTCCGTCTGGTCTGAACAGGTCCAAACAGGAAGTGACCTTTTCTTCCTGTCACTCAGAAGCAAATGAGCGGATTCTTCGGGAGGCTTTTACTGTCATGCCAGTTATAGCAACCAGTGAATCTTGGGCAAATGCTTCAGTTGTCAAGCCCCTTCAAATTGTAAACCTTGATTCAGTTTTAGTAACCTGTGCCTCACCTGCAGCTGAAGAGGCCTTGGTTAAAATCAAGCAGGGTTTGTCAAAAGCTCCAATGCTGGGTTTGCCCTATGGTCAGAAGTATTCACACTGTTTGTATTGAGCTAGATGGGTTTGTGCAAGGTGTGTTAGTTTGAATGCATGGGACAAACGCTGTCCACTTGTAGATTACAGTGTAGGAATAAATCCTGTGGCTGCAGGGCTACTGCCTTGTTTAGGAGCTGACGCTGCTATTGCATTGCTAGTTGAAAAGGCTGATGTTTTGGTTCCTTGGAAAAATCTGAGGGTAAAAAGGCAATATAGAAAAGCTGTGTGAAGTGACGGTTAGAAGTTACACAGAAATATCCTTTTCTTGATCCTTTGTAGTTTTTATTCCTGTTATGTTATTTTATTGGGCATTCGTATAGCGCCTTTTACCATTGGTATGATTGCAAAGCGCTGTGTGTTGAACGCCCTCTGGGACCTCAGTCCAAGTCACTGCAGAGCGTAATGTAGTAAAACATGTTTAGTTGCAGTCCGTGTGTGTACAGCCAGTGTGGAGTATAGATGCATACTAAAGGTAGGTGTGGTGCAGTGGTTGTGTGTGATCAGTAGAATGTGAGCAGCAAGACCAGTGGACTTGGGTATCTGCATTCTGGCAGTGCTGGAGTTTGTGAATGAGACTATATGTGCAGCAAGGCCGATTTCGAGCGGTATAGCTGCGTTCTAGAGACTGTTGAGGTGATGTATACGTATGTGTGCAGCTAGGCCAAATTAATTGAGGGGTGTAGCTGCATTCTATTGTTTGTTGGTGCAGATGAGTTAGCATAATGGTGTGTTGTGCTTTCCAGGGGTACCTTGTTCCTGTTGAGCTTCCCATGCATCTCGAGGAGGTGGTATCTGCTATGAGTTCGGGCTGTTAGGCTAAGGTCCTCTGTGTCTTGTTGGGTCAAATTGCTTTGGCGAAGACTGCTGGGTGGTGACAGGCAGATCTGTCTCAAACTCACATTGTTACTGTATAGGTGCTAGAGATGTCCTCAGTTGGTAGTTGTTAGGTTAGAATTTGAAAAGTCCAAATGGTGTGGGAATTTACAAGACTTATCTCTTGGTGTTAGGTAACCCATCTTTTCATATAGGCCTGTACTACACAAGTTTATAGTGTGACTGATCAGCCAGGATTATCTTAAAAGGGGTAATGTGAGCTGTACAATGAAATCAGTAAATACACATATCCAAGTAAACACACACTTAGTTATAGTATAAATATGTATTTATATATACACAAGATAATTAGACAATCTTTAAAAAGCTCAACCTAATAGTAACATTAATGCCAAAGTTAGGATTTAATTCAACAAGAGGTATAAAGCAGGTGAGTAACTTTCCATGTGTTATGCATATTCCAGCACATTGAGTGACATAATATGAGGTTGGTAATAACACTTCTAGTTAGATCAGAACATACTTTGTACAGTTAGATTCTCCCAGAGGGATGTAGGCAGTCTTTTATCACAGCGATAAGTGTTCAACAATTAAAGCCTGTAAGCGAACAAGCGCTGCCAAAGCCAAAAGTTTCAGAAGGGGCCTTTATGGAGCCACGACAGCCACAGTCAATGGGCCAATTCAAAGTTCTGATGCTCTCTTCTTAGACAATGTTTTAGAAAAGTCAGTAGTTCAAATTGAAAATCACAGAAGCTCAAGAGGAGCCACCTTGAAGAAGCACAAGCTGCAAGGCCAGTGCAAGTGAGTTGAGGTCAACTCTAAAGAGGGTAGAGTAGCACTCCCCAAGCTAGGAAGCACCACAGTTGTCAAAAGGTAGATGTTCCCCAAGCCCCCTGTGAACTGAATAATTAATTCCAGCTGGATGCCTTCCTGTTGCAGTATAGCAGAACCTTCTTCCTGGTCCTTCAGGGTGACAAAAGGGAGGACGTCTGGCAGGCTTCTGCGTCAGCACTCGAGAGAGAGAGGCTTTGCAGCAATGGATTCTCCTTGATTCAGGAGCCTCTTATGGTTTTTGGTGTATTTTTTCTCAGCGAACGAACAACTCTGGTTAGAAGTTACTTGATCCCTCGGTCTTGGACTCTGGTGAGGGGACACTGGATGAAGATGTCCTACTGCTGTAGGGTCCTGGATACCCATAAAGTTTTGTTTGGCCGGATTCACACTTCCGAAGACGATGCACTCCATAATTGTTCGGGGTCCCCCGGCATTGGGATTCTGCAGCCTTGGAAAGTCAGAGCAAGTTGGGGGCTGCACCAAAATGGATCTTGTCTTAAGGCTAGTTGGTCCCATCAGCCTAAGGGAGCAAGTCGTCCCGTACGGGTCTTCCCAGTCATAATGAAAACAGGGTCAGCACAGCTGCAGGGCTTCACCTGGCACTTTGCGGTCCAGGAGGGTGCTGCTGGGGTCTCTTCAAGTCTTCTTCGGTTGTTGTCCTCCAGTGGTCGACTCTGCCACCAGTCCAAAAAACCTTGCCTTTTAAGCATGTCCCCATTCATTCACAGCCCTAGGCTGTCAATCACCTAGCAGGGTGGCTGTCCTCCTGGACAGCCAGCCGGCCAATTCGTAACTGATTTCAGTCAGGCCCTCCGAGAGACAAAGGAAAGGGAAGTGTCAGGACCCTTTCTCACTTCCTGCTTTCCAGACACACTGGAGCCTGTGCGGGCTTCAGGGCTGAAGCCCTCGAAAGGCAAAATGCACAAAGGACTCAAACCCGATTCAAACAGAGTAAAAGCCCAGAAGGAATAAACTGACACAAAATCGCAAAAAAAGAAGACTGTCCATTTTGAGAAAATGGTCACCCTTGGGTGCTGTACTGCAGCTGAGGAATCAGCCTGGAAATACATGGCACAAGGTAGTAAAAAAGAAACCACTGCCACCAGCCATTCAAGTTAGTTAGTGTAACAGAATGTTACATGAGAAGTTGGATAAAGGAGTTGCTATGTAACCCTCCAGCACTCCACATAGGGTGGTGTGAGCTGGACCCACAAAAGGAAAGGTAAGACTGGAGTCCTCTTACTATTCTTGGGAACCGTAGTTCACCCAAGAAAATGTAGTTAAACATTAAGAGAAGTCCAAGGGACTTCTCAGTGGCACTGCACAAAAGGTGCTGTGTGTCGCAATGCAAAAAGCAGCTGCCTATGGAGTTTACCAGACTTCATTGAACAGTAAGACACACAAAAATCATAGTCAGAAAAAACACGTGTGAGAAACAAATCCCACTCACTCGGGAATTAAAATTAAAAAGCTGAGTCCAGCAAAAGAGCTGGGGGTCTCTAAGGTTAAAGGGAAATGAATATTCTCCCTAACAGTAGTTCTGCTAAATGGATTCCCTGATGGGTAGTTCTACTAAAACATTCCCAGATAGATGGGATTAGCAAGGAATAGGTGCTAGAACGGTCCTTGGTATATTGTTCTGCTCAGGGATTTCCAGATGGTGTAGGATTGGCAAGCAAGGGCCTTTCCTGGACTGATAGCATAATGCATATTTTCAGGGCAATAATCAAGTTCATAAGTGCTATTAGTGCTTGGTTGGTAGTACTGCTAGATAGATTCCCAGGTGGGTAGTTCTGCTAAATACATTCACTGATAGGTGCTATTAGCAAAACAAGTGCTAAAAAGCCCCCTGGTATCTAGTTCTGCTCTTGGATTTCCAGATGAGTAAGATTAGCAGGCATGTGCCTTCTTGGAATGATAGCCCCAGTGCATAATGTCATGGCTTTGATCAAGTTCACGAGTGCTATTAGTGCTTGGGTTACGAGTCTAGATCAATCGGTCCAGATTATTGTAGATGGATATCTCTAGGCCTCAGAGCGTACTGTATTCCTGCAGATGAATATAATTAATCATTTCCGTCAAGTACATGGGTGCTACTTCGGGTTTCAAGTCAGGGTCAAAAGCTCCAGGTAATGGGGGTCGATATCGTCTGGCCTGAAAGCCTATGAAAGGGTCCGTATTGAGGAAGATACCACACCATTTGTTGGTTGTGGTGGTAAGTCGAGTGTTCCTGGCATTCCCTTATGTGTTTTTAGGTGAAAAGCCAGGTTCTGAGTGCCTTCCGGAAAGCCATGTCCTCGCTGTGTCTAATGCAGGGAGGCAGTGAGTTCCACAAAGTTGTCACCAGGGTTGAGTAGGCGGAACCTCAGAACCTAGCCGAATTGAGGGTGGGGACTACTTGGAGGACGGCAGTACTTGACCTAAGGGTGCGAGTTGAGTGGTAAGGAATTATCTTCTCTTGTAGGAATCTGGGGCCTGTTTTGTGCACCGCTCAGTGGGTAATACATAGGAATTTGAAGGCGGCCCTGTATCCAATTGGGAGCCAGTGTAGGGGGCGGAGAGCAGGTGAGATGTAGTCCCTTCGTCCCAATGCAAGAAGCCATCTGGCAGCTGAGTTTTGTACTCTTTTAAGTTTGTTTAGCTGGTAGGCTGGTACACCCAGGTAGAGGGACTTTGCATAATCAAGTCTGGACACTACAGTGGACATAATTGCAGCCATTCTGTTGGGGTAGGTGTGGGAAGGGAAGTTGCACTTCAGGAGCCTAAGGTGGAAATGACGTGATTTGGATGCATTGTTGATGTAGTGAGTCAATGTTCGGTCCGAGTCCATTGTGCAGCCGGGGTTGTTGACAGTAGTGGTGGTTGGAGGGTGGTGGGGAGGTGTCAGAGTGAGGGTGGCCAGAGAGTCGGTTGGGGAAATAGAAAATGTTTGCATCATACCATGATTTCTGTTTTACCTGGGTTTAGAAGGCGATGGTTAGTCATCATCCTGCGGTCAATGTCTGTGAGTCATGCTGCTAGGTCAGGCCGAGGGTAAGTGGTCAATTTAGGAATTATCTAGATGAGTTGTGCGTTATCCGCATAGTTATAGCAGGTGAGGTTGTGTGGGCGGATTATCCTTGGCAGGGGGTTCATATAAAGGTTGAAGAGAAGGGGGAGAGAGGCAGGAGCCTTGGGGTACTCCAGTGTTTACTGGGTGTGCAGAAGAGAGAAAAGGGGGGAGATGGGTGATTTTCTGCCTATTAGTGAGGAATGAGGTGATCCAGGTGAGTGCTTAGTGAAAGTGTGTATTGTGGACCACAAAACTGCCTCACAAATGTTTTTAATAGGCACACCTCTTTGCAAAGCAGAGGAGTTAGCCATGCCCCTAGTGGAATGGGCCCTCAAGCCTTCTGGAGGGTCCTTGCCTGCTAGTTGGTTGCATTCTGAAATCACTAGAATAATCCATCTGGATAAGGTTTGCTTTGTAACAGCCTGGCCCAGTCAATGACCCGTATAACCTATGAACAGTTGGTCATCCAGACAAAGTTTTGACAACCTTGAAAAGTAGAAGCTCAGAGCCCTCCATGGAAGGAGTCCGTGGGTAACACAATCTTTTATCCCAAGTGAAAGTCTGAAATGACCTTAGATAAAAATTGAGGCTTAACCCTCAGGACGACCTTCTTGTTGTAAAACACTGTAAATGGAGGTTTTGAGGATAGTGCTTGCAACTCGCTCACTCTACGGGCTGACGTTAGTGCTACCAACAAGATGGTCTTGAAAGTTAATAACCTTATGGGACATTAATGTAGATGTTCAAATGGTGCACACATAAGAAACTTTAGCACCAGATTGAGGTCCCAAATGGGAACCTGAAAGGGAGATGGAGGGAACACATGGGTGGGCCCCTTCAGAAATTGTATCACCATAGATATCTTAAAATAGGAAGTTTCCTTAGATGAGCGCTTGAAGATGGATAGCGCCGCCAAATAACCTCTAATGGTCTCAACCTGTAGCCCCAGATAGGCACAGTAGAAAGGATAACACCTAGTGTTTTCCAAACCAAAGGGTCCACATTCTTGTCCCTGTACCAAATGCAGAATTTGTTCCAATGGTAGCAGTACAAAGACTTTGTTGCTGGCCTTCTGGCTGAAAGCAACATCTCCATTGCGACATCCGGGAGATCTCAATCCTTGTAGCTCAGCCTCTCAGAAACCATGCGTGAAGGCTGAGAGTCTTTACCTCTGGATGGAGAACCCGGCCCTCCTCTCACTGGAGAAGGTCCTCTCTTTGTGGAAGAGGCATTGGAGGGCAGATGGGACATTCCAGAAGGCCGGGTACCACGTCCTTCTGGCCCAATACGGGGCAATTAGGATCATGCGTTTCCCAGATTTTCTCAACCTCCTGATCATGTGAGGAATGACGGGGACTGGAGGAAATGCATTCAGGAATGGAAACTCCCAGTCCACCACGAACGCATCTTCTAGAGCTCCTCTTGGAGGAAATTCCTGGAGCAGTACAGTTCGCAATTCCGGTTGACACTGGTTGCGAAAATATCCACTTGAGGGGTTCCCATCGGGTGAAGATCTTGTGAAGGACTTCCTGAGCTAGTTACCACTTGTGGGAGACTGTGATCTTCCTTCTCAGAGCGTCCACCGCTGTGTTCTCTTCTCCGGCTAGGTGAACTGCTGATAGGGAGATTCCTTCTTGAATTGCCCAGTACCAGAGCTGCATTGCCTCACTGCACAGTGGAAGTGACCCTACACCTCCTCTATTGTTGAGGTAGTACATGGCCAATGTGTGGTTCGTCATTATCAGGACACTGCTTCCCTGTACAGTGGGCACAAGTCTGATTGCCCTCGACTCCAAAAGATTGATGTGTAGTTTGGACTCTGATGCAGACCAACGACTGCTGATTCAGATCGTTCCCACCCCGTGAGTGAGGCATCAGTCACTACTGTCCTCCGGCCATGGTTGCCAAAAGGTTCTCCCTTCAGAATATTGTCCTTGCAGGCCCACCAAAGAAGATCCTGTGCAACCCTGCTTGGAACCTGAAGTAGGTCTGACATGTTGCCCGAGAACTGAGACTGTTGTGTCCCGAGAGCCCATTGAAGGGATCTCATTCTCTGGCAAGTCTCTGGCACCAGAAAAATGCAGAATGCCATGAGGCAGAGCAACCTCAAAAAGTCAAAGGCCGGGAGATGCTGGCCACTCTGAAACTTGGAGACCATCTGCAGAATGTTTTGAGCCCTCACCTCGAGTGGCAAGTTCTTTCCCAAGGATGTATCCAGTCCAGCTCTGATGAACTGGAGCTTTTGGGATGGTATCATATGGGACTTCTTGTAATTGAGGGAGAAGTCCAGTCTGTGAAGAGAGTGGCAGGTGACGTTGAGATAAGGACTTGTTTGGGAGAAAGCGCCATGATCAGCTAATCGTCCAGGTAGGGGTAGATGTGAATCCCCCCTCTCCTGAGACTCACTGCCACCACCACCCATCTCTTTGGTGAAAACCCTCGGGCAGAGGTCATCCCGAATGGCCGAACTCGAAACTGATAATGAGATCCCCCAACGGCGAACCTCAGGTACTTTCTGTGCTTGAGATGGATTGGCACATGAAAATAGGCATCCTGAAGGTTCAATTACACCATCCAATCTTGGAGTTGGAGGGCCTGAATGATCTGAGAAAGTGTTACCATCTTGAACTTGTTCTTCCTGAGGAACTTGTTCAAGTATCTTAAGTCCAAGATGGAACTCAGTACTCCGTCCTTCTTGGGGATTAGGAAATATGAAGAATGCCATCCTTTGTTCCTCTCCTCCTACAGTTACCGGCTCTATTGCACCTTTTTCTAGCAGGGTGAACATTTCCTGCACTAGGAACAGATCTGGAACCTTCAAAGAATGGGTCCCCGGTGGATGGTTCTGAGGTCTCTGAATGAAGGGAAGGCAGTAACCTTGGGCTATGGTTTCTAATGCCCAAGCATCTGAAGTAATGTCTTGCCATTCTTTCAGATGCTGAGACAGTCTTTCTCCCAGTGGGGTGTCGCGACTCAAGACCTCAGAGGTTTTGAGGCAGCTGAAGCAGTGGCTGTTGGTAAAGATGCCACCACAAGGGACTCTTCTTGGGCCTCTCTGACCTGCCATTCCTCTTGCTCTTCCAACTGAGGAGGAGTAGCGAAAGAATCTACCCCTCCAAGACGGTCCATTGCAGTGAAAAGGCTAAGGCTGCCTAATAGCGGCACCCAAAGATGTGGCTGCCGCTTCGAGGTCTGCAGCTTCTTAAGGCTTTAGTCTGCCTTGATGCCAAAAAGGTGGGACACGTCAAAAGGCATGTTAAGGAGTCTAGACAGCAAGTCCGGTGCAAATCCAGACTTCCTTAACCACGCAAATCTGCAAATTACGGTGCTTGCCACCATGGCCATGCTGATGCTATTAGCAGAATACATACCTGACTGAAGAGACTCGCACATGGCTTCCTAGGCATCCTTAACAACGGCTGAGAAACCGTCTCTTTGCTCCCCTTTGGGAATGTGCTGAGCTGCCATAGAAATGCAGTCCTAGAGTGTATGAAAACTTTTGCCAAGGTACATGTGGAGTTGGCTGATTTAAGAGCCATGCTCCGAGCGGAAAATACCTTTCTGGACCAAGCATCTACCCTTTTTTTATCCCTATCCAGTGGGATGGTTGGATAGGCTGCCTGTTATAAGGTAGCGGTTACAGCCTTCACCACCAGACTTTCTGGGGTAGGGTGTTTTCGATAAGTAGCTGGGACCACTACTTGGGCAGTATTTTCTTGTCCAGTTCTTATTCACTGCCGGACTTGACTACGGTGCTTCACAAATAGCACTTACTCTCTTCTGAAGAGCAATGTGGAAAGGTAAAATGGGATCCTTTTGAGGACCGTTATCAATGATGTCTGTAATGTCATCTTGTTCGAAAAGGAGGGCAGGTCTGCTCCATACTAGGTAATCTCTACCCAGGTCATCAACTGCCTGTACGAGGCATCTCCATGTTCATCTGACTCAGGCTTTCCAAATTCTAATTCTGGTAAAGTGTCTACTACACTGGCTGTCTGCAAATTCTCATATAGATCTTTCTGTGTGGACTCCACAGAAATTAAGCGATCCGTAAAATGTTGTGTGCCATACTGAGCAAAGGGCGCATCATTATCAGATGGCTCATTGTCCTCATAAATAGAGGTCAGAGACTTAAAGAAATCCTTTCTTGGTAAAGCAGTGAAGCCTTTTTCAGGTAACGGCGTTGGAAGGCTTTGAAAATGTTGAGCCCGAGGAGTTGTCAATGTCTTTGAGGAAGATGTTTTCGACTTCGATGTCACTGAAGGCTTTGATGGCTTCGATGGCACTGCTGGCGTTGATGGCGTCAACGACCTCGACTTTTGACTTATGACTCGAAGGATCCCTTGATAATTTCTCATTGTGTGGAGGCCTTGACGGCTCTCCGTGTGGCCTTCGTACCGTGGTGGAGGGCACGTGGGATTTGGCTCAAGCCCTTTCCTTAATGACTTTAGAAGGCACGATAGGAGCATGGCTTGTCAAGGGTTTTTGGCTCTCAAATATTTTAAGCATTTCTTGCCTGAATGGTTCCCATTAGACAGGAGTGGAGGCCTTTGTGGGACGGGATATAGCTCTCTCAGGAGAGGAGTCGGACAAGGATGTCGAAGTAGGCGACTTATGCTGCCTCTTCTTCGACGAGTGGTGGGAGCCACTCCTTGACCTGGACCTTTTTTTCCTTCTTTCTTCGAGGAGCGTTGCATTGTCAGAAGAAGGTTTCTTTGTCAGGGTAGTCGATGGGTATTTCTTAGGGATTCTACCTACCGCTAATTTCCCCTTTCGCACCTTAAGGGCTTTTCCGGTCATCAATTGACATTTTGTGCAGGCTGAGGTCTTGTGCTACACACCACACGCATA
Organism: Ambystoma mexicanum; assembly: GCF_040938575.1. NCBI lineage: Eukaryota > Metazoa > Chordata > Amphibia > Caudata > Ambystomatidae > Ambystoma > Ambystoma mexicanum. Next base: position 601,140,620 of record NC_090932.1, on the reverse strand, counting down.
CTCGATGCGGATCGGTCCGCAACATCTTGGCATCGCAGTCTTGACACTTTATAAACCCGGTCTATGGGGTATTCTGTGTCGAAGACTAAGACATTTTGTAATATTTCACAAGGAAATACTAAAGCACGCTGTAATTCTCAAAGCGTAAGCTTACTCAGAAAAACGGAACTGAAGCCAACGGGCGCTGTGCATGCTATTTATGCCTTCAATGACATCCTCAAGACGGAGCGCCCTCTGCCAAAAATGTTTTGCTGAAGCTGGATTTTTAATATCAGAGATGAGGAATACGTGGGAGGACACAGTCCATTCAAAAGAAGGGTTCTCGAACGGTGGATCTGGTAGAGCGGGTGGACAGGATGGAGAGTTTGACGTTGAGGGTGACCGTCCTGTCTATGGCTGTTTTGTGGGAGTGTTCATACAGGGACTTGCAGAGTGTTTGTGAGGAGGCAGTCTGTAGAGCTGTTTGCTGCCGCTACGGCAGTTCAGGATCATTTTATTATAATAGGCTTTTTTGGCCTTTTCAGATCTCCAATTTGCAATTTCTGTGGTGGTGGGCGAGTACTGATTTGCTTTGTGGGGTTCTGCAAGCTCCCCATTTGTGCTCAAGGGATTGTTATGGGTTTCTAAAGACTTCAGGTAGTGGTTAGGGTAATGAGAGAGTTGTTTAGCCAGGAGTCAAGAGCTCTATGCTTAAGGGTCTAGCTGTGGTCGGGAATGAGGGGAGCGAAGGGCGCTTAGCAGCGCCTCAGCCAGGTCAGGTCCGGTAGTACCTTGACTTTGTTTCAGCACAGGTCGGAAGACCTGAAAATGACATGGAGGGTGTGGCCAGCAGCATGCATGGGTCATCTGATGTAATTTGACTGAGTCACCTCACCCAGCACATGTCATCTCTCCTTGCAGGGGCATTACTGGCCGAGTGACCAGAAACATGTCTACCTACCTAGAATTATTGAAGAACATAGTTAGTTTCCCCAGGTTTCCTCTCCCCTTGTACATATCAGAGGTTTGCTCAGTGATGTACACCAAAAGAAAGAGATGAATTGCATCCTGCTACATAATCATCTTTACTAGAAAATCAAAAACGAATTGTATCTAGCCCCTACATGTTTGTTGTGCGTTTACTACACAAATTCAGATTCATTACACATGGACACTATTGTGTATCATTTGAGGGTCAAGGACAGTGTATTACGATACTCGGGAGCGTATGCTTCCTGTTCGGTCTAATCACCTAAGATGAAAGAAAGTACATCAATCCCTTGCTCTCCCCGTGTTCCTGAAAAGGTCAAATTCAGGTTAATATCATGTTCATCCACATTTAGAAATGATAGCATGTTAACTATATTGGATGTATTGTCTATGACAGGGACGAAAACATATACTGGATATTCAACTGGATTCGCTGCATTGTTATTCTGCAGGAATGGACTCTTAGCTTGCTGATTGTTTTCTACAACAGTTGATGTCCCTTCAGCAGTGTCTTGGATGCCAGCCTCAGCCAATATGACATCAACGTCCACAATGGCAGATACATCTGTGAAATTGTCTTCATCAGAAAACATGTATTCCATCAATTGCTGCCAGACTGGAAGATGCATTAACAGGATCATTCCATGGACGTCCAGCTGTATGAACTGTTTCATCTTCTTCCTCATTTTTATTGAGCTATCCAAACACTTACTGGCATCTTCCTGGATTAGTGTCAGGCTGCAAATCTTGCCGATCAAGCATTACATCGTCCGTGAACAGTTCACTTCCATGATGGAGACAGACATGGAAATTAACATATTTCCGTTATGGGTCCTAGACCCCCTGCTTGCAAAAGTATATGCTGGTAGTTTCCTCAGAATGGTCATCTTGTAGGGGCATCTCTTGCAGGCCATTAACCCTTTAAAAGAATCTCGGACAGTTCCACATAGTCCCAAACGCATCCTATAATGGGGCATGAACATCCTCATTATGTCTACCCCCAGTGCAGCTTGTAGACATCTCCAAGTTAGTCTTTTTATGCTTCCCGCTAAGGTTGAATTTTGCATCATTCTGTCTCGTATATCCATTACGTTTGATGCCTCAGACGGGCAAGACATGCCTGTGTATTCTGCAGGAATCTCTTCTGTGTGAGATCAGATATCTGGGTAAAAACACTACTGGATCCGCGTAGCCCACTGTTCGGAGATTAGTTCAGTATTGAAGCCTTAAGTAACGGTTCTATGTGATTATGACCACTATTATTACAACGGCCGAAAATGCCGACTTTTTTTTGTTGTTAAATTTATTTTAAACCCCCCTTACGCCACTTACATATGAGGGTGGAGACCCCCGCTCCCCTCCATATTACCATTATATTACATACCATATATATATATATTTCTGAGGCTTGTGGAATCTGCTTAGATCACATGCTGTGCATAGGCCGACATCTAGTGGAAGCTGCGGAGTATTACAGTTTGTTTTTCGAAAGTCGAAAATGGGCGTCGACACAGGCGTGCCAGTAATACTATCCCTAGTGTGACGTCCACTGTACCCAAGATCCCTCACGCGTGTAGGATCCTCAGATTGTTTTTTTCCGCCATACTGGTCGGAAGCATCTTGCGGAGTTCCCTGGCCTTAGCCATACTTTTGCTGTTATTATAATTTTAATTCTTATTCATTCCCTTCCCCACCCCAACGTCGACCCTCAACCTCGACGACGGCTGGAGAAGTCATCGACCGTCGACTGCTGCACGACGGATCTGGGCCTCGGTAGGCCGCTGGCCTCGGCCCGGGCCTAGTAGGCCGCTGGCCTCGGCCCTTACAAGTAGGGAGAGTGGGGGGTGGTACATACTCTTCACTCTTGATATATAGTTACATTTATATATATTCCTACACTTAGCAGCCCGCTGCCTTAAGGTGCGTATGGAGGGTACCCCTTTTCAATTCTGCCCCAAGTGCAATCGCAAATACCCTTGGGTCGACAGGCACGCCACGTGCAATCTCTGCTTGCCGAGGGATCACCCCGAAGCGAACTGCAGAGCGTGTAGTAGGTTTAAACCTAAAACACTTAAGGACCGTTCGACAAAGCGTTGGGCCCACCACGCCAGGCAGGAGGCCATGACAGCGGAGGGCGCCTTCAGCGATGGCAGCGACGCCGTACTTTCGGACGGCGAGGGCATTACGGCGTCGAAAGACAGCCGACGAGCGCAGGTCCCCGACCTCGGAAGGTCGTCCGGCAAGGCGGCTATGGGGAAGACCCCCGGCGACGCAAGCGCTACACACCTAACACACACTAAACACACTAAGACCAACCGGACCTCGACGACGTCGACTTCCCGGAAAGAGGCACAAAAAGAACGGTCCGACTCGGTGTCCTCTGGGCGCTCTCGATCGAGATCGCCTCACGACGCAAGGCAATCATCCACTCTTGCCAAGAGTGCCTCGCTACACACACTAACGGAAGTTCGATCGTCGGGAGACGAAGACGACTTCCACCCCCAGGCCGCGCTCCAAGATACCGAGACCGCGGTTAACATCAGTGAGGCCCCACGCCCGAAGCACACAGATACCTTTCCAGACCCTCGACGCCAGGCGTCGAAAGTCTTTGGGGCCCCCAAGGGACAGGGAAAACATTTTTCCACGCACGGAGAAGGGGGGAAACAGCGGAAAGCACAGCCTTCCACCCCTGTAAAGCCTAAGCAGACAAGCAAACACAAGTCTACCCTTGAAAATAAATCACCTGCTAAAGTAATACCCTGTTCCAGGGAATGGTCCAGTGAAGACATAGACAGGGTTATGTCTAGGATGTCTTCCTTGGCTGATTTTTATGATAAGAACCCAGAACACTTTCTTTCATATAACCCTCAAGGGGCCACACCCTCAGGCTCCTCCGATCCTATCCCGCTAAGTAAAAAGCCCCGGGTCGAAAGACCTGAACCCTTCAAGGTTCAGCCTTACTCCACTCCATATTCTACTCCACTCCCCAGTTATCAGGGACAAGTTTTCCCTGAAGAGGACCAGGAGTTTGCAATTATGGAAGAACAAACCGGGACAGATTACTATGCAGAGGATGAGGACCTGGAGGAGGGAGAAGATGAGCAGGAAATTTACAGAGTAGATTCCCCAGTACAAAGCGAAGCCCCAGTTACTGACTCTCCAGTTGATAACCAGCCCCTCCTTAACGAGGTTCTCGCTCGAGCAGCGGAACACTTCCACATCGACACCCACGGTGTACAGGAGGAAAGGGACTTCGCGGAGGAGTTTGTAGGAGAGAGAAGACCGGTCGCTCAGACCATCCCTATCCTCAAATCCATCCAACGAAGAATAGATCCTTCCCTGGTGAATCCTAACCTCACCAGAGCTGTCAACCCCAGAATTGAAAAGATTTTCCGGGCAGCCCAGTCTGACCCTCTGTATATAAAGGGACATCTTAAACCAGATTCCCTAGTGGTGACCAACACTAGAAAGAGGGCTGGCACGCCCTTATCTTCATCAGAAGCTCCTCCCGACAAGGAGAGCAAAAAACTTTACGGGTTTGGCAGAAAGGTAGCCTCAACGTCCGCCTACCAAGCAAGGATTGCGAATTCCACCACCCTGTTGGCTAGTTACAATTGCCATCAATGGGAAGAAGTCGCGGCGCTCATTGCCTCTGCTCCAGAACCGTTAAAGGGCCAGCTGGCTCGGATCTCGGCAGAGGGGAGAGCCGTGTCTGGTTGCATTTTAAAAGCAACTTTCGACGCCGCTGACAACGCAGGGAGATTGATAGCAGAAGGTACTGTTATCAAGAGACATGCGTGGTTACGGCAGTCGGGATTCAAGACAGAAACCCAGGCTTCTTTAATAGACAAGCCAGTGGAACCCGACCTATTGTTTGGGAAAGCGGTCGAAGACGCACTTAAAAATGCCAAAGATGAATATGAGACTCTCAAATCCCTTGGCCAGCTTACCAACAAACCCCCTAACCAGAGGGGGAACAATAATTTTCGTCGCCCACGCGGCCAAAATTCACAAAGAGGCAACTATGCCCAGGGACAAGGTACACAATGGAATAACAACCAGCAGTCTACCCAGAGTTACGGCAGGGGTAACAAGAGAGGTCGTGGAAGAGGCAGAGGCAGCCCCAACAAGGGCGGTGGCACGCCTCCACCAAAACAGTGACGCTCAGTTCAGGGTCCCTTGCCACGCAACCCCAGTAGGGGGACGCATTTCCACCTTCACCCAGGCTTGGGAAGGGATCACCTCAGACAGATGGGTGCTGTCAACAGTATCCGCAGGATATTGTATAGAACTACTGCAGCGTCCCCGGAATCATCCTCCACGACAAAGAGTGCACTCCCTAGAGCATCAAAGGATCCTTCTCGAGGAGATCGCCATTCTGCTAGAAAAGGACGCGATAGAACTCGTCCCAGGACACCAGGTAAACAAGGGTATCTATTCAACTTACTTCCTTGTGCCAAAGAAAGATTTGACAATGCGCCCAGTATTGGACTTACGGCCTGCCAACAAATATGTCAAGCCCCAAAAATTCCGTATGACCACGCTACAAGAGGTAATCCCCCTCCTAAAAAAGGGGGATTACATGGCAACCTTGGATATGAAAGATGCTTATTTTCATATTTCCATGCTCCCAGCGCACAAAAAGTACTTGCGCTTCAAGGTGGACAGTCGCCACTACCAATTCAAGGTACTGCCCTTCGGGATAGCTTCAGCACCAAGGGTATTCACCAAGGTACTGGCGGTAGCGGCTGCACACCTACGCAGGGAAGCAATCCCGGTGTACCCTTATCTGGACGACTGGCTCATAACGGGGGAAACCCCAGGAATTTGCAGGTCAAACATTCAGAGGACTATCGACCTCCTCCACGAATTAGGCTTCTCCATCAACGAGAAAAAGTCAAGTCTGGTGCCAAGCACCTCAAAACAGTTTCTAGGAGCTATCCTAGATACTCAGAAAGGATTGACCTTCCCTTCGGAAGAGAGAATTCGGAATATACTTCTGCAAATTCCGCATTATCAGTCAGGTCAACAGATAACAGTACGCAAAGCTATGCGGTTACTGGGCATGATGGCGTCATGCATTTACCTGGTCCCCCACGCGCGTCTGCGCATGCGTCCCATGCAGGAATGGTTGGCGAAACAGTGGTCTCAGGCAAGTGGTCATTGGGACGATCTAGTGGTCGTTTCGCCAACACTCGTACAGAGCCTACACTGGTGGACAAGAGAGAATCTCGCAAAGGGGAAACCCTTTTACGATCCCGAAGTACAAGCCGTGGTGACTACAGATGCATGCCTGACTGGGTGGGGAGCTCACCATCTCCACCACACAGCTCAGGGTCTCTGGTCTCACTCAGTAGCCAAGAACCACATCAATCTGCTAGAGCTTCTGGCAGTATTCCGAGCGCTAAAGGCGTTCGAGCCCCATCTACTGAACTTGTCGGTGCAGATCAGGACGGACAGCACGACAGCCATGTTCTATCTGAACAAGCAAGGGGGGACTCGTTCGCCAAATCTGTCCAAGCTTGCCCAGAAAATATGGATATGGGCACTCAGACGGAACATCTTCCTGTCATCGCAACATGTTCCAGGGGAGCTCAATTCCCTAGCGGATGCTCTAAGCAGAAACTCCCTCCCAGAAGAACACGAATGGGTCCTTCACAGAGACGTAGTAGAAGATCTCTTCTCTCAGTGGGGTTTCCCCACTATAGACCTATTCGCCACAAGCGAAAACAAACAATGCCCAGGATTTGCATCCAGGTTCCCCCAGCCGGACTCCCAAGGGAATGCCCTGTGGATGAACTGGTCAGGGATGTTTGCGTACGCTTTTCCACCAACTCCTCTCATCAGGAAGGTGGTGTACAAGATGAACAAGGAATCTATGACGCTCATCCTAGTTGCTCCCATGTGGGCGAGACAACCATGGTTTCCACACCTACGCAGGATGGCGGTGTGCGAACCCATCAGACTCCCAGCCTGGTACAACCTACTGTCCCAGCAACAGGGTCAAACAGTGCATCAGGAACCCAACTCTATGAACCTAGCAGCATGGCTCCTGAAGTCATAGAGTTTGGACATCTCAAATTACCACAGAGGTGTATGGACATTCTAAAGGAGTCCAGGAAACCAAATACAAGGCACTGTTACTTTGATAAGTGGAAAAGATTCGTTATCTGGTGCCAGAATAAACAAATCAACCCGGTTGATTGCACTCCTTCCAACGTTGTGACATACATGCTCCACCTGCTGGATGCAGGGTTGGTTTTTAACTCGCTGAAAGTACACCTGGCAGCCCTCTCGGCGTACACCACATCCCATAACAAGGTCTCGTGGTGGAAAGTACCAGTGGTTAAAGCCTTCATGGAAGGAGTAAAGAGACTTCACCCTCCTATTTCGAACCCACCGCCAGGATGGGACCTCAACGTGGTGCTAGCTAAGCTCATGGGACCCCCATTCGAACCCATGCATAAAAGTAGTCTCAAACACCTGACTTATAAAACGGCCTTCTTAGTAGCCATTACCTCCATAAGAAGGGTCAGTGAAATTCAGGCTCTGTCAGTGCAGGATCCTTTCTTTACTATCCACAAGGACAAACTGGTTTTACGCACACACCCTAGATTCTCACCTAAATTCATATCCAAGTTCCATGTAAACCAGTCCATCGAGCTTCCGGCTTTCTTCCAGAACCCGCAAAGCTCGGCTGAGGTGAAACTACACACCCTAGATGTGCGTAGGGCGGTCCTATACTATGTAAATAAAACCAGACCGCTAAGGAAAACAGATCAACTGTTTGTCTCCGTAGCTACAGGCAGAGAGGGGGATCGCGTCTCTAAGGGCGCTATCTCGAAGTGGATTATCAACTGTATACAGCTGTGTTACTCTCTTTCTGACAAGACTCTGCCTTTTACGCCAAGGGCCCACTCTACTAGAGGCATTGGTGCCACTCTGGCTTTCATTGCAAATGTTCCCCTCGACACCATTTGCAAAGCGGCTACTTGGAGCTCTATTCACACTTTTACTCAGCATTACTGCATTGACACTCATTCCAAGACAGATACACAAGTGGGACAAGCGGTTCTAAGACACCTGTTTGCTCATGACCCTTCTCACATCCCACCTCCTTCTTCTGGTACTGCTCGCTAATCTATGCACAGCATGTGATCTAAGCAGATTCCACAAGCCTCAGAAGGGATACATTACTCACCGTAATCGTATTTCTGATGCTTGTATCTGCTTAGATTCACATGCGACCCACCCTTCCTCCCCTCCGAGAGAAGGCGCATGATTGCTTGTAGTCTTACCTTTTCTGTCTATCTGCTTGGATTATCTGTACTCACGCTACTCCTCATGCTTCCTCATGTCAGAAAAAATACAATCTGAGGATCCTACACGCGTGAGGGATCTTGGGTACAGTGGACGTCACACTAGGGATAGTATTACTGGCACGCCTGTGTCGACGCCCATTTTCGACTTTCGAAAAACAAACTGTAATACTCCGCAGCTTCCACTAGATGTCGGCCTATGCACAGCATGTGAATCTAAGCAGATACAAGCATCAGAAATACGATTACGGTGAGTAATGTATCCCATATATAATATGGTGTAAGGGGGGGGGGGTCTAAAAAATGGCATTTTCGGCCGTCGTAATTGTGATTGCGACATTTTGGCCAATTACCTTAAGGCAACAGGCCTCACTCGCTGGATCAGGTGTTCTTCCTTACTAGAAGCCTCTCGCATTGTTTACTTGTCACTTATCAGCGTGAAAAAGGATGCCAGATGCCTTGGCTCAGACATGATGGAAAGACGGGAGTATCTTTCTTTCTCTCCCTCCTGGATTTATGACAGTAAATCACTTCGGTTTTCCACAGTTTGTGACATTCACTGAATGAAAATATCTTTTCACACATGAGGTTTCCTTGTGCTGCTCTGCAGGCAGGAGATAATGCTTGGCTGACTTCCCGGATGTTGTCATCTTTCTCTCTGAACCACAACAGATTACACAGCTGCAGTGTTCACGTGTGAATTTCTTCCACGATGCACAAGGTTGCTCTGCTTTTTCGCCACACGAATGCTGCATGTATCTCTACAGCTTTCAATGTTCATCTGAGATGCTGGTTCTGTGAACCCAGCTTTACGTGTGGCTTGAGTGGGAGTGTACTTTCTTCCTTTGTTTTTCAAAATGACGCAAGATCCTTTTACTGGCAGTTGGGGTGTCTGCTGGACCGCTTAGAGCAATGTAATGCCCAATGGTTTACTTGCAGTAAAGCGATGCTGCTGACACAAAGCTGCTGAGTGGATAGCTGGCTCGATGCAGACCACTTGGAAAATTGCGATGTAATGCTTGCTGGCTCGCGGCTGCTGAGCAGTGCTGGCTTGCTTAGTGCTGAATGCTGTCAATAACAACTCTCACCCCTATGACACCACTATACAATCGCTGGTACTATGCACAACTCCCATCTAGCGGATTTTGCCAAACACTATGCACTGCCCCAGCCTAATGCAGGCATGCACACACCTGCGCCCAACCCTATTGACTGGTACGCACTATTTTCTAATTACTACTTCGGCTGATCGCCCTCCCTCTTTGGAATGCTTCCTAGACACCACAAAAAATGTATCCCTCCCTTTGTGCGCATGCTACCACGATACAGCACGTTCTTGCACGGAAATACTCACATTGTGTAGTACATATAGAGGGTCGGACCTAGCACCTGTGGAAGTGAGCAAGGGGGTGGAGGGGATAGGGCACCCAAAAGGAGGGGTAAGGAAAACACAGGACAATCAAAATACTGCCGTAGCATGGGAAGAGTCCACATGGAGAATTGTGGGAGTTGGGATGTCTTATGTATATTAACAGCCCAAAGGGCCCATGTGAAATTAGCTCTCGATAGCGATGGCCTATTGTAAATATAACAAACTCAACGGGAAAAATCCCATGTCTGGGAGATCCCGTTCCAAGCACGTGCTCAGCCTTCCACAGGCCAGGGGCAGGGGAGCAGAGCCCACGCAGCACATTGCTGGCAGACTGAGCCAGCTGTAACCTCACTGGGTGATGTCAACACAGGTCAGCAAGCCAATCCAGCGTGCACTAAGGGATGGTGGGGAGGTGGACCTGAGCCATCGATGCAGATCAGCAGGTGGTTATGTGAACAGAAGCTGAGCGGAGTGGCGTTCCTTGCGGAACCAATTAAGCAGTACATTTTGTGTCCCTGGGAGGTGGCCAGCCATCAGTGTGTGTCAACTACAAAGACTGCGAAGGTCAATATTCAGAGGTACCGTTTGACTGTCTCCCTTCCCACCAGAAGCAGGGTGTCTCGTGTCTCAGTCTCAACGGTGCTGACCAATGGCAGAATAATAAAGCCCCAGCGGTCAGCACAAATGTTATATTACGAATTCCAAATTGTTCCGGGGATGGGTCAGAATCGGTGTGGTGCCACACAGGAGTGATGTCTTGGGATATTGTTGATCTGACTGCTCCAATCACGTTTAACTAACCTACGCGCAACATTAAGTATATGACATAACAGCCAATGACTAGCCTGGGATCGATGGAAAATATGTACATTCTAACCATAACAGTTTCAAATGCCTGCACTATTGTACTCATCCTATAAAACAAATGTTTGTTGTGCGCCCTCTTGTCAGCTCTCATCAACATGTGCCTGTGCACTGTTATGTTTGATTTGTGTTTACCCAGCTGTAATAAACCGCATTACTTCTTGCCAGTGTGTGTACTCTTTTTGGCTACGATTTTTTTTATGGTGTGATCAGAGGACCCCTGTATACAAAGGCATCATGCAGTTAAAGAGCATTTGCTTTCAGCGGTTGCATGTCATCTGCTTATCACATTGTTTGGTTTTGTTGCTTTTACATTTAATAACAATAATTACTCATTTGCACACGTGTGTGTTTGTCACACCATTCTGGTAACTGAGTTTTTCCTAAACCTCAGAGAATGATTGGTAATGAATAGACACTTCCCTGCTTCTGTTTCTAGGAAAGTGTGAGCACCACAGACTGACATCATTATAGTGCCGTCTTATGCTACTCAGGCGTTAAGGCACTATAAGTGTAAAAACTACTAAACATTTGCCTGGGCATATAGCTATCTCTACTAACATACATGATTATCCAATGAGGCTGGCAGAGTTTTCAAATTGCAAAAATGCCAATGTATGTTTAAACATTCTTTCAAGTTTACACCAATGTTTTGGTCGTTTTACTCAATTTAGCATGTTTATAATGGCTAATTTCTGCTATTTTGAATTGATAAGGCTCATTGTTGTGTCATTAGCCAGTGGACTTGATGAAATCATTTCAAGCCATTTGCAATCAATGACTGAATACCATTGAGTGTCCCAGAGCGTTCAAACACACCTGTCTTCCATTCCGGGCTGTTGAGCACCAATGTGAATGTAAGCAGAACTAACCCAGTTGGATATGTATTCGTAGGATGTATAGAAAAACAAAGCAGTTTCTTGCTATCAATTGCCACAGTTTTCAATTCTTAGAAGTTCTAGACTCGGTTTATCATAATGTGTAGCTTACAAAATACCAATGACCAGGCCCCTCTTGTATGCCAAGTATACTACTACTAGGCTTTACATCATTCATAAATGTCAAGGAACTTAGCTTTACATGTGACATGTTTCCTTCCGATGTTCAAGCTGCATGTATCTCTGCTTGAAGCGTTCTCCACCATATTCAATATCCATCCATTATGTTTGCCACTTAATGCACTCACTTCTTTCAGTTAATAATAGCTATATTTATGTACGTGGTGTCTGTTACCATGAATACATAAGCTACAGGCTGCCCTTCCATGTCGGCTTATTAACTACCACAAGGGTTGCTTCCACAAAAATGTACATGGTAATGCATGTGGTGTGACGTGGGAATAATGAGGCCTTTATTCTGTTTGCATTTTATGTGCATATGTTGCCATGTTCTTCCCATGTTCAATATGAAATGTTTCAATTATGCAGGACTTCACTGCAGCAATATGTGCTCATGTATTATGACTGTGCTATATAAGAGTGATTACCTCAGGTATAAGGATCCACTGATGGCTGGCTGCTATGTGGAATGTACTGCTTTATACCGTGTATGTAATACAAGGAATGTGCTTCTGTATACCTTTTATGTATAATGGGCCTCATTACAAGTATGCAGGTAAGTAATCCCAGTTTCCGGCATGCCGGTGCCACAGTTTACAGCAACACGTGATGCAGGGATCTCCGGATGATTCCGTATTGTCATGCAAGCGCATTCCGGCATGCCAGAAACGGCGGTACTGGCATCACGGAAACACCATCAAAACCCACCAAAACTGTCAACACCATCGTCCTCGGTGCCGGTGCCTTCGAAGCCGGCAACACAGTCCTGGACCCACCGGCACCGGAAACAACGGTCCCGCAATTACTGTGAGCGGAAATAAAGTGAGTGCCGGAAGAGGAAATCAGGCGGAGGCCATTAAAAACACAATCCATTGAAATCCTCAAAGCACAGGTGACATCCACCTCTCCTGAGCAGCCAAACTCCACTGTGAGCATGATATCTAGAGTCTGTAAGACGCGAAAGCCACGCTTGCCTGAGCTGAATATGCTAGCAGACACCATTGTCCAGAATGCTGTAGAGCTCTTCACCAACAACCAGCGCAGGCTGGCCCAGCTGCAGAAGAAGTCCATCTCGGAGGATGTGGCCCAGAAGGTGTCTGTAGTTGGCACAACCCCCTGGACTGTGCGAGACTGCCACAAGTGGTGGGACGACCTGCGATTGAGGGTATGCAACCTCCACTCAGCCCAGAAGAGACAGAGCATGGCCACAGGTTGCGTGATCGCATCCCCAATATGCCTGCTTCCCTGATAGACCTGGAGTAGTGTGTTGCACCTAGAGTCTATTGAAGGGGTCGGTGCTGCGGAGGCTGGGGCTGGGACACCTGAAGCGGCCGGTGAGTAAATGTAACCCCAATGGCATGTCAACCTCCCTGTCCATCCTGCACCAACTACTGTACCAACATATGATATGAATGGCAATTGCATCATCCACAACATCAAAGACCCCCTGCATGCCCTTCCACCCCAAAGAAACCAACAACATGGGTGCATAAACCGACAAACACCCTGGCCACCAAAACATGACAAATACAACCTATACACACAGCACAGGCACCCTGTACTGCCAACTGAACACGCATCTGCTCCCACACAGACACACATCACCCTACCACAGCGTACTGCGTGTGTGTCCGCCGTGCTTCCCCAGGCACAAAGTCACAGCAGTGCTAAGCCGCATCTCCACCCACAAATTACCACCGTTGCACACAAAGGCAACATGTGACTCCCCCCTCGTCCCAGCCAGCCCGAGCCCTGAGCATAAATACACAACTGTCTCCGTAACTGTTACAGGCCCATGCTGACCCTATCCATACCACACCCCTCCCGACCCCAACATACCACAGCGTGAAGGACCCCCCCCCCCCACACCGTACCCAGCAATTGGCAGTACACCACAACAGTATCCCCAGCGCACTACTCTACCATGTACAAACATCACACATGCTCCCGCTCAGTACGCATGACACAAGCATTTCTACACCATGCCATGTGCCCCACCATGTCCTCGACACAGCCCACCCGCAACCAACATAATGCATGTATCTCTGCCTCATCAATCCACACTGTTCACTGACAAACTGCCTTTCTGACTCCCACAGGCACATCGTCAGTGATTTATTTCCTGTACAGTGCTGGTGCGTTAGATGTCCTAGGGCATGTGCTCGTGTGAAGTTCTCAGAAAAAGTTGGTAATCGGTGCATTCCGTACCTCATGGCCATCCACGGCATCCCTGCGATGTGCCAATGGCAGTTCATCACTGTCATTCTCATCCTCCGCATCATGTGGGTGCATGTCCATTTTCGGGGGCAGTGGTATGTTTCGCCTGATAGACATATTGGGCAACTTGGCACAGGCCAGGACTATCTTGTCCACCTTCACAGGGCTGTACATAAGTGCACCCCCCGATCTGTTCAGGCAGCAGAACCTTGCCTTCAACATGCCCAATGTCTGCTAATTTGTACAACGAGTCCTGATGTGAGCACGGTTGTATCCCTGCTCGTGCTGGTTCTGTGGTTGCCTCACAGGGGTCATCAGCCATAGCATCAACGGGTATCTATCATCACCTGTACTGGATCGACAGAAGGGGGCAAAAGTAATTGTGGGGCCTGGATCATGTTGGTACAGTCTGTATAATGTTCACTAACCAATACAATATTTTATATGCATATTGCTGAAGACGTAGCATATGTCCTAGTTGAGCATGTTAACATGAGCATTGTGGGTGGGAACGGGTGTCCATGCAATGTATGGACATTTTTGCATGGAATCGGGATGAGCCTACGGATTTATATATGCAGTCATCAATGTCAATGTAATGTGCAAATGTGACTTGTCTGGGTGTAAGTGTGCTGGTGCCATTACCAGGTGGCATGTTTCTGGGCCTGGAAAATAGACAAAGCCGGCCTGCCCGACAGGGCAGACCCTGCAGGGAGACGCAGATCTGGTAGGCAGAGCTGACACAGGTAATAACTTTTATCTACCTTAAAAGCAGATTCCATATTATGTTGGGATTCAGTACATGCCTGAAGGCGTACTTGCATTCTGATGCACAGGACGTGCTGCATGGAAGTGGTTGCACCGCATAGATGATTTTCCAGCATGGGGTCTGGCATGGATTCACATGCTCATGAATATTCCCCGTCGTCAGACCAGGAATCCTCGGTAAAGAAAAAATCAGTATCCGTTTAGTTTCTGATCGGTCTTTCTTAGTAGTAACCAATCACTGATCTCTGGGTCAAAAATACCATCTCCAGATTAATAGTCAGATGCATACAACTGTGTTATTCATTATCAAACAAGACACTGCCTTTCACACCAAGAGCTCACTCCACAAGGAGCACAGAAGCTACTCTGGCATTTATCACAAATGTCCCCTTGGACAGAATTTGCAAAGCAGCCACATGGAGCTCAGCACTACTGCATTGGTACTCATTCCAAAGCATATATACAGGTGGGACAAGCGGTTCTAAAATATCTATTTGCTGCTGAACCTTCTCACAGCCCACCACCTTCTCCTAACACTGCTCGCTAATCTGCTCGCTAATCTATCCATAGTATGTGATGTAAGCAGATTCCACAAGCCTCACAAGGGATACATTAGTCACCGTAATTGTATTTCTGATGCTAGTATCTGCTTAGATTCATATGCGCCTCCTCTGAGAGAAGGTGCATAGATGTTATATGATCTTCTCTATTTATCTGCTTGGATACGCTTGTACTCATGATACACTTCATGCAGCTCATGTCAGAAACAAAACAGTCTGTGGGACCTCGACGCGTGAAGGACCATGGGTACAGTGGACGTTGCATTAGGGATAGTATTACTGGCACGTCATGTCGACTTCCTCTAGAGAAGGAGCCAAGTACCTCCACCCCAAGCATCTCTTCCATATTGCCTATATGTTGGGAACCAGAGTGTGAAACACGTGCAGTACCTGTGAAAATACCCATACCAAGAAGAATCCTGGAAGCAAGGTTCCCACTAAGAGAGCCATACTTGCATACGAGACAGTATGATGGGCATTTGAATGAAAACCCAGAAAAAAACAGGACAAATGAACGAGCGAGCAGATTGGTGATGTCACACAAAGTAAAACTGTCGCATTTAGAAGAGATGCAGAACCAAAGAGAATATAGATATTCTACAAGACATCAAGAAGGTATCAAAGATGAGCAATATTTTGAGCTTGAAATAAAGAGGCTTATGCTACAGAAACGATGAAGATATGAAGTTATTTTATGTGTACAGATGAAAAGATATGCAAGCAGATGAAGTATTCTTGAGGCTAGCTATGTAGTGAATAGATTGCTGCATGCGCCAACATATACATATATAGGAATAAATAAAGAATAAATGATTCCACTACATATTATAGCAGAGCTGGACCAAGGAAGGAAGGCTTTTTCCAGTGTGTCGCAGTTGAAAAGCAATTGAGTTACAGAAGTTAATCTCAGAAAGGCAAGGCTGGACCAGCCCCAAGAAGCCAAGGTCTTATCAGACTGGGATAAGCAGACATTAGTTACAATCGTGTGAAAGAATGAAACTCCTGTTCAGAAGACATGGACAAAAACAAAGAAGACGTCAGAAGTTCATTAAATAACAGTATTTTAAATGCACTAGAGCTCAAATTTGTGGTCTTCAGTCACGTGGAGGGATGGAACTGGACAAACGTGATGAACCACACCTATGGAGAGATGCAGAGCGTGCCTCTTCTCCCCTGAATTCTCCAGGGCAGGGAACATTTCCAAGGCCAAGTTCAAAGCCTTAATTGACGTGCAGACCACTGAGGTGATAATAGATGATAAGCTTATTGGTGGGAAACTATGGTTATGACCAGCTCACCAGTACATGGAAGTCCAGCCTGCGTGCTGCTAACGTGGGTGGAAAAGTACTGACAGATGTAAGAGTGCCAACCAATTGTAGGGGGGCGCATAATTAAGGGTCCTATAGTTTGTGTGACCAATAAGACGTCCTGTATTTAATGACGTTCATAGTGACCTGTTGAGGGGTGGGCTTAGTAGTCCCTCCTGACGTTGGAGAACCTATCACTTTCTTACACTAGTATGAAAGGTATATCGAGATGTTCCCCTTAAGCCTATCACATGTACCACTAGGTTTTTGTAGTTTGCTACATAGGATGATGTTGGCAACCACATAGGCTGACGTCGGCAGTGACATGTTTTTGTTATAAAAGAAATGTTTATTCTCTGAGAGTTATGCTGTGAGACATCCGTTGATGTCCATTGTACTCCCTGTTTTAGATAATTGATATTAAAACAGTCAGTTTTGCCAACTTCCTGAGTCGTTTTGATTATTGATGTTTGAGTATCCATCCCCATTCATCTCAGGGTCGGCTGTCCCGGTTCAGTCCCTTTTTGAGTTTCAAAAACAACTGTAATACTCTGCAGCTTCCACTAGATGTCGGCCTATGCATAGCATGTAAATCTAAGCAGATGCAAGCATCAGAAATACGATTACGATGAGTAATGTATCATATATATACATATATATATGTATATATATGTATATATATTTCTGAGGCTTGTGGAATCTGCTTAGATCACATGCTGTGCATAGGCCGACATCTAGTGGAAGCTGCAGAGTATTACAGTTTGTTTTTTGAAACTCGAAAATAGGCGTCGACACAGGGCGTGCCAGTAATACTATCCCTAGTGACGTCCACTGTACCCATGATCCCTCACGCGTGTAGGACCCTCAGATTGTTTTTTTCCGCCATACTTGTCGGAAGCATCCCACGGAGTTCCCTGGCTTTAGCTATATTTGCTAAATAATATATATTTCCCTGTTTTCTTCAATACCCACGTTGAGTCATCGGAATCCGAAGCTCGACGCCGGACCGGAGAAGAAAACTGCTGTCGAACTAGACGATAGACTTTGGGCCTCGGACGGCCTCTGGCCTCGGCCCGGGCCTTGGAAGGCCTCTGGCCTCGGCCCGGGCCTTGGAAGGCCTCTGGCCTCGGCCCTATACACGTAGGGAGAGTGGGGGGTGGTACATACTCTTCACTCACATATATTTTGATATATATATTCCTACACACTAGCCTGCTGCCACAGGGTGCGTATGGAGGGTACTCCTTTCCAATTTTGCCCCAAGTGCAACCGCAAGTACCCTTGGGTTGACAGACACGCCACCTCTAACCTCTGCCTGCCAAGGGACCACCCCGAGGCGAATTGCAGAGTGTGTAGCCGGTTCAAGGCTAAAACTTTAAAGGACTGTTCGATCAAAAGTTGGGCCCACCACGCCAGGCAACGGGAGGCCATGGAAGCGGAGGGCGCCTTCAGTGATGGCAGCGACACCGTACTATCGGATGGAGAGGGCAACGTGGCGTCGAAAGACAGCCAAGCGCAAGTCCCCGACCTCGGAAGGTTGTCCGGCAGGGCAGCTATGGGGAAAACACCCGGCGACACAAGCGCTATCCACACCACTTCCACTTAGCACTCGAAGTCCAACCGAGACTCGACGCGCACGTCGAGTTCTCGGAAAGAGGCACACAGAGAACGGTCCACCGAATCGGTGTCCTCTGGGCGTTCTCGATCAAGATCGGCGCGTGACACCAGGCAACCATCCACTGTTGCCAAGAGTGCCTCACTTACTAAAGTAATGGAGGTTCGATCGTCCGAACACAAAGCTGACCTCCATCCCCAGGCCGCACTCCAGGAGTCTGCACCCGTGTCCCGACATACTCAATCTACGGAAAGGGACACTACCCCCGAATCTCCACGCCAGACGTCGAAAAGCTCGTAAAAGGTGAAAACCCCAGGGAAACACTCTTCCACTCACGGGGAGGGGGGAAAACAGCAGAAGAAGCCTTCTCAACCTTCTTCTACACCACAGACACCTAAGGACAGCTCCAAGTCCTCTGTTAAACATTCTAAGACCCCTGCACAAGCCCATAGGTCCAGTCAGGCGATTGCAGGGAAACACCCCAAGAAAGGGTAATTCCCAACTCAAAACAATGGCCCAGTGAGGACATAGACAGAGTTATGTCCAGAATGTCATCCCTAGTAGACTTCTATGCCAAGAATCCAGAGCACTTCCTCTCGTATACCCTGGATGGGGCTACTCCCTCAGGGTCTAGGGACCCGCAACCCCCTGGTAAAAAACCTTGAGTTGAGGCACCTTCACAAGGTCGGTCTTCTGACCCTTTTTACGTACAGCCATACTCTCAGTATAATAAGGATCCACTACAGGATGAGGATCCAGAATTGGCAGCGTTGGATGACCAAACTGGGGCAGACTACTATGGGGGTGACGAGTACCAAGACGAGGACGAAGATAACCCAGAGGTCTACAGTCTAGACTCCCCAGTAGACAAGGAGCCTCCGGTTACCCGCTCTCCAGTCGACAACCAACCTCTGCTAAATGAGGTTTTATCCAAAGCGGCTGAACACTTCGCATAGATACTCGGGGAGCTCCGGAGGAAAGGGACTTTGCTGAGGAATTATTGGGAGAAAAGAGACCAATTGCCCAGGCCATCCCTATTCTCAAATCTATACAAAGGAGGATTGATCCTTCCCTTCTAAATCCCTACCTCACCAGGGCAGTGAACCCCAGGATCGAAAAGTTGTTCAGGGCAGCCCAGTCAGACCCGCTGTATATAAGGGGGCAACTGAAACTGGACTCTCTCGTAGTCACTAATACCCGAAAGAGGGCGGGAACGCCCCTATCATCGTCTGAGGCTCCCCCCGACAAGGAGAGCAAAAAGATCTACGGGTTGGGAAGGAAGGTAGCCTCCACTTCCGCCTACCAGGCAAGGATTGCCAACTCCACCACTCTGCTGGCTAGTTACAACTGCCACCAGTGGGAACAAGTGGCTGCACTCATTGACTCCGCACCGGATCCTTTAAAGGGCCAGTTGGCACAGGTTGCGTCGGAGGGGAGGGCTGTGTCCGGTTGCATCCTTAAGGCAACCTTTGATGCTGCGGATAACGCCGGCAGGCTAATAGCAGAAAGCACTGTTATTAAAAGGCTTCCTTGGTTAAGGCAGTTAGGGTTTAAACCCGAGACACAAGCATCCCTAATAGACAAGCCGATGGAGCCTGATCTACTGTTTGGCAAGGTGGTAGAGGACGCTTTAAAAAATGCCAAGGATGAGTATGAGACTCTAAAGTCCCTGGGACAGTTGACCAACAAACCCCCTAATCAAAGAGGGAATGACAATTTTCGTCGCCCACACGGCCAAAATTCTCAGAGGCTCCAACTATTCTCAGGGGTAGGGCACACCATGGGGTAACAACCAGCAGTCTACCCAAAGTTACAACAGGGGTAACAAAAGGGGTCGTGGTAAGCGTAGAGGCAGCCCCAGCAGAGGCAGCATGCCTCCCGCAAAGCAGTGACACCGAGATCCGGGTCCCTTCCCACGCATCTCCAGTAGGGGGACGCATTACCAATTTCACCCAAGCTTGGGAAGGGATCACATCAGACAGGTGGGTGCTGTCCACAGTGTCCGCAGGATACTGCATAGAACTGCTCGAGAGTCCCCGAAACCACCCTCCACGACAAAAGGTACATTCCCTAGACCACCAGAAGATACTCCTTGAGGAGATCATCAATCTTCTAGAAAAGGACGCGATCAAACTCGTCCCGGGCAAACAGGTAAACAAGGGTATTTATTCAACATACTTCCTTGTGCCTAAAAAAATCTAACCATGCGCCCGGTCTTAGACTTACGCCCTGCAAACAAGTATGTCAAGCCCCAAAAATGTTGCATGACTACTCTCCAAGAGGTAATCCCCCTCCTAAAAAGGGGGATTACATGGCAACACTGGACATGAAAGATGCCTATTTTTATATTTCCATGTTCCCAGCGCACAGAAGATTCTTGCGCTTCAAGGTAGACAGTCAGCACTACCAGTTCAAGGTGCTGCCCTTCGGTATAGCCTCGGCTCCAAGGGTATTCACCAAGGTTCTAACGGTGGTGGTGGCACACCTACGCAGGGAGGCAATCCCAATGTACCCTTACCTGGACGATTGGCTCATCACGGGGGAGACCCCAGCAATTTGCAGTTCAAACATTCAAAGAACGATCGACCTCCTCTTCGAATTGGGTTTCTCCATAAACGAGAAAAAATCAAGCCTGGTGCCAACCACCTCAAAACAGTTCCTAGGAGCTGTACTAAACACTCAAGAGGGGTTGGCCTTTCCATCAGAGGAAAGAATTCGGAAAATACAACTGCAGAGTCCTCAATATCAGTCCGGTTGCCAGATAACGGTACGCAAAGCAATGCGTTTGCTAGGCATGATGGCGTCATGTATTTACCTGGTCCCCACGCGCGCCTGCACATGCGTCCCATGCAAGAATGGTTGGTGAAACAGTGGTCTCAGGCAAGTGGTCAGTGGGACGATCTAGTGGTCGTTTCGCCAACACTAGTACAAAGTCTTCACTGGTGGACAAGAGAGAACCTGTTAAGGGGGAAAGCTTTTTACGATCCAGAGGTTCAAGCTGTAGTCACTACAGACTCATTCCTATCAGGGTGGGGAGCACACCTCCTTCACTACACAGCGCAGGGTCTCTGTTCTCACTCAGTGGCCAAGAATCATATCAGTCTGCTAGAGCTTCTGGCAGCCCCACCTGTTAA
The DNA here is from genome assembly GCF_040938575.1 of Ambystoma mexicanum. Classification (NCBI taxonomy): domain Eukaryota; kingdom Metazoa; phylum Chordata; class Amphibia; order Caudata; family Ambystomatidae; genus Ambystoma; species Ambystoma mexicanum. Next base: position 601,119,437 of record NC_090932.1, on the reverse strand, counting down.
AACCTGTCAGTGGGATTCCAAGATGGCGGCGGGTAAGAGGTAGCCGTACCTGCCGTGTGCTCCTGATCAACAGGCATAAATACTGCGGTCCACCACCCCGCTGTACTTTGGCGACCCGTGAGGAAGTGTGGCAGGACCGCGAGCACCCAGCGGGGGAACACTAAGGAGCGAGGAAGAGGAGGAACGGTGTCCGGCAGAGTCTTTTCCCCGGCCGGAGCAGCCCGGGAGGGAAGCAGCGTTGCCGGGCACTTTGGCGCGAGGCCCGGACAGAGGAGGAGGGGCCGGGCGACTCTGCTGCGCCGGACTAAGTGAGCCTCTGGGCGGAGAGTGTCGCACCCCCGAGGTGCCGGCTACAGCGGTCACGGGAGCAGAGGAGGGGTTCGCTAGCTGGCAGAGTGGATTCCTCGTCCCGGGGAGACAGTGGGGAGGTGGTTCCTCCCAGTTCGAGAGTGGAGCAGGGAAGGAGGAGCCCTGACGGACGTCCGCTGGGTGCCTCGCTTGGCCGCGGGCTCCGATTCTTGGCGCCCGCGCGGCAGCGGAACTTAGCGACGAGGAGGCATCTGGGAGGGAGGGAGAGCTCCAGGGGAGCCGAACTGCTGCCTGCACGCAAGCGCGCAGGGGAGAGAAGCGGTGGAGCGGCCCTTATTACCTGCAGATAAAGCGCCCCTGCGCTGGACAACGCAGTAAGTGGTGAACAGGCAGAGAGAGTGGGCCCTGCTGCTTCGGTGGCTGTGGGGGCCCGGGTAGAGGGGGTCACCTGGGCCGAGAGGAACCTGGGTCCCAAAAGGAGGCCACATAGCGAATGGAGACTGTTGGCTTTTTTTTGTTTTGTTTTGTTTTTTTTTTTTTTTTTTGAGGACGACGCCTGATGAACTGCCCTTTTGAGTGCATGACTTGAGGTGGTGTGAGGTGCAGCCTTTTACACACTTGTGACCGGTCACTCCTTCGGCGGATGTTCTCCTTCTCCCCCCAGTGGGGGCCTTTTAGCGGGATAGTACTAAGGCCCTAATAGCAGCACTCTGGGGCTGTAAAGGAGATAGAAAGTCGAGGAGAACCCACGTTTCTGCACAGGCCAGCAGGTGGCGCTGAGTGAGCAGTTTGACCCTCGTGGATGACACGTGTGGGTGTACATCCTTAGTTGGGGGGGAAAGAGCATCGATGGGAGGAGTCAAGCGTCCCGCAATCAAAATTGCTCTGCGCTGATGGCCACGCGACACAAAGGGAAAAGTGGAAAGACTGCACAGCGTCTTCCGGACTCTCAAAGCACCCTCCACGCTATGTGGCCTATGCAGGCCTTGGGTGAGGATCCGGTGAGAGGCAACGAGGGGATGGAGGAGAGAGCCACAACAGAGGGCGCACGGGAGCTGACCGAGGTTAACGGACAAGAGTTTTTGTGGGAAATCCAGGCACTCCAGACCAATCAGGCCAAGACATTTCAGGAACAGTTTCAGCTCATGCGGACGGACTTAAATGAGGCTCTGGGGGAGATTAAGCGTGATATGAGACAACTTGGTGAAAGGACGGATCTTCTAGAAATAGGGCTAAAAGAAGTTGAAAAAGAAACAACGGCAAATAGTGAGGCTCTAGAGTGCCTGGACGCGGCGACCCAGAATCTGGAGATTCAGATGGAGGACATCGAGAACAGGTCACGGAGGATCAATCTAAGAGTGAAGCAGCGACCGGAATCGGTCTCGGACAGGAATCTGAAGCAGGAAATTCAGGGTATCTTTGCGGAATTCCTGGGGGAGGGCGGCCCGGACTGCATTGAGTTGGACCGAGTTCACAGGGTCGGAAGACTTTCCAAGGGCCCTGGCTCGAGACCGAGGGATGTGTTGGTCGCCTTCTCTTGATACACGCAGAAGGAGGCGGTGCTCCAAGCTGCAAGGAAAAAAGAGCCAATAGTGTTTCAAGGCCAGCAGATAGCTCTATACAAAGACTTGGCCAATGTTACCTTGATAAAGAGAAGGAAGATGGCGCCAGTGCTGAAAGTCTTAAATGAACACGGAATACGGTACAGGTGGACGTTTCCTTTCGGGCTTGTATTCGAGTGGGAAGGTTCTCAAAAATGGATAACCTCCGCCCAGGAGGGAGCTAACATGTTGGGGATCGATTTGGAGGAGGGTCCCTTGGGTGGAAGGGGGGGAAATTACTGGTAATCGGCCAAGGGAGAGGCCGTGGGAGTGGTCTACAGTGGCAGAAAGGAGACAGAGGGACCAAAGGGTCAAAGGTGGATCACTGAGGGAGGGCGAGGAGGCCAGTGCAGAGGGTGGAACAGGTGGCAAAAGCAGTAAATGAGTAGGAGTACGATACACCAGGGGTGGTGGACCCTAAAGGGTGGTAGAAGAGCTCGGTGAGGAGTGCGACATGCTGGGATCAGTAAGGTCGATAAGGCCGGTGGGGGAGGAGGGAGGAGCAGTGGCGCAGTGGGGTGGGCTAGGGGAGGGGAAGGGGGGATCTCACCCTAAATTGGGGATGCAGGGTGGGGGAGGGAGGGAGGAAGGGCTGTTTGGGGAAGGGATTGTAGCACCCAATAGGCCATCTTCGTTCTCACGGATCACGGGTAAGGCGGCGAGCAGTGAAGGGGAAGCAATGGCTCAGAATATTCTCTACTGGGGGAGGTTGGAAGTAATTAAGGTGGTATCGGTGGAGGGGAGGGAGGAGGGCCGATGCAGAGGAATGCACTGCTTGCCGGTTTGACTTTCAAGTGGCTAACACATAATGTTAGGGGATTGAATTCCCCTCTCAAGCGGTCAAAATTGGAGCAATTTACTAGATCCCACAGGCCTGATGTGTTGGCGCTTCAGGAAACCCACCTACTGCGGAAGGACCAATGTCGGTTGAGGTTGAAGGGTTTCTCGCAGATTTTATTCGCCTCGGGCCCTACAAAAAAAGGGGGAGTGGCATTGGCATTCGGGACGGGGATGGATTTCCGCGTCACCGACACCCTTCGGGACAAGAATGGGAGATATATCGTTGTGCGGGGGGAGCACAGGGGGTCAGGAATGCTCAGGTCCCAGGCGCAGGAGTGATGCAGGACCAACCACCCCCTCTGCGGTCTTGGTGTCTGCAAGTCTAAGCTTACACAGACCTCCGTGACCAGAGCGGGTAAGAAGGGTTAGGGTCTCGACGGTTGGATAGGTAGGGGCATTATAGGGTAACCAGATTAAGGAATAGGAAGAGGTAATGGATAGGGCTGGGAATTAAGGGGAAGGCGATGATTGCACACTTTTGTTAGCCAATACTTGTTTGGCGCCCTTTTGAGGGGGCGATGTTTCAACACCTCTACATGTAAAGGTGTTCCCCTGTACACATGAGTAAAGAAACCAACAAGAACCTGTTAACCCCAACATCAAGATTGAGCACAATGCCACAATGGAGTTTCCAGCACAGGTTTAGCCCTAAATACATTTGCACCCAAGATTAGTCAACATGCACTTGCACACTTAGCTTTCACAGTCTGTAAGTCCAGTCCAGCAAGAGCTGTTGAGTCCTGTGCCACGTCCCTGAAGTCGGTGGGTCCTTTTCACACTAAAAGCAAACAAAAGATTGTATTAGCGTATGCCTGTGGATTCGTTGGGTCATTCATTCCTCACAACACATCCGACACACTCATTCCGCACATAACGTGCACTGGAGTTCCAAATTCCCCTGACGTGCGCTGCCGCACGTGGCTGGTAACATCTATTGATGTTTATCTGCTCAGCACGGACTTACGTCAGACCGATCTTTCTTGCCGTAACACGCTTTTCGTCTCGTGCCCTTCGGGCTTAACGTTCCGTGAGGCGAAATAGCGCGTTGTGAAATGCTGACCAAAAACGTTTTGGTATGCCCAAAAAGTGATTCCCCGAAGATCCCTGCCCACTTAGCTTTATGTCGGCGGCGCAGGGGCTCTGGAGGGGTTGGTAAGGCCCCCTGCGCTTTCCCCCTCTTTCCCAATGAATGCTAATGCCAAGCGGTACTTATCTTCTGAAAGCGAGGGGCCGGATCGCTGCTCCGGAGGCTCTGGGCTCCTCGCGTGGGATTTTCTCGGAGCTCCTGGGCGCACGTCCTGTCTCTCTGGAGTCTCGAGCACAAGCCCCGTGCCTCGGGACTCGCGCATGCGCGTAGGCCTGCCACACCCGACACGGCTTCCCATTGGCTCGCGGGCCCGCGAAGCCTGCTGGGTAATGTAGTCCTGGCGTGCCTTTTCCCGGATCTTGTAGTCTGTTAGTTTTTTCTGCCTGCAGAAAGGGCACAGCAGCCGTCTATACGGCTGCAATCTTTTAAACCGTGCTTTTGGTGCTGATTCCAACCCCACAACCCCAATAGTTCGAGGCCCAGTCCTGCCCCCGACACTGGGGGTCACCCTATACAATGGCCTCGGTGTATGGCCCGAATGTGGGCCAGGATCAGTTCTTGCGGGAGGTTCTGGGAACCATACAGGATTTCGCAAGAGGGCAGGTGATTTTGATGGGGGACTTGAACTTGGCATGGGACAGATGTAGAGATCGCTCGCAGCAGGAGGGGGGCAGTGGGTGTGCAGTAGCCTCGTATGGGTTGAAGGAGAGATGGGAGGAAGCAGGCCTACGAGATGTATGGCGAGCACTGAGGGGAGGAGGGATTCACATTAATCTCCGATGTTCATATATCTCAATCTAGAATCGATTATATCTGGGTGCTGCGAGTTTGGTTGGAGGCGTGGATTCAATAGAGGTCGGCCCTATGGGGATAGCGGAGCATAAGGTGGTCCAGATGCAGCTTCGGTTAGGGGGACGCAGAACCGGGGTATGGAACTGGAAATTTCCAGAGGCACTTCTGAGGGACCGGGTGATGCGGGAAGAGATACAAAGTAAGATTCGGGGTTACTTCAAGCAGAACAATAGTGTAGACACGAGTCTCGAGACCAGATCGGATGCTTTTAAAGCCACTCTTGAGGGGTGAGCTAATCACCCTACAAGCGGAAAGAAATAGGCAGCTAAAGGGGCTTGAAGCGCAGTTGGAAAGCGAAGTGGAGGCCGCCAGGGTACGGTTCGGTAATAACCATTCTAGAAAAATATACAAAGAATATAGGGTAGCCGAGGGCCAATTGAGGATTTTAAGGACTAAAAAGGCAGAGGCTGCTATGCTTAGGGTTAGACAAACGTTTTACGCGAAAGCCAACAAGGAAAACTTGCTCCTGGCGCGCCTCTTGAGAGGAGATAGGGAACGCAAGGTTATAGTGGCCATGAGGAGTAAAGAAGGGGTCAGACTCACCAGGACAGAAGAGATAAAAGGAAGGCTAGCAGTGTTTTATGAAGAATTATACTCCCCACAATGTCCCTTGCCTGGTCCTCAGAGGGAGTTTCTGGGAGCCCTTCCCCTTCCACGACTGGCTAGAGACGAGGAGTTAGAACTAGGGCAAGTTATTTCGGAAGATGAAGTGAGGGCGACCATAATGGCTCTCCCCCGTGGTAAAGCCCCGGGCCCGGATGGCTACCCAGCGTCGTTCTATAAACTCTTCTCTCATCTATTGGTCCCTCACTTAACACAATTATTTAACCCGTTCAGGACTCAAGGCAGTATCACCCCCTCAATGGAGGAGGCGAAGATAACACTTATACACAAGGCAGGCAAAGACTCCGAGGAGTGCACATCATATCGTCCCATTGCACTTATAAACACAGAGGCAAAAATGTACACTAAAATATTGGCAAAGAGGTTAGAGAAGTACTTACCCACATTGATTCATCAGGATCAGTCTGGATTTGTGGCAGGGAGACAGGCGGCTGACAACATTAGGCGGGTGGCCCATATAGTAGAGAAGGCACGTAAGACGACCACTCCTGCGATACTTTTAGCGCTTGACGCTGAAAAAGCGTTTGATCGGGTGGAGTGGTCGTTTCTGTTTCAGGTCATGGAGAGGATGGGTCTGGGGTCAGAATTTATTAGCATGTTCGAGGCAAATTATAAGAACCCCCGGTCGAGGATCTTGGTTAATGGGAAAACTTCGAATCCAATTAGACTGCGGCGAGATACAAAACAGGGTTGTCCCCTGTCCCCCCTGCTCTATGCAATATATTTGGAACCTCTCCTAGTGGCTATAAGGGAGTCGGATGGGATCAGGGGCGTACCATTTGGGGGGTCCAACACAAAGTGGCAGCATTCGCAGATGATATGCTGCTCATGTTGACGCAGCCGAAGGAATCCATCAAGGTGAGCATAGCGGTGCTGACCAAATTCGGGGAAGTATCAGGTTTGCGGATTAACTGGCAAAAATCGGAATTGATGAAATCTATCCCTGGAGGAGAGGGAGGTTAGGGAGCTAAAGGTGCTTTCCCCGTTCAAATGGAGTCCGGGCGGGTTACGATATCTGGGGATTCGGATAACTCCCTCCCTGAGTGGGTGGTACGGGGCGAACTACTCCCCTCTGCTAAAGGAGGTTAAGAGGAATCTGAGGAGGTGGAGGGCCCTCAGGGTCTCCTGGCTAGGGAGGAGAGAGGCGGTCAAAATGGTAATTTTACCTCTTATACAGGCGATCCCGCTGTCTGTTCCGGCAAGCTTCTTTAGAGAACTTGACCTAGTGGTTAAAGGGTTTATTTGGGGAGGTAAAAGGCTGTGCTTATCATGGCATCTTCTAACAGCTTCCAGGGGAAGTGGAGGTCTAGGGGTGTCTGACTTTAGGCGATATCATGAAGCAGCACTCCTCTGGGTGATTAGAGAGTGGTTTGCAGCCTAATATGAAAAGCACTGGGTAAGAATGGACAGGGCAGTCGCCCGACACCACCTGGGTGAAATATTGTGGCTCCCGCGGAAACTGCGACCCTCACATGTTTATTTGAGTGACATTAAAAGGGGATGGTGTCCACCTGGGACAGGGTCGTGGAGAAACGAAAGATATCATCGTTTCCATCCCCCTTCACGCCGGGGCTGGAGAAAGGGGAATTTCGGGCTTGGGAGAGCGGCGGATGTAGAACACTGAGAGACATGTTCAGCAACTGTAAGATCAAAACCTTCAAAGAATGTAAGCAGGAATTTGGGGTTGGGGAGGAAGAGAGACACAGATACTTTCAAATCAGACACTGGGTGTTGTCGGTGGAGTTGAGGAGGGCTGCCACACGGGACCTGACACAATTTTAACAATTCCTCCTGTCCCACGATGGCTCTAAGGGTTTGATCTCGGACTTATATAGAAAGCGCGAGCCCGGTAATTGTGTGGCCATACATCAGAGCGTGGGAACAGAGGATGGTGGCGAAAATGGAAAGAGGAGACTGGGAAGGATTATGGAAGGCAATCCCTAAAGTGGCCAAGGCAACGCAGTTGCAGGAAGCTTGGTATAAGTACATCTTTGGCTGGCATTATACCCCGGCCAGGCTACACGCGATGTACTCGGCTATCTCAGGAGACTGTTGGAGGGGTTGTAGGGAGTGGGGCTCGGCTACTCTTGTATGGTGGGATTGCCTACGTATCAGACCCTTCTGGCGCTAAATTGCTGGGGCTCTCTCCCAGACCTTAGGGCTGGAGGACAGTCAAGACCCTAGGGAAATTTTGTTGGGAACGAGGGGGGCGGGAGGGGAAGGGGGTACGAGAGGAAGTTGCAAGGCGAAAACTGTATTCATCTTAGCAATGGGTTTAATTGCACAAAATTGGAAGAGCCCAACAATCCCCACGGAACAGGACTGGTTAAGGAAAATGTGGGATATTGTTTCATTGGAGTGGGCAACGTACGCAGTGGAGGGGAAGCTGGGGAGCTTTGCTGCTGATTGGGGTGAGACATTGGGCTACCTGAGGGGGGAGTTTAGGGAACAATGGTGCCCACAAAGACTAAAGCTGTTGGACTTTTTTGGCTGAAGGACAAATGGGGAGATACCGAGAGCTGTGGACTTTTGCGGTGCTACAACTGGAGGTGGGGGGGAGGTAGGTATCAGGTAATATTATCCCCACATATATGGTCGCCGTAAATAATATCGCCGGGAAAAGGTTGCAGCGATATTATATGGGTGACCATATATATGGGGACAGGGGCAAAAAAAAAAAAATATATACTATTTGGGGATTGCGGGGGTGTCCCCCGCATGTTCCATGCAATAATGTTGCCACAAAAAACTGCCATTTTTCGGCAATATTTTTGCATGGCGAGATTTTTGTGCTGACATTATTACATGGAACCGGGAGGGAGGGGAGAGGGAAGGACGTGGGAGTTGATGTTACTTTGGAAATTGATTGGTTATATATGTTGAATTTAATAAAAAGATTTTTTTTTAAAAAAACGTGTCAGTGCAGATCCTAACAGACAGCACAACTGCGATGTTCTACCTAAACAAGCAGGGAGGGACTTGTTCGCCAAATCTGTCCAAGCTTGCCCAGGAAATTTGGATATGGGCACTCAGGCGGAACATTTACCTGTCATCGCAACATGTTCCAGGGGATCTCAATTCTCTAGCAGACGCCTTGAGCAGAGATCCTCTCCCACAAGAACACAAGTGGTCGCTAAACAGAGAAGTCATAGAAGACATCTTCTCACGGTGGGGTTTCCCCACTACAGACCTATTCGCCACAAGCAAAAACAAACAATGTCCAGGATTCGAACCAGGTTCCCACAGCCATACTCCATGGGGAAAGCTCTATGGATGGATTGGTAGGGATGTTTGCCTATGCTTTTCCACCAACCCCCCTTATGAGGAAGGTGGTCAACAAGATGCACAGGGAATCGACAACGCTCATCCTAGTTGCTCCCATGTGGGCGAGGCAACCGTGGTTCCCACACCTACGCAGACTAGCCGTTTGCGAACCCATCAGACTCCCGTGCTGGCACAACCTACTGTCCCAGCACCAAGGACAAACAGTACACCCACAACCCAACTCAATGAACCTGCCAGCATGGCTCCTGAGGTCATAGTTTGGACATCTCAATTTACCACAGAGATGTATGGATATCCTAAAGGAATCTAGGAAACCAAACACACGGTACTGTTACTTTGATAAATGGAAAAGATTTTTTGTCTGGTGCCAGAATAAACAATTCAACCCAGTTGATTGTACTCCTTCCAATATTGTCACCTACATGCTCCACCTGCTGGACGCAGGCCTTGTATTCAACTCACTCAAGGTACACCTGGCAGTGATATCTGCCTACACCACTTCCCACAGCAAGGTTTCGTGGAGGAAGGGACCAGTGGTGAAGGCCTTACTCCACCCTCCAATCTATAACCCACCACCGGGTTGGGACCTTAATGTGGTGCTTGCTAAGCTCATGTGCTCACCATTTGAACCAATGCATAAAGCCAGTCTCAAACACCTGACCTATAAAACTGCCTTCTTAGTAGCCATGACATCCATAAGAAGGGTCAATGAAATTCAGGCTCTGTCAGTGCAGGATGCTTTCTTTACTGTTCAGAAGGATAAACTGGTTCTACTTACACACCCTAGGTTCTAAGTTTATTTCAAAATTCCACGTGAACCAGTCCATTGAGCTCCCGGCTTTCTTCCAAGAACCCAAAAGCTCTGCTGAGGTGAAACTACACACTCTAGATGTGCGTAGAGCGGTCCTCTACTATGTAAACAAGACCAGACTGCTAAGAAAAACAGATAAACTGTTTGTCTCCGTAGCTACAGGCAAAGAGGGAGATCGTATCTCTAAAGGTGCCATCTCTAAGAGGATTGTAAATTGTATCCAACTGTTACTCCCTTTCTGAAAGAACTTTGCATTTTACGCCTAGAGCCCACTCTACAAGAGGCATTGGGGCCACTCTAGCTTTCATTTGCAAATGTATCCCTTGACACCATTTGCAAAGCAGCTACCTGGAGCTCTATTCACACTTTTACTCAGCACTACTGCATTGACACTCATTCCAAGACAGATACCCAAGTGGGACAAGCGGTTCGAAGACATCTGTTTGCTCAGGACCCTGCTCACATCCCACCTCCTTCTTCTAATACTGCTCGCTAATCTAGGCACAGCATGTGATCTAAGCAGATTCCACAAGCCTCAGAAGAGATAAATTACTCACCGTAATCTTATTTCTGATGCTTGTATCTGCTTAGATTCACATGCGGACCACCCTTCCTCCCCTCTGATATGAGGCGCATGGATGTGTGTAGTCTTATCTTCCTTCTATCTGCTTGGATAATCTGTACTCGCGCTACTCCTCATGCTACTTCTTGTCTGAAAAAATACAATCTGAGAGTCCTACACGCGTGAGGGATCGTGGGTACAGTGGATGTCACACTAGGGATAGTATTACTGGCACGCCCTGTGTCACCGCCCATTTTCGAGTTTCGAAAAAACAAACTGTAATACTCTGCACCTTCCACTACATGTCGGCCTATGCACAGCATGTGAATCTAAGCAGATACAAGCATCAGAAATACGATTACGGTGAGTAATGTATCATATATTCAATTAAGAAACTTTGTTAAAGGGACGTTATGGTTACAAGTAAAACCGGAAAACCTGAGAAATTCGCAAGTTATGTTAAGCTAAGCAACCATAACTCGCGCCACCACCGTGTACTGCTAAGACTAACACCCAGGACATCAAAGATGACATCACAAATGGCGCGTAGTTGAAGCTGGCTGCTCCCGCAGCAATGGAAAAGAGGGTGGAAGGGCTCCTGCCCTCTCCACGACGAGGAAGAGGTGCTAGTGGACATAAGTCCTTCTCTCTTTCCAACGAAGCCATTAAAAGGCACTTTGAGGGCCTTCTAGGGTTGCATCCCCCTATTCGTGAACCTACAGCTCAGTGGGATCTCAGCATGGTCTTATCAGCCCTGATGCAAAAACCATTCGATTTGATGGCCTCATTTGAATAAGAATTTCTAACTTGGAAAACAGCATTCTTAGAAGCCACAACTTTGGCTAGAAGGATTGGAGAGCTCCAGGCTCTCTCCTCAAGGGAACCATATATAGTGTTTCCTAAGGACAAAGTTGTCCTACATACGGTCCCCTCCTTCCTACCTAAGGTGGTTTCCTACTTTCATTTACACCAGGAAATATGTCTTCCTGTTTTTCTTCCTAGACCGCATACTTCTGCAGCCGAAGAAACATAAAATTGTATCTAGAAAGGACCAAACCATTTAGAAAAGCAGATCAGCTCTTCATTACTTACGGGGGTCCCTCTCGTGGCAATAAGGCAGATAAAGCTTCCATCGCTAGATGGGTTGTCTCCTGTACCAAGGCTTACGACATGAAAGGGCTTGTGACTCTTCAGAGACTTCTGTACCAAGGCAGCATCTGTAGCATTTACCAATCATGTTTCCGTTGTTGACATCAGTAAAGCAGCTACATGGGCTACCCAGCTTGCCTTTTGCAAGCACTATGCTATGGATACATCTTCTAGAAATTATGCAAAATTCAGCCAAGAGGGGCTCTGCAACTTGTTTGCCTGAATTCCCTACATGCTGTCTCCTCCACCCTTACTTATTCCAAGGTTTTTTAGTCTGGTCCCAAACAGTTAGGAAGGAGGGAGAACCAGGACAACAGAAAAATTACCTTCATTGTCATTCAGGTTCTCTTAGTTCAGGCTCTCCTTCCTTCACAACACCCACTCAGCCATCCCCTACAGTAAGCCTATACTTAAATTCTCCCACCATCGGCGGAACACAGGAACTGGGGAACAGAGGGACGTATGCGTGACGTATGCCCCACCCCTTTGAAGTTCTTAGAGACAGCTATCTTTTGCATCTAGCTTTTCCGGCCCGCCTGCGTATGCAGGCGTAACCAGTTGTGAAGGAGGGTGAGCCTGGACTAAGAGAACCTGAATGACAATGAAGGTAATTTTTCACACCTTTTCTTTTTGTAATTAATTCTAGTGCTCTCTCCAGAACTATTTCCTGCATCAAAACAACGGTTCCATCTCTTCTCTGTCTAGGGAATCATTTATTCTGGGCTCCCCTTCACTCTGTAACTGAGCAGTCTGGGTTAATTTGGAATGGCATTCCTTCAATTTCTACGCTATCCAGGGCTGGTCTGTTTTCAGGGTATCCATCAAAGGCCTTACTTGGAAGGTTTTTCACAAACCTTCGTTTTTGATATGGAGAGAGATTGTCTCTCTCGTTCTCGGTCTTAGTACAGGATGTTCTTAAAGGACCTAGTGTCGGTTGGGTCTTTTGACCTGCAGCAGATGCCAGTATTTCCTTTTACAATGTGCGTCACAATGTCTTTTGCATGCTTTATTTCGATTGGAAACCATCTGGGCGGTCACCAGACCGCTGCCCGTTTGGTTTTGTAAGCCTAATAGCTCCTTTATTTCCTCAAATTTCAACTCTAGCTCCTGAACGTTTTCTTGGGGCCTCACTTCTGCCTCTGCCTTGTTCTTGAATACCCATTGTCCGAGTTTATCAAAGTGATACTTCAGAAGCAGATATTCTTCTATATCAACTTTATCTGAAATTTCCCCTCCCGGATGAAATTCTAGGGTTTTCTCAAAACCCTGAGGTGATTGTATTGCCATGCTTTGCTAACACAGTTGGATGACAAAGTCCGTTTGGGAACCATTTTAAAAAGTGGTCCAAAGAAAGCCAAAGTTCTGGTTCGAAATTTGCAATTTAAGTGAGATTCTTTTGGTGTCTCTGGTAAACGAAGCACCGGAAAGCCCTTTAAGCTTGATAGTGTCCTTACGTATGAGTAAAACATTTCAGTTGGTAGTGAAACTTGGGTTTGAGGCTGTAGTACTTTCAGTATGAAATTCTGTTTCACCTGGATCCCTTGGAGCCGAGCCAAAGATTACATTGCTCAACACGGAGAATGGTAATGGACACATCTTTCAGCATCGATGCAGTCTGTACAGCACCAATTATATTAATTGCCCCATCCATTATCTGCCCCTTCAATGCACCAGGTGTAGGGGTATCCCTGTGCCTGCCTCTGCACATTTATTTAAAGCGCTCATTTCTAGAGTATGTGTACCATGTGTGTTGTACTACTGTGATTGAAATGTACTAGGGTTCAATAACTCCTATTTACAATTCAGTAAACTAGTGATTTGGCACTGCTCCCTACAATGCAGCACTCCTACTCTAGCAGTAGAAACGGTGAGTTAATATGCGGTGCTTGAAGCCTAGCTTCGGATACGTATATTCTGCAGTAGCCGTCCTTATCTATATTTTTCTGTGTCTTTTTATATGTGATTCCATCGCCTCAAGAATCTGGTAGAGCCCTTCTGAGGTGTTTGTATTGAAACATACGGAAACCCCTGTTCTGACCAGCTCTTCACTCAGTGAAGGGGAAGACAAATATTTAAGCATTACAATCTTTAATGTTCACAGCCAGACATCTAAAACACTGCTCTTCACTAATGTATAGACCCGGCTGACTCCTTAATATAAACTCTGCTGCTTGGAGTGCACACTTCCTGGCAGTCTAACGCGTTTATCTGCATGCTCTTTTCAGTCCTTGGCAGCTCGTTCGCGCTGAGCGGGGACGGCTAAGGCTGTAAGGTGGGTGGCGTATTTTTACACCTATTAAGAGACTATTTTAAGTGTAGCTGACTTAATTCGACCCCCACGAGCCGGGTACCAAACTGTCGTGTTTTCTATTTTGATATAGAACAGCTAGCAGTGGAAATACTACCTTCAACAGGGATACAAGAATAACCCCACCTGTAACTAAGACACAGACGAAAGCTAGCATCTTCACTAAAAGACAGGCAGCATAGATTACAGAACCCAGATGCAAACAGACGGCTCTCTGCCTGGAAGCGCAATCTTATTATGCTTACAATCAGCTAATGTTTATTTTACATGAGTTCTTGAAACCAGCATTGTTATATAGTAGTCCTAAGAGATATAGCTGTATCCCATCTTAAGCACAAACCTTCAACCCTGGAAGGCACTGTTAATTCAGACAGGCCCCTCACGTTGTGGTACCTTCGTGCAAAGCATAAAGTGAACAACACATACTGGACAATATGACATTCATTTTCTGACTGAAGCATATCAATGAAAGGAAATACGAACTCAAGAAAATACGCTATTATCTTTTGTATTTTCAATACATTTTAATATAAAGTGTAAAAGCCACTCCTTCAGCTAATTATTCTCAAAACCAAAAGCCACTTAACGGAGACCAAAAGAACATTTCCATTCAATTACTTCAATCACAGCATTTCAAACACTTGAGCACAAATATTAAGCTTATAGCTGTCCCTTTTTCTAAGGACAGGTGTTAATTCAATAACACATAACTGTCCTCTCGCTAATCATGTCTGATTCAAACATCAGGGTTTTATGCAAGACACTTGTATATCCTATATGGTGAATGGCCTGAACCACTCCTCACTTCCACAGTGTGAAGCACAATACTAAAGGACACTTTATGTGAGAAAAGGTGCTAAGTTAATACCACATAACTGCTCTCTTACAAATCATTTAGCATAATTCAGAAAACTTTTGAATAACAAGGTTGTGTATCACATACTATTTCAGATGTGTTCAGCAAAAAAACAAATCAGCTGAAATGCAAAAAGCAGTTAATATGTAAGGCATTAAATGCATTCATTAAAACATAGCCAAAGCCTCAACCATGGATGCTTGAAGCATCTTTATCTATTATAGACCAGTGTAGTTAAAAAAAAGAAATCAGATTCCCAATGCAAAACAAATCTAATGCAAATCCTTACATATACTTGACCCTTTGAATGCTAGTATATGTTTCCAGGAAATAATTAGACATGTTATGAGCCATTTATCATCTCTTCAAAAACTTTCCTAAAACGCAAGACTTAACAGGTGATTCTTGCCCTCATAGCAAGAGTCACCCCCTGGGGCACTGTCTGATGGCAGAGCCCTCTCTGGACTGTTTTTCCTCGGATGGCCTCCCTCGGGACAGTTCTTGTCCAATCTGCAGGCCTTTCCTGCCAGCCTCTAGAATGAAGTCTGCTGGCCACTTTATACCTGCTTTGGGGTATGGAAATCCCCTAAAGCTGGATCCTTGATGGGCTGTGACAGTTAGTTGGCTGCTGGTTCTCCAATGCAATCCTAAGTGGCAGTGGCTTTATGTCCTGCCTGTCACACTCCTAACTGCAAAATTGATGACGCAATGTATACGTTTGTTGTATAATTCTCTCTCACTGAACGCACACCATTTGACGCAGCTCTGGCTGCAGTTTCAGTCGGCGGCGCCGTCAAGGATTGTGCTGAATCATGTCCCTATGTCCCTGGAGAGATGGCTACGAGAGATTTTTGATGGTACATCTTATCACCATCACCATACTGAATATACTCGTACAGAAGGCCAAAGCCTCCCCATCGCTAGTCTACGCTGTTCCTTCTTGAGAGCTACCATAAAGATTCCTTTAAATAAGAATACATGGGTGTTAACCATTCTCCAAGAACAGGGCTACACAGTGCACGTGTTATCATTGCAGTGCAGAAGGAACAGTTTAGAAATACTTAACATTACACTTGGGGCCTAAGCTTTTCATACTGTGTGATGTACTCTTCCAGTATATAGTGCTTTCAGGGTTTACCACTCTATGTAAGGTACTATGCTGCTTGTATCTCTAGGTACCTGGTATGTATAAATCAAATTACTTTGACAAGCATGTAGAATCCATCTTTATACATGAGACTTTCAAGCCTGTCTAGGTAATAAAAAGAGGGGAAGAAAGCTAGTGATGGCTCCTCATTTGCTCATTACCCCTTTCTAGGGTATGACTCAGTCAAATTACATGTACACTAGAATCGCTACATGTGAGTCGCATAGGCTATTGGCAAAGTGTCTCTTAGTCAGGGGACCTGTAGACAAGTAGGAAGCTGCATGAAACAGTAGGCAAGACAGTGAGTTTGAGTAGCAGGGATTTGCAGTTAGCTGTGCTGGTCTGAGGTTCATAGAGGATGGCTAATCCATCTCTGCTCGAAGGTCTGTTGTGGGTAATGCGTGAGTAGTCCGTGGGAATGCTTTGTGAGCGATAGGAGTGAGGTCGCCTGAGAACCGGGTTTCTGTGATGAAAAGATCAGGGGTTTTCGGAAGTTAGGAAATCCTAGATGCTGTGTCCGTTCTTGGCTACGGCATGAGCATTGAAGAGGAGGCACGTGACTTTGTGAGAGGTAGTGGGGGGAATGTTTTCCCGGGTTGGCACGGCTGGGATGGTCAGGGTCGCCTGTAGGTTAGCGTTGGTGGTGGGGAGAGGGTTGATTGGTTAGGGCATTGTAATTGGACAAATGGAGGTGGTCGGGAGGGGGGATACTGTAATGGGTGCATAGAGGGTTGTGGACCGGGAAGAGAGTTCTGGTAGGACTTCAACAAAGTAGTGGCGTGGGATGGGCGGTTCGGTTGGTCGGTAAAGGCTTGGAGGGTTGATGCGTGGTCGGTTGTTCAGGGGTGTCTTTCTAGCTGGTTTTACAGATCAGTGCACAGTTGATGCATATGGGGCGATGATGAGGGTTTAAGGAGAGAAAAGGGGGATCGAGAGGTGCAGGGCAGGTGAGGCATGCAGAGTTGAAGGCAAGGAACGTCATCTACCTCTGAGTTTTGTGCATTTGGGAGCTGAAAAAGTGTGCAAGAGGGTGGGGGGGTCTGCAGTGTTAGAGGTGGAGACGATGGTTTGGGAAAGGGCAAGACATGCCAGGTTCGGAGAAGGGGACGGGGTGGCCGGCGGCCTTCTCGAAGTGTGGTGGAGAGGGTGGTAGGAAGGTGGGCAATGCTTGCAGAGGGAGGTGTGGCTGGGGCGAGGGAGGTGGAGGTAGTGCCGGAGTTGGCAGAGGGGGTAGGCCTGGACTGGGGAGGGGATGGGTGTAAGCTATCGCAGCACCCCCGGATTCCTCTGGGATGGTTGTGGAGAATGTGGGTGATAGGTCGCAAGTGTGTGTGAGGGAGGGTGTTTGGTTGGAGAGTGTGGGAGGACAGGAGAGGCAGTTGGGCTGAGGGTAGCCTCCCCTTGTGTGAGAGAGAGAGAGAGAGAGAGAGAGAGAGAGGCTGAGGCTGATATGTGGTGGTCCCTGTGATTGTAGCTGTGGGGGCGAGGGACAGGGGCACAGCGAGAGAGGTGCAGGGTGTGTTTCCGAAAGTAGGCGCAAGGGTTCAATTGGCGGTGGGGCAATGTTTTTGGAGTGCCAAAGGGCTCCTCTGGTCTGAGAGTTGGACGCTGGGCGGTGGGAAGCTTCAGGGGGGGGGGAGCCTTCCTCCTGGGTGAGAGGTGGGGGAATGGGAGAGGTTGGGCAGGGGTTGATGAGAACGATGCAAGGATCAGTTGTTTCTGGGCACGCTAGAGTGCCCCTCTGGTCTAAGAGATTGAGGGTCAGTGCTGAGAGGATGTGGAAGGCTCTCTGTGAGAGAGGGCGGGAAAGGGGGTTTGGAGGTGGGTCCGCGGTAGTAGTTGAGAGGGAGGTGGGCTATGGGCGACTCATGGTGGGCAAGCAAGCTCCTCTGTTCGAGTGGGGGGGGAGGTCAGAGGTGAAGAAGATTTTTGGGGTGTGAAGTGGGTTCAGGAATGAGGGTACGTGGGTGAAGGATGTAGGTCGGTGGGGTGTAATTGGGAATGTCTGAGGGCTCTGTGTATGAGTAGCGTAGTGTGTGGTGAGAGGTGGTGTGTATGTGAGGGATTCTGTGTGTGTGTGTGTGTGTGTGTGTGTGTGTGTGTGTGTGGGGTACTGGGTTCGGGAAAGAGGGTGAAGGAAAAGGGTGGTAGGGGTGTGTTCTGGAAGGTCTGAGAGCTTCTTGTGTATGTGAGTAGGGTTGTGTGTGTGCATGATTCCGGGTGAGTGTGATACTGGGTTCGAGAATGATGGTGCGAGGGTGGGTGGTGTAGGGCGGGTGTGGTGTATTCTGGAGTGCTTGAGAGCTGCTTTTGTATGTGCGAGGGGATGTGTGTGGTGAGTGGCAGTGTGTACGTACGTACGTACGTACGTACGTACGTACGTGCGTGTGTGCGAGTGCAGTAGTGATGGATGGCACAAGGGTGTTGGGAGGGTAGAGATCTTGGCTGACTTTGTGTCTGGCTTGAGTGTGTGCCGATCACCATGGTCGTGTAATGGTGTGGCTGGAGGTAGCTGTGGTTAAAATGCTACCATAGATGGGAAGGCTAGATTAGAGTCTGATCAGTGCGTCAAGACGCCCAGATTTGGGGCAACAGCGGATGCAGCATCAATAAGTGGAATTGTTTTGAGTACTACATGCATAGAGGGAGAAAGCGCCTAAAAGAACCTAGATAGACATTGGGGTTAGATGAGTCCTTTTAAAGTCATTGCTGCTTTATAACATGCTGGTATCTTTTATTTTTTTAAAGGTATTGTATTGGCATTTCTTATACATTACAAAAATAACAACATTCTCCAGCATGGGGTCTGGCATGGGTTCACATGCTCATGAATATTCCCCGTCCTCAGGCTGGGAATCCTCGGTAAAGAAAAATCAGTATCAGTTTCGTTTCTGATCTGTCTTTTGTAGCAGTAACCAATCACTGATCTCTGCGTCATACTGACCACAGCCAATGACTGCCATCTCCCTAAGCCCCGCCTCTGGCAGCCATCTTCAGATTTTTACCGCACGTTCAAGTGTTGGGAGTCCTCGTGCTTAGCTCTCGAGCTTTTGCTGCGTTTTCGCGCTTTTTCAGGTGAATTTTCTCATTTTTTCGGTTAATCGAGCCTCAAGCTCCACCGTTTCTACTCCCGTTTACGGGTACCCATTGCAGGATTTTCCTACGCCCCTCAAGGGTGAAGATTTCGTCGAATCAACCTTTTGGAGGATTCCAGAAGATTTGCGGCCTACTTCGAGATGGCCCAGGACGCGCGTTTGTCACCCGGACCCAAGCTGTTTCGCAGCTGCCCTGGATGCGGGCTGCAGAATGTGTTTAAGGAGGACGAGCATTCGCGATGCCTCTACTGTCTTCATGGGGACAAGACTCATGTAGAGAAGGACTGCCAGTTCTGCAAGAACTTGTCGGAGCGGACCATGAGGGATCGTCAATCCCGTCTCGCCAGCTGGTTGGAGAAGGGCTCAGCGGGTCAGAATAAGAAGAAAGGGTCAGAGCGGGCTTCTAAGTCCTGTGCGGGCGCCCCGGCGACCGGGGCCCAACACCAGGCCAAGCACCGCGAGTCTGCTGGCTCCGGGAGCGCCGAAAGGTCGGGCTCTTCGGTCGCCAGGCAGAGCGCACCTTCCCCGGCACCGTCAACCACGAGCCAGCGCTCCGGTTCGGGGAAGAGGAAGTCCGAGACCCCGGGTAAGCTTCGGGAGAAGCCCCGTCCGATCTCGGGAGAGGGGGAGCGAGGCGTCGCCCCTCCCCCTAAGTAGAAGGCCCGGGACGCACCCGGGCCACCATGATGGAAGAAGCGAGGGGGGGCACGGTAGCCTCCTTGAGCTCTGAGTCAGCCTCGGAGGAGGAACTGACCGAGGCCGTGAGGAATCTCAAAGTCCAATTCGAGAAGGTTCGATCCCGTAAGGAAGATCCTCGGGAGATAACCGAGGAAGACGACGATGGCGAGGAAGAGCAGCCTTCCCTTCCGGCGCAGCCGGAGCCTAGGCCTCAGGATAGCTCGGCGGCCATTTTGTCTGCGATCCAATCCTTATGCTCTGAGATAAGGACGAGATTACCACCGCCCAGGCCGGAGGACCCGCAACCTGGCCCGTCGGGAAGTCCTCAGAACAAACGGCGGAGGACCCAACCCTCTCCTCCACTCGCCCCCGTAAGGCCTAGAGTTCCCTCCTCATCCTCCCACGAGTCAGGAGATGACGGTGCGGTGGGCTCGACGACGGGTTCTGAGGGCGACGACGACGGAACGGGTCTCCCGTCGCTCAGGCCTCTCCACCCGACGAGATTGGCTCATTCCACGCCATGATCGCCAGGGCGTCCGAATTGTTCCAGCTCTGCCCGGAGGAGCAGAAAAAGGAAGGTTTCCTCTATCAGCGCCGGGAGGCCAAGAGGAAGACTGTCATCGCGGTGCCTCTAATCGATGACATCTGGGAGTAGGGCCTGTCGGTACTCAAGAACCCCTCCACGGCACCAGCCAAACGGGACCGGTACGAGAAGAAATACCGGGTCCCCGAGACCGCTCCCCTGTGCCTCAGGGCCCAGCCAACGCCAGACTCAGTCGTCTCAGCGGCGGCGAAGAAGAAAGCGGCGGGGTCAGGAGCCTCAACGTCGAATTCCCCTCCAGACGGCGAGGGTAGGAAGTTGGACGCCATGGGGCGACGGGTCATTTCGTCGGCGGCGACGACGATCAAAGCGGCCAACGCCCTGGCGATCGTGGCCCGTTACGACAGGGAGCTCTGGTTTAAGCTGGCCCCCATATTGGACTTCCTACCGGACGACAAGAGGTCTGAGGCCCTGGAAATACTCCAAGAAGGCGAGGTGGCGTCAGACCACGCCATAACGGTGGCAACCGATATTGCCGATACCGGGTTCCGCCAGCTGGGCAACTGAGTTTGCCTACGACGACGGCTCTGGGCGACCGACTTCCGTCAGGACGTCCAGACCAGGGTGTTGGACATGCCGTTCGACGGCAGCAACTTGTTCGGGAAGGCGGTGTACGAATCTGTCCAAGCCATAAAGACGGAGACGGCCCGCGCCCTAGGAGCCCTTCAGCAATGACGGCCCTTTCGGAGCTCCGGAGGCAGACAGGGGGCCTCCAAGGGATCCAGCGGTGGCTCGTCGTCCAACCGCCAGGCGGCACGCTCCTCGTCTCAGGAGGCCTACAGGGGTCGCGGCAAGCAGGGAGCGCCTCGCCGCCGTCGGCAAGGTGGCCAGAGCGGCAAGGCCACCACCTCCAAGCAGGACTGAACCGGCCATGGCCTCGGGCCCCCACCGAAGCACCCCGGTGGGAGGCCGGCTGACGAAGTTCGTCGGCGTGTGGAAGTCCATCTCCACCGATCGTTGGGTGCTGGATACCCTGGCAAGAGGACACTCAATCGAATTCCTGAAGAAGTGCCCTCACATTCCACCTGTGGCCAGGAAGGAAAATCACGTCCCGCAACTGCTGTTGGAAGTACGGGCGATGCTCAGGAAAGGTGCCATCGAGCACGTCCCGAAGAGGCTCTGGGGCTCCGGGGTGTACTCAAGGTACTTCCTCGTCAGGAAGAAGACGGGCGGCTGGTGCCCCATCCTGGACCTTCGTCGTTTGAACAAATACATCAGGTCACAAAAGTTCAGGATGGTCACCCTCCAGCACGTGCTGGGACAGCTGGAGGAAAGCGACTTCCTATCGTCGCTGGACCTGGAGGATGCATACTTCCATGTTCCCATCCTCAGAAGTCACCGAAAGTTCCTCAGGTTCATCGTCCAGGGACGCCACTACCAATTCAGAGCACTGCCATTCGGATTGAAGTCGGCCCCCAGGGTCTTTACCAAGTGCCTAGCACCTGTGGCGGCGCGGCTGCGCCTGCAGGGGATTCACGTCTACCCCTACCTGGACGACTGGCTCATCCGCTCAAGGACGAGGGAACTCGCCGTCGAACACACTGCGAGGACCGTCCAGCTACTCACAGACCTGGGATTCGCCATAAACTACCACCTGGTGCCGTCGCAGGTGGCCCTGTTTCTGGGAGCGAAGCTCGATACAGTGAGGCGCCTGGCGGCACCGTCGGAAGAACGGACGAAGACCATTCTGGGCAAAGTGCAGCGCCTGCTAGCCACGGACGTGGCCAGGGTGAGGTCCATCAAGTCCCTCCTGGGGATGATGTCCTCTTGCATCTACCTGGTGCGCCTCTGCAGACTACGGATGCGCCCTCTTCAAGAATTTCTCGACGCCCGTTGGATGCAGGCGACTGGCACCATCGAAGACAGGGTCCCCCTCAACGAGGTGTTCCGGCGGGCGATTCAGTGGTGGGGCGTTCGAGCGCACCTCACGGCGGGCACGGACTTTCAGACGCCGGCGTACCAGGAGATGGTGACGACAGACGCCTCCCTGGAAGGTTGGGGCGCCCACACCGGAGATCTCCACGCAAGAGGCCTCTGGCTCCCGGAGGAGAAGCTCCTGCACATCAACAGCCTGGAACTTCGAGCTGTGTTCTGGGCTCTCAAATCGTTCCTCCCGTCGCTCAAGGGCAAGGTGGTGCGGATCTTCACGGACAACACCACAACAATGTTTTACATACGGAAGCAGGGAGGCACCAGATCCCCAGCCCTATCCAAGGAGGCACAGGATCTGTGGCACTGGGCGGTCACCCAGGAGATGTTCCTGGTTCCCTTCCACCTGGCAGGAGAAAGAAACACCATCGCCGACTCGCTCAGCAGGGTGCGCGCATGTCACGAGTGGGAGCTGCGCCAGGATCAGGTGGATCAACTCTTCCGACGATGGGGCAAACCACAAATCGACCTGTTCGCAACAGCGACAAACTCGAAGTGCCGGAGGTTCGCCAGCAGGTTTCCCCAGCCGAGAAGCATGGGCGATGCGTTCTCGTTCCCCTGGGACGGCCTATACCTGTATGCGTTCCCTCCTTTTCCGTTGCTGCTTCGACTCATCAACCAGCTCAAGAGGTCCCGGTGCAGGATGATCCTCGTCGCACCGGCGTGGCCGAGGCAAATCTGGTTCCCGGACCTTCTGGACTTGTCAACGTCCCCTCCCATCAAGCTGTCGGCGGACGCGGATCTTCTCTCCAGAGAAGGAGGCGCCATCTTCCACCACGACCCAGCGTCGCTGAACCTGCAGGCTTGGCTCCTGCAGCGCTAGAGTTTGGAGGGTACGATATACCGGCCAACTGCAGAGAGGTTCTTGCAAAGGCCAGGGCGTCCTCGACTCTCAAATGCTATGGTCACAACTGGAAGAGGTTCTCTATCTGGTGCCGAGCACAGAAGATCAACCCCCTACGGATTACGGCCCCTCAAGTGCTGCCGTACCTGCTATCGCTGGCAAAGGCTGGGCTAGCCCATGCCTCCATTAAGATTCATCTGGCGGCGATCTCCAGATATACCAGAACCACAGGACGGACGTCCCTGTGGTCCCATTGACTGGTAAAAGAGTTTATGAAAGGACTGTTCCAGTCGTTCCCGCCGGTGAAGGCCCCGGCCCCGGCGTGGGAACTTAACGTGGTGCTGACCAGGCTCATGGGGCCCCCATTCGAGCCGATGCACTCCGCACCGATGAAGTTTGTGTCGTGGAAGACTGCATTCCTGGTGGCCATTACCTCCGCACAACGAGGGGGAGAGATCCAGGCCCTATCCTGCAAAGCACCGTACTTGACTTTCCATGCCTCGAGGGTGGTGCTTAGGACGCACCCCTCCTTTATGCCCAAGGTGCCGTCGGACTTCCATCTTAACGTGGACCGCACGAAGAGTTTTTGGAGGACATCACAGCTATTCGTGAACTTTGGACCTGTGAATCAAGGGAAGGCTCTCTCGAAGTCTTCTATTTCCAGATGGTTCTCCGGCTGCATCATGCACTGCCACCGGTTGGCTAACCGACCGCTGCCAGGCCGTCCGAGAGCCCATTCGACCAGAGCGATCGCTGCTACTACGGCGTTCCTATCTGGTGTGCCCCTGCTGGACATCTGCAGGGCCGCTACGTGGAGGTCGACGCACACCTTCACGAGATTCTACTGCGTCGATCGGGATTCCAGGGAGGAGTCCAGGGTCGGCCAAGCATTGCTGCGCAACCTGTTCGCTTAAGGTGAGCCTGGTGAGGAGGTAAGAGATGCTTAATGTTGAGTTTTTTGTATTGCTTAATGTTGAGCCTTTTGCCACCTCCCGTGGTTGTGCATGTGTGTACTGCTATGTATTCTTATATTCATGAGCATGTGAATCCATGCCGGACCCCATGCTGGAGAAGGAACAAGTTACTTACCTGTAACTGTTGTTCTCCAGCATGGGTCTGGCATGGATTCACATGCGAACCCTCCCGCCTACCCCTCTGCGGCTCTTCACTTGGTCATACTGCCAATTCACGTGCTACCAAATCTGAAGATGGCTGCCAAAGGCGGGGCTTAGGGAGATGGCAGTCATTGGCTGTGGTCAGTATGACGCAGAGATCAGTGATTGGTTACTACTACGAAAGACAGATCAGAAACAAAACTGATACTGATTTTTCTTTACCAAGGATTCCCAGCCTGACGACGGGGAATATTCATGAGCATGTGAATCCATGCCAGACCCATGCTGGAGAACAACAGTTACAGGTAAGTAACTTGTTCCTTCCCCACCCTCTCCCTAAATTCCCTTTACCCCCCGACCCCCCTCAAACCACCCCTGCCGGTTTTGTCAAATAGCCACGTCTTGATGTAAAGCTATCACACTATCAACATTTATCAACATTCTTGGTTGCTCAAGCAATGCCTAATATGCGCAGTTTCTGCAGTCCATACATTACATTATAGTCCTTATATAATTCATCTAGCACTTCTTTCCAATCTATGGAAAAATTGGAGTGGTCCCCTTGTATTGGGTATGTCATCCATTCCATCGCCAAAAAGTTCCATACTTTGGTGAACCATTCCGTGATGTGTGGGGGGGTTCTTTCATTTTCCATTTTTGAGGTATCGCTAGCAATGCCGCCAATTACATTATTACATATGCCTTCTGTGTAGCTTTTGGTTGCTGCATAAGTCTTCTTTCATCAACATTAAAAGACATGTGTGCTGTGATCTGACCTTTGCAGGGGAAACATTTCTAACCATATTTATTTACTGCTTGCCAAAATTGAGTCAACACTGGGGAGCTCCACCATACATGTTCCCATTGTCCCACCCCTCCGCACTCCCTCCATCATTTATCCGTCAATGATAATTTCATTTGTCCCAAACGTGCTGGGGGGATAGTGCCATCGAACCATTATTTTGAACCAGAATTCCACTGATCTGTGTTGATCTAGTGAGTTTGGGAATTATTTTCCATAGATTTGCCCATTCTAAGTCCGAGATCTCTTCCCCCAGAGTTGTTTGCCAGCGTTGTCTATAGCAAGGTGTCACTTCACCTTGTCCCCCGAATCTGAAGTTACAAAGATTTCTACGGGGTGTTAACTCTTACCACTGCAGTATGGACCGGAGGGGTGAAAATCCAGTGCCTAACTTGAAAATATTGGAATCTTGATTTTTCGGATAGGCCCAGCTCTTGGTTACATTGTGCAAAGTATTTAACCTCCTCCCCCTGAAACATTACGCAGCCTACCAGGTTACATTTTTTAAATGCGTTGGGCTCCTGGCCCGGGGTAAATTGCAAATATAAAGAATATGGGGGTGAGCGGGGAGTGGTATGTAGTCCAATTATACTTTTTAACTGCTGTGTCCCATATATCCTCAGTAACTCCTGTTATGTCGCTCGCGTGTATGTTTGTGGGGCAGTCTTTTTTCAGGAGCCATAACGCCTCACGAAGTCTAGTTCCTCCCACTGCCTGTTCCATCTGTATCCATCTTTTCTCTGACTCGCTCATAGACCATTCCTTAATTAACCTTATTTGGGCTGCGCAGTAGTATTTTAAAAAAAAATGGAAGTCCCAACCCACTTCTTTCTTTTGGAAGCATTAGTGTACTCTGTGCGAGCTGCAGGGTTTTATTCTGCCATATGAATGCGGATATAGCTCTGTGTGGTCTGCAAAAAAAGGATGTGGGTACCCTAACTGGTAGTGCTTAGAAGAGATATAGAGCTTTGGAGTTTATTGTACCTAACCATGAGATAGTAAGGGAGGCCCATCTCTTTAACTGTTCTTCGATTACTTTTAATAGTGTGGTATGTTCTTGCAGGTCCCGTATTTCTAGCGGTGACAGAGATAGATTTAAGATTTCAGATTTGGTTATATTCTTCAATCCTGCCACCTTGCCAAAATTCTCTAGTTCCAGTGTAGCTATTGGCAAAGAGTTAGCTGGGTCTGTTACCATGAGTAACATGTCGTTGGCATATGCCATGATTTTATGGGAAACCCCACTGAATTGTATCCCCTTTATGTCCTTTGTCAGTCAAAATGTTGTCACTAGCGGTTCTAAATGAAGTGTGTAGAGATGAGGTGACAGTGGGCAGCCTTGTTTGGTTCCCCGTTGTAAATAAATGAGGGGGTATATAGCCGTTTATTGATAACCTTGTGGATGAATTATTATAATTTGCTTTGATCATGCTTATGAATTTTTGGCCAAAACCCATCTTGCTTAAAGTAAAAAAAAAAAAAAAAAAAGGAATGACCATTCTCGCCGGTCAAAAGCCTTTTTCGGCATCGATGTAAACAAGTACTGCTGGAATCTGCTTCTCCTCCACTTTCTCCAAGACATGGCATACTCTTCTAATATTGTCATGTGTTGCCTATGTTTTATGAAACCTGTTTGGTCTGGATGAATTAAAGAAGGCATGATATCCACTAAGCGATTAGCAAGTACCTTGGTAAAAATCTTTGCATCTAGAACGAACCACAAATAGTTAAATCTTTACCATGTTTTGGGAAGAGAATTATTTTCGCCTCGTCCATAGATTGGGAGATCTGGCCTGAGTTTATGAACAAGTTGTAAAATTTGGTCAATATTGGGCCTAATACACTACTGAATATTTTGTAAAACCGAGCTGGGTATCCATCTGGACCTAGTGCTTTATTCAAGGGAAGATCCCGGATAACACAGAGTACTTCGTCCTGAGTAGTAGGTGTTTCCAGTGATATCCGCTTCAGTTGAGGGGTGAGACTCTAAATATTTTTTTTGCAAAAAATGTATCTGGGGCTTCTGATTTATACAAATTGGAATAAAAAGAATGAAATTGGTGTAAAATGTCAGTTTCTGAAGTAAGCTCCTGAGGGCAGTTTTATCTGTTGGATGATCCTTAATGCTGCTTTCTGACAGAGTTTAATTGCTAATAGGTGATCCATTTCATTCGTTTTTTAATAATGTTTTTGTTTTAAAAATAGGAGGGCTTTTTCTGCTTTCTTAGTTATATGAAGGTTTAATTTGTCTGTCATGGACCTAAACTCCATATACACCTGTGGGCCCGAATGAGACTCCATTTTTTTTAAAATGTGTGATAATTCCCCTTCTAATTCAATTCCTAAAGCTGTACTCTGCTTACATCTGTTGGCCTCCGCTGCTACAAGAAACCCTCTTTGTGGCCTTAAAGGCATCCCAGATGATATTCATTGAACTATCGCACTCCTGATTAAACTAAAAAAATGCACTTATTTGTCGTGCCGTTTCTTCCTTAATCACCTGATCGTGTAGTAGTGGGAATCTCCATGACCATAGTTTGATTGTCATTTTTGCAATTCTGAAATCTGCCTTGATTGGGGCATGATCTGAAAGGGCCATTGTAGGAGTCTGAATTTCCGTGATTAACCCAAGGAGTGAAGTAGAAATCCAAATGTAATCTATCCGGGAGAATGCACGATGCACATGAGACTAGAACGTATAGCCCCTTTCGAGGGGACTGTGTCCTTTGACGTATTCCCCATCTATGACGGTAATCACCACAGCTGTGCTGCCTCAGATTTTTTTTTCGGCGTCCTGCATTGATGACTTCGATACGCTGTCCTCGAGGGCCTCCGTCGAGGGTCGACGTCACTGGATGTTATATCTAGGACGCACGGCACCCGTAGCCTCAGTTCTGTTTTTTCCGCGAACGTGTTAGCCTCGGAATCTCGGTGCGCTTGATTCTTCTACTTCGTTTGTGAAAGTCTGATAATATGTCTTCTTCTACCCCGAAGTCGACCTTCAAAAAGAGTCGGGACTGCGGTGCCAAAATGTCCATTACAGA
Source organism: Ambystoma mexicanum (assembly GCF_040938575.1). NCBI lineage: Eukaryota > Metazoa > Chordata > Amphibia > Caudata > Ambystomatidae > Ambystoma > Ambystoma mexicanum. The sequence goes on along the minus strand of NC_090932.1, from coordinate 601,091,898 downwards.
CCCACACAACATCTGCCTCTTGTGCCTTGGCGAGAGCCACGCCAATGACGACTGCAATGACTGCAAATTGTCGGTATGTAAGGTTTCTAAGCCCTGTAAATCGAAATCCACTGGGCTTTCGACCGACGACTCGAGGGGCAATTCTCCGCATCGGCGTAAGTCCAGGGGATCTCGGTCTAAGAGTGGGTCCCGCCATTCCTCTGCCTCTTCTAGGCATTTGCGCAAGCGCCCTCACCAGTCGCCTTCCCCGTACTTGTCAGAGGACTCCGCCAGATGGCAGGTAGCTTGTCCCACCAAGCATTCCTCTCCGGCGGAATGGGACGCGTTCCGCAAGGAGATGATGGCGATTTTCGAATCGCAGGGCACCGTTCCGTCCGTGCCTTCGAGAGAAGCCGGCAAGGAACGAGCTAGGGCCACCGCTCACACGCCTTTGGGCTCGGGCGGTCGGCGCGATCATCGGGATTTACCGGAGGTGCCCCAGAGTGCTGTGGAAACTCTGAGAAAGGTCGTCAGTAAGTCAGTGAGGCCTGTATTTGAGCCTTTTTCTGCACCCTCATCCAGAGTGGATTTATTCCAGCCTTTGGATTACATTTCAGAGGAGGAAGAAGGGTCAGATGAGGAGGGGGTCATACCTCCTGAGGTTCCTGATGACCTGTTGTCTGGTCACAGCCAGATGGAAGACCTGCGTCAGTCAATACATGACGCCAGTGGTCTGGACACCGCTCGGGAGGTTGAGTTTGGCAGGCCTGAGCCTGGTACACATGCTGAGTCATCATACAAGTGTCTCATGTCGAGGGTGACTGAGTACTTGGGGTGGTCTGCTCCACCTGTGGATTTTCTGCAGGATAACCTGACAGATATATTGGACCAAGGTCCACCCACTGACCCGGTGCTGCCATTTCATATGGCCTTACAGAGAAGGGTGGCGGCGGCTTGGACTGCTCCGGAGAGTCTTCCGGCAGTGAATAAGTTGCTGCCGAAAAAATACTGTCCAGCCAGTGGCGACCCCTGCTACTTGTCTACGCACCCCACTCCGGAGAGTTTGGTGGTGCAGGCGGCTACGGCCCCAGCGAAGCAGGCTGCGTACCCTACCATCCCTCCGGATAGGGACGACAAGCGCTTTGATGGTTGGGCGAAGACAGTATTTTCATCTGGGGGTATGGCTTAAAAGGCAGCCAACTCTGTTTGTGCCTTGGCAAGATTCACTCGCACTCTGTGGAATTGTGCATCTTTGGCGGCTGAACATATTCCCGAAGGGGACAAACGGGATGGTTTCCTTGCCATGGTTCAGGATGGCAAGGATGCCATGTGTGAATCCGTTCAGTCTGGTCTGGACGTGGCAGACTGTGTCAGCCGGTCCATGGCGGCGAGCACCGTGATACGCAGGTTTGCGTGGTTGCGGAAGTCGGGTTTGCTCCTGATGTGCAGACCCGGCTTCTCAACATGCCCTTTGATGGTGTCCATCTTTTTGGCAGCAAATCTGACGAGAGCCTTGAGAGATTGCAAACCTCCAAAGCTGCATCGAAGTCGTTGAGCGCTGCAGTACGTCAACCTCTGCCTTTTCGTCCTAGGGGACAGCAATGGAGGGTAGGTTCCTTTCGATTCTAATCTTCCTTTGGTAGATCAAGGGGAGCTGCCAGTCAAAGGGGCCAACGTAGGAGTACCAGAGGTGGAAAACAAGGTACTCGAGGTGCCAAAGCTGCTCGGGAAGTTGGCTCCTTGCCTTCAGGCACTGCCACAGCCGCTTCCACTCAGTCATGTGGCCATGGCCCATGGTTCGTCGGTTGGGGGAAGGCTCGTGCAGCATCTTGTAGCATGGCGTGTGATTACTTCAGATGTGTGGGTTCTAGAGATCATAGCCCACGGCTACGGTCTTCCTTTCCGGCAGAGGCCTTAAAACAATCCACCGGGGAAGCTCTCTTTGAAGAGTCCAGGTCCGCTCCTTGCGCAGGAAATCCTATCCCTGCTGGAGATAGGCGCCATTGAACTGGTGCCTGTAGCGGAGAGTAACAAGGGATGGTATTCCACATATTTTTTGATCCTGAAGAAAGACAGGGGATTGAGGCCCATCATGGACTTCCGTGGTTTGAACAAGCTCCTCAGGAAGGACAAGTTCAAGATGGTTACTCTTTCTCAAGTCCTCCAGGCCCTTCAACTTCAGGACTGGTTGGTGTCTCTCGACCTCAAGGATGCTTACTTTCATGTACTGATTCATCCCAAGCACAGGAAGTACCTGAGGTTCGTGGTTGGCAACTCGCATTTTCAGTTTCGGGTCCTGCCGTTCGGATTGACCTCCGCCCCGAGGGTCTTCACCAAGCTAATGGTGGTGGTGGCAGCGTATCTCAGGAAAGGGGGGATTCACGTCTACCCCTACCTGGACGATTGGTTGATCAGGGCACGCTCTCCCGAGCAAGTCCTGGATCATCTGTCCGTCACCTGCCACTCCCTTCACAAGCTGGGTTTCTCCCTCAACTTAAAGAAGTCTCAATTGACACCTACCCAGCGGCTCCAGTACATCGGAGCAATACTCGTCACATCCCTGGGCAGTGTTCGCCTCCCAGGTGAGGGCTCATCACATTCTGCAGATGGTGGACAAGTTTCAACATGCCCAGAGTCTCCCGGCGTTCGAGTTCTTGAGGTTGCTCGGCCTCATGGCATCCTGCATTCTATTGGTGCCAGAGGCTAGGCTGCGGATGAGATCTCTGCAGTGGGCTCTCAAGATGCAGTGGTCGCAGTCCAGCGGCAGGATGTCTGATCCCGTTCAGGTGCCGCCCTTGGTTGCCCAGGATCTTCTGTGGTGGGCCGACGAAGGCAATCTGATGAAGGGAGCACCAGTTTGGCTACCCTGGCCGGAGGTGACGATCGTGACGGACGCATCCCTCACGGGATGGGGAGCTCATGCCAACGAGTTGACAGTCAGTGGTCGTTGGTCTCCGTCGGAGTCCAGACTCCACATCAATCTTTTAGAGCTGAGGGCTGTCAGGCCAGCCCTGAAGACTTTTCTGTCGTCTGTGTGGGGGAAGAATGTCCTGATTATGACAGACAATACAGTGGCCATGCACTACCTAAACAAAAGGGGGGGCAGGGTCACTCCCTCTGTGCAGAGAGGCGATGCAGCTCTGGTTCTGGGCCATCCAGCAGGAAATTTTGATTGCAGCAGTTCATTTGGCCGTTGACGAAAATGCTGCGGCGGACGCTCTGAGCAGGCAGAGCACGGTCTCTCGCGAGTGGGAGCTGGCTCAGGAAGTTCTTTTGGAGATCTTCCCCCTTTGGGGGACCCCCCAAGTGGATCTCTTCGCCACCAGTGTCAACCGGAATTGCGAAAGATTCTGCTCGCGGAAATTTCTTCTACGAGGAGCCTTGGGGGACGCGCTTGTAGTGGAGTGGTCCTACCCACTGCTGTATGCGTTTCCTCCAGTTCCCGTCATTCCGCAAGTGTTGCGGAGGTAATGGAGGTTCGGTTCCCGAATGATCCTCATTGCTCCGGCATGGGCCAGGAGAGTGTGGTACCTTCTCGACATGTCCATCTGCCCTCCACGCCGTCTTCCCTATCGAGACGATCTGCTCTCACGGGAGGGGGGGGTCGGGTTCTCCATCCAGAGGTCAGGTCTCTCAGCCAAAAACAAAATCCCTGTACTGTTGCCGTTGGAGAAAGTTCTGCGACTGGTGCAGGGTTCAGAATGTGGATCCTTTTCAGTGTTCAATTCCGGTGGTTCTATCTTTTTTGCTTTCATTAGCTCACAAGGGCCTGCAAGTGGGTACCATTAAGGGTTACCTGGCGGCGCTGTCAATATTTAAGCGCTCGTCTGAGGAGTGTTCTTATTTTAAGATCCCTTTGATTTCTCAGTTTCTTAAAGGGCTAACTAATGTGTTTCCAGGTGCCGGGATGGGATTTGAACCTAGTTCTAAAATTCCTAATGGGAGCTCAATTTGAGCCCTTACATTCATGTCCATTGAGACTGTTGACCTCTAAGACTGTATTTTTAGTTGCGGTTACTTCCGCTCGCAGAGTGAGTGAGTTGCAGGCACTTTCCGCCAAGCCACCTTTTATAAGGACAGGGTTGTCCTTACGGTTCGTCCTTCTTTTCTTCCGAAGGTTGTGTCGGAATTTCATTTGAGCCAGAAGGTAATTCTTCCGGCATTCTATCCTCCTCCGCATCCTGGTAAGGAAGAGGAGAGGCTCCATAGGTTGGATCCGAGGAGAGCTTTGAGCTTCTATCTCTCACGGATGTCCTGGGTCAGAGTGGACGATCAGCTATTTGTAGGATAAGCTGCAAGGCGTTTAGGTCAAGCTGTTTCCAAGCAGACCTTGTCCAGATGGATCATTTTGACGATCTCTGAATGTTACCAGTTGGCGGGTAAGGACCCTTCAGTAAGCTTACGGGCTCATTCTACTAGGGGTGTGGCTGCCTCTAATGCTCTGCAGAGGGGTGTTCCCATTCGTAATATTTGTGAAGCAGCCACATGGGCCTCTGTCCATACTTTTGTAAAACACTATTCCCTAGACTCTATCCATGGGCAAGATTTGGCCTTTGGTAAGGCGTTCCTCTATTCTGCAATTTGATTGTGCATTCTAAAATTCTAAATTCTTTTTCCCACCTCCAGACTTTGGTACTGCTTTGGGAGTCTGTCATAGATGTGGAATACGTCGGAGGACATAATCCCCTCGAAGAACACATTACTTTCTTACCTGGTAACGTTCTTTCGATGGGATGTTCCTCCGACGTATTCCATATCGCACCCTCCCAGCTTGCCCCTCTACAGAATTTCTTATGCGATTGAAGCTTACGTTTCCGCAAGGCTTTCTGCAGTCATACTGGCAGGAGATTGGAGCCTCAGCGTTCTGGGGGAATAAACTACAACTGAGGCTACGGGCACCGTGCGTCCTAGATATACCATCCGGTGACGTCGACCCTCAACGGAGGCCCTCGAGGACAGCATATCAATGTCATCGACGCAGGATGCCTACGGCGAAAAGAATTTCAGAGGCAGCACAGCTTTGGTGATTACTGTCATAGATGTGGAATACGTCAAAGGAACATCCCATCGAAAGAACGTTACCAGGTAAGAAAGTAACTTGTTCTTCTTCCCCTTTAAGGTAAGCCAAGCATCTACTATGGATAGATGTGCAATTTTATTTTTCAGGGCTACCGAGGGGGATGATGTGACACATCTTGTTAACCTGTTGCGATCTCGGGCCGGATCCCAGGCTAAATTAAAATCCCCCCAGAATCAACAGTTCGCCTTCCATAAATGCCTCGAACTGTGCCACGATATACTTCAGGAAGTAGCCCTGGTCTGTATTTGGGGCGTATTTTGAAGCTACAGTCATTTTCACTTCAGACATCACTTTTAATATCACAAATACAAATCTGCCCTCCTTATGTAGCTTTGTACGGACAACTTGGATCTGCGATCCTTGCTTTATGGCTATGAGCACACCTGCAAATTTACTTTCTGTTGTTGCCTGTAGGATAATCGGGTACTGTCGTAAACTGCCTTTCGGATATGGGTTTCTTGGAGCGCCAGCTAGCATACTTGGTGACGCTTCAAGAAGGATTCGACTTTCCTGCACTTCTGAGGGGCATTAAGGCCCCTCATGTTCCAAGATAAGCATTTTAATGGTATTCTATGTTTGTTTTACACCTTAAACTTGTTACATCCGAGCGCACATACATCACCAAAATGATTTGTCTGCAAAATGGGCATTCCCCCCTCCCTTAACTGTTTATTCACCCCCTTATTAACTGTGTAGCTTCCCTGCTTGCATTTTTAACAAACCCCCTACCCCCTACCCCCTACTCCTTGGCCTTCCCACAAACTGTCACCTGGTGTGAGGCACAGTACCTATTGTATCCTGGGGCCACCTCCCCCGGCTATGATTCACTCTTCAACCCAGGGCTATGTGTGGAGAGTTCTAGCTCCCCCATCTGTTACCTGAGTCCAAGACGTTTTGATCCATCCTGTCTGTTTGTCTTGGTTTGATTTGGCCATGTTTGTAGTTTAATAAAGGACTGTTCAGATTGGTGACCTCTGAGGCTTACAGAGTGCCGGGTTTGTGGGATGGGCATCTTAGACTCTACCGTCTTCTTTTAGTGGGCCTCTGAGATTCCTTTTCTGTTGATTCACGGAAGGCCATTCCCCTGTTTTGGAATTCGCCATCTATTGCTCCGATGGTGCCTGGGCTTCTTCTGGAAAATCTTTTTGAGTGTCGTCCTCAATGTGTAATAGCGCCATGCCTGATTCCCTTGAAGTAATCCTTTGTTGTCTGCCATCCCAGTTAAAGACCACCCGAAAGGAAAAGTCCATCTGTACCTGATTCCACATGTTTGAAGGGTCTTTACCACGGGATACACATCTGTGTTTTTGAAGTCATCCTGGACAGTTCTTGGTACAGCTGAATCTCTGTTCCATTGTGCGTGATCGTACTGCCATTCTCGCCTCTTAGTATGTGTTCTTTCCGTGAGTAGAGTGCACAGGCTGCTAGTACATCGCGGAGACGAGCACCTGGATCAGTTTGCTTGGGTCTGGTTCTGTGAACCCTATCGAAGAGAATGTTTGTGGGGTCATTTTCTGTTATAATGTCTGCAAATATACTGGTAATTGTTTCTTTTAGATCCGGGTCTAACACAGAGGCTCTGAGATTTTTGATCCGAATGTTAGAGCGCCTTGAGCGGTTCTCAAGATCCACATAATGCGATTCCAGGTTGTGTTGTTCAAGCCAGTTCTTCTAAAGCATTATCGGATTGCGTGCTCCTCTCCATCTACTCCTGTATTGCCCGCTCATTGTAATCTACCCTTTCTGATAATGTAGCGATTTCTTTGCTGAAATCAGAGTGCCCTTCTTATCTCTGAACTAAATGTAGAGAACTGTTGCTGGAAAAAGGAGGCACATTTGTCTTGATACTCCTGAAAGCTTTTTAGTGAATCATCTTTGGATACAGCCATGTATAGTGTTTCCTATTGTATCTCCTGCTGTTCCCGAGGTTTTGGTTTGTTTGAGGGAACAGTCATGATTTTGTTTTTAGCCCAGAGCGTGTCCAGGGATTTAGGTTGTTTGTGTTGAGGGTCAGATTGTCCTGATTGAGTCGGCTTCTTCCTTGTACCTGACATAGGTCCTTTATTACAAGGTATGGGTGTATTTCTTTCTGTGAGGAGGAGCCACTCTTCCATGCGCCATGTTTTTGACTGTCACTGTGGGAAATTGAGTGCAGGTGCCCAAACTGCCGGCTCGCCAAGAATATGCAGGGGGGTCCAGAGTTTATATCCGGTCTTGTCCTTACTGGGATCCCTTACCACTTGAGCAGTTCTATTGTTGTTTTATGGCCCCCACTTGGAGCGCTGTGTAGCTGTGGGTTGCCTTGTTGTGGCCTAGTCACTTTATACCGTGCATGTTTTACCGCAGGAGGCAAGTAAAACTATGCCTTTTGCAAAACAAAGAACACTTATGGCTCTTTACAGCTGGGAGATGTGTCCTGTAGTTGCACTGGAGGCGAACTCCTTCCCAACGTCTGTGTATTCTTTTGTTTATCTCCGGCTGGCCTGTGCCGTTGCGTTTGTCCCTGTTGTTCCAATCGGTTTAGTCAGGTTTGCCCTCCCCTGCTGGCATTGATTCCAGCTAAGATTAAACTGCCAAGCCCGTATGGAGACGTCTTAGTAGCAGACTGGGCAGGGAGGTGCTCACCTTGCTTTGCGTGCTCCACATGCTGTATTTCTTCCACTTTGCGGTATCACTAATGTGGGCGAGCAATGGGGCCCATTCCTATAATCAACAGAGCTCAGGGAGGGGTCAACCAATCTGATATCTGCCTCTTTGGTCAGGACAGAGCGATCTGCAGCGTGTCCTTTTTACTCGGCTGCCATCTTGGATCTCATGCTGGTATCTTTTAAATGCTGTGTATTCATATTTAAAGCACGTATTTGAACTGATAATTTTATGTGTGTGACTTTATTAAACTATATATTTTTCAGTATGTCAGTGTGGTGTATTTTCTAGAATTGTGTGTGGACTCTGTGACAACCTACTACCCAGAACCTGAGAGTAAAGCCTTGTCGTTCTGCCCAGTCTACCCATATTTAAGAAAGGTTTGTTTCAGCTTTCCCACTAAGGTTAGTTGTAGCATCCTCAGAGTGGTACAAAAACTGACACTGAGGACACAGTGCTATCAATGCAATTTGCCTAGCCCTATCCTCCCTTCTTTGTGTGGATGGTAGTTTAGATGAGTGTTTAATGGCATGTAGAACATACCCCATGTAACAACTTCTGCTCCAATACTCTTACGTCCCGTCCCCTTTCCGCTATACTGCATGGGCATCCCTCCTAGGGACGCGAGACAAAACCTTTTTCACCAGAAAAAATCTTCTTCCCCTTTAAATTTCGAGGCACACAGGGGTGCGGCCCTGGGAGCCTGCGCTCCCCTGACTCTGCCCACCGGTGCCACTGCCCAGTACTCTTTTCGGCGTTGATGGGAACGCACCGCTTTCACCAGCGCTCCTGGGTTTCGCTTCTGCCTTGTAATTCCACGCGCTCTTCCAAGGATACTGTCTTTTTGTCATTTTCTTCTAATCTTTAAAAACCGGGACTCAGTCCTCTGGCGCCACGCTCCTCCCAGGCACATGTCAACGTCCTTGGGCTTCAGCAGGTGTCCAGCCTGCGAGGGGCTCTTCCCCCACGTCTGACCCCCCCCCACGCTCTGTGCCTCTGCTGCCATGACCCAGACCATGGCTGGGAGGGTTGTACTGCTTGCGACGCGCTTACACCGCGAACTCTGAACAGGTTAGCAAGGTGGAGGGAGCTCTTCGAGAAGTCTCCTCCAGAGGACTTGAAGAACTTCGTCAAGCACAAGTCAAGGCCCAGGGCAGGGCTGCTATTTTCCATCGCACCCCGCATGGGTGACTCCCCTTTTCCATGTCGATGGGAATGGGTCAATTACACCAGCGCTCCTGGGTTTGTCTTCGGCCTTGTAATACCACGCGCTCTTCCCTGGATACTTTTTTCTGTCTTTTTGTCAATTAGGTACTTGGTCCTCTGGCGCCATGCTCCTCCCCAGCGCTTGTCGACATCAGCCGGCTTCAACAGATGTTCAGCCTGCGAGGGGCTCTTCCCCACGTCCAATCCCCACGCTCTTTGCCTCTGCGGCCTTGGCCCCACCCACGGCTGGGAAGGTAGTACCGCATGCGATGCGCTTACACCACGTGCTCTCAAGAACAGGCTAGCTCGATGGAGGGAGCTCTTTGAGAATTCGCCTCCAGAGGACTTGAAGGACTTCGTCAGACATAAGTCAAGGCCAAGGTAGGGCCGCTTTTTTCCAGCCTTCCAGCGGCAGGTCCTGTGGCAGGTAACCAGCAGGGCGCCACCTGGGCCACCCCTTCGGATTTCTGTAAGCACTATTGTTTGTATGCCGGTTCTAAATCAGACGCGGCTTTCGAACAGGAGTTTCTAACTAACTTTCTTCCTTTAGGAGGGTCTCCTCTCCACCCTAGGGCTATATTCAGTTGTAATCGCCCATGCAGTATGGAGGAATGGGGACGTGCCATAACAGTAATTAATAGTCACTCATCGTAGTGGCTAACATACTCTTAGTCCATAGTCCCCTATCCTCCATACTTCCCACCATCCTCCCCCTTAATAAAACTAGTGTCATTAGGCAATGGTAATATTGTCGACACGTCAATGGGGACTGAGGAGTGGCGCCGGTGGGTGGATTCAGGGGAGCACATGCTCCGAGGGACGCACCACTGTGCGCCTCTAAATTTAAAGGGAAGGTTTTTTCTGGTGAAAAAGGTTGTCTCCCATCCCTAGCGAGGATGCCCATGCAGTATGGAGGAAAGGGGACTATGGACTAAGAGTATGTTAGTCACTACAGTGAATAACTATTACTATTTTCACCATACACAAGAAGAACCAGGCTGGCCTGAGAGTTGTGTTGGACCTTTCCAACCTAAACCTTTCCCTCTCGCTTCAAAAGTTCAAGATGGTTACCCCAACGTTTATTGCAGACACACTGTGCAAGAGAGACTGGATGTGCTCCCTGGATCTGAAGGACGCTTAGCAACGCGTCCTGATTTGGCAGCCCCATCGGTCCTTCCTGCGGTTCAGGATCATGGGCTTCCACTGACAATACAAAGTTCTACCCTTTGGCCTGAATTCAGCCCCAAGAGTCTTTACCAGGCTTATGAATGCAGTGGCAGCCCTTCTTAGGGCCCAAGGACACCATCTCTATCTATACCTAGACGACTGGCTCGTCAGAGCGAGATCCCCGGAGGCAGTCCATCATATCTCCTCCGCCCTCATGAACACACTTCACGACTTGGGATTCTCCATCAATCACAAGAAGTCTCCGCTGGAACCGACGCAGAGTCTAACGTTCCTGGGCCTCATCTGGGATACAAGGTCTGAGAGAGTCTTTCCATCGGAAGACAAGATTGCAGCCATCATGAAGGCCACAAGTCACTTTCTCAGCAGAGGGGGTGACCTCAACTTGGTGGTACCAGCACATCTTGGGTATTATGGCTGCATGTCTTCTGGCAGTAACCTACACAAGACTCGAAATGAGGAGATTTCAGCTGCACTTCGCAGCCTCATGGAATCAGGAGCTAGGCTCACCGGCTGAACTCGTCAGTATTCCTGCCTTCCTACACCAGGACCTACTCTGCTGGAGCACGGACTGCATTCTGAGGATAGGCAGGCCCTTCCGACAACAAATACCGCAGCATACCATCACCACAGATTCATTCTTGGAGGGCTGGGGAGCTACCCTGGGCAACCACAGTGTCCACGGAGTTTGGTCCCTTCAGGAACAGGAGGCCCATATCAATTGGCTAGAACTGAAGGCCATGTGGCTGGCTCTCAAGGCCTGCCTGCCTCATCAGCGGCAATACGATCCTCATTCAGACAGACAACATGACCAGCAGGTACTACTTCAACAAGCAGGGTGGCATCAGGTCCCCTCCGCTATGCACCCTGGTGGTCAGCATCTGGGAATGGGCCCTGGTGAACGACATTCAACTGACACCTCAGCATGCTGGGGGAGGACAATTATGAATGGCAATTGAACAATCAGGTCCTTCAGGAGATCTTCAGCAGGTGGACCTCTTTGCCATCTGGTTCAACAGGAAGTGCCCTCAGTTCGATCCTGGCAAGGAAAGGGGCTAGGCTCTCTGGACGATGCATTGCAGATACAGTGGAACAGCATGAACGCCTATGCCTTCCCACCCATGCCACTGGTACACAAGGTGATCTGCAAGATAAGAGAGTCCTGGCACCTCAGCATCATTCTGATAGTTCTGTGGTGGCCGACAAGGCCATTGTTCTCGGAGCTACACAGTCTGTCGGACCAGACTCTGATGCACCTTCTACTGGGCCCAGCTTGTCTTGTGTTGCAGCAGGGGGGGCACAGTCATCCATCCCGTCCTGCAGTAGTTAGCCCTCACAGCGTGGTTCCTGAGCAAGTCACTCTGAAGCATCTTCACCTCTCGCAGGCTAACCTAGACATCATTCAGGTGGCTAGGAGCGACGCTAATAGGAGCCAGTACAAAGCAAGTGTACTAGGTTTTGCCACTGTGCTGAATCTAAGAAGGTCGATCCTCTCACTTGCGCACTGGACGATGTGCTTTCTTTCTCAGTGCACCTCGCACACTCGGGGGTGCAGATAGGCACGTGCCGCACCTATCTGTTGGCCATCGGAGCCTACCAGAACTCAGAGGAGGAGTGTACTTGTCCGCCAATCCGGTGGTTAAACAACATCTAGCGGGCCTCACTAGGCTCTACCTGCCCATTAAGAAGCCCCACCCTGTGTGGGACCTCAATATAGTGTTGGGCGCCTTGGTTCATAAACCTTTTGAGCCAATGGCATCCGCGGACCTCAGGCTGGTCACCATGAAGACACCCCTTTTGGTGGGTCTGGCGTCGGCACAGTGTGTCAGCGAGATCCAAATTCTGGTGGCTTATGAGCCAAACACTACCTTTCATAGGGACAAGGTGGTCCTCAGAACGCACCCTGCTTTCTTACCTAAAGTAGTCTCTGCGTTCCACCTAAATGAGGAAATAGTACTCCCGACTTTCTTTGCAGATCCCAAGGATGATGCTCAGAGGGTTCTGCACTGCTTAGATGTGTGGCAAGTGCTAAAGTTCTATCTGGACAGAACCAAGAGCTTCCGCAAGTCAGAGGCTCTATTTATTTATCACCTTCGGCGGGTCAAGGCCAGGTTATCGGGCTTCCAAGGCCTCCATAGCTAGGTGGATGATCGCAGCCATTAAGGAGGCCTATGAGGGGCAGCACAAGCCACTTCCAGCTAACATGCATGCACACGCTATCAGAGCCAAGGCCACGGTGGTTGCATTCCATAGACACGTCCCGTGGTAGGTCATCAGCAGGGTGACCATGTGGGCCACTCCCTCAACTTTTTGTAAGCACTACTGTTTGGATGCAGGCTCCCAGTCGAACGCAGCATTTGGGCAGGCAGCATTAAGGAATTTGTTTTCATAAGGAGGGTCACCTCTCCACCCCGGGATTACATTCAGTTGTAATCGCCCATGCAGTATGGAGGAAATGGGACGGGACGCAAGAGCAATTATAAGTTACTCACCGTAGTGACTAACATACTCTTAGTCCATCGTCCCCTTTCCTCCATACTTCTCACCATCCTCTCCCCTAATAAAACTAGTGTCATTAGGCAATGGTAATATTGTCGATGCGTTAATGGGGACTGAGGCGTGGCGCCGGTGGGTCGAGTCAGGGGAGCGCATGCTCCCAGGACCGCACCCCTGCGCGCCAGTAAATTTAAAGGGGAATACGATTTTATTCTGGTAAAAAAGGTTCCGTTTCCCGTCCCTTGGAGGGATGCCCATGCAGTATGGAGGAAAGGGGACTATGGACTAAGAGTACATTAATCACTACCGTGAGTAATTTATAATTTCCTGGGTAACCAGGAATAATCATTGACCCCACAGATGAAGTAAGTTCTACGATAGGTTAACATAACCAAAGTCCACAAATTTGAAACCTTTAGCAAAGGAGAAAGGAACATGTTTTAGAACTACATTAGTACTAGTAGATCGGTAATATTTGCATTTGCTAGTACTCATGTATTGTAGTAGACGAGACCTGTATCAGGAGGGGATAGGCATATTAAATCAGGTTTCCTTGAAAGCTGGTGTGGGGGAAGGACATTTTTGGTGAGAATAATGTCCAAAACCTGTCTCGGGCCCTTTATTTCAGAAATCTATCTAAGGTCACTGCATATCCCCCCAGTTACAAGGAGCAGGAGCTGTAGGAAACCCTTGTAGCCAGGTTATGTGGGAGATGAGCACAGACCCAGCAATTCGGTAATGTTCTGAATGCAAGTGTACTCCTATGTTGCACGCAGAATAGTGTTTGACTTTTGGCCTGTGGATGAGTGTTGGGACCTTGTGATTCGTAGCAGGATGTATTTAACATGTTAATGGTTCTTGTAAAAGACAGAATCCAAAGTGTAAAAACGTAATTGTTCTTCTTTTATTAACTTGTACATATAGATGTTGTCTCAGCTAATAGTTTTCAGATTATATTTAGGTGCAGTTAGGCAAGTTCAGGATGCAGTCAATGTACAGAGCTCTTGGAGAGTTGGTACACAACATGAAGCTAAACACAGGAGAACAAAATTAGCCCAATATGTAATTACCATTTTCCGTTCGGTTGAGTCTGGCATTATCACAGGTGGCCATATATTCTGATCAAGTAGTAGGCTGCTGACTAATAGAAGTCATCCAGCAGCACAAGTATAATTGGAAAGTAAGAAAGATTTTGAATGCAAAATGGATTTATTTTGTAGTTCCAAGTAAATTACGCAGAGGGGACCTGCTACATTAACTTCCTGATACAGTTCATGACAAATATTACTAGTTTTTCAAGTACATTTACAATAGCAGAAATGAAAAGGAGGATTTTAAAATGTATATCAAATCACAGGGAAGTACAAAAATGGTTAAACTTGGTCCAGGGCTCATGGAACTCCTAGGGCCTTCAGGACTAATGTTCGGTGACAGGTAAATACCCCAGAGTCACTTTAAGGAGAGTTCCAGTGTCAGTTCAGTTACATAGGAAGAAATGGAAAAAATTAAAGGCCCATCCACACTACAGGTAAATTCAATCTCGCTGCATCATCCATAAGGCTGTCTGGGACCGGGGACCACGCTATCTACAACTTGCTCTCCCCAAATATTCTCCCTTCAGACCTCTTAGATCCTCCGGCTCCAACTCTCTGCTTGTCAAGCGCTTCTCAAAGCAGCGAGCGGGTGGCTGTTCTCTTTCTTCTGCTGGTTTCAGCCTCCCTCTTCCTCTCGGTCCTGAGCCAGATTTCCGCAAGTTCTGCAAGCTCCACAGACGTTCCTCTTCTCCTCCTCTTCCCCCTCCACCTCCCGTGCTAAACCCCACAATCGCTGAGATTGGAGGCCTGGGCCCTAATGTGTCCTTCTGGGTCCTGGCCTTCTACCCAATCACCTGCAGCATCCGCCCTTCCCCTGCACTTGTATTTGGGCTCACACTGGCCTGTGTTGTCCCACAGGCCTGCACTTATTGTACTTGCAGGGTGACCCCTCTACCATGTGGTCTCTGCCTGGCACTTCCCGTTGCACTGCGACTGGCTCTCTGGCCCTTCACCCTCTGTGGACCCTCGAGCACTTGCCCCTTTCCCTTCTCTCTCTCTGCATTTGTGCCTCTCTCTGCATTTGCGCCTCTCTCTCTCTGAACTTGCGCGTTCCGAATGCCCAGAAGGCATAGTGGGACCGCTTCTGTCTTGCCCATCATTGCTCTTTTATTCCATTGTATTGTCCTGTTCCCTTGTTCCCTTTGCCCTCTGGGTGCTTTGAAACACAATTTCTTGATGTATAAGTGCCTTACAAATGCATAATTGCAGCTGCTGTGACAATCAAACCCGGCAAAGGACACAGGAAGAGTAGAGGTCAAATGATGGACCCAGAAGAAGTTGGAGAACAGAAGCACCCCCAATGAAAGTCTGTAGGGAATCAGTTATGACTCTCTTCCCAAGAATCTCTACCATGGCCCAGGGGAACACCCGGGGGTATCATGAATAATCACCCTTCCCAAGGCCCAAGGTAGGTACTCAAGCTGGTGGCTTTGGTGCAAATACTCCAGTAACAAACTGGTTTGTGAATGGCTCTTTTTCTCAGCAACATAGGAGAAGAACAAAGGATCTTCCTAGGACGACCTCTTTCAATCCAGAAGTGAAGGATCCCATAAAGACTTCAGGCAGACCAGAGAAACCGAACAGGGGGTTCCCGGTGGTTCATTGTACAAAGGATAAAGGTAGCTCCACAGGAAACGTTCCCAGGATGGGAACAATGGCTGGAGAGGCACCTTCGGACATTCCAAGGCAAGGATCTGCAGAGTGAGGAACTCTTAGCACCCCTCTGGAGGCCTGCAGCATCCTACAGCTGAGCGAAAGATCCTGGGTGCAGTGGTAAAAATGGCCCCAAAAGGGTTTCAAAGTGTAAGGCTCAACCCAGCAGATGTGGGGAGTCATCTGGCGTCTTCAGCAATCTGGACTGGACTTCTAGCATAAAAAGAACCTTGAAATGTTTAGGCCACTGAATTTATCAAGTGCTGCCAAGTGAGGGCTTTATAAATGGTCAAACTGGCAGGAATCGTCAGGAAAACTCCTTTAGCAAGTTCAGAAACAAACAAGCGAGAGAGAGAGAGTTCGGGACAGGGCAGAATCTAAATATCTATCTGAAAGGTGGTTGACCACAGGCCTGCCAGACAGTCAAAAAATGGGATTGGGCAGAGAGTCAGACTGCTATTCAGCAAAAGCCACCCCCACAGGAAGTGAGTGGGCTAGTCCAGGGACCTATAATAGCTTTAACCAGTTAGGACCAATCTAGAGGCTGCCATTAAGGGCTCACAAAGAGTCCACATGGTCAGAACGGCCATTTTGGCCCTAGGTTGTCATCACCTAGACAAAGGCCAAGCATAACATTCACAAACTGCAAGTTATCCAAAATAATTCCCTCAGATCAGCGTTAAACATTTCCAAATAAGATCACATCACTGATGCGAGAAGGGCACATTGGCTCTCAATACAAGAAAAAATCATATTCAAAATACTGTCCATCACTATAGGTGCCTCTCTAAGATGCCCCCCTTACCTTGCTCAGAAATTCGGAAAAGAGTGTTGTCCACTAGACCAACCACAACTACCTATGCCAACGGGCTCATCATGCCCAAATTTAGACTATCCAGAGATGGCGGTTTGTGCTTCCCAGTCATTGCAGTGGAATTCCCCTCCCCCGACAATGAGTAGAACAATCATACTGAATTTTCCAAAGATCTCTGAAAACATGGCTCTTCACGTAGAATACCTTTGACTCTTGGCTAAGTAACTTGTCTTCTGTCTGTAAAATAAAATATCTTGTAACGTCTGTCGTTCACCTTTCTCCACAAGCTGCGCCTTGATGCCTATGGGTTTAGTGCGCGTTACAAATGTACATTTTAAAAAAAGAATATTGAAAACCAAGCCAGAGGCAGGGTTAAAACAAAGAGGATACTAAAAAGGTACATTGGGCTACCAATGCAGTAAAATAGTATGCACCCTTGGTGAAACCAAAATGATAGCACAGCTACCGCCAGCCTTTTCCTAAAACCGATTTATGGTGGCTAAATCACACTAAGGCAAGAATAAGCTTTCTGGGGGTTCCCCTGGTACTGGGCACCTTAGTGGTGACCCACTACCATATACCTAAAAATGGGCATAATGGCTGGGGGACTTCAGGAGAAGACCCGCCGCACCCTAGCCACCAAAGAGATCAAGGAACCAAAAAAGATAGGTGGGGCGGGTGGTTCGGGGCAAAAGGCTGAGAGGCCACACACACTGGCCATTGAATCCCCAAAATAGGAATTCTGGCTTCTAACAGAGGCGCCCGCACTCTTGTGGGATCAGAATGCTGTACGTTCAGCCCAAGTCATAAAAAGACTATTGCTTCCACATTAGAAAGACTGTGGGCCATTTCACAACAAGATAACTCTGTTGCTGAATGCTCACCATGGTCCTGGATAGCAAGTTTAAATGGTTCGTAGGTACATCAATAGTTTGAGATATTTTTAATAATTGCAATCGTACAGGGAGTTTGTTTCTATTAGCTAAATGTTTATTTGCATGTTAGGGAACGAAAATTGGCAGAGAGATTGTTTATAATGAAAAATTCAGAAGAACTGCTGGGCCAACAATTGAGCATATATGATCTATTTGCTCAGAATATTTGAAGGCTTGAGACTAGGAAGGCTGGTCTCAAATGGTAGAGGGTTGTAGTGGAAAGAGTTGAGTTAAGAAACCACGAATGTTAGGATGAAATGTTTTTATAAGACAATTGTGAAAATACTCTATTAATCCAATACTAGTCAGCATGGTCTGGCACTGGCCTAGTTTGTACAAGAGAAAGTGTTATGGGAACATGCTATTGCTAACTTTAAGGTTTAACCAATAAACACTTATACAAAAAAGGTAGCAGTTGCCCTTCTCTAGAAAGAACATGGCATGATAACCTGTTCTGTGATTTTCTTCCCACTTTGAGAGTCCGCAGCCATCGCTTTTTGCTCACCGTACCTTTTCACAAAGGAGGAATATCCATTTGCATATCAGTCTGTCCTGCCCACAAGGTCAGTCCAGCACCGAAATGCCAGGCAATCCTCCTTTGAACAAGAGTACCAGCAGCAACCCGTTGGGTGGCTTATGCAATGCAAACTGAAGGATATGTTAAATCTTCCACCGCAGCTGAACATTTCAAAGCCCCCCAAGACTATATCGGTTTCAAAACAGAGGAGCACGCTAATAAGGAGACATCAGCCGGTCAACAAAAAGGCTTGCCAAATAAAATCGAACATTAAAAATAACAAGGGCTGCTCGAAGTCAGTGGGAAAAACCGCAACTCGCTAAGCAAAAAGTAGACGATGGAGGCAAAAAAACACTTGCGCCTTCGGCACAGATACCGAACCATAAAACGGAAACAAAATGTACAGGTGTGAGCGGAGAGCCCGGAAGCCAAGTTGCAAAATGCTCAGAGGGCTCACAGCATACTTCTTTGATACAGCGTAAACCTGTTTCCGTACAATTACATAAACACTCTGACAGGGAGTGAGGTTTTGCAACGCATTACAAAGAAGGGAATCTGAACCTGAGGAAGATGAATATCAAAATATACCTGCTAAAACTAAATGGACAAAGAAAAAATGTCAGGAAACAATGGACAAGATGTCCTCTTTTTGGGATTTTTGGGGTAAAATCCACTAAAAAGGAAACAAATCGGCACTGCGGGTAGTGCTCCCATACAAAAACACTGAAATTCAAACTATACCATTAGAGGAGGAACTAATAGAGTTGAAGAACTGCTAAGCAAGATGGCACCCTTGGGGGCGTGGCTTGGCAGCCATGGGCTAGGACGCGACTCAGGCTGTCTCCTGCAAATCCGGACATGATCCTGTATTTTGCACATGCCAAACTTGCAGCGCGAGCCACTGGAGGAGCTTTTTCTGCTGCGCAGAACAAACGTCCTTTGGAGTGAAACGGGACTCTAATGCGGCAAATATGGAGAAAACAGCAGTGATGGAGGTGAAACGCGAGGACACAGAATAGAAAATGGCGGCCAGCCCGGCGCGAGAACAAAGAGAAGGGAAGCTCGGTGCAGTGACGGCCTGTCCGAAGATTGCGAAGAGGAACCAGTGAGGTGCTGTGAGCGGACTGAGGACCGAGAAGCCGGGAGGGCAGCGGACCTTGAGGAATTAGAGCAATCGGGTGGCCGGGACAGGCCATTGCTGGGAGTATCGGGGGCCCCGCAGTGAACGATGCGAAACGTCGGGAGGAATCCAGCAGGAAATAACAAAAAAAAGTGGACGCGGTGCCATTAATGGAGTGGGCCCCCGTGAGGCGCACGGGCCGGTGAAGACGCACAGTGCAAAGGGCGGAGGGGGTGCCAGCGGCCCCAAACGAATCAGAGAGACCGGGCTGAGAGGCGCAGGCAGCAGAGAAGCGTGCACTGCATAAATTACATTGTAGCAGCGCCGAAGGACAAAGACGTTTAATAACATTGGTTGCAACTGTTGCACAAGGCCTGGTGCGCGATCGAGCCCCGCTCAGCAGATCACTGAAGCTTCGACGCTGTGCAATGTTCCGAGTACGGTCATGTGGCAGGGAAATACAGGACGTTGCTAAGAAAGCCTGTGGATGCGACGTGCTCTTTCCGAGACTCCTGCAGAGCTGGGAGTAACTGAGAGATGCCCACATTTAGGGGCAATCCAACGCCACTCTTCCTAAATAATGAACGTGTGAAGCTCTGAGGCGGGATGGGTCCAGAGATCTGATCCACAAAGGTCTGTGCCCGCGAAATATCAAGTGCTGCTGGATGGAGATGGTAGCCACCTGAGAACAAAGGAAGCAAACCAACTGAGGCCCGACTCGAATCCTGCGGGACGCTTGTGGGGCATTGCGGGACTTGCGACACGCGCAGAAACTGCAGTCCCCTCTGCGAGGATCCCATAATATCCTGTAGGATGGAATGAGTGAATGGACACCATAATTACGGACTGCGGTGTACATTCAGCGCCAGGGGGGAAAAAGGGGAAAGAGATTGCTTGTGTCCCCCGTAGAACCCTGAAACACAAACTACGTGGTGATCCTTCAGTGTGCCACTACATACAGAGGTACATAGACTCTGCTACATGTCAGTGGCAGGAGGGCACTCAAGGTGAGCAGTGGGTGCTGGAGAGCGGATTTATTGAGTGCTGCTCCCTGGCCCGGATGTACAGGGGAAAGACTGGATGAGCTGGTATGGAACTGGGGCCTCCAAGACTGGGCAAAGCCCAAGATATTGAAGCTGAGTGGGCGTCTCCCCCATAGGTGGAACACACGAGCGGGGGTGCACCACGGCACACGGTTACAGCGCCATGTCCCGCAAGCCGTCAAGACTGAAAGCAAAGCAACCCACGCTGGACGAATTTGCCAGGACACAGACGGGCCCGGAAGGTGCCAGGAGCAAAGATAAGCCCCACGTGGGCGGCATGGCTGCCTCGGGCACGAATCAGGAGGTCCTAGTTGCGATTACAGACCTGAAAGCGGACTTGAAGGCGGCCTGGGAGGCTAAGCTTGAAACAGTGGTATCTGAGCTGAAAACTGCGTTGGACCTTAAGGTCGGGGAAGTACAGGAAGAAGTGAATCTACTCCGACAAGACGTGAGGGCACTGGCGGAGCGCACAGAGAACCTAGAGAAAGAGGCGAGCTCGAACACAGTGGACTGTGCCTCACACAAGTCGGAATTGCACATCCTGGTACAGAGAGTGGGCAATTTGGAAAGTAGGGCGGAGGAAGCGGAGGGACGCGCCCAAAGGAACAACACCCGCATCGTAGGGCTGCCTGAGGGGACGGAGGGCCATGACCCCACGGAGTTTGTGGAAAACATGTTGCTGCAGGAGATACCTGGAGGAGCCCTGTCTCAGGGATTCGCTGTGGAACGGGCGCATAGGACTCTAACGAGAAGGCCGCCGCCGGGCAATCCGCCTAGGCCAGTTATCGCTAAGATCCTTAATTACCGAGACCGCGAGAGGATATTGGAACACTTCCGTAAAGGTGGAACAATTAAGCGGGGGGAGGCAAGCATCACGGCCTACCCAGAGTATACCCTGATGGTGCAGCGGAGCCGGATGAACTTCGGGGCGGTCAAAAGAAGATTAAGGGAAGCTGGCTATAAATACATGTTACTTTACCCGGCAAAATTGAAAGTTTTTCACAGGAACAAGACTCTGTTCTTTGATACTCCAGAAGATGCCATGGGTTGGCTCGACATGCAGGGTTCCCCCCAGGAACCCGGTATCCAGACGGAAGAAGGAGACGGAAGAGATAATGAGCACCGAGAACGCTGGGAGAGGGAAAGGTTTGAGACTATGGGACTCGACTATAGTCCTTGATATGACCTGTTAGTAGCTGAGACCGGATTTGGTTAGATGTGTTGTGCGTACTGAAACTGGTGCATCTTAGGGAGCACAGTGGAGCGAGTCATAATACCCCCATTCAGTAGTAATAGTTAAGTGGCTATTAGGGCGACTTCACCCTACTGAGCTCTGAGTCTATTAGTCAGGGCTAGATGTGGGGGTGCCTGTGATCCAGGGATGGAGCTGGGCAAGAGTTGGGAAAGGGGTTGTTGGGGAAGGGAGAGGAGGAGGGAGGGGAGGGAGGAGGGAAGTTTGATATGTATATAGTTTTGGGGAGTTTGAGTTTTAGTCTAAACATGAGCCTGCACAGCAGGATGGTATGGTTGAACCTGTGTCGCGTAGGAGGGGGGGGATTTGCTGGAGGTAGAAATGGAGGACGGGACTGAGCTATGGGGGACCTCAAAATAATTACGTGGAATGTCAGGGGACTTAACAGCTACCTGAAAAGGAACAAGGTCATGTTGTACTTAAGGAGGCAGAGGATAGATATTGCGCTGCTACAGGAAACGCACCTGATGCGGGAGAAGATGGAGATGATTGTTAAGAAATGGAAAGGGGTGGTGGTGGGTGCGACATACTCTGCGTATGCTAGGGGAGTGCTTATCTGGGTGGCGCCGCATGTGCCGTTCCAACCATTGCAAGAACTGGCAGATAAGGATGGGAGGATGGTCATGTTGAGAGGATTGGTGGAGAATAAAGAGATCAGCATTATAAACACATATGCCCCCAATCGAGATACAGCGGCCTACTTCAGGACTCTGAATGCCAATCTCGGCATGTGTATGGGTAGCGCAGTGATCTGGGGTTGTGATTTCAACTGTGTACTTAATCCCAATGTAGATAGATCGGATGGCAGGGTCGATAGGCCCTCCCCAGCAGCGAAAGTATTGCAGACACTGTTAGACGATTTTCACCTGGTGGACGTGTGGAGAACTAGATACCCCCAGGTCAGGCAGTACTTTCATTATTCCGCCCCACATCAGCTACATACGAGGCTGGATTATATCTTTCCCACGGCAGATGTGATGGTGGAGGTGGCCCAAGTAGAATATAAGGCAAGGGTCCTCTCCGATCACTCGCCATTGGTTCTGGGGAGGCAGTACCGCCCCCCGAGGGCAAGGATCCCGACGTGGCGTCTTCGTGCTGAAGCGCTCAAGGACCCGGTCTTTAGAGAGGACATGAGGGAGGAGATCGCAAATTACTTTGAGGAAAATATGGGCAGCGTTGACTCGGCGGGTACATTATGGGAAGCCTTTAAGGTAGTGATGCGGGAAGTTGCAATAGCAAAATCAAAGGGCCTGCAGGGTGGAGTTCTAACTGATCTACGACGGACAGAAGAGGAACTAGAGAGAATATTGAGAGGAGGATGCGAAGACATGGAGCGAGTACGGGGGCTGCAATAGAAATGTGCGGAACACTGGGAAAGGCTTAGTAATCTTAATTATAAGAAGTACATCGAGAGACAGCATGCGGGCGGGGATAAGACAGGACGGTTGTTGGCGTGGCTATATAAGAGTGAGGCGCCAAGGCCCCCGATTAGATCATTAATGAGGGACGATGGTAGCGTGGTGGACACCCAAGAAGGTGTCAATGAGGAGTTTGCAGAATATTATAAAGCGCTGTACGCTGATGAGACAGAGAGTAGCCGAGAAGAAATATCGGAAACATTAGGAGATATAGGACTGCCCATGATTAGCGAGGAAGAAAAGGAGGAGCTAGATGCACCAATCACGCTGGAGGAGCTAGAGGAAGTGGTGAGGCAATTACCTACCTGTAAGACCCCAGGGGCGGATGGGTTCCCAAGTGAATTCTACAAGACATACAGGGCAGAGGTGCTCCCCCCGATGTTGGATATGCTCAACGAAGCGTTTGAGGTGGGACGGTTGCCGGAAACACTCAGAGAGGCGGTCATAATACCGCTCCCTAAACCCAATAAACCTACACACAGCTGTGGCTCCTACAGACCTCTCTCAATGTTAAACCAGGACAGCAAGATACTGACAGCTGTCCTGGCAAACAGGTTAAAGAGAGTGATCAGCAAGCTGATACACCCAGACCAGAGGGGTTATGTCCCGAATAGAAATATAACCCATAACCACAGGCGACTCAGACGGGTGATTGAATGGGGTAGTACGGCTGAGGGCGAAATGGCGATCGTGTCCTTGGACGCGGTCAAAGCTTTCGACTCGGTCAAATGGCCGTGGTTGTTGGCGGCCTTGGAGAAGTATGGCATGGGACCCGGTTACACGAGGTGGGTGACGATGTTATACAGCGAGCCACTAGCCAGAGTCAGAACGGGTGCAGTAATATCCGAGAGGTGGCAATTGAGTAGAGGCACTAGGCAAGGGTGTCCCTGGTCCCCGATGCTCTACATATTAGCCTTGGAGCCCCTAGCGATATACCTCCGACAGCAATATGACACGATAGGCATTGAAGTGGGAGGGAAACGACATCTGATCTCCTTGTATGCAGATGACTTGTTGCTATACCTAAGATACCCAGAAGAAAATCTTCAGTATATACTGGAGGTGCTGGTGAGATATGCAGAACTGTCCGGCATAGCGGTCAACCCCCAAAAATCCAGCATGTTTCCACTAGGTGACTATAAGGGAACCCCTGAGACGAGGTTACCGGTGTTACAAATACCGTGGGAGGTTAGCTCTTTCCGGTATCTAGGGATAGATGTGTATCATACGGTGGAAGAGGAACACAAGCATAATACTGAGGCGGCACTTCGGAAAATTGAGAAGTGCATGCAGTTTTGGGTTAAGTTGCCCTTAGCTATGATGGGACGGGGTGCAATGCTGAAAATGGTGGTCCTGTTGAGGCTTTTGCATTACTTTAGCAATGTCCCATACATGATACCCAAGAAGTTTTTTGCGAAGCTGGACGGCATGTGTAGGGATTTCTTGTGGCATGGCACCCGGAACAGAGTGGCGCTTTGGAAGCTGCAGAACTTTTACGAAAAAGGGGGGATAAGACTGCCCAATTTTGAGGTGTATTATGTGGCAAGTCAGCTGCAGTATGTGGCTCAGTGGCTTTCGGACGAGGTGACCCCTGAATCTAGGCTATTTGGACATGACTGTACCCCATTTTACTTGAGGGAAATGATCTGGTTGCCTAGGGCCGAAATGAAAGAGCGCCCCAAGATGATGATGCTTGGATGGCTGATGTGGCGTAGGGCGTGCCGGATGATGGGGAACCCATTTCCCTGCTCCCCGCAAGTGCCGTTGGTGGCATTGGCAAGGGAAGATATGCAACTGAGAGCTATACTCGGGACCCATTGGGAATCCGTGGGGCTGGTGACGCTAGATGTCTGGCAGATGGGGGCCATTCTGGATTTTGAAGTCCTGGGGGAGGAGACAGGATTGCATGTGGGCCAATATATTACATATCACAGAATTGTTCAGTAAATCCGAGATACGTGGCCTGAAACTGTGTTGGGAGAAGAACCCGACGCTATCATAGAAACAATATATGATATATCGGATGGGGGGCATGAAATTTCCAGGCTATATGAGATGGTGATGTCTAAAGTTGGGAAGGATCTGACGCAGCTGAGGCTAGACTGGGAGGCGGAGGTGGGAACCCCGATAAAGGATGGGATGTGGGAACGAGCACTCAGGTACCATAAAAGGGTGTCAAGGAATGCTAGACTTAAACAAATACAACTATATGTAACGCACAGAGCATACATGACGCCCTTGCGGATATCCAAGTTTGAAAACGCTGGACGACAAGCATGTCCTAAATGTGACGAGGAAAACGCGGACATGACACATATGTTCTGGTCATGCCCAGTGATTGAGCGTTTCTGGGGAGAAGTGGCACAAAAGTTAGCTGAGAAAGGGGTCACGCTGATTATAGACAGTCTGGGCTTGCTTGCTGGGAGGGTACCCCAGATCATCAAAACTTAAGCATATTAATAAATTGAGAGACCTTGCATATGTGCTTGCTAAACGGAGGATCGCCATGGGTTGGAAGACTTGTCACAAGCCACGGGTGGAGGTATGGTGGAAGGAGTTACAGAAGTGGGCAGAGGCAGAAACGATAGTATGGCAAGAATCGAACACTGTAGGAGGGGAAGAAGAGAGAGGGACCCTGATGGCATGGATGTCACTCATAGCTGAATTGTTTGGAGCAAAACAAGATCCGACTGGATCTACAGGAAGCGAGACCCCGCCGCATGCGGTGGACACGGAGAACACTAAACAGATAGGCTCATGATGGGGAGTGGGAGGGGGGAAAGCAGTGGCCGAGATTAAGCATTAATGTGATTATTTTTTCTGTAAAATGCACTGCGTGTTTGGTTGTATGTTGGTTTTGTTTGATCAAAAATTAATAAAAATTATTTAAAAAAAAAAAAATGCAAGATGGCACCCTTAAAGGGGACCAAGATTTAGAAAGAGATGACTACCTTATGCTGTCACCTGACATTATAGAGCCACCCGTTACATCCTCCCCTTCGGATGGCCAGAGCAAGTCCAATGATCTTCTAAAGAGGGCTGGGAACATGTTTAAAATGGAGACAACACTATCAGAGGACTATACAGACTTTACAGAAGACATACTTCCGGAGAAGAAGCAAGTGGGTCGATAAATACCACAGTTAATATCTGTAAGAAAAAAGGATCACACAATCATTAAGTCCAGCCCTAACAAAGCCAATCGTGCCTCGGGTTGGGAACGAATATGAACCCGCACTAAGCGACCAATTATATATAAGTGGTCATCTGACACCTTAATCGCTAGTGGTCCCAAACAACGCGTAAATGTTCCAGAACACCTTTTAGCTTCAACAGAATTTCCACCTGATATAGAGCAAGAAAATATGCACCGAGGAAAGGCTGCTACTTTCGCAGCTTGTGAGGCACGGATTGCGAATTCCGCCGCATTTGTGGCACGTTACAATAGAGCCCAATGTGATGAAATAGACCATCTGGTCAACCCTTTAAATCCCAAATGTTAAGGTTTATGGAGGAGGAGAAGCAATCTGCGAATGCATTCATTACTAATTCACTTGATGCAGTATAGACTGCTGCAAGACGAATAGCAAAGGGGACAGTCATTGAAAGAGTCATTTGGCTATGGGGGTCAGGTTTTAGAACAGAAACACAGGTAACACTTCCAGATATACCAGTGACGGATAGCCAACTGTTTGGGAAATAGGTAGATCAAGCATTAGAAAAAGCAAAAAAGGAACATAACAAACAAACCATAAAAACATAACTTTGCATTATCAGCAAAGAGGTTCCCCATCAAATAGGCATACTTTTTGTACTTAAACCTAGACCAGGGTCACAACGCAAAGCACATACACAACTAGCTCAGGCACATGATATGGAAACCAGAGTGTGCAAAATCAAACTGCCTCCCGTGTTCAGAGACAGTTTAGATGGCTCCGATAACGTGGGGAGAGGTTGTACCCCTAGATGGGCTGCCTCTACTACAAAGCAGTAATGCCCCAATACATGTGCCCTCCAACCCCTTCCCCCGGTAGAAGGTCAGAAAACGACATACGACCACGCATGGGAGGGCTATAACGTTGGACAAATGAATGCTGTCTAGGGTAATACAGGGGTTTTGCATAGAGCTCAAACAAACATTGGATGATCTACCCCCAAGAAACCGGATACTGCCACCAGAACATTAGGTTCTTCTACAAACAAAGTCTGTCACTGATCAAAGGTGGGACAAAGGGGAGGTTCCTCAATCATAGGTAAACAGGGTATTTATTCACTGTACTTCCTTGTTCCCAAGAAAGGCCAAACAAATAGACCAGTTTGGGATTTAAGACATGCAAACAAATCTGTTAAACCACAAAAAATCAGAATGACCACATTACAAGAAATCATCCCTCTTCTCAGAAGGGGTGACTATCTGGCCAGCGTGGGTATTAACAATAATCCCCTTGTTTCCAGACAGGCTCCCAAATAATAGTAAAAAAGGTCATTTACATTACTAAGCTTGATGGCGTAATGTATTTACATATTACCTTATGCATGACTGAATATGTGAAGTATCCAAAAGTGGCTCTCACAACAGTGGTCTCAAGGGTTGGGCGAAGGGGGAGGATTTAGTGGTAGTGTGGAAAGTGCTATGCAGTGGTGGACAAAAGAAAACCTCTCAAAAGACGGACACTTCAGCCTTGCAACAGTACAGACCACAATCAAAGCAAACACCTCACTTCTGTGTTTGGGGGCGGGGTGGCATTCCCAAGAGTTCACCTCTCAAGGACTTTGGACATAAAAAGAAGCAACAGAGCACATACATGTGCTGGAGTTACAAGTGGTACAGATGACACTCATCTTTTCAGACAAGCCTTTTCAGCAAAAAGCATGTTGATGAATACAGACAACACGACTGCTATGGCGTACATAAACAAGCAGGGAGGAACACACTCCAAAACTGTCAATCCCAGTCCAGGATATATGGTAAGGGTGCATCCAAAAAGGAGGCCAACATGTCCCGGTGATCGTAATCATCCAGAGGACAGTTTAGGCAGGGTTTTTCTACCAAATCATGAATGGAAAATCAACAAAAACACACTCAAAGCAAATCATCAGCATGTGGAGTCAGCCAACAGTGGATCTGTTTGCAAAAGCCCAGAATAAGAAATGCCCAAACTTTGTGTCCAGATAGCCACCCATTGGGGAATGATCTATTAATGTGTTGGTCTTGGATATGTGTTTATGCTCTCAACTCCCCCCGACCTCGAACCACCTGACACCTCTACTCAAAGTAGTACACAAGTTGCTATACGAGAGCCTAACTTTAATTTTAATGGTACCAATGGGGGCAAGACAAGTGTGGTATACCCATATTCTACAAATTCCGTCCCAACCACCGTTCAAGCTCCAACCAATGCACAATCCAACACAACAGAAGGGCAAACTCACACACCAATCCCCGCTAACAACAAATTTAGCAGCATGGCTCTTGAAGTCATAGAATTTGGACACTTGCACTTTTCAGCAAGATGCGTGAACATATTAACGGATTCCAGAAAGCCAAACACAAGCCATTGTTACTATAACAAATGGAGGAGTTTTGTCATTTGGTGCTGTGGTAAGTCAGACATACGAGACGAATGAGAGGGCATATTTGATTCAGTTGGTTTATTAAAGAAATTAAAGAAAACCACCTCTAATCCCTAGCACTATCATGGATGCCCTATGCTAGAAAACAATAAACGGGTGCATGTTAGGAAGTCTCCCAAATAAACACTGTCCTATTTCCAAATCTATGCTTACCTGCTATCTGGCATACCACTATGAAACAAAAGAAAGACCTTGCATTTTAATATTCAGCTTAGTATAGGGTTAATTTTCCTTTGTGTTACCTGGTTTTCTGACCCCCACCAAACAGTCCTCAGTCTCTTCCAGCTCTGAGTTTCATAGGACGCTTCCAATAAAAACCAAATGGCACTGTTCTTTTGGTTCAAATAATGGCCTTATTAGGTAGTCTGAACAGTCTCTGGTTTATCCCTTCTCAAGTGACATGTCCTCTTCAGCTGGATAGGTTGGTATTCAAAACAAAAACCAAGTTCACTTGTCGTTCCTCCTGGGTTATTAAGTCGTAGCCTCGTATAGGATCCAAACCTCTTCTGCTCGGTTTGATTTTTCCCTTCTTTCACCCCCTCTTGGAATAGTCTGTTTCTCACCCCTGGGTGGGCCAAGCACTGCTGTGGTTTGTGACAAATGAAAAGAATGTGTCCCTTCTTCCCAACAGGTCAGGAGGCTAGGGATGTGAGCCCACTCTGCAGCACTCTAGGGGTCAAGTTCAGTGGGACCTCACCGGGAGAGACTCAGTCTTTGGGGACAAGTACTCCCGTTCCTGTGAGGAACTCCTTTTTCTTGTAAGCATGATGGCATACATGGCACTAATCAAGTCTTGTTAAACATCATCTGTGTTGAAGAAGAGGCTGAAGGATGCTATTAGTCACAAGAAAGTGGAACTACGCCTTTAACAAAAAATGACCAATTCACTGAGATACGTGGATTGAAACAAGAACATTCATCATATAAGGAAAGGGAACGAATATGATATGAGAGCCAGAAAGAGAAAGCGCAGTACATCTGCACGCAGCGGAAGTACCCTGCTGATGTAAGCCTGGGAACAGGTGGAGCAATTGCGGGACACGCAATCCACAAAATCCATACTTGCCCGGAGGCAAGGGAATGAACGCTGAACTGTCAGTGTAACCAAGAGCTGTAGAGAAGGGGAATCAGTGGTGACATGACCCTGAGAGAGTCAGGGTGAGCCGCGGACCTGTGTAACAACGCCGACACCATTGGAGGGAGGCTGCTGCAGACGACGCGCCTCCCTGGTGAGATGCTGAAGAGAATCGAAAGTGCGACAAACGCAGGTGAGGGACGCTGAGAAAAGCCTGCTCGGAAGCGCAGCAAAGAATGGGAACCAATGCCAGACCGGTAACTGGGGACCGAGGAGAGACAGGAAGAATAACGAAGAGTATAATACAGAACGAATGACTCGTCCCAGTACAAATAGGAAAGCAGAGTTACTAAATGTGAATTGTGATGAAATAAATGAAAAATGCGCAAGGCTCCATGAAGGAAAATTGGATACAAGAGAATTACCATTGTTAAAGGTTAACTGTGATAACTTATGAAAAAAAACAAGATTTATCCCTGGAGGGGTTGAAAGTAAAAATATAAAACGTTTACCAAATTCGAACATTGATAAATTAAGGAAGGAAAGGATAACATTCCCAGAGAGGGAGCAGAATGGAAGAAAGAGAAACCCTATAAATGGAAGAGAAAGAAATGGAGGTACTCAAAGAAGTGAATGAACAATGGGATATATTCCTATACTATAAAGGAAGAAATGCATGTGAGACGTCCAAAGTAAATGAATGTGAATCAAAGAAGAGAGAATATCAGAAGGCCGACATAGCCTATATAACCAAACAAGTTGAACAAAGTAAAGACTTAGCTAAAGTGGGGTACAAACTGTCTACAGTAAGAAAAGAACCTGATAAAGAGAGTTTTCAAATGAGTTGCCAAAAAAAGTATGTGTATCAAGAGAACCAGTGCCGGAAACACGACGCAGGATAAGGGCGTCATTATCCAGACTTTATTATGTTGAGATAAGTGATGGGGTCAGATCGTAATAGTTTGGACGGTAGACAGATTATTACTGACAAGCCCCTTGGTTATTCTTCAGGGAGGGAACACCCCAGTTTAGCCTTTCTATTATTTAATAAACTTGACTTTAAATGTCCTCAAAGACTCTGCATCCGTCTTCTGACCCGACACAGATTATTGCATTTCTCTGCCCCTCCTGAGGTATTCAGGTCGTTAGCCCATTGTGGGCCAGTGCTCAGCCCTGTTTGGTCTGTTGCTTCTCTCACCCCCTTCTGAGGTATTCAGGTTTTTTCCCCATTTGGGTAGGGACCTGCTCAGTCTTGTTGGTGCGGTTGCTTCTCTCACCGCCCTTGCTTGGTATTCGGCATCTCGGCCCTGCATGGGCTTTACCATTCTTTAGCCCAGTTTGGTCTGTAGGCCTCCCATCCCGGGATGAGGGGCTCCTATTGCCTCTTGGCAAAGTCAGATGACTTATTCAAAGGATACAGAAGACAGGTGAGATTTTTTTTTTTCTTTTAAGAGCTTATTTGCGCCCCACTGGCTTCCTTCAAGTCAGCTCTCTTTCTGTTGCTATGTCCTTCTAAAGCTGCACATTCTAATGGAAGATGCATCGTGTTACCATTCTAACTGAAGTGCCCTGAATCGTAGTGTTCCAGGCACAGATGTTACATAGTGCAGAATGTTACATATCTCCCTTCTTTACAGATTGTTCTCGCAACAAAATACCCTTCATTCACATGACGTTGAGATAGACAAAGTTAACTAAATACGCTGACACAACCTATTTACAAATGGAGTAATTTATAATTGGAATGACATTTAAGCGAACATGGTGAAGATTGCAACAAAAGACTACAAGTGTTAATCATCAAACCTTGCTGTCTACATACCTCCTCAGTCCCCTCAGTGGTGGTGACAGAAAACCACTCCACTTATTCCCTCAAGTAGGATGACTTGCGACATTCTCTTCTTGGTCGACCTGTATCTTTACCGCTAGATGCAGTACTAAACTCCATTTTATTATTCCTTTTCCCTTGGTAGTCCTGACTGCAACGCACTCTATTCTTTTTCTAACCTTTACCATCAGAAGTTCTGACAGCACCATGCAGCACCTTTATCACTTTGATCGGTTCTGACCAACTCGCCACACCTTTTCTCCCTTGAAGCATTTTAATACACACTTCACCACCCGCTACGAACTTCGTCTCTTTCACAGCTTTCCGGACATCAAAGCACCTCTTATTCTGTAATTGTTTCTTACTAATGTTATTTCTTATGTCCTGTAAATCTCGCTTTTCTCCCCCATGCTCTACTAAGCAAAGGAGAACAAACTCTTCTATTGTGATTCCTGCCCCTGAGCATCTCAATGGGTGAAAAGGCCATAGAAGAATGAGGAGTGAACCTATACGCTGCTACTACTTAATCTGCAGCTGTCATCCAATCTCTCCCCGCAGCAATGGCCCCTCTTATGCTATCCTTGATGACACTATTAAACCTTTCTAATATCCCATTGGTTTCGGGATGATAGATAGAACTGCTCTTATTCTGAATCCCATTGGTTTTTAAAAAAAAAATGTCCATCTCCTCTGACACCAATTGCACACCATTATCTGTAATGATACTTGATGGATATCCTTCCCTTTTCAATACATCATTTAGGAATTTAACAAGGTCCCTTGTACAAATATGTTGTACCCATGATGTCTCCACCCAATAAGACAACATCTCAACTAATACACAGTACTTTAAACAGGTTTGACATCGTACCGGTCACACAATGCCCAAACCTACCCGCTTCCACGGAATTTCAGGAATGAACATTAAGGTAATTAGCTCCACCCTCATGACAGAGGTTTTGCCAAACTCTTCACAGATTTGACATTCTCTCACCAACTTCTCCACTTGTTGCCACCAATAATCTGGTCTCAACAACTGCTTAGTCTTTGTCATACCTTCATAGGCATCATGTGCTCTAGCCAGTATTTTGTTTCTCACACATTGAAGAGGAACTAGTTTGTCTCCCTTCATCAGCGTATCTGCCTTCCAGCTTAGCCCATCAAATACTAGTCTCATGGTACCGGGTATAGAACCTTTCCTTATTTTGTTGCCTTTCATTGCACATTCAATGCACTCTTTTGTGTCCCTCAATAACTAATCTTCTGACATGGCTTCCCGCCATTCTTCCTCCAACACCACATCCTGTTTCACTTCAATTACTAGCACTTGATCATCTGTCTTCATCATCTGCATCTTTTTCCTCAATCACATTGGTCAATCAAGACAAACAATCTGCAGCTTTTTCTTTTTTACTCCTGGTACATACTTCAACTCCCATATTATCCTGCAGGCTTGCCACTCACGTCCTAATCCTGGAGGATACCTTGTCTAGGCCTTTGGTGGTTAAAATGTGTACATTTCATGACCCACAAAAATGGCTGAAACTGATCTATGGCCCATTTAACTGCCAACAACTCTTTTCTCAATTGTTGAGTAATTGTTTTCTGCTTCTTTTAACACTTGCGAAGCAAAACACACAGTAGATTTCTTACCCTTACACACTTGTGTTAGCACAGCTCCTGAATCTTGATTACTGGCATGTATCGTTACTATAGATCTTCTACTGGGATCATAGCTACTGAGTGTTGGGGTTTTATTCAAAACATCCTTGATGGCCTTAAATTCAGTTTCACAAGTAAGATCCCATTGGAATTTGGCACCTTTCTTCACTAATTTCCTCATATTCAGAGATTTTGTGGCTAACTTCAGAATACATTTTGAGTAATACTCTGCCATTCCGAAAAGGAAATTACCTGAGCCTTATCTGTGGGACTGAGGAAACAGAAAATATTATTCAGAAGTTCCAAGTTGGGTCTTTCAGAAATTTCATGTCCTAAATACTGAATTGTGGTTTTATGAAACATACACTTCTTTTTGCTAAGAGTCAAACCAGTGTCCAGGAAATTATCAAGGAATGTTTAGTCTCTCATCATGCTCTTTCCTGGGAACCCCACAGATGTCACTAAACATTTGATTCATTACTCTCTGGAATACTGCAGTGGCAGACACTAAGCCAAAGGGCATGTGTTTACAATGGAATAGACCCTCGGGTGTAATGAATGTGGTGACATTCCTGGAATCTGGATGAAGAACTAGTCGATGGTAGGCAGATCTCAAATCTAGAGTGCTCATGATTTTGGCCCCTTTTATTGTGCCTAACATTTCCGTAATGTTTGGTAATTGATGCCTATCCGGTATAACTGAGCAATTCACTGACCTCAAATCGATACAAAGTCTTAGTTTTCAATTGGGTTTGTGTATAACCACCAGGGGCAAAACCTATTCAGAGGACTCAGTAGTCTCAATGACCCCATTCTTCTCCATTTCTTCAAGTTCATCTTTGACTGTCTGTCTAAGATTTATGGGAACAGGTCTAGCCTTTTTTTTACTACCGGAAGAGAGTTCGGTTTCATCCTAATTTTGTGCATGTCATTTTTTTAAACAAGCTAATTTGTCTCTAAAAACCTCATGAGATTCAACATTCATCTTATCACCAACCGCCCATTCTATCTTTAAAATGTAAGGTGCACCAAAACCAGCCTAATATCTCAATTCTTTTCGCACCATAAGCTGCTGGCTTAATATCCACCTTGTTGAGATAAACTTTCTTGAGTAATTTGCTTTCAATAATGTTCTTCGGCATTAAGGTGTATTTAGCCCCAAATCTATCACCATTTCAAATTCCATACCATGAATTTTTACTGTCGACATGTGTTTTTCTGCATCGGCATCTTGATCAATAATGTTATATATTTCTTCCTCCACAATATGAGCACACACTTCTGATTCATCACATAGTTTGTCAACATGCTCTACACTCTTTGTTCTGCAACAGTTTGTGAAATGGCCCATCCTATTGCATTTTTAAAAAAAGGCCTTGACAGCAGGACATTTGTTACTATGGCAAATTGATAAATACGATTGCAACTGAAATTTATTTTTCTATCTTCCCTTTCTCTTTAAATCTAGATGCTTTTTTTAACAGTCTTCTTCTTACCTGTTTTCTTGCTTTGTACAGTTAGAACATCCATGACCTGTGCATCATCACTTTTCTTGGTATCAACTTCAGATCTCTTTTCTTATTCTCTTACAGAATTGTGGGTGTGTTAAACCTCCTTCGCAACTCTAAGTACCTCTTCTGGGAGGATTGCTTTTAGACAATAAGGCCTCACATACTTCACTATCGGCACACTCAAACATAAACAGGTCATGCAGTCTCTCAATGAGAGTGGTACCAAACTAGCAAGTAGTAGCTAAACCCCTCAAAGCATAATATATTGTTCTACAAACTTTGTTGTCTGTTTTCCTTTCTCAAAATGTCGTCTTTCTAATATGATGCTTATGGATTTCTCAAAATGTTTGTCCAACATCAATATGCATTTATCATATTCTGATGGGCCATTGCACTCATCAAATGATAATTGAGAAAGATTCTTGAATTGCTTCTGCCCATAATTTCCCAGGCAATCTAACAATAAGCATTTCTTTCTCTCACTAGAAAAATTCAGCCCATGTAGAGCCAACACTAGATACTCAAAAGGCTTCTTCCACGAAAAACTGGGAACACCTTGGTTCTCTAAGAAACAATTGGGTGGTGGTACCCCTTGCATGTTTGTCAATTAACTGTGGTATGCTTATAAAATTTTGCACACCTAAACGTACTTCTAAAAAGTAGTTGTGCACCACTCTGGTATGTAGTTTCAGGTGTAGAAAGTAAACCTGATTTACTTATATAACAGGTAGTTCTGGTTAATAATTTACAGGATGAGGACGCGTATATAGAAAGTGACAAGGCAGGTGTGATTATATACTACCAAAGAGCTCCTTAATTGTAAATATGTCCCATCACCTGAAATAGAATTCACCCGTCATTAACCATTCAAATTGGAAGGACTTCTTACCAGCAATACTCTTACACATTTGCATTGAAGCAAATATTTCCTCATATGAAATAGAAATTTCCCAATAATAAACATTAAGGTAGGAAAGATTTCTCACCAACAACACGCATCGACAATAAAATCAGATATTGCCTCCAAATTATCACTTTCAAATCTGCAATATCAACAAGAAAAACAATTTCTTGAAAATATCCTTCATCCAGGAAGTAAATGCTGAAGTAAAATGCTGACAAAACATGCAATTGCCCACAAAGCTATTGGAATAAAAAGCAGACGTATGCACCATGCAGACATTATAGGCAATTGGCATCAGCCATGTTAAAAAGAAATCAATAAAGTTGTCCGATATGTCAGGGACGCTCGCTTCCTTAAACAATCTCTCAAAGAGGATCAGTATCTAAGCTTCAGAGTATACATGGTCAGCATGCAAAGCATATATACAGTCAGCAAGCAAAGCACCCGGTGCACACTTGATCCATGGTAGAATCAATACCAGTGCTTTTCCGCAATGTTGCTTAGCACAGGCCCCTCTCTCCACAGGCACCAATATTAATAAAGCACAGTACAAACAAAGCTGTCCCTCTTCCACTAGCTTTGCTCCGCCCCCTGCCTCCACGTGTGCTGATTATTAATAAAGCACCTTTGCACGGGATCCTTCTGCAGAAGGCAATTAGCAGGATTCCCAGAGTGTAGGGTCCACAGGGCAGGACACAGGGTGCAAAGCAGGACACTCCTTACTTGAAGTGAGAAGGACTTTTGCTGAGGTATAGCAAGCACAGTTGAGGCGAACAGTAGGTCCACAACGCCAGTACTCGGTGCGGCCCCAGCGTTTTCCAGCTCGATGCCATTGAAAGGATACAGCAGACAGGTGAGTTTCCTCTTCTTTATTTAAGAGCTTGCCTACACCCCACCGGCTTCCTTCAAGTCAGCTCTTTCTGTTGCCAAGTACTTCTAAAGATTAACATTCTAATGGAAGACGCATCTTGTTACCATTACAACTGAAGTACTCTACATTCTAGTGATCCAGGCACAGATGTTATATAGTGGAGAATGTTACACTTAACTTGTAGCAGAGCCCCATAGATGCACATTCTTTTTACAAACAAGAACCAACTAATGGCATTACAATTATTAAATGAGGGAATTCTTCAGAACCCGCCGATTAAGGATTGTCATATTGACAGCAATAGGAATGCTGGCATTAAATAAGGCTTCAAAGATTTAGGTCTAAGTATCCCCAAATACAAAAACTCTATGGCTAATGCTCATACCCCTAGGTAAGATTGTGCATACTATGCTCAATGCTGTCATTATTAGACATTGATGAATTGTCCCTGACCCCAACTGCGTATCTTTCATGACCACAGCATTTAGCCTCAGGTTTTCATAGCCAGAAGCATAGACCCGGGACCACATTTCGGAGACACAACACAGTTAATAGCCTGTTTCATATGGCGTCCAGTCTCCTACATATGTGATTTCCAATTATTTGCACTTTAAATACTTACACTGAGGTAATCAAAATTATAAAAACCTTTCTAAAGCCTGATCAGCAATACAAAATGTAGGATGCTATCCTTTTTATATTGACAGATTGTGACATTTGCTTTTCAAATATTAACCATCATTTTACGGGTTTCCATATATGAAAATAATCTAACAAAAAGAAGCCGTTTAACAGCAAGTGTACGCTCAATTAGTGCAACATCAGTGCCATAAGCCATATATGGAATTAATCTGCCAGCTGCTTTTGGTACATCCATAGTCATTAACAGTACATTTTGCTGCAGGCCATTGAGGTACAAAATTAGAAGGAACAAGGGCAACTAACTTGTGTTACAGCCAATGCATTAGTCACATTTCTCTTCTTACCAAAGAGGATAAATACCATGGCACTCGTGTAATGTTAGACCAACAGGCTCATTATGTCGTCCTCCGTTCCCAAATTTCTCAGCATTTCCCATAGGGCAGGCTGTTTTACTTTGTCCAACGTCTATGAATGCCAGGCATACATTCTCTCCCCTGGCCTCATATTTGTCCGCAGTGTGTAACATATTTAAAACATTGTTCAGTCACAGAAAGGCCTGCTGGAGTTCAGAACGCAACTTATTGCCATCAACCCCTAGTTGCAGTTTACACAACACACATTGCCCCAATCATTTCAATGAAATGTTGGGTAGAGATTTGTGTCTGTATAAAATGCTGGGTTCTCATAATGACTTTCTTTAAAGATTGGGACAATAGATGACATTAGACAAGATGGAGGAATGACACGTGATCAAGTGGCTGAGAAACATTCGCTAATATTGGAATCCATAAATCAGTAACGTATAGGTCTTCTGGGTTGCCATCAGGGCTCAAAGAATCTGATGAAGTCCGTTACCTTCTGTATCGTTATTTCATTAGCTAAATAACTTGAAGGTCCAGTGATGTCATTTGATGGAACAGAACTTTCTCCATTATTATTGAGGAGGAAGGATAGCTGAGGGGCAACGCGTTTGTCTTGGAAGCAAGACAACAAGGCGCAACACAGGTTTGAATCCCAATCCCATGCTTAGAAACCATTTGCTGGTATTAAGCACGTTATGAAAGAACAATTACAATAATTATAAATTAATATGAAATACCGAAAAATGGTCAAACCAAACTGTAGCTGGTACATTATCCTGCACTTTTGAAGGATGTCCCTGAAATTACCAATCCCCAAAAGGCTATGGAATCCTTTGCAGAACAGGCGATATGAATTTGCACCCAGGCTTCAGTCTCTGTCTTATTGTTTAACTATAGACAAATTATTCTGTAGGAGGCTCGAGCATAAGTAACCTGAACTCTTTGAATTGGCACCCTTCAAACAGGTCAAAAGATTGAGCTTGGCGGTCCCAATTGAAAAGTTGAATGATTTGGTTGACTTTCCTAATTTCACTGGACAAGTGATGTTATTTCGAGGGGATTGGGTCCTCCGACGTATTCCATATCTGACAGTAATCACCACAGCTGTGCTGCTTGATAAAATCTTTCGGCGTCTGCTTCCTGCGTCGATGATGTCGATACGCCGCCCTCGAGGACCTCCTCCATCGGCCGACGTCACTGGATGTTATAAGTAGGACGTATGACGCCCGTAGCCTCAGTTCCGTTTTTTCCGCGAACGTGTTCGCTTCGGGAATCTTGGCGCGCCTCGACTCTTTGGAGTTTCTGTTTTCTCAGTTCTTCGAACCCGTTTGGTGTTTCTGAAGTATTTCTTTGTGAAGATGTCTACCTCGTCTTCCACACCGCTTCCGGGCTTTAAGAAGTGCGGGGACTGTGGGTCCAAGATGTCGGTTACGGACTCGCACGACGCCTGCCTCTGGTGCCGCGGGGAGGCCCATGACACGGATGACTGTGTCGACTGCCAGTCGCTCACGTCGAAAGCCTTGCGGGAGCGCAAGAAGAAGTTATCGGTAGGTAAGGTGTCCAAGCCCCGGAAGTCGAGGTCTGCAGGGCTTTTCGACGGACGACTCGAGGGGCGACTCTCCGCATTGTCATCGGAAGTCCAGTGGGTCTCGGTCCCGGAGTCGGTCTCGCCACTCCTCTGCCTCTTCGAGGCACTCCCGGAAGCGCCATCATCGGTCACCTTCCCCGTCCTCATCCGACTACTCAGCCCGTCGGCGGGTCGCTTACCCCACCAAGCATGCGACACCGGAGGAATGGGCTTCCTTTGGGAAGAAAATGTTGGCGATTCTCGAATCGCAGGGCACTGGTCCATCCGCGCCTCCGAGTGGGGTCGGTCGTGATCAGCCGAGAGACACTGCTCGCACGCCTTCGGGTGGTCGTCCCGATTCGCGGGAAAGCTCCTGCTCGGACAAGGGGAATCGTTCTCGACTTGCCCGGTCCAGGTCCCAGTCCTCGACGCGCTCAAGACCGTGTGAACCTGTGGTGTCTTCACGGAAGACGTCGATGCCGGTGGCGCCAAGGTTGTCGACAGACTCTTTCGAGGGCTTGCCTTCGAAGAAGTCGTCGATGCCATCGGTGTCCCGGCCGTCGAGGGACACGCTCGGGGCCCCGGCCTCGAGGACTGTGTCGGCTCCGTCGATGCTGTTCACGCCGCGCTCGGCGTCGATTCACTCGACGCCTTTCGAGGCTGTGTCGACTGGGGTACCCCGTGGCTCGGGGGAACCACCTAGAAAGGCTCTGGCCAAGGTCAAGCATGGCTTTGGTTCAAGTTCTGTGCCTTCTTACCGCCATCTGGAGTTCATTTCAGAGGTGGATGAGGGCTCAGATGATGGCATGGTGCATGACACGATGCCAGATGAGATTCTCTTGGGCCATAGCCAGTTTGAGGACTTGAGGCAGTCCCTGCATGATGCTAGTGGGCTGGGCACCTCTCCGGAGGTGGACTTTTGTAGGCCTGAGCCTGCACTCATGCCGATTCTTTGTACCGGCGCCTTATGTCAAGGATCACGAGTACTTAGGATGGTCTGCTCCCCCGGGGGAGTTTGTTCAGGATGACCTTACGGATATCCTCGACATTGGTCCACCAACTGCCATTTCATATGGCTCTACAGAGGAGGGTGGCGGCAGCTTGGACTGCTCCGGAGAGTCTCCAGCAGTGGGCAAGTCTTTGCCATGAAAATACCGCCCAGCCAGTAGTGACCCTTGCTACTTGTCCAAGCACCCTACTCGGGAGAGTTTGGTGGTGCAGGCGGCTACGGCCCCGGCAAAGCAGGCGTCATACCCTACCATCCCTCCTGATGGGGACGACAAGCGTTTTGACGGCTGGGCGAAGAAAGTGTTTTCTGCACTGGGTATGGCGCTTCAGGCGGCCAACTCCATATGTGCCTTGTCACGTTTCACACACACTCTGTGGAACTGTGTTTCCTTGGCGGCTGAACATATTCCCGAAGGGGACGAACGGGATGGTTTCCTTGCCATGGTTCAGGATGGCAAGGATGCCATGTGTGAGGCCGTTCAGTTGGGTTTGGACATGGCAGATTGCGTCAGCCGGTCCATGGCGGCGAGCACCGTGATACGCAGGTTTGCGTGGTTGCGGAAGTCTGGGTTTGCTCCTGATGTGCAGGCCCGGCTCCTCAACATGCCCTTTGACGGGGAACATCTTTTTGGCAGCAAGGCTGACGAGAGCCTTGAGAGGTTGCAGACCTCAAAGGCTGCAGCCAAGTCGCTGGGCGCTGCAGTTCGACAACCTCCGCCTTTTCGTCGTAGGGGACAGCAATGGAGGGGAGGTTCCTTTCGTTATTACTCATCCTTTGGTAAAGCGAGAGTCAAAGGGGCCACCGTAGGAGTGCCAGAGGTGGAAAACAAGGTACTCGAAGGTGGCAAGGCCGCTCGGGCTGTTGCCTCTTTGCCCTCAGGCAACGTCGCAGCCGCTTCCGCTCAGTCATGAGGCCATGTCCCATGGTTCGCCGGTTGGGGGAAGGCTGGCGCAGCATCTTGCAGAGTGGCGCGCCATTACTTCAGATGTGTGGGTTCTGGAGATCATAACCCACGGCTACTGTCTTCCTTTCCGGCAGAGGCCTCAAGACAGTCCACCGGGGAATCTCTCTTTGAAGAGTCCGGATCCGCTCCTTGCGCAGGAAATTCAATCCCTGCTAGAGAAAGGCGCCATAGAACTGGTGCCTGTAGCGGAGCGGAACAAGGGATGGTATTCCCCTTATTTTTTTTATTTCCAAGAAAGACGGGGGATTCAGACCCATCATGGACTTGCGCGGTTTGAACAAACTCGTCAGGAAGGACAAGTTCAAGATGGTTACTCTCTCTCAAGTCCTCCAGGCCCTTCAACTTCAGGACTGGTTGGTGTCTCTCGACCTCAAGGACGCTTATTTTCATGTGCCGATCAATCCAAAGCACAAGAAGTACCTGAGGTTTGCGGTTGGCGACTCGCACTTTCAGTTTCAGGTCCTGCCGTTCGGATTGACCTCCGCCCCGAAGGTCTTCACCAAGCTCATGGTACTGGTGGCAGCGCACCTCAGGAAAGGGGGGATTCAAGTCTACCCCTACCTGGACGATTGGTTGATCAGAGCGCGCTCTCCTGAGCAAGTCCTGGACCATCTGTCTGTCACCTGTCACTCCCTCCACAAGCTGGGCTTCTCCCTCAACTTAAAGAAGTCCCATTTGACACCAACTCAGAGGCTCCAGTACATCGGAGTAGTGCTCGACACGTCCCTGGGGCTGTGTTTTCCTCCCCAGGTGAGGGCTCATCACATTCAGTAGATGGTGCACAAGTTTCAACTTGCCCAGACTCTCCCAGCGTTCGAGTTCTTGAGACTGCTCGGCATCATGGCATCCTGCATTCTTCTGGTGCCAGAGGCCAGGTTGCGGATGAGATCTTTGCAATGGGCACTCAAGCTCCAGTGGTCTCAGTCCTCCGGCAGGTTGTCGGACCCTGTTCAGGTGCCGTCTTCGGTCACCCAGGACCTTCTGTGGTGGGCCGACGAAGGCAATCTGATGAGGGGGGGGGCTCCATTTTGGCTGCCCTGGCCGAAGGTGACGATCGTGACAGACGCATCCCACACGGGATGGGGAGCTCATGCCAACGAGTTGACAGTCAGCGGTCGTTGGTCTCTGTTGGAGCTGAGGGCCGTCAGGCTAGCCCTGAAGGCTTTTCTGCCGACTGTCCGTGGGAAGAATGTCCTGATCCTGACGGACAACACGGTGGCCATGCACTATCTCAACAAAAAGGGGGGGCAGGGTCACTTCCTCTGTGCAGGGAGGCGATGCAGCTCTGGTTCTGGGCAATCCAGCAGGAAGTTTCGATCTCGGCAGTTCATCTGGCAGGAGACGAAAACGAGACGGCGGACGCTCTGAGCAGGCAGAGCGCGATCTCTCCCGAGTGAGAGTTGGCTCAGAAGATTCTCCTGGAGATCTTTGCCTTTTGGAGGACCCCTCAAGTGGATCTCTTCGCCTCCATTGTCAACCGGAAGTGTGAGCGGTTCTGCTAGCGGGAATTTCTCCAAAAGGAGCCTTAGGAGACGCATTTGTGGTGCGGTGGTCATTCCCACTGCTGTACGCGTTTCCTCCAGTCCCCGTCATCCCGCAAGTACTGCAGAGGTTACAGAGGTTCGGTTCCCGGATGATCCTCTTTGCTCCGGCTTGGGCCCGGAGGAAGTGGTACCCGGACCTTCTCAACTTGTCCAGCTGCACTCCACGTCGTCTTCCCTACCGAGACGATCTTCTCTCACGGGAGGGGAGGTCAGGTTCTCCATCCAGAGGTCAGATCCCTCAACCTTCGCGCTTGGTCTCCAAAAGGTTGAGGTATAAAGATTGGGACCTCCCTGAAGACGTGATGGAGGTGTTGCTCTCGGCCAGATGGCCTGCAACAAAATCCCTGTACTGTTGCTGTTGGCATAAATTCTGCGACTGGTGCAGGGTTAAGAATGTTCGTCCTTTTGCATGTGACATTACCATGGTTCTGTCTTTTTTGCTTTTATTGGCCCACAGGGGCCTTCAAGTGGGTACCATTAAAGGTTACCTGGCGGCGCTGTCCATATTTAAGCGCTCGTCTGAAGAGTCTTCCTATTTTAAAATTCCTTTAATTTCTCAGTTTCTGAAAGGGCTCAGTAATGTGTTCCCGCTGTCACCTTTCCAGGTTCCCAGTTGGGATTTGAACCTTGTTCTCAAGTTTCTGATGGGTGCTCCGTTTGAGCCTTTGCATTCATGCCCTTTGAGACTGTTAACTCTTAAATCTGTATTTTTGGTTGCGGTCACTTCCGCTCGCAGAGTGAGTGAGTTACAGGCACTTTCAGTTAAGCCACCCTTCACTGTGTTTCATAAGGACATGGTTGTCCTTGGAGTTTGTCCTTGCTTCCTTTCTTCCGAAGGTGGTGTTGGAATTTCATTTAGGCCAGAAGGTTGTTCTTCTGGCGTTTTATCCTCCTCCACATCCTGGTAAGGAAGAGGAGAGGCTCCATAGGCTTGATCCTAGGAGAGCGTTAATCTTTTATATTTCACGCATGTCCCGGGTCAGAGTGGAAGATCAACTCTTCATTGGTTACGCTGGAAAGCGTTTGGGACAAGCTGTGACGAAACAGACTTTGTCTCGCTGGATTATTTTGGCCATCTGAGTGTTACCGCTTGGCGGGTAAGGACCCACCGGTCGGCTTACGGGCCCATTCTACCAGGGGTATGGCTGCCTCTACTGCCCTACAGAGGGGTGTTCCTATTCGTAACATCTGTGATGCTGCCACCTGGGCTTCGGTACATACTTTTGTACAACCCTACTCCCTCGATTCCTGCCGTGGTCAGGATCTGGCCTTTGGCAAGGCAGTCCTTTACTCCACAATTTGATTGGGCATTCTAAATTTCTGTTTTCTAAATTCTTTTCCCACCTCCTTGCATTGGTACTGCTTTGGGAGTCTGTCATAGATGTGGAATACGTCGGAGGACCAAATCCCCTCGAAGAACAAGTTACTCTCTTACCTGGTAACATTCTTTCAATGGGATGGTCCGACGACATATTCCATATCGCTCCCTCCCTGCCTTCCCCGCTACAGAATTTCTTATGCGATTGCAGCTTATGTTTCGCAAGGCTTTGTGTGGTCAGACTGGCAAAAGACTGGTGCCACACGTTCTAGAAAAAAACTAGAACTGAGGCTACGGGCGTCGTGCGTCCTACTTATAACATCCAGTGACGTCGGCCATTGGAGGAGGTCCTCGAGGGCGGCGTAACGACGTCATTGACGCAGACGCCGAAAGATTTTCCGAAGCAGCACAGCTGTGGTGATTACTGTCATAGATATGGAATACGTCGTCGGACCATCCCATCGAAAGAACGTTACCAGGTAAGAGAGTAACTTGTTCTTCTGATTGCACTATTTAACGAAATAA
Source organism: Ambystoma mexicanum (assembly GCF_040938575.1). Classification (NCBI taxonomy): domain Eukaryota; kingdom Metazoa; phylum Chordata; class Amphibia; order Caudata; family Ambystomatidae; genus Ambystoma; species Ambystoma mexicanum. Next base: position 601,048,044 of record NC_090932.1, on the reverse strand, counting down.
AAGCTCGTAAAAACAAATTAGGACATGCAGCAGATGATGAACAGGATAAAATGTGATTTCTTCCCAATATAACTACCTCAGTTAAATTTATATTCATCAGACCATTTCAATGTCCTTCTATTACAATGTCCTTCTCCTCCAATGAAACTACCTTGCCCATACAACATGCTATTTCAGGATAAGCGGGAAACACATCTGCCACACGTAGAATTGAGAACATTAGCCTGCGCCGTATCTAGATAGAATTGTGAATATTCGTATCTTCCACAACTAGATGGAACTCGAATGTTAGCATATGCCACACTTAGAATTAAGAACATAGCCTGCGCCGTATCTAGATAATATTGTGAAGGTTAGCGAGTGCCACACTTAGACGGAACTGTGAATGTTAGCATGTTAAATTCCATATAACCCACTAACCAATATAAGCTCAAACACTCTGCATACTTATCTCACTCAAAAACTCACACAACCATCTCTCGCACAAGCTGCGCACAATTCACCACACTGCAACAACACATAAACCGCACCAACAGCACACGCGGACTGACACTGATCCAATACTCGCACCAAAGCTCAAGCCCCGGTGTCTACCGAGTTGAAACTGCCAACAGTATACCACTCCTCTCACTATCCTACTCCCTCTTCACCTTACTAACCCATCCCACCTTCTTGTTTACAGATCCGCAAGAGTGCCTGGGGACCAATTCCGTCGGTGACGGTGCGCTATATAAATACCTATAACATAATATAACAATTAGAAGGATGGGACTGAAGATGGACACTCTTCAGTTATTCATGTAATGTAATAGAAAGTGATCACTTTTGGGACTGATTATTATTTTAAAGGTCCAAACGTAATGCCAGTCTTCAAACCTGAAGAACCATATTATCAGTCTATGCTTGGGGCATTCTCACAGTAGTGCATCTTGCAGGAAAATCCATCTTCAAGTGACCATTCAAAACACACGTATTATTGTCGGTTACAAACTTAATATATTGTTCATCCCCTGGGAATTAACAAAAGTTGAATTTGTAACAAAAGGGGGAATATACCATGAAAGTTGTTCCTCTAAATCCAAGTCAACTAATAGCACTGCCCACCGAGTAGAGCACAATCTCTCTGTATGTGAAATATTCTGTGTGGGTCATTTGCAGGTTTTCACAAGCCCACAATGGAAAAAACAATATCTTTAACAGAAGTAATAGTTGGTAAAGCTGCCCCATACCCATCAGTATGTTCACATTCAAATAAAGGGTTTGTTAGTAAAGTGTCATTAGGGATAGTAATAATTGCAAACCATAAGGCAAAAATTAGGGTTTCATATGTTTTTCTTTGAAAGTCTGCACTTTGATCAGCATCTTTCAAGGGGCTTTTATCAAAGCACTTCTCCCAATAACAATCAACTTTAAATCTCTTAAGAGAATTAACTTCAGCAGAAGGGGCTGCTATTACTGAAGGTTTTTGTTTGAATTATTCCGGAAAAGCACAACCTCTTAGCTTTATGCTTTGTGATGTTGAGGTTCACTTAGCTACTCTTAATGTTTAATATAAATATAAACTTTCAAGATTAATAAAACACCAGTAGCCTAAAAATATTTAATTGGTCAGGTAATTTGGCTTTGCTTGTCCAGAGTTTCAGTATTTAGCATGCACATATGCAGTACATATACTGCACTTCTAGGGGACCACCGATAAGCAAAGAAAAGTCTTGGGAGGATAGCTCGGAGGCAACGTGCTCGCCTTGGATGCAGGATGACGCAGAGCAACACAGGTTCGATCCCCGGGTCCGTGCTTAGAAACCTCGGGGTATTATGCGTGTTCTAAATAATCTATCTTATCATATCAAATCCACAAGAGGCTGCATTCATTGTGGAAAGTAACAAACCAATTATAGCCTTAATCTGGCTACAATACTCGCATTGTATCCACACCGCAGGCTGATGAAGGGAAACCGGCTCACTCGTCACTCCTCAGAGTAGCAGAGTTATCATATGTTGATGAACAAACAGAATATAAGCGGCATGGTGTGAGGTATTCCTCGCTCTTCACAAAAATAAATTTCCTTAACCCACAGGAACACAGATACATTGCTGGAAATGTAGGAATCCCACCGATCAGTTGTGGGCCACTCATTAGGAGCATAAGCGCTAGGGCAGCATTGGACACAGATAGCCTTTACACGCAGTCAGCTGGATGACTGCTCTTTCTGCTGCCTTTCGTGGCAGAAGTTTAAAGGGCCAGACTTCCACATTCCGGCTCACTCTGCTGGGCCCAAGGGCCTGCTAGATGACTGTCCTTTATCACATACCTTCAGTCATGATACGCCTACGTCCCTTCCCCTTTTCTCCATACTGTATGGGCGTTCCTTGCTAGGGACAGAAACAGAACATTTTTTCTGGTGAAAAAGGGTCTTCCCCTTTAAATTTAGATGCATGCGGGGGTTGCGGCCCTGGGAGCATGCACTTCCCTGACTCTGCCCAACGATGCCACTCCCCAGTCCTCTTTTCCGCGTCGACGTGAACAGACCGCTTTCATTAGTGCTCATGGGTTAGGCCTCCGGCCTTGTAATTCCACACACTCTTCCCCGAAGGAAGTTATTCTCCTTTTTTTCTCTTCCAATTGTCAGGTACTACTCTGTCCTCTGGTGCCACGCTCCTCCCCGGCGCATGTCGACGACGGCGGGTTTCAGCAAGTGTCCAGCCTGCGTGGGTTCCTTCCCGACTTCACACGCTCTGCCTACGGAGTCTTGGCATAGCCCACAGGTTGAGGATGGCTGTTCCGCGTGCAACACCTTGACCCCGCGTGCTCAGAAGTATCGGTTGGCTCTGGTGGCGAGCTCTTCTACAGAACACCATCAAAGGACGTACAAGTGTATGTCAATAGGAAGACCAGGTCCAAGGTAGGGACTCTGTTCTCCTCTGCACCCCGTAAGGGCGACTCCTTCCCCGGGAACCGCCCACGCGGGAGGGATCTCCCAGGTCCTAAACCTGGCAAGGGGACCGAGGCTACTCCAGCTACCGGGCAGAGAGGTCGCAAGATCCTACCAGTCCCACCGCTGAGGGGCCGCAAGGCTCTATCACCGGGCTCCGACCCGAGGGGCTTTGCCCTAGTACGAGACCCAACTTTCGCTATTCAGCGTGCAGGTCGAGATTGGACCGAGCTCAGCAGGCACCACGCCTCAGGCACGGGGCGCAGTGCAGGCTAAAAGGGCCACTGGCCCAGCCAAGATGGCGGCTCACCTGGCACCTTATCCGCACAGAGATCAGGCATGGAAGCGCACATCCAGATGGGACTGGGCAACGCCTATTACCTGGTCCACGTCTTATCCCCCAACTTCGCATGGGAGGTGCGCATCCCACAGTGGGGCCAGACAGAGTCCACCTAGGACACCGTAGCCGCTATGCCCTCGGGCGCTCCTACACCCTCAGGCACCCTGCCTGCTTGCGGAGATAGGTTCTTCGATAATATCGTCACCCTTATGAGATTGTCACTTATGGGCACCATCATCATGGGTTTGATCAGGGACATACTCCCTCCGGTACTGCCGCAAGCTCCATCTGGGGTCCCGGCCTTGGGTGCAGCTCAACTCCTGGCTCCCACGCCTGCTCCACTTGCGGAGGCTCAGCCCCCGACACCGCCAGTCAGCACGCCACAGCTGTCCATGCCTAGCACTCCTCCTGCACCCCTGGACCTGCAGGACACAGCGGTGGACATGGACGAGAAGGAAGACCCGGACACGCTGTCATCAGCTAAAGCATTCTAAGAGAGGCTGGTGGGCCTGGCAGAGTATCTGGTATACCTCAACCGCAGGGGGAGCAACCCGAGGTGGGGGTCCTGGCCGAAGTGCTTACAGAACTGGCATCCTTCTTCAGAAGGACGTGGAATCCCTAGCCAAAAAGGTCTGGGTCAAGCCACACTCCACCCAGCCTACCAACAAGCGCCTGAATGCCAAATACAGGTAGACGGAGGGGGATGCTCTTGTGTTGTCGGTGCACCCCCAACCGCATTCCTGTTATAGCAGCGGCTTCGCTATACTCCAAACCACAGTCTTCCTCAGCTGCATCCCCTTCTTAACTCCTGGGGAAGGAGGAAAAGCTGTTGGAGTCGTTTTGCAAGAAGATCTACTCAAATGCCACGCTCCATCTGGCTCAGGCCAACGCTGATGCCATGTTGCCCGCTGTTACTGTGGCCGGAGATTGCAGATTTCCTTCCAGAGCTTCCTGCCCACAGCCAGGCACGGTTCAAGGCAGGGCTGGCAGAGGCGAAAATGGTGGCCCAGGATAAAATGGAGTCAACGGTGGCCCACATACACCTCAGGTAGAGCTATCTGTATCACCACCGACATGAGGAGGACGGTGTGGCTCAGGGCAACAAAATTCAACCCACATGTGCAGGAGCGCATCCTCGAACTGCCATTTGAGGGGGAGACTTGTTCCACTCGACAACAGATGAGGAACACAGGAAAAAGAATAGCTCCCAGACAGCAAAATCCTTGTCTATTTTAATGAAAGCCACACCCAAGATCTACAGCCAGACTCACCAGCGCTCGGACGAGGGTCCTGCCTTTGGAGGTTTTAGAGGCTTGAGATGGTCAAGGCAACCTGACAGGTCTCCAAGCCAACACAGACACACGCAGCACAAGGCGGCTAACAAGTGTTTTTTCAGTCCCCCTCCTCAGCACCAGCCTCGGAGGGAAAGAAGTTGTGACAGTTCCATCCGCATTCACGAGTGGGGGAGCAGGCTTGGGGGAGGCAGGCTTGCCCATCACGTACACTCCTGGCGGACAAGGTCTGCGGACCTGTGGATTCTCTTAGTGTCCATGGGCTTCCGTATACCAATTCCTCCGTTTCCTCCTTTCTCCCCTCCACTCCTGCCGATTGGGATGGCAACTCTGCTGGCGGAAATCCGCTCGCTCGCAGCGAACCAAGCAGTGGAGGAACTCCCAGCTTCACAGCGGGGCTAGGGGCTTCTATTCCCTGATATTAGCCATACACAAAAAAAACCAGGCTGGCCTGAGTTGTGTTGGACCTTTCCTCCTTGAACCTTCCCTTCCCCTCCAAAAGTTCAAGATGGTTACCCCCCAGCCTTCATTGCAGAGACTTTGTGCAGGGAGACTGGATGTGCTCCCTGGATCAGATGGATGCTAACCTTCACGTCCCGATCTGGGAACGCCATCGCTCATTCTTATGGTTCGGGATCCTGGGTTTTCACTTTCAATACAGTTTTCTACACTTTGGACTCAACTCAGCCCGCATCACATGGCCTCCGCTCTCATGCGCACACTATACGATCTGAGATTTTCTATCAATCACAAGAAGTCACAGTGGCTGCCCATGTAGACTGACATTTCTGGGTCTTACGTGGGATACGAGGTCCGAGAGGATCTTCCCCCTCAAAGGACAAGATCCCAGTGATCAAGAGGGCCACAGGGCATTTCCTCAGTAGAGCTGTAACCTCAGCCTGGTGGTACCAACACCTGCTAGGAATAATGGCGGCATGTCTCCTTACTGTGCCGCATACGTGGCTCAAGATGAGGAGGCTGTAGCTTCATTTCTCAGCCTCCTGGAATCGGGAGAAAGGCGCTCAGTCAGAGCCAGTTGGCATACCACAGCATCTCCACCAGGACCTAGTCTAGACCTAGTATAGTGGGCTACAGACACTAATCTGATGATAGGCAGGCCCTTCCCGCAGCCGTTGCCACAGATTACCATCACTACAGACTTGTCCCTAGAAGGATGGGGGAGGGGCTACCCTGTACAGCCAGTGTCCATGGAGTTTGTTCTCATCAGGACCAGCTGGAGCACATCAACTGGCTCGAGATGATGGCCATCTGGCTTGCTCTCAAAGCTTTTCTCCCCATGGTCAACAGCAGGTCGGTCTGCATCCAAACCGACAGCTCCACCTGCATGTATTACATCAACAAGCAGGGCGGTACCAGGTCCCCGCCTCTCTGCAGGCTTTCCATCGACATCTGGCAGTTGGCACTGTCGAACAACATTGACTTGTCAGCGGTCCACCTTCCTGGGGAATCCAACCTGGAAGCGACAGGCTGGAAAGGGACAACTATGAGTGGCAGTTGAACGAGGAAGTACTCCAACGGCTCTTCAGCAGGTGGGACCACCCTCGGGTGTACCTCTTTGCCACAAGTGCCAACAGGCGATGCCCCCAACTAGAGGCTAGTTGAGCGACACATTGCAGATCCCGTCGAGCAACATGAATGCGTACGTCTTTCCCCCCACTCCCCTGGTTCACAACGTCATCTGCAGGTTCAGGGAGTCTCTGAGCCTTCGGCTATTCTTGATCACGCCATGGTTGTCCGCAAGACCCTGGTTCTTGGGAACTTCTCCGTCTGTCGGAGCAGCCCCTGGTACACCTCCCCCTGGGTCCAGCCCACTTATTCACCCAGCAGCGGGGCACAGTGGTACACCCTGCTCCATAGAAGTTAGCGCTCGCAGCTTGGTTCCTGAACAGGTTACTCTAAAGTATCTGCACCTGTCACAGGATAACCTGGCTATCGTACAATGGGCTAGAAGCGACTCCACCAGGAGTCATTGCGAGATCAAGTGGACCAGGTTCTGTCACTTGGCACAAACAAAGAAGATTGATCCATTAACATGCTTGTTGGACGATGTGCTGTCTTTTTCAGCACATCTGACTCATTCAGGTGTGCAGGTAGACACTTGCCATACGTATCTGGTGGCCAGAGGGGCCTACAAGAACTCCGGTGGTGACATCTTTTCATCCTCCAACCCGGTGGTTAAGAGATACCTGGCTGGTCTAAACAGGTTGTATCCGCATGTCAAACGTTTGCATCCGGTTTGGGACCTTAACGTGGTGCTGGGCGCCCTGGCGCTCACACCCTTTGAGCCCATGGCGTCCGTGGACATCAGGCTGGTTACCTTTTTAAGACGGCCCTACTGGTGGGCCTTGCAATCGGCACACCGCATCAGCGAAATCCAAGCCCTGGTGGCTTCAGAGCCATACACAACAATTTGCTGTGACATGCAGGTGCTTGGAACGCACCCTGCCATTCTTCCTAAGGTTGTCTTGTCCTTTCAACTGAACAAGGAGATAGTACTCCCAACATTCTTTGCCGACCCAAAGGATGAGGCTCAGAAGTTATTGCACTGTCTGGATGTCAGACATGCTCTAAGATTTTATCTATACAGGACTAAGAGCTTCCGTAAATCAGATGCCTTGTTCATCACTTTTGGAGGATAAAAACCGGGCTGTCAAGCATCCAAAGCTTCCATAGCAAAGTGGATGGTTATGGCCATCAAGAAGGCGTATGAGGGGCAGCACAAGAATTTGCCAGCAAATATGCATGCCCACGCCATCAGAGCCTAGGCCACGGCTGTCTCTTTCCAAAGACACGTCCCATGGCAGACGATCAGCAAGGTGGCTATGTGGGCTACGCCCTCTGCATTTTGCAAGCACTACTTCTTGGATGCCAGCGCCACGTCTGACGCATTTGGCCAGGCAGACGTGTTTTCTTGAGGGGCAACTCTCGTACCTGGGGCTGCATTCAGTTGTAATCGGCCATACAGTATGGAGGAAAGGGCTGGGACGTAGGAGTAATTATAAGTTACTCACCGTAGTGACTAACATACTCCTAGTCCATAGACCCCTTTCCTCTATACGTCCCACAATCCTCCCCCGTAATAAACCTGTGTCATTAGGCAATTGTATTATTTTAGACGTGTCAATGGGGACTGAGGAGTGGCGCCGGTGGGCGGAGTTAGGGGAGCACATTCTTCCAGTGCCGCGCCCCCGGGCGCATCTAAATTTAAAGGGGAAGACATTTTTTTCTTGTGAAAAAGGTTCTATTACCATCCCTAGCGAGGGACGCCCATACAGTATGGAGCAAAGGGGACTATGGACTAGGAGTATGTTAGTCAATATGGTGAGTAACTTATCATTTTCTTTCCTAGCATCTGATTAAGCAAGCTGTAAAGTAAACTTATCATGTGACATTTGAACATGCAACATTTACTGTCAAAGCAGTTATGATTACCGATTGCTTTCCTTGTGCGCATTTATTATACTGTCAAATAGTCACTGAAATATCTTATGTTCTCAAGATATTACCAAACACAGTTGACAGCTGATAGTATTCAATTTAACTTTAAGATTACTTTCCCCACGTTTCACTGCAATGCAACCGATGAAAATCTTTTAGTAATATTTTGCAAGTACTATTTCAGTACTGTTTATTGATCAATCAGCTGAATTAAATACCTGTGTTTACGCTCCAATGCACATTTGCAAACTACAAAAAACCCAGAACGTGCTCAGAGCCGCCCTTGACATTGGCAAACGGGACCATATTTCAGATGCAAGAAAAACAGACTGCTGGCTCCCTGTCAAGGATAGAATTGCTTTCAAAATTCTCACCCACCGCTGTCTCTCGAATGATGCCCTGAAGCACCAGATTACCTAGCCGACCACTTAAAAAAACACGATTCAGTAAGACTGACCAGAGCAGTCTACAGCCACCATATTGTCTACACTACAGTTCAAACTAGCTAAAGCAGGTGGCTCCAGTTGCACAGTACATGCTCCGTCTTTGTGGAATAACCTACCCCCACACCTGCGGGGAGAACGTCCTACAATGTCTTCAGACAACACCTTAAAACCTTCTTATTCAATGAACCCCCCCGAACCCTCCCACTGATCCACTTCTGTTTGCTCTGTAACTAGCGCCTAGATGCCTGTGGGCTATGCGCGCTGCTATAAATGTACAAATAAATAGTCATCAGGTTACATTATATATAATAAAAAATACATTACAATCACACAATCAATTATTACAAATACACAAAGTAAATAAAACAGGTAAAAGATATGAAAACAAAACTAATACATGAATGCTAAAAAAATGTTTCCAACAATTTGCCATATAGCCACAAATAACATAGCAAGATGGCAATTAACTGTCCCAAAGGGATTACTGGGACATCAGGAGAGCTATACTCGCAACTTGTTGCCTGGTTGATGTGCTACCATTTTTCTCATCAAAATCCATGCTCTATGCAAAAAACAGGCCACAGCACCCACAGTTGGGGGTGTGTGTGTGGGGGGGTAATTGATTGGACCAGAAATTCCTCAGCACTGGGCCATGACTTGATCCCTACCTCCAAGAGGACGGGTCTCATGTATACAAAACTAAGCCGCTGGAATGGCTTACAAAACAGCATAAAATGTGATATTGACTCCTTGGGGACACCACACAAGGGGCATCTGGCAGAACCAAGGCCATTCCATTTGGCGTTAAAAGCAATCATAGGCAATATACCTAATCTTACCCTCAAATATAGTGGTCTTGCATAGGCAGGCCTGATCTGATTCAGATAGGGTTTAAAACCATGTATGTGTCTATGAGCTAAATAAGCAGTCCCCAACCATAACTTTGAAGCCTCAAGAGGGAGTGTTTCCCTAGCTTTCTGTTTTATTGGAGGCTTCATTTGATTCCAGCTCAAATCACAGAGCCTGCCTGGCTCATTCCAAAACTCGCCAATTTTCCGGTAGAATAATACATTTTTTCTATGGGTAAACCATTTCAATCCGCTTGCACCTTCCAGTGACATAATATATACCAGTGCCTCCCTACACGGTTAAAGGGCTGGTCTAGTCCACAATCTGACCCAAAGGGAGACAGGCTGATACATAATAGTTAGACTATGCCACATTCTAAATGCACTAGTGCGGTTGGTGACCTTGGCAGTAATTGCAAACTTTCTTTTTTTTTTAAAAGTTTTCTTATTAGAAGGGTCTCCATATTCTCATACCCCATAGCTCTCAGCCATAGAGGGCAGCTGTGAACGCCTGCCTCTGATATAGCTCTAATGCAGGTGAAATTGCACCACTCCCGTGATGACAAAAAAATTCCGAAATTGCTCCACTATATTTATTCAGCATGGCTGCCGCCCTAGCTAACTTGTGGGCCCATTCGGGACTAGCCTGAATTCTCACAACCAGATAGTCAAAACATTTGACTTGTTCTATTAAGTTGTTGTCAGTCGTAATTCGGAGGGCGAACTTCTTCCCGCCTTTTGGTTTGATAAACATAGACTTCGTCTTGGCCGTATTAATGCCAAGACCCAGCTCCCTAGATTTCCTTATGAAGATAGCAAGATATTCCTTTAGGCGCTGCGGTGACGTGGCTATTAGGGCAGCGTCATCCGTGTAGAATAATGCTGGGAACCTGGTTGTTGCCAGCTTTGGGCAGTACTGCCCCCTCCCCCTCACTAACTAGTCTACAATTCCTTGTATATATAGATTGAACCAGAGGGGGGGCCAGGGAATAGCCCTGCCTAACTCCCAAAGCCACCTCAAAGTATGTAGTTTGTTCACAGCCCAGATTATAATGTACACAGGACACAGTATTTAGGTATAAAGCAGATATAATGCCTATCAGATGCTCTGGTACGTTCCGCTGTACCAGCACCTTCCATAGCTGTTCACGGGACACAGAATCGAATGCTGTCCTAAGGTCCACGAATAGTACATACAAGTGTCTTTTTAATAAGACTGCATTTTTGGATGATTTAGAAATAACATAAGACACTGGTCTATGGTACCTCATCCCTTTTGAAACCCTGCCTGGTACACACTTATCCATTGATGGTCCACTCATGTCTGGAGCTATTTCAAGATTATTTTTCCAAACAGCTTCCCAGCCCCGTCGAAGAGGGATATAGGTCTAAAATTGGCCGGGCTATCCCTACCTCCCTTCTTGTATACTGGGATGCTGACTGCCCTACACCATGAGTCTGCGACCCTACCTGTGGATATCACTGCCCTAAATACCTTGAGTAATATAGCCACCCAGTATAGCCACCCAGGTACTAGACTCATCCTTATAAAAATCCAATGGTATTAGGTGTAGACCGGCTGCCTTACAATTTTAGGAAGAGGCTAAAGCTTCCTCTACATCCTGCAGCATAATGCAAAATCAATTCATACCTGTTCCGCCTTAAATAGCCAATGAGTGGGTCTGCTGCATAAAGAGCACAAAAGTGGGCCCTCCATCTGTCTCCACCCATGCTATCTGTCTTTTGCTGGTCGGAGACCAGTTTCCAAAACAAAACTATGACTGCCAGGCATTGTGAAATCCCCCCCCCCCCCATTTCCCTTTTAGATATTTGGTCTTTCTATCATAAAGTAGGTTTTTATAATGGGTTCTCGAAGAACAAAGCAGGGGTCTAGCAATCCCAGAGGGATCTCTGAGGCATTTTTCTATGTCTCTTTGCCACTCTAAAGGAGCCATCAAACCATGCCCCCCCCCCCACCCCCAAGTATTTGGTTTACTCTTATGATTCGCCCCAGTCCCCGAAACCTATGGTTGCCGATTTATTTTCAACATTTCAAGCTTGTTAATAACCCCAATGGGTTTACTTTCTGGATTACAGATTACTTTGACATTTGCTCAAATTGATACATACATACTGTGCTTCAACTCGGGGGCGGTGGGGTTAGGATCTTAGCCCATTTCAACAGACTTCGCACAAGGTCTTTAACCTTATTGGATCCCTTCATTGGGGCTTTCCGTCCAGAGTGTTGATTTTCCAGTTTTCAATGCATAGCCAACGGGTGGTGGTCACTTTCAGACCTATCACTGCCCAGGCTGATGCTGAGATTAATATGTAGCCAATTAAAAAAGTTTTTTTTTTTTTGGCTGGTTGTTCTGTAACAAACCTTCCGTTGCAGGCTCTAAGGTCAAGTTTATACAAGATTGTCAAAGTATTAGCTGCCAAGGGATAAAATGTGATTGGGCCAGGCACCGCCAGGTCAGGGATATCCCAGACTTCGTCTTGATCCCCCCACAGCTCTTCAAGCAACTTAATCGGCTCCAGTTGCAGGTTAAAGTCACCCACTATCATTAGTAAAGAATGTTGTTGGCCCGCAGCTTCATTGGCGGCTAGCACCTTCTGAACAGATTCGATACAGGCCATTCCTGTTATGCCTAAGGGACTGTTATAAATATTATTCGAGTGGATTGTGTCCTCCAACGTATTCCTCATCTTAGATGTATTCCATCCAGCTTTAGCTGCTTCGGACATTTTTTCTCGCCAGAGGGTGCCGTGCGTCGATGTCGTCGAGTCGATGGTCCCTCGAAGGCCTCCGTCGAGGGTGACGTCATCGTGTGTATAAGTAGCACGCGCGGCGCCCGTTGGCCTCAGTTCAGTTTTTCCAGAGTATACGTTGCTTCGGAGATTCAGCGCGCCTCGAGTTCTGTGAAGAAATAGTAAATAACGAATATGTGCTCGTCATTGACGCCGACCACGACCCCGATATCCGGTTTCAAAAAGTGCAAGTCGTGCGGTTCAAAAATGTTGATTACAGACCTGCACCAAGAGTGTTTGTTGCCGCGGAGAAGGCCACGACATGGAGGCCTGTACGACGTGTCAGGCGATGGCGGCGGAAGGCCTTGCGGGAGAGGAGGGTTAAACTACAGGTCGGTCGTAAATCCGACCGTAAAGCCTCCAGTGTCGAGTAGAGGTCCCATGAGGAGAAATCTCTTCGACGTGAAAGGCATCGGTCTAGATCCCGAAGCGATTCCCATCGCTCGTCGTCTTCAACAAAAAAATCAAAGCAACAACGCCACAGGCCCACCTCGTCCTCGGACGAATCCCCAAAAAGGATGAAATGTCCTACTAAACATTCATCATCCGAAGAATGGGAAGCATTCAGGGTCAAAATGATGGAGGTGTTCGAGAAAGCGAAGCCTCGGAAGCCGGCCGGGAGCGTCATCGCTCCGAAAATCGCGCGCCCTTGGGCCCGGGTGATCGAAAGAGGAAGGATAGAGAACCTTCCAGGATGCCGAACGAGAAAAGCCAGTCGAGTCGACCGCTCAAGGTCACCGACGCCATCCGAGACCGAACACACCTCGAAGGGCAAATCTTTGAAGAGCGCCTCGAAGCCGGCACCGTCGAAGCCGGGTATTACGCCGACGCCATTGACGCCTCTGTCGACGTTGACCCCGAAGCCCTCGACGCCGAAACCTCCATTTTGGCAAAATCAGTCAGAAAAAGGGAAAGAGAAGGCTACAATACCTGTAATGCCTTCAGGACCCATTAATACTCTTCCTCCACCTCTCCCAGAAAAGGTTTTTAAACCTCTTCCTAGGAGGGAATTTTTCAAGTCCCTGACCTTTTTTGAGGAAAAGAGAAATCTTATGAGGAGAATGTACCTTTTGGGCTAGAATATGGCACCCCAAATGTCCCAGAATGCCTGATTTCAGAAGAAAGTAGGATGAGGGATTTGGTTGAATCACTGCACAATGCGAGTGGGATTGATACATCTCCTGAAAATGACTTTGGTAGACCAGAACCAGGAGAACATGCTAGTCCATCATACCGTCAGCTAATGATAAAGGTAATAGATTATTTAGGATGGTCAGACCTCCAGGCCAATTCATCCAAGATGATCTAACAGACATATTGGATCATGGTCCGACTGAAGACCCAATACTACCTTTTCACGTAGCCTTGCAAAATACCGCCCTGCCAGTAGCGACCCCGGCTATCTGTCTAAACATCCCACTCCCGAGTGTTTGGTCATACAGGCAGCCACAGCTTCTAACAAACTGGCTAACCCTTCTATCCCTCTGGACAGGGACGATAAGCGTGTGGATGGCTGGGCACGGAAGGTATTTTCAGCTGGGAGTATGGCGTTAAAATCATTCAACTCCACATGTGCCTTGGCAAAGTTTTCGTACACTCTGTGGGAGTGCATTGCGATGGCGGCGGAGCACAGATTCCTAGCCATCGTTAGAGATGGAAAGGAGACTATGCAGGAATCCCTTGAATCTGGATTGGACACTGTAGATAGTGTGAGCAGTTCCATGGGCACTAGCACGGTAATGCGCAGATTTGCATGGTTACAGAAGTCTGGTTTTGCACCAGACGTGCAGAACTGTCTCCTGAACATGTCCTTTGATAGGTCTCACCTTTTTGGCAGCAAGGCTGACGAGAGCCTTGAGAGGTTGCAGACCTCAAAAGCAGCTGCCAAGTCTTTGGGAGCTGCTATCAGGCAACCTCAGCCTTTTCGTGCACCAGGTCAATCTTGGAGAGGACGATCCCATCGTTACTACTCCTCATATGGAAAGGGGAGAGGGATGGCCAGTCAAAGGGGCCAGAGAAAGGCCATTCACGGTGGACGAGGAAAACGTGCAAAGCCAGCTCCAGCTACAGCCTCCCTGCCATCAGCGGCTGCAGCAACCGCCTCAAAATCACTTTGAGGACTTGCATCAGAAGACACCTGTAGGAGGCAGGCTGTCACAGCATCTGCAAGAATGGCTCTAGAAATAATAGCCCAAGGTTACTGCCTTCCTTTTCTAACGCAACCTCAAAGCAATCCACCAAGGAGACACCCTTTGAAGTTTTCAGACCCGCTCCTACAGCAGGAAGTTTGAACCCTGCTGGAGAAAGGTGCTATAGAACCGGTACCTGCAGCGGAGAGGAACAAGGGATGGTACTCCCCGTATTTTTTGATCCCCAAAAAGGACGGAGGACTGAGACCCATCCTAGATTTAAGAAACCTGAACAATTTTCTCAGGAAGGACAAGTTCAAGATGGTTACTCTTTCTCAGATCCTTCAGGCCCTTCAACTCCAGGATTGGTTGGTGTCATTGGACCTCCAGGATGCTTATTTTCATGTGCCGATTCATCTCAAGCACAGAAAATACCTGAGGTTCGTAGTTGGCGACTCACACTATCAGTTTCGAGTCCTGCCATTCGGATTGACCTCCGCCCGAGGATCTTCACCAAACTGATGGTAGTGGTGGCAGCGCACCTCAGGAGAGTGGGGTTCACGTCTACCCACACCTGGACGATTGGCTGATCAGAGCACGTTCTGCCAAACAGGCACTAGATGACCTGAAAGTCACCTGCCACTTCCTCCACAGACTGGGCTTCTCCCTCAATTTCAAGAAGTCACAAATGACACCCTCTCAACGGCTCCCATATATAGGAGCAGTATTAGACACATCCCTGGGAAAGAGCTTGCCTCCCAGATCGAGGGCTCAAGGCATTCTTCAGATGGTTTCCAAATTCTAAAATGCCCAAAATCTCCAGGCCTACGACTTCTTAAGGTTGCTCAGCCTCATGGCATCCTGCATTTTCCTAGTGCCAGAGGCACGTCTGAGAATGAGATCCCTTCAATGGGCTCTAAAGACTCAGTGGTCCCAGTTCTCAGGTCGAATGACGGATCTTCTCCAAATTCCGAACAAGGTTCGTCAAGATCTTCTATGGTTGACTTGTTCAGAGAATATCCTGAAGAGAGAACTTTTTTGGCAATCATGGCCGGAGATCAAAGTAGTGACGGACGCCTCACTCAAGGGGTGGGGAGCTCAAGCCAACGATCTGACAATCAGCGGTCGTTGGTCTCCATCGGAGTCCAAACTACACATCAACCTTCTGGAGCTGAGAGCAATCAGACTAGCGCTGAAAGCTTTCCTGCCATCTGTCGGGGGAAAACATTTCCTGATAATGACGGACAACACAGTGGCCATGCATTATCTAAACAAAAGAGGAGGTGTAGGGTCACTACCTCTGTGCAGAGAGGCAATGCAGCTCTGGTATTGGGCAATCCAAGAAGGAATCTCTTTAATGGCAGTTCATCTAGCCGGGGAAGAGAATATGATGGCAGACGCTCTGAGCAGGCAAAACACGGTGTCCCACGAATGGGAACTGGCTCAGGAAGTCATTCAAGAGCTCTTCGCCCTTTGGAGACACCCTAAAGTGGACCTATTTGCGACCGGAATCAACCGGAAGTCCGAAAGGTATTGCTCAAGGGAGTTTTCCCAGAGAGGAGCCCTGGGGGACGTGTTTGTGGTGGAGTGGAATTTCCCACTATTGTACGCGTTCCCTCCAATTCCCGTCATTCCTCAGGTCATCAGGAGACTGAGACGCTTCGGAAACCACATGATCCTAATTGCCCCAGATTGGGCCAGGAGAACGTGGTACCCAGACCCTCTAGACATGTCCATCTGTCCTCCAGTACGTCTTCCTCAGAGAGAGAACCTTCTCGCTCAAATGGAGGGTCGGGTTCTCCATCCAGAGGTCAAAACGCTCAACCTTCACGCTTGGTATCTGAAAGGCTGAAATACAAGGATTGGAACCTTCCAGATTACATCATGGAGGTGTTGCTTTTGGCAAGAAGGCCAGCAACAAAGTCTCTATACCGTTGCCGTTGGAAAAGGTTTTGCAGCTGGTGCAGAGAAAAGAATGTCGATCCTTTTCTATGTTCTATTCCGGAAGTACTGTCCTTCCTCCTGACCCCCTAGCACATAGAGGTCTAAATGTTGGAAATATTAAAGGTTATCTTGTGGCGCTTTCCATCTTCAAGCGCTCGTCGGAGGAATGCTCCTATTTCAAAATTCCTCTAATAGTGCAATTCTTAAAAGGACTCACTAATGTGTTTCCTCCTTATCTATTTCAAGTGCCAATTTGGGATCTCAATCTGGTACTAAAATTCTTAATGTGTGCTCGTTTTGAGCCTTTGCACACTTGTCCATTAAGATTACTGACATGGAAAACTGCTTTCCTAGTTGCTTTAACATCTGCAAGAAGAGTGAGAGAATTGCAGGCACTGTCTTCTGGGCCACCCTATACTGTGTTCCATAAGGACAGAGTTGTGTTGAAGGTTAAACCCTCATTTTTGCCAAAGTGGTATCTGATTTTCATTTAAGTCGGAGAATTGTTTTACCCGCATTCTATCCTCCACCTCCTCCTAGTAAGGAGGAAGAAAGGTTACACAGGTTGGATCAGAAAAGAGCTTTTAAGCTTTTACATTTCTAGGCTTAACTGGTTCTTGGCTACACAGGAAAAAGATTGGGTCAGTCAGTGACAAAACAAACAAATCTCACGCTGGTTTGTGCTTTGTATTTCAGAATGCTACAGATTAGCACAAAAAGACCCACCAGAAGGTTTAAGGGCTCGTTCCACCAGAGGCATCGCCTCTTCGACGGTCCTACAAAGAGGTGTTCCTATAAGGTCCATTTGTGAAGCAGCAACTTGGTCCTCGCTGCATACTTTTTCAAAATTCTATAGCCTGGATGCTTCCGAATCTAAGGAGCTGAATTTTGGCAAAGCAGTACTATATTCAGCCATCTAAGGGTATCAAAAAATATAACCCCTCCTCCAGAGAAATTGTCCATACTGCTTTGGGAGTCCATCTAAGAAGAGGAATACTTTGGAGGACACAATCCACTCGAAGAACAAGTTACTTACCAACTGGTAACGTTCTTTCAATTGGATGTTCCCCAACGTATTCCTCATCGCCCTCCCAACCTACCCCTCTGTAGATTTTTCCGGGTTATTGCCACTCTAACTCTCGCAAGGCAAATACATGTCTGCCGGCACAGTCTACATAATGAGAAATCAATAAAGAAGGTGGGGAAAAACAGAACCGAGGCCAACGGGCGCAGCGCGTGCTACTTATACACCTGATACCCTCGACGGAGCCTTCGAGGGACCATCGACTCGACGACATCGACGTACGGCACCCTCTGCCGAGACAAAAATTCCGAAGCAGCTAAAGCTGGATGGAATACATCTAAGATGAGGAATACGTTGGAGGAACATCCAATCGAAAGAACGTTACCAGTTGGTAAGTAACTTGTTCATTGGACATAATGTCTCTACATGGTTTAGTTTTTAATATACAACCTAAGGACATCCGGGGACAGGGTGTCTATCCTCTTCACCTCCCAGCCCATAGAATAGTCCATCCAGATCAACAGGCACCCCCCGCCCCCTCGGCCTGCCTCTCAGACCCTTGGTGGCCGGTATACAGAAGTATTCGTAACCATATAGCATAGCCAGATCCAAGGCCCATATCTCCTGCAAAGCAATTATATTAAAACCACTAATAAAACCAGTCCACATAGGATCATCCAATTGCCTATTCACTCCAGCAATGTTCCAGGAGAGCAGCCTAAGCCCCTGCTTGCCTCCCTCTAGGCACGCACCTTGATCAAGTCAATTAAATTCCTCTGGATTAGGTTGGCTCGAGGTTAAGGGTTGATGGTAGCCAGCAGGCGCTCGCTGGCAAATTTCCCTTGATCTTCCCGCCACAAGCTGGTAACTGTTTAACACAGAAGCCAGGGCACGTAAAGTGATGCTCCTCGGGAGGGGGGGGGGGCATCCTCCGTTGCTGCTGCAGACATCCCATTGTAGCAAAGAGAGATGATTTGAGGGCCGCAATTGGCAGACTGAAAGGATGAAGCCCGTAGACAATAGGTTTCCTACACATGGAGGTAGCAGTGACACAGCCACTGGTGATAGTTCAATTAAAGCTCAATTATGGGCGCTGTTCCACTTAGGTAGTTCAATTTGGGCTATGTCGCTGCTGGTGGGTCTTTTTGTGCTAATCTGTAGCATTCTGAAACACAAAGCACAAACCAGTGTGAGATTTGTTTGTTTTGTCACTGACTGACCCAATCTTTTTCAGTATTGAAGAGAACTGCGGAATAGGCCGCCAGATAGACAATAGTGAGGAATGATTCTTAAATGGACTATCGTATTTTGGTGCAAGTTGCTCCAGTCTCACTGATCTGGAAAGCAGAAAGTTTACTTGTGCCTCTTCATGGCTTTTGTGGGCACCAACAGAACACGCCTCATGGGTCTGTGATTTCTGGTTTATGCCAGGTTGATTTAAAGAACGGCCCTCTATAGGAAAGGGTTGAGGCCTCTGCAAGAACATTGAGCTGTCCATGGCCGGGTTGGTCTCACTAACTCGCTGGATGGTGCTTCGATTCTGCTGGTTGCTGGGGAGGTTTGGATTGAAATGAGGGACCTGACTTATTCGCGGGCCTTGGAGGATCACCACCATGGGCCATTGTAATAGACCTTTGATGGTAGCTCGAGGATGGAGGGCCACAGTGCGGGAGAGGCATTGGCATTTGTCTTAGTGCCTGCCCAGACAATACCACCTCCTCTCGGGGCAGGGGGTGCGAGTAGGTCATCCTAATGTTAGACCTAATAGTCAATATTGTCATTGTTGACAATAATTACACGTAAGATATTGAAAAAAGTAGACAAGACCTACGTAAATCGGGCAGAAAATGGGAGGAAAACACATGTTCTTTCGGGATAAAATATTACTCATGTCTCGTTATGAGCAATGGATTAAACGGCACAAGGTCCACTTGCTTAATAGAGATACTGAAAGGATGCTTGCTACCATTGCTGCGAAAAATACTACAATCTTTTGAACCCTATTAAAAGATGAGAAAATTCCCAACAGTTCCTACAGTTCAATCCTATCTCTAAGGAAGTGTTGTGCTCATTTTACAGAGGCAAATTGGGCATAGCCTTGAAACACAAGAGCACTTTGATATAAAGTCCTTGCCCTTTTGGTGAAAAAATTATCCTCTTTGAAGATATTGAATCTATCATCGTCTGGTCTAAAAGCTCCAGAGCGAGAGGTCCGGATGGTTTAAGTAACCTACTATTGAAGGATGATCTAGATTTGTGGTCCCCGATATTAAGTGATCTATTTAAAGCGATCAATATGCTCTGCACAATCACGTCCTCTTGCTACCAAAGCTATATATTTTCCATCTTTAAAAATGGCCAATTGGACAACCCTGAAAATTGTCTAAATGCCCTACTGGATTCGTGTCAGGGCAGAGGCATCGTTGTGAGGGCTAATGACAAGTTTCCCCCGCTCCAAATCCTCAAGGCGTTGCGTACCTGTACAAGATGGTGTGTGTCTGCATGAAGGCGATGGAAGATGGGGAGGCAGCAGGCTATCATGAGTTTTAGTCAGTATAGGAGGGCAAGAACCAAAACTCATTGTGAAATTCAGCAAAGTCACAGTCCATCAGGCAAGGCACAAAATCCAAACAAAGTTCCAGGGCAAAGTTCCAAAATTCAAGTCCAAAATCAATCCGACAGAGTTCCATGGGGTGAATGTTCCAGGTGTGCAATCCAGTGAGGCGACAGATCCCAAAATGATATTCCAGAGGCAGTCTGTAGAACAAAGCTAGGGTCAGATAGTACAGGAGCAGGAAAAAAAATAGCAGATTACAGTTTAACAGGTAGCATCAAAAGCTGACATGAATTCGGCTGAGAAGTGCGTATCAACATGAAACGCTGTGCTTAAGTATCCGACGTTTGTTTTCTGATCACATGAGCAGTTGGATATCCACGCATGGTGTGCTGGGAACTGTAGTTTCTGCCTGTGCAGTCTGTCCTGCAGCCTCCAAGGCACCCCACAGAAGTGTGCTGTCGGGAGGGAAGGATGTCGCCTGCTTGGTGTGGAAACAGAATGGGTAGGTGTGGAGGCCGGGACAATCCTTCAAGTAAAATCTTTGCATACTTAGTCCTCAAAGATCTGGAAAAATGGCCTTTGGACAACAACATAATATCCGATACCAAAGATGGTTTAGGAATTGGTACTGCTCAGAATTGCCTCTAAGTGAGTATCTTACAGAGACAGGTGGTGCTAAAGGGTGACACTCCTGTACCATATGGCCTGTGCAGTCATTTCCTCCGCATTCGCTCATATCGATAGGACTCACCTATGGCACAAATTGCATAAGTGGGGTATTCATGAAGGCTTCTTATGTGTTCTTATCTTATTGCATACCGAAACTACTGTTCAAGTGTGAGTCATCTTGACTAATGATATTACCAAAGAAATGGGCACTTTGACAGGCCTAAGGCAGGGTTGCATCCTCCGCCTTGCCTTTTTACCCTGTACCTGGCTGACTTATTTGAAAAGTTTACTGACCATAGGCACTTCCACCCAGGATTGGTCTGTTACAAGTGGATTTATTGGACGTTTCTGATATCATGATGATTGATTCAAACCCCCCATCCGGTTACAACAATCTCTACACGTTTTGAAAAGGTATATGCTTATAAATTACAGAAAGATCAATACCAAAAAATCATCTGTAATGATATGCAAACACAATAAGAAACTTTTCAAACTTACTTGGTATCTCAAGCCACTTGTAAATAATCATATTGTACATTTGGGTTACCCGCTCTATTCAAAATCTCGGCAGCTGTATGTATGGAGTAGATTGTGATGCAAATTGTTGCCACTCTCAGCCCATTGCCTTCTCTATAATACCACTAACAAAATTGTATAATGCCAAGATTATCCAGACGTTGACATATGGGTTGTAAGTTATCAAAACACAATCCCCTCCCCTTTTGGACCATTGGAAAGGTCTACTTTGGAGGAAAACACTAAATCTCCCACCTTGCATTCCAATTACCTTAATTCACATTGAACACGGCCTACAGTCCCTTAATTCCATTGTTATAATCCATTAACTCCTACTAAAAAAATCCATTATGAAGACCTGTCAGAGGTTTATCTAGCAGGGACATCCATTGAGCTTGTGTAAATGAGTGTCTGGCCTTTATGAATTATATTAGTTTGAACATCGAGGAGCTGGTTATGTAATCTCAATAGAGTAAAATTCAAAATCATCCTCCGGGACCGGACTAAACTATAAGGTTTATAAGCATTATAAGTACATGATTATGGAGTTTAATACGCATCCACCTTATGTAGTTCTCAGATAGAAGGTATCGAATGACATTTATGAGAATTCGGTTTAATGAATTATGCACACTTAATATCACAGGCCCACATCATGGTCTCTCATGCTGGGAAAGATATAGTCGTGTTGTAAATCTTCTGATGATGAAGAAAGTTGGAAACACCTTGTACTGGTGTTTGAGGCCACTTACTCAGGCTTTGAAGGTTAGGAGGATTTGTTTTACTTTGGCAGGTGCAACAATTAAATGTTTTGGGGGGCGCCTCGTGGTGGGAAATACCATGTTGGGTGAACATTTATATTCTGTATAATAATTTGTAAATACGTGTTTTATAAGAAGTGTATACTTAACATTTATCAATGTATTTATTCTATTGTTCGTTTTATATTATAAAATAATTTTCTAAGCAATTGTAAGAAATGTGTATATTTTATAAAACCAAATCTAAATAATAAATAAATAATCAACCAATTTCGTCCCATATGACATTTTTGGTTTTTCTTCCTTGAAGAAAATGCCAGGAATTGAGTAATAGTCAATATTGTCCTTGTTGACAATAATCACACATTTCATTTATAAATGGAATTTTGGTTTTAGGTTTTGTTTTCTCCCCTTCATGTTATCTATAACACTTTTCAGAACAATAACTAATAAATTGTATTTGTGTCTTCCTTACAGGTTCACAACAGAGGCAGAAACTGATTTGAAGGATCCTCTAAAAAGTCTTGGCATTACAGATATGTTTGATAACTCCAAGGCAAACTTTGCAAAAATATCAAGTATGTTACTTTTTCTTGTGTGTGGAATTGGTTGTCTGGTGAACCGTGACTGAGGGCATCTTCTTTTGAAAACTAACAGGATAGCTATTTAGGTGGCCTTTACCAAGAAAAATAGGTTGCTTAATGTAATGAGGTTGGTATCAAATTTCTGGGAGATGGTGTACATGGAATGGGTGAGCTAGGAAGTGGTCCATTTATGCTCTGGATTATGGAAAAACGCACAGAGCATGAATGTCCATAATACGGAACTTGCTACATCCAATTTCCACAAACCTCTACCAAGTGCCTGACCATCGTTAGCAGTGTTGCACTTCGAACCACTCCCTCCGTTCAGAATAAAAAAAGCGGTTTTATGGAACATCCATTGTAATTTCAATTAGATGATGTCTAAATTATGATATCAAATTCGGGATGAAAGTTTGGGATGTTTTTTAATAAAATGGGTGTGCCTAAGTGACCTAATTAAGATTCTTCAAAAAATTCTTATCCTCCAATGGGGATGTAATTCTCAAAGAAGTTTTGCTCAGGGGAATGCTGCTGTCTTTAAAATTATTCAGAAGGGAATGCAGGAATGTCTTTAATGAAATTAGATGCAATGAAGACATGTAATAATGAAACGTAAACTGTGTGAATATGATTGGGCTAAACAGAGTGAGGCTTTACATGTTTATGCATCTGTAAAATAATGCGCAAATACTGTACTGTAAGTATGATACCATTTTTAATACGCTTCCCAGATGCCAAATATCAGATGAAATTTAGAAGGTTTAGGCTGAACCAACTCTGTACCGGGGCCCCAAGGAGAGCTATCACAAAAGTTAAGAAATACTGTTGCCTCTGTAAAAGCCATGGAGAGATGGACATTTGGAAGCATATTCCTATAGCATGGACCAAGACCTGAAAAGTTTTATACCTGTTCTTCCACAAATTTGTTTGCAGTTATGATTTTGTAAACACAAAAGAATTCTTGTATCAACAGTTTTTTGGTAAATAAACGAGGATGGTTTATTGTACTCGTGCACTTTATCAAGAAGGTTTACACTATGCTAGGTTAGAATGGTATGTTTTAATTGAAGTACATTTTAGCTCAGTTGTTTTTTCCTTAATTCACTTTCTTTTTTCTTTCCTTTTTCTTCTAAGAGATTGCTTTTGTTAATCTTGCGATGTTTTATTGTGAGATATTTGTGTAAAGGTTTTGGTAAACCATATAAACAATTAAAAAACTTTTTTTCTATAGATTTCTTTTAGGCAGAGGTATGCACTTTAATAATTACATGACACTACCAAACTGGTAAGTGACCTGATTAGATGAATATGAAATAATCAGATACCCCGTGGAACAAGACAACAAGAACCCAGCCATACATCTAGCTAATTTTTGCATGTAACCTTCTACATTTGTTTTTCAAAATTTTAATTGGGTAAATGTTCAAAACATATGACCAATTCACAGATGGGATTATTCCCTAAAAGGGACGTTGCAAGGATTTTTGCTACACAGAGAAACGTGACAGTTTGGCCTTACTCTCTCCTCTAGTACCTACATTGGTGCAACCATTGCTGTTTATATTGGTAACCTTGCATCCCACACTGGTGGTCAATTTGTTGTTCATTTTGCCTTAGCACTTTTCTTGCCATGTGCCCAGTGTGTATTTACAAGTGTGACGAATATCAGGATGTCATCCGTTTTCCTTGGGGACACCCCTTCTCATATGGTTAGGGTGGTGCGGCCACTGTTCAGAAGACCCCCTGGGGGTGGTAATATGAGGGAGGAGCACATGGGAAGGGAGTTCCCCTATGGATTTAGGGACGATATCCTAGAGCAAGCACAATATCCCCATAACCCACCTTACTATAATGCACCTTCTCCAGCAAGTGGTCTGGCATGGATTCACATGCTCTGAATATTCCCTTTAGTCTGTCTGGGAATCCTCGGTTAAAGAAAAAACAGTTTCACTTTCACTTTAAAACTGTATTTCTCAGAGAGGCGTGGCCTGGAGCTCCAGCAATGTGGTCGCTCTCCTGATGGCTTCCGTGGGAAGCCCGCAGCGCTAGCTGATTAAGGCAAGGTTTCAGCGAACCTTCTAAAAAGAAAATGCCTCACAGTATTCAGAGACCCCGAGCAGCAGATGGGGCGAAAATGAGCTGCCACCTCCCGCGGGAAGCCTGAGGCGGGAACGAAGAAGATTGCGGGTCCGCTGCGGTATCATCATAAAATGGCGATCAGACCCGAGGAGACCTCCTACAGCGTCGATGGAAGACTAGTGGCAGGGGATCGCGGCTGTGTGTAGCAGTGTGGAGGGGATCTGGCTGCCCCTCAACCTACTTGAACTGTCTCTGGGCGGAGCTTTCGGGACTACTACCCGATCGCATTCTCGGAACGCGAGAGGTTCCTCCTGCATTGGCCCGGGGAGAGAGATGCACCCGGCCCCTGTGGAGCACCGGGGGACACGGTGAACGCCGCAAGGCTCTGTCTGGGGAGTGGCATGGCGCCCCGACTTCACAGGTGGTGCCGCGGTGGGAGCCACTGTCGCCGGGCCCCCTCGGAGATACCACGGACCACCTCTCTTCCGCACCACCTGCTGGAGGAGGGGGGGCCTACTTCGGGCAGGAGTTCCTCCTCGCCGCCTGATCCTCACTCCGGCATGCTCCGGTCCCTCGGGGCCCTCTGGTGTTCCGGGAACAGCGTTTATCAGGACACAAAGCTCTTCAGTAGAAACCCAGCATACCCAAACTCCTGGGGGCTACCTGAGGCGGCAGGGGCCCTCGGGTGATCTGGATTACTCGATCTAGGACCCCCCCGCGCTGAACCATACCTGAGCCTACATCCATTGCCTGGGGCACCCCCCCAAAGCGATATGGCCCTTCCCTGCACAGATCTGTAAGTGGTCTGCTTTCTCTGGAGGGGGCATCTGTAACCAAAAGCAGAACCTGCAGGACTCACGGGGCAGGCAAATCGTAAGCCCCACACTGCCAGCAACAGTCCCCATCTAGACCACCCCGGTGGCAGGTGAGCCCAGACTATTTTATCTACCCCCCCCTCGCTCCAGACTACGCTTGAGCCTGCATCCACTGCCTGGGGCGCCCCGGCCCACTGCGGTGTCACCCCCCCCCTTCCACTGCGCAAAACTTTGGCTGGCCTGCTTCCCCTAGAGGGGGGCACCCACAACTACGAGCTGAACCTGCAGGACCCAAGGGGCAAATAAACCATAAGCCCCACACCGCCAGGAACCGCAACATCCTTCATTTAACCCTCCCCGGAGCGGCCTGGGAGCCCTCGCCTCTTCTCTTTGAAAATTCACCCCCTACACTTGCAGGGGACCCAGCTCCCCCACGGCTCCCGCTCATCTATCAATTACCCGCAACAACTGGTAAGGTCTTGCAAGCAACATAGAAGATGTCTCAGACAGTCTTCCTTGCCACCCCCCCCACTCCCTGGAACTGGCGGTCTGTGGCAAGTCCTTTCCTCCATTGGTACTCTTCCGCCTGGAAACCTCAAATCCCCCTCCCTTTAACGACCAGTGGTAACAATGTCCTAGCAGTCAAAACTCACTAAAAATCCTGACATCGCCACAGTGCTCCTTTCGGGGGACAAAGGGAAGAGGCTTGAAACTCCTAAACTCACACCTCACAAAGCCTCGGAAGATAGAGGATCATTAGCCACCAAAGAGGACATCCAAGCCTTTATGTTGGACATTAAGACGGAGTTCAAATTGTGGATGGTGGAACTCGCCTCAAAACTGGAACAGACCGACCAGAGGGTCACGGAGCCAGAACAGAGACTGGGGGAGATGGAGGATTGCTCTCAAGAACACTCTGTTGCCCTGGTGGAGGTCCAACACTCGGTCCGAACGCTCCAGTACAAATGTGAAATTCTCGAATTCAAGCAAGAGGACCTCGAAAATGGGGCACGACGCAACAACCTGCGGATACAGGGAATTCCATCCTCGGTTCCAGATAAAGACCTGGCGGAATATGTGGGCGACTTTTTCCAGTCTTTACTACCACAGCTAGACAAGCCACAGCTGCTGTTGTACCGCACCCACAGATTGCGCCAGCGACGGGGGGGGTGGGCTCCGACTTCCCCCTGACGTGATAACAGGGTGCACTTCTACACCACCAAAGAAGCCATTTCAGCAATAGGCCGGTCCCGGGATGAACTGACTTTTCAGGGCTCCCCCTCCAAATATTCCAAGATCTCTCCCTCCTGACACTGCAAAAGAGAGAAGCTCTCCGTCCACTGACTGTTCCTCCAGGAACACCAAATCCGATACCGATGCCTGTTCCCAACAGCCCTTCAGCTTTCCTAAAAGGGTACCCTCGGAGGATCAGTCACCTCGAAGATGCAGAATCAATCCTGCGCCCTGACTCGCCCGGGGGCTCAAAGAATCCGGCTTCAGAAGGCACAGAGGTAAACTGGCAATTCTTAGGCGGCCCCGGCCTGACTCTAAAAAGTTCATCCTCGCCACTCCCTCGAAAATCACACTCTGCACAGGTATAGATTTGCCGCACCGAAACACGCAACTGCAAGTACACACTGCGGGCTGCCCACGGCCCATGCCATACGCCAGGCGATATGCCATCAAAAATTCCTTAGAGTGAAACTCTGATCTCGTTATTTGTCCCAGCCCGGTTGGCTGGGGGAACAAGTTTGGCCCTATTAAAGGTTTGGCCTCCCATTGGAGGCCGAGTTTAAAACCCCAATCACAAGGTGACAATGAGCCAAGAATACCCCTGAATGATGGCTGACCCGCACCCACCGCAATCGTCACGCCCGGATCTCACAGCGGCCTCGGATTCCAACCCGACTCATCGAATACTGAAATTTGTCTCACTTAATATAAGGGGGCTGAATTCCCCTGCTAAAAGCAAATCCATCTTGCAGAGACTGCTGGACGAAGTAGCCGCGGTGGCCTTTCTACAAGAGACCCATCTTCCAGCTGACTGTGGCTTCGCAACAGCCACTTCCCGCTTCAATTCTTGGCCTCCAGTGGCACCAAAAAAGGGGGAACAGCAATCCTTTTTGCAAGAGGGCTGAACCCTCAAATTCTGGAAACGAAACAATGCCTCGAGGGTTGCTACGTGGCGGTTAAATGCCTACTGCTGGGACAATTGTACTTGTTAATCTCTGTGTATGCCCCCAACGAAAGTCAAACTACCTTTTACGAGACTTTGGGAAATGCCCTCTCCCCCTATGTAGAGGGCCAAATTATTATCAGAGTAGACTTCAATGGGGTCCCTGTCCCGGCAAAAGATAGATTGCACCTTCCTGCCCCCAAAGACTTCAAACTCGCTGTCAGCCTCCTCCACCTCTTCAGGACCTTAAATGTGGTGGACTCCTGGCGGGTTCTCCATCCCACTGAGATGGATTTCTCTTCTTACTCCCATGTACATAGGACATTCTCGAGGATCGACCTAATAGTGACTTCTTCACAGATCTTGGCCTATGTTGATGAGGTATCCATCGGATCCAGGATACTATCCGATCACGCTCCTATAGCTCTGGCCCTTCCAGGACATGACCCAGAGCCAAACCTGCAATGCCGATGGAATCTGTATGACCCCATGCTCAATGAGATGCGGCTGAGACACGCAATTGCCAAAACGATCCAACACTTTTTCAAAGGAAACCTAAATGAAGAAACCTCCCCAGCGAACACCTGGGACGCCATGAAAGTGGTAGTGAGGGGGGAACTGATTGCGCAAGGAGCAGCATATCATAAGCATAAAAACAACAAGCCCGGCTGGTCCTCAAGGAGGAAGTCCGACAAGCCAAGCGAATCATAAGCGTAAAGGCTGGTCCCCAAAAACCCAATGAGCAATACAAACCGCTCGGAAAAAACTAGAAGCACACTATACGGAAAACACAGCACATCTACTAGCCAAAGCTAAACGATTCTATTATGCCAGAAACAACAAAGCAAACAAACTTCTGGTGGTGAAACTGGCCAAGACAAAGAGGAAAAACACGATCATTGGGCTCCATGACCAACATGGCGTGGTCCAATACGCGGAGCAGGAGAAACTGCGTCTAGAGGCGGCCCACCTGTCCGAAGTAATGACAGTCATTGCGAGACCAAGGTGAACAACAGGAATATTTGCGGAAGGTGGCACATCCCCAACTGAAAGACTCGGTCCGGGAGAGCCTGGAGGCTCCGATTTCAGGTGAGGAGGTTGATTCTGCCATTAAAGCCCTCAAGCCTCGAGTGCCGAGCCCACACGGATACTCCTCCAAGTTTTACAAAATCGTCTGGCCCCAATGGATCCCCTCCCTGATCAAACTCTTCAACTCCTTTAGTGAATCAGGCTCCGTGACCCCCCCATGCAGAAATCCATCATCATACTGCTACTCAAGCCAGGCAAAGACCCCAGGGACAATACCTCCTGCAGACACATTTCCCTTTTGAACATAGATGCAAATATCTACTCCAAAATCCTAGCAAACCGCCTGACAAACGTACTCCCCGATATAATCAGCCCGGACCCAACAGGCTTTATTAAAAACAGGACCACAGGAGATAATATTCGTAGAGCCCTGAATTTAATCGGCATTGCCTCTCAAGACTCGCGAAAGCTGGCACTTCTGGCCCTGGACGCTAGAAAGTGTTCGACAAAGT
The DNA here is from genome assembly GCF_040938575.1 of Ambystoma mexicanum. Lineage (NCBI taxonomy): Eukaryota > Metazoa > Chordata > Amphibia > Caudata > Ambystomatidae > Ambystoma > Ambystoma mexicanum. Next base: position 601,019,117 of record NC_090932.1, on the reverse strand, counting down.
CGACTGGGCCTTTATGCGCCTCACCCCGGAGGCATTCCGCTTCGGACTGGCCTTCCAGAAATTATCTTGGCCAACTATAAATCCCCTAAAACTCTGCTCAGGGCCAATGGCTCCCTCTCTAGCCCAATTCCCCTAACCTGTGGAAGCAGGCAAGGATGTCCGTTATCCCCGCTCCTATTTGCCATGGAGCCCTTTGCTCAGAGAATTCGACTAAACGACAAAATTAAGGGCCTACAAACTGGCCCCTGCCAGCATAAAATAGCCCTTTACGCACACAATGTGCTGCTAACCATCACAGAGATTGGTACCTCGTTGGAGCATGCCCTTTCTGAAATTGATAGTTTTGGGAGGCTCACGGGCTTCACCATTAACTTCAATAAATCCATAGGCTGGGGATAGGCCTAGATCCAGGTGAGCGGGAGGTCCTCTACTCTCTCAGCCTGATCCAATGGAACAAAAAAATGATTCCCTACCTGGGGGTTCATATTCCCGCGTGCCCGAGGGAGGTGTACCGAGTAAGTTTCCCACCGCTTTTCAAAGTTCCCAAGAGGGACCTAGATCGCTGGTTAACGCAAGAAATCTCACTTATGGGGCGCATTACTGCCTGTAAAATGAACCTCCTCCTGAGGTTCCTATATGCCTGTTCCTCCCTGCCTGTCAGGATCCTGCTCCGCCGTCTACAAAGAAAAATATTTCGGTTCGTTTGGAGGGGTAAAAAAGCCAGGATTCCTCAGAAAACTGATGGGCAACGCCAAACTAGGCGTGATGGGGTCCCTGACTTGCGGGGGTACCAAGTGGCGGCACAATTAGCTCACACCCAGGCCTGGCTAATGACCTCCGAGTGCTCAAGATGGGTGGAAGCACAGCAATCTCGTTTGCCGCTCCCGCTGCACCGCCTCCCACACATCTCGCCCCCATTGCGCCGGCAATGGGCAAAAATATTAACCTCCACCAAACATACCCTGAGTATATGGGACGGGGCCTTAAAACGCAAGGGTGGCCCGAGGGGACTGGGTCCCTCCTCCCCGATTGTTAGGGAGAATTCTCTGTATAGGCTAATTTCCCAAACCTAGTGAGTCCCCCAGCAGCTTTGCTGGATTTTTGGCGTTTAATTTTTTCTCCTGCTAAGAGTGAGACTCTTTTTCTCCCACTCTTAAGCATGATTTGAGAATGTCCTTTGGCTTCGTAATGTGTTTTATAGGCTAAGGGGTCTTTTACTCCATACGGCTTCATGTGTTTTTGGTAAGTGTGGTACACAACACCCTCAGTGCAGTAACACAGGGGTGTCATAGTGGCCCTCAAACATAGACTCCATACCCTGGGACTGATTACTGTCTCCCAGGGCATGTAAAGTCACCATTGACTTTAATAGTCTTAAATTGTGAACAGAACCAGTACAAACTATCATATTGTGGAAGTACTGGTAGGGGTAATTCGATTACCCCTGGGTCTGTTTTTCAAGGGGGCACTGTCCAGTCCCCCCTTGTTGAGTTTCTGGCTGGTGGCAGTGGTTACCACGCAAAATATTCCACTGGAATATTTCCTATGGGATTTTCCCATTCATTTTAAACGCACCACTTTTTTTGGTGCAATGTTAAAGATACCGCCGGGTTATTTATTTAATATTTATTTCCCGGTTGGGTCTTTTTGCCAGGGTTTTAAAATGGCGTTTGTGTTCGCCTCTGTAACTCCAACCCAAGTCGAGCCCTTTGTTCCACTTTTGGCGGGCTTCTGCACAGAAGCCTCCAAAAGTGGTGCCACTCTGTCTGGATCTACAGGATGTGTGGGAGGGGGGAATAGGCACCCTGGACTGAGTTGCCTCGGCAACTCAAGTCGCACTCTTGTGTGATTGGCCGAGTGGTGAGCCGCCCGGCTCACCACTTGGCATGTTTGAGTGACAGCTAGGACTGATGAATGGGGGTTTTCTGCATAAAAGCAGGGCTTTGGGGACTGGAACCTCAGAAGTTGCCACAGGACCTAAAGAATCCGAAGAGGGAGAAGCTGAGCCGACCCGCAATGACGACCCCACCGGTGGAGCCCTGCTGAACCGAACTCGCCACTTCCCAACGACGGAGAAGATCTTCTTCCTGCAGAGTCTTCTTCCTTTGAGCTGGTGGGGTTAACCAGTTCACCTTTTTCGCCTTCCTGGATCGTCTCGTGGTCGAATCACCCGTGCCAAGCACCCCGGCAGCCGGATAGCCACGCTTCACCACTACCGCGAATAAAAGGGTAGTACTTTTTAACCGGGTAACTCCGCGGCTGGTTTCTTCCCTGGCAGTGCAACGACCTCCAGCTTTACTCCACATCTAGATCTTCTCTTCCCCTGGACGAAGCACTGACTTGCACCCGCTGCCAGGAACAACTGCCCCCGCTGGAGCTTTCTCACCATTTCAGGTACTGTGTCCGGCCTGGTCTCCCTTGCAACAGACTGTTCAAGGTGTCCCGTAAACCCTTGACTCTCTATCCTGGGGTGACCTCAGACCCGTTAACATTACCTTTCTGAACTGATCTAACTCCCTTTTGAACTATCTGCAAAGACTTTTAAAGTGTACTTCAACTGTGTGATCTTGGGCACATTCCGCCTTGCTCTCCAAGAGTGGGCCTGGCCTATGAACTTTTTGCTCTACAGTAGACCCTGCCTTTCTTGACTTGCTGTGGTTCTTTAAAAGTGTTGGTATTGTGTGTTTTCCTATTTCTGCCTTTTCTCTCCCTTTTTAAATCATTATTGGAGTGCCATCTATGGTTACGCGCTCACCTCTGTTTTGCTAAATAAGTGGTGTACTAACCTAGATTTGTTAAATAATTAATTAGGGAGGTGTATATTTCTAGTGACTGTGTTTGAACTTGCTTGACATATTAGTGCCAGTGTATTTTTACAAGTGTGTTTTTAAATAAATAATTATATACTTTTATACCAAAGCTCTGGTCAGTGTTTGCTTGTGCTACTGTCTCTTTGTACTTCATGTGTTTACACTATTTACTGCCTAACTCTTCTTGAGAGAAGTCTGACTTCTCAGCCACAGCTACCAGGTAACTCTGGGTGGTACAGACTGCTACCAATTGGGTTTACTGCTAACACCTGTAGTCTTAAACTTTTTGCAGTGGTCCCTAAGGGAACTGCACAGGTTTCTGCCTAACACCGATATTCCACAACCTGGCATTTTCCCCTGGGGCCCAATCCCGGAACTTTAAAATTGGACTGCGGGGGGTCTGGAAACCCTGAGCCAACTTTTCAAAGGGGGCCAACCTCGCACATTTGAGTAATGCAAAGCGGCCTTCCAACTCACGGAAGCGAATAGATTCCCCTACATTCAACTACACCACTGGTGCTTGCATCCTCAAACTCTACAGACGGCGACACACACCCTCACTTCCCTCGAGCTTACCCTGCAGGATCTCCCGCCACGGGGAAAGATCTCCACCCTATATAAACTCCTACAGAGAGACTTTCCGGCCATGAGGGCCCCGCATAGGTTACAATGGGAGGCAGACGTGGGGCACCCCCTGGAGGTTCAGGCTTTGGTGGACATTTGGATGCGGACACTTCACCCTTCTGTATCACCAACAGGGAATGCGCCAATAAAGTACTTTTGCGCTGGTACTACCCCCCCATCCCCCCACAGGCTTCACCGTATAAACCGGGCCCTGGATCGCTGTTGGTGGCGACTCTGCGGACAATCAGGCTCCTACTTTCATATGTGGTGGTTGTGCCCAAAGGTGAAAACCTTCTGGAGTCAATGCTTGGCCACTATCGAAAACATTACCCGAATAACGATCCCATTAGCACCAGAGCCTGTTCTCCTGGGGGCCCCTGTCTCTGGGGTCTACCCAAGATCTGGAAAGCGAGCCAAGCTGCTGACCCAATTTCTTTTGGCCGGAAGAATCAGTCACTCGCCATTTATGTGTCTCTGGTGGGTGAAGATGTGGGACATCCTAATTGCTGAAAAAGTATCGGCGGCCAGAGCAGACCTCCTACATTGTTTCTTGACCATTTGGGCTCCTTTCCTGGACTACGATCTGAGCTTCCCGGCTCTAACTAAAAAAAACCTCCCTTGGTCGGAAGGGTCCTTGGCATGGAGGGAGGTCCCCTGTGGGCGGGGGCCTCTGGACTATGGGGGGAGGGGGCAGGGTTGGGGGGGAGGGACTCAGAGCCGAAGCAGAGGGCATTGATAGATGAAACTCATTTCTTGGGGACTGATGGGGGGGGAGGGGGGCGAGGGGGTTATTTATAAAGTTTTTTTACCATGCATTTTTCTCTCACCTGTGAATTGGTTTAAAATAAACATATTTAAAAAAAAAAAACGATTTCTCCTCTAAGCCACTCACTGTCCTCTTGGTCATACTGCCCCATCCAATGACTGTCCCCTCCCTAAGCCCCGCCTCTGGCTGCCATCTTCAGATTTTTACCACACGCTTCAATGTTAAGAGTTCTCGAGTTTGCTCTGTGAGCTATTTAGTACTTTTTTCTAGATTTATTCGCAGAAAAGTTGTTTTTGTGTCCAAGAGCGCATGTGCTCTTTTCCTCATCGGCTGGCAACGGGGATACGTTGTCGGTGAAGTTTTGCACCCCTCAAGGTCGAGGATTCGTCGAAGTTTCCAGAAGCCCACCCTGGGCCTACTCTGCGTCATCCGACCATGTCGGAGGAGACGGAGGGGAAGGACCTTCAGGCCCTGCACCAAATGCGTGCTACAGAATGTGTTTGTGGAAGATCTGCAGTGTCTTTACTGTCTGCACCCGGATCACAACGAGAATGGGTGCGAGATATGCCTTGGCTTCTCGAAGATGACCAAAAAGGACCGGCATAGCAGGCTGGCGGCATGGCTCAGTTCGAGCAAGGCCTCTGCCCCATGCTCCGAGCAGGAGCATGCCAAACCCAGGACCGGCCAGTCCGAGGAGCTCTCTTGTAAGTCCTTTGAGGTCGCCCTATCCGTGGGTGTCCAAGATGAGGCCAAGAGTCGCAAGTCCAAGTCCACCGGGTTTGCCACTGCCGTGGGTCCCAAGTTGGATAGGCCACAATCACCATCACCGTCTGCCTCCATAGCTAGCCCGCAATCAAGCTCCTCCTCGAAGAGGAAATCATCCACCCCGGCCAAGTTATGGGAGAAGTCAGACCGGCCTAGGCCAGAGGATGCAAAGGCCGCCACATGTCCCAAGCAGGCTCCACATTCTCAGCCAAAGTCCTTGTCGATAACTATGGTGCGACTACCGCAGCAGTGGGAGCCGCTCCTATGCGGGTGGCATCTGCAGCGCACAGGGTGTCCCTGCCCCACAGCACGACACAGCTGCAGAACCGTCAGCGAAGGCTGCAAGTACCCCTGGAGGGGTAAAGACACCAGTCTAGGTTCAAGGCCCTCAGGGTAGAAAAAAGGGGGGGGCGAAATGGTCCAGAAACAGCCCTCCAAGGTTGGTATTCAACCCATGGACATTGCATCCATGGACCACAATGACCAAGAGTCCGTTCATACAGTCCACGAGGATGACTATGGTGGCGCATGGCCTAGCGCTCCAGCACTCTATCCTCAGCCATGGGACATTTCGGGGACATTCTCTCAACTCTCCATGCCCTGGTGACAGAGATTCAACAGAGCTTGCCACCAGCACCGGTACCCATGGCGCTGCAGGCTCCTAATCGGCCTCTGCGTAAAAAGAGAAAGCATCCAATGCCTCCACATAAACATCTGTCACCACATTGGGACCCAACTCCTCCAACAGAACCGGATACGGACACAGGTACGACTACAGCCACGGGAACTGATGAAGAATTGCCACATTTGGATTCTCCTCATTGAGTTTCTCCACCATACGAGGTCACCGTACGAGGTAATATCGTTCCACTCCATGATCTCCAAGGCGTCCAAGCTGTTCCAGCTGGCGCCGGAGGAAACCAAGAAAGAGGGTCTCTTGTATCAGCGGCGAGAATCCAAGAGTAAGATTATCATGGTGGGACCCCTTCTGGGCGACATTTGGGAGGAGGGATTGGCCCTCATGAGGAACCCATGCACGGCTCCAGCCAAGCGAGACAGGTTGGAGAAGTAGTATAGGGTGCCTGACTCAAGTGCCTGAGGTCTCAACCGTCGCCGGACTCTGTAGTGTCAGCTGCCGCAAGGAAACGTTCCGCTAACCCGGCCTCATCGTCATCAGTCTCCTCGGATAGCGAGGGAAAGAAGATGGACGACATGGGGAAGACAGTCATTTACACAGTGGCATCCACAATCAAGGCGCCCAACGCCCTGGCTATCTTGGCCCGGGAACGACTGGGAGCTGTGGTACAAGCTGGGCCCGATCCTGGAGTTCCTCCCCGATGACAAGAAAATGGAAGCTCTCGCCCTCTTTCAGGAAGGGGAGGTGGCGTCGGACCATGCCATCACGGTGGCAGTGGACATCACTGAAACGGGTTTCCGGCAGATGTTCGTCGGCAGGGATGGTTGAAGGCCACTAACTTTCATCAGGACGTTCATGCAAAGGTGCTGGATATGCCTTTCAATTGCGAGAATCTGTTTGGGAAGGTGGTCGACAAGTCCCTCCAAGCCATAAAAACCGATACAGCACATTCCCTTGGTACCCTTGAGCAGCATCGCTCATCTTCTTTCCGCTCCTTGAGGGGAAAGTCGAGCAGATCGTCTAAAGGTTTCTCCACATTTTATAGGCAACCTCCCCGATCCTCCACACAGGAGGTGTACAGAGGCCGCTCCCAGGCCAGCCTGATCCGGCCAAGATGTCGGGCCCCCACTTTAGTTCCCCGTTGGGAGGCCGGCTGGCGAGGTTCATCAGCGAGTGGGAAGATCATCGCCACTGACAGATGGGTGCTGGATGCTCCCACTCAGGGGCACACCTTGGAGTTCCAACGCAGGTGCCCTCGTATTCCACTAGTTCCTCGACAGGAGCAGCACATTCCTCAACTCCTTGCGGAAGTGCAAGCCATGTTACAGAAAGGGGCATTAGAGCTTGTTCCCCAAAGGCTCCGGGGCTCCGGTGTCTATTCCAGATACTTTCAGATAAGAAAGAAGACAGGGGGTTGGAGACCCATCTTTGACCTACGCCGTCTGAACAAGTAGCTTAAAGTCGCAGAAATTCAGGATGGTCATGTTGCAGCACGTGCTTGGCCAACTGGAAGAAGAGGATTTCTTGACGTTGTTGGACCTGGAGGACGCTTACTTCCATGTCCCCATTCACAAGAAACTTTGAAGTTTCCGACAGGTCGTGGTGCAAGGCCCTACCATTTGGCTTGAAATCAGCCCAAAGGGTGTTTAGAAAATGCTTGGCCTCCGTGGCGGCCCAGTTGCTTGCCTGGCATCGCCCTCGAAGGAGAGGGGCACACCTTACCTGTGGGCGTAGACCTCCAGCTTTGGCTCGAGTGTCTCCCCTCATGCACTTACCTGTTGCATTCCCCCAACATGCACCTCTGGCACCCCCATCTCCCTAGGGATCCCTTTAGCACTTACAGCCCCTCCCCCAACACCTTTTTTCTGCACTTGCACGTTCCGAATGTCAAAAGGCCTAGTAGGACTGTTGTCTGTTTGTTTTCTTATTATTCATTGTCATTTCCATTGTTTATTTGTTCCCCTGCTCCCTTCCCTTTTGCCTTGTGGTTCTTCGAAACACTGTCTTGTTGTATAAATATATAAATAACCAATAAAATTAAATACATAAAAATAGTAGTTTCCCCATAAGAATGAGCAAAATAGGCACGTGAAGTAAAGCATAAGATTTAGTTACCTCCAAAAAGTCAGGAAAGGTTTCTAAACTATGTGACATAACGTGAGTAAGACTGACACAGAGGCATAGTGTTGATTGCTATAAACATTTAGTAAAAGAAATGGGCTGGAGAAAAGCTTGTCTTTCTCTAACTCTGAAGGATTTCCCAGCCTCAACAAAACTAACTACTGTCCTTGTCAAGTAGTCCAAAGTAAAAAGTTTTTCGTCCTATGTCCAAAACCCTACGCTGACGCACACACGCTAAACCCATCATAAAGTGCAAAAGGGCTTAATGTTCTCTTGGCTATCATTTGTAGTTCTAGTTCACAAGTTAAACTTTGTTCCAAAAGGGTGTCAAAGAAATAAACAATCAAAAGTTCCAGCATCATTGGAATGTGTTTCCCCTTCCCGAAGTTCTTTCACAGTTCAGTCTTATAACTTCGCCTCCTCTCAGCCATTCCACTACTTTTAAATATATGGTAAGGATTTTGCAAAATGTCCACTATGCTCTGTAAGTCAAAGCCTATGGACTCTTCAGTGGCTACAGTAGGGACTTTAGCTCTTGGGCTTAACTTTGTGAACAGCACAGGTCCCCAACTTCTGTCAGTTGGTTGACATCCCACTTGTGGTACCTTATGTGGCGGGTCAGAAGAAGAGTCTGAAACATGGCAGACATGTTACCTTTCTTTAATGGAAATATAAGAGAAAGGCCAATCTTTCCCTTTTACTAAATGGATCACTCTGCCTATCTAAATGAAGTTAGGGTGCTTGTCCCACGACAGAAAGTAAAAAGTATGCTTTGTTCTCAGTCCCAAACCTAACTCTACCTGACCCTACCGCTAATACGAATACCATAAATTGGCCAAGACAACTGCTCTTCTCCTGGTCGTCTCTTCTTCCCAACGGCTTTCTCTTAAGGCTGTATATTATCTCCTGGGGTTATTGATACACAAATGTCTCTGTTTAAAATATAAGTTATCTTCCCTGATAGTCTTGTTTCCTTCATGAGTTCACCTTGCTCTTCCCATATACTTGTGGGCCTTGCATTCTCTGTAAATTCCTTCTTTACAACAATTTTCCTTGAAATAGTTTTTAACACTCTGGTCTTCACTTGTATATCTCTTATATTCTTGAGGGCTCACAAACCTTAGGTCTTGTATGACCTTATCCAAATATTCCCCCTCTCCTGGGTTCTTGGTATTGGATTCTCTCTTTTGTGAGTTCTGTTCCCTTGACAGTCTGATTTCACAATACTTGTTGCACTTCTTTACGGCAGGCTCTCTCCTCTCTCCTCCCTTCTATCTTTGGTACCTGGCGGGTTTCTTCCTTCTTAACAAGAACAAATCAAACTGCACTCCTGATTTATACAGAAGAGTAGTTTTTAGAATTGTACACTGAAAATGAGTTGATTTAAAGGTGTGGAGGAGTTAAGTAAAAACCCTAGCATATGGGTTGCAAATATGTACACAATAGATCAAGTTCCCAAATGTGGGAACTCCCGTCCTCTGCACTCTGTAGGTGGCTCTCTAAGGAGTCCTGTTTTTTCTTATGTTTGATAAATTAAGTGGTGGTCTTATGTTTAGACTAAACATGCGCAGAAATTGGGTAATTTACTTAATAATACATATCAATACACATTGACAAAGTTCAGTATTTTTAGAACAAATCCAATGATTTATTAGAAGCCCAATGCGTTTCGTGAAAGAATTCACTTCTTCAGGGGCAATTTGCATACATTTTTCACAAAGAAATCTGAAAAACATAATATTAAAGCAAGTACATATTATTCCCAATTATCTTAATAAGTGTTATGCTTTCAAGAGAAACAAAATATTATATGAACCAATCACCTATACACAATTCACAAAAAAACATATCATACCAAAGAACATTTAAATCTCATATGTGTTCTTCATTGATATACATAATGTCATTTCTGTATTGAAAAATAAATTACCTATGGAAATATATCCATTAGTCCAGAGTAGCTGGCTGTTCATCACAAGGAGAAAAGCTGCACAGAGAGAAGAGTCTCCTCAGTAAACGAGATGTGTAGTGTGGCCCTTATAGAATGAAGGCTGTTTTGGGTAGAGAATAAAGATACAAGAATACCAAAAATTATCAGGAAAAAAAGGTTTTAAATGTAAGTGAGATAAATAAAGCTAAGTAAAGTGATAATTTACCATCTACTAGTTCGTAAATGGTTGAAGATAGTCAATGAAGATAGTATCATCTCCACATGTAAAACACTCCTATGGGGAATTTCATAGTCTCCAAGTGGAAGCAACCGACAAGAAAAGCGGGCGAATCCCAGGCGTACCTGTGAAATGTCCAGACACTATAATCAGCAAAATGCAAGGAGTAAAGAATAGGACCGCTGACAGTCAGGGAGTTCGAATATACTCATAGGCAAGTAGATGATGGCAGTGAAGAGAAGAAGCACTCGCGGACTCGCTACCAATGGTGGCGTGTGCAGTCCTTAAATACTCGCAGCTGATGTCCTTAAAGTGGACGTCAGGAACGCGTGACGTCACGATGTAAACATTGTGACGTCATAATGCGCATTGTGATATATCATCCGAAATTATGGAGAATAACCAGGAAATCGATCGGTATATGCAGAATGTAGCAAGAAGATGCAACAAGGTTAGACCAACGTGTGTGGGTTGTAATTGACAAAATGCATAAGACAAAGTGCCTCTAGCTGGCGCTGTGAACAAAGCACATGTATTGGACATGGATATAGCGGTGTACCCAAAAAAGCATCCTGCGCCCTCCCTAGGACAAGAGGGCGTACAAGTGCAATAGAGTAAAATAGATAAATAGCTAAAACCCGAAATAGAGAAAGGATAATTACAAGGTAGAAAGATCCTGGTAAGTGGATTACCCGGATAGAAGGATTATAAAGTAAAGGGATAATGATAAACCTCATAAATAATGGCTAGCAGTCATGATCAGAAAGTAAATGAATCCATTTGTGAGAGATTATAAAATCACTCAATGAAAAAATATATTAATAAATGATAAAACAAAGTTTGTACATAGATGTGAGGCCTTAGTCAAGGATTTTCAATAAAAGGAAAGAACGGTGTAAAAAAGTGTAAGGAAACAGGAGTTGTAAAACCATAATTACAGGTAATTGTCGGGGTACTGTAAAAGTACCTCTTACTCAATGTAGCTGTCTCATTGGGAGCTCATATTCTGAAAAAATGCTAATTGGCGGAAACAAACTTAATAACATATTCAGAAAAGGATAATAGAACCTCGAAGTCTAGCCTAAATAACAGTTTAGTTTACAAGTTTTAGTCATCTGTTATATGGCCTGTTGGGGGCTGTATTGTTACTAATTAGAGAAAATACTATTCTCAGCAGCCCTAAATGGGATTACAGAAAGGGACCCATGTAGAAATCTTCATTGATCCCAAGTGGGGCCAATGAGTCAAGTCTATGAATCCAATATAATTCATGCTGTGCAAGTCGTTTTGCAAGGTCACCTCTTCTTGGTAACTGTTTCATAATTTCCAATACAACTCATCTCATTTGAGAAATATTGTGTCCATTTTCGTTGAAGTGTCTAAAGACTGGAGATTTTTGGTTGCATGTCCTTCTGTTCGATTTGTGCTCTGTGAGTCTCGCTTTGATTTTTTTCGTGGTCTTACCCACATTGTATTTGCCACAAGGACATTTGAGGGCGTAAATCAGGTTTTTCCTCTCACAGGTGGCAAAGTCTTTCAGTGGGGTGTCGAATGTGATCGCCTTTCAAAATATTCGAACAATGTTGACAGTTTAAACAGGTAAAAGTTCCATGCTTAGGTTTGGCCATAAAAGTTTTGTCATGATGCCTACCCCTGGGGACCCAGACCAAGTCCAGCAACCCCGGAAGCAGGCATTAAGTTACCCCAAGCAAGCCCAACAACCCCCGCTAGGGGCTATTTGGGTGCAGTCCTGGCGCCTATGGCGCCAGGCTCATAGATTAAAACTTACCTGATGCAGACCATGCTGCAAACTTACCTGATGCAGACCATGCTGCAAGAGCTCCAAGCCAAACGAGGCTTGGAAGGGACTATTTTACCTAGGGACTATTTTTTTACTCAGGTGGGGCTGGGGAGGAATACTTACCTGGGACTACTTTGGAGGCTATTTAAACCACGCCCGAAGAGCAGCACACGCTTCGCGTTATTCTGCATCCAGCAGCGTAACGCTCACCGTGCCTGCAAGTCTGCATCCAGTCATCTGCCACGCCCGCCTCGAGTTTGGAGCTCCTAGAAAAAGGGAGAAAGAAGGAGAAAAGGTTAGAACAAGAGCAATACCTTTGATCCTTACCTGAATTCCTGATCCATCATGCCTTCGAGCTGGAAGAAAGAAGTTATTTCATGCGCGTCGCCTCGCCTCCTGCAGCGCCGCGCTGAACTCACCGGCCTTCGCAGCATCTTCACATGTCACAGCATCCTCCTGCATGTTACCGCCACACTCTGACACCTAAGGAGAAGACAAGAACAGCAAGGTGAGCCAAGGGAATACACAGAGGAATACCCCCCATAGACTTAACTGATTTTACCACCGGGGGGTACTATTCTTCTTCACGGGTCGGCGCAGCTTCCACTGCATCCTAGCTGAACCCCGGCCCCTAAGGGGAAACAAAAGGACAGCAAGGTGAAACAAGGGACTAACAAGGGGAACCCTCCTCACCACAAAAGACTTAAATGATTTTACCGCCGGAGGCATTATTCCCCGAGACTTCATACTTTCTCTCAGCGCCTGAATAAGGGAGAAAGCAACAGGTTACATATGGACATTATTTTATCGAACTGTATTGGATAATACAAATCCATACCAGAACATTACCGGTTGCCACAAGGAACTCTTCAGTAGGGTCAAGCTGCAACCTGCAAGGAATCGGACAAGAGTGAAAGTCAGGCATTTGAACTCTTACGAACTACATACTTACGGCGTCTTGCCAGGAATATCAGAGTCAATATTGTCCTGGAAATCACCAATTCCTTCGAGCCAGTGAAGCAACTGGTTATCTACGCGTCCCTGCGCTCAATGCAGGATGGAGAGCTCATCTTTTCAAATCATCAGGTGAGACTATAAGAGGGAACATCCAAGGTGATCAGTGGGGAGAACAGCGGGGTGGGGATATTTACGCTCAACTCCACGGGTGGTTAATTCCCTTTCTCCACTTGCAGAAGAATATTCCTACGGGCCAAGCAAACGAAGCAAGGTGGTCCAGTCCAGTCCGTCATCTCGGCCCTACACGTCACATTGGTGGAGACTGCAGCAGTGCAGTCCAGATCGACGCCTCTGTGGGAGCCAGGTGAGCGTAACAAGTTTGTTGTTGACTTTTCAGTTTTTCGGCTTTGATCAAAGAATCTCTAAAGTTTTTACCTCTTTTGAAGGCTAGCATGGGGGGTTCTGGGAAGAGTTTGTTGAGATTGGTTTCCGATTTGATGATGTCCCAATTTTTCTGAATTATTTTTTTGATTTGGAAACTCTGACTCGAGAATTTGAGGGTATGAATTAATCCTGTATTTTCTTTAGTCTTTTCCTTCAATAGTTCTTTCCTTTCAAGAGATGTTGTACGTTCAATGGCTTTGTTTAGTGTATACTCTGAAAAGCCTCTCGTCTTGAATCATGCTCTCATGTTGTCAAATTCTCGTACCAATTGTGTTGCGTCAGATGTGATCCTTTTAGCTCTTAGGCATTGGCTGTAGGGTAGGTTCTGTTTTAGATGCGATGGGTGAAAGCTTGCAGTAAAGTACTATTCGCTTCTGTAGGTTTTCTGTACATTTCAGTGACAAATCTGTTGTTCATTCTCCTAATATTCACATCGAGAAAATGGATCTGTGGATTGCCAATTTCTAGGGTAAATTGTATCTTCTCATGGCAACCATTTAGATAGCTAAAGAAACCTTGCAATACTTCCTGTGATCCATGCCAGATACCAAAAATATCATCTATGAATCGTTTCCAGAAGATCAGGTTCTTGTTCCAGGGTTCTGTGTTCAAAATGTATGTTTTTTCGAAATGATACATGAAGATGTTTGCGTACACTGCAGCTACAGAAGAGCCCATTGACGTGCCTGAGATCTGGAGGTAAAATTTGTTATTAAAACGAAAGTAATTGTTGTAAAGGATGATGTTGATTACTTCGTTGGCAAATTCCTTATGTATTGAGAGATCATCCTGTTGCAACAAGAACCACTCTAATGATGCAATGCCTTCTGCATGAGGAATTGACGTTTAAACACTCTTTACGTCCAGAGTAAATAAGATGATTGGTGATTCATTACAATGTAAGTCCTCCAACAAGTTCAAAAAATGTGAGGTATCTTTATGGTAAGTTTGTCTTCTGAACCAGTGGTTGCAGTGCCTTGTCCAAATAAATTGGCAGTGGGTGAAATATACTTTCTGTGCCTGCCACTATGGGCCTGAATGGTGGATCTCGCATGTTTTTATGTATTTATGGTAGCGTGTAGAGAACAGGGATAACAGGAAATGTTTTAATGAGAAATTCACCAGTATGGTCTGAGATCCAGTCATAATCCAATGCTTTATCAATTGTCTTCTTGATGACCTCTTTAATAGCCGTTGTGGAATCAATGTCTAGTATCATATATGTGTTTTCGTCACTAAGTAATTTCATACATCCTTCGTTATACATTGTGGTGTCCATCATTATCAAAGCTCCGCCTTTGTCTGCTGGTTTAAGTGTTATAGTATTGTTCTCTGCAAGTTCTTAAATAAGTTTCAGTTGGTGTTTCCTTATGTTCAGTTTGTCTGTAGGACCATATTTAAGGCGTCTAAGGTCTTTAGCAGTCTTATGTTTGAATAGGTTCATGGCTGGGTGGTTGATTTGGGGATGGAATGTGCTTTTTTTTTTCTCATTTCCAAAACACTTGTGTTTTTTACGTCGAGTAGGGGGTTCTGGGATTGAGTCGAAGAACACTTTAAGTTCCATTTTCCGAATCAACTAACATATTAACTTCTTCTTCAAACAGTGTTGTCTAGGTAGTTGGAATGAAGGAAATTCCTAAGTTGAGAGTATCCTCTTGTGCTTTAGTAAGGTGTTTGGAAGATATGTTGAAGATAATCGAATCCTTTACTGGTTTTTCTGTCTTGGCTTTCTTCGTCCCTCTGCTGGTTTTTTGCCTCCTTCTAAAAAAGGAGGGGGGTCGCTAGTAGATGCTGTCAGTGTTGTTGTATTTGATGGTACAGCCACTTTTTGGTGGCTGATTTTTACTAGTGCCAGTATTTGGATTATCACATACACCACTTGTGACGTCAGAACTATCGGTGTTGTCCTGTTGATTAGGATGTCTTGGTTGTCTTGTTGGTGGTTTCTGTGGTCTTAAATTGTTATAATATTCCTGCTAGGAGTATACAATATCTCTAGCGTAGTCCAGGGTATCCCTTATGAACTCGCAGATTTTCCTTTGTTCAATATCCTGTTTGTACAATGCTAATTTTTGGTTCGTATCATCTAGTATTTGTTTTAATTCCTCCTATGTTTTAAGGGTGGTAAATTGTGATGTAATCTCTTAAATTTCCAGGTTGATTGAATTAAGGGATATTGACAGTTCCTCGATTGTTAACAATATTAAATCCAATGAGCATTTATTGAGAATCTGCTCCCATCTTTTGACAAATGCCTGGTTCTCTCTGCATAATTTTGGTTTGAGATATACTCTGAGTCCTCTTGGTATTTTCTTTTGAAATATTGAGCTAATGTGGTCGCATGCAGTTTCTGCGATATATCTCGTCTAATTAATTTCTCTAATTTGGATATTAGCCTTTCTGGATTATCGTCATTAGAAGCTGTGGTCTCAGTATCCTTGATCAGACCTAGGATACGATTAGCTTCTTCTTCACTGAATGCTAAGGTTGTAGCTGATTTATCAGTTAGTAGGTTAATTTTTGAAAATGACATACTTTTGATTTTCAATTTTGTATGGGTGCAATTGATTGAATATGCCAACCCTGGTTGGTATGACTACCGACTCCAGGGTAAAAATATATCCAAACGAGAACAAATCAAACTGCACTCCTGATTTATACACAAGAGTAGTTTTTAGAATTGTACACTGAAAATGAGTTGATTTAAAGGTGCGGAGGAGATAAGTAACAATCCTGGCATATGGGTTGCAAATATGTACACAATAGATCAAGTTCCCAAATGTGGGAACTCCCGTCCTCTGCACTCTGTAGGTGGCTCTCTAAGGAGTCCTGATTTTTCTTATGTTTGATAAATTGTTAAGTGGTGATCTTATGTTTAGACTAAACGTGCACAAAAATTAGGTAATTTACTTAATAATACACATCAATACACATTGACAAAGTTCAGTATTTTTAGAACAAATCCAATGATTTATTAGAAGCCCAACGCGTTTCGTGAAAGGATTCACTTCTTCAGGGGCAATTTGCATACATTTTTCACAAAGTAATCTGAAACACATAATATTAAAGCAAGTACATATTAGTCCCAATTATCTTAATAAGTTTTATGCTTTCAAGAGAAACAAAATATTATATGAACCAATCACCTATACCCAGGATATTCGCTTCCACTTTCTATCTATTTCCCCAAATTTATTGATTCGAGATATCTTCAATTCGGCTTACTTAATGTTCGACCTTGTGACATTGAGAGTTTTCACTCCTCCTAAAACGTTGCCCTGGCAGCCTCCCGCCTCTCTCGTTTTAACTGGGACCTTCTTTGACAGGGGGGAACCTCACAGGGATCGGCGCACACTTGGATATTCAGATTCCCAGTTGTTTTTCTCTGTGCCTGCTTTGACACTGTAGCATTCTCGGCTCTCCTCTGTTTTAGGATGCCGTCTACAGACGTGGGCTGCAGTTAGCTTGCATTACTTCCTTCTCCGGTGGTCTTGATATTGTTTGTTGGGCGTCTTGCCCACCACGAAGGAGCTGTGGTCGCCCCACCACCTTGCATGGGTCTTTATATCAGATATCAGGTGAGCAGCATTATTCTGAGACTCTTCTGAGCCTGTCATTTGTTGAATTGTGTGCCCCCAGCCCCCCTGTGCACAGCATTTCGTGACTCCTTTCCCGGCATTCATTTCCTTATCTTGCTTCCCTCCTGCCTCCCAGCCCGCCCACCATCCCTGATTGGCCGCTTAGGTGGTTTTAACCCACCTTGCCAGGGCAACCCTCTACCCGTGCAGCCCCTGCGGCTAAGGGCCCCAAGGCAAAGGGCGGCTCCTACAGAGGTGGCTCCATATCGTGCCTGCAGATGTCAGCAGGCGAAGCCAGTGGCCAGCCATCAACCATCGGCTACAGCCAAGGTAGGAGTGGCCAGGGTGGGGAGTAGAGCAATCACTGTACCATGTAAGCCCTACCACGTTACTATCCTAACTCTGTAAATGCTAGCCTACATCGCACCTTACTAGAACTGTTCAATTTGACTTAATTCACATTTGCTCTTGCTACACTGATCACCTCTAGAGAGTACACACTAAATAATTAGTGTTTTAATGTAAGTGATTATCTGCCCAGGCTATGCACCAAGAATCTGCGCCTCGACTCTGATTCACATAGGGAATGTGCTCACTGAAACAGTACTATATTCTTACCCCCCCGCCCCACATGCTTAAGAAATATTCCTATTAGCTTGATACGATTCTGACTATGGTGATAGAACTGCAATCTACCTGCCCACCCCCTTGAAATTGTTGCTGTTAGACTGAGTCACATCTAAATTTACACTAATTCACACCTAGAAAGTGCCCACTGTGATACTATTGCAATTTATTTAGTTAAAGAATTGTTCCGTTTAACTTGACTTGCATAGACTGTGATCTATCTGTACCCCACACCTAAAGAATTGCTCTCATTGCCTTGATTCACATCTAGAAAGTGCCCCGAGATATCACTGTAATCTATTCTGCCTGTCCCCCTCACTTACAAATTGTTCTAGCTATCCTGATTCACATCCAGAAGGTTCACACAGAGATTTCTGTGATTTAATTACCTGCGCCAGTCACACCTAGAAACTGTTCTTGCTGCATCAACGCACCTCTAGAAAGTGCACACTGTGATATCTCTGTGATTGAGCTGCCTCTGCCGATCTCTTAACGTTACTTTGTTTCTATGAGAACCGTCCCTGTTACATCCACTGTGACTTAGAAATTGTGCTTGGTAGACTGACTCACTCCTATAAAGTTAATTGATTCTCACCAAATAGTGACCACTGAGATAATACTATAATTTACTTGTACGACAGTTTCTGAATTTTGTTCTTCTTGCATTTGTTCACATCTAGAAAAGCCTGCTGTGACCTAGAGCTGTTATTATACCTGTTAACCGGATTTGCATCTAGAAGTACCCAGGGCCATCTTAACAGTTTCTGGGGCCCGGTGTACATTCAGCCTTGGGGCCCCCCTCGGTAACCCATGCCCTAGTCCCAACCCCCTCAACACCCATGTCCCCCCCCAAAACCCATGCCCCCTCCAGTGTTAAAAATGAAGGGATAACATATCATGTGTCAAATTCAACAGATACTTATCTAAGCTTTAAATGGATGATCTAGTTGCTAATAAAACATAAACATTATACACCTCTGTTTCCCCAAAAGGATGCTATATTAAGGACATTTCACTTTGGGTTTTTTTGTGCAAAATATATTAATTTTGAAAAAAAATAAAGGAAAAGAATTTTATGCAAGCATTTATTTAACTAAATTTTGCAAACCTCACAGTTCAACCCGAACATTTCTTCCTGTATAAATGTGTCCCAAGTACAAGCACGTGGAAAAACATGACATGACAAGGCAGCACAGAAATTCACTTAGCATTTCTGTTCATGCCCACAACACATTCAAGTAATCCTAGAAAGAATGAGATGACAGTGAGGATATGCTTTCTACTGCCCAAGGCTGATGTGCCTGAACCACTACCATGATTAAACTATATGTTTCCTTCTAGATTTGCGTATTGCAAAATCATTATTTATGTCAGAACATTCTATCTTTTGAACCATTGCAGACTCGATGCTTAATGGAGCCAAAGATTTCAGTCTGGCTTTAAGGTTTGGAGCCATCGTATGAACTATTTTTCAAACTGTGCAGTGAGCCAAGTAACACAATTTTAAAGGCTTGTTCCCATGACAGACTGGCCAGTTTGAAAATAGGTCATAACTCAACAACCAATTCCAAAGCATGAGACATAGTAACCAGTTAAGAAAATATGTTATTGTGTCTAATGTAGTAAACGCAAGGTCATCACATATGATGGGTAGATTTCATGTACATAGCTACTTTTAAAAGATGCCTCAATAGAATGCACGGCTGTACATTACTTACTGTCTAATAAGTGACTGTTGAGAACCCATAATTCAATGGACAGAATGGGCCTCATTACAACCCTGGCGGAATGGATTTAATGGCGCCGGTAAAGGTGCTGGCGCTGTTAAACCCATTCCGCCCTACTACGAGGTTCCTTGCGGGACCTGCTCTGGACGTCTGGTCAACGGGCCCGTTGTTAGCATGCTCCCCATTCCCATTGAGCCCTAAGGGGGCTCAAATGGAGATGGTCCGGGCTCCCTGAATGGGGAAATACTGGGCCCTCCTAGGTCGGAATGGCCCGGTAATTCCCCATTCAGGGGACCCAAACTCGTAATGAGGCCCAATGATTGCCAACCGGTGTATGCGTATCAGAAGACAAGTGCAATTTTCGCTTTCTATATTTTCTACCACACAAGCTCATTGCCTACCCTTTAATAATAATAATTAATTTAGCATTTATATAGCGCTACGAACCCTCAGGTATCTGAGCGCTGCTTATTGTTACCCGCAGTGTGTGGTGCTCATTTATCAACCTCGGAAGGATGAAAGGCTGAGTTTGGCCCTGCCGGGATTCAAACCTGCGTCAGCAGGCTTTGCACAGATGTCAAAGCGAGCGCTCTACCTGCTCTGCCATCGGACCGGCTGAGGGTACCCTTTAAATTCAGTCTGTCTCTATCTCACTCCCTTCTACTGTCCTCACCTTTCTCCTTTCCCCTACCTCAGTATCTCACCTCTTTGTCATGCTTGTTCTCTCTTGTCCACCTCCCTCTATCCATGTCTTCCTTCCCTCTCATTTAACACTTTGTGTCCAAACTTGGCTCTAAGGCTTCAGAACCCCCCCCTTCCTTCCAGGCCATTTGGAAAGAATGCAAACACAATTTTTCCGATATAGCCACGTCATCATCACTGCCAAAATCTGCCTGTCAATTGTACCCTTCTCTCAGACTTGTGCGCATCAAAACCCCTAAAAGCCACAACTGGGTAAACCGCCGGCACCTCCACCACCCTCCCTGTGACAGGTCTTGGACAGACCCTTGACTTAACCATTCTCACTGACACCCAGCTCCCTCCCAAAGTCATACCCTCACTTTCAGGACCGAATGTCCATCAC
Organism: Ambystoma mexicanum; assembly: GCF_040938575.1. Classification (NCBI taxonomy): domain Eukaryota; kingdom Metazoa; phylum Chordata; class Amphibia; order Caudata; family Ambystomatidae; genus Ambystoma; species Ambystoma mexicanum. Next base: position 600,999,008 of record NC_090932.1, on the reverse strand, counting down.
AGACGAGCAAAATGCAGCCCACTGCTAGCATCTGGCCTCGATTTCGACGAATCTGGGATCATGCAAAACATGTCTCCCCAGATCTGGGAGAGCCGGTTGAACCCTTCATTATTTTAGTGTGGCTTAAGTGCTTTATACGTATCGTGCTGCGGATGCCAAGATTGGAACCAAGCTCATTAGGATGTGGGGCTAAGCCCTTGACCACAAGCCCACCCCACCCCAGCATCGCATCAGGATGGCTGTGAAATTACTTGGTTAAGATTGTACTCTCCAAGAAATCAGGAACATTCAAGTAAAGCTTTGAGTTATAAAAGGTGTTCACCTTTTATACTGTTCTTGCAAAATTATAGTAATGGCTCCTCCCTTGGATTATTTTCTAGGTGTTCATGATTAACCTTCTCGGAGGCAAATGTTGATGTGAGGTGGGGGGGTGAGAGCAATCCCAGACCGGCCCACTGCCTTCCGCTGACAGGATCCCACAGTCAACATGTCATTTCCAGCACTGGATTGGCCAGAAACTTTTTTTCACACAACCACCCAACCCCAACTGGCCATCCACGAACATCTCTTGCCCTTTCCCCCTTCTCTAGAGCTATGGGGTTCCCAGTCACTGCGACACCACCTCTGCACCCTGCTATTCTGTGACAGTTGTCATCATGGAGCAAATGGTGTCTCGTTTTATTTAATACCTTCGCTCTCAATGCTGACTTGAAGTGCTTACAAGTAGCCTGTGAGAGACATAGGCAGTATATATATATTCTCCAGCATGGGGTCTGGCATGGATTCACATGCTCATGAATATTCCCCGTCGTCAGGCTGGGAATCCTCGGTAAAGAAAAATCAGTATCAGTTTCGTTTCTGATCTGTCTTTCATAGTAGTAACCAATCACTGATCTCTGCGTCATACTGACCACAGCCAATGACTGCCATCTCCCTAAGCCCCGCCTCTGGCAGCCATCTTCAGATTTGGTAGCACGTGAAGTGGCAGTATGACCAAGTGAAGAGCCGCAGACGTGTAGGCGGGAGGGTTCGCATGTGAATCCATGCCAGACCCATGCTGGAGAACAACAGTTACAGGTAAGTAACTTGTTCCTTCTCCAGCATGGGGTCTGGCATGGATTCACATGCTCATGAATATAAGAATACATAGCAGTACACGCATGCACAACCACGGGAGGTGGCAAAAGGCTCAACATTAAGCAATACAACAACTCAACATTAAGCATCTCTTACCTCCTCACAAGGCTCACCTTAAGCGAACAGGTTGCGCAGCACTGCTTGGCCGACCGTGGACTCCTCCCTGGAATCCCGATCGACCAGTAGAATCTCGTGAAGGTGTGCGTCGACCTCCACGTAGCAGCCCTGCAGATGTCCGGCAGGGGCACACCAGATAGGAACACCGTAGTAGCAGCGATCGCTCTGGTTGAATGGGCTCTCGGACGGCCTGGCAGCGGTCGGTTAGCCAACCGGTGGCAGTGCATGATGCAGCCGGAGAGCCATCTGGAAATGGAAGACTTCGAGAGAGCCTTCCCTTGATTCACAGGTCCAAAGTTCACAAACAGCTGTGATGTCCTCCGAAAACTCTTCGTGCGGTCCACGTAGAACTTCAGCGCTCTAGCCACATCCAGCGAGTGCAAAGTCCTCTCGGCCGGCGACGAAGGAGACGGGAAGAAAGTCAAGTACGGTGTTTTGCAGGATAGGGCCTGGATCTCTCCCACTCGTCGTGCGGAGGTAATGGCCACCAGGAATGCAGTCTTCCACGACACAAACTTCATCGTGCGGAGTGCATCGGCTCGAATGGGGGCCCCATGAGCCTGGTCAGCACCACGTTAAGTTCCCACGCCGGGGCCTTCACCGGCGGGAACGACCAGAACAGTCCTTTCATAAACTTTTACCAGTCGATGGGACCACAGGGACGTCCGTCCTGTGGTTCTGGTATATCTGGAGATTGCCGCCAGATGAATCTTAATGGGGGCATAAGCTAGCCCAGCCTTTGCCAGCGATAGCAGGTACGGCAGCTCTTGAGGGGCCGTAATCCGTAGGGGGTTGATCTTCTGTGCTCGGCACCAGAAAGAGAACCTCTTCCACTTGTGACCGTAGCATTTGAGAGTCGAGGACGCCCTGGCCTTTGCAAGAACCTCTCTGCAGTCGGCCGGTATATCGTACCCTCCAAACTCTAGCGCTGCAGAAGCCAAGCCTGCAGGTTCAGCGACGCCGGGTCGTGGTGGAAGATGGCGCCTCCTTCTCTGGAGAGAAGATCCGCGTCCGCCGACAGCTTGATGGGTGGGGACGTTGACAAGTCCAGAAGGTCCGGGAACCAGATCTGCCTCAGCCACGCCGGTGCGACGAGGATCATCCTGCACCGGGACCTCTTGAGCTGGTTGATGAGTCGAAGCAGCAACGGCAATGGAGGGAACGCATACAGGTATAGGCCGTCCCAGGGGAACAAGTACGCATCGCCCATGCTTCTCGGCTGGGGGAACCTGCTGGCGAACCTCTGGCACTTCGAGTTCGTCGCTGTTGCGAACAGGTCGATTTGGGGTTTGCCCCATCGTCGGAAGAGTTGATCCACCTGATCCTGGCGCAGCTCCCACTCGTGACACGCGCGCAGCTCCCTGCTGAGCGAGTCGGCGATGGTGTTTCTCCTGCCAGGTGGAAGGGAACCAGGAACATCCCCTGGGCGACCGCCCAGTGCCACAGATCCTGTGCCTCCTTGGATAGGGCTGGGGATCTGGTGCCTCCCTGCTTCCGTATGTAAAACATTGTCGTGGTGTTGTCCGTGAAGATCCGCACCACCTTGCCCTTGAGCGACGGGAGGAACGATTTGAGAGCCCAGAACACGGCTCGGAGTTCCAGGATGTTGATGTGCAGGAGCTTCTCCTCCGGGAGCCAGAGGCCTCTTGCGTGGAGATCTCCGGTGTGGGCGCCCCAAACCTCCAGGGAAGCGTCTGTCGTCACCGTCTCCTGGTACGCCGGCGTCTGAAAGTCCTTGCCCGCAGTGAGGTGCGGGCAAGTGACGGGGAATATTCATGAGCATGTGAATCCATGCCAGACCCATGCTGGAGAACAACAGTTACAGGTAAGTAACTTGTTCCACCTACAGCATGTCGCACCATAACTCTTTCTTCACCCTGTTTGGGACGTGGCTGTGTGTTAACAAAGAGCAGCTCCACCTCGACACAATATTCTATAGATCCTTCAGTGTATGTACGTTCACATGCAAACTAACTCACTCTGTCCCATTTCAGGAATAGGACAAAGCTTTTAGCCAAGTTCCTCAACCCATCTCCCCCAAACCCTAACCGACACAATAATCAACAGTGAAACATCTTCCAGGGGAGCTGGACTTACACGTAGCCATCAAATGTGTGGGTGCTTTCACATCTCCCCAGTAATAGACTGAATAAGGCACTGGGCTTGGCACGCCTCACAACAAAACCTATTACATTAATACAGAGTAACGATGGGTAGGCACCTTTTGTTAATTTAGAAAGCTTGCTTTTCTTCATAAATGATGCCTGCCATGTGCAGGTACTCAATAGTCGAAATTAAATTTCACCATGCCATGCTGTAGAGCATTTAGCATAGAGCCCAAATTGGAAGCCTCATGTTTTAAGTCCTCTTCTAATCGGACATTTTTTGCTTCGCTAACATTGGCAGCCAATTGAGTTGAAACAGATTTCAGTTTAGCTGTAACTGATATTCGGTGGTAAAATGGAGAAGTGTGCTTTAACTTCACAAAGAACAGTTCCAGAATGACGAAAATGGGTGCAAAAGTTAGTGGAGCTGTTAACAGTAAAAAATAAAAGTAGTGGAACACCGCTCCCGACCACTGGCTCTACCTATAAAGCCAGGGATGGTGCGAGTGTTTCCCTTTACCTTTGTACCTGCATGATCACATTACTCTTGTGCTTTATTCCTAAATTCTGTTATGGATGTGGAGAAATGAAATGCTAGAATTTGACAGATGCACAATGCCTCTGGTCTCTTACTGTTGTAGTGGGTGTGCAGAGGTTTTTTAAAACATTTTTTGTTGCAATTTCATGTCTGTTAGATCTTAACTCTAAATGTAAGTTCTTGTTTCTCGTGCTTTTACTAGCGTAATGCAGTTTTCCCATGCTAAGAAGTCTCTTTCAACCAGGCTTTCTGAATCAGAGATATACTTAAATTTTCTCTGCCCCAGTGCAGCGGCCAGCGTGTGTACAGTGCCCTGGCTGTGCACCCTGCTTGGTGCGTGCTCAAATAACATTACAATAATAATAACACACATTGTGCCTAGCCCAGCCAGCCCAACCAGTGAAGGACAGTTGGGGGGGGCCCTCCTCCAAGGATCCCAGGATGGGGGTCTGTGGCACGTGCCCAGTTTGCCCTCCCATAAAGACGTCTCTGGAAGTACCCATGAGATATTACTGTATTAAAATTTGCCTGAATTGTTACTCTATTTTATCCTACCTGTCCCACACACCTAGAATTTGTTCTAAGGGGATGATATTACTGTGATTTATTTGTTTCACACACTTAGGAATTTGTTCTTGCAGCATTGATTCTCATCTAGAGAGCACCTTCCGTGACTTACAGTTCCTGTTAGCCTGATTCCCCTGAGATATTACTGTGCTTATTCCACCTTCCCCACACACTTAGAAATTATTCCTGTTAGCCTGTTTCACATCTAGAAGTACCCTGAGATATCATTATGTAGTAATCTGCCTGAACTATCGCTGTTTTATTCTACCTGTCCCACACACCTAGAAAATTGTTCTAAGGGGGTGATATTACTGTGATATTACTGTGATTTATTTGTTACACAATTTTAGGAATCAGTTCTTGCAACATTGATCTTGGTAGTACCCTCTGTGACTTAGAATTGTTCCTGTTAGACTGATTTCCTTGAGATATTACTGTGCTTATTCTGCCTGTCCCACACACATAGAAATTGCTCCTGTTTGCCTGATTCGCACCCAGCAGGCCCCCCCTAAAATACTACAGTGCTTTATTCTGCCTCTGGCAAACACCTAGAAATTGTTCCTGTTAGCCTGTCTCACATCTAGAAGTGCCCTCTGAGATATCACTGTGATTTATGTGTTACACACACCTCGAAATCAGCTCTTGCTGCATTGACTCTCATCTAGAAAGTGCTCCCTGAGTTATTACTGTGTTTTTATTCTGCCTGTCCCACACACTTAGAAATCGCTCTTGCCGCATTGGTTCTCTCCTAGAAAGTACTCTCAATGACTTAGAAATTGTTCCTGATACCCTGGTACACTCCTGAAGAGTTCCCCCTTGGATAGTACTGTGGTATATTTCCCTGAGCTGTTCACTTGGAATCACTCTTATTAGCTTGATCTGCCACCTAGACGGGGCCCTCTGTGTTTGACACACTTCTAGAAAGTGTACACAAATATTTCTGTGATTTAGTTGCCTCTGCTGCCGCCCACTTAGAACTCCTACCGCTACCATCTTTGGCCCTCTCCCACTGCCCGGTTACCAGAATCTAGATCCAGTTTGCACATCTTGGGCCCATACATCTACTGCTACTAGTTCATCAACCTCTAGGTACTGCACTGACCTCTCCCATCATGGAGATCCCAACTCTTGATTTACCCCCTCTCCAACCCGTCCCGACCCCTAGCCTTCCCTCACCTTACCCACCCCCATCCCTCTCCCCTCGCGGTGCATGGCCCGCACTCTAGAACCCAACTTCACAATCCCCCCCTCCATTCCCCACCTGATCGCAAACCACGTCCACTCCACCATACTTCAATACCCCTAGATGCCGCCCACCCACTCTCCTACCATCATCCCTCCTCAAACTCTAAGGTCAGAGGAGCACTCTGGCACGCAGAACTGCCCCCCCAAGCGCTTAACCCCCTCTCCCGATCCCACCATAACCCATCAACTCCTTCTCTCCCTGTTAAATCTATTGAGAACACCCTTATACCCTCCGCCCATACACCACGCCCTATATCAAACTCCCAAACCAGGGGATCCCTCTGGCGCTCCAAACAGCACGAACCCTCTTCCACTCCACCAACCCATGCCTCCCCTCCATCTCCATCAAACGCCCACTCCCTCGCCCTTAGCCCACTGGGGAATACACCACCCCCACAGCCAACCTCCAATACCACCCCCTCCAACCACCATAACGCCTACTCAACCCCACCAACAAACCACCCCCTTCGTACCCCGCCCACTCTCTGAATGTAGTGCGTCTCTCCCTTGCCAGAACGGAAGCCTCACCTCTCTCCCCCTCTGACTCCCCCATCCTCTCGCACACCCCTATGGTGCCAAAACACACAAAATGTAGAAAACGTGACTGGTCATCTCCCTCGACCTTCTAATCCTCTCCACTTCTGCCTCACCCCAGCCTCGCATCCTCTCCCTCCCCTACACTCCCCTCCCCCAGTTTCCACCCCCTTTCTCTTGACTTCTCACCCTGTACACCTAAATCCCCTTTGCCCCCCAGAGTCATTCGAAAATCTGCCCACCTAAACCCCCTCACACCTTCCGACACACCATCCTCCCAACCCCCCTGACACACCCCTCGTCTCTCACACTCCTACCTCAGTTTGCCTACTCTTCCCGCCCCCCCATTGACTTAACCCTCTCAGCAGACACTGAGGCACCGCAGGCATGCAACCCCTCCTGTACCCCATCTCAACACTCCTCAATGTTCCTACCACACCTACCAGGCAGCCATGTCCCTCAAGCTCCCACTCCGATGAGCACCATGAAACATACATCCCCTCACAAAGTCACTTGCATCCTCTTTAACGCGCGCTCAGTAGCAAGAAACGGACAGAGCATTTTCCACCTCCTATCCTCTGACAAGCCGGACCTCATTTTTATCACCGAAACCTGGTTCTCCGACGACTTTGCCCCTGTAGCACACAAAGCCTTCCCCCCTGCCTACTCGCTCATCGCCCACAATAGACCCTCCAGAGGTGGCCGAGTGCCAGTCCTCTTTAATCGTCATTTCGAGGGGATTGGGTCCTCCGACTATGACAGTAATCGCCACAGCTGTGCTGCTCCAGAAAATCTTTCGGTGTCTGCGTCCTGCGTCGATGACGACGATACGCCGCCCTCGAGGACCTCCTACGACGGCCGACGTCACTGGATGTTATAAGTAGGACGCACGACGCCCGTAGTCTCAGTTCCGTTTTTTCCGCGAACGTGTTCGCTTCGGAGATCTCGGCGCCCCTCGACTCTTTGGAGTTTCTGTTTCTCGGTTTTGTGTTTGTGAAGTATTTCTTTGTGAAGATGTCTACCTCGTCTTCCACACCGCGTCCGTGCGGGGACTGTGGGTCCAAGATGTCGGTTACAGACTCACACGACGCCTGCCTCTGGTACCTCGGGGAGGCCCATGACACGGATGACTGTGTCGACTGCCAGTGGCTCACGTCTAAAGCCTTGCGGGAGTGCAAGAAGTTGTTATCTGTAGGTAAGGTGACTAAGCCACGGAAGTCGAGGTCTGCGGGGCTTTCGACGGACGATTCAAGAGGCGACTCTCTTTGTCGTCAGAAGTCCAGTGGGTCTCGGTCCCGGAGTTGGTCCCGCCACTCCTCTGCCTCTTCGAGGCACTCCCAGAAGCGCCGTCATCGGTCGCCTTCCCCGTCCTCTTCCGAGGACTCCGCTCGTCGGCGGGTCGCTTACCCTTCCAAGCAGGCGACGCCGGAAGAATGGGCTTCCTTCGGGAAGAAAATGTTGGTGATTCTCGAATCGCAGGGCACTGGTCCGTCCGTGCCTCTGAGTGGGGTCGGTCGTGATCAGCCGAGAGACACTGCTCGCACGCCTTCGGGCTCGGGGGGTCGTCACGATTCGCGGGAAAGGTCCCGCTCGGACAAGGGGAATCGTTCTCGACATGCCCGGTCCAGGTCCCGGTCCTCAACGCGCTCGAGACCGTGTGAACCTGTGGTGTCTTCACAGAAGACGTCGACGCCGAGGTCGTCGACGGACTCTTTCGAGGGCTTGCCTTCGTCGTCGTCGACGCCATCGGCGTCCCGGCCGTCGAGGGACACGCTCGGGGCCCAAGCCTCGAGGACTGTGTCGGCGCCGTCGATGCGCGTCAACGCCGATTCACTCGATGCCTTTCGAGGCTGTGTCAACGGGGGTACCCCGTGGCTCGGGGGAACCACCTAGAAAGGCTCTGGCCAAGGTCAAGCATGGCTTTGGTTCAAGTTCTGTGCCTTCTTACCGCCATCTGGAGTTCATTTCAGAGGTGGATGAGGGCTCTGATGATGGCATTGTGCCTGACACGGTGCCAGACGAGATTCTCTCGGGCCATAGCCAGTTTGAGGACTTGAGGCAGTCCCTGCATGATGCTAGTGGGCTGGACACCTCTCCGGAGTTGGAGTTTTGTAGGCCTGAGCCTGGCTCTCATGCCGATTCTTTGTACCGGCGCCTTATGTCAAGGGTCACCGAGTACTTAGGACGGTCTGCTCCCCCGGGGGAGTTTGTTCAGGATGACCTTACGGATATCCACCAACTGACCCGGTACTGCCGTTTCATATGGCTCTACAGATGAGGGTGGCGGCGGCTTGGACTGCTCCGGAGAGTCTCCCGGAAGTGGGCAAGTCTTTGCCGTGAAAATACCGCCCTGCTACTCGTCCAAGCACCCTACTCCGGAGAGTTTGGTGGTGCAGGCAGCTACGGCACTGGCAAAGCAGGCGTCGTACCATCTCTCCTGATAGGGACGACAAGCGTTTTGACGGCTGGGCGAAGAAAGTGTTTTCTGCAGGGGGTATGGCGCTTCAGGCGGCCAATTCCATATGTGCCTTGTCACATTTCACGCACACTCTGTGGAACTGTGTTTCCTTGGCGGCTGAACATATTCCCGAAGGGGACAAACGGGATGGTTTCCTTGCCATGGTTCAGGATGGCAAGGATGCCATGTGTGAGGCCGTTCAGTCGGGTTTGGACATGACAGATTGCGTCAGCTGGTCCATGGTGGCGAGCGCCGTGATACGCAGGTTTGCGTGGTTGCGGAAGTCGGGGTTTGCTCCTGATGTGCAGGCCCGGCTCCTCAACATGCCCTTTGATGGGGTACATCTTTTTAGCAGCAAGGCTGACGAGAGTCTTGAGAGGTTGCAGACCTCAAAAGCTGCAGCGAAGTCGTTGGGCGCTGCAGTTCGACAACCTCCGCCTTTTCGTCCTAGGGGACAGCAATGGAGGGGAGGTTGCTTTCGTTATTACTCAGCCTTTGGTAAATCGAGAGGAGCTGCCAGTCAAAGGGGCCACCGTAGGAGTGCCAGAGGTGGAAGACAAGTTACTCGAGGTGCCAAGGCCGCTTGGGCTGTTGCCTCTTTGCCCTCAGGCAACAGCGCAGCCGCTTCAGCTCAGTCATGAGGCCATGTCCCATGGTTCACCGGTTGGGGAAAGGCTGGCGCAGCATCTTGCAGAGTGGCGCGCCATTACTTCAGATGTGTGGGTTCTGGAGATCATAACCCACGGCTACTGTCTTCCTTTCTGGCAGAGGTCTCAAGACAATCCACCGAGGAATTTCAATCCCTGCTGGAGAAAGGCTGGAGAAAGGCACCATAGAACTGGTGCCTGTAGCGGAGAGGAACATGGGATGGTATTCCCCTTATTTATTCATTTCCAAGAAAGATGGGGGATTGAGACCCATCATGGACTTGCGCAGTTTGAACAAACTCCTCAGGAAGGACAAGTTCAAGATGGGTACTCTCTCTCACGTCCTCCAGGCCCTTGAACTTCAGGACTGGTTGGCGTCTCTCGACCTCAAGGACGCTTATTTTCATGTGCCGATACATCCAAAGCACAAGAAGTACCTGAGGTTCACGGTTGGCGACTCGCACTTTCAGTTTCGGGTCCTGCCGTTCGGATTGACCTCCACCCCGAGGGTCTTCACCAAGCTCATGGTAGCGGTGGCAGCGCACCTCAGGAAAGAGGGGATTCACGTCTACCCCTACCTGGACGATTGGTTGATCAGGGCGCGCTCTCCCGAGCAAGTCCTGGATCATCTGTCTGTCACCTGCCACTCCCTCCACAAGCTGGGCTTCCCCCTCAACTTAAAGAAGTCCCATTTGACACCAACTCAGAGGCTCCAGTACATCGCAGTGCTCGACACGTCGCTGGGGCAGTGTTTTCCTCCCCAGGTGAGGGCTCATCACATTCAGCAGATGGTGCACAAGTTTCAACTTGCCCAGACTCTCCCAGCGTTCGAGTTCTTGAGACTGCTCGGCATCATGGCATCCTGCATTCTTCTGTTGCCAGAGGCCAGGTTGCGGATGAGATCTTTGCAATGGGCACTCAAGCTCCAGTGGTCTCAGTCCTCCGGCAGGATGTCGAACCCTGTTCAGGTGCTGTCTTTGGTCGCCCAGGACCTTCTGTGGTGGGCCGACGAAGGCAATCTGATGAGGGGGGCTCCATTTTGGCTGCCCTGGCCAGAGGTGACGATCGTGACGGACGCATCCCTCACAGGATGGTGAGCTCATGCCAACGAGTTGACAGTCAGCGGTCATTGGTCTCCGTCGGAGTCCAGACTCCATATCAATCTGTTGGAGCTGAGGGCCGTCAGGCTAGCCCTGAAGGCTTTTCTGCCGACTGTGCGAGGGAAGAATGTCCTGATCCTGACGGACAACACAGTGGCCATGCACTACCTCAACAAAAAGGGGGGGGCAGGGTCACTTCCTCTGTGCAGGGAGGCGATGCAGCTCTGGTTCTGGGCAATCCAGCAGGAAGTTTCGATCTCGGCAGTTCATCTGGCCGGAGACGAAAACGAGACGGCGGATGCTCTGAGCAGGCAGAGCGCGATCTCTCAGGAGTGGGAGTTGGCTCAGGAGATTCTCCTGGAGATCTTCGCCCTTTGGGGGACCCCTCAAGTGGATCTCTTAGCCTCCAGTGTCAACCGGAAGTGCGAGAGGTTCTGCTAGCTGGAATTTCCTCCAAAAGGAGCTTTAGGAGACGCGTTCATGGTGGAGTGGTCATTCCCACAGCTGTACGCGTTTCCTCCAGTCCCTGTCATCCCGCAAGTACTGCGGAGGTTACGGAGGTTCGGTTCCCGGATGATCCTCATTGCTCCGGCTTGGGCCCGGAGGAGGTGGTACCCGGACCTGCTCGACTTGCCATCTGCCCTCCACGTCATCTTCCCTACCGAGATGATCTGCTCTCACGGGAGGGGGGGGTCAGGTTCTCCATCCAGAGGTCAGATCCCTCAACCTTCACGCTTGGTTTCTGAAAGGTTGAGATATAAGGATTGGGACCTCCCTGAAGACGTGATGGAGGTGTTGCTCTCGGCCAGACGGCACGCAACAAAGTCCCTGTACAGTTGGCGTAAGTTCTGCGACTGGTGCAGGGTTAAGAATGTGGATCATTTTGCATGTGACATTACCATGGTTCTGTGTTTTTTGCTTTCTTTGGCCCACAGGGCCAAAATACCTGTAAATAACAACAACACTCAATCTTGCTTGGCGCCAAAATCCATTTAAACTAATGAAGCACTGTGAATGTAGAAGGTCCTGAAATGTTAAAAGTAAAACATTTTCTCAGCAAAACCGGATTGCCTTTGAATGACCGTTCCTGTAAAAAATCTGTGTGCAGCCACACTGGGCTACCTGTGAGTGACGGCCCCTGTCAAATGGGCTCTCCTGTTGAAACTTTAACGTTGTCTAAAACTAATCTGCCAGATTAGCAAATATAAAAGGACTGTTGCTGAAAGGAACACAGATCTCAGTTGTTTTGATCCCACAGGCTTAAATCTAAGAATGTAATTAATCTATGTCATCTGGTACAACAAGTTTGTTTTGTGCTGATTTTTAAGTCAAGAAATTAAGAATTTAACTTAGGCTGGCTGGGCCTGCAAGCAGTTGAAAAACAGGTCTCTACCCAAGGGGAGGGCATTCCTCTCAGCAGATGCTCACTGACATATGATAATTTTGGGGTAGGACAGACTTGTGTCTGCTCCCAAGGACTGAACAATGGCAGATTCGACAGGCCAGGAAATGGACGCGTGAAGGAAATCCCAAAGGTGGGGGGCTGCTTCTTGCCTCCAGAGACTGACAAAAGGTGGACCATTTGCTGCTAAGAATATGTAATGAACATTTTTTAGAGACTTATAACTCACTATCAGAAGTGGTGAAAAATATAAAAAGGGCAATTTTGTTACTCTAATTTTTGGCCCTACATTTCAAAATGTGGTGGAACTGTGTAGCATATTCTGAACAGGAATGGCAACATAGGTGGTTTTATGGGAACTGTATTTATGCTAGAATTGTTAAACTTTTCACACACATTCCTATGGTAAACACGCATATTTGTGTAAATTCAGAGAAAGTTTGGAAAATGTTTTCATGGAGAAATGGACAAAATGCTGCAGAAAGGCAAAACAAGGTCTCACAGCTGTGGGATTTTGACGAACAGATACTCCATAAAATATGTGATCATTGTATGTGATTTTCATAGAGGTCACAAATGTATAAATATGTATTTAGGACAACAACATTCGATTTTGTGGCTAGGGAAGGTTTCTAAGGATTGTAAAAACCAAACCATAAAACTTGACATCATCTGTCCTTAATCCAATCACTCGGATGCAAGGTGGAGTTGAGGCTCTGATTCAATCCCAGTTCACAGGGGCAAGCTTAGTTAAGCCGGCCCATACACCCAGTTTTGTGATGTCATTGTAAAGGATAAATAGAGACAGCTGACAACACACAGACACACTCTCTTCTGATTCCAGCGAAGCACTCTGATCCAGCATTCAACATCCAGCTTTCAACATCCTTCTAGATCCAGGTGCCAATCACCAGGCCAAGCAGTAGCTAAACCCTTGTCAGCTAGGCCTCATCCTCCACGAATCCTTACAACCCAGTGAAGCGCTGTGGTGTGGGGAAGCATCCTGAAACTATCTGGCTTGCTACCATAATGCTTGCCTGATGAACTCGCCATCCCACTGATATGAAATATTCAGAAACAAGAGGGCAGATCCTGTGGAGTTCCGGTGACCGGCCCAGCTGATCCAGTCCCGTGCCTGATAGACCTGCTCCATTGACCAGAATCTTGACGGGCCTAAAATCTTAAATCCCAGTGGATTGTGAGTATTAACAGGATGCTAGAGATCTATTGTATACCTTGCCTTATCTTGTTCCACCCTAATCTCTGAACTACCCTTAGTACTATAACCAGTAGCAGTGTCAGAATCTTTAGTGCTATCTTATTCTGTCTATTCACTAAAGCGTCATTTTCCTAGTCCTCTTTATTTGTGTAACTCTGATCCATAATTCCCACTTCGAGCGTTTGGACTGGTTCCGCCGGGGAAGGTGCTGTGGTTCTGTTACTGAAGTCATGAATCAGTCTCAGAGCTTACTTCGTCCCAACCTGGTAGTCTAGCCTGCATGCTCTAGTCTTGAATAAAAGCATAACCCATCTTTACTGGTTTTAATCTGAACTTCCGGTCCAAATTTGTGTCTTTATTTTCGAAAAACACCTCTCACTAAAACCTCTATAACTCCCTCAGTTTTAAAGATAGAAACAAAATTTCCACTGATACCTAATATCCTCAGCTATCTCCACAACTAAAAACCGCACTGCGAAACGGTGTCTTTGACCCGTTTTTATCAAAAGTCGCATAGTAAAAGTTTGCCGCAAATTCATATTTTGCAAAAGTTTTACATGCGTGAAATGCCTTTAAATTATTTCCCACTTTGCCTTTGAAATTCCAAATGTTTTCTTTTGAGTAAATCATAGATTTTGCTTGTTTACATCTGTTCTAAGCGGCTCGCGTGAAATGTATAATAATTTAAGCATTTTTGACCACATTTAGTGTTTTGTTTAAACCAGTTTCAAAGCCATTTTGACAGATGAAACGTCAAATTTGTTTCTCTTTTGTTGAAGGGGGAAGGTGGGAGTGATATTCTGTTTGTTCTGTATTATTCCTGAGTACCTGCGCTCTCTCACATCTATTTAAATTGCCTATTGGTGGGTTGAGGGGTGTTGCAGGGGAACCTCTAACCACAGTGCTATCTGTTCCAAACCAACCAAAAGTATTCTCTTCTTTGCTGCATTCTTTTGTGTTCATTACCTGATTCCCAGGGCATTAAAGATATTAATTGTCCTTGTCACCCCATTGGTGATTGTTGTCACCTAAATATATTGTGATTTTAACTTCTAAATAGATAAATAAATATTTACTGTTGCAAACTAGCCTGATTCCTGGTTCAGTGTGACTGGGGGGGGGGGGGGGTTTATTTTGAGAAGGGTGTGATGAGTGGTATATCATTCAGAATATTGAATTTATAGACACAAATAAATAAGGGTTTCTTTTGCGCACTACGTGCTAGGCGGGATTTGGGTGTGTGCCTGATTGAAATCCCTTACAGTGTGTGGCAATACTGCCCTTCTACAACATCCGCTCCCATGGCCCCCATCCCTCGGCCCCCCTAACCCTCCTGATACAGTGAAAAACCTAGGCTGCACTATGGACTCATACCTGACCCTCTCCCGTCAGATCAACAACGTGTCAAAATGCTGCCACTACCACCTCAGACTTCAGATGCATTTTTCCCTACCTCCCCTAACCGGACAGACTTGCCGCAGTGATGTCCATTGTGATGTTGAGATTGGACTATGCCAACTCCCTGTACCTAGGAGCCCCTGCATACCAACTCAACAAACTACAAAGAGCCCAAAACGCTGCTGCAAAACTTCTCCTTGCCCTGGGTCAAAGCGACCACATCTCACCAGCTCTGCGAACCCTCCACTGGCTCCCATTCGGTCGAAGGGCCACTTTCAAGACCCTATGCATCACTCACCGTGCAGTGCACAAGACTGGCCCAATATACCTACAAGAAAATATCAAACCATATTGCCCATCCCGCACCCCAAGATCAAGCTCTGCCCTCCTAGTGATTCCAACCTCTAACTTCGTCCGAATCGGAGGATCCGCCTTCTCAACCTTGGATCCAACTCTGTGGAACTTGCTCCCCCTCATATTCGACATACCCAAGACTGTATGACGTTCCGCAAAGCTTTAACAACTTGGCTCTTTCCGTGATACCACCAACAACAACCTTCTGAAGCGAGTGAACACAGCAACCTGATGAATAATGCTCAATAAGATCCCGAGCAAAGTCACCACTGAATACGCCTATTAATTCGGTATTAACAACGGCATGCCTTAAATGAAGAATTTCGATCAGAATTCCATGCAAACACTCTCATCCCATTCCACTATGCTTACTCTCTACTCTACACCATCACATAATTAGAATGCAGCTATACCCCTCGACCAATTTGGCCTAGCTGCTCACATACGAACATTACCCCATGAACAACTTATTATAATAAAACACAGCTATACCCCATGACAAACCGGCCTAGCTGCACACATAAGCGTCCTACAGGCCTAACGCAGCCAGAACCCAGTCCATCTGCCAGACTGCACACATTTAACCGACATCAATACCACCACACCTAATTCTAGGACCCAGCTACCGTCAGGCAAATACGTCAGCTGCACACATAACCGTTGCACCCAAGCATCCTACAACACCCTACTCTCTCAACTGACCAGGACTACGGTCCCCAGGGCGTTCAACCTACCAGCCCTTTGAGGTCATACCAATGATTTATAGAGCGCTATAAAAATGCCAAATAACATAACATAACGTAACATTAGGTCACCATTCGGGCAACAGCTCTCCCATTGTAGGACTCGTTGGCTCTCCAGCATCTCACTTGGGCGTTCCTTGCCTTTTCAGAAGTCCTGGGCTTTAAGACTTCGTTCTGCTCTGCCTCTCTAAGGTGTAATCAGGTAAGGGGGCTTCCCATGCGTACCATACTCTCTCCTCACAAGAGCCACTCGCCCCAGTTATATTCCTTTCTCTTTTTAAAGGGGCATCACCTTTTGCTTAGTGTGGTTGTTCTGTTCCCACTTTGCCTGAAGCCAAACATAATAAAAGATTAGTCTTCTTCATAGCAGGTAGTCCCATATATGCAGACAAAGTATTGGGTCTGGGGAATTCCTCATCGCAACGGTAGACCTTGTCCCATAAGGTGGAGCCACTCCCTTTTAGATCCCACTTGCCCATACCGCTAGGGAGGGTTTTGCAGAGCAAGCTCACCTCCCTATCCTCGAAGGGGGTGGCTCTCCCATGAAAATAACCTTAATTTGTCACTGCTCCCTCACCCTCCTCCTCACTGCATCATATGATTTACACTGTCTTTGCACCTCATGGATGAAATCTGGGAAAACCATTCTCTTTGCGCTGCTCACGAAGTAAGCCGCGCACAGCCTAGCGCTTTTGAGGCTAGCATCCCTGTCCCAGAAGTTCAGTAGCTTTGCCACAATGGCCTGCGGGGGGCCTGCATGGCACCCTATATCCCCTCCCAATTGAGAACCACATCGAGAGGCCTTTAATTTTGAAAGTGTGCAACTTGTCCAGAAATAGCCCCATACTAGGGCCTTCCTCGACTTCAACAACTCCAATAATTCTGATATTACTCTGTCTGGAGCGGCCCTTTCCTCCAGCAATCTTGTAGCCACTGTGACAGCATTAAGCCTTGACTAGCACCATCGGAGTGTCATCAACTTCTCCCACTCTTCTTTCCACTTCAGTCACCCTCTCATCCGCCTTCTTCAGGTCCATTCTGACCAGTGCGAGCTCAACGGACACCATCTGCCTTTATTCTCCTGTAAGCACCTGGATTCCTGGATGGTCTCTAGTAACCTTCCCATTGTTACAGTGCCCTCTGAAGTCACGCCTCTTCCAGCCTCCTCCATTACCTGCTGGACCTGTATGGACTGCCTGCCGTTAACAACCATGCACTGCTCCAGCTTCTGTTGCGTGGTGAGACCGTCGCACCACAAGTGCCCAGCACACCACACTCCACTCAGCAGGAGGACCCACTCACAAGACAGCCTGACATCACCGCCCCCGGGCACGGCTCTCGTCAGCCTCAGACTCCGAACTCCTCCAACACCTCCCCTACCTATGCCTCCAAATGTCTGCGTCTAGCAGAGCAGAACTGCACCCTGCCGAGTTTTCCCCTCCTCAGCCACACTCAAGACAGCCCAGTCGCACTCAGTGGCCTGTGAGCCCCAGTCCAGGTCAATCACTGGAATGAATGGCCCCCCAGTGAGCCCAAGAGCAACAAGCCGTGCCCTAGTGTCAGCCCCTCAATGCCAGCACGCTTTTCTCCACTCAAAGGACCAAACATTGTCCCTGCACAGTCAACTAGGGCAGTTCCCTGAGTGCCCCCTCAGCTGCCATCACACCTCATTATGCATGTATGTCTAGACGAGGCCCCCCTTTGCCACACAGGCCCCTTCAGTAATCCACATCCCACATGTCCACCCTTCCGGGGCCCGATTTAAACAAATGTGGGTGTGGATGAGACCGGAGTCTTGTAACCGTAGGTGTTACTTTGCTGCGGCCACAATCTGTACTGCCGCGCCATCACCTGTTCCTACTTGTTTGGCTCTACAGCAAGCCAGCATGCACACAGGAAGGATGCCAGCCCTCAGTGCCTGCTGAGCGTCCGTCTCAATTGGAGCACCACTCTGCGCTTGTTCTGGCCCGGTCTGCCCTGCGGGAGGAGCGGCCAGCCCTGAGCCTGCACCCAGCAGCACCGCTGGCAGTCAGGCGCCCGCTCTTTGGTGTAAATGCTGCAGCGGCACTTCATCCGTCGTAACGGTTGGGGCTCTTACTGCCATTACACCACCCCTTCAGCGTCGAGCACACAGATCCTTTCCCTCAGGCCTTCTTTGTCGTCCACACCGCCAGTCTACCATGGCTCACCGCCTTTAGTACTCGGATCCTGCAAAGTGCCCACTGTGCCTCGCCGTGGAAGCGCTGCCGTGGTAAAGAGCCAGAATATTACAGGATGACGGGAGATGTCAGATGGTGATGTGGAGCTCCGAGAGACACGGCCTTCTTGATCGGGCTCTCCAGCACCCCCTTGACGTGAGTTTGTTTTAAGCTAGTTATCGGCTTAAACAGTGGCCGATGTATGCTAAAATCAAATTCCAGAATGATGACTCAAATATACATGGGATTTTCAAGGGGCCTTCCATGAAGAAGGGGGGTGATTTTTGGCGCTGCATAGGCCAGCGAGCTGGCCTGCGCATAGAGCGCCCTCTGGGGTATTTAAGAGAGCAGGGAAGGTTCTGGAGCAGGCGACGGTTGAGATGTGCGTTTGTCCAGGTCGCCTGCTCCAAAGCTTTCCCTGCGTAGCTGGGCCCATGTTTTGGAGGTTAGCTTAGGTGAGGAGGGCGTGTTGTTAGTGTAGGGAGGGAGGTTAGGAACAGTTTTAACAATATTGTTTGGGATTTATAGCATTTATTTTCTCAAATAGTCGGGGGTACCGTATATAAGGTACCCCCCTCACCCCCCCGCTTATCAGAGCCGCCAGCTGCCTCAATCATGCTTTATATTTGATTTGTTGGGCATGGGGCTGTTTTTGTTTTTTATTTTTTATTTTTTTTGCATGCTCCGGAGCAACACATTGTTTTTTGTGTTGGGTTTGGGAAATGGCTGGTCCTGTACCTCTGTTGGGTGTTGCTGTCCATGTGGAGTGTGAGCCGCTCTGGGGCCATCCCGCCCCTTGTGTTACTCTGCACGGCTGAGGTGGTGCCGTATTAGCCTGTGTGCGTTGTCTGCTACCGGTGCTCCTGCGTGCGGTAGTATTCGGGGGGCCGTGGGTGGCAGTGCTGCTCCCTTAAAGGGACTGCATTATTATTATTGGTCGAATTCTGTTCCTTACATCCCGCGTGCCTCCTGTGGGCAGTGTTTTGTCGGCCGTGTACAGACCCTTTTGTGCAAAGGGCTGCTTGATTTAGTTTTTTTTTCGGTACCTTCTTTGATAGTAGGTGCCATGGAGGGGGTATCGGGGGCAAGGTATTAAATATTGGGTGGCTTATATAAAAACTTTTTTTTTTTTTAAATGTTCCTTTTAGAGGGTAATAATTTCTTTAGGTGACTAGGAATAGATTGAGCCTAATTTTAGTTAGAAGCATAGTTTTGGGGCTTGGTTCTTTCCCAGGGCATACCATTTTATTGGTAATTGTTCCCTGAGCAGGTGCTGTCTCGGGGGCGTGGTGCAGCTAGGTGACCATTTAGGGGGGCATATTTTAGTGCACAACCATATTATTTGTGCCATGGTGGGGCAGGGAGGTAAGGGGAAAGGACTGGTGGACGCCAAGGGGCTTAGGGAGGCCCTAGAGATATTAGCAGGGCATCCAAAGCCCAGCTGGAAGGGGTGGTGGTTGAGGTTACGGGAGAGGGGAGGTAGATGGGGCGGGGGGGGCCGCAGTGGAGAGCAGCGGCGGATGCCGCTATTGCAGGTGTGATTGCCTGCAGCCCTGAGGCGGGTACAGGGGAGGTCTGGGAATCCAGGGGTAGGAAGCTGAGGAGGGAGACCGACAGGAGAGCATCCAGACGAAGAGTGCATTTGGATGAGGGGCCGGATAGGGACCTTGGGCAGGATGAACAGGTGGAGATTGGGGACTGGGGGAGCTTGCAAAAAGGGGCAGGTGGGGTAGGGCAGGAAGGTGGTGGTGTCGGGGTGCAAAGAGGGGTATCAGGGCAGAGGGACAAGGGTGGAAAATACCTACAGAAGAGTGCAGGTGGGAGGAGGAGAGAGAAGTCCCCATCAATTGGTGAGATTAGGGAGGGGTGTGGAACGGCCCCCCGGGCTGGGCGGTTTTCGGGCAGAGGGCACAGAGCAGCCCCTGCTGATGCAGAGGATGAATATGGAGAGGGTTTAGGAACGGCCCCTCTTTCAAATGTGCGAGGACAGCCTAGAGGGCACAGCACGGCCCCTAGTGAAGAAGACCACAGGGTGGAGCAGAGGACACCTCGCCCGAAAGAAGGGGACCAGGGAGGGGTTTCTGCGGCCCCACTGAGAAGACGCCGAAGGAGTGGCAGGGCGGACGCCCCGGGCTCAGGCTCGGAAGAAGAGGATCCACTCGACCCGAGCATGTGTTCCCAGCAGCAATGGTATTTCATGGGTGAGGATGAAGGGATGGAAGAATATGTCGGGCAGTGGGAGGATGAAGGTTATATGTCGGTACGGAGGAAGGGGAGGGCGAGAAGGGGCCGTAGGTGGGATGGTGAAAGACATGAACAAGGGGGTTAGGGGGCACGGGGCAGGGGCAATAATTGCCTGGGTGAGACTGCTGACATGTTTTGTCCCCGCAGCAGGAGCCCAGTAAGGAAGGAGATGAGGAGCATCGGAGTGGAGGCCAGACTGCAGATGGGCATTGGCAGGGCGGAAAGAGGTGAGCACGTAGGGGACTGGTCAACTGCATGGCTGAGGGGGGGGACACGAGAACGGGAGCAAGAAGAGAAGTGTTAGGACTGCAAGGGGTAAGGAGAGAGATTGGTACAGGCTATTGGAGCCTTGGTCGGAGAAGAGAAAAATTGCTGAATGGATGTACAGACAGACAAGGTGATTGAGCCATTGGCGCTCGAGGTACAGGTTTCAAAAGAGAAAGAGGTGGAGGTGAAGGGCAAGGAGAAAAAGTTACCATACATGGGCATCACAAAACCTTTGGGAGCACATTTGATGACAGCGACTAAGGATAAGATACAGGCAGGGGAATTTATGGATGTGTTTAAGTTGCTTCATAGGGAAGTGAGAGCAAAGGAGGGTTCTAAAGAGGAGGAGAGGGAGCTGGCCTCGTGCCCAAGGGTACTGGTGACAATTGGAAATTGGACGTCGGCATTTATTATCTACGCAAGGGTTTATTGCGAGAAATTTCCGGAGAGATGTTTGGCTCTTCTAAAATACATGTATGTGATTAGAAAGGCATTTACAAGTTTTGGGGGCTTTGCGTGGGTGCATTATGATGAAGATTTTAGGGCAAGGATGGCAGAGGACAGCCAGGTGGTATGGGGTGAAATAGACATGGATCCGTGGCTGCGGTGGATGGCACCGACAAGGCCTGCCCCGACATTGCACACAGCAAGCGGTTTGCCTGTGCCTTTCTGGCCCTTTCTTGGTCACCCGGCCCACGAGGGGGTGGGCGGAGGGGGCAGACAGCAACCCTCAGCGGCATGCTGGGCCTTTAACAAGGACGTCTGCACAAGGAATATGTGTAGGTTCAGACATGAATGTAGCAAGTGTGCAGGGAAGCACCCACTAACTCAGTGTTTCCAACAAGGAGATAGGGGGAGGGGGAGAGGATCCGGCAGAGGGGTTGTGGGGAAAGGCTTTTACTTCAATTAAATTGGAGGTGTTGGAGAAGTGGTTGGAATTTTATCCGGACAGGGAAAGGCCGGAGATCTTGGGAGATGGTTTTCGTCATGGTTTCAGGCTGGGTAACCAGGGGCCAAGGGTGCATCGATGGGCGGAAAATTTGAAGTCCGCCAAAGAAAATGTGGAGGTGGTGAGGGAGAAATTGGGCAAGGAGATAGCCGTGGGGAGTGTACTAGGGCCATTTGATGATCTGCCAGGAGATTTAGTGGTATCCCCACTGGAAGTTGTACCCAAGAAGGTCCCGGGGGAATTGAGATTGATACACCACTTATCATGGCCTGAGGGCATGTCTGTCAACGATTTTATTGCTCCGGAAGATTGTGCGGTTGTATACGCAAGTGTGGACCAGGCGGTGTATTTTGTGAGGAAAGCGGGGTGTGGAGCCTTCATGGCCAAGTGAGACATTAAGGCAGCGTTCAGGTTGTTGCCGGTGCACCCGGAGGATTTTTGGTTGTTGGGAATGCAATTTGAGGACCGCATCTACATTGACATGGCTTTGCCAATTGGGTGCGCAATTTCTTGCGTTTTGAGCGTTTCAGTTCTTTTTTGCAGTGGGTTTTCTCATACAGTTCTGGTTGGGAAGGGGTGCTGCATTACCTAGATGATTTTCTGTTCATTAGTAGAGCAGACAAAGAGAGGGAGTGTGGGGAGATGCGAAAGATGTTTCAGGACCTGATGGGAGAGTTGGGGGTGCCTTTGGCATACGACAAAACAGAGGGACCGGCAGTGGTGTTGACCTTTTTAGGGATTGAGTTGGACTCAGTGGCCATGACCTCATGCTTGCCGCACGACAAGGTGAGCAAACTGGTAGGATTGCTGGAGAAAGCGGTGGGGGCCCAGAAAATGTTGCTGGTGGAAATGCAGAGACTGGTGGGGCATTTGATTTTTGCATGCAAGGTGGTAGCCCCAGGGCAGAGTTTTTGTAGAAACATGGCGCAGTCTATGTCTGGAGCAAAGTGCCCACATCATGGGGTAAGGGTATCAGGTGCAGTTCGGGAAGGCTGCAGGATTTGGCTGCGTTTTCTGGAGAGTTTTAATGGGGTGTCCATGTGGTTACAGGGGGATCCGGTATCATGGGAAGTGCTGATATTTTCAGATGCATCAGATGCGGGAGGGTTTGGAGTGTTTTGGGGAGGAAAATGGTGCACAGAGAAGTGGCCATTGCGGAGGTTGAAGGAAGGAAGGGAGGAGCATAGCATTTTTTTAATTCTTTCCTTTGTTGGTTTCAATGGAGTTGTGGGGGGAAGGATTTGCAGAACAAAAAAGTGAATTTCAACATTGACAATGAATGCATGGTTTATGTAGTGAACAGGCAGTCAGCAAAAGATCAGAGGGTGACGAGACTGATGAGTGTTCGTTCTGCGTTGCATGGAATGGAATGTGGTGTTTAAGGCAACTCATGTACCGGGGAAGGATAATGGCATCAGTGATGCATTGGATTGGCTCCAGGAGCGGAACAGAAGGGGCAGCGGATTCCGGAGGAGCTGTGGAAGATAGGAAGATGAGAGCGCTTTCATTGGTGGAGAGTTTGCTTGCCCCGTCATCTAGGGAGTCATACAGGAGAGCATGGGAGGATTTCATAAAAGGGGGAGCTCGTAGTTGGAAGGGTAGGGGGGATGCGCAAGAGCGGAGAAGGGATGATGTCACTAACTTCCTATTGGGATGCATGGATAAGGGTTGGTCTAAGGCAACTATAACCGGGAAGATGGCAGGGATCGCTTTCTATGGGAAATGGTTCTGGGGTTTTCAGCCGAGCGGTGGAGAAATGGCGACCAGAATGTTGGAAGGATGGGCAAGGTAGAGTAGGAGGGAAAATGACAAGAGGAGACCGGTATCGGCAGACTTACTAGCCAGGTTGTGTCAGGCTTTGTGGGGGGGTTTGCTGGTCGGCCTGGGAAGGCGAGTTGTTTGCGACTTGCTTTATGTGGTTGTTGTTTGGGGCTTTTAGGGTTTCTGAGCTGGTGGAACGAAAGAGTGGGGTAAGCGGACTGCGTTGGGAAGATATTTTACGGAGTCAGGGCTGGACATCAGGATTAAGAGGTCCAAGACACATCAAAAAGGAATGGGCTCTTGGGTTTTGCTGGGTTGGGGGAGCAAGGATTTGTGCCCAATGCAGGGAGGTTTGGCGTGGAAGGAGATATGCGGGGGGAGGACTGGTTTGGTTTTTCAGCATGAGGATGGGGCGGCAGTATCAGCAGCGCAAGTTCTGGGGGTGCTACGAAAGGTGTTGGTAGCGGTAGGGGAAAAGGCGGAGGAGTTTGGAATTCATTCATTTAGGATGGGTGCAGCATCTGAAGGTAGCAGATTGGGCTTATCGGAGGATAAGGTGAAAAGTTTGGGAAGGTGGAAGTCCGGGAAATACAAAGGGTACGTCGGGGATTTGGGTAAAGGTGACGTTTGAAATAAGGTTTTGGGGAGTACAGGAGTGTTGAATATGTTGGGGTGGTTGTGATTTGTAAGCGATATTGTATTTCTTTTTCTGATGCTGCTTGGAAGACAGGGGAGATGCCGCAGATTTGGATTGTAGGCCACTCTGTTGTTAAGTGGGAGGGGAAGGAGGCAGAGAAAAGGGGTTTTGGCAGGCAATTGGGTTGCAGCTGCAAAGTGGCATTGGTAAAATGGTCCGGTTTAGGGGGGCTTCTCTGGGATCAGTTGCTGCGTATGTTGGCGGCGTTGAGGGAATGCTTTGGGTCTCCAGACGGGGTGATCATTCATGCAGGGGAAAATGACCTTGTAAGAGATACAGGTGTGGCTCTTCTTAGAAAAATGAAAAGGTATTTGGTATGGGTTCGGGAAATGTGGCCCCAATCATGTGTAGTCTGGACTAAGTTGTTGCTGCATAGAGTTTGGAGGGAAGCGAGAAATGAGGGAGCAATAGAGCGGGCAAGGAAGGGAATAAATAGAGAGATGGAAAAATGTTGTGCCTCGGCGGCGGTGAAGGTTGTGGAACGCAAAGAAATAGTTAATGAAGGATTTAAGATCTTCAGAGAGGATGGTGTCCATTTGTCAGGTTTCGGGAATAGTTATTATCTGGCGGATTTGACCTTGCAGGTAGAAGCGATAGTAAGGAGTTGGAAGTAGAAAAAAGTGGTAGGGGTGGGGCAGAAAGAACACCTTGGTGGAGGGTTTTTCTGTTGCCGGGGGCATGGCCTCTTTAGATTGGGGGAGTGAAGCACAATGGGGGAATAGCGCGGGAAAGGATGGGGGTGGTGCTGTTTGCAAAAATGGGCTCCCCCGGGGGCACAGGTATTGAACCTGGAGGTGCATGGCCACGGGGTGAAAGCGGGACGCCTTGAGAAGATGGTAAGGAGATGGTAGGGACCAAAGGATAGTTGGGGAGGAAGTGGAACTATTTATTTATTTGTTGAAGAAAAAAAGTGTTGAATTATTAAATTGGTTGTTTAAAACATTTTGTTAGTCTGTAAGGCCATGGGAGCCAGGTCAGCAGTTATTTGTGAGCTTTGGCCTGTCGCATTAAAGCGATCTTTTCCACTACAAGCGAGTCTCTGTTTTTGTGCAGTAAGCCAAAAAGGCATTGTAACGTGATCAACACTGAAGCACTGTTGATGTTTTTTTTCAATTGATAGATGTAAATGAGGATGTTGTAGAGAACATGGCCATCGTTGGAAGTCTAGTTTAAAAAATATATATTTCTGAGATCGAGAGTGTAGCTACTTACAGATTACAGAGAAGAGATTGTTGTTAGAATATACAGTTGTATTTCCGGCTTTCAAAGAAATTCAGAAACTCTGGATTAAATCCCAGAGTAAACTGGGAGCAAAAATCGTTGACATTAAAGTTACTTTCTACTAATGAAGTATTAGGACCGTGGAAAAAAAAAATCCTTGCAATTCACTCTCTTCACGTATCTGTAATAGGAGTAATTGCATCGAGAACTTGTCATTTACTCATTGAATGTCATGAATTGGAAGAACTGAGGATTTTAACATCGTGTTCATAACGTGAGCTTCATATGTGATGACATTTTTCTAAACGATTTTTTGGATGTCAACCATCGCTTGTAATTGCTACTGAAATATTTTGTAATTTTGTATTTGAGATAAACAAAAGGATCATGTCAACCATATTATTTATTAAATAAATTAAAATGTCTTGGCAACAGTTGCAGATATTGGCCAGAAGATGACTGTGATCGGTTTCATAATGAAAACGTGGAAATTGCATTTCATAGGAGATTAATAAACATTTCAAGTGCACATTGACATTTCAGGGCTAATGCATCACATTGTGGCAGTGGATTACTGGTGACACATGCATATATTAAAGGACTCAATGTCTACAATGATGCAAGACTTTAATGTGAGCACATTGTATTTCTGCTCCACCACTTGTTGGGCCACAGGGACATTAATGAAGAGCAAAGTAACAGGTTACTTTAATCAATGAGTCCACAAAGACTGATTGTACAGTGCTCAGTGATTCTTTTTTCTTGTCCCTATGTGATAACACCTGTTTCAGCAACTTTCTGTGCCTTTCTCAAATCAGAGCATATCTGTTCATTATCATTACAAAAAAAAGATATTTTCGAATTACAGAAAAATAATATCATTGAAAATGAAAGCAAAAGTGAAAAAGTACCATATTACATACACATGTCCACAAAGAAACGTCAATTTAAATGTAAATATAGTTAAAAACAAAACATATCAATAAAATATCAAAAGGACCACGATTCGGGATGGGGATCAGGAAGGTTCAATATGTGTTAGAACACAGAAAATGAAAACTACACAAAAGGAAGAAAAAAACACATAAGAAAAATCAGTAAATTGTGTAACTCATAAGGTAGTACATATTTGCTCACATTGGTCAGTTCATAGTGGATGCTGATAGTTCCAATTTCAAGTGCTAATTAGTGCATATTTGCTCACATTGGTAGGCGGTTTGTTTGTAGTGAATACCGTTAATGTTCCAATTAACATCTCTCAAATCAACTTGATATGTTAATAGAGATAATTGCCCCAGACTCTTTAGCTAGCCCTTCTTAAAAGAGTCTCAGCTGTAAAGGTACTTGTCAGAAAAATAGAAATGTTCATTAAATGTAACGATAATTCAGTTCCGAACTGGTCTCATTGTATCTCTTACCCTTGGTTTGTGTCCATGAATATTCTGCTGTGGTTGCCAACATATCAAAGTCCCTGTGCCACAACAAGTGATGTAGCAGAAACACAATTTGCTCACTTTCTAACGGAGTATAGGAACTCTAGGTCTGTGTGTTTCACACACTAATGCAACACTTTTAAATTAAATGGGATCTTGGTCGCAGAGGTTTTCAAATTGATATGGCCAAAAAGTTCCTCATTAAAGTCTTTCTAAGACTTTAATGTGCACTGCCGGATGGCAGCTACCGCCAACTCATCGAAGAGGCAGAGCAAAATAACAGTGGATTCCAGTAGGGGTTTGTTAAGCCAATGAAATGGCTGGTGAAAGTCTTAGGGCCACAGCCTGCAGGAAGACCCCCAGAGAGGAAAAGCAATTGGGACCTTTCCCAAGAGAGCTTGATCTCATTGAGAGCTGGAGACATTAGGCACTCCCCAGCTTAAGAGAAAACCCTCCTTCATACTTGGGTCTGAGTAGCGTCATTGTCAAAGCAGGAACAAATGTGGTATATATTTTGTGTGCACACCCTTCTGTCGCCATCACCCAAGAAGGCCTTAAAACGATGCAGGATTCTGGTAGTAAGCAGATTCAGTGCCTAGAAGGTGGACTGTCTGTCAAGGTGGTAACTGTTCTGACTGTCCCCAGACTACCTGGGAGCCATAATTTAGGGCTGGAGAGAAATGTGAACACCCAGTGTTTGACACTCATGTTACCAGGCTTTATAGACCGCATATTTATGTAAGGATGACCCCAGAGCCTTGGCACATGTCTCAGCAGCAGTACATTGCATTCTTAGATTTCAAAATGCATCTGGGCTTATGACTCGACACACAGGCATTTGGTGATATATGCAAAAACTTGTGGTCCATCGCCATCAGGGGAATATTCTATTGTGGGGGATCTAAATAATGTGTCTTGAAGTGGCACAGTGGTTGTGCATTGTACTGAACGGTTTAAGCAGTTGCAAC
This sequence comes from Ambystoma mexicanum, assembly GCF_040938575.1. Lineage (NCBI taxonomy): Eukaryota > Metazoa > Chordata > Amphibia > Caudata > Ambystomatidae > Ambystoma > Ambystoma mexicanum. The sequence goes on along the minus strand of NC_090932.1, from coordinate 600,971,706 downwards.
CTTTGGGTAAGAACAATGAGTACACAGTCTATTTGTATCATCAATAGAGCATTGCACTTTTTATCTCCGTTAGATGTGAACAGCCTGTGTGTGTCTCAGCAGTAGTGCATTTCACTGATAAGCGAAAAGACAGACTGCATGGAAATGTATTGTCACTACCAAAATCAGGCGATGCCACTAATAAAAAATGTGCCAAAATAGCCTTATATGTCACGATATCAGGGCCGTCCATGCTAAATAAGTACTTTTGATAGGTACTATTGGGGTAAATACACTGCCACAGATGATGGCAACTGTGCCACTTTGCAAAAACAAAAAAGTGATTGCTGGAAGGATTAGAATTAATCATAAACCTCTGACAATTGCTCTGGGCAACCCTCCAGACCATCGTTATTTGCCTGCCAAGCCATTACAGAAAGGGGAAAGACCATGTGCAAATCAGACTTCGCCACACCCCCAGAGGGGCAGTCCAGCCCCAACTGCTAGGTCACATCCCTTCTGCATGAGAACACAAGCATCCGGAGGCATGTTTCAGCCTCATTGGGTATCATTCGTGAGGGGTAGCTTGGGACTGTAGGCCTAGCAGGCACAGGACCCACGTCTGGGCAGATCTGTCCCACTTGGGGTGACACAGCAAAAACAAAAGTGATGGCTGAAAGGGTTAGAATTAATCTTAAACCTCTGGCAATTACTCTGGGCAACCCTCTAGACCATCATTCTTTGTCTCACTGATGATACCCAGATGAGGCCCAAACATGTCTGGTGATGCTTGTGGTCTAGTACAGAGGGGATGCGACCTAGCAGTTCGGGCTGGACTGCCTCTTTAGGGATGTGCCAAATCCTGATTTACATATGGTATTTCCCCCTTCTGTAATGGCTTGGCAGGCAAAGAACGGTGGTCTGGAGGGTTGCCCAGAGCAATGGCAGAGGTTAGGATTAATTACAAACCTTCCACCCATTACCTCTTTTGTTTTGCAACTGCCCACCTTGCCCTCTACCCCCAAGTTCCAGACTTGTGCAACCCCTACCCCTGTGCAATCCCAGCAGGAAACGGGATATAATTTGTGGGTTAAGAGATGTCTTGTCTGATGTTTTTGAATTATGATTTGAAAGTAGATGACACGTAAATTACATACTGTTTGTGTAACAACTGCACATGTGATTTGGCACTTCATAACTACTTGTTTTAACCAGGTTCTGAACACCTCCATGTGTCGCACATCTTGCAAAAAGCAAAAGTTGAAGTGAATGAAGATGGAACAAAAGCTTCAGCAGCAACAGGTGAGTTTACCCATTTAGTTCTGAAATAATATGATTTATAGTGTTTATATATTTTTTTAAAGAAGTTTAGAAATAGATAAATGCATTAGTCTACTCTGCCCATTTCCCATGTTTTCTTAATTATTCCTTGCACGAATCCCTTTTTTGAAAATAATTTGCGACCCGATGCTTCTGCATTTCACCTCGAAAGACTTCATGTAACAGCCTGTTTTGAGCCATTGCAAATTGGCTAAGTACCATGTTATCCAACCTGCCTATATGCTGCCCCAAACACTCCCAGAAAAATTTCAACATTCCTTTACTTTTTGACATGAAGTCGGTTTGTGCTGTGCATTATCATGTCATGCTTTGAAAGTTGATAACTTTGTTGCAATGCACAGTACTGATTTCCTGGCCATGACAGAATCCTGTTTTAAGAAGCAAATCTGTCCCATCTCTTTTGACTGTTCCTGATGGATTTTCTGGAATGAGTGTCGACTGCCCCACTGGTGTTATTGGATGAGAAGTGTCACTTCAACTGTAGCCCATGTTATTACCTAGCACACTTGCTAGCACTCCTTGTGCCTAGTAGCATACTGCTCCCCAAATCGTAGGTCTGAATTTATTACTAAATTCCTAGACTGCATACTCTCCTGCCCCCCCTCCCCCCAAATCCTCCCTGATGCAGATTTGAAACAAGATGTTTGTAGTGGGGGCTGCCTGCTAACTTATGTTTTTCACTCAATAATTTAGGCTTGTGCAATTCACAAATACCCCTGCAAATAACCAATTGCATTCCGTACTCGGTTTTAGCACCGTAATGTTCAATTAAATTAAGAATAAATGGTCTGTCTCGGCTTGTCCGATCACAGAGGCAGACTTTTAATATTGCTGGTTATTTAATTAAATATAGATTAAGGGCCTTTAGTACCCGGTGGGGGAGTGGCAGCCCCTCAGCCAATGAGAAGGCTCAGAACGGGAGAATTACTAGCAGTAATCCCCACGCTTCAAGATTCCTCATGACTGGAGGTTGCATCTTCCCCAGCCTGGGAACGAGGTAAGTGTGGTTCCCCTCTCCCCTCCCTCCTCCCCATCCACAGAATTCCCTCTGCACCCTCACTTACCTTCTTTAAAGTCCATTTCGGGAGTAGGGGTGTCACGGTATTAGTTTTATGGCGGTACAATAACCTTCTTGCCAAATGACGGTATATCATGGTTATCACGGTATAGCAGGTGGAGTTAACTAATCTTAAAAAATATTTTCAGAAAAAGGTAATAAATTGTCAGATTTATCATCACAAACAAAATCAGGCACCTAGGGCCAGAATTGGGCTTTTCAACATACTTTCCACTGAAATGCCACCCCTCGCTTGCACCAAATAACACAGACACACGTGTGTAGAGGAGAGGTTAGGGGGAGAGCCCTGCTGCGACTGGCAATGCAAACTTAATAGCTTTTCTTAAGTGGTCATTTTGGCTTTTAGCTCCCCCACTGGCTACTGGTGAAGATGAACATATTGCCATATTGATAATCTGCATGCCACAGATCAATGGAGTCTGATGGTAGTATGTGCTTGTGCGCATACACACACTTGCACACGCACTCTCTCTCTTTACGTTACAGCCTTTAGTTTACTTGCGGGCCAAAAGGTGTTCAGTAATCACAGACATGTTATCCTTTGGTATGGCAGCAGGGAATACCCGCAGAGATGAGTTAATTTCGCGGTGTGACTTATTATGTATAAATTCAATGATAGAACCAGGGAAATCCCCCATTGTCATATGTTTAGAAAACATTATCCATTATAAATGTATAAACCCCAAAGCCACCAACCCAAAGTAAATCCTTTTCCTTCTTGGCACTATATTTATTCTTCCTATTGGTAACATACTGATTTTGTGTCAGGCATGTGTGGTTTACGGAATGGCATTAAAAACTGCTCCAACTGAAACTACTTGTACCAAAAAAAGAACTTTTTTTTTTTTACATTGCCTTTTTGCATTTGAACTTCTTTAACTTACCATTAAGTCAATGCTTTTTAGTTAACTTACGAATACACAGGCAGGATTCTCCAGCTGTAGCAAGGTAGCATTTTGAAACTTGTCTCTGCACATATTTAGCCTATCATGCAGGAATCTAAGGCGGCTGCAGAATTGGTTTTTCATGGCGCTCACTCGTTGATCGCCTGAGTGACTAGTGGAATTGTATAATGCACATTTTGAGCAATGAGCTTGCTGCTCAGTCACATGTCATCACTTTGAAATTTGGCCTCGACTTGCATTTTTTTTTAACCACATGGCATGGGCATCATGACCCCTCGCTGCGACAAAAAGTTTGTTTTGACAACTCTTTATCCCATTAAAGGGAGAAAAGTCACTCATGTGCGGTCTGAAAGCCCATGTCATTGTGTTACTTTTGTCAAAATGTCATAGCCAACACAGACACACCAAAGGTTTGCATACTGATCTAATACTATAGCTTGTTTACCATCTGCCTGGTGTATTATGAAGGTCTGATGTCGGAGTCACCACTGACCATGTAATCCTAAAGGGACAGCGCTCAGTGGGTGCTGTTGATTTCTTTCTTGATTCTTGCAATACATGTTCATTTGCCTTCTTAAAGAGAGGGGCAAAAAAAAAAACTTTGAAAATGACAAAGTTAAAATGCATATCGGCACAAATATGGCCTAGACCACCACCTCACCACAGCCCCTTCGTTACCGTTTTCCCCAGGTCTAAGTGCATTACGACCCTTGTGATGCGAGTTCAGAGGGAGGAATGCTTTCATGGCTGGTGTCACAAATTGAGAATAGACCTAAGAAATATTTTACCCCCATTGCTCTGGATACTTCAAATTGAATGTAGAATCTGTCCTGCCTGGTTGAGTCCAGTGCCATGTGCAGAAGGCAGGTAGGTCAAGGATCAAGCGAAGCAACAACTCTAGTGCCAATGTACAAATCTACACAGAGGACAGTGGGCAGGGGAGGGGGGGGGGAGTTTATTTACTAGCAGAAAGCACTGATAGGCCCAGTGTTCACACAGTCTGCAGCAGGGTCGGACCGGGGCATAAAATTGTCTCGGGCACCAACATAAAAGTGGCCCACGGTTGCAAATGGGAATTCATTCCTTTTGGAACCCTGTTTGAATAGTACCCAAAGGGGGAGATTTTTGATAAAATGTGATGCAAATTGTACATTTAAAAGAATATTTATTCAGCAACGGTGGTCAAACTATTAGCCGCATAGTGAAGTCACTCATCAAACTGGCCCACTTTGGCCAAAAATGTGCTCCACTCTGACCCAAAAAAACTGGCCCACGCAAGCATTTCATGTTTTTGGTTCGGCCATGGCCCTATTGCCCTAAAAGCCAGTCCATGCCTGGTCTACAGGGCTAAAGTTTTTGTGGATATGCATCAGAAGGGCATTCAGTTCATTTCCCCCCTTTGAATTCTGGGATGTGTATTCTCCATCTATCAAATTGGTGGGTAAACTACAAATCCCAGAATTCTAAGCTAATACAGAACTGGATGGCTATCCGATCCATGACCATGAGAAACTTAAGTTCCTTGAACTAAACCTTGGGGAGAGTAATTCGATATGCATTACTTTACTGGCCGTCTTTTTTTTTTTTTTTTTTTTTTTACAATTTGCACAGCCAGAGCAAGAGCTGTTACAATGTCTGTGTGCAGTAGGTCCTTAACTTACAGAACTAATGGCACATGATGCAGGGCCCGGCTGAATCGATACATTTCTGCTCCTGCTGGCTGAGTGGTTGCTAAGCAAAGTGCTGCTAGCTCCACTGTTTTGAAAGTCACTGAACATTTTATTACATTTGTTAATATACGAACAAAAGGAAAAATAAAATGCTCACTTTCAGTTCAGGCCCTCAGCTCACCCTCGTGATGTCCCTTTGGTCTTGCTAATTGCAAATTGAAAATCAGGACAGTCACCATAGAAGATCTGACCTGTAGCACGGAGCAGCAGGACTGTGTGAAAACGTTTAAAATCTGTATGCTGCCTTTCAAATAAATAATGCCTGAAACAAAATAACTTTGTTCTATTTTGCCCATGAAATCCAGGTCTGGCTGAGTCTATGAACTGGAGTCTCCGGTATGCTTATAGAGCCAGTCAGCTCATTGTTACCAACTATGCATGGGGAACACAAAGGTTCAGGCAGGGCAGCTTTCAACGCAATTTGACTCTACTGATCACAGAGAAAGAGCAGTCACAGCAGCAAAGCTGCATTTACTAATGTGGCCTCACTTTCCCTATGCTCTTGTCTGCCAAACAAGGCCCCCTTGGCAGACGGCACATCCAACAGTGCAAGACCAAAACTATGCAGCACTTGCTTACTGCAGCCTTTCCAAATCAGATTGAAAAGCACACTTAACGGTATAAACGGTATACCGGTATAAACAACTCGACGGTTATTATTGTTCAATTAAGTTGTTCACGGTATCTTTAACGGTATACCGTTATACCGTTACATCCCTATTCGGGAGCGGATGCGCTGTAAAAATTACTGTACCCAGCACATCCGCTCCCGATCTGTGACAGGCCATCATAGAAAGGATGAAGGGACTACATGGCGGCCATTTTTTTAAAACTTTTTTATATGGGTGCCATGGAAAGTGAGAAGGGACTGTGTAGTCCCTTCTCCCGTTTCCATGACGGCCATTTTTCTGTTTACTTTTTCAATGGCCGCCATGGAAAGCGAAAACTGACTTTGTTTCGGAACAGAAACAAAAATGCTTTTATTATCCCGGTCTTTTGGGCCAGGGTACTAATAGCAATAAGCCCCTCGCAAGGGGGCATTAGCACTTCAGGTAATGCCCGGGCCTTCGTTAACTATGGGCCCTGAGGCATTACTTGACGTTGTAATGCCAGCAATGAAGAGGCCAGAGTGATTTGGGAAGTCCCATTGAAGGATATGGCCAGCATAGAAATGGTGATGTCAGACATGTGGCCTATTGAACCAAGAACAGGCCTAAATCTCAAAGGAAAGAAAGTGGGCTTGAATCCCAAAAGTGCGAAAATGTGTGCAATGCATTTCATCAAGAAAAAGAAAGACATGTGGCTGACAATGCAGTTTTACTAAATCCTTTGAGAGCTGCACTTTTACTTAAATAGACAGATAGCAGTGTGTACAGTATCTTCAATGTAATACCAGGTTGTGCTCCAGTCATCTCAAGTGAAACCAAACTCACTGTAATTATAAGAAATAAAAGAACTTCCTTTTTCCTCATCCAAATGATAGTATGCTAAGAAAAGTGCTCAGTAAACTTTCAGAGTTTGTACATGGTTTTCTTATATAACTGCCCTATACATATGGACAGTCCAGAAATGATATTCATGTATTTTGCAACTGTGAGATTGAAGAAGAACATTAGACATGGATATAAGACCCAGGTGCCTTATAACATGTCACGTAAAATGTATTGTGTGTGATATTAAAAGCCAGTTCTTGCCGAATTTTACATGCAGCCGATCATTTCTCCTTAAGATGAACCTTAACCTCCAAGACCTTTCCTCTGCTGATTCTGGAGAGGGAGGTCTGGTTGTCGACCATCAAACAGGGCCATTGCTTAAAAATATAGAAAGAAATACACTGCCTAGATTTAAGCCACGGTGGAAACAGATAAGGCCATGCCTATTCTTTCAGCAGAAGTGACCTTGATGTCACAATTCCCATAAAATGTCCATTAGAGTTGCACCCAGGGCCATTACAGGCCATGAAGGGATTGGCGATGATAAAAGCGAGCCAACCTCTGGCTGATCACATGCTCAAGGGAAAATAAAACAGAAAGCGAATAAATAAAACACTGGAGTTTACTTAATAGAAAAATACATATTATTGTATTAAAGGGGCAGCGTATATGCCACAATGGTCATTCCTGACTTTTATTAAAGGTGACAGTAACCCCCTTTCAACCATGCTAAAATGATGTTTGTGTGATAAACATAACTAAAGCTATTAATAAAAAATTTATTTGGGCTTTCCCTTGATTCCGAGAGACTTGAAAGTTGGTGTCGAGGGTGAAGGCCAAAATTACAATGGGAACTATGAAGTGGCATATTTTTCACTGATGCCCCTCCTGAGTGAATGAAGAAAAAACATATCTTTGCATAGGAAGGGCGTGCCGACTTCAGATTACCATCATCTGATTTGCCTTAAAATGTAGTTGTTAAAAATATATCCATACATAGAAAGATTTTAAAAATGAGGGTAAGATTTTCAGACTTTTTTTTTAACATGCCGAGCCCACATCTCAGTTTGGGATGACCGTTTTCTCCTCCCACAGCTTTCCCAACTCACACCCCTCATCTCCTTGTCGTATTAGCACACAGGTGGGAGGTGGGTAGAGAAAACCAACCAATCCCTTATTGCGGGAATCATGACAAGTTTCTGCTGTCATTTTCCCTATAAGTAGATAGTTTGCATTAGGACTGGGCTTTTACCATTTTCCGGGAGGTAACCTGCTGCTGAACTCTTGCGAGAAACATCCAAGCAGAGAGGTCCCAAATCTTGCATTGTCGACAGGGACCAGGAGACATAGAAGCTGATTCGGACTCCATGGAGGATCCAGAGGGGACTATCCATGACTGACGCCCTTGCTGTTCCCTGATGCTCATTACAAGGCCTCTCCTGTAAGTAAAACTATCCCCAAAGCCATAGATTGTGTAGGCCCTGCATTGTCGAGCATTGTTTTATTATTTCCCCAAAGCAAAATATCCTGTTTGTCTGTGTAGATCCCCAGCCGATATAATTAAAATAAATCAATTAATTCCCCTATAGAAATCACGGGATGTGTTTTGTAGGCATTCAAAACTAACAAGCTCTTCCCAGTGTGTTTTGCGCCGGTCTAGACCTAAAGATTTGCCAAAAGAATTAATCCCAAACCCTGTTTCCATGTGAGTGTGCAGGGTGCAAACCAAAATTGCCCTTTTGTTCCCATTGTGCTCTGACCAAAACCACAAAGCCCTGCCTGTTCTTTTTAGGTGTGATAAAACACATTTTCCCATTGCTTTTCTTTCCCTCATATTGCATCTGTTATAACAAGTAAAAAAAAGTGATTTTGCCCCATCAATCTCTTTTTTCCCAAAAGTGCATTTTGTCAGAATCGCAAAGCGAATTTTCCATTGTGTTCCCACTCTCTGCCACTGGCCTTCAATTCAGAAGGGGTCAAGTCTAATTGATGTGTGGAGGGTGGGTTTGCTGGGAGTAAAGTATTCTAACAAAATCAGCAATCACTTTGGGTCTTGAATTGTTCTTTTTCTGTATTGGTGGGCGATTTGAAAAGAAAGCTGCAGGAAATTGTGACTGCATATCTCAGTATTATCTCTGTGTTGGTGCCATTACGCAAGTCATTCTTGTTCTTGTGTTGTTGCCACAACATTGGTGGCTGATGTTACTTTATTTGTTGAATTTGGTTTAAATAAATTAATAAATATATATTCTTACTACACAGCGGCCTGGTTCCTAGTGCATTGTCACCGGGTAATTGTTGGGATTGGGTGCGAGATGCGTTGGAGGCCTTACCAAACTGAACCTTAACACACTAATAGTGCTTTATTGTGCGCAAACATTCATTAGGGCGAAAGGAACTCCCTGAATTGAGTGTGACCGTGTAATAAACCGCCACAAAACTGGGGGCTCGTGCCAAGATTGGTAGAGAGTTTCCACTTGTGACAGTGCAGTCGCAGCAGAGTGTTCATTTAGGTCTAATTGCATTTCGGTGGATGGATAGTTCTGTTGCATTGTGAAGGCGCCATTCAGACTTGTACCCTGGGTTTCAGGGTGGTGTGTAGATAAAACAGTGTTGATTTGAGTTGTCATTGTGAGTATAAACTAAGCAGGAAAAGGGTTGAGATGTTGCCCTTGCATAATAGGTGCAGAACACATTTCAGAATGAGCACCGTAGAAATCAATATGACCAGGAAGCACCTTCTATCCAATTTATTTATTAAAGGCGAATGGGTAGAACATGAGCATGAAATGTGGCATGCTAGAATGATGCAGGAGGTTACCTCTGCAAATGCTGATATGTGGCAGGATAATGGGCTGTTACATCATGCCCTGACAGACTTTTATATGACACAGCCCAACAAAGATGAGCAAATTAAAATGGCTCAGCTTACAGCATATATGTACTTCTGTATGATGATCATGGAAGGAAGATACCAGGATAGTGTAGCCTCTGTGCAAAACCAGTCTGAGCTTTTGGATCAAGCACAGAGAGAGTTGAAACAATTAGAAGAAAAAGCGCAACAGAGCCAAAATTCAGAGTTGAAATTAACAGACCTTATTCAGCAGCTAAAAGATGAGTTAGTGACGCAATAGCAAGCACATTTAGAGGGTGAGGCTTATTTTCCTGCACTGAAAGAGGAGTATCAAGAAGGTGTTGAAAGGTTGACAGCGAATCAACACAAATTAAGTGAGCAGGTTATTCACAATAGAGCCTGCTTAGAGGACATTTTCGCATTTCAAATGCATATAAAATAACTAAAAGATCTAACAAGCCAGTTGATCATTAGGGATGTCAATTCCCAGAGGGAATTTGATCAGATGCGCCACAATCTGGACACTCAGAAATAGCGAGAGCAGCTCAGGGAAGAGACTAGCAAATTGTGTTGGGAGAAAAGTTCCCTGTGTCAGTTAAGGACGGACATGGAGAAGAGTGAGTTATGTTCTCAGAAACTCACTGATAAGAGGATAGAATGGAAGATGTGAGGCAAGCAGAGTTTGACATGGAGCAGGCCACAAAGGCCACAAGTGCACAAAGGGAGGAGATTAGTCTCCTGCAAAAGAGGTCTGAATATGCCAAGACAATACACGCCTCACAGAAGGAAAATGTGTCCCGTTGTCAGAAGAACAATGGACTCTGTGACCAAGTATTGGCACAAAATAAAGTGATAGAAGCTACTCAAGCGCTGGTATCAAAGTTGAAAACTCAGGCCTCTATATATCACCAAGAGATAGGGGTTGAGAAAAACAAATCTGAGAGATTGGAAAAGGAAATGGCGAAATACAAACAGCCTTTGAAGCACCCCAACCAGTTAGATTATGGAAAGGCATCCTCCGATGACGGAGTGCTGACCTCTTTACCAGGGACCTCAAGCCAACTCGCTACCTTATATGCACTGGGTGCTGCTAACTTCATGCCTACCAGTTTTCAAGAACAGGGATACATGAGGCAGTTGGACTAAACCAGGCCTAGTCCAATCAGACATTGATGGGTATTCATCTCTACCCAGATGTAAAAATACACTAGTATGTACTTGTTAGGCAGACACCTGTGCAGTTCCCTCTGGGACCACTGCAAAAGATTTAAGACTACAGGTGTTTGGCAGTAAACCCACTTGGTAGCAGTCTGTACCACACAGATTCACTTGGTAGCTGTGGCTGAGCTGTCAGACCTCCCTCAGGAAGAGTTAGGCAGTATACAGAGTATTCACAATAGGTCAAAAGAACACAGTAGAACAAGTAAACACTGACCAGGGCTTGGTGTAAAAGAGATATAATTATTTATTTAAAACCACATCTAGAAAAACACAGGCACTAATAGTAAGCAATTCAAAAACATGGTCACTAAAAGATATACACTCCCTTATATTAGACAAGTCTTAAGTAAAGCCCCACTTATTTTCAGACAGCGGTGAGCGTTTAACGCAGATGGCACTCTAATAATTCGTTTTAAAAGGGAGAGAAAAGCAGAGAATAAATTGAAACGGGTCCCAACACTTTTACAAGAACACAACAAGAGAGGAAGGCAAAGTAAAAGCGTGAAGTTAGAGTTCAGTAGGCTGGATCCACTTTAGGAGGATCAAACTAAATGTGTCCAAGGTCACAGGGTTGCAGTGCACAAAAGTCTCGAAATGGTTCAAAAAGAGTTGGACCAAAGAAAGGGATCAGTTAGAAAGTCAAGGCGGCCAGCCCAGTCCAGAAGGTTAAGGGGTTATTATTACCTTGTAGCAATCTTTAGAAAGGGAGGCCTGCCGGACACGGTACCTTAAAGTGGTGAGAATACTCCAGCGGGGGCAGTTGTTCCTGGCAGCGGATGCAAGTCAGTGCTTCATCCGAGGGAAGAGAGGATCTCGTCGGGGAGGAAGACAGGAGTCTGTTGCACTGCCAGGGAAGAAACCAGCCATGGAGTTTCTCAGGCAAAAGGAGCGGTCCTTCGATTCGCGGTCCAGTGGTAAGTGGCTATCCGGTTGCCGGGGTGCTTGGCACGGGCAATTCGACCACAAGCCGGTCTGGGGTGCGAAGAGAAGAAGGTAAACTGGTTGTGCCCACCAGTCAGGGGAAGAAGCCTCTCCAGCCGGGAGATCTTCTCTGTCATGGGGAAGTGGTGAGTCGGTTCCGCAGAGCTCCACCGGTGGTGTCGTCGTGGTAGGTCGGCTCAGCTTCTCCCTCGTCGGATTCTCAGGTCGTATGGTGACTTCTGAAATTCCAGTCCCCAAAGCCCTGCTTTTATGCAGCACACCCCCATTCACTCAGCCTAGCTGTCAATCAAACATGCTAAGTGGTAAGCTGGCCAGCTCACCACTTGGGCCAATCACACAAGAGTGCGACTTGAGTTGGGTAACTCAGTCCAGGGTGCCTAAACCCCCTCCCACACCCTCTGTGGTACCCAGAGTGGCACCACTTTTGGAGGCTTCTGTGGAGAAGCCCGCCAAAAAGTGGAACAAAGGGGTCGACTTGGGTTGGAGTCACAGAAGAGAACACAAACGCCATTTTAGAATCGAGTCCTGGCAAAAAAATACCAACCGGCAAATTAATATTAAATAAATAAACCGGCGGTATGTTCGAGGCTATGAGAATTAAATAATTAAATTTGGTAGCCTCGAACAATGGGAAAATCCCATAGGGATATATTCGCGGTCGAATATAAAAAGTAGTATCCACTGCCACCAAGCAAAACTCGGATCAAGGGGGGACAGAGATGTGCCCCCTCGATTAACAGACCCCGGGGCAATTGAATTGCCCTTACCAGTACGTCCACAAAATTATGGTTTGTACTGGTTTCTGTTAATAATTTTGGACTAGTAAAGCCAATGGTGACTTTACATGCCCTAGGAGACAGTAGTCAGTCCCAGGGTATGGAGTCTATGGTGGGGTGTCACTATGACACCCCTGTGTCACTGCACGGAGGGTGCTCTGTAACACACATAGTAAAAACGCATGAGACCCTATGGAGTAAAGGACCCCATAGTCCATAAAACACATTAACAGTCAAAGGAACACCATAAATCAGGTCCAAGAGTGGGAGAAAAAAAGAGTCTCTCTCTTGGCAGGAGAAAAAAACAAACTCCAGAAATCCAGCAAAGCTGCTGGGGGACTCACTAGGTTAGAAAATTCAGCCTAAAGAGAGAATTCTCCCTAACAGTACTTCTGACCAGGAGGGCCAAAAAAGATCATGGAGTTAGACTGGCAGAAACTAAAGTTACAAAGGGACCACCTGCTCCTCTTTGCAGACAGAAACTAACCAGAATCCAGGCCTCAAAAGAGTATTTTAAAAGCCTTCACAAATTCAGGGAGCTGGGGGAAATTCTCCACCATACCCAGAAGAAGGGATGAGGAAGATGAGTACTCCCCTGTGCGAAAAAGGGGAGTACAAGAGAAGTGAGCCCACAGCACCACAGGGGAGAAGAGACCAGCCCCTGTCATTCTGGGAGGGATTCCCAGTCTCAGAAAGGTAGGAGTGCCTAGAGCACAGGGAGTGGATCACCAATAGTAGGAGCTCTGAGTTAGAGGGCAATTTGGCAAATAAAGGCCATAAAGAGCTTCATGACTTCCTATCACAAGAATGCCAAATACTCAGCATGGGAGCATCTAGAACTTTATGACCAAATGATGATGTCATTTGGCATCAAGAATGATCAAAATTCCATGGAGTTCGTCAAATGGACATTCTTCCCAGAATACTCCAGCTTTTTTGCAAGGCTGGAGGATCAAGATCACCAAAGATGGTCCATCTATAAGGCGGCTATCTTAAAGCATTTCTCCGTTCACAGGAACCCTCAGGAGGCCCACAAGGCGGCCTACAACCTGCAGTGTGGGCAAGATCAAGCACCTAGAGAGTTTGTGCAAGAGCTGAAGGGGGCATTTGCCCAGACCTCTAGGCGGGTGAACACAAATAGCCGGGAGTTTAACACTTACTTCGAATGGATTGTGTCCTCCAACGTATTCCAAATCTTTGACATGTAATGTCCACAGCTGTGCTACTTCGGAAATGTTTCGGCAGAGGGCGCCCTGCATTGATGGCGTTGGTCGATGTCCCTCGAAGAACTCCGTCGAGGGTGATGTCATCGGATGTTATAAATAGGATGCAAGGCGCCCGTAGACGTCTCAATTTTTTATGCAAACATGTTTGCATCGAGAACTCAGTGCGCCTTGTGTTATCTTCTTCGAAAGAATGTCTTCGTCTTCTATCCCACCAACTCGCAGTCTGACTTTATAAAATGCCGAGACTGTAAGTCCAAAATGTCCATCACGGACCTGCACTGTATCTGCTTGTGGGGTCTGGGTGAAAGCCATGATACCAACGACTGCTCGAAGTGCCCGTCGTTGACTGCCAAGGCCTTGCGGGAGTGTAAGGGGAAGTTGCAGGTAGATCGGGTTTCTAAACCCCGTAAAACCAAAAAGTCTACGGGTCTGTCTACCGACGACTCGAGGGGTGACTCGCCCCATCGGAGGGAGTCCAGGGGATCTCATTCCCGGAGTGGTTCCTGCCACTCGTCCTCCTCGTCGAGGCACTCCCGGAAGCGGCGTCACCATTCGCCTTCCTCGTCGGATGATGGCTCCGTGAGGAAAGTGGCTTGTTTGACTAAATCCTCTACTCCAGAGGAATGGGAGGCATTCAGGCAGCAAACGTCTATTTTTCAATCCCAGGGCACAGTTCCATACACAGCCTTCGGTGGAAGCCGGCAGGGAGCGATCTCGGTCCGATGCTCATGTGCCCTCTTGCCCGGGCACTCGGCTCGATAAACATCGGGAACCGTCGAGGTCCCGTTCGGAAAAGGCTCTGGTGGATCACCAGAGACCTGCCAAATCTACATCGCAGTCTTCATCCCCAACGAAACCGACGAAATCTAGCAAGGTGTCGAGGACACTGTCGGTGGCGTGTCCATCGAGTGCAGCTGTTGGGGCTTTGCCTTCAGTGCTCTTGTCGACGTCGATGCTGAAGCCGTCGACGTCATCGGGCCAAATGGCCGAAATTTGCCGTTGGAGGCCCCTGTGGCTGTGTATTCTCCAAGAAAGGCTCTATCTAAGACGTGAGGCTTGTTCTTGACTCCAGGGCCGCTCCTGTCCCTAGGAAGGAGTTCTTTCATTCTCTGCAGGACATTTATGAGGATGAGGAGAGGTCTGATGTGGAGTTGGAGCCTTTTGATCCTCCTGGTGAAACACCGGAGGCTCCTGACATGGTCTTCTCTGAGGACAGTCAGTTGGAGGATCTGTGTCAGTCTCTACATGATGCCAGTGGTCGTGACACATCTCCTGAGATGGAGTTTGGGAGACCAGAGCCTGGGGAGTCATGCTGAATTCTCTTATAGCAGGTTAATGTCGGGAGTTACGGAGTACCTAGGGTCGTCCAGCCCACTAGTTGATTGACTTCACCCAGGATGACCTGACGGACATTTTAGATCAGGGTCCGTCCACTGAACCAGCCTTGCCATTTCACATGGCGTTACAGAAGAGAGTGGCTGCTACTTGGCAGACCCCGGAGACTCTTCCGGTGGTCAGCAAGTCATTGACTAAGAAATACCGCCCATCCAGTAACGACCCTGGCTACCTATCCACTCACCCCACTCCTGAGAGTTTGGTGGTTCAGGCGGCCACAGCCACCTCGAGGCAGGCTGCGTACCCTACCATCCCGCCTGATAGGGATGACAAGCGCTTCGATGGATGGACACGTAAGGTATTTTCAGCTGGGAGCATGGCACTGAAGTCGGCCAACGGCAGCTGTGCCTTAGCACATTTTTCACACTCTGTGGAATTGTCTCTAGCGGCTGAGCATATTCCCGAAAGGGAAGAAAGGGATTGTGTTCTTGCTATTGTACAGGATGGCAAGGATGCCATGTGTGAATCCCTTCAGTCTGGGCTGGAGAGGGCTGATAGTGTTAGCCAGTCCATGGCTGCAAGCACCGTGATACGCAGGTTTGCGTGGTTGCGGAAGTCTGGTTTTGCTCCGGATGTGCAGGCCCGTCTTCTCAACATGCCCTTTGATGGCTCTCATTTGTTTGGCTGACGAAAGCCTTGAGAGGTTGCAGACCTCCAAAGCTGCTGCCAAATCTTTGGGCGCAGGTGTGCGTCAACCTCTGCCTTTTGGTTCTAGGGGACAGCAGTGGAGGGAGGGTTCCTTTTGTTACTACTCCTCTTTTGGTAGAACGAGAGGAGCAGCCAGTCAAAGGGGACACCGTAAAACTACATGTGGTGGACGGGGTACAGGTGCCACAGCCGCTCAGGCAGCTGCCTCTTTGCCTTCAGGCACTGCTGCAGCCGCTCCAAAACAGCTATGAGGTCAGGTCCCATTGTTTGCCGGTTTGGGCAGACTGTCTCAGCATCTCGAAGAGTGGTGAGCTATTACTTCAGATGCGTGGGTTCTGGAATCAATAGTCCACGGTTACTGCCTTCCCTTGCTATGTTGGCCTCATGACAATCAACCGGGGAAACTCTCTTTGAAGATTCCAGACACGCTCCTTGTGCAGGAAATCTTGACCCTGCTGGAGAAAGGCGCTATAGAACTACTGCCTGTGGTGGAGAGGAACAAGGGATTGGATTCCCCATATTTTTTGATTACAAAGAAATACGGAGGACTGAGACCCATTGTGGATTTACGGTGCTTGAATGAGTTCCTCCGGAAGGACAAGTTCAAGATGGTCACTCTTTCTGAAGTCCTTCAGACCCTTCAACTGCAGGATTGGTTGGTGTCTCTGGGCCTACAGGATGCTTACTTTCATGTGCCGATACATCCAAAGCACAGAAAGTACCTGAGGTTTGCGGCTGGCGACAAGCACTTTCAGTTTTGTATCCTGCCGTTCGGAATGACCTCCGCCCGAGGGTCTTCATCAAGCTCATGGTGGTGGTGGCAGTGTATCTCATGAGAGGGGGGTTCACGTCTACCCCTACCTGGACGACTGGCTGATCTGAGCACGTTCTCCCGAACAAGCTTTTGATCATCTCTGTCTCACCTGCCACTCCCTTCACAAGATGGACTTCTCCCTCAATTTCAAGAATGCGCATTTGACACCTTCCCAACAGCTCCAGTACATCGGGGATGTGTTGGACACATCCTTGGGGAAGTGTTCGCCACCTAAGGTGAGGGATCATCACATTGCACAGATGGTCAACAAATTTCAACATGCCCAGAGTCTTCCGGCTATTGAATTTTTAAGGTTGCTCAGCCTCTTGGCATCCTTCATTTTCCTGGTGCCAGAGGCCAGACTGAGGATGAGATCCCTTCAATGGGCTCTCAAGACGCAGTGGTCACGGTCCTCAGGCAAAATGTCGGATCCTCTTCTGATTCTGCTCACGGTCTCACAGGATCTTCTGTGGTGGGCCAGCGAAGGCAATCTGATGAGGGGAGCATTTTTGGCCGCCATGCCCGGAAGCGACGGTGGTGATGGATGCTTCCCTCACTGGATGGGGTGCTCACACCAACGAGCTGTCCACCAGTGGTCGTTGGTCTCCGTCAGAGTGCAAACTCCACATAAATCTTTTGGAGTTGAGGGCCATCAGGCTAGCCCTGAAGGCTTTTCTGCCATCTGTAGAGCGTCCAGATCATGACAGGCAACACAGTGGCCATGCATTACCTCAACAAAAAAGTGGGGGGTCACTCCCGCTGTGCAGAGTGGTGATGCAGCTCTGTTTCTGGGAAATACAGCAAGGAATCTCAATCTGTGCAGTTCATTTGGCCGGAGAGGAAAATGCAGCGACGGACGCTCTGAGCAGGCAGAGCACGGTCTCCCATGAGTGGGAGTTAGCTCAGGAAGTCCTTCAGGAGATCTTCGCCCCTTAAGGGAACCCCTCAAGTCGATCTTTTTGAGACCGGTGCCAACCGAAAGTGCGAGAGATTTTGCTCCAGGGAATTTCCTCCGAGAGGAGCTTTAGGGGACGCGTTCGTCATGGATTGGTCATTTCTTCTTCTGTATGCATTTCCTCTGGTCCCTGTCATTGCTCAGGTTCTAAGGAGGTTGCGGAGGTCTGGGACTCACATGATCCTAATTGCTCCAGATTGGCCCAGGAGAGCGTGGTACCCGGACCTTCTAAAAATGTCCATCTGTCCTCCTCGCCGTCTTCCTCGCAGAGAGGATCTTCTCTCGTGCGACGGGGGGTTGGGTTTTCCATCCAGAGGTCAGGACTCTCAACCTTCATGCTTGGCTTCTGAAAGGTTGAGATATAAGGATTGGGACCTCCCGGATAACGTGATGGAGGTGTTGCGTTCGGACAGATGTCCGGCAACTAAATCCCTGTATCGTTGCCATTGGCATAAGTTTTGCGACTGGTGCAGAGGACACAATGTCGATCTTTTTCAGTGTTCCATTCCAATGGTTTTCTTTCTTGCTTTCTTTGGCCCACAAGGGCCTTCAAGTTGTGGAATCATAAAATACAATATTAAGGCTTTTACACCATGCAAAGAAAAATACACCGACACTGGCTTGTAAAGATTTCCAAAATCTTTATTACAAAACGGAACAGTATCGAACAAAGTACACAAATAGCTATTTGGCCGTCAATACATCACAGAGACCACCAGCAGGGTTCAATGTGAGCAGTGAGCAGGATTTGCTAGCTTTGTTATAATGATGTCCAGCCTCTTACAAGTTAATTATATACTGGACTAGGGTCGCGCCAGGTTCGTTTCCTAATTTACATATCTCGTGCATGCGGTTTACTTTTTCAACATATTTACTACACACACTATTATTCTTTAGTTTTAACGTTACACTCTTTACACATTGCTTTAATACAGATCAAACAAATGTTTTGCATGTCGTATTTGGATAGCGTTATTGTTCTTGTATACTTGTAGGTTAAAATTGCCGATTCAAGTAATCCCCTGATCCCGAGGTCAACGAAGGACAAGGTCTACATGACCCTAACATGTAGCCTGAAGGCAGGTTGGACATTAACTCCTCTACAGAAGTTGGAGAGGTTAAAGCAAGAACAAGAGCACACAAGACGGGCATTTTAGACTACAGGGTGACTTTGTACGATAAACTAAAATGGAGGCTTGATTCACTTGAGTTCACGACCTTGTAATACGGATTTCCTCGCAAGGCGACTGGGCATAGGCCAACATATACAATGAGGACGAAACAATATTATATCAGTTCTAACAAAGTGGGTACCATTAAAGCTTACCTGGCAGCGCTGTCTATTTTCAAGCGCTAGTCTGAAGAATGTTCTTATTTTAAGATTCTTTTGATTTCCCACTCACAAATGTGTTCCTGCGGTCCCCTTTTCAGGTGCCGGTTTGGGATCTGAATTTAGTCTTGAAATTCTTGGTGGGTACTCAGTTTGAAACTTTGCACTCTTTTCCTTTGAGACGGTTTTCTTGGTTGCTGTTACATCTGCTCGCAGAGTGAGTGAATTACAGGCATTTTCATCTAAGACACCCTTTACTGTGTTCCACAAGGATAGGGTTGTACTGACGGTACGTCCGTCCTTCCTTTCTACCTAAGGTAGTGTTGTGAGTTTCATTTGAGCCAGAAAGTGGTACTTCCTGCTTTCTATCCACCTCTTCATCCTGGTAAGGAAGAGGAGAGACTCCATAGGTTGGGCCCTAGGAGAGCTTTGAGCTTTTATGTTTCCAGGATGTCCAGGGTCAGAGTGGACGACCAGCTTTTTGTGGGGTACACTGGACACTGATTGGGCCAGACTGTTACCAAACAGACGTTGTCCAGGTGGATTATCCTCACCATTACTGAATGTTAGTTTGACTGGCAAGGACCCTCCTGAGGGTATGCGAGCTCCCTCCACCAGGGGCGTGGCTACTTCCACAGCCCTGCAACGGGGAGTTCCTATTAAGAATATTTGTGATGCTGCAATGTGGTCTTCCATCCACACCTTTGTAAAGCATTACTCCCTGGATACTTTCCATGGTCAGGATAGGACTTTTGGTAAAGCAGTGCTTTATTCTGGCATCTGATTGGAGGAGGGAGAAGAATTTAGAAATACCCAATCACTGATACTGCTTTGGGAGTCTGTCAAAGATGTGGAATACATTGGAGGAAACAATCGATTCAAAGAACAAGTTACTTAACAACTGGTAATGTTCTCTCGACTGGATGTTCCTCCGTTATTCCTCATCGCCCTCCCAGCCTGCTCCTCTGAAGAATTTCCTATGCTATTGCAGTTTGCATTCCCGCAAGGCTATGTTCAGTCAAGCAGGCATTGTATACGAGCATGTTACATGTTGTGGAGGGGAGAAAACATGAACTGAGGCTATCGGCGCTGTGCGTCCGATTTATAACATCCGATGATGTCACCCTCGACGGAGGCCTTTGAGGGATATAGACCCGACGCCACTGACGCAGGACGCCCTCTGCCAAAAAATGTCCAAAGTAGCACAGCTGTGGACATTATATGTCAAAGATGTGGAATACTTTGGAGGAACATCCAGTCGAAAGAATGTTACCAGTTGGTAGCTAACGTGTTCTTCCATGAGCTCCCGAAATCACATTATCACCCAATGGTAAGGACTTCCATTAATGTAGAACCCTGTATGGGGTGATAGAACAGGCCACCCGGATTTATGAAGTACAAAAGCCCTCTGAAAACAAAAATAATCCTAAAAAACCCAAACTGTCAACCACATCCGCTGCTGCAAAGGTGGCAGAGGTGAAAAAAAAACATATTGGACTTGGAAATGGGGGGGCCTAAAAATGCTCCTCCCGCTAATACCAATAAGCAGAATGAGAGGCAGAGGAGACCCTCTGATCCAACCCAATTGAGTGGTAGCCAAGCAGGGTATCCAACCAGTGCTCCATCTGACCCTGCCATCTATATCAACCCTATATATAAGGGTAACGGACCCATCTTGGGGTATGTATGGACTCCCCCGGTTCTGCCTCTCAAAACTTCCCTCAGAACTTCCCTCTGGTGGGAAGGAAATACTCCACCCCCCCCCCCCCCACCCCAACCTAAGTTTCTTTCCCAGATACCCTTCAAACCCCAATTTCCAGAACAATCCTCCTCTCTCCCCGCTTTCGGGACAATAGACAATAGATTCCCAAATCAGGGAGAAGGGAGATCAAGGATGGAGGGTTATCAGGGAAAACTCTCAATACCCAAGCTACTCTGGGAGAAGGGACAGCTACCATTTCCGGGAGCAGCAAAGGTATGAATCCAGACCCCCCTACAAACCAGAAAGGATGTTTCAACTGGAGTGCCAGATACAACATGTAACACAAGACGTGGGTCACATGTTGGGGGCTCAGCAGAACCCTCAAATGGAAGTTGCTGCCCAGAACAGCTCAACTCCCGGGTTTGGTGATCCAGAGCAATGACGAGAAGAAACCGCAGACAACCAACAGGTTACAGAGGAGGGCGCCAGGGCGTAAGGGAGATGCAAAGCCCTTGAGAATCTGCCGGGAGGATAGCTCAGCGGCAATGTGCTCGCCTTGGAAACAAGACGACACAAAACAACACAAATGCGATCCCCGGGTCCGCGATTAGAAACCTCTGGGTATTAAGTGCGTTATAAATACACAACTAAGACCTATTCCTGTAACAGCGCCTCGATGCCCCCGGGCTGTGTGAATGCTTTAAAAATGCAAATAAATAAAAAATAAATAGAGGAAGCTTCCTTTCTCATCAGAACAAAACCACTGGAAACCTCTGAATCTGAACACAAATCCTCTACCCCTGAAAAGCTGGAAACTAGGGACCATAGGGTAAGTAGGAGAAATCAAGAGCAAAAGGGAACCCACTTTGTGGAGGAAGTCTGAATCATCCCCTTTGAAGGGGAAGAATCCCTGGAGTATTCAGGGAAGAACATCTTCTCTTTCAGGGATGGAGGGATCCCTCCCAAGGAAGAATTGGTCCCAAAAGACCCTGATTTAGACTGGGTAGTTTGACTGACCCAGAGCAACACATTTTTAAACCCCAACAATGTCACTCAGACGACCCTGAAAGCAATGAGGGATCCTCCCCCCAAACAGGTTCGGGTAGCTGTCTCCAGGAAGAGGGGGACAGCAAAGAATCGGGGGGGAAAAGGGGACTTCCCAATCCCTCAGATATCTGGGTGCAAAATCTTCTTTACAGATTCCCAGACTCTGACACAGAAAACTGCCCAAGATCTCAGTGTTGGAGTTCAAAATAAAAAGAAATCACTGCCAAGCTGGCACAAAATGCACATTTTCTTTGTCCCCTTGAAAAGAGAGAAGGAAGATGTTATGCCTCTGTCAAGGTACAGGGCCAGTGTGCATTATCCGCGCTGGTGGATACTGGATCCAAAAAGGCCTTTGACCATATACATTCAGGAAGGGGGAGAATCGCCAAATTCCCCTCGCACCTCTACCTGGACAACTCCAAAACTTCGATGGAAATTAAATTTCCATCGAAGGGACTGCAGATCTAGAGATCCAAATTGGGCGACATAGGGTGAAACACCCAGTGATGGTCATCACTCCAGAGAGCACACCTTGTCTACTGGGGAATTACCTCCTTCAGAGGTTATCACCCCTGATTGACTGGGTGAACAAGCTCCTCTGGACTAACCGGCCAATCAAATTAAAACAAAGTACAAATTATGTGAGTTTAATTGGCACATGCCACATGATTGAACAACGATCCAACCAAATAGAATGCCACTTTAGGAACAAGAAAGTCCCAGACATCACTGTCATCTCGGTAGGAGAACAAACTGGTGATGGAACAGTTCTCCATTTTTTAACATCAACCTCCCTCCCAGTTTTAAGTGGCATTCCACACTGGAAGGAAATATTCTAAAATTTTATACCAATCCACAGTCTTAAGAAAACCCAAATCCCATGATAAGATGATGAAAAACCCAGCTCAAAGTTTGACCGACATACAGATAATGGGTGAACTGCTGTTTTTCCCCAATCAGGTGAGTGGGGGGCTGCCTGAATAACGGAAGAAGCTTAATCAGTGAAGCATTATTCAGGAAACTCCCAAAATATCAGACCATCCCCACGTTTAAGTTGATTGATAAGTGGGTAAAGGGCCTGGAAACTCCAAATTCCAAACATCTCCTGCCTAGCAGATGCGTGGTAAAAATGTCCATTGGTGACAAAAGCATAGAACATAATTGTTGGGTTGTGAGAAATGCCCCCTCCGCCTTTTATTTGGGCAATGACATTCTCAATCGATTCACAATTAATTTGGACCTAATTAATTACAAAGCCTGGGCCCAACTGGGGGGGGGGGGGGGTAACACCATGGGCTTTGACAACACTGAGAAAGCATTTCAGTCAGCTCAATTGCTGACGTATGCGGTTGAAGTTCAAATGGGAGAAGAGGCCACCATCCCAGGATAGGTACGACAATTTACAATTCCCCTAAAAATTAAGCGAGGACAGAACCTCAAAAACAAGGATTCTTATATAAATTTGAATTATCACCTCCAACAGCAAGGGTTGTATCTACATCCAACACCCCTAGTTGACCTAGAACGGGACACCATTCGAATATTAGTGGATATCAGTGACCCTAGAATTATCACTTTTGGCGCAGGCACCTTTATTGGCATGGTGGTTGATGACCAGCATTATTCTCTTGACTTAGGTAATGATATCATTGGACCAATTCCAACTGACTGTTAGAATTTTGATGACAATATCCCTCCGGAAAAGATTTTCACCAGGCAAGGGGGGGATTTCTTGGTGTACTCCTCCTGCCCTTATGGTGTGGAAGAAGTCCGTCACCTGTCACGTCAGAAAGGATGAGGTGGTATTTCAAGTCAACAGTGACTACTTCTCATCCTTGAAACCTCATTTCCAGGCCAACACCATAACAAGAGATCTCTCGACCCAACTGGAGGATACCGCCAAAATTGCCAAACCCGAGGTCTTTCCAGGCTTTAAGCAGATGGTCGAAGAACGACTCAATCTCGCTGCCCTGTGAGACCGAGGAACAAAAGCAGAAGCTGAAACAGGTGTTTCGGGATGTTCAGGATATCTTTTCAGTGGATTCGTACGACTGTGGACGCACTGAGATGCATTCAACCGCCATACCTAGGGACCCCGAAATGGCTCCCACGTTTGTGAAGCAATACCGGTTGCCTCACGCGTCTATGGAGTCACTCACAGAGATTACAAACCTGGAATCCTGTGGGGTAATTTGTCCAGTCCACAGTACCTTTACCAACCCGGTACTGGGGGATACTCAAACCCAATGGCCAATGGAGATTTTGCGCAGACTTGGGGGAGGGGGGGGGAGGGGGTTAAATAAAAAGGTCCACACGTCAAGATGGCCCCTTCCCTACATCGATCAGGGACTTGCCCACATCCAAGGTTCAAAGGTACATACCGCCATTGACCTGACCAACGGTTACTGGACAGTACCAGTGAGTAGGGAAGACCAGTACAAACTTGCCTTTACGTTCGGGGGCAGTAATACATGTGGACCTGAACCCCCTTTGGATACAAAACTCTGGCAACGTATTTAAGATCTTCCTACATAAGGCCATGACCGACTTGGGCGAAAGGGGAAACCTAGCCTATGTAGATGATGTCTTAATCAAGAGCTGAACTGTGGAGGAACATATAGCTGAAATATGCTATGTTGAGACTCAGTTGCAGAAAGCCGGAGCAAAGCTGTCCTTTCAGAAGGCACAGTGGTGTAGGACCCGCATTAAATCACCCCTGAGGGTCTCAGTCCCCTGGCAAAAATGGTGGAAACATTATGGAAATTAAAAGACCCTACTATTTTGCGAGAACTAAGAAGCCTTCTTGGACTCACTAATTATAGTAGAAAGTTCATTGAAGAGTATGCAGAGGTCACGTGACCCTTTGTCCATTTATTAAAGGCAGGGGTCAAGTGGGAGTGAGGTACAGAACAATCTGAGACAGTAAAACAACTACAGAGAAGCCTTTCCCAAGCGCCTTGTTTGGCTTACCCCATAAAGAACAACAAGTTCTTCTTGGAATTGGGGTTCTCAAATACTTGCTTAACAGCAGTATTGTACCAATAGTACAACAAGGTTAACAAAGTAATATCATACGCGAGCAAGACTTTGTCCTCTGTGGAGGAAAATTTCAAAAGGCACTCCTGGCAATGGTGTGGGCATTGAAGAATTACTACCATTGATCCAGGGGGAGCACATCATTGTCGCGACTCCTTACCAGCTGTTTCAATATCTCCAAAGTGACCAAATCTGAATAGGCAATGTGAGTAATTCCAGAATTACTACATGGATTCTGTCCATGCAAGGCTTTCTTGTGGAGGTCAGATTTGGCCGAAACTAGAAGAGTGCTCCAGCGCAAGGTTTGGCTGACTTGCATGACTGTGCTCAAGAAAACTGTCTTTATTAAGGAAATCTAAAGACCAAAGATAATATGGAGGCGTACCTTGCTTCCCTGCACAAAGTCTCTGAGGAAGACACGTGCCAGGGGATACTCAGTTTGTGGATGGGTGCTCCTACCATGTTGATAATCACGGGGGAAAAGAATTAGCGGCTGGCATTGGGAATGCCTGGGTGAAGGATGGCCCAAAGGCCTCTGCTGGGTACAATGGGTACAAAATAGGTCACCGTAGTAGTCAGGTGGCAGAGTTGATGACGGTACATCAAGCCATCCTCGCTGCCGTGCAACGCCAACTCAAAAAACTGGTCATAATCACAGATTCAGATTATGTCAGGAATTGGTTAATGGCGCACCTGATTAATTGGAAAAATGGAGGCATGCTGTATGCAAACCAACCATTCAAGCATGGAAAATTAATCCAATCAATTGATGATCTGGTCACCTCTAATGAAATGACCATCTATTGGAAAAAGATTAGAGGTCACTCCAAAATAGAGGGACCAGACAAAACTGGAAATTACTTGGCTGACTAGTTGGCTGAGACCAGAGCCATCCGCGTGGATCTCCTAGAAACTGAATCCCTATTGGGGGAAATCCAGGTCGCTGCTGTCACCAGGTCCCAAACACATGCCCAAAATGAACACTCAACTGCCCATTGGAGTAAAGAAACCCCAGATGCTGTTTTGATTACGGCACAAAAAGAGGACCCGATTATTGGGAAATATTATCAACATATTGAAGACCCCATGAATTTTCCTCTGACAGAATCCGATTATATCGGGAAAGAGGAACTCTTCAGGAGTTGAAGTTTTCCAAAATGTCCCGAATCCCAGATGGTTTGTTGGTACATAGATCCTTTATCTGCATGTGACCAATGGGTGGTACCTACCTCATTCCGAAGCCTGATCTTAAGTCACGCCCATGACGCGGCCACTGCCGGTGATGGGGGGTTTCATACAACCTCAAATCTTGCGAGAGGTTGCATATTGGCCACACATATGTCAGGCCCTCGACCTATACTTAAAGGGGGTGTCTTGTGTGTGCTCCGTTTCAGCCAAGTACTCTCACTCACAGAGCTCCCCTACAGAAAAGGTGAATGACACTGCCTTGGTCAGATTTGCAAGTCGATTTCATCGGGCCAGTGATTCACTCCTCTAGAGGAAACCAAGTACATGTTGACAGTGACATGCTTGTTTAGCAAGTGGGTGGAATGTCTTCCGGCCCAAAATTGCAAGGCAGAAACAGCTGCCGCCCTAATGATCAATCACATCTTCTCTCGTTTCGGCCGTCCCCAAAGGATTGAGTCAGACCAAGGAAGTCATTTTACCAGTGAGGTGATGACAAAGATGTGGGAGACACTATGGGTAAAGAGAAAACTCCACATTGCCTACTGCCCAGCCTCAAGCTAAGGAGTTGAGAGGTACAATAAAACAATTGTGGGAATCTTGAAGAAGTTCGTGGTGGTCTATGGACATCATTGGGACATCCGATTACCACTTGTTCTGATAGCCATCAGGTCTACACCATCTTCTTTGACAAACATGTCTCCATTCAAGCTCATAACTGGACGAAAAATGGTGTTACCTCAGCATCTTCTCTACAGAACTCAAGAGCAGACTCTGA
Organism: Ambystoma mexicanum; assembly: GCF_040938575.1. NCBI lineage: Eukaryota > Metazoa > Chordata > Amphibia > Caudata > Ambystomatidae > Ambystoma > Ambystoma mexicanum. The sequence goes on along the minus strand of NC_090932.1, from coordinate 600,945,331 downwards.
TCAATGTGTCCATGACCCATGAGTATATTGAAAATGTACAAAAACACCTTCAGCACGCTTTAGCTTATACTGTGCGAAATTTAGAAAAGTCGGCAGAGGGGGTGAAAACCCATTACGACTTAAACCCCACTATGAAACAGTATGAAGTAGGAGACACGGTCTAACTGTACAATTTCCAAAGGAACCAGACCAAAGAGCAGAAGTTCCTCCCCTCTTGGCGCAGTGCTTTTGAAATTGTTGACAAAATCTCACCTGGCACCTATAGGATCCGCATCACTAAAGGAGAAGAGACGGAAGAGAAATGGGTTCATATCAATCAGTTGAAAAGCTGTCATCCCAAACAGACTTTGCGACTGATTGAAGAACCTACTGAGGGTAGAGCCCAGGAACCATCTGAAGAGTAAAAGTAAGGAATGGGAACCCGGATGGAGAAACATCACACATTTACAGGGAATAAAACAAATTATACTCATCAGGAATGTACCAAAAGCAATGATCATGCCTGAGTTTGAATACGTCAAGTGAAAAGTAATGTGCAACTCATTGTTTTGTTGTCCATTCGCACGTCGATCATAGCAGGGAAATGAGTACTGTATGAAATACTTAACTTCTCTTTTATTCTTGGCAGATTAAAAAACTCCTTGCCTCTACAGGCCACGGGTGGAGTTACTGGAAAGGGAGGGGGGGGTCCAGAACCCAAAATCCAAAAAGAGTGGGGTGCAGACCAGAGCACCACTCCCTCAGGACGGGGAAAAGAGTGGATGTGCTCGAACAGTGATTCCTGGAATGAACCCAGGCTACAAGGAAACAGAAAACCCACGCTTTCCTTGCTCTTCCCTCTGTCTCGCTGGAATCAAAAGAGACAGGAGGGGTGACCTTTGGGGTGAAATATAGCCCCTGAATACCAGAAATAAAGAGGCCATTGATTTGGGGAGTGCCATTGAAGTAGAAGGCGATCACAGAAATGGTGATGTCAGGCATGATGCCTATTGAACCAAAAATGGGCCTAAATCTCAAAGGGAAGAAAGTGGGCTTGAATCTCAAAAGTGTGATCATATGCGCAATGCATTTCAGCAAGAAAAAAGACATGTGGCTGAAAATGCTGTTTTACTGAATCCTTGGAGAGCTGCACTTTTACTTCGAGACAGATAGTGTGTACATTATCTTCAATGTAATACCAGATTGTGCTTCAGTCACCTCAAGTGAAACCGAGCTCATTGTAATTATAAGAAATAAAAGAATTTCCTCCAAAATGTCCAAATGACAGTATACTAAGAGAAGTGCTCAATAGACTTTCAGAGTTTGAACATGGTTTTCTCATATAACTGCCCTATACATATGCACAATCCAGAAGTGATATTCATGTATTTTGCAACTGTGAGATTAAAGAAGTACATTACACATGGATAATAGGCCCAGGTGCCTTTATAAAATGTAATGTAAAATGTATTGTGTGTGAGTTTAAAAGCCATTTCTTGCAGAATTTGACATGCAGCCAGTCATTTCTCCTAAAGATGAACCTTAACCTCCAAGAACTTTCCTCTGTTGATCCTGGAGAGGGGTTGTCAACCATCTATCAGGACCATTGCTTAAAAATATAGAAAGAAATACACTGCCAAGATTTAAACCATGGTGGAAACAGATAAGGCCATGCCTGTTCTTTCAGTAGAAGTGACCTTGAGGTCACAATTCCTATAAAATGTCCATTTGAGTTGCAGCCATTACAGGCCACTAAGGGAGAGACGAAGATGAACACGAGCCAGCCTCTGGCTGATCACATGCTGAAGGGAAAATGAAACTGAAAGTGAATACATAAAATCATGGAGTTTAGTTAATAGGAAAATGCATATTATTGTGTAAAAGGGGCAGCGCACATGCCACAACGGTCATTCCAGACTTTTATTAAAGGTGACAGTAACCCCCTTTGAACCACGCTAAAAGGCGGGTTGAAAGCACACTCGAGTGAACACTCGAAGGCTTCTTTAAGCCACTCACGCCATACTGTGCTTTCAACCCGCCTCAGGTAAAATGCTTTCCGTGAATACTCGCTGCATTCACTTTACATATTGTTTAATGGTATTTATCTACATCCAACAGGGCCTCATTACCCTTTTTTCTTTTTTCCTTGTTTACCATCTACGTACCTCTACAATCACAACAATATGGTATGTTGATTATATTATATGTCACTACTGTTTGGTTTGATTATGTACTATCGATTCATTGTATGTATATTGCTTATAGACCTGCCCTGATGAAGGAAATATTATTCCGAAATGCATTGCCAATTTTCATGGTCTGATTGAAAAAACATATATGGCGGTTTCCTCCTCACTAAGGATTTATTAGTGACTTTTCATCGCATGATATGTATATAATTTTCTTATCCAAACTCTCGGTGGATAAATCAATTTTGGAAAACAATTGAATCTCAAGACTATCATTATTTTCTATTAAAAAATAATTTTTACTTTTTACTTTTGAAAGCAACTTCGAATAGATTCAACTACCTACACACCCTGCTGGGGCGCTCTTGTGAGCGGCTGTGTGACCTTGCTTTCCACTTGGTCTTCTGCTTTACGGGTAGAGAAAACCAACCAATTCCTTTTCGCACAAATTGTGACAAGTTAGTGTTGTCATTTGCCCTGTAAGTAGACAGTTTGCATTAGAACTGGGCTTTTTCCACATATTCCGGGAGGTCACCTGCTGCTAAACTCTTGCGAGAAACATCTAAGCAGAGAGGTCCCAAATCTTTCATTGGCGACGGGGACCAGAAGACATAGAAGCTGATTGGGACACCTTGGAGGAGCCAGAGGGGACTATTCTGGACTGACACCCTTGCTGTCCCAGAGGTGCCCTGCTATTCCCTGAAGTTCATTACAGGGCCTCTCGTGTAAGTAAAATTATCCCCAAAGCCAGAGATTGTGTAGATCCTGCATTTTCAAGCATTGTTAGTTATTTCCCCATAGCAAAATATCCTGTTTCTGTGTAGATCATTAGCATATTTAATTAAAGTAAATCAATGAATTCCCCTATAGAAATCGCGGTTTGTGTTTAGTTGGCATTCAAAACTAACAATCTCTTCCCAGTGTGTTTTGAGCCAGTCTAGACATAAATATTTGCCAAAACAATTAATCCCAAAACCGTGTTTCCATGTGAGTGTGCAGGGTGCAAAAGGAAATTGCCCATTTGTTCCCATTGTGCTCTGACCAAAACCACAAAGCCCTGCCTGTTCCTTTTAGGTGTGGCAAAACAAATGTTCTCATTGCTTTTCTTTTCCTCATAATGCATCTGTGGTAATAAGTTGAAAAAAACGATTTTACCCCTTCAATACTTTTTTTTTCAAAAAGTGCATTTTATCAGAATCCCAAAATTATGTTTCCACTGTGTTCCAACTCTCGCCACTGGCCTTCAATTCAGAGAGCTTAAGTCTAATTGATGTTTGGAGGGTGGCGGTTGCTGGGAGTAAAGTATTATAACCATATCAGCAATCACTGTGTGTCTTGAATTGTTCGTTTTCTGTATTGGTGGGTGATCTGAAAAGAAAGCTGCAGGAAATTGTGACTGCATATCACAGTATTACATCTGTGTTGGTGCCATTACGGAAGTCATTTTTGTTCTTGTGTTGCCACAGCATTGGTGGCTGATGTTAGTCTGTTTGTCAAATTTGGTTTAAATAAATTAATAAATATATATTCTTACTACACACTGGCCTGGTTCCTAGTCTATTGTGGCACCAGGTAATTGTTGGGATTGGGTGCAAGACAGGTTGGAGGCCTTACCAAACTGACAGTTAACACACTAATATTGCTTTATTGTGCCCCACATTCATTAGGGGGAAGGAACTGCCTGAGTTGAGTGTGACTGCGCAATAAACTGCAACATCACTAAGATGATGGAAATGTATTGGGTATTAAGACTTAATTCACCTGCATGTTTCCACACTCTTGAGTAGGGATGACATATAGCTTCTTCCAACAAAAAAAAAATGTTAAAGAATTCTATACATAATAACAGTTGGTTCATGGTTGATGAGGACTCTGCTCAGAGAGGGCGAGGAAAAATGGTGTACAAATCCTGTGTTGTCTCTGAATATAAAAGGGCTTCAAGCGAAATGAAATGATGTAATCACATAGCTTGTTTTGACCTTCCATTTTAATGTACACATAGCGTCCTTATCTTAATGATATGATAAATCATTTATAACATGCCTCTCCACACCTCAAGTGTTTCTAGGCGCGACAAGACAAGGGAGGAAAGTCAGGGAGGACAAGACAAACAATCTTACTAGGCATTGTCATTCAGATTGTGCGAGCACGAGACGTGCAAGGGGAAAGGGGGGGTGCAAGGGAGAGGGGTGGCTAAAACAGGGAAGCAATGTTCAGAGTAAGCACAGCTCTGGGTAGTGCACAGAGAACAAGGGACTGTGGGGTTACAGTCCCTGAGTGCGTGGTAGGCTTGGAGGCAGTGCAAGGGTGACTGATCAAGAAAGAGCCTGGTATCCAGTGAGACTCTCAGGGTAGCCAAGCAACCAGTCAATACAGCACACTGATAGGTCAGCAGTGGAGGGAGATAGAGAAAGCAGAGGAGAAGCGGAATGTATTTTATTTTTTCAAAACCTTTATTTTTTGCTGTCGAACACATTACATCTCACAAGCTGTTAGAATCTGCATTTGCAAATCTCAAAATACACTACATGGACCACAAGAAACAGAGTACTTGCGGGGCCGACTGCTCCCTCAGTTTTGCCAGTGTTATCGTTATGACCAGTTCACTCGGCTTCATCCTCTGTCTCCTCCCCGTTAGTGTTTATATACCGTCGTAGGGGGATCCAAATGTCTTTTGGTCTGCAGGCAGCTGTTATCCCTCTTGTGTAGGTTTCTTCGCAGTCTTGTACCCATATAAGGTCTTTCAACCATTATTGTATTGTAGGAGCTGTCTTGGATTTCCATGCCCTTAGAATGTTCCTTTTGGCCACTGCATTAGATATCGCAAATAATCTGCGGGATTTGGTTGAGGTCTTGCCAATGTCTCCCAGCAAGTATTTCACTGGGGTCGCCGGTATTGGTATGTCTAGTATCTCACTCACTATCTTGGCTACCTCTTCCCAGAATTGTCGAATCGGTGGGCATTCCCAATACATGTGAATGGAGTTAGATACAAGGGCATTACATTTAGGGCAAAACGCTTGCTTGAAAGCGTTGAACTTGGCCATTTTGCTGGGCGTGATGTGGAGATGATTTAGGATTTTGAATTGTATTAGTCTAAGATTGACATTCATTGAGATGGTTTTGGTATGCTGGCAGTATTTGGACCATTGTAGGTCGCTTATACTAGTGTCTTGGTCTCGTTCCCATTTCTCCTTCATCTTATTTGTGGATGTAGTATGCTCCTGCACAGTTTTGTATAATGCAGATATGCCTCCTTGGCAACCCTCTGGTGTCGGGACCGCGGTCAGGAATGGATGTATGATCGGCTCGGCCGGGAATACCGGCCATTTCTATTTTTATTGCTGCTTTTAAACAATGATATTGTAGTGCCGTGATGAGGCCCCCGCCTACCTTCTCCTGGACTATCTTTAGTGATGCAAATTTCCCATCCGGATATAGGTCTCCTAACTTCATTTCGCGGGCCGGGTCCCACTTTCTTTGTAGCGTTGTCGGTTGAGGGTATCAGGTCCGGAGAGTGCCACAAAGAAGTGTGCGGCCAGTATAGTTCCTTGCATCCAATTCTTCGGAACAAGTATACCCAGGCTCTCACTGTGGAGTTTAATGGATCTATATCCCCCTGTAACTTTTGCCTCTGGCGAATATCATGTATTGCAGTTTATTTGGGGAGGCTGCAAATTTCTCCGCCTGTATATGTGCATAGCGTTCAGTGGTTTCATTCCAGTATTTCGCAAAGTGTGCTTGTGCGGTATAGTAATATAGCACGAAATCTGGGGCCGACAACTCCCCCCCCCGTTTTGTATCTTTCGCACATCCTGGGCCATCTCTGTCTCACGGTGCCCCCTCCCAACACAAACTTGGACGCTAGCTTCTGTAGTAGTATGAAGACTTGTCTGCCGGGCCAAATTGATATGTTGCTAAACAGATACAAAAGTTTTGGAACTATTACCATCTTCATCACAGCAATTCGTCCATATATTAAAATTGGGAGTTTGTCCCAAACTTTGAGTTTCTGCTCCAGTAGTGTTGGGTATGGCTCGTAGTTATTCGAGAGAAGTGTGTGACTGTCTGTGGAGATGATGATGCCCAGGTAGCGAGCTGTATTTGGGGACCAACAGAACTGGGCTGTAGCTGGAGACTGTGTGGTGGTCCGTGTGAGGGGAATTATTTCTGATTTTTGTCTATTTATTTTGTATCCAGAGTATTCTGCAAATATCGTGATGTCTTCGAGAAGCGGAATATTTTGAGCTGCTTCTGGAACTACAGGTGGTTCGGCTCAAGTTTGAGAGGGGCAGGGAGGCCGTTTCAGAGGGAGGCACCTGCAGAGGAGAGAGATCTATCCCCCCACTCTGCCTTGAGAAGCGTCTAACCCTCAGAGGGTTGGAGGTAGCTGAGCGAAGGGCTTGAGAAGGAAGGCATTTTGGATGAGTGCATTTGGTGTAGGGCGGGCCCGGGCCCCAGAAAGCTTTTTGGACAATGCAAAGGATCTTGCACTTGATCCTTGCAGCCACTGGGAGCCAGTGGAGACATTTCAGGGCTGGAGAGATACAGTCCCTGTGCTTGAGGCCAAAGATAAGTCTTGCTGTCTTGTTCTGTATTAGTTTCAGAGGGCAGAGAGTAGAGGAAGGCAGATTGATAAAAAGGCTGTTGCAGTAGTCCAGCCTAGAGTGAACCAGGGCTCTGGAGACAGTGAGCTTCTGGGGGAAAGTAAGAAAGGGAAGAGTCCCTTTGAGGAGGTGCAGCTGGTAGTGGGACTACTAGGCGACGTCCGAGATGCGAGGAGAGAAAGAGAGTGGATTCGAAGATGACACCAAGGTTTTTTGCCTGTATGCATGTTGAGTGTGGTTTTCATTTTCAAAGAATCTGCATGTTTTAACTTTCCAGCTTGTTTTCTGCTGTACAGAGCTTACCCTGCTTTATGGATGGATGGATGTTCTCTGCTTAACCACTGATCAAGGCTTTTGGATGTTTCTGTGGTCTGCAACCTGTGTCTTGAAAGATATTTTGTACTAAGAATCAGTGATCATTTACCATTGACTGTATTTGCTAAGGACAGATGGACTTTTTAGTCTAGAATACCGGGAGAGCCAAAGATTGCAGACGACTGGGCTATCAGGACTCTAAAATGAGTCATTGGTTTAGCTGTGCTATCAAAGTTAAGGAACCCAGGTTACCCTTTCCCACAAAGTTCTGGAATTACTGATTCTTATGTATCTGTTGTCCAGGCATTGGTTCAGACTGCAATTGAATTCCTATTGCTTGTTCACAATAATATGTTTTATGTAGGCTCTTAATGGAGTAACTATGGGACACAGGGCTGACCCATCATTTCGGCACATGTATAAATGAAGCACAATCTGATCATCTCGCTGTGAGTAATATTGTCTTTGAAAGTATTTCAAAGATTCTCTGCTGCACAGGAGTGATGGTCATGTCAGCTCAAAATACGAATTTATGTGCCAACCTATGTCAGGGCAATGTGTAATAAGTCGAAACCACTTGCAACTTTTTTTCAGCAAATTCCATAGCCTTTTTTGATTTTGCATTTGACTGGCACATAGATCATAACTCAGGCCTCACCTTTTCTTTCGCCTGGTTGGCGATTTTAAAAGACCTGGCTGGTCATGAGATCACAAGTGACAAATTAACCCTTCACCTTCCAATTACCGATCCATTCTGATTATTAGTGTTCTAGCTTTGCAGATTTGGACCCAAAGACTAAGCCGGGAAGAATTTCATAAAAAGTAACCCACGGGTCCCCATGTATCTTTATGGCACAATATTTCCTATGCCGCAAGTGCACATCTGTTCTTTGGCACAGTCAGACTCGCTGTGGGATTCCAGGTCTTGCAATGATTTAGGCTCAAATCAAGAACCTCATGTTGAATCATGTGCTTAATCTTTGTCTTTATTCAGCCAATTGGAGCTCTAAAATCTCATGTGAGGCTCTACAAAAAGCCCACCTCACTTCTGTTCATTTATGGGTTTTCCTAGGTTGTGGGGGGGGGGGGAGTAGTTGCACATGACAGGCTCACACTTGAAGGGCGGCTGGGTATTTGTAGGAGCAGTTTTAGTAATGTTTTGTTCTGTGTGTTTGCTTATTCTTTGGAGTTTGTGTTTTGTTGTCCATTTGTGTGCACTTTCGTCTTGGTGCTTGTCCGGTGTGTAATTTTAGGGGGGCGAAGATGATTGACTACGCCCAAAAAGTTGAGCGGCACAATCCCCCCCCCCCCCACCCTCCCTCCTCCATATCGGTGCAGGCAGAATGGTAACAATATTTCGAGGGGATTGGGTCCTGGATGTTATAAGTAGGACACACGACGCCCGTAGCCTCAGTTCCGTTTTTTCCGCGCACGTGATCGCTTCGGGAATTTCATGGCGCCTCGACTCTTCGGAGTTTCTGTTGTTTCTCGGTTGTTCAAACCTGTTTGGTGTTTGTGAAGTATTTCTTCGTGAAGATGTCTACCTCGTCTTCCACACCGCGTCCGGGCTTTAAGAAGTGAGGGGACTGTGGGTCCAAGATGTCGGTTACAGACTCGCACAATGCCTGCCTCTGGTGCCTCGGGGAGGCCCATGACACGGATGACTGTGTCGACTGCCTGTCGCTCACATCGAAAGCCTTGTGGGAGCGCAAGAAGAAGTTATCGGGCAAGGTGTCCAAGCCCCGGCAGTTGAGGTCTGCGGGGCTTTCGACGGACGACTTGAGGGATGACTCTCCGCGTCATCGGAAGTTCAGTGGGTCTCGGTCCCGGAGTCGTTCTCGCCACTCCTCTGCCTCTTCGAGGCACTCCCGGAAGCGCCGTCATCGGTCGCCTTCCACGTCCTCATCCGAGGACTCTGCCCGTCGGCGGGTCGCTTACCCCACCAAGCATGCGACACCGGAGGAATGGGCTTCCTCCGGGAAGAAAATGTTGGCGATTCTCGAATCGCAGGGCGCTGGTCCGTCCGCGCCTCCGAGTGGGGTCGGTCGTGATCAGGCTCGGGTGGTCACCACGATTCGCGGGTAAGGTCCCGCTCGGACAAGGGGAATCGTTCTCGGCATGCCCGGTCCAGGCCCCGGTCCTCGACGCGCTCGAGACCGTGTGAACCTGTGATGTCTTCATGGAAGACGTCGACGCCAGTGGCGCCAAGGTCGTCGACTGACTCTTTTGAGGGCTTGCCTTCGAAGAAGTAGTCAACGCCATCGGCATCTTGGCCGTCGAGGGACACGCTCGGGGCCCCGGCCTCGAGGACTGTGTCGGCGCCGTCGATTCTGTCGACGCCGCGCTCAGCATCAACGTCGATTCACTAGACACCCTCGACGCCTTTCGAGGCTGTGTCGATGGGGGTACCCCGTGGCTCGGGGAACCACCTAGAAAGGCTCTGGCCAAGGTGAAGCATGGCTTTGGTTCAAGTTCTGTGCCTTCTTACCGCCATCTGGAGTTCATTTCAGAGGTGGATGAGGGCTCTGATGATGGCATGGTGCCTGACACGGTGCCAGACACGGTGCCAGACGAGATTCTCTCGGGCCATAGCCAGTTTGAGGACTTGAGGCAGTCTCTGCATGATGCTAGTGGGCTGGACACCTCTCCGGAGGTGGAGTTTTGTAGGCCTTAGCCTGGCACTCATGCCGATTCTTCGTACCGGCGCCTTATGTCAAGGGTCACCGAGTACTTGGGATAGTCTGCTCCCCCGGGGGAGTTTGTTCAGGATGACCTTACGGATATCCTCGACATTGGTCCACCAACTGACCCGGTACTGCCGTTTCATATGGCTCTACAGAGGAGGGTGGCAGCGGCTTGGACTGCTCCGGAGAGTCTCCCGGCAGTGGGCAAGTCTTTGCTGCGAAAATACCGCCCAGCCAGTAGTGACCCCTGCTACTTGTCCAAGCACAGTACTCCAGAGAGTTTGGTGGTGCAGGCGGCTACGGCCCCGGTAAAGCAGACGTCATACCCTACCATGCTTCCTGATAGGGACGACCAGCGTTTTGACGGCTGGGCGAAGAAAGTGTTTTCTGCAGGGGGTATGGCGCTTCAGGCGTTCAACTCCATATGTGCCTTTTCACGTTTCACGCACACTCTGTGGAACTGTGTTTCCTTGGCGGCTGAACATATTCCCGAAGGGGACGAACGGGATGGTTTCCTTGCCATGGTTCAGGATGGCAAGGATGCCATGTGTGAGGCCGTTCAGTCGGGTTTGGACATGGCAGATTGCGTCAGCCGGTCCATGTCGGCGGGCACCGTGATATGCAGGTTTGCGTGGTTGCGGAAGTCAGTGTTTGCTCCTGATGTGCAGGCCCGGCTCCTCAACATGCCCTTTGACGGGGAACATCTTTTTGGCAGCAAGGCTGACTAGAGCCTTGAGAGGTTGCAGACCTCAAAGGCTGCAGCGAAGTCGTTAGGCGCTGCAGTTCGACAACCTCCGCCTTTTCGTCCTAGGGGACAGCAATGGAGGGGAGGTTCCTTTCGTTATTACTCATCCTTTGGTAAAGCGAGAGGAGCTGCCAGTCAAAGGGGCCATCGTAGGAGTGCCAGAGGTGGAAAACAAGGTACTCGAGGTGCCAAGGCCGTGTCCCATGGTTCGCCGGTTGGGGGAAGGCTGGTGCAGCATCTTGCAGAGTGGCGCGCCATTACTTCAGATGTGTGGGTTTTGGAGATCATAACCCACGGCTACTGTCTTCCTTTCCGGCAGAGGCCTCAAGACAATCCACCGGGGAATCTTTTTGAAGAGTCCGTATCCGCTCCTTCCGCAGAAAATTCAATCCCTGCTGGAGAAAGGCGCCATAGAACTGGTGCCTGTAGCGGAGACGAACAAGGGATGGTATTCCCCTTATTTTTTTGATTTCCAAGAAAGACGGTGGATTGAGACCCATCGTGGACTTGCGGGGTTTGAACAAACTCCTCAGGAAGGACACGTTCAAGATGGTTACTCTCTCTCAAGTCCTTCAGGACTGGTTGGTGTCTCTCGACCTCAAGGACGCTTCTTTTCATGTGCCGATCCATCCAAAGCACAAGAAGTACCTGAGGTTCGCGGTTGGTGACTCGCACTTTCAGTTTTGGGTCCTGCCGTTCGGATTGACCTCCGCCCCGAGGGTCTTCACCAAGCTCATGGTAGTGGTGGCAGCGCACCTCAGGAAAGGAGGGATTCACGTCTACCCCTACCTGGACGATTGGTTGATCAGGGCACGCTCTCCCAAGCAAGTCCTGGATCATCTCTGTCACCTGCCACTCCCTCCACAAGCTGGGCTTCTCCCTCAACTTAAAGCAGTCCCATTTGACACCAACTTAGAGGCTCCAGTACATCGGAGCAGTGCTCGACACGTCCCTTTGGCAGTGTTTTCCTCCCCAGGTGAGGGCTCATCACATTCAGCAGATGGTGCACAAGTTTCAACTTGCCCAGACTCTCCCAGCGTTCAAGTTCTTGAGACTGGTCGGCCTCATGGCATCCTGCATTCTTCTGGTGCCAGAGGCCAGGTTGAGGATGAGATCTTTGCAATGGGTACTCAAGCTCCAGTGGTCTCAGTCCTCCGGCAGGATGTCGGACCCTGTTCAGGTGCCGTCTTCGGTCTCCCAGGACCTTCTGTGGTGGGCCGACAAAGGCAATCTGATGAGGGGAGCTCCATTTTGGATGCCCTGACCGGAGGTGACGATCATGACAGACGCATCCCTCACGGGATGGGGAGCTCATGCCAACGAGTTGACAGTCGGCGGTCGTTGGTCTCTGTCAGAGTCCAGACTCCATATCAATCTGTTGGAGCTGAGGGCCGTAAAGCTAGCCCTGAAGGCTTTTCTGCCGACTGTGCGAGGAAAGAATGTCCTGATCCTGACAGACAACACGGTGGCCATGCACTACCTCAACAAAAAGGGGGGGCAGGGTCACTTTCTCTGTGCAGGGAGGTGATGCAGCTCTGGTTCTAGGCAATCCAGCAGGAAGTTTCGATCTCTGCAGTTCATCTGGCAAGAGACGAAAATGAGACAGCGGACGCTGTGAGCAGGCAGAGCGCTATCTCTCGAGTGGGAGTTGGCTCAGGAGATTCTCCTGGAGATCTTCGTCCTTTGGGGACCCCTCAAGTGGATCTCTTCGCCTCCAGTGTCACCCGGAAGTGCGAGAGGTTCTGCTCGCGGGAATTTCCTCCAAACGGAGCCTTAGGAAATGCGTTCGTGGTGGAGTGGTCATTCCCACTGCTGTACGCGTTTCCTCCCGTCCCCGTCATACCACAAGTACTGCGGAGGTTACAGAGGTTCGGTTCCCGGATGATCCTCATTGCTCCGTCGTGGGCCCGGAGGACGTGGTACCCGGACCTTCTCGACTTGTCCATCTGCCCTCCACGTCGTCTTCCCTACCGAGACGATCTGCTCTCACAGGGGGGGGGGGGGATCAGGTTCTCCATCCAGAGGTCAGGCCCCTCAACCCTCACGCTTGGTTTCTGAAAGGTTGAGGTATAAGGATTGGGACCTCCCTGAAGACATGATGGAGGTGTTGCTTTCGGCCAGAAGGCCCTCAACAAAGTCCCTGTACCGTTGCCGTTGGAGAAAGTTCTGTGACTGGTGCAGGGTTAAGAATGTGGCTCCTTTTGCATGTGAAATTCCCATGGTTCTGTCTTTTTTGCTTTCTTTGGCCCACAGGGGCCTTCAAGTGGGTACCATTAAAGGTTACCTGGCGGCGCTGTCCATATTTAAGCGCTCGTCTGAAGAGTGTTCCTATTTTAAAATTCCTTTAATTTCTCAGTTTCTGAAAGGGCTCACTAATGTGTTCCCTCCGTCGCCTTTCCAGGTGCCCAGTGGGATTTGAACCTTGTTTTCAAGTTTCTGATGGGTGCTCCCTTTGAGCCTTTGCATTCATGCCCTTTGAGACTGTTGACTCTTAAAACTGTATTTTTAGTTGCAGTCACTTCCGCTCGCAGAGTGAGTGAGTTACAGGCACTTTCAGTTAAGCCTCCCTTCACTGTGTTTCATAAGGACAGGGTTGTCAGAGTTCGTCCTTCTTTTCTTCCGAAGGTGGTGTCGGATTTTCATTTAGGCCAGAAGGTTGTTCTTCCGGCATTTTATCCTCCTCCACATCCTGTTAAGGAAGAGGAGAGGCTCCATAGGCTTGATCCTAGGAGAGCGTTAAGCTTTTATATTTCACGCATGTCCTGGGTCAGAGTGGACAATCAGCTCTTCATTGGTTACGCTGGAAAGCGTTTGGGACAGGCTGTGACGAAACAGACTTTGTCTCGCTGGATTATTTTGGCTATCTCTGAGTGTTACCGCTTGGCGGGTAAGGACCCACCGGTCGGCTTACGGGCCCATTCTACCAGGGGTATGGCTGCCTCTACTGCCCTGCAGAGGGGTGTCCCTATTTATACCATCTGTGATGCAGCCACCTTGGCTTCGGTACATACTTTTGTACGTACCTATTCCCTCAATTCCATCCGGGGGCAGGATCTGGCCTTTTGCAAGGCGGTCCTTTACTCCGCAATTTGATTGGGCATGCTAAATTTCTGTTTTCTAAATTCTTTTCCCACCTCCTTGCATTGGTACTGTTTTGGGAGTCTCATAGATATGGAATACGTCGGAGGACCCAATCCCCTCGAAGAACAAGTTACTCTCTTACCTGGTAACGTTCTTTCGATGGGATGGTCCGACGACATATTCCATATCGCTTCCTCCCTACCTTCCCCGCTACAGAATTTCTTATGCAATTGCAGCTCACGTTTCCGCAAGGCTTTGTGTGTCAGACTGGCAGAGGACTGGTGGCACACGTTCTGGGGGAAAAAACTACAACTGAGGCTTCGGGCGTCGTGCGTCCTACTTATAACATCCAGTGACGTCGACCGTCGGAGGAGGTCCTCGAGGACGGCGTATCGACGTCATCGACGCAGAACGCAGACGCCGAAGATTTTCCGAAGCAGCACAGCTGTGGTGATTACTGTCATAGATATGGAATACATCGTCGGACCATCCCTTCGAAAGAACGTTACCAGGTAAAAGAGTAACTTGTTCATCTGTGTAACAAGGGACATGACCATGTGGAAACAAAATGTCACCTTCTAACCTTTTCAGCAAGCCACTCTTTAAAGAAGTGATTTCCATGGACAAAGCATATTGCAAGACTGTTAATGGCTGCATTTGACAACCACATATCACTCTTATCTCAGTATTTAAGACGATTGAGAGTTTACCATTCATAAGCATTATATCTACACCACCACCACTGACATTAAACATGTACATGTAATGATTATTTCCAAATTCGTTTCAATGCTCATTTTGTATAAAGCTAATGTTCCACGTTGTAAGACAATTGTGGCAAACAAAAGATTTTTCTGAATGTTCTTTGCATATTTTCTTGTATGATCAGCAATGCATAGTTTGATCACAAAGCTCACACCCTTTGTGTCCCGGGTCGTGCTTTTTTGCGCATCATAAGAATTGCCTTTTATTTGTACATTGCGATTTAACAATGAGTTGCAAATAAATAGCATAACGTCATCTGAGTGCCTATATTTTGCACAGCAATGTTCGTATACCCTCAAAAGAAATGCTTCATATATATGCTTGTAAGCGTGTGTAAAGTGATGTTTAATTGGCCAATTTTCCAATATTATAGTCAATGGGATATACTTCTTTTGGTTCTGGGGATGGCTTCAGCTGTCTGTGTACCTACAGGGTTGCAGACTGACCCCTGGATAATGGCTCCAAGAAAGGCGAATTTAGCTTGCGTTGGGGGACATCACTGGGTTGTCTACTTTGACTGCCTCACTTTCTCCAGCAAAAGGCCAACAGCTGACTTGCTTTTTAATAAGAGGGGCGAATACTGCCACAGTCACTTGTTTCTTCATAACACAACACCACACAATGGCAAATCCTTTGTTTACTAATGGAATAGACGTGTTTTTCTGATCTGGCGCTCCAAAATGTTTCTCTAATGTATTTCAAATTAAAACGTACGCTTTATTTAGGGAAACCTTACAAAGTTTTCATAAAAACAATACATAAGACCTAGAACATTTAAAAAAAAATACATTTTATTATTTTGTAACTTGAGACCTAACACAAACATTTTTAAAAATGATTGGGTAACGTTGCAGTGTGCAGAAAAACATCAGGAGGATTACAACTAAGGATAAGGAAACAAAGCAAATGAATCCAATCGGAAAAGTATCAGGCCCTCTCCCACCCCCTAAACTCCCCTCCCATTTCCCCCATATTTTTGACCATTTCTCTGGGCAGCCCCGGGCGTTATACACTCTTTTTTTTCTATCCAGGGCCATGCATCTGTCCATTTCAGAAATCCACCCAGTCAATCGAAGGTGCTCTGCCGCCCCCCACATTGATGCATTAGTCGGTGTCATAAGTCCGACAGCATTGGATGTAAACAGTTTCTCATAACAATTAACAGTTTCACCCCATATCACCATAAGCAATAGCCATAGCTCTTCCGGTATCACCAGTCCTGAAACAGTGCTTACCTTATCAAGACATTTCTGCCAGAACCAGCAAACTGAAGGGGATTCCCAAATCATATGAAAAAAGGTACCCCATATCCCTCCGCACCTAAGATATTCAGCATGATCAATGCGGCCCCACATAAAAAATGCTGTGTGAGAATAATAGACTCTGTGAAGAATTTTAAGTTGAATCAACCGTATCCTAGCGGAGATCCCAATTTCCCTTTTAAGACATCAAGCCTCCAGCCAGTCGTCAGCTTAAAGTGGGCCCGCATCCCTTTCCCATTGAGACTTGAGGTTGATTAACTCCTTAGTCCCGAAGGCAGTGAGAACTTCATATAGAATGGAGATAACCATGGTGCATATATGCTCCGGGAGGAGATTAGCCTCAAATGGGGAATAGTATGGAAAGACCAAGAACATTCTTGACAATATTAGTAAGTATCAACTAACAGTAAAATGCATTAAACAACATAATCAATGTGCAATGTAAGGGTAAAAACATCTAAATCAAGGCTCAAGTCGAGGTTGCACGCTGGTGGGTAGAGTCCACTCACTTTTTTCAGAGGGTGGATTCAGCCCCCCTCCAGCTAAAATAAGAAACATTGAGCGTCATCTGTGAATTTATGAATTAAAGCCGAACTCTGGGTTCAAACCGGTGTAGTCAGGTTTGCATGCCTGACACTTCACCACTGCACTATATAACCTGATGAGAAATAACAAACAACTAAAGGGTGAAATGTCCCATTTCTGTACTGCAAGTTGTAGGGAAAACATTTGTATGGGTTTGTGGAGTGTAAAACGTGCACATTTTTTACGTTTTCAAAAACACTATTAGAATAAAATATCCTCTCTTGGTTTTGTGTCTGTGTTGATTTTATGAAACACAAATGCCATTTGTGTGGCTATGCTAAGCCGATTTAATGACATGTGAATATTTATGCTAATTTCTGCCGACGTCACATCCCATTGCGTGCGTTGATGAGTCTCCCCGCTTTAATGTTTAGGACTTGACCCCTGATCGGAATCGATATCAATTTTCCATCCATGAGATTTCAGGTTTTGACATTATTTTGAAAGCATTGATTAAAAGCTTTTCCACAGACCAACACACCAATGGAGTATTACACATTGCTATAAACATCAACACAATGCCACATTGTCTAAGGTACACTGTGCATAGTACCAGGAAAAGAGTTCTGTTCCTTAAATATTTATATACATGACAAAAAAGCATAAGTGCATTAAGCCTTCAATTGCACTATATTAACATATGTGTTTAAAATCAATAGTTGGTGCATCTTTCCACCTACTGGGGAGGGCAGTATGCGAGAGGATGTCTAACCTACATTTAGTTATAAGTGAATGAGAATACTGATTTCTTATCCAATATTTAATTTATTTTTATTTTATTTGCATTTTTAAAGCACTCACACAGCCCGGGGGCATCGAGGTGCTGTTACAGGAATATGTCTTAGTTGCGTATTTATAAAGCGCTTACTACCCAGAGGTTTCTAAGCGCGTACCCTTGGATCGATCCTGTGTTGCTTTGTGTCGTCTTGTTTCCAAGGCAAGCATGTTGTCACTGAGCTATCCTCCCTGGATATAGGTTAGAATCTGTAGAAAGAACTAGTTTGATGGAAAGATCTGCTCAAACCATTGGTAAATACACACCTTGCAATCCTCTCCGAGTGAAATCATATGATCAAAATAGCGTTTCTTCATAAGGGACTTCAGTTTGAGCCTATGAGGTTCGGGTCGCAAAACTATGATTCCAAACCAATGTGAGCTAGTTCTTGCTTAACATACCTTAACCAGTCTACTCTCATACCTTCTGCACTGCTTAAAAGGTTGAGTAGTCCACGGGTTAGGTCTGCTGTGGCGTTTGTCCAGATGGAACACCAATGTATTAGGGGGCTTTTTTTAAATAAAAACATTTGCATGCAGCACTGCCAATTCAGCATCAACAGAGTAAATCGGTGCACACTATAGGACCCTTAATACCATGCGCAGAAAAACATTGTATGCAAGTAACTGCACATTACTATATCCCCATATGCCTGCACCATAAGTTGCCATTCCAACAGTCTTTGCCCTATTCACTGTCAATCTAGCCTTGATCAGCATTCCCCAGCATTATGGGCAAAACATAGCAGTGCACCATTAGACTGGCTCATTTGTAACTCTTGCTTTTTCATATGGTTTGTCCACCCTTGCATATTTGAGAAAGAAATGTCCAAATAACGATAAAGTTGAACCTGTTCCAATTTGGCCTTGTGCAAAATATACCATAATTAGGTGCCTTATAGATCACTAAGCCCACCACCTTGGATTTAGTAATATTAGTTATATTTATTGACATATCTAAAAGAGATGTCCACCGATCTTTGTAGTTCCCTAGAGGTCCAGACTTCGTCGTCTGCATATAATAAAACTTGATGACATCAACTAGAGAAGATGGGAGGATCTTGTACACAACTGAATTTACCCTCAAGATTGTTAATGTGAAGATTGAAGAGGAGGGGTGCCGGCAGATAGTCATGCCACACTACTCTTTGAAGCAAAAGGCTGGTACAGTTCCCCTGCAATCCCATTCCTTAAGAAAACGTCTAAATCTGTATGCAGACCCTTGGTAGATTTAGAATGTTGTGGGTGAAGTGCTTTCTCTGCTAACTTCTCTCACAGCAGATCCTGATTCACACAATCCAATGGGCCTGACAGATCCTTGAATGCTAGGAACATCAATTATTTGCCTCATGTTGTATACTTACTAAACATAGCTGGTTTAAGGCCTTTTCTGTGGTCCGCAGACCTTCATGGATCCCAAATTGCATTGGTGAGATTGGATAATATACCTTAGATCTGGTCAAAATTCTTGAAGATGTAAGCCTCCCAAAAAATTTGGAGATGAAATGGGGCTATAACTAGATGGATTACTAAGATTGCCCTTCTTAACAATTGGCACCAAAATTGATGATTTCTAGCTTATTGGGATAGCAAGGTCCCTACATAGTGCATTACACAATACCCCTAAACATGGGGCCTAAAAGGGATGGTAAGCTTATGCATATCCAAGGTGCAGAGATCAGATCTAGGGCCCCATAAAGATTGCAGAACTAAACACTGGGCTCATAACTCCAAGCTGGCGGAGGCCGTCTTGGACGTGGCGGCAGCCTCCAGCGAAGGCAGCGTTGCTGTCTTTCGGACGGCGAGGGCAACGGGGAACATCCAAGTTCACAAGTGCAAGCCCCCGACCCTAGAAGACAGGCTGGCGGCTCTGTTGTGGGGACGACACCCAGCAGCAAGAGCACTTCCTCTTTCCACACTAAGCACACACCCAGCAGCGATGCGTCGGCACCGCCAACCAAACACTCAGATTCGGCATCTAGGGGGAGATCAGTAGATTCCCTGTCCTCTGGGCACTCAAGGTCGTGGTCGCCCCATCACAGGCCCTGTAAGACAAAGGACGCCACCCATAAAACTCCTTCGACCGATTGCTGAACGTCGACAGAATGCCAAAACTTGACATATTGCATCGAAACCGGCTGGGAAGTCCAAAAACACAGGGTTATCTCACCTGGTTAAAAGAGCTCTGATCATAGAGACACGTCTCATAAGAACAAAGACTAAGTCTCATAGGGACAAGTGTACCCCTTCTAAAGAAACTGTAACTGTCCCACAGGAAGGAGAAGAAGAAGGTTCCTTAAGTGAGGCCTTACAAAATAAAGGCCTACCCACTCCTACACCC
Organism: Ambystoma mexicanum; assembly: GCF_040938575.1. Taxonomy (NCBI): domain Eukaryota; kingdom Metazoa; phylum Chordata; class Amphibia; order Caudata; family Ambystomatidae; genus Ambystoma; species Ambystoma mexicanum. The sequence goes on along the minus strand of NC_090932.1, from coordinate 600,926,004 downwards.
CAAGTCCCTGCCATACACTACCCGGGGGTCATCCCCCGCTCGGCCCTATAGTCAGCTGAGGACATAGATAGGGTGATGTCCAGAATGACTTTTTTTTTCAAATGTCTTTGAAAAAAAAACTCGGGCAATAGAAAATGTTCAGATCACACCTCCTACTGCTCAGGCTTCAAGCTCTTAGCCCCTGTCTTCCACTTCTCAGCCACTGTCTTCATCCCAGCCACCAGCAAAAAGGTCTCGCACCTCTGCTGACCTTTGTGAGAGCCATACAGACACTGAAGGGGATCATGAGGAATATCAATACTATGATGTTGATAATGATGATGGTGGTGATGATGATGATGAGGCAGAAGTGTGTACTATGTCTTCTCCAATTAAACAAGATTCCCCAGTCCTGATTCTCCAGTAGATAATCAGCCCTTAGTCAATGACTTATTAATCAAAGCAGCTGAGCACTTCGGTATTCAAACACAGGAGACTCATCAAAACAAATATTTTGTCGAAGATATCCTGGGAGACAAAAAAGCTGCTACCCAGTTCATCCCCATCTTGAAGTCGATACAGAGAAGAATCCAACCTTCACTGGAGACGCCCAATCAAACAAGAGCAGTAAACCCGCGGATAGAAAAACTATTCCGCCTGGCGCCATGTGATCCTTTATATATCAGGGGACAGCTTAAGCTGGATTCGCTAGTTGTCACAACTACTCAGAAGAGGGGTAGGTACACCACTAGCCTCTTCAGAAGCTCCGCCAGACAAGGAGAGCAAGTAGCTCTGTCCTATGGGGAGGAAAGTTGCAACTTCAGCAGCGTTTCAAACTAGGATCTTCAACATTTCCACACTGTTGGCGAGCTATGACTGCCATAAATGGGATGAGATTCCGGCCCTCATCGAATCTGCTCCAGAGCCATTAAAGTCTAAACTTGCTCTAGTAGCAGCGGAAGGCAAAGCCACTGCCAGCAGCTTGCTGAAGAACAACCTCGACACTGCAGATAATGCAGGCTGTATTATTGCAGAAAGAACCATTCTACAGCGCCACGCTTGGCTTTGCCAGTCTTGCTTCAAGCTTGAGACCCAGGCAACGTTACTCAACATGCCAGTGGAACCAACCGTACTATTCGGCAAAGCGGTAGAGGACGCTCTGCAATCAGCCAAAGAGGAATATGATACCCTCAAATCCCTTGGGCAACTGACAAACAACCTGGCCAAAGGGGCGGGAACAATTTTCGCAGTTTTCGCAGCCAAAGTTCCCAAAGAGGGTCAGGATACGGACAAAATCAAAATTCATCATAGGACAAGAACAGCCCGTGACTCTCTGGAGGCGCCTATCACGGACGAAGAAGTGGACGAGGCAATAAAAGCTATTAAATCCCGAGCCCCTGCCCCTGATGGCTATACAACCAGGTTCTAAAAGATTTTCAAACCCCAACTATTAGCACCTTTGGTACAGTTGTTTAACTCGTTCAGGACCACGGGCACTGTAACCCCGTCCATGCAAGGGTCCATTACGGTCCCACTACCTAAACCTGGGGGCGATCCGAAGAACCCTGCATCATATAGACCCATTGCCCTGCTCGACATAGATGCCAATATTTACTCTGAAATCCTGGCGTCTCGTCTGGTGTCTAGTCATTTGGTCGAAAATAAATGGTCGAATGACCATTTGATCGAATCAAAATGGTCGGAAAAAAAGGTCGAATTTATTTATTTATTTATTTATATTTTTTTAGTTTTGGTTGCTTAAAAAATATTTTTTAATAAAGAAAAAGGGGGTTTGGGGCCGGAACCCCCCCCATAAAATAAAAAAATTAGACCTTTTTTTTTCGACCATTTTACATTGATCAAATTGTCATTCGACCATTTGGTTTTCGACCAAATGACTGGTAACCGTCTCGTCTGTCTCGATTCTTGCCGGAGATAATCAGTGCGGATCAGAGTGGCTTCCTCAGACACCGTTCCACAGCCAACAAAATTAGAAGAGCCCTGGATCTGGTGGAACTCGCCTCCCGAGATTCCCGGGAGTTGGTGCTCTTGGCCCTGGACGCGACCAAGGCGTTTGACAAAGTGGATTGGACTTTCATGAGGCTCACCCTGGAGGCTTTTGGATTTGGCCCGGAGTTCTGCACCATGACGCTGGCAAATTACAAAGCCGCCAAAACCCTCCTTAGAGTTAACGGCATCCTCTCCTCCCCCATCAACCTAACTTGCGGAACCAGACAGGGATGCCCGCTGTCGCCACTTCTCTTCGCTTTAATTATGGAACTGTTTGCCCAGCGGATCAGGTTGAATCTTGCAGTCGAAGGCTTTCAAACAGGCCCGGTGCACCATAAGCTGGCCCTCTATGCAGATGATGTCCTCCTGACTATCACAAAACCCCGCTCCTCCCTCCCTCAAGCCCTGGCTGAGATAACGAGCTATGGCACGGTCACAGGCTTCACAGTCAACTACCGGAAGTCAGTCGCCATGTGAGTGGGCTTGACCCGAGAAGCCCAAGAAGCTCTGGTTCCGCTATGCCCAATACAATGGTCGACCAAAGGAATTAGCTACTTGGGAGTTCAGATCCCGGCCAGTCCAAGCGAGACTTATCGGGCTAATTTTCCCCCACTATTTACAAACTGGAGGCAGATTTGGGACGCTGGGCGACACAGGAGATCTCGCTGATGGGCCGCATTACAGCCTGTAAAATGAACTTACTACCGAGATTTCTGTATGCATGCTCCACACTCCCGGTGCCGGTCCCGGCGCCAGCCCTTCAACGCTTACAGAAGAAAATGCTGCAGTTTATCTGGAGGGGGAAAAAGCCCAGGATCCCTAAATCCACGATGCTGGGCAACGCGAAATTGGGTGGGCTCGGGGTCCCTGACTTGCAGAAATACCAAATGACGGCTCACCTGTCTGGTACCCAATCATGGCAAGTCCTCACCAACCGCCCTGATGGGTAGACTTCGAACAAGCGCAGTTGCCCCTCCGGCTACGCTTTCTCCCACATGTCCCCCCTCCGGAACGGCGACAGTGGCGGAATCTCCTGGCGTCCACCAAACACACCATTTCGGTGTGGGACAAGGTGTTGAAACAGAAGAGGATCCCGACGGGGCTCAGCCCCCTCTCCCCAGTGTTCATGAACCCGACCTTCTCTCCTGGTCTGCTTCCCCGGAATTTTAAGGCCTGGATTGCAGGAGGCCCAGAGACCCTGGGTCAACTTTTTGAAGGGGGCCAACCCTGCACCTTTGAGCGATGCAAAGAACTCTTTGGGATCCAGTAATGAGATAGGTTCACATATACCAAGCTATGCCACTGGTGCACTCATACACAGACTCGCCAGACGGCTACTCGTCCCCCCACAGCCATTGAATTGACCCTTAAGGAGCTCCCACCCCAAGGAAGAATCTCTACTCAATACAAGCGCCTCCAAACTGACTTCCTAACCTCCAAGACCCGGTATATGGCCCTACGGGACACGGACCTGGGCCCTCCGATTGAAGACCAACAGTGGGTTGACATCTGGTCCCGGGCTCACACCTCCTCATCATGCATCACGAATAGAGAGTGCGCCTACAAGATCCTCCTCCGGTGGTACTACCCTCCCCTAAGACTCCACCACATGAACCCCACGATCAACCCGCAATGCTGGAGATAGTGCGGCCAAATAGGCTCCTTCTTCCACATGTGGTGGTCCTGCCCCAAGGCTCAAGCCTTTTGGAAACAATGCTTGGCAACAATAGCGGACATCACTCAGGTGCGACTGCCCTTGGCCCCCGAACCTATCCTCCTTGGAACACCGATCCCCGGGATTTACCCCAGGTCTGGCCCCAAGGCCAAACTATTGTCACAATGCCTACTTGCGGGTAGGAACGTGATAGCCCGCACCTGGAAAACGATGGAAGGCCCTCTCATGCCTTTCTGGTGGATGAAAGTCTGGGACATCCTGATCGCCGAGAAGGTGACGGCTGCCGGAGCGGGCACCTTGTATCGCTTTCGCAACATCTGGGGTCCGGTATTGGAGTTCGACCAAAGGTTCCCAGCCCTGACTTTGAAGCCCCTACTGGCTAGGAGAACTATTCAGGATGGAGACCCCCTACAGGGAAGTGAAGAAGGAACTTGAGACCGAAGGGTGGGGTGGGAGGAGCGCCAAATGGTATTACTGTATGCTACATGTCGCAAGTGATTAAGCTTTGTATTGCCATAACCTGCCTGTTTAAAATAAACACGTTTAAAAAAAATATATATATATTCATCATAGGACATCAACCAGGGTCAAGCGTCACAAGGTCATCCCGAGGCCGGGGGACATCCTCCACATCTAGAGGTGGAGGAACACCTCCCAAACAATGACTGCCCGCTACAGGTCCCCTCCTATGCCTCCCCAGTAGGGGGACGGATTTCACACTTCACCCACGCATGGGACGGAATAACCACGGACAAGTGGGTGTTATAGGTTATTGTGTGGAGCTCCTAGAAAAACCATTGAACCACCCCCTGCACCAAAGGAAGACAACAGAGGAATAACAACTCATCCTGGTAGAAGAAGTCAACGCGCTGGTCCTCAGACGCCATCGCGATTGTGCCGTCCAACTAGGTAAACAAGGGTATTTATTCAACATGCTTCCTTGTGCCAAAGAAAGATCTAACTATGCGCCGAGTATTAGACTTACGCCCTGCAAACACTAATGTAAAGCCACAAAAGTTCTACAAGAGGGAATTCCCCTGCTAAAACAAGGGGATTACTTGGCAACATTGGAAATGAAAGATGCCTATTTTCATATTTCAATGCTCCCAGTGCACAGAAAACTCTTGCGGTTCAAAGTAGCAAACCAGCACTACCATTTCAAGGTGCTACTCTTCGGAATAGCTTCAGATCCAAGGGTATTCACCAAGGTACTGGCATTGGTGGCGGCGCACATGCGCAGGGAGGCAATCCCAATGTACCCTTACCTGGATGACTGCCTGATCATAGGAGAAACACCCCATATTTGCAGATAAAACACGCAAAGAGCCATGAATCTTCTTTTTCAATTGGGCTTCTCAATAAATGAGGAACAGTCAAGTCTTGAACCAAACACAACAAAACAGTTCCTAGGAGCTGTATTAAATACAAGAGCAGGTTTAGCCTTTCCATCCATGGAGAAAGTGGAGAACATGCTTGCTTCAGCAAATACCCCAGTATCAAGCCGGTCTCCAGATAAGCGTACGCAAAGCAATGCGTTATATAGGCATGATGGCATCATGCATATATCTAGTCCCACACGCACGCCTGTGCATGCAACCAATGCAGGAATGGTTGGCTAAATAGTGGTCTCAGGCAAGTGGTCAGTGGGACGATCTAGTGGTCGTTTCACCAACACTAGTTCAAAACCTACTTTGGTGGTCGAAAGAAAACCTGTTAAAGGGAAAACCCTTCCACGATCTGGAAGCACAAGCAATTGCCACAACAGACGCATCACTCTCCGGGTGGGGGGGCTCATTACCTTCACCACACAGCACATGGTCTGTGGACTCACATCACGGCACAGAACCAGATCAACCTGCTTGAACTACTAGCAGTATTCAAAGAACTTCAAGCCTTCGAAGCGCAACTGACGAACCAGTCGGTTCAAATTTTAACAGAAAGCACAACTGCGATGTTCTACATCAACAAACAGGGGGGGCACACACTCCAAGTCTGTCCAAGTTGGTGCAGAAAATATGGAAATGGGCACTCAGACGGGGGATATCCCCATCCTCCCAACACGTTGCAAGGGCACTCAACACTCTAGCAGACTCTCTGAGCAGAGATCCCCTACCAGAGGAACACAAGTGGCAACTAGAATCAAGCGTCGTAGGCCACATCTTCTCTCAGTGGGATTACCCCACACTAGACTTGTTTGTTACAGGAGAAAACAGGCAATGCCCAGACTTCGCGTCCAGGTTCCCCCAGCCAGACTCCAAGGAGAACACCCTATGGATGAACTGGTCCAAGAAATGTGCTTACGCTACTGCCCCCCACCCCCTCCATTAATGAGTAGGATAGTGAACAAAATGCACAGAGAAAAGATGACGCTCATCCTAGTTGCTCCCATTTGGGGGAGACAACCGTGGTATCCACATCTGCGCAAATTGGCGATGTGCGTTCCCATCAAACTGCCATGCCAAACCAACCTGTTAACCCAACACGGGGGAACAACAGTGCACCCACAACCACACTCAGTGAACTTGGCAGCATGGCTCCTGAAGTCATTGAGTTTGGACACCTTAATGTACCACAGTGTTGTATGGATATCCTCAAGGAGGCACGAAAACCAAACACTAGACACTGTTATTTTGACAAGTGGAGGAGATTTGTAATTTGGTGCCAGTCAAAACAAACAAACCCCATAGAATGTACTCCTTCACACATCCTAAATTATATGCTCCACTTGTTAGATTCAGGGTTAGTATTCAACTCTATAAAGGTCCACCTGGCGGCTTTATCAGCTTATACCACCTCTGTCAAGTATCGTGGTGGAAAATTCCAGTCATTAAAGCATTCATGGAGGGAGTAAAAAGACTCCCCTCCAATTTCAAACCCACCGCCAGGATGGAATCTCAATGTAGTGCTAGCAAAGCTCATGATTGATTTATTTATTTATAGAGCGCTTTACACCATGATACCCCCATTTGAGCCTATGCATAAGTCAAGTATTAAACACCTGACATACAAGACCGCCTTCTTAGCGGCTATTACTTGCATAAGAAGAGTTAGTGCATTGCAAGCATTGTCAGTGCAGGACCCTTTCTTTATCATCCATAAAGATATATTGATTTTACGAACTCATCCTAGGTTCTCCCCTAAATTAATTTCCAAATTCCATGTGAACCTATCTATTGAGCTTCCGGCTTGATTTCAGAATCCAACTAGCTCGACTGAGGTAAAACTCCACACACTGGATGTGAGGAGGACGGTCCTTTACTACGTAAACAAGACCAGGCCGTTTAGGAAAATAGATCAACTGTTTGTCTCCGTAGCACCAGGCAGAGAAGGAGACCGCATTTCCAAGAATGCCATCTCCAGATGGATAGTCAGATGTATACAATTATGCTATTCATTATCAAACAAAACGCTGCCTTTTACACCAAGAGCTCACTCCACACGGAACACAGGAGCTACTCTGGCTTTCATCGCAAATGTCCCCTTAGACAGCATTTGCAAAGCAGCTACATGGAGCTCAGTACACACCTTCACTCGGCACTACTGCATTGACACCCATTCCAAAGCAGATACACAGGTGGGACAAGCGGTTTTAAAACATCTATTTGCTGCTGCTGCTCCTTCTCACGACCCACCACCTTCTCCTAACAGTGCTCACTAATCTGTGCATAGCATGTGATCTAAGCAGATTCCACAAGCCTCAAAAAGGATACATTACTCACCGTAATCGTATTTCTGATGCTTGTATCTGCTTAGATTCACATGTGCCCACCCTTCCTCCCCTGAGAGAAGGTGCATAGATGTTATATGAGCTTTCTGTTATCCATCTACTTGGATACACATGTACTCACGCTACACTTCATGCAACCTTAGGTCAGAACAAAACAATCTCAGGGACTTCAACGCGTGAAGGACCATGGGTACAGTGTACATCACACTAGGGATAGTATTACTGGCACGCCCTGTTAGCGTCCCTTTTCGAGTTTCAAAAATAACAACTGTAATACTTTGCAGCTTCCACTAGATGTCAGCCTATGCATAGCATTTGAATCTAAACAGTACAAGCATCAGAAATACGATTACGGTGAATAATGTATCCCATATATGGGGTGGGGGTAGGGGGTTAAAAGGGGTGGGGTTCATTCTGGATTGGCTTAGAAATGGGGGGATTGGGGAGGGAACCCCCAATTAAAAATAAAATAGAAATGTATTTTTCCCAGTAAAAGTTGATTCATTAACATTAAGTTCAGTAACATCACCTGGAACCAATCTGGGCCTGGCACCACACTACCGGCAGCTCACTCTCAATAAATACTCTCCTACCAGATCCCTTCGATCTTCTCATGCCAACTCTCTGCTGGTCAAACGTTTCTCCAAGCAGAGAGCTGGGGACAGGTCCCTCTCCTCAGCTGGCTGTCTCTCTTGCTCTCGCTCTGTCCTTCTCTCTCTCTCTCTCTCTCTTTCCTTCTCTCTCTCTCTCTGTCTCTGTCCTTCTCTCTCTCTCTCTATGTCTCTCTCACCTCAAGATCTTTCTCTTCTTCTCCTCCCCTCTGTCACTGAAATTGGTGGCCTGGTGTTAAGGATAATTCTCATTCAATTGGCTAATTTCCCTTACCTAGTGAGTCCCTCAGCAGCTTTGCTGGATTTCTGGAGTTTATTTTTCCACTTGGTAAGAGTGTACCCCTTTTTTCCCGCTCTTACTTATGTTTTGCCATGTGTATTTAATCTGTTTTTGTGATTGTGGACTCTGGAGTACACCACTTCTGTAGCTTTCTTCTTTTGTGTTTTACACAGCACCTTCAGTGCAGGGACACAGGGTTGTCTTTTAGACTTCCCACCGACTCCATTACTGAGGCTGACTACTGTCCCCGAGAAAAGGGTAAAGTTGCCATTAACTTTACATAGTCATTTAAGCACAGATCAAGTACACCCCATCTTACATGGAGTACTGGAAAGGGTTAATCCTTAGCACTTTGCCATGATTGGCTGAGGTGGTTGTGCAGGCCGGACAACCCCCGGCTACGTGATTAACAGCCAGTCTGTGTGAATGGGGGATTTTCGCTTAAACGGCAGGTCTCTTGGGCTAGAAGTCAGTCGCCACTGGAACTACAAGGAACCGAAGAGAAGCGGAGAAGAAGTCGACTGCTGCAACTATCCCGTCCCGGTGAAGCAATGCTGCAGTCCTAAACTATCTACCCTTCGACGACCAGAGAAGATCTATTCCGGAGTCTTCCTCCCTTGAGCTTGGTGGGGATAACCAGCTCATCTTCTACAGCCAGAGGATCCTCTTCGTGGTCGAAATCACTGCACACTGCTGTAGTGGTCCGGATAGCCATCTGAAGAGCCTCTCCTGTTTCAAGGAGCGCACCTTTTATTCGTTGTTGCTGCTGCCAGCTTCATCCCTGTGTGGTGCAGACCCCTCCAGACGTCCTCCTTCGTATCGAAGCTCCAGCAACCGTAGGGTCTGCAGGAAACTACCAGGAACAACTGCCGTGGCACCCGCTTCTTCATTGAATAAGGTACTGTGTTCTGCTCGAGGAATTTTGGGTGAATCCCTTTTCTTCGCCTCTAAGGCTGGCCCTTGTCTTCCCTCCTTCTTATAACTTTTGCTTCCTCTGTTGACAATATCCAAGTACTCCTGGCTACGTTGAATCGTGAACTATCTGACTGTGTGATCCTCGACAACAGGAACCCGGTTCCACTTGACACTGGCTGCGGCCTATTGACTTTTGAATTTCTGTCTAAGAGTGTTCTCTGGTTCTGTCTTCCTTGACAAAAGTATTGCCTATGATTTTTGCCCCCAACTCTCTCTGGGTATCTCAGGTGCTAAGTGTGTTTTTGCCCTGGTAACATTTCTTGCCGCGGATACGCGTTTCTTTAGTAAGACCGAACTGTCATTACTGTCAACAAGTGATCGCAAGTGTATTCCCGGTAACGTCTTCTGTTTCACAACACCGGCCCGCTAAAACACAGGGTACGTACCTTGAAGTATACCGTACAAAGTGAATTGGTTAGTTGTAGTGTATTTTACGTGTGGTTTTTGAATTAATAGAAGTGTCGTGTTTAAAAAAAAATGGTTTAAAACTAAATGTACTTATATTTTTTACCTGAAACCTTGAGTCAGTGTTTGCTTGAGTCACAGTAATTGTGGTCCCTTTGTGTAATCTCTGCTACTGCTCATATACTCTTGAGATAAGCCTGGCTGCTCCGCTACTGCTACCACTTTAACATAGTAGTACAGGCTTGTACCAAAGGTAAAACTTGTATTGCCACCTGTAGTCTTAATTGTGTGTAGTGGTCCCTAAGGGCACTGCACAGGATTCTGCCTAACACCTGGTCTCTCATAAGTCAAATAGGATCCTGGCCTTATGCCCAATTGCCACCAGCATCCCCCCCTGCACTGCCCTCTGGGCCCACACCCGCCTGTCGGGTGGTTTGCCTCTGCCCTGCAATTACCTGTTGGGCGGTAGACCTCTCCCTTCACTGGTACGTCTCTGCCCTTTCACTTACCAGTTGCCTCCCAGTAGGCACCTGTGGCACTTCCTCCCCCCTCTGGGGGACACTAATAGCACTTAACCCAACTCTGAATGTCACAAGGCCTAGTAGGACCGCTACTTGTTTCTACCTATTCATTGTCAATTATTAATGTTTATTTGCTCCCCTGTTCCCTTCCCTGATGCCTTGAAACACTGTCTTGCCGTATAAGCGCCTTATAAATGTCCAATAAATAAAAAACAGGCAGTGGCTCTACAAAACACTTGGGTCAAAGAAGTTTCAGAGGAGGAAACATCCAGGAGCAGGCCTGCAAGGGCTGCAGTCACGATCATGTGACGGTACGCACTGATAGACACAGCATCGTCTGAAGGTCATATCCTCTCCAGGTGAGCGGGTGGCAGGGAGGGCCAGATGGCGGGTGGTACAACAGGTGCAAAGGTTTCACCTTAACTATATGGTGGAAACTGCTGCCTATAATATGTATATATTACATGGCCTGCGGTAACGGCCATGTAGTTATGTTTAAGTTGCTAAACCCATACGAAGAGCCCTTTTTGGGCGGCTTATAACTTCGCTCCCCCTGGACACCTACAGCCCAAATCGCTGGACGGATTTCCACCAAATTTGCGGCAGGAGAGGCAGCTTAGTCCCAAAAGTTTGCTTTTGTAAATTTGGTGGAAATCGTCCAGTAGTTTTTTAAAAAAACGACTAAAAAGTAGGTCCCACAAAATTAGTGATATCTATGTCCGCTGTGCGGACACACTTCCCTGTTCGGTCCGCGGACAGGACTCCGATTGGCTTAGAGGGCAACGTGGTGTCTGCGGTCATTGGACGTGCCCACTGATTGGATGGTGAAAAGAGTGAAGTGCGCCAGATTTTTGGAAACGCCCGCCTTCTTGGATTCGCGGACAGCGGACGGTGTCCGCTGACATCGCGGTAAAAACATATTAAAAAAGACAACATTGCACTTGTCAAACTCATCAAATAATCTCTGGGCCGTTGAGGGGTGATGAGGAGGGGTTGGGTTGGGATATGGCTGCAGGAAGCAAATAAACTGGTGTTTTTTGCCGCAAAAGTCTGTTTTTGGACGCCATATTACTTTGGCACCACTCAATGAAACTGCATGAATGAGTTTGCAAAGTTTGGTGGGATTCTGTCAAGAGGGGGCAAAATTAGAGGGGGGGTCCCAAAATAATGTAAAGGCTTATAAATGAGGTGCTATTTGACAAATCTACACTTAATTTGGTAAACTGATAATAGATCTAGATATAAATGTTTTTGCGATGTTTGGTGGGATTCTGTCACGAGGGGGCAAAAATAGAGGGGGGGTCCCAAAATATTATAAAGGCTAATAAATGTGGTGCTATTTGACAAATCTACACAAAGGTTTGCAAAAAGATTATAGATTTAGATATAAATGTTTTCGTAACGGCTGAATGGATTTTGTCAAGTGGAGCTAGGTTACATGACGATTGTATGTGCATACATTTGACACTTTTGAAAAAATAAAACATGCGTGGATTTCCAGCAAACTTGTGTAGGAGTATTGGCAAGGCCCTGAAAGCATGGTTTTGCAAATGTGCCCGTGTTTTATTTTTTGCCAAGTGTCATCATTTAGGTACAAAAAATAGTGAAATATCTTTGGTGACTGAGGTGTAGCCTGTGGCCATGGGCAGTGGCCAGATTGTCCGGATCACGACCTTATTCTGTGACCCGGACAATCTGTCTACTGGCCATGACCACGAGGGACAACACATGGGGTTAAAGTGGCCATGTCCACCTGGGACTGGCTTTGTGGTAAAGTTATTCGAAATTGGGATAGATTTGAAAGGGAAGAAAAATGTGCTTGTGGTAATAAGGTCATAGGGTTCTCTTTTCGCCTTCTACAGGCTTCCATGGAAAGCGAAGAGGGGCCCTGTATGGAACCTTTTCTTCCCTTTCCATGGTGGCCATCTTGGAAAAGGATTTGTGTAGGAAGAAAAATCTTTTTATTTTTTTATTTTTTAGCACCCAGGGTTCCCGCTTTGGGAACCTATGGTGCTAATGGCCTTCATCCTTCATTACAGGGGCTGGAATGGGGGGGATAATGGTCCAGAGACCTCGTTATCCACCCTTGCTTCGCTTGGGCTGGTAACTTGGGCTGCTGGGCCGGTATCCACCGTTCCAGTCCCTTGAACAGTGGATGAACGCCACAATATTCCCATTAGCATAAAACAAAATGCAAATGGTAATGTTGGAAATACTTATTGCGTCTATGTACTTTACTGAGAAATATAAAGTAGATGGAGCCTATACGTTTTTTTTTTAGTTCTCTTTTTTAACTGTGAAAGGTGGTTCCTAAAGGAACATTGCTTTTGTTGTTTTTGGATGCATTTCTTTTTTGGCAGGAGAGCTAAGAACGAAAGGTGGGGAGGAATTGAGGGAAGAGGCACCAAACACTAATATGGAGGGGTAGGTGGACAGGGGAAATGTTGCGCGTGTTATTTCTAATTACAGCAATGGTGGAGGCTCTTGGGGAGGAGGGATGGCATTAGCTGATGCCGTTTTAAGATAAATAGCAGTTTTGCTAAAACTATGTACTGTGTACTAGAGTGTTAATGAATAATGAGTAGGAATAGGTGTTGGAGCTGTGCAAGGGAAATTTTGAAGTTGAAAGTTCCTAGATCAGTAGAAAATGCATTTCCGAACTGTCTGCGAAGCACGGATCTTATCGGGAAGTGCGGACGGGTTCTCGGACACGCCATCATGCCGCGCACCAGCGTATGGTCATGTGGCACTGTCCGGAAGGTCCGCAATGAAGTCAGATGTTTGTAGATGTCTACGGATGCAAAACTAGTTGAAATAATTGTAAAAAGTGTATAGAAGTGTTAAAAATTATGACACTTTGTTTTGTAAATTGGACACAAATACTGCTATATTGGGTAAGTATGATATTAGTAAGTTGTAGGACAATAGCACGCACTGGTAAAAACCCATGAAATTCACTGAAAAAACTTTGTTAAAGGGATGTTATGGTTAAGTTGCACTAATAACTTATGAAATTCACTGAAAAAACTTGGTTAAAGGGAGGTTGACATTTGTGATGTCATCTTTGATGTCCTGGGTGTTAGTCTTAGCAGTGCACAGTGATGGGCAAGTTACCATAACTGGCGAATTTCAGGGGGTTTTCGGTTTTAATTGTAACCATAACGTCCCTTTAACAAAGGTGTTTCATGAATTGCATAGGTTTTTATTAGTGTAACTTAACCATAACGTCCCCTTAACATAGTTTTTTCATTGAATATATATATATATATATATATATATATATATATATATATATTTACATTAAATACCTTTGATTAACCTTTTTCTCATCTGATTACTTGTGTTCATATTATGACAGTGAATTTTAGTATTTTGTGCCTCAATGTTTTTCTGGATGCCAAATGACAAATGCATGTTTTCTTACCCTAGCTGCTGTTTTGATGGCACGCTCCTCCCCTCCTTGGTTTATAGTTGACAGACCATTTTTGTTTCTCATCAGACATAATCATACAGGTGAGTCTCAATTGTATACAACTGCATGCTATTTTATACATCAAATAAAAAAGCAAGTTGTAAAAATCCAAAGTCTGTGCTGGGGCACTTTCATTGAAGAGTACTCCTTAAATCAAATCTCTTTCTCAGAAATACTACCTAGTCATACAATTGTTCATCAGTTCTGCTACATAATTACACTGACCTTATTTTCTAGGGCGAAGGCCTACGGAGCCTGTACGTTTTTAAAGAATAGTATGTATATTTGATAATTTTCATAACAAGTGTGTGAAACGGACTTAAGTAAAAAGGCGACACATAGGATCAATTTAGAAATGGTAAGGGCAAAAGGACAGTCGAGGGTATCATTATTTTTCATAAGGATCGACTGGACGCCTGAGGAAAGCTGTCAATTTCTCATATTCTAGGGGTGATTTGTGACTCTTGTATAAACAACATAGGTTAATGATCCTATCTACTTGGTTCTGCCATCCCCTTGTATGAATTGCGTACCCACCTACAGTTACGCTATTGCCAAGACTGAATCATAGCCCCAACCAACAACTTTCTCATATGAAAATTATACATATAAAATTCACTGAGGCAAAGCATATTCTGGCTATTTGACATGTTTTTGTACTGTTTGTGCCAGTATATCACTTTAAGCATACAAGTATAAACTGTTAACTCCACCCACAAACCCAAGGTTAGCATTTAGCATACTACCAAGCATTCATAAAGCCAACTGTTTTGGCTCTTATAGGCACCCTAAAAAACTTGTGTGCACTTTGATGAGCAGACATCTTTTCACTGTCCATTAATGCTGCTTGTGCACACACTAACTTTGACATGTTCACACTTTTAAAAGTAATTATTGGGTATGTAGGGCTTATTTAAGTAACTACTGTAGGATGAATTCACAGTATTGTTTGAAATTGTATCGCTTTGTCAAAATGTGCTGTAAATTCACCATAGTCATTTTAAAAGCATTTTCTGGGTATGTAGGGCCTGGTTAAAAGTGTGAATATGTGAGCATTTTGGTAGATGGACATTTTTGCAAATACATCTATTTCTGCTCCTTTCTACGTAGTAGTCCATGCATTGCCAAAAGTCAGGATCTGGCCAGACTAGCAAAGTGAAATGCAAAAAAAAAAGTCATAAAACTAGCTTTCCTGGTCTATGCTCCCAGACTGTGAGCTTCACACAAATAATCAGACTTTCCCTCAATCCTAATGCAAATCGGAAAAGAAATTGAGACCTTTCGCTCAATGGGGCACCTTTCTTACACACTGTAAGGTACAAACTGTGAGAGGTTGTCAGAAGCAGGAGTCCGACATAGAGGTGGCATTTTAAGAATTTTAATGACATTCAAAGAAAACCTAACTGATCCTACTCTAAGGATTACCCTGCCTAATAACTAAAACTCAAGCACACGTTGTCAGGATGCAAATGAAAAAAAAACGTGCCTCAGGATAACTCAAAAGTCCTCTGTAGCAAATTACTACTCTGTCCCTATCACTACAAACATAACTTAAACTAAAGGTGACCAGGAGGATGAATCCCTCCTCCTGATGTAATGAAAAACAAACAAGCCATAGCTTCTTCAAAACAGTTCCTTTGAACCACGATCCCAAGAGGATGACCCCCTCCTCTTAAAGGGATGGTCTAGTAAACATTTTTATTTCAAAAATAGATAGGCCACATTAAAAAAAAAAAATACTAGCATCCTCCGTTTTAAAACTTCCTATGTAAAATTTTGAGCTATTCAAGCTCAAAATTCGAAAAAGCAAGCACAGGGGCGCCGCCATTTTGTGAAATGGAGGCCCTCCTGTGCTGGCTTTTGCTTTTGCGGCACTAATGAAGGAAAAGCCAGCCAGCTGTAGTAAACAAAGTCTACCGCTGGGTGGCTTTCCCTTCATTAGTGCCGGGACTCGGAGGACGCGGACCGGAGACCAGAGCAGGAAAGCTGCAGCTGAATCTCGGTAAGTGCTATTTATTTTTTTTACAAAAAATAAGCACTAGCTGCGGTTTTTTTTCTAAGTTTTCCGGGCTGGAGGAGCCCGGAAAACTTAGAAATAAAACCGCAGCTTTAAAAACATTGTATTTATGTTTGCGGTCGCTTTTGAAGCGACCGCAAACATAAATACAACGTTATTGTGTTGGAAAGCGCTGCGGTTTTTCGTTCCAAGTTTCTCAGGCTCCTCCGGCTCGGAGGAGCCTGAGAAACTTGGAAAGAAAAACCGCAGCGTTTTCCAACACAACCGCGTGTGTTTCTGCCTGCTGTGGCTATCACTTTGGGTCTCCGGGGAGCACCGAAGACCCAAAGTGAAAGCCACAGCAGGCAGAAACACACGCGGTTATGTTTACATGCCGCGTAGTGTTTCTACCTGCAGCTGATTTCCCATTTGGGGCTCTCGGGCTCCCCGTGGGGAGCCCGAGAGCCCCAAATGGAAAAGCAGATTCAGGCAGACACAACGCGGTTGTTTTCCGCAACGCCGCGTTGTCTGCCTGAATCTGCTTTTCCATTTGGGGCTCTCGGGCTCCCCGTGGGGAGCCCGAGAGCCCCAAATGGAAAAGCAGATTCAGGCAGACACAAGGCGGTTGTTTTCCGCAACACCGCGTTGTGTCTGCCTGAATCTGCACCGAAGACCCAAAGTGAAAGCCACAGCAGGCAGAAACACACGTGGTTATGTTTACATGCCGCGTAGTGTTTCTACCTGCAGCTGATTTCCCATTCGGGGAGCCCGAGAGCCCCAAATGGTAAAGCAGATTCAGGCAGACACAACACGGTTGTGTTGGAAAACGCTGCGGTTTTAAAACCGCACCGTTTTCCAACACAATAACGTTGTATTTATGTTTGCGGTCGCTTCAAAAGCGACCGCAAACATAAATACAACGTTTTTAAAGCTGCGGTTTTAAAGCTGCTGGCTCCTCCAGCCCGGAAAACTTAGGAAAAAAAACGCAGCTAGTGCTTATTTTTTGTAAAAATAAATAAATAGCACTTACCGAGATTCAGCTGCAGCTTTCCTGCTCTGGTCTCCGGTCCGCGTCCTCCGAGTCCCGGCACTAATGAAGGGAAAGCCACCCAGCAGTAGACTTTATTTACTACAGCTGGCTGGCTTTTCCTTCATTAGTGCCGCAAAAGCCAGCACAGGAGGGCCTCCATTTCACAAAATGGCGGCGCCCTTGTGCTTGCTTTTGAGCTTAAATATCTCAAAATTTTACATAGGAAGTTTTAAAACGGAGGATGCAAGTATTTTTTTTTTTAATGTGGGCTATCTATTTTTGAAATAAAAATTTTTACTAGACCATGCCTTTAATGGAAGAACCCAGTATCTTCTTTAACAGTTCCAACATGCCAAGTTCAACCAGGAGGAAGCCTACAATAGAAACACAATCCTTTCGTATATTAATTTCAGCCAAGCCACGATCCGATGAGGAGGATGACTCCCTCCTCCTGATGGACAAAGCAAACACAGTTTTCCTCTTTATACAGTTCGCCTGAGCTTGTGCAGCTCTTTCCAGAGTTCTTTCCACTTGAAATAACTATGCTACTGACCACCATGAATTTGAATCTCAGTTTAAAATGCCTTCTTGTCAACGCACGATCCGCAGTTGCTCACTACAACAACATCTTTTCTGTGCTTGATGAGCTCGCACCCGATGTTCTATGCCTCACTGAGGAGACATGGTTTAATGCGGCTTCTGGGCCAGATATTGTTCACATGCTGCCTGCTCAATACGATATCTTGCATTTAGATCGTCCTACACCGTAAATGGGTGGGGGTGTTGCCATTGTGTTTAGAAAATTTCTGAGCTGCTCCACTATTGAATTTAGCCATAATCTTATCTGTGAATCACTTCTGATTAATAATTCACGTTTCTTTTGAACAATCTCTGCATTTTTTATTGTCTATTGCCCCCCTGGTTATCACACCAATTGCTTTCTTACCAACTTCACACAACTGATGGTTGATCTTTCTTTGAACTATCCTGGAATGATTGTGTTGGGAGATTTTAATCTTCACCTTAACAATTCAACTAACCCACAAGCTACCAAATTCATTTAGTCTCTTTTGGACTATGGCTTGCGTTTAATAAATCACAGTCCTATACATGTGGCTGGCAACCAGCTTGACCTTATCTTTTCAGACATCTCTGAGCTTTCCCCTTTCACCCCACTTCCAGTGCCATGGTCTGATCACCTCTTGGTGCCTTTTACTATTCCTCTTGCCCCTCCCAGATTTAGACCGCCCCTCTTAGTCCGACTTCAACGCCGATGACTTGACGTGTCGGCTGAAAATATTGCCACATCAATTGAAACTCTTTCGCAACATGCTGGCCTCGCTGATACTAATCCATGCATGCGTGTCGCTGGTTGAGGCCTTACAACTTGCTGCAGATTCCTTGGCTCCTTTGAAACTTTATATTCTGCATGCCAAAAAGTCAGCTCCTTGGTACTCTCCTGTACTTAGAGTACTGAAGCAAAGTTGTAGACCAGCTGAATGCAGATGGCATTGATCCCTCGATTCTCCAGCTAAACTGGCATATGTTCAGGCGTGTAAATCCTATCAAGGGAAAAACAAAGAGATGATTGCTGGAAGGTTTAGAATGAATCTTAACCACTGGCATTGATCTGGGCAACCCAAGCTACTCCTCACTGATGAGGCCAAACAAGGCCGAAACATGTTTGGGGATTCTTTTGGTATTGTGCAGAAGGGATGTGACCTAGCAGTTCAGGCTGGACTGCCCCATTTGGGGTGGGGCCAAGCCTGATTTGCATATGGGCTTTCCCCTTCTGTAATGGCTTGGCAGGCGAAGAACGATGGTCTGGAGGGTTGCCCAGAGCAATGCCAGCGGTTAAGATTCATTCTAAACCTTCCAGCCATCACCTTTGTTTTTGCAATCCTATCAAGTGGCCATTAAAAGGCCAAAGCCCAATACTTTGCCGATCGCATTTTGAATGCTGCCTGCTCCTCATGGCAATTGTTCCTGGTGGCCAAGGAAATTACCACCTTGACCCATCCTCCCCCTGCTACTATAGTTGCACAAACTCACTGCGACTGAATTGCGCTCTTTTTTTAAGGATAAAGATATGTGCTGACTGACATTTTCCTGACACTCATCCATTTTTTTGCCCAGTGCAGCCAGTCCTACTGTTAACAACTTTCAGTTTGTCACTGTGACTGACACTATGGTTTCCACTGCTCTTCATAAGCCTAAATCTGCATCTCCCACTGATCCTATTACTCTTTGTATTCTGCCAAGTCTCTCTCGTTGACTTGTTCCTCTTTTCACCTCAGCTCTTCAACACTTGTTCTCGACGGGTCTCATTCCAGATTTACTGAAACACGCTGTGGTCCCTCCTTTATTAAAGAAGTCTCACCTTGATCCAGCTGCGTTGGAAAATGTTCAACCTATCTCTCTCCTGCCCGTGATCATGAAGCTCCTTGAAGCCATTGTTACTCATCAACTCTGCTTTTCTCGAGACCAACCATCGTCTTCACCCCTTCTAGGCAGGCTTTCACCCTGGTATGGGTACTGAATCTGTTTTGGTCTGTCTTCTTGATGACATTGCTCTAATTCAGGACTGTGGAGAGTTAGCTGTTCTTATTCTTCTTGACCTCTCTGCAGCCTTTGATACTGTCAACCATCACAGACTTTTACACTGTCTTCAGGAAGTGGGAATTTCGGGTAACCCTTTGAAATGGTTTTCATCTTTTCTTTCAAGTCGAACTCAAACTGTCTCTCTTCCCCCTTTTACGTCTTCTCCTATCACCTTGGACTGTGGGGTTCTGCAGGGCTCAGCTCTCTCTCTCCCCTTTTGTTTAATTTGTACATGCCTGCTCTTGCCAGTCTGATATCTAGTCACGGCATCCACTTCTTTTCGTATGGCGATGACACTCACATTTTGTTTCGCCTTAATGCTTCACCCACCGATCCTCCAGATAAACCTAAGAACGGTCTCTCAGCAGTTTCTAACTGGATGTCTCACAACTGGCTTAAACTTAATAGTGAGAAAATAGAGGTATTGCTGGTTGGCACTGCCTGTTCGGACTTAATCCGCTGACTATTGGCCTTCCTGTCTTGGCCCTTGCCCACAACCTGCTATAGTGGTTAAGAGCCTTGGCATAAAGATCTTGCCTTCTGGTTCTCGATCACCTCAATCAGTCAAGCAGAGTTTGCCAAACTCAAAATATTAAAAAAGGTTCTCCCTTTTCTCCCAGCTGCTTTGAGATCCAACATTTTTACAGCCTCTATCGTAGGATCCCGCAACTACTGTAATGGGATTTATCTTGGCCAACATGAGTTCCTTCTTCAAGGCCTGCAGATTCTTCAGAAATCGGTGGCTCGACTGGCTCTGAATGCTCCCAGACTAGCACATTCTCAGGAACTCCTCTATCAACGTCACATTGGCTCCCTGTATGAAGCTGTATCAAGTTTAAGGCCCTCTGCTTAGTTTACCGAGCCATTCATAAAACCGGGGCGGAGTTCCTGCAATCGAAACTAATCCCCTACAGACCGTGTCGAGCTGTTCACTCCTCTGGTCTGTCTTTGCTCTGTATCCCCCAATGTCTCCGAACTCGTGCTGGAGGTCGATCTTTTTCTGTGCTGGCTCCCACTTTGTGGGATGCTCTCCCAGTTGAGGTTTGCACTATTCTGCAGTTTTTCGTTCCGCAAACGCCTAACAACTCTTCTATTGTGAGTATTCTGAGTGGCCTCCTCTCCTTCCTCCCTAGCTCATTAATGCCTTCACTGGTCTTTGTTCGCGCTCTACCGAATCTCAATACAATACAATACAAAGGAAGTTTCCTTTCTGCCTCTTTGGTGTGTACAGTGTCCCAGTTATTAGCCTTGGTGATACCATTAGGAGGAGGGAGCTGACTCCTGATGCTTAGTGTCCACTCTTGAATACCAGTAATGCTGTGGATACTACTGGGACAAGGAGGATTGCTCCCAATGCACTCAACAATGAACTCCTTCTTATGAGTACTGGGACAAGGGAGATTACTCTGGATGCAACCTGCTACACCCAGCCCTCTACTGGGTCTCCAGAGAGGCCCCCGTTCTTCTCATGGAAGCCACCCCACCTCCGGTTCTTCCTGGAGTGTTGGTAGTGGTTTTTGCCTTTCTTTGCTCGTCACCACTCTGCCCTGCTTCCATGGGGCCTGAGAGCTATCTCTGAGGACACGCCACCCCCACTGTCTCTCCAGCTACTTATCTGGTCAGCTTTTCCACCTCCTTTGGTATGCTCCACCCACTGCTTATGGCAGACCTGCTGCTGTGGGTTCTCCTCTTGCCAAGTTAGAACGTCCCGGGGTTTTCAGCTTCCTTGTTGGACTCTCTCTGATTCAAGTCCTTTGTCAGTTTTAATTCCTGATAGCTGGCTCCTCCTCATCAGACTGTCACAGTGACATCTTTTTTTTTCCATGAAGTGATCTTTGTCTCCTCTGTGTTTCTTCGTCTGAGTACCTTGGTGAGATGCTATGGTAATCTCTCTCTACGGGGCCTCCTCATCTCAGTACTCGGTGGGGATGTGGGAGGAAGTGCTAGCGCTACAATACAGTACCTTGGTGTTATAGGTACTAGTGCGAGGATGTAGAGAGGAGCTTGGGGTGTGAGAGGAAAGTAGGTCAGAGAGGTGAGTCATTTATGGAATCAACATCCGATCCCCAAGAGGGGAGTTCTCTCCTAGACAATCCTCCTACATGTTACCACGGCTAGGGAGATTATTGGTTAGCTGGCGCACCACCCTAGCCTTACAGGGATGGGCTCCACCATGGGGAGAAGTGATGTCATCCTATGATTGGTCACGAAACCCTGAACCCTGCTGCTCCCAAATTCCCTCTGATGCCCATCTTTTACAGCCCAACCCCTGCTCCAGCCCAGCATACTCTTTCAGAACTCTTATATGTTTGCAATTTTTTGCAAATGTGAACTATTCCCTGCAACCCTCAATGGTATTCTAGTAATAAATGCTATGCTGTAAGGACCACTCTACATATTGTTGCGTGCTGAGGGATGAACAGACAATTCCTAAGAAAGTTGTTAAGTTTTAAGGATTTTTACTTTACTGTAAACCACGCAAGTACTGTTAGTGAGGTTAGAAAAGGAGAAATCAACACAAAATAATAGCCTTTTCTAAAGGGCTAAGGTTCTCTGTCCTCCTTCTCTCTCCCTCGTAACCTCTGCATTCCTGGCGGGAGACATAATTCTCTCTATGGTTTTAAGTTTACCACACATTTTTCTTGCAGTAGCTGCTGATGGCTTGGCTTTCGTAAATGTCAAGATGTTGCATTTAGTCTCCTACGAATGCTGACGCCACTAGTGCCTTGGGTCGTCAAGTTAGGGGCTTCAGGATCACAGTGGGGCCTATTAAAGCTACTGGAAGGAAAGACTTTGAAGAGTGCATTGGGAGACATCTCCCTCGTCCCAGTAGCATCCACATCACTACTGGTATCCAAGAGTGGACACTAAGCATCAGGAGTAATCTCCCTTGTCCTAGTGGTATCACCAAGGCTAATAACTGGGACACAGTGCACACCAAAGATGCGGAAAGGAAACTTCCTTTCAACTGGAAAGGCCCTGGAAAGAGCTGCACAAGCTCAGGCGCATTGTTATAAAGAGGAAAACTGTTTGCTTTGTGCATCAGGAGGAGGGAGTCATCCTCTTGGTTCAGAGCAACTGTTTTGAGGAAGAGGCTATTGCTCGTTTGTTTTTCCTTTCATCAGGAGGAGGGATTCATCCTCCTGGTCACCTTTAGTTTAAGTTATGTTTTTAGTGATGGGGACAGAGTAGGAGTTTGGGACTGAGGACTGACTTTTGAGTTAACCTGAAGCAAGTTGTTGAACGTAACTTCTGAAGAGGCTGCCAGGGGACTTCTATGTCTTTCTGGTTTTCTGTACACTCCTCTGTGTCATTTTCCACATCCGTTCTTTTGTTCCACCTTTCCTCCCCATAGTCTTGCAGCACTAGACCTTCCTGGGTGTTTTTTCCCACCAAACTAGGAGCCTCGACAGTGGGTTGGATTGCACTCTTTTCTCGCCTACTTCACTTTCAGGACACTTCTACATCTTTCTGGTTTCCTGTACTCTCCTCAGTGTCAAGATGGCGCAGAGTCCCACTTGCCAGCAGTTGGTGTTTGAGTGTTGTCAATTAGAGTTTGGGAAAGCAAACTATCTTTCCTTCTGCGTGGTACTCTGGGAGCTCGGATTGTATGAACTTGCAAGCAGGCCACTGATGCTTGCTGATTGGCCTGAATCAAACCAAGCTTTGATGGAACAGTCCTGTAGGAGGGGGGCCATGGATTGCCGAGCTACAGGCCTCTGTGCTTGTTAAATATCAAAGTTGCTGAGCTCGTTGCAATTGATTTTATATTAATCTTCCTGCAACTTGTTCTCTGTCACTATCTTGGACACTCTGGTATAAGGGGAGTCTTGACTTTTTCCCCACTTTCGCAAGGGTCATTTTCCCGGGACATGAGAGCGGTACAATAGAATAGGCTATAGACTGGCTCTGGGAGCTTGGCGTATCGTGTATTTACTTCCTCTGGGACCTTTTCCATGGAGTGTGTGGCACTCCCATTCAATGGTCTCGAGCCCTTGACATGGGACGTTTGTCATGCCATTTGATGTATGCCTGTACACAGTACTGATGTACAGCACCCTG
This sequence comes from Ambystoma mexicanum, assembly GCF_040938575.1. Classification (NCBI taxonomy): domain Eukaryota; kingdom Metazoa; phylum Chordata; class Amphibia; order Caudata; family Ambystomatidae; genus Ambystoma; species Ambystoma mexicanum. Next base: position 600,902,660 of record NC_090932.1, on the reverse strand, counting down.
ATGCTTCCTGAAACTAATTTTAACGCCAGTATATACCCAAAGGAAATAAATGATATACAGCCAACCCTAGTTCCTTTGCTATTGCTTGTTTCCACTTGTGTCAACCGCCTGCACATAAGGCAGCGAGTTGATTAAACAGGTGTACATTTCTGTGATGGGCGTGGCTTGGAAGGCTAGAGTGTGCTATGGCGGGGCAGGTAAACAACTGGGCGCATCCTCATGCCAGCTCCTCCTCACCCACCTTCATTCTCTTTGCACTTCCATGCTAATTAGTTTGCATCATAGTAGGTTAATGCCACCTAGAAGCTAAAAATATTAATCCGATCAATTTCTGTGAAAACCTCCTATCAGAGTTCATCACCTCAATAGTTAATTAATGGGCATCTTGATTACCATGTATTACACGTGCATCCAATTGTTTCATCTGCTGCACCTACATTGCTGCCAGAAAGATATCTTAATAATAACGATTTCTTCTAGCATATGTGTGGAATGCTCACCACTGAATCCACTCAGCATGAACTCCTGTGCGCAACATTTGACATGGAATTCTTCAGTGTCTGTGTAACCCGTAACCATTTTCTGGATGTCCCAGGGCTGCTGTACCACAGGCCTCTTCCATCTGAAGGGACGTTTTCTCAAGCCAGTGTCCCAAGAGCGCAACCATGTTCCTTGTACAATTGTCCTAGCATATTTTGTGATGATAAACTTGTTTTCTACTTACCTAAATTGTGTTGTAAACAGTTGTATCACAATAATGTGCTATGCTGAAACAATAAATGGACTTTTCCATAAAAATCACACAACACAGTGAAACAAATTGAGAATGCTGACAGAAAGGCAGGATAGACTAGCACATTAGTGGTTTTCAATTGCTCCTCATATCCGATTAATTGTTATGGTAGCAGAATCTACAGGAGCCAATTGGCTGATGAATGTGCTCGCAATGACATCCGGAAGCTAGATGAGTATTAACTACTGTTGCTTCTCTTCATCAGGATTCTGAAGATGGTGACCAAGTCTCATTTAATGACCTAAAGAGGGCTTTTCAAGCATGACCGGTTTATACATGATTTGCAACAATAACCTTAATTGAGTTTGTGTTAACAACACTAGCACAGTTATGTTTCTCTTTCTACTACTGATTCATTCCTATTACAAATTAATGGGAGCAGTCATTACTTTGTGGAACAAAGTCCTATTAGTTGGTAAAAGCAGAAAACCAGAGTGTGTTGAAGTACGCTGACAAACAAGCTGGGAGAGATCAGAAGATTCTGGCAACCAGAGAGAGCAGAGCACACGCATCCAGGACTCAAACTCTGTGGGATGTATGGTAAGGGCACAGAGTGCGGCTGTAGATGAACAGCAATAGGGCTGCACAGAAAATTAGACAGGTGGTCTGGGCATAGGCTTGTGAAAGGGAGATATAAGGGCATAGGAGCGAGAGGGACCAACAACCCGTTTACACAGATTGCAGAAGCTAGTTTACTGGCAGCTGAGAAGGCGCAGGTGTGGACCCCCATGATGGTTCAATCTGATGTTAAGATGATGACAGGGTAGTTCTGCCCTCTACCCTTAACTGAAAACAAAGCAATTAAGGCACACGTAGTGGAGGAGCACCCAAACCACTTCAGGCTATTAGCTGGGGGAGACGCTTGGTGGGGAGGGAGGATAGCATAAACCCTGCCATTTCTTGGAACCACGGCTGATTCAAAATGGCTAAACCAACCCCGTACAATATTGGGTCATTTGATACAGAACATTATTAAAAGGGTCAAAGTGAGGTAGCTTAAGGGAGGTGGGTGGCGGGCCAGAGTGGTGAAGTAGTCCGAGAAGGTGCAAGGAAGGAACCTGCAGAGAGCCTGCTGGGGGCTTAACCCCAGATCGTAGCCAGGAGCAGAGTCTATCAAGGAGATGAGAGTTGCTGTCAGGCTGTTGAGGGCTAAAACTCTCACTCTCAGTGCCAGAGAAGGGAAAGCACCTAGGCTGTAGTGTATGCAAGCCCAGGAGGTCGACCCATGCCTTTTTTAAACATAATTTCAGTCTGGCTAATATTGCAGGGAATAGAGAAGTGGAGGAAAGGCTGGTGTTCCTGTTGGTAGTAGTCATGGGTATCCTCTAAGGCAAGGGGTGATAGTAAATGATTGCTGGTAGTTTTGTATGTTTTTTAGAAACCAGGGAAGGCGACATGTGGTCAGGACAAGCTACAAATGGAGAGCTGTAAACTCTGTGTGAAACATGGGGACTTCAAAGCCAGGTACTACTTTGAACCACTATGGGGACAGAGTAAGACGCCTTTGGCTAGCACATTACGCCCTACCTTGAGGCTCGAGTGGGTGGAAATTTGCACTAGGACCTGTGGAGAAACCCCTTTCACATACTTGGTTGCTCAACCCTGCTGACGTGATTTATCATTTGATCTAGTCCCCTTTTGATCTATAAGGAGATACCATAGATACAGTATGAGTTCTACCTTTCCTTATTTTTGTAGAGGTCAGGAGGAGGGGAGGGACAACCCTAGAGATTCATCTCTGCGAATGTTTAGGAGTGAGTACTGAAGCAGAAGACAAGTCTGTTACCACTATTAGGTTCATCCATTTTTCACCCTCGGCCCTGTACGCTTAGTGGAGCCAGGAAGGCTGCCATGTTTAGTTGAAAGATGCCAGTTCCCTGTAGGTCTTTATCCAACCCCTGTGTACAAATAAAGGAGGTGAAATTTGAATCTGACTTTTGAAATGTTCTGTTGCTACAACTGGTACTAGGGACACTGAAAACCTCCATGAAAGTAACAATTGTGTGTTCTTTCCCTGCCAGGAGCTGTACTGTTTATGGGTCAAGTTATTAAGCCATGAAGAATACACCAGGAGGAAGAGTCTCCAGCTGTGTCTTTTTTGTGTTGATTGAAATGTTGAGAGGATTTGTTTTAGCCATTTCTAGGAATTCTTAATATTGTTTCAATGTTGTGTTTTCTGATTATGCAATACTTTTTGAAAAATGCATTTTTAAGCTGTCTAGAAGTATTGTTGTTTAAAGTACACTGCCAAACTTCATGTGTTATGTGCTGCCTTTATAATGATTTATACACAGAAGATTCAAATAAGTGTTTTAGGATTTATTTTCTGTGGTATGTTAATAGATGTCATAGAACATCTGGTTTCCTTTTTGATGGATTATTGACACAAATCTTTGATTTCAAATACCTAAAGGTCTACACTATTTTTATATAAGTGTAAGTAATCATCATTGGGTATGTATCCACCAGAGAAATAAAGTTCAAAGAATGTGTGATTTTATGTAGCTTTTGATGTTTCTGATCAATCCAATTTTTACCTATTGGTCCTAGTATGATATGATTACTTTATGTTGACTATCTAAAAAGTGCACATGCATATTTGATTACTATCTGATTAACAATCGCAACTTGGAAAGTGGCTGGGTTTGAAGCCAAACTGGAGGTCATACATTTTTTAGAGTTCCTAAATGAATCTGAAATGACCATCAGAGAATTGAGCGATGACACACTTTTATGGGTGGCTATACTGCAACTCCTCAAACTTGCACAAAATCAATGTGGGGAAGAGAATGGAGGGTGGGGCTCTGGCATGTAGAGCAGTGAATGGGCAACTGGTGATTATTGACCTATCCATAGCAATGACAGGAATTAAAGTAATGAAGTTTGCACATTGCACTGCACCTACTAATTTTATTATTTTTGCAATCTCAAGCGAAATACTAGAAACTGCTCGGTAAACCATTACTGCTTTTAAGAAAAAGATGAATTGATTCTTAATGAAGCTCAATTATGTACTAATAATTCATTAATGGTGATAGGCAAATATTAGAATGCCAGTGTAGTAAACTGGAGGAATGTCAAGATTTCGACTTCAGGTTAGAGGATTGTTACTGTTGTGTCGGTAGGCATCATAGAAGGCTATTTGGAATGTTTGTTTGGGTAAGCCTTTCAGTTGTGACTAGTATATTTTGGCTGCTGTCGCCTGGGAAGACTAACGTTTAAGGCTACGGATAGTTTGTCATTGGTAATGAAGATTCCCCCTGCTAATAGCGCAGGGAGCTCTTGATTCTATGAAAGACAAGGAGGCGAGCATTAAGCTTCATCTAAAAATAACATCTTTTTTTTTTTCTTTTTTAAACTTCAAGTCCCATCATTCCTTGTAGTCTCTGTCCCTTGGCCATGTGACCTAGTCCTTCCTCTTACTGTGTTCCTCTTCTTCGTTGACTGCTTCGAACTGCAATCTTCTGTATATTCAATCGCCAACGGGGCCCACTTAGACTCTGAATTCTTGCTTTAAGCTGAATTGGTCTCTCGCCTCTGAACTTGCGAACTCGATCCGACCAACTTGGTCTTTTCTTATGCTCATCTCCTAGTGCCACAAATAACAAAGCCAAATGTTAGGGCAAGGAATACACACCCTATTTCTGGAGGAAATGCTCATCACGGTTATTTGTCATATATCACTTTATTGACTTTATTAACGTTCCCCATTTCCTATGTATCTGGGTTCGGAATTTAATGCTCGCCTCCTTGTCTTTAATAGAATCAAGAGCTCTCTGTGTTATTAGCAGGGAGAATCTTCATTCTGTGTCAAGACGGCGGCGAGCATTGAGCTTGTTCAAAGCTTCTTACTACTGCTTCCGCTATCGTGTTGATTGGTCTAAAATAAAACGTTCTAAACGTCGTATCGCTAGCCCAATCTGCTGCTTTCATGATGTCCTGCAAAGCTGCGCCTTGCCCCAACTCTTTGGAGGCCATCGCTCCTCTAACTGAATGCGCTCCAAACCTAGTCATATCAATACCTGCTAGGCTCATGTCTCTGACCCATCGCGCTATGGTGGCAGTTGCTACCCCTTTATGTGGTTCCCTGCGCGGTATTAGCAATTGGGTTGTCCCTGCCGGTCTCAGCTCTGCTGTTCTGCTCTCGTACTCATTTATGCATGTGGCTATGCACCACTTCGGGTGATCTTGCATGTTGCCTGTAAGGGTATGTGATCGTGGAGGAATCTGTTTTCGTTCTTCTGGCCAGGTTGAATGTTACTCCTTCTGGCCCATGTCTTTCTATTGACTTCTAGTGCTTTGACGTCTGCCACTCTCCTGCATGACACCATGCACAGTAGCATGGCTAGTTTTCCCGAAAGCTGTCCTAGAGACATATATCTGTTACTGGGCCAATCTGCTAGTAGCTTCAATACTACAGATACGTCCAACAGCACTTCGTACCTCGGCTGTGGTGGCTTCCTAAATCTTATTCCTTTTAGGAGTCTTATTACAGCTACGTTGTCTCCTACCGGCACTCTGTCTAGAGGCAGGTGGCCTGCTGAAATTGCGGACCTATAGACTCCTATTGTTCTGTATGCTTTAACATCTTGTAGGAGTTCCGCTAAGAAATTCAGTATTTCGACTAGAGAGGCAGAAACGGGATAAATACTTCTCCTTCTGCACCATATCGACCACCGGTTCCAAGCCCATGACTCGGCGATGAGGCTTGCAGCTTGTGCCGAAATCCCTGGGACGTTCCAGCGTCTCCTGCTATCCTGCATGCCATCAACGGCAGCGTCCCCTTGTAAAGAATGGAGGGGGTGTCTGTACTTCTGCTCTCTATATGGTAGAGGAGAGGCACAGAGGACCCCAGCCAAGATTCTCTGTTATTGGTAACGTAGTCAAGCAATCAAGTCCTAGCTTCTCAGGAGGTGATGCAGGCTGGTTCTTAAGTACAGTGTAGTCCCCAAGCCTCCACAAAGGAATGTCCACAAACTGTATTACTTAAAACACAGTCTTTATATAATTAATATTCAAAGGTATGTACACTATAACAACGCACTTTGTACTCAGAAATCAACAATGGTAAATATATACAATTCTAAAATGGTACCACCAATATTATCAGATCTCATTGAAGTGCATCAACTATACGGTCAGAATGTCACACAGATCAATAATAAGGAAACCAGCAATGGAGATAGGAAGGAAAGCAAGATGGTTGACACAATTGGCAGAATACTGGCCCAGCTACCTAGACACAGTTCTGTCTGGAGATCCCCCCCCCCCCCCACCTGGGCAATCTGTAAAATATTTTGCACAAGCCCAGTCCATATATTGCTCAATAGTCTTGTTCTCTCCTATGTTTTTACCCCCCCAATGTACCTGGTGGAGTAGAGTTCTTCGAAGAAGCGTCGACCGATCCATCTTGAGTGACTCCCTTTAAAGCAGGAGCCACGGATCGTCGAGAGGCGTTGACGACGTCGATGAGAAGTTCGAGGGTGCCGAGACCATGACGTCGATACAGGCGGTGCTTGTCGGCGACGTCCTGCGAGGATGAGGTGTGCGGGGCACCTCAGCGATTGATTGTTCAGGACTGCAAAGAGTTTCTGAAGAACTGTGGCCCAGCAAGGGTGTCGAGTCATCAAAGTCTTTGTGGCCTTCAGGTGGCGGGAAACCCACCGGCAGATTCTCCTCGGCACGGCGGCGGCCTCGACTTTCTCCGGCAGGACAAAGCGGTCGACGTTGCGGACAAGGGGGTCCTTCGATTCAAATGTTTTTAGGCAAAGGAGCGGGCGGCTCTGGTCGTCAGCGGCATGGTGTCAAACGGTCCCCTCTTCTGGGGCAACACGACTTCGACGGGCCTCCAGCGGTTACACAAACCTGCGAACCCTGGTCGATGGCAATGGACTTCGACAGCGGCGAAGTCCTGGTGCTTCACTTCGTTCTCCTCAGCGGTCCCCATCTCCGGTCGGCAGCCTTTCGAGGGTCTGACTCCTAGGGAGCTTCGGCATCAGCGGTGCTCGATGGGCCCTCAGAGCACGGGAAGAGGGTGCCTTACCAGGTCCTCTCTCGGATCAGTCTTCGACGAATTCGGCAGCTATCAGATCAGGTCGAAGCAAATGGAACAGCAAGTCTTCTTCAAGCTGGGCGTCGAGGATCAGCAGTTCCAGTTACTCTTCAAGTGTAGACACAGCTTCTGAACAATTTCCAGTGGTGCGAGGTCCCCAGATATACTATCCTGTCTCTCATCCACACTGCTGGGTCACACTCAGCAGCCAATCATACAGAAGGGCATTCATGCAGTCAGTCAGCCAATCAGGCACACAGTGCATTCAGGCCATCCTCCTCCCTCTCAGACACTTGCAACAAGGAATGTGGATTGGGACAAGTACCCAGCCATTCAACAATACACACTGCATTCAGGCCATTTCGGGCAGGGCTGTCTCAGTCTTTGTCTCTCATACCAGAAATCAGACAGCCACAACAAGAAGTGCATATTGGTCACACACTCCATTCACCCAGGTCCCACCCACAGGGTGTACCGACAACATACAGTCACTGGGAAGGCTCCAGCCAGTCTGGACTGGGCTTCACAACAACACCATATATGGAACTTCCACCCAACAGCCAGTCAGGGGGAAGGGACAGAGTCAGGGCTTCCTAGGACTTTGGGAAAACAAGGTAACAGGCAATAGAAAGCAAGAGGCCACAGGGGCCATCTTGTTTTCTATCAGGAGTCAACTGATTCCAATGGCAGGGCCTGGGTATCCCAAAATGGAGGATACTCCGAGCACCTGTCAATTCAGCATGGAGCTGCCACCAGCCCATACCCTGCGGGCCACCCACAGGTGCTCAAAAACATACACTAGGGGCACAGGGTTGTACCCCCACCCATGGGTGCCATAAGGGTATCCCATGGGTCTGTACTCCAAACCAAAAACAGGAAGAGCTGCACTGCCAGGAGTCCCACATGGACTCCTGGGCAGAAAACAATACAGAACACAATGAAAAGGCACTACAGGACAAGGACAGGGAGGCCCTGTCCCTCCAATGCATTTCCAGCATCACGCCCCTTCACTCTCAGAGGGTGATATGACCCAACTGGGTCCGTGAGAAGGCTCTCTCCTTGAGGCAGCAGTCTCGGGTAGTCTACTATCAGCTCCATGAGCGCTGGAAACCATACTTGTGATTTCCATATCATAACCACCACTATCAGATTTGCTTCTTCCCTGCACACCTTTGCCAGAACCCTGCTCATCATTATGAACGGAGGGAAAGCGTATAATGTTTTCTCTCTCCGGTCCTACAGGAAGGCATCCACTCCGGCTGCTGCTGGGTCTAATCTCCAGCTCAAGAACCTCTCCTTCTGTGCGTTCATCTGGACGCACACTGATCTGTGTGTATTGGTCCCCAACGTTCTTCTAGCTGCCGGAATATCTCCCGGTCCAGCATCCAATCGCTGGAATCTGAAAGGTGCCTGGAGTTCCAGTCTGCTATTACATTCAGCGAACCTGCTAGGTATTCGGCTACTACTGATATTCCTGATTCTCTTGCCAAAAATCCTTGGCTATCTCCGCTAATAACTTGGATCTCCTTTCGTAAAAGCCTTGATCGCAAAGGATCCTGCTAACAGTTCAAGACAGTTGATGTGTAACTGGAGTTCTTCAGTGCTCCACCTTCCTCCTGTCTGGAGGTCTCCACATCAGGCTCCCCAGCCTGCTCTGCTGGCGTCCGATTCTATTATTAAGTCTGGACGGTCGCCAAAGATGGATCTCCTGTTCCATGCTTCCATGTTTGCGAGCCACCACTCCAGCTCTGTTCTGGATTCCTGGTCTATGTGTACCAGCTGGTGATAATGTAGACCTTGCTGAAGTAGTCTTATCTTCAGCCTTTGCAGTGCTCGATAGTGTAGGGGCCCTGGAAATATCACCTGTATCGATGCTGCTAGTAAGTCTACTACTTGCGCTATTGTGCGAAGTGAAGTGACTGTTTTGCTGAGACATATTCTTATTTCTCTTTTTATGTCTCTCATCCTTCTGCTTGGGAGTTCTAGGGTTGCTGTTCTGGTGTCTATAATGAACCCTAGAAATTCTAACCTCCTCGTTGGTTTCATCTCTGACTTCTCCCGATTCACTAGGAATCCAAGGGAGGTCAGGAGCTTCACTACCCAGTCGGTCTGGTAGAGGAGTGTCTCTGCCATTGCCCATCAGCAGTATGTCATCTAGATATATAATCATACTTATGCCTTTCTCCCGGATCGCTGCTGCTACTGGCTTCATGATCTTCGTGAATGCCCATGATGCTGATGCCAGTCCAAACGGCATTATGGCAAATTGCCATAATTACCTGTCCCAGTCGAATGCTAGAAAGGGACGGAAATCTCTTTGCACCGGTATCGTCAGGTAGGCATCTTTCAGGTCTATCCTTACTAGCCAGTCGCCCTGTCTGAGTGTATCTCTGAGCTGGTGGGTCCCCTCCATCTTGAAATGGTTGTAAACCACCCATCTGTTCATGTCTTTCAGATTTATTACTGGCCTTACTTTGTCCTTCTGGTGGATCAGAAACATATTGCTCACAAATTGTGGGTGTGATTCGCATGGTTTGATCGCCCGCTTCTCTGCTAGGCTCCGCAGTTCTGCGTGTAATAACACTTTCTCTGCCTGCGTTGCGACTAGAGGACGGGGGGCTTGGCATTGAGTGGGGGTCTCTGTAAACACTATGCGCATACCTTTTGCTGTCTGCAGGACCCAGGCATCGCTGGAAAGCAAGCGCCAATTCTCCCAGAATACCACTGTCCCCCCGACAACTGGTGGGTACGAAAAGACTCTCACCTGTGGGGAAGTGTTGTCCTCTTCCCTGTCCTCTACTTTGCCTTCCTCTAGGGAATCGGCCTCTCGGTGGGATGGAGTCTGGCTGTCTGGTCTCCCAATACTGGGCTCTATTGCCTTGAGGCCTTCTGAATGCTTGATAGCGACCGGTCGCTCGACCTTTGAACTGACCGGTCCCGCCAAAAACTCTTCCGGGGAAGCTTTTCTTCATGGATGCTTGCGCCTTCTCTAGGGAAGTATAGGTTCCCACGAATCTTCCCATTTCTTTGCCAAAGGTCTCTCCAAACAAAAGCCCTTGTGCTGCCTCGCCTGCCTCATATGATGACAGATCTCCCAGTTTGTGGTCGATTTTGAGCAGGAGCCCTCTCCTGCGTTCGGATGATATTGCGCAATTCGCATTGCATAGGAGGCATATGGCTCGCTGCGCCCAGTTTGCCAGGACTCCTGGGTCTACCTCTGCTCCTGTGTCTTTTACCCGGTCGGCAAGGTCCATAATTTTGGCTAGAGGCCCAGCTAGGTTGAGGACTATTTCTTGGCAACTTTTCCAAGAGCGATCTATACCTTTCCTGGGGTCTCTGTTGCACTTAGAGACGAAGGATAGCATCTTTGGGTCAAGTTCCGGGGCTTCTGCTACTTTGCCCGGTAGTTCTGGTCTCGGGCATTCTGCTCTCATCCTCTTTCTAACGTGGGGGATGTGGGGGACTCTGGTGGTTCTTCTTCAGGGAAGACCTCTTCTGTATTGCCCATATTATCGTCCCCTGGGTAGGGAGCTCGAGGCTCGGCACCTGTGCTTTTTTCATGAACGCTTCTCTTAGTCTATTGAAAGCGTCAGAAGCCTCTGGGGCCATTGTACCTGCCCCTTCCATCTGGCCCGGGGGTGGAAGGCAAAGCCAGTCCCAGCCCAGAGGGTCCCAATCCCTTTCCCTTTTTGTAGTTCCAGTTTACTTGCATAAAATGCCACTGACAATCACCCAAAACCTTTCTTGCATTATGCTATCCAGTCTTTTTCTATTTCCTCAGAAAAACTACATCTCCCAGCATCCCCCTCATAAGCAAGAATATTCACAAGCTGAACTGAAGATAGCCTGACTCATCAATAGCCTGTGAACCACAACCACCAGTTTTTAAAAGAGAGACCACTTCACGACCTGGAGAACAGCAACCAACAAAGTAATGGAAAGGAGCCACTGCGTGAACCAGGGGCAGCAGAGAACTTCGTTTACACAGAGCACTCCAAGGACTTTGTTCTCACCTGGGTGAATGCCACAGAGCTGCTCCCCAGTCAAATTAGCAGGGTGACAGACTTACACGGCCCTTAGATGAACTGGGACTTAAATGCTATAACTCACCACTGCAGGCTGCCATTGCAAAACCCCAGCAGACTTTGATTTTGTTACCACATTCCTGTAGGAGAGAGCAGGGAAAGGTTGCCCAGGGAACTAGTAGGGAGGGATGGCCAATGGGAAGGAGGAGGGCAGTATAAAGGTGGGACCCAAGAGGTTGGATGTGGGTTCTTCAGGTGAGGTCAGAGGTACCGGAGGCAGACCAAGAGACTTAGCAGAGGAAGGACGGTGCACAGTAGTGTGGAGGAGAGCTATACAGGCAGTGTGTGTAAGGTGAGGTTGGTTGGTGTGTGAGAGGTGAGGTTGGTTGGTGAGAGAAAGTAGTACTGGAAGTGGATATATGTGAGTGGAGTTGTAAGTGAAAAGGGGTGAAGGAGAAGATGAGTGGGGAAGTGAAAAGAGTAAAAGTAAGAGAAGGGTGGGAAGAGTGGTAGTGTGAAAAGCAAAGAGTAGTAATACCGTGGCGAGAGGAGAGTAGAAGTAGTGGGGCGTGTAGTGGTGCTGTGTAGAGTGGAGAGTAGTAGTTTAGAGTAATAGCAGTCTGAAGAGGGGACTAGTGTGGAGAGAGAGTAGAGTAGTAGGGATTAGCAAGATCGAAAGGTGGAGGCAAATAGTACAGAGAGGGAGGAAGGCGGTTCTCAGAGGGACAGTGTAGACTGTGGGCCTCATTACGAGTCCGGCGGTAACCGAGCTGGAAAAACCGGCAGGTTACCGCTGGACTCGTATTACCATTCCGCCTCTGTGATTCCCGGAATCACCGGGGCATTACAACCCCGGTGACCCAGTAATTCCGGAGGTGAAATTCGGTAAATCCCCATTCCCATGGAGTCCTGTAGGACTCCATGGGAATGGGGAAGTGGGAACACTGGCACCATCTCGTGATGGTGTTTCCACGTCCGCCTGCAGGCGGGTGGTGTTAAACCCGCCTAGTAAGATCTGGCGGTAATGACGCTTCCTGCCTGCTGAACTCGAGATCAGTCGGTCCGGAAAGAACGGTGATGGTGGATTTACCACCACCGTTCTTTCCGGACTGACTAACTCCTAATGAGGCTGTGTGTCATGGAAAGAGATAGGGATACAGGAGGAAGGAGAGTAGAAGGAGAAGAGGGCAAGTGATAGAGATTCAGGGAGAGAAATATCAGAGTGCGGCCTATGTTTACCACTGACCCCAAAGTGCTGGTCTCAGATTATAAATTCCTCCAGCATGTGTTTGTTATGATGTGATTGAGTTGCCCGCCCATAGATGTTAAATCCTTTGTTGCCAATGTACCGACGAATAGACCACATATGTGCCACAGTTCTTTGCTGAATTTCCTACGTCGAAACTGGCATTCTTCTTCCCCCTTGGCGAATAGCATGAAGACCCTACCGCCACCTAAAGATTTTATTGAAGCTTTTTGCCACTGCAGAGTGCTGCTGGATATAAAAAGCACCTTTTCAAGACCAGATAGCAGTGCTGTCTTTTATATCCCATATGTCCCTGCAAGGCTGTGATATTTGGGGATAACGCCCAAGAGCGTTCCTAGCCCAGCTCCGTAAATTGCCTCTGTCCCCTTCCTGTCTATCTCAAGGTTGTCCCTGCTGGGGCAGAGTTATTTAACTTGCAATACGTTTACTGGCCCTTAGCCTCTGTGTGGTCCATTGCTTAATATGCATACAGAGCAACAGTCTTACCGGAATCTCCTGCCAATGCTGATGTGGGAAGTGCATCCCGTCACATCCACTTCTCTTATACCATGAATGCGTGCATTGTCCAGTAATCTATACATTGAATCCCGGCTTCCCTGAACAAAGTGAAGAAAGCCCGGGATGAAAAGGGCCTACGGCAGGATGATAAGTGCCAATGTGGTCCCCCGCCGTGTAGCCACTCCCGGGTTGCCCCTGGTGCGTGCGTTTCCTAGCAGCTTGCATTAAATTTCACCTCACTCATAGTAGCTATCTAAGCGGTCCGCGTAAGGTGAGACTCGCCTGCAGATTCACCAGCGTGTCTAGCTGTGCCGCTTACAGTCTATATCAAAACGGTAACCCATACCTCTTATGCAGGGTCAGTGAAGAAGCTACTTGTTGGCGCTTGCTCTGGAATTTCACTTGCTGGCACATGCGTTGTCATGTGGGGAGTCTCGGAGTGAGTCTGAGTCCCCAATGTGCCGATGTTTCTTATCACACCTCCACCCAGGCATGTATATAGATCCGAGGTCCGTCTGGTGCTCAAGCATTCATGAGAAGAGATTGTGCCAGCGTCGGGTATTTGGAACCACGCCCTATGCGAGCATGGCACACTGAAAGCCGCTGCTCCGGCAATTACATTTAGTTCCTAGTGCGTTTTTATGCTGTTTTCTGTGTCCTGCTGATATAGTCCTTTAGTTCAGTGCAGCATTCCGGAGCTGAAAAATATATACATATATATCTCCTGCTGTACTAAGATTACAGGCTGTTCCCGTTAGCAATAGAGGAGGAGAGAGGTGTAGACACATCGTCAGGCTGTGGCGGCTATCGTGGAATCCGTTTATCAATTTTGATATAAATTTATAAGTAAAGTGAGCCTCCCGGAGCCTGTACAAAAATTCAAACTATTGCCTTTTGACAAGTAAACTGTGCTTCCCAGAGTCGATGCAAAAGTAAAAGTATTGTTTTTATTGAATCTACAGCATCTCGTACGTGGCCTACATGTGTTCCTCGGCCGCTCTGTGATCCACCAAAGAGCTGTGAACCAACACTGCTGGCGTTTTTTATCCACGACACAACCTGTGGAATCCCAGGAATGTGGTGATTCACAGAGCAGTATTTTAGCCAAATCAGCAGCAAACACAGACAGTCTGTATACTTAGCTCACCAGATTACAGGATGTTTTGTGCCATCTGTGCACAACCCCAGGAAAATACACATGGACAATGTTAATCAACTAAACCAAACTGACGGAATGCTGCCACAGGAAACAGCTGCAACCTCAGGGTAATTTTAGCTGTTTCTTGGGGCCATTGTTTATCAACTAAACCCAGATAATGGAATGATGGGATGGGAAACATCTGTAGGTTGAGGTTATTTAGAGATGTTTCATGGGTCCAGCGCCACTCTATAATTTTGAAGAGTATGTAGGAAAAATAATCCTGCACTTTGTTGATTAGCAAAAGTGGTGCTGGACCCAGGAAACAGCTTAGACCCAGGAAGCCGCTAAAATCAGAATTGTTACACACCCCATTTCCAAAGTAAGTAAAAAAAATACTTGCATTCAGGAATTCTGTATGTGTTGATAAGGATACAGCAATGGGGAGGGTTTGTGTTTATATCTCTTAAAAGGGGGTCTCTGACTCCAGCAGGGGAACTGTAAACCACAATGTCAGAACCCTGGATTGATGACCCACTGCAGACACCGGCTAATTGACCTAGGGCTATTTGATTGCAACTCTGTGGGGTACCTTGCTTCTCGGGCTGGATTTGATCATGGGTCTGTGGACACTGGGGGAGCCCCCTGCCAAGCCTTTTAACTGGAAACGAGACCTGCTTTTTAGTCTGAGTTTATTTCAACAACATCAAAAAGTGAGCAGAGGAGTATTTTAATAAATATGCTTTAATGTATTGTGTTTGTATTTTTCTAAAAATGTACAATTTATGTGGTTTTATTCAAGCTTGATAAGGCTTTTTTTACTGTATTTATCAATAGCCAGGCCCTTTTTGAGACAGGTCAGAGGTGAGGAGGCACTCGAATGCACTAGGCTGTGCTAAACTAAACAGCTATTTGTTTTTAATGACATGTTTAAAAATGTACAGTTTACTTAGAATGATCTGTGGTTTTGCATGTCAGGCAGGATAACGCAGAGGTACTGGTAGCGCCGGATTCTATTTCTGTGTGTGTGTATGTGCATGTCTGTGTGATATCACATGGGCATAGAGCTTATTTTCTAGAACTGTTTTTGAGATTTTGACTACAGCGGTTGGGAACAAGTTGAAAATGTTTAGAGGGTCTTGTAAGTGTTTATAGCACAGCTACTCAATCGGACACTTCCATTTTAAAGCTTGGATAAGTGTGAAGTCGAGACAGCAAAGTCAGTGACACAGTATTCAGAATCCGGAATTTCACAGAGTCTGACAGTGCAAACATTTTCATATTCTGCAAAGAATGTTTTCCTAGTTAATTTATTACTTTTTTATCAGCTTGCCGCTGCCCTTACAGCCGTTCTAAATGGATGCAGTATATTTGCAGGCGCATAGTGCAGTGTTTTAGTTTTACAGTGCAGATAAAATATTTTTAGTGCATAAAATATTTAGCACAGAGGGATCAGTATGCGCCAAAGTTCACACATGTTATGTTTAATAAAAAAGAACGCTGGAATGTTGGACTTTTTTTTAAAGTGTTGCATGTGTCAGAGTGTTATACCGGGCTAGAAATGTTTGGGGATGTGTAAAAGTTGGCTTCTGTATCAGTGCATGTTTTAGATTGTGCTGGATTCGTTTTTTTACCTCCTAGTAGGCGCTACATTTCATTGTATTCTGCATGCAGAGTGGCACAAAGTAAGACAAAATGTGTCCATTCTCTATCTGAAAGGGAAGCGCAGAGTGTTGGCTCACATCTTTACATGTGAAAACTGCAATGTGTACTTTAAAACACAATTGTGAGGTAGAAGTGTGCTAGGACTTTAAAATATGGTTCTAAGTTTTGCAGTGTTATATACATTCTTGACATTGGGCATCATTACGAGTCCAGCGGTAGCCGTGCCGGAAAAACCAGCAGGCTGCTGCCGGATTTGTAGTGAATTACTGCCTCCGTGTTTGCCAGAATCACCAGGGCATTACAACCCCGATGACCCGGTAATTCCGGAGGCGGAATTCCGTTAATCCCCATTCCCATGGAGTCCCATAGGACTCCATGGGGATGGGGACAATGGAAACACTGGTTCTGTCTATGACGGAGCCAGTCTTTCCATTTCTGCCTGCAGGCGGGTGGCGTTACTCCCGCCAGGTCAGACCTGGTTGGTGTGACACCACCTGCCTGCAGAACTCGTAATCTGCCAGTCCGGAAACAACAATGGCGGCGGGTTTACCGCCCCCGTTGTTTCCGGACCGGCAGACCCGTAATGAGGCCGAATGCGTGCAATGTGAAGGCCCGATTTTGGCAGATTAGGCACTTTGGGGTTCTAATTTCTGCCAAAGATCCCACTTTTGATGTGGTGTAGCTGAGATAAAAAAATTTTAAGGAAACATGCGCTGAGGTGTTACACTGGGCTTGAGATGTTTGGTGATGTGTTATGTATTGATGGAGGACTCTTTCCATATAGAAGATGGCCTATTATGATTCCATATTCGTTCTATGTAGAACCGGCATGTCTTCCAACAAGTGGATGTAGCAGCAGGCAGACCCTGAAAACACGACCTGTGCCAACCAGCAAGCGTCACCCCTTGGATTTATGGAGATTTATTTGGCTGATGCACAACGCCTCAATGTTCTGGGGTCCGAGGACGGGGGCACATGTTTTTGCCAGATCAACAATGGGCAGTGATGGGTTGCAGCCTATTGCAAGGCCCGACGGATTGGGGGGTTCAATGCAGCAACATTTTTTCTTTCACACATGGGAATGGGCATAGATGGATTGGGGCCCCCAATGAATGGCAGAAGAGTGTCTGAGGTCCAGGAGGGCTATTATGATTTCTGTGCTGTACCCGCATTGGACCGTGACAACCAATATCTCGGAAATGGCCTGACAAATGGACACCTAACCAGGGTTCGGCCGGGGGAAAGCCACCCTCCCTGTGTTCTAGCAGTGCCAGAGGCCAGACAACATGGGGTAGCACATTTACCACATCGCCAAACCTGAAGCCGCACAAGGGGCAGTCTGGTTTCAGATTCTGCCCATGGAGTTTCCTTTCCACCCCTGGCACGATCAAGGGCCCTGGCAGATATTACCGAAAACCTAACCCCCCAAATTTCTTTGGCTAGGGTGGGGGAAAGGGCCCCTGTATTACCAGCGGATTCAGGCACACCTTCCACTGGTTTGGGGGTGAAAACCTGCTTTAAAAGTGTACAGCCGCAGGTCAGACTTGCGTTGAAACGGGAAGCAGGGGTGTGCGATATAAATTCTGGATGCTCCAAGCAGCAAAATTTACGAAAAACAAGGTTGAGAACAAGTCCTCTTTTGTATGTTAGCCACAGGGCCGTGTGTCCCGACTGTAGCTCAAGAAAAATCGTCCCAATGGAGGGGCCTGTTACGGAGGAACACGCATTGCTATAGGCATGCGCGGGCCTCGTTCCGGCTCGCGCATGGGCACTGAATAAATGAGAAGCCTGTGCGCGCCAGTTTCCATGGGACCCCGTATCATCAAGACGTGTCCGTGTAGGTTTGTGTGCAGGTGCGTGCATGTGTTATGGGGCAGCCTGTGGCCAGCTGATATCCAACATTGGCGACGAAGAAGGCCCCGAGTAGGGGGGCAGAGGCTCCTGAACAGCATTGCTGCATATCAAAGGATACCTCTGTTTACGCCCACTAGAGGCTGACTCCTATGCGGCACGCGCGTCCGCCATTTTCTTTAAACATACAGTGGTTGCTGCCCTCACTGGTGCTCATGCGCCGCTCGTATCATTTATTGCACATTCTTTGGAACTTTCAGACAATTGTTTGAACTTTCACAGCGGTCTGTTCCTAGATGGCTGTGCTGCCAGTGCAATGGGTGCATTTTGATCTGCTGCACTGTCTTCAGCTCAGTGAAGAGCTTACAGTTGGACTTGAGTGTTCTCCGTTGTTTTCCACGACCCCAGGACAGCGTTTCCCAGACTGGTACACAGAATCTCCCAGGAGGGGAACAGACTTGCAGCCTCAAATATCAGGGTGAGGTGCTCGTGCAGTCTATGGTCATGGGAGACCAGTAGGATTCTGCTGCCCAAGTACAGCCACCATGAAGACAGCAAGGAACGTTGGCACCCATGCCCGGGTTTAACCTGTCAGGGCCCCCGTCCAAGCTTGGACACAAGTGGCTCTTGTGGGTCAAAAAGGTGGAGATGTTGTTCTGGGCCACCAGAGAAACTGAAGATGACACCAAGGTGGTGACCATGTAGTATTCAGCAGGATCTGAGGTACATCGCATCTTTGAGTCCCTCAACTCCCAGGCAACGACTTATGTAGATGTTAAAAATGCCCTCTAAGAAAATGTTCTGCCCCTGGCGAACTAGGACTTCGACAGGTTTGTCATGTGCGCCAAGAGGCAATCTGGGGAGGAGACTTTGGATCAGTTCTGCGGGAGGCTGAGACAGTTGGCCAGCATGTGCAGATGGGAAAACGAAGAGGGAATGGTGCGCAATCAGCTCCTCCAAGGGTGTAGCTCAGGAAAACTCAGACGTCAGGTGCTTCGTGAACCTGACCTGATGCTGGCCCAGATCTTGGACATGGGGAGGGCCTATGAGTTGGCAGTACATCTGTCAAAATGGACGCAGCTGTCTGCTCTGGAAGAGCGAGGAGCCTTTTGCTGTTGGATGCTCAGCGATGAATGCGGTTCAAAAGCCCCGATGGACTCTGAAAAGACCAGAGTCATTTCAAAAGCCTGACCAGTCACATCCCTGACAATATTGTGGCTACGACTTTCACATGCTGGTGAGTGTCTGCCGAAGTCAAGAGTGTGTGGTCGCTGTGGGGTGTCGGGACACTATGCAAGAGTTTGCAGGGCAGCTGTCCCAGTGGCTGCATCAAGGGGCCCAGCGAGAGTCAGCAACAGCGGCCCGCGGAAGCAAAAAAGTGTTGCCACAGTTGAACAGGGGATGCAAGAGCTGGATATCGCTGAAGAAGAAGAGGAGGACGATGAAGTGTTCTTTATCTCCAACATTGCATCAGGTTCACGGCAATCCATAAAAGCCATGTTCTTTGTGACAGAGGTTAGTCCACACTCTGTTAAGCTGCACGGCATCCGAAGCCCTGAACATTGTACATTTTGCCATGTCCGTATATCTGTCTGACATACAGAACATCACGGAGTGATATGCCGACATATTCAAGGGCGTTGGCAAGCTAAAGGGTGATCCTATACGTCTTCATATTGACGAATCCATGAGACCCACGGCCCTGAAGCATCAGGGGATCCCTTTCCACCTGAGGGCACAGGTTGAACATGAACTACAAACTCTTATCGACATGGACATAATTGAGAGGGTCGAGGGCCCCACTCCCTGGGTGTCCCCGATTGCAGTAGTGGCCAAGCCCAAACAACCTGGGGCAGTGCGCATCTGCGTAGACATGCGGCTGCCCAATATGGCTATCAAACGTAAGCATCACCTGACACCAACGCTTGACGATATAGTAGGAGAACTTCAGGATGCCAAGGTATTTTCCAAACTTGACCTCCGCTCAGGATATCACCAGCTGGAGCTGCATCCTGAATCCTGCTACATAACCATATTTACAACGCACGAGAGCCTATACCAATTGAAGAGATTAAGCTTTGGCTTCTCGTCGGCTGCTGAAGTCTTTCAGAATGTGATCCAGGTGGCGCTCGCAGGCCTAAAAGGCGTGATAAATTTAAGTGATGACATTCTTGTGTTCACATCCTCCGAGGCAGAGCACATTAAAAGGTTGGAGAAGACCTTCGAGAAGATCCGGGACTTGGGCCTGACTCTTCACAAAGGGAAGTGCGAGTTCTTTAGAGACAGAATTTAATTTTTCGGATTCGTGTTCCATGCTGGAGGCATTTCCCCAGACCCGGAGAAGGTACGTGACATCAGAGAGGCAACCCCTTCAGACATACAAAGCTTTCTGAGGATGGTGAACTATTGTGGGCGGTTTATCCAGGACCTGGCCTCACTCTGAGCCACTGCGGGCCCTCGAAAGAAATGACGCCACGTGGGAGTGGTACACCATCAAAGCAGCACTGACTGGGGATGAAACCATGGCATATTTTGATCCCATGAGAGAATCTGAGCTAGTGGTTGATGCCAGTCCCGTGGGACAAGGAGCGGTGCTGCTACAGCCAGACGTCAGGGCCAGATGCATCCGATAGCCGACGCCAGCAATGCCCTGACTGACACCGAGAAGTGGTACTTCAGATAGAAAGGGAGGTGCTCGCCATTTTGTGGGGCTGCAAGCATTTCTGCTTGTACATATTAGGCAGGCCCGTGTCTGTCATTACCGGCCACAAGCCACTGATACCCATCATGGCCGGTGGGTCCTCCAAACCTCCCCCACGGATCGAGAGATGGATGCTGTCTCTGATGGAGTATGGAGTGAAGCTCCACTGCAGGCCAGGCACGAATAACCTGGCAGACTATTTGTCCTGCCACCCAGGACCCGGCCGGATGCAGGAAAGACCAGAGGAAGAAGACTGTGCCGAGGTAGTCCGTCACATAGTGGAGGCTGCCATGCCCATAGCGCTGACCATACCGGAGCTGGCGGACGCATCCCGAGCAGAGGAAGTATTTCAGCTCATCATGACCACGATGCCCAGCAGAGACTGGAAAGGGGTATTAGCAAACACCCCCCGGAGGGAGAGCAGCACCCAACAGGACCTGCAAGCGCTGTGGCGAGCCCGCCCAAATGAACTATCCATCATGAAGAAGGGTTAATGCTGAGAGGGCGTCAGATTGTCGTACCGCGGGTACTGGTGAAGAAGGTGTTAGAAACTGGCCCACAGCAGACACCAAGGCACGGCCAAAACAAAGGCACGCCTACATGCTAAGGTGGGGTTCCCAGACCTGGATCGTCGGGTGGACGAGTACATACATCAACGCATTTGATACCAACCGTGGGGTAAGGTGCATGTGGACTTCTGCTCCACAGGGAGGGGCACCTACTTTTTGGCGGCGATAGATCAATGGTCCCGGTACCCCGAAATAGAGTTAGTGGAATCGACCGCCAGTGACCACACCATACAGGGCCTGGAAAGAATCTTCGCTACTCACAGATTTCCGTTCGAATTATGCTCTGAGGTTTATAGTCATAATGTAGAAACCAATAATGTCGAAAGTCATTTTTTCAAAAAAATGTCAAAAAAAAATGTTTAATTTTTTTTAATGCATTTTTTTTCGAAATGGGGGCGGGGTTCCCCCCAACCCCTCTTTTTTAAAACATTTTTTTTGTTTTACCCATTTTTTTTATCCCGAACCCCAAAATAAATATATAATTAAAAAAACGGAATTCAAAATTTTTTTCGACATTTTTTCGAAGAAATTGTCATTCGACATTATTTTTTCGAAAAAAATGACCGACCACGATGCTCTGACAATGGACCCCCTTTTCAAGGCCAATAATTAGCAAAATACATGGGGGGAGTGTGGAATAAGGCACCGGAAGGTGACCCGCCTCTGCCCAAGGGCCAATGGCGAGGCAGAAAGGTTCTTTCAGTTCCTCTGGGAGTACCGTGCGACTCCGCATCAGTCCACGGGGGTAGCACCCGCGGAAGCCCTTTTCAAGCGGTGCCCCCGGGGCCTCATACCAGAGGTGGATGGAAGAGAGCCGGGGAACATCGATGACCAAAGAGTACGAGCGGAGCGAAAGGTACACAATGAGCGAGAGTGCGATCGGAGAAACCTCCAACAACCCAACATTTCAGTGGGGGACACAGTGCTAGTGCGCAACTGCCATCCAGAGGGAAAGCTATCCCTATCATATGAACCGAAGCCCATGGACATAGCACACGTCAACGGATCAATGGTAACTGACGCCGATGAGAGAGGGACTGTGACGCGGAACGCGTCCTACTTCAAGAAAATGGAGACCCGCTCATCTGAGGAGAGTCCAACTGACAATGGAACCATGACCCCGAGTGCCAGTCTGGCATCCCGGGACAGCGAGGGCAGAGGGGACCAGCCACAAATAGACTCTCCACGCCCGTCCCCGAGCGGCACCCGGAGGTACCCAAGTAGGGAAGGGTGCAGATGTCGGGCCTGGTTCCAGGACTTTATAATGGACACTGATCCCCGAGCCGCAGGGATGACGGTAATGACTCATGTTGGGTCCGCTTGTTGTTAGTGTGTATGCACCACAGTGTTAGCCCCTCTTGGGCCATGTGATAATATGCTGTTTGCTCTTTAAAGAAAATGAGGAATGTTACAGAACAGCACGCATAGCTATACGCATGCGCGGGCCTTGTTACGGCTCATGCATTCACACTGAATAAATGGGAAACCTGTGCGCGCCAGTTGCTGCTGAGACCTCGAAGCATCAAGACGTGTCTGTGTATGTTTGTGTGCAGGTGCGTTCCTGTGTTATGGGGCGGCCTGGGCCAGCTGATATCCAACAGGGCCTGGGGTGTTACACCTCAGCAGAAGGGGGTGTTCACAGCAAGCAAATGTGTACAGCTGGGTGGTGTCATGATGGTCGTGGTTGTGATTAGCATTGATGAAGGCGTTGCACCATTAACTTTTTATGAGAGTGTAGCTGTTGCTAGTTTTGAAGGTGAGAATAATACCGACAGATCTGCTTTTGTCAGAATTTTAGATAACCTAGCTAATGCGCCATTCAATCCTGTTGACAACTCATCTGTTCATTCTCCATCTATCCAACAGGGCAAGCTTGCACCACCTCTATAAGAAGACACTTGGATGATGGTGGGTGAGGGGGTGTGGGATATTGTAATGCTTATGCGAGATGCGAGCTAAAACAACATGGCGATGATACGTAGCCATCTTGGACACTCATCTCCCATCACTGCAATAAAGCCTACGTTTTTCATGGGCTCAGCAGGGTAAATGTGCATCTAGGCAGCAAAGGCAAGGCAAGGTCACATAAATATTGTTGCCAAATTGACTCGTGGAGAATAGTTATTGTATTGTCCGCTGAAAGACGGGCCGGAAAGGGAGTCGAAGTGCTCCGCAGGTGCAGTGATAAGGGGTCCTGGGAATGAATGCAAGGAGAGGGAAGCTAGGATTTTCCACTTTTGGCTGTTTATTTCCACTCTTTGTCCCTTCCACTTGTGACCTGCTCTTCGGCCATGGGCAGCCACAACTGAAAACGGGGACATGCCCCCATAAAGAGAAGAGATTTCTCCTCTGTGGTCAGCAGTCAGAATCTGGACCCCCGGGTGATGTAGTCTCGCTGGAAGTGAGGACGCTCCACTC
The DNA here is from genome assembly GCF_040938575.1 of Ambystoma mexicanum. Classification (NCBI taxonomy): domain Eukaryota; kingdom Metazoa; phylum Chordata; class Amphibia; order Caudata; family Ambystomatidae; genus Ambystoma; species Ambystoma mexicanum. The sequence goes on along the minus strand of NC_090932.1, from coordinate 600,879,683 downwards.
CGGACCCTGTTATTGCACATGTTCTATTTACCTACCTGCTCTGGGACTAAGCAGTGTCGTAGTGGCCGAGATGAAGGTGTCTTCCACAACAGTGATAACGGTGATGCTCTTTTTTTTTATGTTTCTGTATAACGGACTATATGTTTATTCTGTATATGATGTGTCTCTATATATATAACCGAGCCGGTTATAATCTTTCATACAACTATTAGTCTAAGTGTGATTTATTTTCATCTGTCTGAGTCTTTGGTTAGGGGCGGGAAAGGTACGTCTAAGATCTTCCCCACATGGCCAAGCAAAAGCAGAACAGAAATGTACAACCGGATGTGCCTTCTGTTATACACATTGAACAAGTTAGATGCGTTCATGACTGCTCTGCAGTTGGATGGGGTGCAATCTAGTGGCACACCACCGCCCCTGGAGTTTTCAGACACTATGGGGGTCATTACAAGTCGGGCGGTAAGAGATACTGGGCACCGGTAAGGAGACCGGTGCCGGTAATCCCTTACCGCCCGATTCAGAGTTCCCTTGGAGGGAACCGTAAGGAACGTGTGGTCTGACCACACGTCCCTTACAGGTCCCGCTAAGGAACCAGGGCGCTAATAACGGGCTTGCTAGTCGCGATCCCGTTATTAGCGCGCTCCCTATTCCCATTGAGCCCTATGAGGGCTCAAATGGGAATGGGGAATGGTTTGTTCAATGGGGATTTACCAGTCCCTCCAGGGTCGGAATGCACCGGTAAGTCCCCATTGAACAAGACCGGACACAGTATGGGAGGCAGCCATGGTGCTAATTGCACCATGGCTACCGCCCATCTCGTAATGACCCCCTATGTCTATTAATTGTTATACAGCCCTTGAGGCGCTTCTTAAAGATGCTGACCTTGTTGCCATTGGCAGTGGAACAGGTGTATGTATTGATACTGCTGACACTCACAATGCTGACATTATTAATATTGCTCCTGTTGGTACTCAAGAGGGGAGTGTGCACAGGGATGGGGAGGAATACAGTGTTGGGGTTGTTAATAATGCTCCTCTTGGTACTCAAGTGGGGATTGTGCACAATGGGAGGAAGGATAGCTCCGGGGCAATGCGTTTGTTTTGAAAGCAAGACAACGCAGCACAACACAGGTTTTAATCCTGATCTCGCACTTAGAAACCACTCGTTGGTATTAAGCATGTTATAAAAGAACAATACTCAAGCGGGGAGTGTGCATACTGATGGGGAGGAATACAGTGTGCTCATCACTGTGAACACTCACTCATTAATATTGCAAATGTCCAAGTGGTAAGTGTTGGGCCTCAGGTTGATGCCTCCCCCTCCCAGAGCTTGCATCAACATTGCACACTAGCAGGGATGGAGCCGATGAATCACCACCTAACGCCTCATCACAATTCTGGCTAGTGATACTGTTGGTTCAAATTAAAGGCATGGTCTAGTAAAAAGTGTTATTGTCCCTACGGGTCGGCCATGTTTTTTTAAGCCTAAGTGGCTCGATTTTAGAAAACTTTCCTATGGACCTTACCCTAGTTTTCGTCCATTAAACGCACGCGAAAACAAGCACCAGGGCGCCGACATTTTGTGATAATCCTATCACTTGCCGCATCGCCCTGGCTGACCTGCTTCTGCGGCACTAAATCAATTCCCCCACCCCTGAGCCTGACATTATCCAAACATTCATATTCCCCGCCTCTCTCCGTGACGTTACTGTGCTGTGTAGGCAAACGCACCCAGTCGTCTTCTACGCGTCTCCACACAGAACCCGGAAACCAACACAGACCATCTCACAACACAGATGCCACAATTCGGAATATGAAACTGTACTTTAAAATCAAACATCAACACAGTACATTTGGTAAAGTACATTTATTTGACATTAAATGTTTAGAGAATATTCAGCAATTGCCATATGAAATCCGAAAGCCATTTATTTTCTTTTATCTGTATCCGCCATGGTACACAGGGTGTTGCTTTTCGTTAAAAGAAGCACTTTGGAAGCACGGTGAACCGCAAGGCTGTTCCATCAACTAGGCACTAGTCCATCGTAAAGGTTGGTATGTTGCTTCTAGCCACTAGTACAGCGTAAGGGCATGTGGGCCCTTGGCGATCGTCCCATAAAATTGTCAGTGTGCTCCAGTTGTTCACACGAAGCTGCAGGTGTCTACTGTAAAAGCCGTCTGCTGGTGTCTCAAACCGATGGCAGTAGCAGAAGGGGAGCAAATACCTGTGATGAAAACAAAAAAATTATAATTAGTGTCGCCAGCCGATCTTCATTAATATTACTCATTTTATTTATTACAGCCGATCAGAAACTATTTGCTTGCAAGGATAGTTCAATGGAGTATGTTCGGCTCTAAAATCAATGCGAAAAGTAACGAAATAAATCGAGGCCAACACACAATGATAAACGACAGTTAGTCTACATGCGTGAGGAATGATATGATATATGATAGGGCATTTGTAACGCACCTATACTCAAGTGTTTCTAGGCGCGACGAGGCAGGTGGGGAACAAGGGCAGACAGACAACGATCCTACTAGGCCAGGTGTCTTTCTGATCGCGCATGGGGAAGGGGGGAGGAGGGGCAAAAGTGCTGTATATTGTTAGTTGAATACAAATTAAATAATAGGGCCAGCTGGTGGCAAGTGCAAGGTAAATGCCCGGAGAAGGGGCTGAAGGATACAGAGACAGTCCCGTAGTGCAGGTAGGCAGTGCAGGGAAAAGTGGCTGGGCCAAGGACCGAGATCGGTGAGACCAGTGGACCTGCATGCCCATGTGCCCACTACGAACACGTTTTCCTTGCTTTTCCTAGCTCTTCATTCATTCATTTATTCATGCATCCATTCATTAAATCTTCATTCCGGTATAAAAGCGTGTAAAGATTTACTTACATTATATTTGAAATTTCCATTGTGTCTCTTCGTAATGCAGTCTTTAAAACGGACCATGCTCTTGACAATGATTTTTCGTATACTGAACTAAAATGAAACTCGGTCTAGTTTCTGAATTTTGTGCCTTATCGCCTCTTACGTTATTGCGCACCCCCTTCAAATGTAGTTCTTTCGGCATGGTCCCTGTCTCAAGGTCAAAAAACAATAGACCCTTATACTTCCAGTGCGACTTGTGGGCCTCATCTGGGCGCGAGCTGAAAATCAAAGCCGCTGTCCTTCGCATTCTTTATTTGCAACATCACGTAGTATAGGCATCTGTGGGAACTTGAAGTTTAGAATCCGTCTATGTAGTGCGCCTCAATGTGCAAATGCGAACTGGCTTCTCTCCCAAATGCCACGGCCCGCTTGGCGCGTTCTAAGTGCCCCAATTTTGTCCCCGTTGTCTGCAAGCTTTGCAGCCCAAATTGACACATTTAATTTTTGGCGGAAGGTCAGGGAAAGTATAAAGTACCACAGGAGTTGAGTTAAAAGTGAGATTTATTGTTTGTTTGTTTTATTATTTGCAATACGCAAGCCTCCCCTCCGTTAACAGTGCGCAGCATTTACATTTACATGAGATGAGACATGAGAATAATATATACATACACATATATGAGGTGAATAGAGAGAATTCAAAGATGACACCCAGCTTGTTCGCCACCCATGATGGTGAAGGTAGGGGTTAGGGTTACAGGTACGCTGTACAATAACATTTATTTACAAAAAGACAATCGTATTGCAATTATTTAAACCGGGATTTGTACTTCACAACCAGCTGTGCTTCGGGTGGACATGGCACAGTCACAATGTTCGGTGGCAATGGATCACTGCTCTGCACAGAAACGTCCAAAATTCCATATCTGTGCTTCTCTAACACAGCAACAATAAGGCCTTTCACAAAGTCAAACTGCATTTCATCATAGAATGGTTTGATCACCCATTGCTTACTTCGTTTTGAAAACACCTTAGTGTAGCGAGGCATCCTTACTTTACCCCTAGTCCTAGATTGTTCACGTCCGACATTGCTGTTATGGGCCAAGACCGCTAGTAGAGTGCGATGTTTCATGCCTCGAAAGCTAAAATGCAAGCGCTTTGGCCTGTACTTTAGGCACATATTGTGGAACGCCTCCAAATCTCCTGTGTGACAGAATTCTGTCAGTCCTCTCAAATCTCTTGATAGAGTTTTGTCGAAAATCTTCTCAATGGCTTTGTGTGTCGGTGAAGATGGAATCAACCACTTCTTCTTCCGTGCCTCCTCTGGGGACAAAGGGCCATGTTCACATTGGTGGAAATGTTGATTTGCTGTCCAGCGGTGAACGTTGGTACAGTGGTGCATCAGTGACCGCCATTTTTCAAGTAGTATTTCAACTGACCCTTCACAAGTTTTTGAGCTCCACCAAAGATGGTTGGTGATAGAATGGGACCACTGCAAAATACTTTCAAAACCTTTTTTTTTTCCTCTGCAGCCGAGATTTTCTTATTGATTGATTTAGCAAGATGCCATACGTCAAATTGATGTTTAATATGTGGGAACTGCTCTCTCATTGTCTTGGCAATTGAAACGTGTCTGTCCGTGGCTATGAGGTTGATGTGCATTCCCCTTGATTGTAGATATTCCACTGATTTTATAAATCCTAGTTTCTCCATGGCCACTGACGATGTACATTGTGTTACCTGCACGACCACCGAACTCACAATTTTCTTTCTATCCATGTCCTGAAAGTGGTAGGTGCAGTACTTGGCAAAAAATCCAGGGCTGTCGCACTGTCCATCGCCGGCTAGCCTGAATCGTTTGCCTTCGAATGTACTTGCTAGAGACAATTGTTCAATTTTCCAAGCATCACTAATGGCCGGAAACAGATAATCACGTTGGTATATGTAGTACAGCGCTTTAGAAATGAAATGGAGTCCCACAAACTGAAAAAAAGCCTCGAACTTTCTAAAACTGGAGCCACTAAAAAGTGATGCAGCTGCACACAGTAGATTGCCTGCTGGCAGTTTCCCCAGCATCGGTTGTGCAGACCATGAGAACCTATGATTTAATCTACAGGCGGCATTTATTTTGACGTTACTGCCCGTTATTTGACGAGTCACATTAATCAATGGCTTCCCACATACTTTCCCTCTAATGGAATGCACACATTTCAGCATACTCATAATTTCCATCAAACAACTGTTGAATACAATGTATTTGCTCTCTTTCATTAGACTGTCATCCTGCGTCAACGTTGTTTCGGCCTGTGACGTTGTGGAGATTTCAACACATTGGAAAGTAATATCGCTGATATCAAGTTCTGATGCGTCTATGGATGCTCCGGCTGGTTCATTCTCTGTCATTTCGACATCTATTACTTCAACATTGATGGGAGAACACAACAATGTCGACAGGTTTTTTGGTGGCAAATTTTTGGCGGGTGTAGATTGTGTGAATTGATCTGCAACTACTTCAGAGCTATCTTCAATACATTCAATAACATCTTCTTGTGGTGGTGCGGTCGCACTGTAGCTATGGTCCAATGCAACTTTGCTGTAGTCTCCAAACACAGTTAATTCATGTTCTGGCCATTGGACATGAGCATCTCGAGCCTGAACACGCCTCACCTCAATTAATAGTTCCTCTATAGTGTACATGGTCTGGCAAGCAACATCTCATTCGCTTCACTGTCTGTGTATGTATAGTTCGTAGACCCACGGGTAACTAGAGGACAGATCGGAAAAGGGATGTTCAGTTTAAACACAAGATAAAGTATAGTACAATTGACTGGAAAAAACATAAAATAGTCCCCAGCACAAAAAATATTCTAAAGTTATGAACTGTTTGTAACTAACCTTTTTTTGGTTTTTTTTCTTTGCAACTTTTTTGACTCGACCTTCAACATCTGCACGCTGTAGCTCCGATTCGTTTCCGCATGTCCTCCCTTCCTCTTGCGCTGCAACAACTATATTTTCTGTATCCGCATAGATAGCACGGAATGAGGCTCCATCGTCTCCCTGAAACATAGTACTTTCATTACTATGTATCAAAATATTGTTAGCATAAAACACATGTGAGGATGAACACACGGGTACATCTCAATAGCCAAACACGATTTAAACATTGTGTGCAACAATCAAACGACAAGTATTCGACCAGTGATGATCTATTTCGATGGAGCTGTCAGTATCCATACCTCTGGCTCCGCATGGACTGCCATGAATGGTTGTATTGGAGTGGAGTCATCCACATCTCCCTGAAACACAGTACTTGCATTAGTATGCTTTTCAATATTGGAAACATAACACACACTTGGGGTCGAACGCACAGGTACATATAAAGAGATAACCACAAATGATGCATTGTCCAAAAGAATCAAGGAAAATCTAAATATGATCACATTTCATCGACTTTTTTCTTCGATTTATTTACATCTGCATCATCTAAATTGGATGTTGTGATTGTAGTGGAAGCTTCGTCGTCTCCCTGAAACACAGCACTTGCGTTAATAGGGAAGAAAGTATAGCAAATGGAATCACGTTATATGATCACGCATGATGGAGCTGTCAGTATCCATACCTCGTGCTGCTGAAGAATATCTATGGATGTTGCAAATGATTCGTATACGCATGGTCCCGCTTCCACTTCCCCTGGAATGACTTGAATGTCAGGCTCTGCATCAAGTGCAGGGGTTGACGCTCCATCAACTGCCTGAAACATAGTACTTGCATTAGTGAGGATTACAATAGTGAAAACATAACACACACGTGGGGTTGACAGCACAGGTACATATCAACGGCTAACCACGAATGAAACATTGTGTAGAACAATCAAACGACAAAAATTCCAGCTCTGATGATGACGCTCGATGGAGCTGTCAGTATCCATACCTCCTGCTGGTGAAGAACATCTAGAAATGTTGTAGATGTGCCGGACGCTTCAGCATCTCCCTGAAAGACAGTACTTGCATTAGTATGGATAACACTAATTATAACTGAAAACAAACACCAGTGGACAATAACTAAGGTGTATATCAATTGGAAAGCACTAACCAAACATTCTGTAAAATAATTACACGATAAAATAAAACTATTACTTGACATGCATAAAACAAGTCTGTAGCGGATTAGCCTAGTAAGGTTACCTGATACGCGCTAGAAGTGGTTGATAACTGCGACCACGTCAAGGATGTAGAACGTTCTTGCTTCAGATTCAAGGGATAGTCAAGAAGTTGTAAAGGTAAATTAATGATTGATGATGAAATGCCAATATTAAAAAAGCCATGTAAGGCGACAGAATACTTGAAAAATGCTCAATACAGCACAGTTCCCTGTTCCCATATATATACATTGCGTTTGTGGGTTATGAAATCGAAAAAGAATATATTGATAAATGTCATTATTCAAAAAACTATACACTCATATCAATATCGAAATTATTACAAGGGATAGAACACCTACAATATCAATTCATCCGTTCGGCTACCTACACACTACCGCAAGGCCTAAAGCTAAATCCGGACACTTGACTCACCGGTGGCGGAATGTGGACGAATAGAGTGGGAATAGCGTTTTCGAGCAATTTCCGTGTCGTTCGCCGTTTATTCTTCTTTGTTACCCAAGATGTTGTGTACATGTCCAAGGACAAGTGCCGGCTGCAGATGCGGTATCGATCACCCCTCTTGTCCTGTAAGACTTGTTGGACTCTACTTTCCAGCTCATCCAGTGGATATCCGCAATGTCTGACCCATTCTCTTATTCGATCAACAGTTTTCGGGAATACATGCATTGTAGTGCCTTCAGATTTCGCATGGGTCTTCGAAGGGCAACCGCTAATCGAACAGGCAGGCATTATTGATAAATCTGAAAAGTAAATATCGACATTATTATACAATCTTCAAGAATAAAGATTTGATACAAAAGTAAATGAATCATACAATGATCAATGCAAGGTTTGTTTTGGTCGCAGGAACTATACCAGTTCATTATGTGCGGCTTAGTATTTGCATAAGTTGCAGAAATGTATAAATGATGTGACTAAAATCTGAACATGTGACTCGTCCCTTGGATGTTCTGTCTTGCACGAGAAGGAAACATGCTTACATTATAGACTGGACCCCCGAAGGATGCAATTCGATGACAATAGACACAGATGAAAATAAATAGATCTATTGATAGAATAGCAATGAGACCAATGAACATAGCACTATTTTGTACTCTACTCGCAAATAGATAGAAATTTAAAAATCTGCGAAATATGACTAGGATACATGGCCTTACCTTGACCAACAAACAGTTGGATTCAGCAAGCAGAGCAGTATGTTGCAGGAGAATAGGTGGGTGGCCACAGGTAGCACACTGATGGGTTTGCTCTAAGCGGTCACAGAAGTTTACGGATAGCACGACGAGGAGCAGATTAGCGTAGATCTCAGTGGTTGCCAGGTAACACGTTCAGGAGTTGACTTGCAAAGCACAAAGATGTTCTCATGAGACATATCAAGTGGTTAATAAAGTATTAGAAACAGGGGTGTGTTTGTGAATGAATGACGTATGTATGTCGTGGTCTTAGGGGGGGGCGGCCTGCTTCAAGGGGAGGCCTGGCTGGAGACACAGGGTCTGAGGAGGCCATGTGACCGATGGCCCCTTGGCGTGGGATACCTTTTGAAGTGTACATGCTGTTTGGCACCTTGGCCGTTTGCGCCCGTCACAGCCCCCCATGCCAGCGCTCATCCCCGAGTGTGAACCGCCTTTGATAGAGGGGGGTGGGATGGACGGGCCTGGGGCGTGCAGATAAGGAACAGGAAGACTGCTGAGTGGAGACACACTTATGTGGATTGCAGGGGGGCGGCCTGCTTCAAGGGGAGGCCTGGCTGGAGACACGAGGTCTGAGGAGGCCATGTGAGCAATGGCCCCTTGGCGTGGGATACCTTTTGAAGTGTACATGCAGTTTGGCACCTAGGCCTTTCGCGCCCCTGACAGCCCCCCCATGCCAGCGCTCATCCCCGGGTGTGAACCGCCTTTGATAGAGGGGGTGGGATGGATGGGCCTGGGGTGTGGAGATAAGGCACAGGAAGACTGCTGAATGGAGACACACTTATGTGGATTGCAGGGGGGCAGCCTGCTTCAAGGGGAGGCCTGGCTGGAGACACGGGGTCTGAGGAGGCCATGTGAGCAATGGCCCCTTGACGTGGGATACCTTTTGAAGTGTACATGCAGTTTGGCACCTTGGCCTTTCGTGCCCCTGACAGCCCCCCATGCCAGCGCTCATCCACTGGCGCGAACTGCCTTTGATAGTATATCGTTGCTTATCAATAACAAATGCCACATACCGGAGATTCTTGTGAGCACAGACCCACACTTCAACAGGTGTATTATAGTGGTCAAGATATATGTGTGACTTTTATAGAGACATAACCTACTGAAAGACTTTGAACAAGTGTTATTTAGTGCATGCATTATCGAGAATATGTTATGTTAGCTTAGATAGATAGTGACCACCCTGCTTCACAGCAACCAGACCTTCACCCATTCGGAGCACAGATGTCTGACGTCCATCCTTGAATGGAGACACACTTGATTAATTTAAAAAATCGAAACAACCGTTGTTAAAATATATGTGGTGTTTTATTTTGTATCTTATTTTCATGACACAAAAATACAAGACTTTAAAGATTATACAGGTCAGGTTGCAGCACAGCGAGAGAAAATCTCCTGTACTGACCGCTGTCACTCGGGAACGTTTCTCTAATGGCACGAACGGCACAGGCGGGTATCACTCTTCGAACGCGGTGTCCAAGCCTCCCGTGGAGCCACCATGTAAAGGAACGATAGGCCACCAGCCTGTACCACCTGTGAAAAGGAATGAAACAAACTGTTTTTAAATGACCAAGATAAGTTTAATAAACGTTTGTTGTCAATGACAATTCTTGTAACTAATGGCATTCTGCACGGACAAATGCTATCTAGACAATGCACATTATTGAACGACTTACATGCGTTACAATGATATGTAGATGTAATTTTGGATATAGTAGAAGAACATGAAATAGGAGTGACATGACAAGCAGAGTATACTTACTCGTTACTCGGAATACGAGGACGAACAGTTGCGCGAAGTTTGTGCATAAGCACCATCATTATTCTCAACACGGCCCGTGTGAGGCAGGCTGCCCTGAAGTCTGGCAGCTCGGTGATGCATTGCGGTCGTGGCTCGCCTTCCTAAATGTAGGCCAGGCATCCCGAGTTTTCTCGGCAGCAGCAGTTCTCGTCCTCGGTTGGCATTAGCTCGCACTGATTGCATGTGCACCAGGTGGAGACGCCGTCCATGCGACTAGGCCCAGGCTCTTCATCTGTTGATTCGTCCTGCCAACTGCCGTCCGAATCCCCATCGTTTTCGCGTGCTTCCCTTTCCAGTAGTTCCTCCTCGGTATACTCGGGCTCGTACATGTAGGGCATTATTGTAGCCATTGTGTGGTAAACAAAGTAAAATAATTTACCGAGATGGTACAGGTGTTCACACGGGCTACAAGCGGCGAAGGTAGCTGACCAGAGAAACGAGTCACAGAATACTCAAAGTAACACAGAGAGAGGAATGGAATCGAAAATCTGCTGCTGTGTGTTGTGAAACGGTCTGTTTATACTTATTGAGGAAAGAGGCGTCCTGCCATTTCCATGGCGACACGTCATTAGCTGAAGCGCAGCGAATGTTGACATAAGACGTGCTTTGGCGTTGGGAAATGGGCGATATGAGTCTGCTGATGACAGGCTCAGGGGCGGGGGATATGATTTAGTGCCGCAAAAGCAGGTCAGCCAGGGCGATGGGGGAAATGATAGGATTATCACAAAATGGCAGCTCCCTGGTGCTTCTTTTCGCGTGCGTTTAATGGACGAAAACTCGGGTAAGGTCCATAGGAAAGTTTTCTAAAATCGAGCCACTTAGGCTTAAAAAAACATGGCTGACCCGTAGGGACAATACAATTTTTTACTAGACCATGCCTTTAACAGCAGGGTTATGCAATAGTATCTGTATTTGATGTTCATGAGCCGGGGTTTAGTAACACAGGGAGTGAAACAGGTGTATGTATGGGTGTCAATGAAGACACTCTGAATGGCGGTGGTCATGATCCGGGGACGGCTCACAATGCCGGTGACATTATCATTTCAAATGCTGTCAACCCCAATAATATTACTACGGTTACATGTATGCGTGTATCGGTTATTCAAAAGAAAAACCAAAAAAAAGACCTCAACAGATTGCAAAAAAGTTGTACAAATCAGACGGGGGGCCTCACTTTAAAACAAAGTTACAAGAAAATGCATGCCTTTGTCAAAGGTTTAAAACCGTACTGCAGGAGAAAGGAGATTGCACAATCTGTTGTTCAGGGTGCTTTTGAAGGCATGAAAGGGGTAGTTTTTACACTTATAAAACATTTCAGGGGTGCTACTACTGCCTTAGCAGCGGTAATTTATGAGGCAGCCATAGGGACGCAGCCGCTAACCCGCTAGCCAACGGGGCAATTGTTGAGCCCAACACACCAGTCACAGGGTTGTCTTGTAATACATCTTGTGAAACATCCACAGGCGTGCAGCCTGACACTGCACTAGACACATCTCCACAGGTTGACAACAGCACACTAGCCCCTGAGGACCCCAGAAGTTTTGAAAATCATACTGCTACCGATAACCCCCTAGCTACCCCCTGTTCCTAGTACAGTGATAGTGGGTTCTAACTCAGCTACCCTCCTGTCAATACCCACACTGGCAATACCCCTAATACCAAAAATATCCGACAAGTGCAAAAAGTTATGACTAGTACCTAACGACCCCCCCTCAAACCAGTCTTATTTACAAGTATAGACACATAACCCCCTGTCCTCATTCATCGTAAAGTCCATCCTGTCCTTTCCAGTCTAATCATTGTATTATTATGGCCTGCATAAATCAGCTTCTAAGCTATATTTATGGGCATTAACCAGTAGTATTTTGCAGACGTCGGGGCAGCCTAGACTTTGCTCATTGACTCCTCTCCGTAGTGTTTACAGCTCTAACTTGGAGGACTTATTGTCCCATAGTGACCTTCAATTTCCCCCTTTCAATGTAATGAACTCTGATCTCAGAATCCCATATGGACAAAGGAGATTGCAACACTTGTGCAATTATTGGGAGTTAATAAAAACGAAAGGATCAAGGTCTAAATGTTGCTTACAAAATAGCAACATGTCAGAGGGCCGCCTGGTAAAGACAGACTGTCCCCTGCAAAGACACGTTCTCCCACCCTCCCCATGGTCATTTTCAGGAAGTCTCTCTGGCACCCCTCTCCCTGCTGCATAGCCCCTGATCCCGGTACCCTCTCCCCTCTTACCCTGTGCCCTCCCACCCCCACTGTATTTCTCTCCCTTTCAAGCCCCGGCTCCTCCACTGGTCGCATTTTCCAGTCCACCAGTTTTAAGAGTGATGAACTGTGCACGCTTTTGTGTGTCGTGCTTTAGCTCTGCAGTCTGGAGACCACAAGTAAAATAATATATTATAAAAGATTGTTTGGTTAGGAAGATTCCTATCTTCAGGTCAAGTGGGCCAGCAAATCCCTTAAGCAATGGATCCCGTCAGATCTGGCCAACCACTGGTTACATTTCCAGTAAGAACAGGTGAGGGAAGTAGCCCTCTTTAAAGGGAACTCTTCTGGGGCTGTGTCCGTTGACCCCCTATGTAGGATTACAGCACTGTATTAGATTCATTTGCAGCAGGTTTACCATCTTGCTTATAGTCTGTAGCAGCAGCATTGGCCACACAGTTTTCTGAACATGTGGCATTGGGCTCGCCCCTTATTGCACCAGTGACCCATAGTTACTGCATAATTGTTAAAACTAAAATTAAACACTTTTCGTCAACACAGCTTTAAAAGTAAACATTTATTTTGCTTAAGTCAACAAATGTTACTCTTACTTGATGCTCTGTTTTGAATCCTGCCTCACTGTTGCTAAGCCTGGTATGACAGGATCAGGGTATTGACCCTGTCAAAGGGGGTTGGGGGGGCTGTCCTCTCCCATGGGCAAGAGGCTCACCAGAAGAAAAGCATGAGCCAGCCATGTCTCAGATTCGAGAAGTGGGAGTTGTGGGGTGAGTGGGCCCAATCCCTGGATCCTGCTACTTTGTGCCTCAAATGTCACCACTGATACCGCTCGTCATCTCTCAACACCTTCCAGTGCATTTTCTGGCCATGGCCATCTCTGTTTCATTACAGGAGTCCATCTCCCACAATGCAACAGCGACCAACCAAGCAAACCTGACTGGAGCCAGGAGAGCGGAATTAAGCAGAGGGAATGGACTGAGAATCCCCCTGCTGAACACGAATGAGAAAGCCAGCACCCAACCTGAAAATCCAAGACAGATCCCAGGCCAATGGGAACCTACAGAAGCCAAACTGGGAGTGAGAGGAAACTGCAGAGGAACAGGGGAGACCCGGAAACCCTCCCCAACTCGAAATTGCAACAACATCAGAAGAAAGCTACAAGAAGTACACACTGTCTGAACCCCTAGCTGCTATCACACCAGAACCTGTTTCAAAACCCATGATGGAAAAGGGGGAGGGCTTAGAGGGGTTTTAAAGCCTCTTAATTGTCTAATCAAGCCAAAAGGTAGGCACAGATTGGCACAGAGTCAGCTGAACGCTGCAGCCCATGGGAAAGGGAAGCGGGCACATAACCACCAGCAGCACAATATAAAAGGAGGCATGAGACTAAGAGTGTGGGCTGTTCATGCGAGGTTACAGGAGGAGATGAAGGTGGACTGGGAGACCAGGCGGAGAACGACCAGAGGAGTGATGGTGACAGAGCTGTGTACAAGTAAGGTATTTGTGAGAGAGTGGTACCAGTTGAGTGTAGTGCACTGTAGTGTAGCATAGGAAGTGGGAGGGGGCTGTGGATAAGGAGAAGGAAAGTAGAGAGAGAGTGTGGAAGATAGCCATAGAGGAATATGAGTAGTAGTTATTGTAAGGGAGCATATGTGAGAGTGAGGCTAGTACAGAGGGGTGTAGGAGTGGAGTGTGAGGAGAAGGGTATAGGAGAGAAGTGGGCTGGGGGTGAGTCCCGTGAGAGTGAGTGTAGTGGAAGGTTGAACAGGGCACCACATCTAATATTGGGGAAGCATATGGGTGTAGTGCAATGAGGGGATAGCAGTAATAGTGAAGTGGGAGAGTGGTAATAGTGAGGAGAAAGGAGAGTAGACGCCATGCAAAGAGATTAGTAGTGTGAAGGAGAGAGTAGTAGTGCAGAGGAAGGGAGTAGTAAGATTGGGGAGAAAATAGTAATATCAGAGGGTGGAGGTAGGTGATGGAATGAGAGAGACATCAGTGACTAAGATGAGAGACACAGAAAGGGGAAGGTGTGTGGTGTGGGACAGGAGAACAGTATGAGGAGTGGGGCTTGAGGCTGACACCACACCCATTTACCATTCTTTAGAAATAGCCATCGGTAGTGTATTGTCCTCTGTGCATCTCCATGTAAGGTGGTAGGGTGCTGTTGCTCAGAATCAGTGCATCATGTGTGGCCCTAGGATATCGGCGACAGCAGTGACGGATGGTGAGCTCGGCATCGCAGGTCACTGCACATTCATCACTTGATATTGTTTCCGGTTGCAGTATGCCTGTTCTGTTACATGAGGGTGAGGTTACCAATGCCACAATGGTGTTGGGGAAATGTGCAGTGCTGTAGAACCTTGCCTTGGCTGCATGCACCTGTGCCTGGTTGATGGGCATGGAGATGTGCAGGTATGTGTGCATCATTAGGGCATCCAGGACTTGGTCCAGCACCTTGGAGAATGTAGGCTGGGGCATGCCATGCAGTGTCCCTAATGTGTGTTGGAAGGTGCCTATGTCACAGAAATGTAGGATTGCCACACGCTTCAGCGGGGGGAGGGATGGCTGTTCTGATGGCAATGACACTCTACAGTTGTGCCTGTGTCAGGTTGAGCAGTTCGACGTTGGTTGGACAGTCATGTCGGTATAAGGTGACTAATTGGTTGTCCGTGAGTGTCCATGGGATGGTCAGACACGTGGAATGGGTGCCCTCCGCAGCATGTGTCTCCTACGCCTTTATTGCACCGGTCTCATTCGCTGCTGAGGTCCAGCATGCTGCTGTAGCTCAATGTAGAATAGCAGGTTGTGGAGCCCATAATCTACATCTGTTTGTGGCTGCATGTTGCTTGGATGTGTGTTGGGGTGGGCCTTTTGTACTCCACCTGAGGGAATCTGGTGCACCTGGGCCTTGATTTATGGCACCTGTATGCATTTACCTACACCTTTTGTGTGGAGGTAATTGTGATGTGTTTGTGGCGGAATTACTTCCGATTTGTGGAGGTAATTCAGCTGTTGTTGTGCTTGTAATGGACCCCTTCCTCATTGTGTCTCAGGGAGGCTCAGCTTCACATCACTGATGAGGCCCGACTAAGCCGAAACACGTGTCTGCGGTTGCTGATGGTACTCTTGTTCAGAGGAGATTTGCCAAGCATTTCGTTGCTGGACTGCCCTTGTGGGTGGGACAAAGAGTGATATGCAAAGGGGTATTTCTCCTTTGTGAAGGGTGCAGTGAGCTAAAACGTGGTTGTAGACCCTCCTGAATGGAAGAAATTGATTGGAACAGGGGTATTTGACACATGTTCATTCTCAGTATAGGCGCTCCCACACTCCTTTGTAACTTTGTAAAACTTGGGGTTTCACCCTAAGTAACCCAGAGTAATTCAGACGTGGACCCCTTGCTCACTGCGTCTTAGAGAGGCTCAGCTTCATCTCACTGATGAGGCCCGACTAAGCCGTAACACGTGTCTGCAGTTGCTGATGGTACTCTTGTTCAGAGGAGATATGCCTAGCATTTCGGTGCTGGACTGCCCTTGTGGGTGGGACAAACAGTGATATGTAAATGGATGTTTCTCCTCGATGAAGGGTGCAGTGAACTAAAAACGTGGTTGTAGACCCTCCTGAGTGGAAGAATATCCACAGAACAGGGTATTTGACATATGTTTGTTCTCAGTGGGGGGGCTCCCACACTCCTTTGTAACAAAGAGTCATGTGCCCTGGGCCCCTACCTTGGGGAGGGGGTCCCCATGTCTGCCTGATTCAAAGAAGTCGTTGTCCATTTTTATTTATTCAAAGCTTAAATTACACATGTCGGGAAATTTTATGGTGGGCTGATGGAGCTCAAAACTTGCTCCTTGGCTGTTGTTTAGAAGTACATTGTGCTCTCATTTAGTAATCCTGTAATGCTATCTGTGTTCACTGTAAAACACAGTTTGTCCGGGCACTATAGCAAAATTTCTGTAGTCAGATGAAATCTCTTAAACACATATCCATTAATACTCAGATGCTTGTCTACTTGCTTTGATGATGGGGAAAATTAAGTTCGACTCATTCTCCTTTTGCATGACATGCTTCTATGAAGATTTGTTTTTAAATATTGTCATGTTCTATTTCCTAATCCGTTTTACAAAACGGTATTATTTTAGCTCACAAAAGTTAAACATTCAACAATAATTGCACCCTGCTCTATAATAAGAACAGGGAAATAATTTAGTCAACTGCAGAATTTGCAGATTGGGAATAAATCCCAGCTTCACCTCTTAACTAACTTGTGCAATCCTGTGCAACTCATATCTTGTAGTGCCTAACCTGTACAAATTGCCATTCTCTAAACATTTCAAAATTGTCAGCCCAAAAGTGATTTAGCTCTCATAGTATGCTCCTCAAAAAAGCTCAGACACTGTCTATAGTGTTGCTTCATATGTAATAATTGTGCCCATTGATATGGTACAAACCACAAAGTATTTTCTTTGTGCTAATAACAATACCACTTGAAAACCATAGCTGTCTTCTAATCTCAGTCTGTGTACATGCACATTTCTGGTAGCTTCAGTTTTTGAATTTGATAAAAAGAAGTACAGGTACTCCCCAATCTAAGCCTTCAGTGGGAGGCGGTGCAGGCACAGTAAGGCTCAAAAATTTCTCTTGTGGCGTGTCTTGCTGGGGCTCCCCGACCCATTTCTACTAATTTCACACTGTGTGCCCAACTCCATTTGTGGAGTTCTTTATGTGCCTAACTTTCTATGTGTCTCTCGCTCTTCGTGTCACTTTTTATTTTTGTCACTTTTTATTTGTCTCTCTTCCCACACCCCGATGCAGCCATGTTTTCACCCCCTCTTTAATGCTCTGTGTAAATCTCTCTTTTTTATGAGCATGGGCATTGGGGGTATGATGAGCTAAGCATTTCAGTCAGTGAGTCCATCCAAATTCTGAGTGCAATGGTTTACTCTTATGCCATTAACTTTAAATGTCATTGTCATTCTAATATTGCACACTGTCAAAGATGATGATCATCAATCACAGACTGATTTTTCCATGTTTTGGCACCAGTATTGTGAGGTTTTGGGAACTGACCATTTTTGCAGTTAAAGAATATTGAGATTCATCTATTTCCCAGGATCACACCCTTTGTGAAGCTGGGATTTTAACACACTTTGCAATTCAGGTCCAGGACCACATACTTTCTTAGCTCTAGTTGGGATACATATTTAGGTTTTGGCTTTCAAGAACACAATTTTATAAAGTGTACTTGCAAAGTACACAAATCGCACAGTAAAGCAACACAGCAATATTCACATCCATATAAAAACATGTCAAGCCAAAAGTATCATTGCAGCTTTATTTTACACACCCTAAAGCGAAAAATACAAGCGCCTGAATGCAAAATAATACAGCGTTAAAAATCTTCTTTGTTTTGCACCGTTTGACTACCAGGGCCTAAAGAGACACAATAAAACCAAGGTTGTGAGAAGGTCAACTGCCTAAAGCAATTGTTTCAGGCAAAATTATCGTTTTTGTTATGCATGGTGTTAAAATATTTGAATATTCACATTAAATCAAACTCTTCATGTTTACATGTCAAACGAGCAGACCTCTATAGATATAAACTAAGATTCATTTTTTCTCACTTTCATGGTCTAATAAGAATGGCCATATTTGGTAGCTAACTGGAGTGGCATGTCATGTTTCAGTCTGAAACGTCCTACCACAGCTCCAATCACCTAAACATTTTCCCATTAGAAACGGCACCACTAATACAAATGAAATGTGTTAAATAGTAAAGATCAATCTCTTCTTGAGGTGCCGCCTGCACAGACCCATCTCTAACATCCCATACACAGCCAAGCTGCTCGAAACGTACATATACAAAACAACCCAAGAATTCATAGAAGAGCACTGCCTACTAGACCAGGCACAAGTTGGTTTCAGACCTATGAGAGGAACAGAATCCACTCTCCTCTCAATATGGGACAACCTAAAAATAAATGCAGACACTTGGACAACAGTACTGCCTTAATACTTCTAGACCGATCCACAGCATTTGACACAGTCAATCACGACATCCTCATAACGAGATTAGTAGGACTTGGAATAACAGACACCGCCCTACTGTGGATCAAATCCTTCCTAACAAACAGAACGGAAACGGTATGGATGAAACCTTTCAAATCCAACCTGAGAGATTCCACATGTGGAGTACCACAAGGATCATCCTTCTCCCCGCTATTATTCAACATCTACCTATCTCTACTAATCAAAATCATCAAATGTCATGGCCTCACCTGCTACAACTACGCCGACGACACACAATCTTCAATATACAAGACAGTCCAGAAATAAACTCAACGCTAGACAACTGCCTTTGTGATGTATTCAACTGGATGAACTCTAACTACCTCAAAATCAACCCAGGCAAAACAGAAATAATGATTGTCACAAAAAATGGAGGAGAAAACCACTTCATCCCTTGGCCAAGGGAACTCGGAACAACCCCAGCACCTTCGCCGACTATAAAAAATCTGGGGGTCCTGATGGACAATAATCTCACCCTAGAGCCACAAGTAAACGCTCTACTTAAGACATGCTTCTTTCTCCTGCAAGAAGCAAAAAGGATCCTACCGTTCGTATAATTGCCAACAAAACAACCACCATCATCACTCTTGTCAGGCCCATAGTAGACTACGCCAATAGCCCATACTTGGGTATGCCTGAATGACTTCTAAAAAAAACTACAGCGCATATAAAATGTGGCAGCCAGATTGCTTCTTAAAGTACCCTGAAGAGAACACATCACACCTGCACTAAAAACACTACATTGGCTACCAATAAAACAATTAATAAAATTCAAAACAATGTGCATTGCGCACAGAGCAGTACACAAACAAGGCGCTGAGTTCCTGAGAACAAATTGCTCGTACATCAACCAACAAGAATGCTCAGATCAAGCAACGACATCCACCTGGAACCGAAACCCTACAATAAAAGTAAACGTGGAGGATCTTCTTTCTCTCACCTGGCACCGGAAACTTGGAATGACCTACCAAAGAACATATGCAACACAAGAAACCACCTACTATTCAGGAAACTATTCAAAACATGGCTCTTCACTTTGTTACTAGAAGACCGCCCACAGGGACACACACACAACTGAAACAATGATGAATGAAGAGACAGACCCTGATTCACACTAAGCAATCGACTGGGAATAGATTCTAAGGAAGACACTCTACGACATAGCGAATGGCTAGCCGAGAGATAGCCATGATAGGAAACTAAAGACCGAACACATAGCAAGACCAAAACGGAAGTACTAGGACAAATCCTCAATTGTGCCCTCAAAAGAATAGGGAACACCCATCCCTTAGCTCAGAAACCAGAGGGTGAGGAATAGACATACCCAATCACATTATACAAAGCTCATTAGGATACAGCTGGGAATGCGCCACGCCATCACACACGGAACAACCGAATAAAAGATTTTAAGGAAGATACCCCACGACATACCGAACGACTAACTGAGAGATAACCATGATAGGAGGACGCTAAAGACTGAATCCATAGGCTGACCAAGACGGGAGTACTAGGACGACTCATCAATAGCACCCTGGCCCTGAACCACACCTAGCGCGAACAAACCAATGCCACAATAGATAACAAGGGAATAGGGAACCCCCATCCTCAGCTCCCACAACAGAGGATAGAAATAAGACATAACTAGTCACACTATACAATGCTCATTGAATACAGCTGGGGCCGCACCTCCCCATCACACGCTACAGCCAGACAACCAATAAGAAATCAGTAACAACCACACTGACAGGAATACAACTCAAATTAGAACCAGGATACAGAACCCACTAACTCTACTTTCAACTCTCTGCATAGCCAACCCACCCAAAACTCACACAGCCATCTCTCACCAGCAATCAGCACACACTTTACAACACTGCATCAACAACATACAAACAACACATAAACAGCACCAACAGCACACAAGGTCTCGCCCGGTCCGATACTTGCACCAAAGCTCAGCGCACGGTGCATACCAAACTGAAGCTGCCAACAGCACACCACTACTCCCACTCTCCTACTCCCTCTCCACCCGACTAACCATACCCTCCCTCCTTCTTGGTTACAGATCTGCCAGAGCACCTGGGGACCAATTCCTTTGGTGACGGTGCACTATATAAATACCTTTAACATAACATAACATCCCCATCATTGTTCTCCACATGAATGTTCTGGAGGGTTAAGTAAGCGACAGGTACAGGTCAATGCTAGCGGTCCTAGAGCTGTGTAGTCTCCTTTTGCTCTGCAGAGCAGGCGCTGAGAGTGGCTGAATGAGAGGGGGTAGGGAAGGAGCAGGTTCTGCTTTCCACAGGAAAGACTGCAGGGTGTTATTCCTTCATCATGGTTCAGTTAAATTAGATGTTTTATTTGTCATCTAGACCCATAACCGGTACCCTCCTCCAGCTTGGAGAAGCCCAAGTATTCAATATGGTAAAAAAATAAGTGCAGGGACTGTTAGGACCGGCCCATTCAAAGCAATGGGCAGCTTCTAATATATGTCCACTGTCTATGCTTTGGCATTTGTGCCTTTCTCGTTGCTTCCAATCTGTCTCCCTGCTGAAGCACTTTTACATCCCGTTAGCCTGTGTCCTTTGTGTGGGTAGCTTCTGCTCAAAGGGGAGGTGGGAGAGAATTGTGGCTGCTTCTAATAAATAGCAGGTCAGCCACACTTCTTCACGCGGGAAGAATAATGTGAAAACTTGGATAGAGTGTTGTTATTCGTCTGGGCTGTTTGCAGTCAACTGCTAGGGGGCATTGAAGGACTATAAGTGGATGTTCATTTTTTTGTTACTGTGCCTCTGTGCTTTCATGAATACGTAAAGAAAAGATGAAAGCCTTCTATATGGACAATAGGGGGCTTTAATCTTTTCTTCACAGATTTATGAGAGCGCACAAGCACAGTCAAACTCTGAACATGTATATATCATTAATGGCCCATATCAAATGTATTTGGACATTTATTAGTATATTAAAAATTATTAACCTTGCTAGAATTCTCTCTTTCGCATCGCGCCTTAAGCGGCTCTCAGTGGCTCTGTTTGGATATATATGTCAATCCTTCTTATGTGTCCCGGTAGTAGCTCGCAGATCATGTGTGAAAAGTCACATGCAAACGGCAAGTTACCCAGACCAGAAAAGGGGGGGCTTGAAACCACCCACAATGGGCCTCTCTAGCACCATTAAAGGAGGAGCCCAGGTCAGCTGCATACCAGGGTGATGTCATCAGGCAAACATTCCATGGTTTTTCACGCCTGCGTGGGTCCGCCCATGCTTTCGGTAATTTAGAAGAAGAAGAACTTCGGTAGGGTAGCTCTGATTGGCTAAGGAAGCGTGTTTGTTTCCATGGTGTGCCCCAGCGTCGATCTGGCCTTTCCTCTGTCTCTGGGGTGCCAGTCACGCAGATAAGACGGTGACAACGCCCCACACCTCGGCCCTGCCTCAAGCAATAGCAGAGCGCCAGCAGCACTGTAAAACACACTCAGACGGTCTGCCTGACACATTGCTATTTTTTTTTTTTTATCTTGTGTTTAACCATTTAAGATTTTTACAAGTCTCCTTGTGGAATCACAGTTGGTATTTTGTACTTTCGTCACCACTTATTTAGAAGAAGGATAAAAAAGAACAACGCAGTCTTTGTCAATAGTAGTCGAGCCTGGTATAATCAGGCTACGAAAAAGAAGTTGTAATCTGAAGACAAGGTAAAGATTACAGATTATGTTGAGTCTGGTAGTGCCATTTGGAGTTTGATCATTTTAAGAGCTGAATCCAAGAGCTTTGTAGACGCCATAGTCCATCTAGCAGATTCCCCGGCCATTAGCCGTCTCCAGCCGGTTTCTTCGTCTATCGCAGATGGATATGGTATAAGTGGTGATAAGTATGCCTCTCTCTCCTTGCTCATTTGGGGGCAGGTCCTGAGCAGGTGCCTAATGGTTTCTGGTTGATCTTGTTTTTGACATAGTCGACAGGCGTTTGAGGGCACCAGAGATCTGATGGCTAGAACTTCCCTAGTGTGTAGCAGATTTAAGCGGGCTCTCATGAACAGTTTCCTCAGTGTTTTGTCTGGGAATTTTTCACAATACTTCAACAGGGTTTTTAGTTTGCTGTAAAACAAGCGGAAGTTGCTTTAGTAGCTTGTTAGCTAAGACCTTGTTGTTCGTGATGATCCAGTCTTGCAGCTCAATCTTGGTTTTCACTCTTATAGGGTTGCTGATGAGCTGCTCTTCAGTGCAGGCTAGATCCTAAAGTTTTCCTTGGAGGTTTCTTGCCCAATTGTTGAGCGGTTTACAGGCACCACTCTTAATTTCCACCGCTACCACCTGATAAACAGGAAGGGTGTCGGTCAGCAGAATCTTTCTGTACAGTTGCATGGCACTCTGTTCAACCACTGTTGCTAGGGACAGTAGGCCCAGTTTCGCCAAATTGCTGCCATAGAGGCTGATTTTGGGAGACCCAGAACCAATTTCCACAGGAAAACTTCTAATTGCAGCCAGATTGGTGTAGGCATGCTTAGGGTTGCGTTCATTCCATATGTCAGTGTTGGCACGACTTTGGACTTATAGAATTGTATGGCTGGGGTCACCGAGAATTTGCTGAATTTTTTATCCACTTCTCTGGTTTGGGCCATAAGGTTTCTTATTTTGTCCCATAGAGACTTTTGCATGGTGTTTTCTTTTAACAAACTGCCAATCCATATGCTGAGGTATTTATACTCTTTGACAACTTCGATCTTAATGTTGTCCAGGTACCAGGCTGGATGATCTTTGTTATTTCCTTCCTTGCTGTGTGTGGATTTTGTGAATAGCAGGACTTTGCTCTTTGATTTCTTAATTTCGAGGTTGTTTCTTTTCATGTAGCATGCCAAGTTTGTGAGCTGGCGTTGAAGCCCAAGTTTAGTCTGTTCCGGTAGGATCAGGTCATCCGCGTACATCAGTCTTGACACGCTGACCTTTCCTACGTTGGGAGGGAAGGATCAGATTTTGTTCTCTGAGGCTTGGAAATCTCCCAGGAAGGCAATGAACAGCGCTGGGGCAAGTGGACAGCCTTGTTTGACCCCTCGTTCTGAGTAGATGATGTCCGAGAGCTGACCTTGTTGGCTTAGATGGACGAGCATAGATGTTTTTGTATGAAGTGCCATTATCGGGTCGAGTATTGCTGGAGGGCATTTCCAGGTTTTTAATTTGGACCATAGTTTGCTGCGGTCAACCTTGTCAAAGGCCTGCGACAGGTCCACTAATGCCAGATATACCTTAGGTGCGCCCGACTTTACTTTTGATTTTATTATGTTCAGGAGCAGTATATTGACCACCGTGCTGGCTTCCTTTCAGAAATCCTGTCTGGAATAGGTCGGCACTTAGCGATCTTCTTGCCCATTTCTGAAAGTGTGAGAGCAGCAGAGTCGCAAATATTTTGCCAATGATGTCTAGAAGTCCTGTAGTTAGCTGGGTTTTCTCTGCAGCCTTTTTTGTCTATAGGGACGACTACAGCTTCTGTCCATGATGTCGGAATTAGCTTTGACTTTTCGCATTGTCTGAAGATTTGACTGATCACTGCCGCCCACTCTTCTGTGAGGCCGTCAGGGCCTGGGGCTCTCGAGGACTTAAGTTTAGTTATAGCTCTTATGATGTCCCCTTCGTCCGTCAAGGATACCCAGGCTTCCTGGCTAGACTGTGTGTAGTTTTTTTTCTCCAAAAATGACGGGGGCCGAAACAGGTCTGTAAAGTAGCTGACGCATTTTGGTTCAGAAACGGAATTTGAAAGAGGAGCTACTTTCTGCCCCTTGACAATTTTGAGAAGATTCCAGAAGTCTCTTGATTTTTTGGTAGCCAAGGTTTTCAGCATTGTTTCCGCATCGTTCTGGTACAGCGTGGATCTGTGATGCTTGATCCAAGATTTGTAAGTCGTAGCCCCCTTGTAGTATGTGGACCATGCCTCTTCTTTTTGCCGGACCAGAGCGGTTCTTTTCAGGTTTCTCATTTGTCGGCGTTGGAAAACGACCTTGAAGTCAAAGGTGTGCTTATTTGACTTTGGCTTCTGTTTGCTTCCGGCAAAACTGACCCTATGGGCCGTCAATAGGGGAAGGTAGTGAGGTCTCTGAGTGTGCGACGGGAGTGCCTTAGTTACTGGAGCCACGATTAATTTTTCCTTTATTGCTTGTACATTCCCTGATGTTGGGCGCAGGCGGGTTTGCTGTTTGTTTGGTCCCACTGTCGGCGCATAGATAATTTTTTCCGGTCCAGTCCCCCCCCCCCAAGACATCATTAGAAGATTGTGGTTGCTTTCACTGGTTCTCTGGACTTTGAAAGAGATTATGTGAGGGATATGTGTTATGAATATATAGTCCAGAGTTGCTGAAGCCTCCTGCCTTTCCCATGTTGGAATCAGCGGCTCATTAGCTTGGAGAGAAGCCACGTTATGGACATTTCTAGATTTCATTAATTTGGTCTATGCCTGACCTCTTTCGTCGGCTGATGAACGCCAAATGTGTGAATTTAGACACATTTTCCAGTACTTCTTCACTGCGTTCAAGTCACCACAGATAATGATGTTGGTGACGTCGTGGACCAAGTAGATGTATCAATGGCGTTGGCGACGGACTTACAGAAAGCTTTGGTAGTTGTTCTTTGGGGGTTCCAGTATAGGTTAATTATAACCAGGTCTGAGATGCTCCAGGTGTTGGGCCCAGTGTCTGGATGGTGCCATGATGTTAAAATAGCAAGCATTCCGTAGGATTCCATTATTTTACTTCTTATAGTTAGGCCTGAACCTATGCGGATCGCTGTCAAGAGGCCCAATGACAGTCTACCCATCAGTGCCCTAGATGCTGGTGAGAGTTCAACGCAAAAACCGTCCAGCGAGGGTTTATCGGTTAGCCGAGTTTCTTGGAGGCATATAATGTCAAAAGTCCCCAGGTTTACGCCGCTAGGGCGGTTTAGATGTCCATGCCCTCTAGTGTTCCAAGATCCCATCGTCATCGGTTTCTTGATGATCTTTGCTGTAGGAGGTTTGAGCTGTTCAGTATGGTATGATATGATAGGTTATTTATAACGCGCTTAATACCCAGAGGTTTCTAAGCGCGGACCCGTGGATTGAACCTGTGTTGCTTCGTGTTACCTTGCTTCCAAGGCGAGCATGTTGCCCCTGAGCTATCCTCCCTAGACTAAAGGATCTTAATGACTGTGGGATCTTAATAGTTGCTGCTATCTCTTCTGATTTTGGCCGAAAGTGTCTGTTAGCCACTTCCATGGGCCTTTTGCAGAGTTTCCAGTATGGCATGTTTTCAAGTTTTTGCTCAGTGGAGAGTATTTTGATCGCTGTTTTCTTCTCTTTTGGCTTATAGGTCCGCCAGGGGACTGGTGATTTAATCCTAGTTGTTCGCATTCCTGTACGTGTTGGACTTTGGTCATGTCCCTGGCGGTCATCCCTTCTGTGATCGGTCTTCGCCACCATGTGGGCGCTGTTATGCCTTTCACGCTCTTCGTACTGCGTGTTCGTTTTGTAGTGACGGTTTTCTGGGCGGCTTGAACTGTGTTGCCATCGATTCTGTTTGTACAGATCTTCAGTTCTAGATATATAGTGCCGCTTTGTTAACATTTTCCTCTTAGATGTTGTTAGGCAGAATCCTGTGCACTTCCCTTGTGGACCACTGCAAAAAGATTAAGACTACAGGAGTAAGCAGTAAACAAAATTGGTAGCAGTCCACACCACCCAGATTTACCTGGTAGCTGTGGCTGAGCAGTCAGAGTTCTCTTAAGAAGAGTAGAGCAGTATATAGAGTATACACAATAGGGCCAAAAACACAGTAGGGCAAACAAACACTGACCAGAGCTTTGTATAAAAAGTATATAATTATTTATTTAAAACACACTTTAGGCAATATACTAGCACTCTACATCAAAAACAAGTTAAAACACAGTCAGGTAAAGTATACACAGCTCCCTTGATAACTATTAGACAAGTCAGAGTTAAAACACCACGAGTTGTTAAACAGATGTGAGCGCGTAACCTGATGGCACTCTAATAGTTCAGTTAAAGGGAGAGAAAAAGGCAGAGCATAGAAATAAAACCGGTCCCAACACTTTTAGGAGTTCTCAGCAAGGAAATAAAGGCAGTATATACTGTAGAGCCAAAGTTCATAGGCCAGGCCCACTTTAAATGGAGCAAGGCAAAATGTGCCCAGGATCACACGGTTTGAAATGCACTAAAAGTCTTTGCAGAATGTTCAAAAGAGGTTGGGGCGATTCAAGAAGGTAAAGTTAGAAGGTCTGGGGCCAACCCATTTGGAAAGCCAAGGATTTACGGGTCACCTTGGGCAAACCGAAGAAAGGGAGGCCAGGCAGGACACAGTACCTTAAAGAGAGAGGAAGCTCCAGCGGTGGCAGTTGTTCCAAGCAGTGGTTGCAGTTCGTTGTTTCGACCAGGGGAAGAGAGGATCTCATGGAGGAGGAAACATGGAGTCGTTGCACTGCACAGGGATGAAACCTGCCGCAGAGTTTGTCGATAAAAGGTGCGTTCCTTTTATTGGCGGTTAAAGTGGTGAAGCTTGGCTATCGGGCGGCCGGGGTTCTTGGCACGGGCGATTCAACCAAGAGACGTCTTTGGAAGGCGACAGGGGTGAACTGGTTGGTCCCACCAGCTCAGTGGAAGAAGACTCATCCAGCAGAAGATCTTCTGTTGTCGTTGGGAAAGTGGTGAGGTAGTTGCAGCAGGGCTTCACCGGTGGTGTCGTTGTTGCAGATGGCTCAGTTTCTTCCCTCTTCGGATTCTTAAGTCTAGTGGCGACTTCTGAAGTTCCAGTCTCAAAGGCCCTGCTTTTATGCAGAAAAAACCCCATTCAACAGCCTAGCTGTCACTCAAACATGCTAAGTGGTGAGCCGGGCGGCTCACCACTGGGCCAATCAGAAAAGAGTGTGACTTGAGTTGCTAAGGCACTGCAGTCCAGGGTGCCAATTCCCCTCCCCACACATCCTGTGGAACCCAGACAGAGTGGCACCATTTGGAGGGCTTCTGTGGAGAAGCCTGCCAAAAAAGTGGAACAAAGGACTCGACCTTGGTTAGTTACAGAGATGGACACGAACGCCATTTTGGAAAAGAGTTCTGGCAAAAAGACCCAACCGTTGATTTAATATTAAATAAATAAACCGGCGGTATCTTTAACATTACACCAAAAAGTGGTGCGTTTAAAATCAATGGGAAAATCCCATAGAGAATATTCCGGTGGAATATTTTGCGTGGTAACCACTGCCACCATCCAGAAACTCGACAAGGGGGGACTGGACAGTGCCTCCTTGAAAACAGACCCAGGGGCAATATAATTAACCCCTTCCAGTACTTCCACAATATGATGGTTTGTACTGGTTCTGTTCACAATTTAGGACTAGTAAAGTCAATGGTGACTTTACACGCCCTGGGAGACAGTAGTCATTCCCAGGGTATGGAGTCTATGTTTGGGGGTCACTATGACACCCCTGTGTTACTGCACTGAGGGTGCTGTGTGACACATGCACAAAACAGATGATACCCTATGGAGAAAGAAACCCCACAGCCCATAAGCACATACAAAGTCAAAGACATACCTCAAATCATGCCTAAGAGTGGGAGGAAAAGAGTCTCACTCTTAGGAGAAAAAAACAAACCCCAAAAATCCAGCAAAGCTGCTGGGGGACTCACTAGGTTTGGGAAATTAGCCTTATAAGAGAATTCTCCCTTACAGATGTTTCTGATTCAGTTTGACTAGTATACGACTTCTGTATTTCCAGGAGGTTGAAACCCAGACGATGCAGGTCTTTGGTGACTTCCTTTGAGATTTTGCGAATGGCTTCGTTCCTTATGTGCAGGTAAGCCTTGGCTTTGTGTTCCTTGTGGTATGGTTCAATCAACTGGAAATCTTCTGTGGTTAGGTGTTGAAGAGTACTGACTTTACTCAGAATTTTTAAAACCGGTTTTCTATTCAGTACTATGTATCCTTCTTTACTTGAGATTTGTTTGAGCTTGAAGGTGGAGGTCTCTTTCAGTTTTTCGTCTATCATTTTTCCACCTGACTTTCCTTTGTTGTCGGTTATTGTGGTCGTGGCTCAGTGTTTTGGTAATGGTTGGTCTTACCATAGTGGGTTGTTTTAGCCCAGTCCCTCCTTTGGTTTGGCGAGGCTGGTTGGTTATTCGCCTTTTTCTCAGACATGTCCCCTCTGGCCGAGCTCGAAAAGAGCCTATGTTGGACTGGCGTTCCAGATTCATCGATTTGGTTTGAATTTGAGTCTTGCTGAGCATGCTATTGCACGGTGGAAGGGGAGTAGTGTGCCTTATCATTGTGCATTCATTTTTCCGGTGGATCTGGAAGGGCCTCCGATGGGTCCCAGTGTTGTGACAAGTTCATCAATTCGCTGGTGGACTGGAATTCTTCTATTATTCTGGGTGACCGCCCGTGTTTAGGAGGAACTTTCGTTGGAAAGCTTGTTCCGTTGGGTGCTTCGCCCATTGTTGTTGTTTTGTTTGAGGAACTGCTGTGGCTCAGTTCGAGCAAAACATGTGCTGATTTTTCACCTATTTGTTTCACTTCGTTAATCTCTTGTGATTGCTTCCTCTGGTGTTTTTTGTTTATCTGTTGTTTGTGTTGTGTCTCAGTTACTGGCAGCCTCTTTGTTGAGGTAGGAAATGTTGAGGCAGGAAAATTTGACACGGTTGGCCGCGCATTTGCTTTAGTGAAAATAGGGGCCAAATCGCACTGGGTAAGATCTACGGAGGTTTGCGTAGCCTTTGAGGATGAGATTACTGAGTTTCGTGGTGTTTGATTTTTTTTTTATTGAGCTTTTCTTCTCAAGTATGGGGATTTTGGATTCAAGGAGAGTGTGATGCTTGGTAGTTTTGGATTCAAGAGCAGTTAAGTAGCCTTCGACATATGTCAATTTGGAGGTCATTGTGGCTATCATTGAAGTATTGTCTTTTAGAGAATCATTGATTGCCTCGTAAAGTTTTCCAAAAGGGGCTAATGCAATAGTTACTGCTGACATTAGTGAGAGTAAGTCCGTTTTTTTACTGGGGGAGTCCTTTTGAACAGACAAAGGAATTTCGCTCAGTCGTCTATTTTTAACCAGAGTAGGCGTGCAGGTTGACCCCGGATACTGAAGATGTCGGTCCGTCAGTGTTTTTTCCGGTGAGATTATAGCCTCTTGTAGTGGCCCTGCCGGGGTCCCGACTGTCCATGCATTCCAGGGCTCAGGGACTTGTCTCACTGGGTTTCCTCGGTCGCCCTCTAGGTGTGGTTTTGTCCACGCTAATCGTTCTTCAGTGGGTTCACAGACTTTTGGTGTCATAGCTTGGGAGGTTGGTGATGCAGTGGTTCCTGTCCGGGTATTTACTCCCGAGCCCGTTCGAGGCGGTGTTCTATCTTCTGCCACTTCAAAATTGAGATCTGAGGTATGCTTTGTGGAGGATTGATTCGAGGTAGGTTTCCCAGAAGATATGGCAAGTTGCTCATCCAGGAGCACTGTTTCTAGTGCCTTAATATGATCTTGGGCATTTGAAGGTGAGGCTACTTGGTTAGGGTGGAATATGATTCCGATTCGGTCTGTTTTACGTGATTTATTCGTGGGGGGTCTCTTGTATTGCCTCCAGGATCTCCGCATTCTGTATCACGGTCAAATTTTCTTTTGTGTTGTTTGAAGAAGTATTCTTTTAAGGAGGATGAGATTAACGGTGTTGATAGACATCTAATCCCTCCCAGTGGTTTAGTGCCACCCTTGCAGTGTTTTTTTGTGTAAATTCTGTTTGCTGTTGACTTTGTTGCTTTCAGATTTCCTTTAGTGTTAGTTCCCTTTGGAATTAGGTTCACTGTGTCTTTGCTGTTATTTGTTGTCCTTTTTTCGTTGGACTGCATGTTAGCAGTAGGGTTTGGAAGTTTTTCAACATGCGTCGTAAAGACGGCATCTTCTGAGTTTGGTGAGTCCTGTAGTACGGATTCTTTTTCCGGGTCTGAATCCGTAGAGTCTGTAGAGCCGATCCTTATTGGAAGATCTAGGATGGTTTTTGGTGGCTTGAAACGGGTGATTGACCGCGGGCCACTATGGATCTGTGCTGTTATCAGGTTCACCGAGGAGGGATTGTCATTTTGCGGAGTCCTGACCGGGTCCAACGTGCCCACACTAGGCGTGAGATGAGGGCTCTTCTTACAATTTCCTGTTTCCTCTGTATCCTCTGTTGCCTCGGATGATTTATAACCCCCCGGCCACTCAGACTGCCACCGAGTCTGTCCTCCGACAGGCTCAGGTGGGACGCCACTCGCCAATGCGGTAGACGGGCCGGGGTTCGAGACAGTGAGGGCGGGTCCGGCCCGGTGGTTAACTTGGTTGTATCTGGAGTAAATTTTGGCGGGGCCCTGCCTGGACTCGGTGCTCCCTCGGCAGGAGTATACAGAGCACTTGAAGCAGGGGTCGGTACTGGTGGAGCTGGCAAATGATGCGAGGATGCGTCCACGGCCAATGCCGGGGATGTTTCTCTGTCCGTATATTCCAGGGAAGGCGAGGGCGCATCAGTGGGACATGCAGGCGTCTTCCCCCCCTTCCAATCCAGGTTTCAGCTACAGATTTACTGCTCCTCAGGCGGCGTTTCCCAGACTCAGCTTCAGCCGTTGTGCGCTGATTGCTGATTGGGGAAAGTGGGGCCATCCTTGCCTGAGTCTGTGCAGGGGTGGTAGAATGGGGGTAGCTACAAGTGTTACGTGTTCCTTACTTGTTCCTTACTTGCTCAAGTCGCAGCTTAAGTTGCAGGGCTTGACTTGCAGGGAAATCCTGATGAATGGGAAATCCTGATGAATGGGAATGGAGTAGCCACTCTACGCTTCTCGTGGACTCCGGACACCAGACACAATGCTCGCACACCGCACAGCGCTCCGCGCATGCGCAGTGTAGATGAAGGCTGGAGAGCAGATTCACATGAGTAGAAAGCAGACTGGAGCAGGCAGGTAAGCAGGTTTCAATGGGTCCAAAATGGGAAAAGTATAGAGCGGTTCACTGGCAGGCTGTCCTCTCAGCCTCTCACCAGACACATTGCTATTCTCATGATTGATGGGTGTAGGACTTGGGGGGGGGGGGGATCTAGGGGGGACAAATCACCCCACAATTTTAAGTGGGGGGGATACAATGGCATTTACCCCCCCAGTTTCCCCCAGTTAGTGTGTCTCTCTGCTGCACCAGTTTGTGTCTGCAGCGTGTCCCTGTGCAGTGATGCGTGCAAACTTCACACTCTGAAGTTTGCACGCAGTTCAGACACTGGCGTAACAGGGGCCCACGCAGCCACCGCAGTGCGGGGGCCCCACTAGCACATGTCCTGGGAGATGCCCCCACTGGAGAAAAAAATTAAAAAATATATTTTTTCAATTTTTTTTAAAAAAAATTCTTTTTGTAGTCACTCTGCATTCATAAATAAATTATTTCTGTAACAGAAATTATTTCTTTATGAAGACAAAGTGACTACAAAAAGAAACTTTCTTTTTGAAGTCCAAGGGCTCTCCCCACCCCATAACATGGAAGACCCCAGGCTGGAGGCCTCCATGTCATGGGGTGGGGAGCCCTATGACTTCAAAAAGAAATAGTTTATTTTTGAAGGCACTCTGCCTTCATAAAGAAATTATTTCCGTTATGGATCGGTCCTTAATGGAAATAATTTCTTTATGAAATCAGAGTGACTTCAAAAACAATTTCTTTTTGAAGTAATAGGGCTTCCGTCAACCCCATAACGTGTGAGTGTCTGAGTGTATTATGAAAGGGTGTACACTTAAACGTGTAGGTGGCTGCCTGTGTGAGTGTATGGTGAAAGGGTACACACAAATGTATGGGTGGCTGGGCGTGTGTGCATGTATGGTGAAAGGGTGCACACTTAAATGTACGGGTGGCTGCTTGGGTGTGCCTGCATGGTGAAAGAGTGCACACTTAAATGTATGGATGGCTGGGTGTGGGTGTGTGTATATGGTGAATGGTGTGTGTGCTTGTGTTCAGGGGTGCAACAAAACCTACATTTCGGGGGGGGGCTAATCCTTCAAACGTTGGGAGAAGCGCTAACTTCATGGGCGGTGGGAGAGGTGCAAACTTATTTGTGTGGGGGAATCTAACTTCTTTATGCATTTTAATGAGACTATTCTAGTGCAGCTTCAATGTTACCCGCAGTTAACTCTCTCATTTAAGTCTGAAAGCACCCATTTGTGGACTGCTGTGAGAATGAGCGGTCTCCTGTCCCCGCTCTACCCTTCCAATTACTCCCTGACATGCAAGTACTAAACCCACATCATGATTTCAATTGCCTAAAAAATGTGGCATTTGAATGCAGGTACTAACAGTGAAACGCTTTACGTTAGTGATTGGTGGGCCCTTGTTTACAGAGAAACCCAGGTGCCGTTTAACATCTGTGTCCTGTTCTGTCCGGCAACTGCTCTGAAGGTCAGCTAGGTTGAGTGAACAATGTGTGTATAGGCGCGTTATAAATGCCATATCATATAGCCCAAAATTTCAGGGGTTGATGGGTGTGCTGAAGCCCAGTCAACTCAATGGTGTTACGCCACTACTTGTGTTTAATGCCTTGATTACTTATTGGTAATCGTCATTACTCCTAGCCCTATTCTTCCTTGTCCCTGTACTTGTGTATGAGGCAGTACCTGTGTATGAGGCACTCTGCCTCATACACAAGTACTTGGATGATGTAGAGGTACAAGGAGGTAATGCCTGACTTAGTTACCAGAAATCTTCATTACTCCTAGTCCCACTCTTCCTCATCCAAATAATTACCTATGAGGCAAGGAGCCTCATACGTAAGCTCTGGGACAAGGAAGAGGGACGTGAAGGTAATTCTGAGCCAATTAGCTGATTTTGGAGGATGGGGTAGGAGGTGGGAGAGAGAGGGGATGTGTGGGGGTCGGGATTGTGCGATAAATCATAATGGTTGTCCATGTCCAGGCTAAGCAGGCATGATTTGTGCTATTAGTGCCTAGAGAGGCATTTTGGTGCAGCCAGTCTAGTCATTCCTCAGTTTGGTATGACTTTTTTTAACTGCACATTTCTGATAAAGCAGACCTCCTAAGTGTAATTACCTGGCTAGACTGGCATTTGGGGGCTTCCAGTCTAGCCGTTTCTTACTCTAGCATTGTATATTTTTCTGGACATCTGTGATAAAATGACCTGAGATGATATAAGTCATTTATAACAGGCCTGTACACAAGTGTTTCTAGGCACGACAAGACAGGGAGGGAAGATAGAGGGAGAACAAGACAAACAATCTTACTAGGCCTTGTGTCATTCAGATCGTGCAAGTGCGAGAATGAGAAATGGGAGGGAGAGTGCAAGGAAAAGGGGAGGGGAAAACGGCAGTAATGCTCTGAGTGGGTGCAGCCAGGGGAGCGCAGCTCTGGGTAGTGCAAGGAGAACACAGGAACTGTAAGGTTACAGTTACAGCCCCTTTGTGCGTTGTAGGCCTGGAGGCAGTGCAAGGGTGACTGATCAAGAAAGAGCCTGGACTAGGTGAGACTCTGAGGGTAGCCAAGCAACTAGTCGTTACAGCCGACAAGTAGGTCAGGTAGGTCAGCAGGGGAGGGAGAGAGAGAAAGCAGAGGAGAAGAGGACAGTTTTGAGCTGCTTACGGAACTTCAGGTGATCCGCTCAAGTTTGAGAGGGGCAGGGAGGCCATTCGAGAGGGATGCACCTGCATAGGAGAGAGATCTATCCCCCACTCTCTGCCTGGAGAAGTGTCTTACCCTTAGAGAGTTGGAGGTATCGGGGGGAAGGGCCCGAGAAGGAAGGTATTTTGGAAGAGAGCGCTGGTTGTAATGTGGGCCCCGGCCCCAGAAAGCCTTGTGAACAATGCAAAGGGTCTTGAACTTGATCCTTGCAGCCACCGGGAGCCAGTGGAGAGATTTCAGAGCTGGAGAAATACAATCCCTAAACTTGAGGGCAAGGATAAGTCTCTCAGTCCTGTTCTGGATTAGTTGCAGAGGGCGGAGAGTAGAGGAAGGCAGATTGAGAAAGAGGTTGTTGCAGTAGTCCAGCCTAAAGGGAAACAGGGCTCTGGAGACAGTGAGCTTCTGTGAGAAAGTGAGAAAGGGACAAGTCCATTTGAGGAGAGGAAGCTGGTAGTGGGACTTCTTGGCGATGTCAGACATGTGAGTAGAGAAAGAGAGAAGTGTTTTGCCTCGAAGGAAGAGGGCCCAAGGTGGGGGGCCAGAGTGAGAGAGGGAAAGCAGGGGTCCCAATGAGAATGATCTCCGTTTTACTGGCATTAAGGCAGAGATTGGGGGAGGTGCGGTAATCCTAAATCGCGGATAAACAGTCAGGAAATAGCGAGAGAGGAGAGGGGCCTGAAGGAAAGCTGAGTGTCAACCGCATAACACTGCAACGTAGAGGAGAAGGTAGAGATCAGGTGGGCCAATGTGGCCAAGTAGAGGTTGAAAAACCTGGGTGAGAGGATAGAGCCTTGGGGAACACCACAGGTAGAGAGAGAGGTGGCAGATAGAAAGGGACCAAGTTGGACCTGGAGGGGCAGTCCATGAGGAAGGAGGTCGGCAACTCCAGGGCCTGATCCGTGATGCCCAGGCTCTCACGTAGTTGATTGATCAGGATGGTGTGGTTGACTGCGTCGAATGTAGAGGAAAGATAAAGGAGGATTAGGACAGAAGGAATGCTGGAATAAAGGTTAGAGAGCAGATCTTCACAGGTATTCAGCAGAGCAGTTTCCGTGCCTTCGGCAGATCAAAAGCCAGACTGATGGTCTTGGAGACAACCAACAGATTCAGTGTGGAGAGTAAGCGGGAGATTGCCAGCTTTTCCAAGAGTTTGCCCAGGAAAGGGGTGATGGAGATTGGGCAATAGTTTGCGGGACAGGTAGGATCGGCAGCCGGCTTCTTGAGGAGTGGGTGCATAAGGGAGTGCTTAACGGGAGAGGGTAACATTCCAGTGGCGAAAGAGTGATTTCAGAAATCGGCCAAGGCTGGAGCAAGGGTGTCAATATGGTCCTTGATGGTTCTAGAGGAGCATGGAAGCACCTGTTTGGATGACACTTTCATAGGTCAGACTTGTCTAGAAACCTTGTCAGGTGTTGTCAGAAAGAAAGAGGAGAAAGGTGGAGGAGAGGTAGAGATGGCCAAAGGGGGGCAGAGAGAGGTAGAGGAAGAGGAGATAGAGGACAGCATGTCGTGAGTTTTAGCAGAGACGTGAGAGGCCAGAGCCATACAGAGGGCCTGGGAGGGAATGGGAGGGGTGGAGACCGCAACAGGATTGACCAGTTCCTTGCAGATTTTAAAGAGTTTGTCTGTGTTGTTAGAGGCCGCAGAGACCCAGGCTTTAATGTGTGCTCTCTTCTTGATGAGTGTTATTGCTTCGACTGGCATTTTGGTGCAACCAGTCTAGGTTTGTTTAAATGTGGCCTGGCATGCTTTACTGTAATGTTATCATGTGTCTACACTAGTCTACATTGTGCAGCCAGTGGGACATGTTTTCAATGTGGCATGGAATGTTTAATAGCAAAGCATTAATGTTCCTGTGCACTGTGGGTGACTTGCATGTATTGGTTTAGCATTACCCCACAAACCAATTGCAAACACTCTGACTTTTTAGCCAATTTTTCTCAGAAAGTGTTCTGTTTATTGCATTAAAACACATATTTATATATTTCTTCTAGTACAGTGTGCGGCATACCCATTCAGCAGCACGTTTGTGCGTATTGTGCAAACGTGATGATCTAGGCCGGCCCAGAGTGTGGCACAACCCGTGATTTGTTGCCGAGATGGGGGCCCCCCTCAGCATGGCTCGCAGGGGTGCCCCCACATTTTGTGTTACGCCACTGAGTTCAGACAGTCAGCAGCAGCACCGCGGCCCAGGTATTGGTAATGGTAAACAAACAAGATTCTTAACTCTGCTGCGCAGCTCGCTCATGCGTTCCCCCTCCCACAGCCCCATTTGCATTTGAAGGTTCACGTGGCCAGGCCGGCATACTGCACGTGCCCCTGTGAGTGCGCAGCTTCAGAAGCCACTAGCCAGGCAGCGACGTGTGCCCCTGACTACTGACAGTGTGAGAGAAGTGTGACTCCGCCGACTGGACCTCCTGGAGACAGTAGGCTGAGTAAGTGTGAGGCCTCTCCTCAGGACTCCAAAGTAAGGTAAGTCATGTCAAAGTGGCCCCAGGCAGGTGTGTTTTCTTGCAGGGGTGCCACAGCGATGCAACTCTGCCTGTTTAGTCAATGTTTAGAATTCAGAAAAAGCCAGCAAGCCCCTTAATTCGTCCCACTTGTTAATTCATGTGCACGCAATAAATTGTAACACTTCCCTGGCTTTCCTGTCTGGCACCTTTAAAGCTGCATAACTGCTGATGGCGCCGAGTGGGAGGACTCAGGGGGGTTTGTGCAGCACGGTTTCTCACCACAGAAACCTGCGCTGCTCGTTCACACGCCGTGGGTCTTAGCAAAAGATTGTGCACAGCTGTGAAGTGAACCCCCTCCAACACCCTTTGTCCTGTCTGACACCCTGGGAGGTGCAGTGCAGGCTGGGCTGGCATCAGGTGTTGGGGGAGGAGGATTTAATTAGAGGGAACGAACGAGCGACCGTCATATTTAACACGCTGCGCATGTTAACTGTATAAATATGATATTTACACAGTTAACACGTGTGGCGCATTGAAGTAGCTGCTAGTGCTTCCTCAGTGTGGACCCGCCCCATGCAGCCTTGGTTGCCCCCCCCCGTGGGCAGGCGGCATACTTACCAACATTCTGTGACCAAAAATTCTAAGATGTAGGATTTTTCAAGTTTCAAAAATAATACTTAGCATAACAATGACATCACAGGAAATGACAAACCATACATTCTAAAATGCACAACCCATCAAACAGCACAACATGGAGAGATGTTGAAATGTTTACAATGTATAATTTTGAATGGTAAGTTAAAACTAAATTTAATTACCCACCTTCACAGAAGGTAATCACACAGAGCTGGTAGGCAATGTTTGACACGCCTCTTTAGCATCAGCCCGAGTAGTACATATTTATTACTGCAGTGGAGGTGGAACACTGAACGACATGGAGACTGATACCCTCCTCAGTCTGATAGGCAGATGCTGTGTGATGGTGGTACGCTCTGCAACTTGCCTTCACTGGTGGTTAACGTAAGGTCTGTCCCTGCAAGAGTGCAGGGCAGAGTCATGTAGCTGTCGGGTCAGTGGATTGATCTGAGCCCATCACTCAAATGAATCACTTATCCACCCACCGCACAGACAGATTAATTGCCTTAGAGTCACATAAATTACCTGCCACTGTAAAAAGCAGTAGGATCTGTCACCCAAATCTGTAGGCAGGAGGACTGCTTAAAAAGCAGTAGCCCGCCTACTGTCTAAATCAGTAGGGTTGGCATGTATGAGGAGGTACACAAGCCCAAAACCGCTGTCAGTCTGGGGCCATGCTGTTTGCGCAAACATTGAGGGACAGCCATTCCAGACCTCTTATACCCTGCTGGCCTCCATTGAACACACCTATGCTATCTTTGTCTTGCCCTTTAGGCACTGTTCAGAAAAACAAAAACGTTTTTGCACAGGACCTGCCCCTACACGACCCCACAAGCATTGCACTGCCTGGCAATCAGCTGCATCTTGCTAGCTGCATGTCCCTGACTATCTCTGGTTGTAGCATTACTGCGCTTCTTGCTAGGAACGTTGTGAGTTTTGAATTTGAATCCAAACTTATATCTCTTTACAATGGGGCAGTGTCTTTGCCCCCCAGATGCACAGCCACCACTGTTACATCTATGGATGGAGACATGGGCATACAAACTTCTTCACAACACCACCCCAACCCTCCTCCCCCTGCACCGCCGCCAGAGAAGAACATCTTTCTTCCCAATCCAGCAATGTCAACCTAATAATGTGCACCCAACAAGTATTAACCCCCACACACTGAAAAATAAATACTAGCAAATATTGTAATTTTAAACTCTGGTCCCAAAAATAGGCTGCACACACGTTAAACCAGAACATTGCATTCAGACTGTCATAAAGGGTACCACCCCATCACTGCGCATCCCAAAATGCCGAATTTCCACAGCCCCATTTCACTGTATATATATATATATATATATATATATATATGGGTAAAAATAATAATAAATGTGTGCGGTTATGGGGGGAAGGCTGCACAGGGTCTCCTCCCCATATATATGCCGTGAAATGGGGTAAAACAAAAACTTCTGCATTTTGGTGATGCACAGTAAAAAATGCGTAGTGATCACACAAAGTTAAGGACGTAAATAGAGATTTCTTGTTGAATGCACCACTTTGTTGATAACTTTTAAGTTACTTACCTTCATGCAATTTGTCTAAAACATCAAATATATTTCAAAAATATTCTTGAACCACACATTTGTGTCCCAACAAATGTCATGGTACTACAGTTAGGGCCTCATTACGACTTTGGAGGTAGCCATGCCCTTATTAAGGGCATGGCTGCCTCCAAAATCGTGTGTGGGTCCAGGTTCCCTGAATGGGGAAATACCGGGCCATTCCAACTTTGGAGGGCCCGGTATTTCCTCCTTCAGGGAACCCGGACCCGGTCTTTCCCCATTCTCATTCGAGCCCCCATAGGGCTCAATGGGAATGGGGAGGGAGCTAACAACGGGCCCGTTAATAATGGGCCCGTTGTTAGCTCCCTGGTCCCCTCGCGGGACCCGCTATGGACGTCTGGTGAAACCAGACGTCCATAGCGGGTCCCGCGAGGGAACCTCGTAATAGGGCGGAATGGGATTAACGGCGCCAGCACCATTACCGGCGCCGTTAATCCCATTCCGCCCATCTTGTAATGAGGCGCTTATACTTTTTGGGACACATTTTAAGTAACTCAAAAGTTATCAGTAAAGCAGTGTATTCAGCCTGGAATTTCCACTTACATACATGGTTAACGCGCCCAATGTGATACAATAAAGGAAATGCTGTGCAGTTTGAGTGCTACACTTATGTCCATCAACAATCAGTAGTACTACAGTGCTAATACTAACAAGGGAGTCAGTGAGCTTGACCTGGCCAGTATGAGCAGCAACCACCTGTGCCTTCTCTCTCATGAGTGGGGTATTATTTCACCTTCTGTGGTCAGATAAGGGTCAGCATTGATGGGCAACAGTAGTTTGTTGCCCTTCTACACCAACTTCTGCTTGGTGAGTCGCTTGGTGATTTAGGTGAACTTTAATCTAATTCTGTTGTTCATATATTTACATTAAGTCATTTACTTTTGCAACAGTGCAGCCCTTCTCAGCTTCTAGCCCACTATGCAGGTGCATTGAATCACAAAAGGCCTAATCAGAGTGTTTCTTGCAGAGGCCATTTGGATGAGACTTATTCTGCTGATGCTTCATGTTGGTGCTTTCCTGTCCTGTGTTGCGTTCCTATGCCTCAATTCTTTCAGCAATAGCAATCCAGTGAACCCTAACCCTCTTTCCTGGGCAGGTTGTGGACGGTTCCCTGTTTATAATTAAAGTGCAGGTGCCAAGACCTTACAGGGAGTTAGGAGTTTGTGCTACCTCTGTGCAAGACCCAGAGGAGATCCTGACAACAAGGCTCTCATCATCTTGCACATAGAATAAGGCAACACATTCCGTTCGGCTCCTCTCTACCCCCTTTAAAAGGACTTTATGTGGCAGCTTGCGTAATCACACACCCTTCTCAATACAATCCCACTCGCAGTGCCACCACACTGGTCGTTTTTCACAGGCTTTCACTCCCAACTCACCTTCTCTACACAATGTTCTACATCATAATTAAGGCCCTCCCCATCAAGAAGACATCGCAGTAGCCTAACAATCTAACTGTGCCATGAGGCTTCCTTTCGACTGAAAGCTATACCCAAGTCAGGCTGGAAATCTCTAGGTGTAAGAAAGAGAAGACACGCAAAGCCTGTCTTAACTGTATGACCAAGGATTTAGCGTGCTCTCTGCAGTTCTGTCAGACAGTGGGACTGCAAAGTGAAAAAAGGGTAGAAAGGGTGCAGAGGACAGAAAAAGAGAGGCGCAAGGGAGGGTAGAGATGGAAACAAGAATGGAGTGCAGATGAAAGATAGGGATGGGTTGCAGCACGGGATGACCGGGGTGACCAGTGTGTCCACGGGAGAGAGGGGTGCAGGAAAGACCAGAACACAGGACAAGCCAGGAATGGTGGTTGGACACCCAATCTTTTTGGGACGAGCTATGCTCAGGCCATGAAAGCCTTTTGACCTGGTAAGTGGTAAAATGTTTACGTGAACTGAGCCTTCTGAAGTGAGGTGTCAAATTGATGGTAGCTTAGATTGACTTCCCCAAATATTTTGCAAGTTGCGCTACACTTATGGCACTAGTATCTGGTGTGCCAATAGAGGAATGTAGGGAAAGGTATGGATGTGCATCAGAAGGACACCACGCGCCCTGGATCCCCTTTTCACAGATGCAGTGTGATTTCATACAATCGCCAAAGGTGGGAGGTTTCCACTATGTCCTTGTTACAATTAGCATGTTTTCAAAATGGATAGTGGTTGTCTGACCCGCTGAGCTGGCACTCAGGCCATAGTCATGGCTTTGATATGGGACTTTATCATATCCCATGCTTTGGGGGCGAGCAAGTTTCAACGTGATTGTCGAACGCACTTCAACCACCAGCACAAAGATTGCCCACCTCCCAGCCAATCCTACTGACTGATCCTGGCTTTGTGTGTTTTTGTTGCTAATGTTTCTGTTGAACTGGAACTCAGGTTAGAGATATTTAATGTGGCTTTCTGATGAACGGAGGAGAGACTGTTGCTCCAGTGGGAGTTAAGGAAAGCGCAGGAAATGGCTACTGGGGATTATAGGAACTGGCCCTGGTGGAAGAGGTGCACCATTGTTGGATGCCAAGGACGAGATTGTGGCACTTCATCTTGGAAATATGACATACCATAGTACATATGATTTATCGCTGGGGCCAGTGACTGCAGGTTTGGCCAAGAGCCTTCAGTGCCTAGGGCAATGCAGTAATCACAGGACTACAACACCCATCAGGATGTGTAAGTCAACAGTGGGATGACGTCAACACCTCAGCACGTGCAAGCCAGGAGCTGCAGCAGCGTTTGGAATAAGACGACATCGCACGAACGCTGCAGTGCTCCCCAACTTCGTTAGAGCTCCAGCCCGTGAGAAGCTATCCATTATTGTTGTATTTCCAACCTTGACCGCAGCCTGTTTTCTGTTCTTGCTTCTTGGATAACAGTTTTTTATCGGATGCCCCACTCATCTGTGTTCCAAACCTGAACTTCATGCTTTGCTAGCACTGTCTTTTGGAGCACGTTTCATCTCTGGTGTGCCTTGATTCCTCTTTACCCCTGGACTGTGTTTCCGGCCTAGTTATTAGAACTCTCATATTGTACTGTTTTCTCTGGATGTGCCCAGAACTTCTCCTGAACACTTGCTTGCACTTTATCCTTCCTGGTTCCTTCAACCTGTGGATTAATTTAGTGAACTGTCTCCTGGAGCTGCTTTCTGGACAGTGTAAGGAATCATGCCCTCTTCCTGCCTGGGTTAGAATCATCTGGACTCTGTAGGGAATCACGCTTTCTTTGCGCCCAGATTAGGACTATTGCTCCTCCAGGCTAAATACTGTTCTGTGCCACTTTTGAATTTTAAACTAACATCTAATTTTCCAAATTGTTTTACAAAAGCAGCTATGCAACTGGCGCAGCAACAGGATAGGCGCATGGTCAAGTGCAGACTGTGGATCGACCTGAAATGTCATACATGGAATGGTGTCAACTCTAAAGTCTCCTCATGGAATGCAACAAGAGAAAGCTACACAATAATAAATGGCTCATAATTGACCAATGTAGATGCAAGCATGGAAGTCTCCATTTGATTGAGGATTTAAGCAGAGTCACGCAAACTGTGCTGATTAATCTCATATCAAAGATCAGATTTACAGATTGAAGTCTCGAATGTTACATCACCTGTACAGAAGTGCAAGACTACCTGAATGACCAGCTGTAATTGATTCGAGATGATAACAAGCCCCAGTCCTGGCCAGGAGCATTCACTGAGGATTCCCAAATGCCATTCACGCTGTGGCCCTGGCAGAGTGCAAGGTTGTTTTCTAGATAGCAATGTGACCTCAAGGCAGCAAGTTGATCTTTTAACCTCTATAGGGATGTTCAAGGGATACTGTCATACACTCAGGGAAAAATCCCTCCTCACTCACAGCTTTGCATACCCCTTCTGGAGATAGGGACGCCCAGACACCTAGCATAGCCAGAATGCCCACTACACAATCGCCTCCTCATTATGCCCCGTTACCTGTGGTGCGTGGGAAACGTCAGCCTCCGTGGCCTAGTGTCAGCCGCAGGAAGCGGCTTAGTTTGTTTCCCCGTTTTCGCTGGCAGCTGCCGTGGACAATACGAACGGGGTGGACAGCCAATCGCGCCCGCTTCCTGGTTTCGCGTCGGCATCCTAATCACATGTCACGAAACCAAATCACGTGATCGGATGTCGACGGACATAAAAGCCGGGTGATTCAAATGCTCCTCGCTTTACAGCTGTTTTCTACACTGTTAGGCGTTTGCGTTACGGATACTTTTGTTCAAGACCTCGGCTCACGACACTCGGACTGGCTTTCTTGCTCCTCGAAAACTCTTCCCTGGATATTGCTCGAACTTTGATACTTGGACTTTGGCTAAACGGAAACGGACTGGCTTTGGATATTCCCTTTTCTGAATTGTGGACCTCGATCCTCGGATCATTTTGCTGACTGCTTTTGGATTCCTCGAACCACGTTTTGTCACAGTACTACGAAAGACTCTAGCCTCTCAGGTGATTCTCCCAGAGCCGGTGTTTCTTCATCTGACTTTGAGGATCGCTGGCGTTCCCTCGTACCACAGCTTTGAACACCATAGCC
The DNA here is from genome assembly GCF_040938575.1 of Ambystoma mexicanum. NCBI lineage: Eukaryota > Metazoa > Chordata > Amphibia > Caudata > Ambystomatidae > Ambystoma > Ambystoma mexicanum. The sequence continues at coordinate 600,836,474 of NC_090932.1, read as the reverse complement.
CTTGACTTTGGAACTTAGGTAAGCCTTATTCTAGTACTTATCACTGACTCAAGGTACTGTTATTGCTTGTGTTAACCTTGCCTTCCTCCCAACAGCTTTGGGGTTCTCGACGCTGCTGATCCTGTGAAATACCATCCACCTGTGGTCCCAAGGCTCGCACAGGGAGTTCATTCTACCTCTCAGTGGGGAACTTGGGAAAGGAGGTCCATACTCTCTTCACTACGTGGCAAGTCACGACAGACTGTGAAGCCATTGCATTACGGAGAGTATGGAGGGCGTGCCCGATGACCCCATGGCTGCATTGGTACAGGCAATAACAATACTTAGGGCAGATATGACAGCCGCCAATGCCGCCATACATCAGCGCTTAGACCTTATCCAAAGCACTCAACACCCTCTACCCGCTGATGCTGGGTTAGGTGATGTCCCTGCACCACCCCCCATAGCACAACCTGCTCTGTCTCCTCAGGTCCCAGTGTTCCTGCCTACGCCCCTTCCTTTGGCCACTCCTGAGAGATTCCATGGAGACCCTAAGAAATTCCAGACATTCATAAATCATTGTAAATTGCATTTCTTCTGCAAACCCCAGGCCTTCCCTGACTCTAATACCAAGGTGGCTTTTACTCTGTCTCATTTAGCCGGCACTGCCGCTGCCTGGGCTAACCCCCTACTAGAAAACAATAGTCCTGTTCTCTATAATTTTGATTTGTTAGTTACTGAAATGTCTCATGTATTCGACACCCGCCACAAGACCCAATCTTGGGATCTCGAGTTATTAGATCTAACTCAAGGGAAAGGGTCTCTCTTGGACTACATAGCCCGTTTTAATCAATTAGCTGCCGAAACAGCCTGGCCCAAAACTAAGATGGCAGTAGTATTCTATAAGGGCCTTAATAATCGCATGAAGGATGCTATGGCAGTCATCCCTTCCTTACCCACGACATACAGGGATTTAGTAGATCTCGCCCTCCAAATCGATGCTAGGTGTTCTGAACGTAAAAACGAAGCAGGGTTTGCTAACACAGGTTTGAACCCCCCACCCACGGATACTGGAGGAGAGCCCATGCAAATAGGTGGAATTCGTAGTCCGATTTCCGAAATGGAGAGAGATCGCCGAAGAACCGACAACGCTTGCTACTACTGTGGGTTGAACGGCCATTATGTAAAGAACTGTCCCCGACGTCCTAAGTTAAAGAACTCGGTTTTTCGGAATGCCCGATCCTAGACCCGGGGGCGGGATCGAGCAGTTCTTCTTCTCCCTCGGACTCAGTACCCTCTTTTGGGAGGGTCAGACCTGTGTTGGTTCAGGCCACCTTAAAACCCACTTCGGACATTACCCATACAGTATCAATTGTTATAGACTCTGGGGCCAGGGGTAATTATGTTGATATTAAGCTGGCGGAATCCTTGAATTTACCACTGGTGACCAAACATCATCCTGAACCGGTACAAGCAGTGGATGGCACGGCACTGGTTTCTGGTCCTTTCCGACACCAAACGGCCCCAGTCACTCTAACCATACAAGACACTCATCAGGAGGTGATATCCTTTGATCTAATATCTATGCCTCAATTTGGTTTCATACTGGGTCTTCCCTGGTTGAAACAGCATAACCCCTAAATTGACTGGAAGTCGGGGCAGGTTCATTTTGAATCTGAAGTTTGTCAGAGCTTTTGCCTCATCGCACCTGACGACAATGAATCTCCTTCACGAGCATTAGGAGCCATTGCACAACTCACATTGCAGGAGGGATCCACCTCTCCCCTTGGGTCTCATGTAGCGGGAGTGGTTTCAATCGGAGTACCTGCGGAGTATCCGGACTTTCATGACGTCTTTGATAAGGGGTCGGCTGAAACAGTCCCACCACATCGTCCCTACGACTGCCCCATTGACTTAATCCCTGATTCTGTCATCCCTTCAGGATGCATTTATTCATTGTCGCCCTCAGAAGAACAGGCATTAAAGGACTACATTCAGAAGGCTCTTAGGATTGGCCACATACGCCCTTCCACCTCTCCGGCTTGGCTAGTCCTATCTTTTTTGTCCCGAAAAAAAAGGGTGATTTGCGCCCTTGCGTTGACTATCGCCGTTTGAACGCCGTTACCGTAAAAAAACGGTATCCGATTCCCTTTATAACCCCGTTGTTGGATAGGTTGAGTCATGCCTCTATCTATACTAAACTCAATCTTTGTGGGGCTTATAACCTAGTAAGAATCCGCCCCGGAGACGAATGGATGAAGGCTTTCTGTACACGGTACGGATTATTTGAATACGTGGTCATGCCTTTTGGGCTTTGTAACGCCCCAGCCACGTTCCAATGTTTTATGAATGAGATTTTCCATGACTTACTGGACGTGTGTGTAGCGGTCTATCTCGATGATATTCTGGTCTTCTCCCGTAATATTAAAGAACATGTGCTACACGTCCGTGAGGTTTTGTCCCGTATCCAACAGTATTCACTCTTCGCCAAACCTGAAAAGTGTGAGTTCCACACTGACAATGTTGAATTCCTGGGTTTCCACAAATCTCCAGGCGGACTAACCACTAATCAGTCCAAAGTCCGCGCAGTGTTGGATTGGCCAAAACCAAACCCAGTAATCTCAAAGTATTACAGTCATTTCCTGGGTTCGCTAATTTTTATAGGCGGTTTATTCAGGATTTTTCATCCCTAGTAGCCCCACTTACTGCCTTGACCAGTCCCAAAGTGCCCTTTTTGTGGTCAGATACCCACCAGGATGCTTTTGACACCCTAAAAACAGTGTTTACCACTGCCCCAGTACTAAAACATCCCGATCCCGAACTTCCCTTCATCGTGGAGGCAGATGCTTCTTCCTTTGCTCTCGGGGCAGTGTTGTCCCAAAACTGTCCGTTTACAGGCCACCTACATCCGGTGGCATTTCATTCACGAAAGTTCTCTTCCGCTGAACACCACTATACAGTCACAGAAAAGGAGTTGTTGGCCATCAAGGATGCTTTTCAATCCTGGCGGCACCACCTTTTGGGGGCCAAACACACAATCACAGTATACACTGATCATCGTAACATCCAAGATTTAGCTTCGCTTAAGTGTTTAAACAGTCGTCAGGTGCGTTGGCATTTGTTCTTTTCTGCCTTCGACTTCCAGATCAAACATAGGTCAGGCCTTTCCCATGGAAAGGCAGATGCCTTATCCCGTTCCCCTGGTGGGATCTCCTTGCCAGTCTACCCTGAAAGATTGTTGGACCAGCATGTCATCTGCCTTTGCACGCCCCCTATGTCACTAGTACAATCTATAAGGACGTGGGTTTCCTTACATCCCAAACTGGTCTCCGATTGGAGTCCGGTGTTTCATAACGGCTTACCGTTCATCCAGAATAGGTTGTGGTTACCGACAACGGAAGCCCGCAATCTTGCCTTGGAATGGTCCCACGACAATGCTATCAATGGGCATCCCGGGCAAGGACGCACTTTAGACCTTCTCAGGCGCGGGTGTTGGTGGCCCTCTATGAAACGGGATGTGGAAGGATACGTTAACTCGTGTGCGATATGTGCCCAGTGTAAACATCGTCCGGGACGCCCCGTGGGTCTTTTGCAACCCTTGCCTATTCCACCTCGCCCTTGGCACACGATCTCCATGGATTTCGTGACAGATTTTCCCCAGACCGGGGGTTTCAACACCGTGTGGGTGGTGGTCGATTCCTTCTCTAAAGTAGCCCGATTCATCCCATGTTCTGGCATCTCCTCGGCCCCTGCCTTGGCCAGCCTCTTCTTCAAATCAGTCTTTTGTCTATTTGGGTTACCCACGGTTATCATTTCGGACAGGGGATCGCAGTTCACGTCTCGTTTCTGGCGAGCACTCACAAAACTCTTGGAAATTGATTCCCGTTTTTCTTCTGCCTACCATCCAGAGACGGATGGCCAAACGGAAAGGGTGAACCAGGCCATGGAGCAATACTTACGATGTCTCATTTTACAGCCCCAGCAAACATGGTTAAGGGTCCTACACCTTGCTGAGTTCGTATACAACAACACAGTCCATGCTTCCACGGGTTTTTCTCCTTTTTATGTCTTGTATGGTCAGCACCCTCGAACCCTTCCTATTCCTGATATCGCGCTTTCCGACAACCCAGCAGCGGCCGCCTGTGCACGCGATCTGTCGGCCGTTCATGCTCAAACACTTACTCACCTTCGTGAGGCCCAGATATCTGCTAAAGCAGCGGCTGATCGACGGAGAAGCGTGGCGCCTTCTTATGTGACAGGTGACATGGTCTGGCTTTCTACACGCCATCAACGGCTGCCGGGTTGTCGTAAACTGCTTCCCCGTTTTGTGGGTCCCTATAGGATTTCTGGGGTATTCAACCCGATGGCCTATCGCCTTTCAGTCCCTGCGTCTTGGCGCATCCACCCGGTGTTCCATACCTCTCTCCTGAAGCCTTGCCCTCCTTCTACCCGCCTCCGTCCTGCCCCTGGTCCCGTTTCTGTGGGTGATTCCATTGAGTATGAGGTTTCTGGCATTTTGGGTTCACGTTTGGTCAGGGGTCTCCAGTACCTCGTGGATTGGGCGGGTTTTGGTCCGGAGGAGCGGAGCTGGGTCCCTGCGGAGGATGTCCATGCCCCGAGGCTCGTTTCTCGATTTCATCGGGACCATCCCACCTGCCCACGTGGTCGTGGGCCATTGAGGAGGGGCTCTGTCATACACTCAGGGAAAAATCCCTCCTCACTCACAGCTTTGCATACCCCTTCTGGAGATAGGGACGCCCAGACAGCTAGCATAGCCAGAATGCCCACTACACAATCGCCTCCTCATTATGCCCCGTTACCTGTGGTGCGTGGGAAACGTCAACCTCCGTGGCCTAGTGTCAGCCGCAGGAAGCGGCTTAGTTTGTTTCCCCGTTTTCGCTGGCAGCTGCCGTGGAGAATACGAACGGGCTGGAGCAGCCAATCGCGCCCGCTTCCTGGTTTCGCGTCGGCATCCCGATCACGTGTCACGAAACCAAATCACGTGATCGAATGTCAACGGACATAAAAGCCGGGTGATTCAAACGCTCCTCGCTTCACAGCTGTTTTCTACACTGTTAGGCATTTGCGTTACGGATACTTTTGTTCAAGACCTCGGCTCACGACACTCGGACTGGCTTTCTTGCTCCTCGAAAACTCTTCCCTGGATATTGCTCGAACTTTGATACTTGGACTTTGGCTAAACGGAAACGGACTGGCTTTGGATATTCCCTTTTCTGAATTGTCAACCTGGACCTCGATCCTCGGATCATTTTGCGGACTGCTTTTGGATTCCTCGAACCACGTTTTGTCACAGTACTACGAAAGACTCTAGCCTCTCAGGTGATTCTCCCAGAGTCGGTGTTTCTTCATCTGGCTTTCAGGATCGCTGGCGTTCCCTCGTACCACAGCTTTGAACACCATAGCCCTTGACTTTGAACTTAGGTAAGCCTTATTCTAGTACTTATCACTGACTCAAGGTACTGTTATTGCTTGTGTTAACCTTGCCTTCCTCCCAACAGCTTTGGGGTTCTCGACGCTGCTGATCCTGTGAAATACCATCCACCTGTGGTCCCAAGGCTCGCACAGGGAGTTCATTCTACCTCTCTGTGGGGAACTTGGGAACGGAGGTCCATACTCTCTTCACTACATGGCAAGTCACGACAGATACGAACTACAAAATACTGGATACATTCCAGGAATATGGTCAAGATGCAAATAGGACTGGGTGATCCACATGGATATCTGGGAGCTACAAGTCTCGAGAGGACCCAGTTGGTATGTTCTCAGCATCTCTAAAGTGAGACGAGATGTGTGGATCTGAATTGGAAATGACTGGACGTTATGGGCAAAAGAACCTCCACAAGTCAAATGTATGGACAGCGAAATCTGGTCGTGTGCTGACTGTTGAAGGTTGAATTTGCTGGGCTGGAGTGGCCAAATGTTTGATGTTGAACAAAACTTACATTTTATTTGCAAACAACAGCTGTATCCACCTGAAGGAAAAGCTACAGACTGAAGTTAACTTTATATTGTTGAGAACAACCAAGAGTCATGATGTTTTTAGTAAAGACTTTAAGAGTTCAAATGTATTTGAAATAGTAGGTCAATTTCAATTGGTGTACTATAACACCATATAGATCTGAAAACGAAAACGTGTTAAAACTGTTACCCGAACACCAAAAATTATTGAACTTAAGTGAACTCTATGTACTGTTATTGAAACCTGAGTATGTGAGAAAAGCCTTTAAATTAGCACTTTGAACAGTGACTTTTTGCACTACAATGAACATACAATGTCATTCCACCAAGATACAAAATTGGCAGATTCCAGTAAGCGGGCAACATTGTTACTAGTAATTGTTAACATTGTTTTCATTTTCCTTGCCTGTTGATGCTGCAATTGCAAATACAGTACAAACTCCCTCCAAGCACACACTGATGGTCACAAGGTTACTGGATAGTTTAGAAATTGTAACTGTGGATGGAAGCAATGAAGAATATGAAATCATGGAAAAATACATACAGAAAAAAGCTTATTGAATACCTATGGAAACACAAACCTATATTTGCAAGAATGAAATCTAGTTATGAAATAAACTAAATTTAATAGGTAGAAGTAGGGAATAAAGGTCGTCATGAAACCTAGGTTTTGATTAAAAAAAGCATCTTGAATAAGAATTTTCTGGGAAGTTATGCAAAAAAGAGAGCACAAAAGGGAGGAACTATTAAAGTTGGCAGTATTTTGTATTCTCATAGGCCCCTGGACGTACATGAGCCACAGGTAGAGCAAAGCCACAGCCATTGTTGAGTAGATGGTGCAGTGAAAAGCTTATGCAATTGTGATTGGCTGTCACAATCAGAAAAACTCATAAGGATATGCGGCCATGTTAGTCTCCGCCTGGGCCGCTGGCACACCCAGTGATGCTGCAGACTGCTGCTGCGGGGAGATAGCAGAGCATCATGGGAGGAGATGCAGGTCCTGTTTACTCCAAGCGCGTAGCTATGTACGCATGCACCAGCATCATGACGACAGATCCAAGATGGAGGACAAGCCCTTTAGAGGCGCAGACATCTATAGGAGACAAGGCAATGGCCAAAGCCCAAAAACACCTGCAACCATGGAACCCCAGTGGCACCACCAATCCCAAGAGCAGGGACATTATTGTCCACAGCTGCTGCTCATTAGTGGGAAGCCCACTCAAGGTGAGGACATAGTTAACTATAAAACCTCCAGTGGGGAAAACCAAGGGGGGTGTGTTTGGAATAGTGCAGTGAAGTGGCTAGAGGTGCAGAAGGCGTTAAAATTGCAGTGGGGTTTAGGCGCAGAAGGAGATGGAGGCGGAGATAGAAGTGTTGAAAGAGTTAAAAATGAATGAGGTGTTTGAGGTACAGAAGGAGTTTAAGGTGCAGGAGGAGGAGGGGTTGCAAAAGGATTTAAAAGTGCAGGAGGAGGAGGTGAACATTAAGGAGGGGAGAGATTGGAAAAGGTTGGAGGAGCTGAAGTGGAGAGAGAAGGCAGATTAAAAAATCGGAGGATATGAAAGTAAAGCAGTGGCTGAGAGGCGAGGCAAGCAGGAGAAGTGGCAAAAAGGTAGGAAGTAGTAGAGATTGAAGATGTGAAGTCACTTGTTGGGCACTGTAGTAGCCAAAGAGTTAGACAGCACTAGCATATCTGTTGTCTGGGAGAAGAGGGAGGAGGACCAGGCCCCTAGAGAGCCGTCAAGCTGGCTCGATGGGTAGTTGCAAGGCCCAGTGACTAGTGAGCGTCAGGCCAGTTAGGAGGCAAGTAAGGCCGGTTTAGTACTTTCAGGACTCTGAGGCAAAAGACTGGTCCAGAATCCTACCGTGTACTCCAAATCCCTACTGACCTGTCGCACCACAAGGAGACTCTGTGTAAACTAAATACAAGAAGCAACGAACTCCAGTACGAGTGTCTAAGACATCTTGCCGAGCTACACAACAAGTGGCCTATTGGAAGAGGTCATTCACCCACCCACACGTGTCGAAATCACCCTGTTTTAAAAGACTGAGAGTGACCCAGGGAGAGACCACAACGGGGACTGTTTGGTTTCCAAAGAGAGAGGAAAGTTACTGTTTTGAAAATAGTTTGTCATTTTGGATCTATTCATTTTAACCCTTACGGGGCCTGAGAAATGTGGTATCAGCCAATTACTGAGCTGACTAAAATACGGAATGTGAACATGCCGAACTTTATTTTTTGGATTTTGCACAATTATATTTGGGGGTGGGTTAGGGTAGTGAATTATGTAAGTGGAGGGGGTGGCGCTGTGGAGCAGCCCAAGATGGCTGCCTAGCTCTTGAGCTCCGTGTGGCTCCGGCTGAAATCTGCCATCAACTGCGGTTCCTTTTGCCTGCACTGTCTTATTTTTGGTGGAGCTGTTGCCCCTTCTCTTCTGGCAATCTTGTTACAATCCCGACCCGAATCGGCCCCGGGAAGCCTGCGAACGGGACTTCTGGGCCTACTGGCGGTTGGCGCGCCGGGCCTTGACGGGCGCCTGGCTCCCGCTCCCCGCCCTCCTTCATCAGCCGCGGGTGCGGCGGCCCACTAAGGACACCATCGAGCGGAGGTCCGCTGCCGGGACCCGCGTGCACTCGCCTCCTCCTCCACAGTTGGCACCGGAGTGTTTGTCCCGGCTTGGAGGCCGGTCGGGGACCCCACATGCCACTTCTTCCTCATCTTGTCTAGGCGACTGGCGGGAGCCTGGTTACCCTGAGCTTGTGTGGCTCACATTGCTGGACTAAGGAGGTGAGGAGCTGGGGGGGGAGCACCGGGCGGACCCCCATCCACTTGTCTGCCTGCTCCTGTGAATCCGGGCCCTCACCCTGCCCTGCGTGTCATCTGAGCGGCCTGCATTCTCAGAGGGCCTGGATCTCAGTAATCGTCGACACGATTGGAGGGGAACAACTAGTGTCCGGCTTCATTATCGGGGAGCCGCTCGCTCGCTGGGGCTAGCTGCCCTTCCTGTCGACTCCTGCATGGCCCTGGCTCCCTACTCTCCTGCAGCCTGCCCGGCCCCACTGCTTCTATAATCGGCCTGGGCTTTTCTACCTGCCGCTTCTGCACGCGGAGCCGGGTCTCCGTGGCGTGGCACCCTGGGCTTTTCGCTGTCGGGATCTCACGACTGGACCCTCCGCCCCGTCGTCTGCCCTAGCGGCCATCTGCCATCACTGTGTCTCTATCTACAATGCCTAATAAAACCAAGGGGGTCTCTGGGAGAGGAACCATGGACAAATTTGCCAAATCCGTCCCGAGGGAGGAGATGGGACACGCATCGTCCTTGCAGGAGGACCCCGAAAGCGACACCCCCTCTGGGGCGAGAACCCCCGATCTGACCACACTTATGGAATCTATGGCCAAGAACTTTGCCTCGTTACACGAAAAATTGGACGACATAAATGCCAATGTTGCCTCTCTTAAAACCCGAGTGGACCAGGCGGGCACCAGAATCACTGAGGCCGAAAGTAGGATTTCCACGAACGAGGACGAGATTCATGTGCTGCAGAACACCGTCGCCTCCCTGTCGCGCGATATGAAGAGTGTGAGAGCCAAGTGTTTCGATCTAGAATCACGCTCCCGTAGGAACAACCTGCGTATCATCGGGGTCCTGGAGAACGCACTTAAGGGCCGCATGGAGGACGCCGTTGAAACTCTACTCAAGGATCTGCTGGGCAATTCGAGTCTCTCACTGTACTTCACTGTCGAGCACGCGCACAGGGCCCTGTCTCCGCGGCCCAAGGCCCATCATCGCCAGGATCCTCAATTATCGGGATAGAGACCTTATCCTCCGGCTGGCCCGCGAGAGGGGTGACTTGCGCCACGAGTCCCACACCATCAGGATCTTCCCGGACTTTTCGATTCCGGTGCAGCAGAAGCGGCGCCAATTCCTTGGGGTTAAGAAACTGCTTAGAGAACGCAATGTCCCGTATGCCATATTGTTCCCGGCACGTCTTAAAATTACTCACATTAATAAACTATACTTTTTCACTGTCCCGGATGAAGCGACAAAATTCATCGAGGCTCACATACCACTCCACAATCCGGCGCCTGATCATGCCGGCGCTGAATGACCAGATGTAGTTTAGTCTGTCACTGCTTCACCTAACTGGCAATCCGTCAATATGCATGGGTCAATGGCAATTTTCTATCATCAACCATGCGGTCTGGGCACCCTTAATACACTTTACGGGCCATGGCCCGGCTTGGGTGTTGGACACTAGCGTTGGGACCCTACAAAAACTCTGTATTCCGCAGGAACCTGTTATTTGACAGCTTATGCTGTCTTACGCAATGTCTAAATGGCCGTCCACACGGCAACAGCGCACCTCACTGCAATTGCAATGTTTATGTTTTGTTGGATGCTACTGCTAGTTGGCCCCAGTTGGGCCCTGGGGAGGGCATATCCCTGTTGGATTTTGCCCACCGACCCTTGCTTCCTAGTGTTGGTCGGGTTAGTTGCTGGCGCGTGCAACCGGGGGGGGGGGTGATTTCCACTGCAAGTTGTGGGTGGGCAGTGAGGGAGGGGGGTGGTATGGTTGGGGTTTGGGGTAACACTATTGTAAATGACAGGGGCGGTTTGGCAAAGCGCACGACATCAGGGCGCCCTCGTGGGAGCTCTCCCCATTCACTATGTAGGTTTCTACGGCGGTTGTGGGATGTACCTTAGTCTCCCGTAATGTCCTGGAATATCCGGGGTTTAAGTAACTTCACCAAGGCGCGCAAAATCATAGCCCACGCCAACAGACATGGTTGCAAGATATTATTATTGCAAGAAACACACTGTGGGGGCTCGCTAGCTAGGTGCATCGCGCCTGCATGGGGTCCGCACAGGTACTTCACGGCTTATTCGACCCACGCCAGAGGGGTATTGACAATGATCCACAGGTCACTTAAGTTTGTACTCCACAAGAGCTATATCGATCCGGAGGTAAGGTACATTATCCTACACTGCGCAATAGCAAACAGGGACTATTTACTGGTTAATACGTATGGCCCCAACGTGGACTCTCCCGACTTTATTGACCGGATTGCTTCCATTTTGTTGGGATATGTAGGGGTGCAGATTATTTGGGGCGGGGACATGAACTTCATCTTAGATACCACACTTGACAGAACCGACTCGTCCCCCAGACTCCTTTCCAGTGCGGCGCGCAAGCTCCTTGCACACACCATTGCCCTTGACATTCAAGACCCCTGGCGGGTTATGCACCCGCAGACGCGGGAATATACTCATTATTCCTCGGTGCATGACAGCTCCTCCAGAATTGATATGTTCTTCCTGTCCAGTTCCTTATTGGGGAGGGTGTCGAATCTCAAATATTGGCACGCACCCTGTCAGACCACTCACCAATCCGGCTCTCTATGGATTTGGGCGTGCCCGCCCCTACAATTAACTCCTGGCGTTTTAAGTCTTTGGCCTTACAGGACATAGTATTTAAAGCTGAAATACTGTCCGACATCCAGTCCTACTTTGAACTTAATACATCTCAATCCACCTCTGCAGGGGTCCGCTGGAAAGCTTTCAAAGTCTTCATCAGGGGAATGTCCATATCTAGGGAGGCGGGAGCCCTCAAGGCCATTAGGGCTGCCCTCGCCCGCTCTGAAGCCAAATTACGCGAACTTGAGAGCGCCCATCCCACGTCCATTGACCCCCCCCGACTCTATCCCAGATCAGCAAGGAACTCCAATTTTTCAATGAACAAGCCACCAGGGAAGTCCAATATTTCAGTCGCCCACAGGCGGCTCGTAGATATGGAGAGGGGGACAGACCTGGCAAGACACTGGCTACGTTGGCCAGGGATGAGTGGGGCCAAACCCAGATAATTTGTATCAAGGACAGTCTGGGGTTGGAACGGTGGTCTGACCAACATATTCTGGAGGCCTTCGCAGACTTTTATTCAGAGCTGTACGCACAACCCCCCCGAACACAGTGAGTCCCAAATGCGCGACCTCCTCGAGCAGATCCCCATGACTATCGTCTCCCCCGCTACCAGGGATCAATTGGATTCCCCCATCCTGCTGGAAGAAATAGTTGAGGCTATATCTAAATTCCCTAAAGGGAAAGCACCTGGTCCCGACGGGCTGACAGCTGAGTTTTACCAGGAGCATGTGGCCATCTTGGCTCCCAGGCTGCTTGAGGTTTGGAACGAGTCACTTCGGTTGGGCACCCTTCCCCCTTCCCTGCGCGAGGCCACCATCACGGTCCTGCTCAAACCCGGTAAACCCACTAACGAGTGTGGATCGTATAGGCCCCTCTCACTGATGAATTTGGACACCAAAATCTTCGCCAAAGTGATTGCCAACCGCTTCCTCCCGGTCATGTCGTACATGGTCCACGTGGATCAATCAGGCTTTGTACCCGGAAGATCAACGTCCCACAACATTAGGAGGCTGCTTAACATCATGGCACGTATCGATCAAGGGGCGAGTGCGGTTGCGGTCACACTGGATGCCCAAAAGGCATTTGACATGGTGTCTTGGAAATACATCTGGTTGGTTTGGAAAATATGGGGGTAGGGCCCAATATGATAGCGTACATTAGGTTACTGTACACTTCCCCGGTGGCCAGGGTGCGAGTTAACTCTCGGACGTCCGGTCTGTTCCCTCTCTTCAGAGGTACCCGACAAGGCTGCCCGTTTTCCCCGATCCTCTTCGCCTTGGCGATCGAGCCGATGGCCGACTACGTCAGGAAGCGGCATGCGCGGAGGGGGGTGCGGCTGAAGGACTCCCCTGAGATCATCTCGCTGTACGCGGACGATTGTTATGATCTCTGCTTCCAAAATATCAGGACTTGCCCGACTCCCTTGGAAGCAGACCCATAACCCCGGTTCCGAGTGCCAGCCAGTCCCAATTGGGACCTTTTGGACCCTGTCCTGGCGCCAGTGGCACCAGGCTCATAAAGATGCCCAGTCCCAGCGCTGGAAGCGCCGGGCTTATAATGCTTGGGTGGATTTACCTGCAGCAGACCATGCTGCTTACTTACCTGCCAGTTGAACCCCTGATCCTCTTCTGTTTGGGACTACTTTTCCTGTTGGGTGGGGCAGGAGCCACTCCCTAGGTTCAGAACACTGGAACTCTTCTGGAAAGCAGGAACTCTTTTCTTACCTAGGCGTGACTGTGGAAGGAGACACCTAAGCACTACAGGAGGCTATTTAAACCACACCCGATGGATGAATCTTGCTTTGCGTTATTCTGCATTCTCTGCAGCAGAACGCTCATCGTGTCTTCTGCTTCTGATCCTGGGCCTAAGGGAACAAAGGCTTACCATCCTGGAATCCAGTCTTCAGCAGCACCTGTAAAGACAAAGAAAGAACAGGTTAGCACTACGGTCTTCAGTGGCAGCGCATCTCTTACCTGGTCCATCGGCTGTCACCAACGCCTCGCGCTGCATTCCGGCATCTGAAAGACAAAGGCTTACCTACTCTTCGCATGCTCCGGAGCTCTTCGCACTGCATTCCGGCATCTGAAAGACAAAAGCTTACCAGCTCTTCGCACGCTCCGGAGGCCTTCGGCGCTGCATCCCGCATCTGAAAGACAAAAGAAGGTGCGTTTAAAGACATTGGGCAACTTTATTACTCACGTGCCATTACTCCTTCCCACGCCGAATCCAGTGGGTATTCCAGCACCCTTCAGCTTCTCTAAAGCTCCGAACTTGTACCTGAAAGATAAAAGGGACAGTTAGTGCGCATCGTGAAGCAGGCTACAAGCGCTTACTTACGTGCTTCCAGGCGCTTCTATTCATCACGCGGGTTCGATACTCAACTCTCATCAGCCCGCCATCCGCCATCGCCGGAACCCTGCAAAACAAGAGATATCATTACAAAAGACTTTTAAGACATTTGAAGTGCCCAGAACTTACCGTTCGTGCAGTTAACGACGGACAGCAGTCCTCTGAGGTCAAGAGGCCTGCACCCTTATCCAGTGAAGAAACTGGTTCCGGCACCCTGCGCCGAGGCAGATGGAGAGCTCGGCGTTCACTTACCTAAGGTGAGGGTGTTAACCTTTGGGGTTCTACAGGAGAAGAGAAAGGGAAGAGGAGAGAGGCACCCAATAACCCCAGTTCATTAATCCCATATTTTCTATCTGCAGACATCTTACTCTTCGAGTCAGACATACAGTTCACAAAGGTCCAGCCCAAAGAGCCAACCGTGTGTTACACTTCACTTTTGAAGATACGGCATTCACCCAGTCAAGACCGGCGCCTCTGCGGGAATCAGGTGAGCGTTACAACGATGTGCTACTCTTTATTAGAGACCCAGCTGTTCATCTGGACCCGGTCTTACGTGACGTTACCCGCATAGGCACATACTCGGGGTTCACAATAAATTATATGAAATCTGAGATCCTCCCCCTCACTAGCTCCACGATACAGCCCACCACCGAGTACCCGCTCCGTTGGTGCCCGAATGGGATTAAGTACTTGGGAGTCCAGGTGTCCCTCACCAGAGAATCGCTCCTAACAGACAATTACCAGGCAGTAGCCGAGCATGCCGAGGCCAAAGTCATGCGCTGGCGTACCCTCCCACTATCACTAGCTGGCAGACTCTCGCTGGTAAAAATGATCCTGCTACCCAAGTTGTTGTACATATTTGGTAATGTTCCTGTCTGGCCGGGTAGGAAATATTTCACGAATCTGCATAAAATGTTTGCCCAGTTCCTGTGGCACTCTGGTGCGGTGCGTAAAAAGTGGTCGGATATGTCGCTACCTTATGACAAGGGGGGTTTCACAGCCCCAGACTTGCTGCGATATTGGACTGCTTCACAGGCGCAGTTCGCATCTTACTGGTACCCTGGGCCCCCACCTCGTCCCCATGTCAAACTTGAGGTTCTGGCAGCGGCGGGCACTGATGTCATGTCCTTGATTCTTAACCGGCAGTATGTGCCGGACTCTCCCATTGATCCGGTCCGGACCACGGTACAGGCTTGGGGCCAGATATTCAAAACTTGCAACGAGCAATGTCCGTACTACAAATGGCTCCCCGCCTGGGGGTTTCCCGGGCTGGAACCCACGCATGACACCGCCCTGGCGCGCCATTGGGAGGCCCTGGGATACCGCGCCCTCACCGATTTTTATCCAGAGGGACAGTTTATAACACCGCAGACGTGGAGGCCGGGGCACTCGGGTTCTGTTCTGGAGCTCCTGCAGTTCTACAGACTCCGCACTGCCTTCCGTAATATATGGCCTGTCTTCCCCATCGAACCCCCAGACTCTCCCGCAATTGCTTACATCGCCAACTCGGGTGGCGCCCGAGGGGTAGTTTCCTCATTATACAAGCTCCTCTTGTCCTCGCCCTCTCCGCTTCCGTCCAGGGCCCGTGATGACTGGGCCTCCGAGCTGGAACTGGTACTTACTGACCAACAGTGGGAGAAGATGTGTTCCCATACTAGCAAAGTGTCCCTAAACTTCCGCTACCGCTCCATACAATATAAACTGCTTAATAGGCTGTACTACACTCCAGGTAGAGTGTCTAGGTTTGCTTGCTCCGATCCTCGGCTGTGCCCTCGCTGTGGCGAGGAGGACGCTGACCACTTGCACATGTTTTGGAGCTGCCCGGAGCTGGCCGCATTCTGGAGTAAAATCATAGAGACACTGTCTGAGATCACTGACACTGAGGTAGACCCTGATCCAATGGGGGTTTTGTTTGGAGTGTGGCGGGCTGGGGGAGCGGTAGACATTATTAAATTCTTAAATGTAAGCTGTCTCATAGCCCAAAAAATGTGTCCTTTTAAGCTGGAGGAGCCCCAGTCCCCCTGCATTCCAGAAATGGTTAAATTTACTCACCTGGTCTCGAAACTGTGAGAAGGAGTTTCTGGGTATGCTCCCAGTACGCTCTCGTCCTCGAAACATATGGACTACATTCAACAGCTACTTGATTGGCTTAAATGACACTTCCTCTGTGGATGAATCCCCTTGACGTCCCTATTGTTGCTCGTCTTCTTGGTGCTCTGTGATATGTCATTATTCAACCGCTGTTATCATAATTTTGCCTATATGCTCTGTATTCACCTGTAGATGCAACGAATTTGTGATTATTGCTCGGATGTGTGTGTATGCCTTTTGCCTCTGTCAACAAAAATAAAAGTTTAAAAAAAAAAAAAAAAATTATGTAAGTGGAGTAGGGAGGGCTGCAAGGAGAGGCTGGGGGGGATCTACTTCCACATATAATTGTGCAAAGACAAAATGAATTCAGCATTTTTGCAGCAACAACACCTATATTCCATGGCCAACGGAAATGGGAACCGCACCAACACTATCTAAAGTAGTAAAAAATCTGGGAGTCCTGATGGACAACACCCTAACCTTAGAACCACAAATAAGTGCAATAATCAAGAAATGCTTCTTCCTCCTTCACACGGAAAGAAGAATCTTACCTTTTCTCTCCTTCACCCACAAAACACTCACGACCGTCGCCCTCATCATGTCAAGAATCGACTATGCAAACAGCCTCTATCTCAGAATACCTCCTGAAGAAAGTACAACAGATCCAAAATACAGCAGCAAGACTGCTCCTCAAACTATCCAGAAGAGACCAAATCACTCCAGCCCTAAAAACACTGAATTGGCTCCCAGTCAAACATTGCATCACCTTCAAAACAATGCGCATAACACACAGGGCAATCAGCTGACAAGGAGCTGAATTCCTACAAAAGAAATTAACAATCTACAAGCCAACAAGACTCCTCAGATCAAGCAACGAAATCCGTCTGGAACAAAAACCATACCTTAAGAAAAAACTTGGAGGCTCCTCCTTCTCCCACTTAGCAACAAAAACCTGGAACAACATCCCGAAAAGAAATAAGAAACACAAAAGACCACCTACAATTCAGAAAATTACTAAAAACCTGGCTCTTCAAAATCACAGATCCAAGGTGAAAAAACTAAACTACCGAACGGTTAACACTAAGAAAAGGATGACAAATCTAGGACGACAGTGACAACACCTAGAACCGAATAAAGAAACTCTCACTACAACAAGAGAGACGACACTAAGTCGAATAGGACACAAGCGACACCCATAAAGGCAGAAATCATCATCCCTAGCCAACTTTTAGCGAACAACCTCACCCGCTCCATAATTACTACTAGAGATCATAACTGTATAGCGGTGCATGAACGTTAGCACTTGCCACACTCAAACTAAGTTGTGGATATTGGCAGGGGCATTGACCGAAGGTAGTTATGAATGAAAGCAGATGCCACCCCTGGACATAACTGCAAGCGTAGGCATTTGCCACGTTACGAAGGGGCCGGGAGCGATAGCATGCATGAGCAACTGAATAAGATGATGAATGCTGAGCACCCATCACCTATGGAGGGAGTAACCCTGGCTGACGAATACCGATTACCGACTAGATCGGGAACGCTCTCTAGGCCAGACTTGAGAGGATGCACAAACACCTGCCTGCCCCTCATACAAACAGGTGCCACGCAGGCGACCAGGGCCAAAACCTGGGCATAGTTATGAATGTGAGTGGGTGCCATGTGGGAAAGGAAATGGGAGTGTTGGACAGCCCCAGATCTCGATGGAGACGCAGAGATGCTCACGTACCCCACCATAAGAGAATATGGAAGTTTTAGCACCTCGCATGCAGGCTAATTAACCAGCCCACTAACAATTTCACCCCTCTGCATACACCTCTCGAACTCTAACCAAACACAACCACAAACCTACAACACAACAATCCGCACAAACTTCACTACACTGCAACAACAAAACAAACCAAACATAGACCCGCACAACAGCACACGCCAGATACCGACCGTAAAACACCCCAAGCCCAGCCAAGGGACTTTCGGGCCGAGGCCACCAACAGCACATCACTGCTCTGTTGCACTTTTCCAGCTTATTCCCACTAACTCGCACTCCACCCCTCCCTTTTTCAGAGCCGCCAGGGGGCCACTCCGGTGGTGATAGTGCGTGGTACACATATCCTTTAATATTAACATTAACATTCAGTATTTGTTTTCTCAGTGATTACACAGATCCGACAAACATTACTGCTAGAGGAAAAGTAATAACAAGTAATCCTGACGAGAGACAGGCTTAGTTATATAGAGGGACACGGCCAATCATTAAGACACTTATTGAGACACAGATAACTAATATGGAGTCATATCCCATAGGCTGTTCTAGAGTATTTATCATACTGCCAGTAGGAAAAGTTACTTTTGTTTTGTTTCTATCCCCGATTATTGTAAACTACTGATAAAGACGTTATCCCTTTAAACTGATTTCATGTGGGAGGTGGACATTTTCCCATGTCTTTATGATATATGGTGTCAAAAGAAGGACATGAAACTAGACTTGAGATTTACCCCACTTTACCTTCCGAGAGGCCACCTCAGCTCAGTCAGACATTCCCAAAGCAACCATAACTCTCCCCCATGTCAGGAGGACCTTTGTGTCTTTGTGTACAGGTGGGGGAGTGAGGGGGGGGGGCTCTGGCTTAGCTCCCAGTCTCAGGGAGCTAAGCCTAAACCATCAAACTCCACCCCTTGCTGGCCGAATGCTTACTTGTGGCTGGGGGCCTATGAATGGGATTGCCACTAGACTTTGAGCCGACTAACGTTTATCATCCTCAATGCCTTGCCATATGCTTGTTTTTTCTCCCATATCTCTCAGACAATTTATAGGCTGGTTTTGTCTTCATCTATTTTTTTATCGCAGTCCCTTCTCCACCAAAGGACTTCCCACCTTCCTCCTCTACTACGTCCTACTCTTTCTCCACTTCTCCTGATTGCCTCTCCTCCTTGCCACTTCTCCGCCATTATCTGTTCCAACTGGAACCTGATGGCCTAATTTCTGAATGACTTAGTCCACAGTTGGCTGGTGGAGCTGTCTGACTAGTCTCTTTAATTATGGAGCTAGGGAACCTAGAAACTGATGAGGATCATGCATTCCTTTACCTCTACAAGTGTCTTCTTTCCCCACTATTTGTCAAGTTTCACCTTTATACAATACGTCTTCTGCAAAGGTGTTTTGTTGGGTAGTGATTTCCCCTCCATCAGTTGTTTTCAATTACACTTAAGGTCATTCAACAGATGCTCTATTATAGCATCTCTCAGTGTCTCATAGTTAATTTGTCCATAAGTGTTTAGCTCTTGATAGGCAATCTGGAGCTCAACCATTAGTACAGAGGCAATGTATTGGGGTCAACGGGTTTTCTGCCAGTGAGCTGCTTCTGCAATATGCTCAAAGTTCTTGAAAAAATCTTCTGATCTTCTCCAGTTACTTTTCTGCTATAGCCCAAGCAAATTGTAAACAATGTATAATTTGCCAGCAGCATAATACCAGAAAATGTGTACTACAGGAGAGGAACATCCACAGCCCTTATGGACAATTTGTGAATCTCCAAGTGGATTTTGTCCAGCTGCCAAACTGCAATAACTTTTAATACATTCTCAGCATAATTGATACCTTTCCACAGTGTATTATGGCATTCCCCTTTAGAAGTGTGTAGAACTACTAGCAAGACTTTGTAATGCTGAGTTCTCGCGAGACTTGCAGGATGGAAAGCGTGGAAGCCGCCGGAAGCGGGAACCACGATTCAGGGTGCATCAGAGCGGCGGAGCAGAATCAGCTCCCAGCGCTCCACTTGAAATTAGAACTTGCGACCCCGCCAGCACCCAGAGATTGTTCAAAGCCTCAGAGACATGATCAGTTGAGACAGTGAAGTCAATAGTCATTTGTCATTTACTGCATGATCTGCTGTTAGTACAATTAAAGTGAAGGTTATAACCCAGCACAAGGTCTGATTAATATACAACATAATTGGCGATGAGGATCGACAGAAACCCCACCATGCAAGGTGCAACGCCACCCCTGCCTTTTCTGCAAACTCCAGGTAGGCCCACAATTCCATGGCCTCATTTTGAGCTCCTGTTTATGACATGTGGAAGCGCGATGCTCCTAAATGTGTTGGGAGTGGAGGGACAAATAGTGTTTGTCAGTCTTACGCCGGAAGTGGTTGCAGGCCGGATGATGATGTGCTGTTCAGAAGAGAATTGCCTAGCATTTCGGTGCTGGCCTACCCAAGGACAGGACAAAGACTAATATTTTTGGGATATTTCTCCTCTGTGAAAGATAGTGAGTGAAAAAGACTCTCGGTAAGGCTTCCGTACCAGGACTAATGTCTGGCAGAGGGCCTCTCAGGACCCCCTTGTTATTAGCATATTTTAAGTAACTTTGCGTCTCACCATAAATTACTAGGGGAATCCAGACATGGACCCCTTGCTCACCGTTCTTAGAGAGGCACAGCTCCACCCTTCTCATGAGATCCAACCAGACTGAAACACGTTTCTGGGGTTGCTGCTGGTACTCTTGTTCAGAGGAGAGTTGCCTAGCATTTCGGTGCTGGACTGCCCCAGGAAAGGACAAAGAGTGATAAGTTTTGGCTATTTCTCCTCTGTGAAGGATAGTGAGCTAAAGACTCTGGGTAAGGCTCTCATAACCAGGACTATTGTCTGGCAGAGGGCCTCCCAGGACCCCCCTTGTAATTAGTGTAAAAGGAAGCTGTCAGGAGAATTGTAAGAGGATATGCCAGCAAGGAGAACAAAGTGATGCATAGAATATGGTTCTACATGCGCAAACAAGAGCCTTCTGAACCCATGGATGACTACATCACAAGGTTATGTGCGTTAGCCGCCCTTTGCAACTTTGGGAATAATGCTGAAAACATGAGTTGCAACGTGCTTACGGTACACACGAATAGCAGGAAGGTACAGGACAAATTTATACTGGAGAAGGAACTTCAATTGGATAAAGCCATAGAAATTGCGAGAGCCGCCGAAGAGACTGCGGGCAGACGCAAAGAGTTTGCTGGCGGCTCAGTAGTGGTGGAAGTCCAGGCTGATGCGTTTAGAGGGATGAAGGAGAAGCAACCAGCTGAATCCAGAGAAAGGAGAGGGGGGAGAAGGGAACCCTCAAATGTCATAGATGTGCCGGTACAAAGCATTTGGCCAATGAGAGAGAAATGTCCCATGAGGGACAAAGAGTGCTCTGTCTGCAAGAGGCTCAGGCATTTTGCAATCGCATGTAGGTGGCGTAACAAAAAAGTGGACACTGCGCAAGCAGAAGAAGCAGAGGAAACAGACAGTTTGTCTAAAGAGGAAGGAAGACCCACCATAATAATGGTCAACAGCTCAAGAGCCAGGAGGGAAAAGCCTCATTGTGTTATCAGGCTGGGGGGGGAGGTGGAAACAAGAGTGATGGCTGATTCAGGCTCTGATCTAACAATAATACCCATCCACATGTATATGGAGATGGTAGGCAACAACAAAGTGTAAGTGCTCAGCACCAAACACAAGCCCACTATATTTGGAGGCGCCTTAGTAAGTTTGTTGGGGTATATCAATGGCGTCATTGAGTTTAAAGGAAGAGAAACCAGGGCCAGAGTTTACTTTGCCAAGGAAGGTCCATCGGTCCAGCGGTCGTGGGTTGGGACGATCAAGCCAGACGATTAAGCTGGATTTCCCCAAGTTGTTTTCTAAAGGGCCGGGAAGGATCGATAATTAAGTGCACAAGATAATGGTCAAAAGCAATGCAGAGACAGCTAGAAACATGCTGAAGTCGAAACTTGAAAAAATGGTGAAACAGGGCACCATCAAGGAGGTGGAAGCATCCGAGTGGTTATGTCCAGTGGTGCTAATAAAAAACAGAATTCGGAGGACTTGAGGGTCCTCAGATCTCCGCACAAGCCTTAATTTCACCAAATACACTTGCATAAAGAATCAAGTCCCCTAACTGTGTTCATCGCCCCATTCGGCACCTATCCATTCACAAGATGCTGTTCGGTCTATCATCAGTGGCCACTGCATTCCTGCGGGTGATTGATTCGTTGCTGCGGGACTTGGGAAACATCTCATATTTCAAGGACGATATCTTGGTATATGCTGAAGATGAACGTACACACGATATCATGCTCAGAAAAGTTCTCACTAAGTTACAAGATGCAGGGGTGAAGCTGAGGTACGATAAATGCATGCTGAGGGCCAAGGAGGTGGAATACCTGGGGTACAAGATATCCTGTCAGGGGATCAGTCCCAAGCAAAACCTTGTACAGGCCATTGTAAAAGCCCAGGACCCTGCTAACAAAGACGAGTTAAGATCTTTTTAGGGCTTGCTGAATATTAAGCAAAGTTCCTTCCCTACTTCTCGGAGGTCACTGCACCGTTGAGACATCTTCTCAAAAAAGGAGCTGGGTTTACATGGTCACAGGAGCAGAAGGATGTGTGAGAAACCTGAAGGTGTCTCACCGGCTAGTCCCTAGGGATCTGTCATCCAGGTGGCCAGGACACGCCATTGCTATTGGATCCAGTTCCTGGGGGTGGACCAGTGCAGGAGGATCACCTGGATGGGGGTCCGCAGGGAGTGGAAGTGGGACACCGATGGGTGAGACGCGGTACCCGCTTCCTTGTAAAACCTTTTCCCCATCCTACCCCATAGGATATTCAGAGGTTCTATCCCCCCTTTTCCGACATGAACACTTTCTTACAACACGAAAGATAACGGACTAACACCAGGGCCATTTACCTGACATATCCCAACACAAGAATCAGACAGAGTCAGCAATTGACAATAACTACATACACCGGACAGCCTTTTCCCTTCCCCACAGGGATAAAAGGTAGAGCACAAGAGCACACTTTGAGCAAGGCAAACCGCACAAGGAGGCAGCTATTCCAGGACGGCAGTTCAAGAGGAGGAGAAAGGAGGCAAGAACCGAAAGGACGACAAGGAGGAAAGGGCCCTTGCCCTTTTTGGACCCAGACCCGCAAAGCCTCCATGAAAGAAATCATAGGGCTAGGAACAACGGCTATTGTGTATGGTAACAGATGTCAATGGTGCACAGAGCCCTCCTACACTGATAACCAAGGAGGGGAGAGACGCTTGCTACCGTGTTATCGTCCTTCACTCCAGAGACAAGGCATGCCAAGCGGTTAATCACAGCCGGTGAGTCAGAGGAAGAACCTTTAGTAAACCGAACTGCGTTGAGCAAAGGTGATTAATATTAAGCAAAGCAACTTAATATGAATCAAAGAACAAAGATCTTGTGTGTTGCAGAACTGGTAAAAACTGTTCTGAGTAAAAGGCTGTAGTGAACCTGACAGAGGGAGGCTAACATTCGAGAAGGGTCTGAGCCCAGAAGAGGGGGATCCAGCGGTGAAGAATAATCACCCAATGTGCATACAGAAAGGAACTTTTATTTTGTTATTTTGGACACTTCAGGCCCTCGGAGGCAAGAGATGTTGTAGAAAAGAAACTTAACCATTGAAGGTCCTGATATCACTGAAAGGAACTCTTTTCTTGTGAACACTATCCCACACTCTTTTGTAATTTAGCAGTAAGGATTGGCAATAGGTTTTTTAGTATAGGCCCTTTTATTTGACAAGACGCCACTAGGACTGCCTTATTATTATTTGATGGTCGTAGCTTGCTCCCTTCTTAGATTTCGGATTAGATTAGGTGTTTTTCTCACCCATTTATACAGTTTAATAAACACCCTTGAACTGTGATCAATTGTGTCTGTGTTTACTGTTGCCACCATGAGTTCCTTACAGAGGCGTTTGAAGCCATAAAGGGAAGATTTATGAGAGTCCCATACTTACAACCTTTCAATCCCGCATGGGACACGATCATCGCCATTGACGCCAGTGCTAATGTGTTGGGAGCTGTGCTGATTCAAAAGAGGGGAGACACTGGACACATAGTGGCTTTTGCGTCCAAGGCATTGTCCACGGCAGAAAAAAACTACTCAACAGTGGAAAAAGAGATGCTAGCCTGTGCATGGGCAGTGGAATACTTCAGAACATATATCTGGGGCACCAAATTCAAGTTAGTCACAGATCATAAACCATTGATCCACATGTTAAGCCCCGGAGGGACAAAAACGTCCACCCCTCGGCTAGCACGCATTGCAGCAAAGCTTCAAGAGTATACTTATGAAATAGCGCATATAGCAGGGTGGAAGAACGCTCAAGCAGACTGCCTGTCTAGGTTACACGGAAACAGAGAGAAAGTTACCACGTTCCTGGGGGATGAATGCGTAGTACCGCCAATTAAGGATCGGAAGAGTAGTGAATGCATGGACGTGAGCAAAGGCCATTGGAATGAGGAAGCCTGCAAAGATCCCACAATGGTGAGGCTCACCGAATTTATTTATTCGCATTTGTTTAGCGCACATGCAGCCCAGAGGCATCGTGGCGCTTGTTACAGATATGATTTGTTGTACATACATTGAAGTCATTTATTAGTTGCATGAAAGATTGCAGCTATGAGAAATGGCTAGTTGTGCATACATTGAAATCATTACTTAGTTGCAGGAAAGCGAGAAATAGCTACAGGGAGGAAGAGGGAGAGGAGATCAAGAGGAGAGCGTGGCGAACTAGAAGAGGAATTAGTTAAACAAGATAGTTTTCAGCTCTTTTCGGAAGGCAATGAGAGAAGTTTCTGCTCTGAGTGTGCTAGGTAGTGCGTTCCATAGCTTAGGGGCAATGTAGGGGAAGCTTATTCCTCCTGCTCTAGCTCGTTTGATGCGTGGGACCCTGAGCTGGTTGGAGTGGCATTGCCTAGTTGGTCTGGAGGAGCGAGTGGGTCAGGAGAGGGTGGCCGGAAGAAAGGGCCATACCAGAAGTCATGAGGCCATTCTGGAAAGTGGCAGAAGAAATATTTGAGGCGAAAGCACTGTTTTTCAAGGGTGATCAAGTGATTCCACCAGTGGGCATGAAGTAAATCATCCTTTGTAGGGCCCACTCTGGATATTTTGGGCATACCGTGATGTGACGTCACGTGGTAGAGGCCTACTGGTGGCCAGCCATGGATCAGGACATTCGTACGATGATCGACAGGTGTCACAAGTTTCCGAACAGCAATAAGAGGTTAAAGACGAGGCAGGTGCCACTCATACCCACTGAAGTTCCAGGAGGAGTGTGGCAAAAGTTAGGATTAGACTTTATTGGCCCCCTGGAAGCAATGTCTCCCGAACAACGATATGGAGTGGTCATGATCAACTATTTATCAAAGTGGGTGAAAGCTGAATTTGTGCCAAATATCACCACTTCGACCATTATCGAGGTACTGGCATCCGTGTTTCAGAGGGAAGGGCTACCCAAGTCCTATTAATCTCACAAGAAATTGAGACATTCATGAAAAAGAACAACATACGACAGATTAAAGCAGCGCTGTACCACCCACAGGTCAATGGGCTGGTTAAAAGCAAGCAAACAGGTTTATCAAAGGGGCAATACAGCTGGCCACGGCAACCAGAGTGGATACAGTTAAACAGTCAAAGAAGCCGTAGCAGCTCACCGCTTGACCCCCAATGGTGTCACTAAAGTGTCACCCTTCTGCATGCTGAGGGGGAGAAGAGCAGCATCCACGCTGGTCCCTGCATGGTTGGCTAGCATTAGCGAGGATGAAGAGGTGAATATGGAAGATATAGTATGGTGGATAAAGAACAGCAAGGCACAGTTGAAGAAATGGACCGATCAGCGAAGAGCAACCCAAAGTCGAAAAGTTAGAGAGGGGGATTGGATCAAAATCAGGGTGCTGATCAAAGATCAAGTGACAGCATCCAAGTTCAGCCGGCCAATCAAAGTAGTGCACAGAGGAAACAACCATGTCCGCACCCAAGACGGCCGCACATGGAACATGGAATGAGGGGCAATGTTTGAGAGGTATCAGCCAACAGAGAAAGCACCAGAGGAGACAAGCACTTGAGAATACCATGACCATGAGGCAGCAGGGCAACCAGAGTCGGATACACAGAAGGTACCTGTCATGCCGCGCGGCATTGGTGCCTGTGGAACCGCTGGCGGCGTAGACATTATTCCGCCGCACACGCTGGTAGCCCGTCACGCCCACCTGCAGCACTGCCGTGCGTATGCGCGCTGACGCGGTCCGGAGTTTAAATACAGCAGCTTCCAGGTTGCGTACGCGTTGCAACGCTTCCGGTTTCCTCTGTTAGTGCTGTCTGCCTTTTGCCTGCTCTTCCCTCGCTCGCCCTTGTTGCAGTTTTTTCCCGATCTCTATCGGGTTCTGGTTCTCTTACTCCTTGTTTGCCTTCTGCCCTTCTTCTTGTGCTAATTTTCCTTCCTCCCCCCTCGCCACCCTTCTTCTCCCGGCTCTTCTCTGTTCCCGTTCTTTTACCTTATTTTCCCCTTCCTGTTTTTCCTTCTGCCTGCCTCCTTGTGTACCAGACCTCGGCCTGTTTTCTTGGATTGCTGATTCTACTGTTCGGATACCTTCCTCTGTGATCTCCCGTGTACCGGATCCTGGCCTGTATTAGGACTGCCTTATCTCTTTGTGCTACACCTATGGACTTGGTTCCCCTTGTGGTATTCCTTACTACGTGCTGACTACCTTCCTCCGGAGCATCTACCTATCTACCACGGAGGTCAGCTTCAGCCGACTGCATTCTCCCAGCATACCAGCTCATTCGTTAGGAGAGTCACGCAGGTCGCTCAGGGGTTTTTTGTGCCACTTGGCTTTTTCCCCTTCCCGGCGTTCCCGAGAGGAGGCACCGGGTACCCTTCTTGGGTGACACGGTGGCTTCCTTCCGTGGGCGCCCTTACCTACACAAAAAAAGGAGCGACCAAGAAGTAAAGGAAAGAAGGGTACAGGAAGAAGAGATGAAGGTGAGGAGTTAGGGGAGGGTGGTGAATCGGATTCTACGGTCTCTGACGAGGATATCACCGATCCCGGTGACAGTTTGCAACGCCAAATTGAAGTTGAAATGGCTACGCCAGAGCAAGTACAGGAACTTGTAGCAGCAGTCCAGAGCTTAAATGTGGAAATGCAGAATCTCAAGGCTGCCAATGCCACCCTACAGCAACGGATGATGGAGAGAGAACGACTTCCACCGATCTACCACCGCTCCCCCTTGTGTCGGGCAAGTTTGATGGCACTCCAAAAAGGGTAAAAGAGTTTTTGGATGCATGCCATTTACACTTCTCATTCCTCCCTCAGACCTTTTCCTCGGACCATGCCAAGGTGGGGTTTATGATAACACACATGTCAGGTAATGCCCTGGCATGGGCCACTCCGTTGGTGAACCTGCCGAATCCAGTCTTACAGGATTATGATGCTTTCAAGGTTTTGATGCAGCAAACCTTTCTACGTACCGAAAGCACCTACTTGGCTTCAGAAGATCTGCTGGACATCCATCAAGGGAATTCGGATCTGCTATCCTACATTACAACATTCAAACAGGTGGCAGCTGAAGCTGGGTGGCAGGAGCAGGCTCAATATGCAATCTTTCGGCGGGGTCTGAGAGAAGACTTAAAGGATGAGCTAGCCAGGATAGAAAGACCCATATCCTTTGCTGAACTCCTTACGGCTACCCTCAGGATAGATTTCCGCCTGACCGAATGACGCATGGAAAGAAGAAAGACCAGGACAAATGCTCCCCCTCTCTTGGAAACACACCCGTCTCCTTCAGTACCCTTCTCACGCTCCTCCAAAGAGGTGCCCATGCAAATTGGGACAGCTCGTGCTCCGCTCACCCCTGAGGAACGCAAACGGCGCAGGGACGGCTGCCTGTGCATGTACTGCGGAGCTTCCACTCATATGTTACGAGACTGTCCGGCGGTACCACCCAGAAGGTCGGGAAACGCTCGCCCTCGGTAAGTGTTGGGACTCACTACCGGGGGGCTGGTCCAAGTCCTTACGCTCCTCTATCTGTGTCATCTCCTGAAAGCCCTGAGGACTCTCGTCTTATGGTGCTCACTGTTACCCTCAAATTAGAGTCTATAGAGGTGACCACATTAGCTCTACTGGATTGTGGTGCTGCTGGCAATTTCATTGACACTCACTGGGCCAAACAAAAAGATCTTAAAAGAATTGCCAAACAGGAAGACCAGAAGGTTGAAGGAGTGGATGGAGAGCCTTTGAGCTCAGGCATGATCACCCACACCACCGAGGAACTCACCTTGTCGATACAACAGCACACAGAAAGGATTATGTTTGACATCATCAGAGCCGCGCACTTCCCCATCATTCTGGGAATCTGCTGGCTACGCAAGCACAACCCCAGCATTGACTGGTCTAAAAATCTATTGAATTTTCAGTCTTCATTCTGTAGATCTGAGTGTTTACCCGAGCCAAGATTCGAAACTGTCAAGACATCTAATAGTTGTGAGACCAAGTCTGTCCATTGCTTGCCCCATTACCTAAGGGAGTTCACAGAAGTTGTGACAGAAAAGATACCTATTGAACTACCTCCACACCGGCCCGAGGACTGTTGCATCAAACTAACTCCGGGAGCTCTGGTACCATTTGGCAGAATGTTTCCTCTGTCACTGGAGGAAAAGCAATTTCTCAGAGGTTATCTGGACGGTAACATGGCTAATGGGCTGATCCGACCTTCAAAGTCTCCTGCTGGAGCTTCCTTGTTTTTCGTTTCCAAAAAAGATTCAAAGGACTTAAGACCTTGCATTGATTATTGAAGCTTAAATAAAGTCACTGTTAAGGTTCGTTATCCGATGCCCTTGATAACTGAGATCTTACAAGCAGTCCACGGTGCAACAATTTTTACCAAGCTTGATTTAAGGAACGCCTACCACCTTCTCCGAGTACAGAAAGGAGATGAATGGAAGACTGCCTTCAGGACTCTGTTCAGGCTTTTTGAGTATCAGGTCATGCCATTTGGGTTGGTGAATGCCCCTTCTGTTTTTCAACAGTTTATGGACAGACTGTTCCCCGATTTGTTGTGCCAAACCACTCTAGTGTATCTTGACGATATACTAGTATTTTCCAACAATCCCAAAGAACACGAGGAACATGTCAAGGAAGTTTTCCGTAGGCTTAAGAACAACCACTTATCCGTCAAACTTGCTAAATGTGTGTTCTCTGCTTCATCCATACCTTATCTGGGTTATATCTTGTCCAGTCAGGGTATCTCAATGGACCCCCACAAGGTGTCTTCTATCCTAGAATGGCCTTCACCCTCTTCAGTGAAAGAAATTCAAAGATTCCTGGGTCTGGCGAACTTTTATCGTAGTTTCATTCCCATTTTCTCCCAGAAGATCCTGCCCATCACTTCTCTTCTCAAGAAATCTTCTGAGCCGTTCAGATGGTCGGCTGAGGCAGAGGACAGCTTTGGGGATCTTAAGAACGCCTTTTGTGCTGTACCCATACTACAACAGCCTGACCAGGAGCTGCCCGTCATCCTGGAGACTGACGCCTCTGCTGCTGCCATAGGAGCTGTTCTTCTCCAAGAGGTTCGGGGAGTAGAGCATCCAGTCGCATACTTCTCGAAGACTCTTAACGCCAGTCAAAGAAACTACTCTGTCATTGAACGAGAATTACTAGCAATGAAATCGGCTTGTGTGGAATGGCGGCATCTCCTTCAGGGAGGCAGGTATCCATTCACTATCCGGACAGATCACAAGAACCTGCAAGTCCTGAGGCAATTCGAGTGCTACAACACCCGACAGGCCCGATGGGCTCACTTCTTCGCCCAATTCGATTTTCACATCACTTATATCCCAGGAAAGCTGAATGTGTTGGCTGATTCCCTTTCACGTCGTTGTGATTACTTACCCGATTCTGAGTCTCCTCCTGAACATATGTTCCTCCGACCAAGAAGTATCGGAATGGTGTCTACGTTCCTCACTCAGGTAAAAGAAGAATCGGGAGGGCGCTTTGAAGTAGAGAGACATCCCAAAGGCTTGGAGTACGAGATTAGAGTTGGTCTATACCTGGTCAAGGGTAGACTCTACCTACCCACGCCTGCCTTTCGCAAGATGGCTTTGAACTGGTGTCACGACTCAAAACTTGCTGGCCATCGGGGCGAAACAGGTACTCTGGAATTCCTTCGTCGTCACTTCTACTGGCCTAGAATGAGGGAGGACGTGGATCGCTACATTCAATCTTGTATCATCTGCCTCCGAAGTAAATCCCCTCGTCAACGACCTATTGGATTACTCGAACCATGTGCTGTGCCTGACGGCCCCTGGAGCACAATCTCTACTGATTTTATTGTGGATCTACCCATCTCACAGGGGTGCACATGTATAATGGTGGTGGTTGATTCGTTTACTAAGATAGCTCACTTTTCCCCTTTGCCCGGAGTTCCCACTGCAGCTAACATGGCAGAAGTATTTCTCCAAGACATTTTTAGATTGCACGGTATGCCCTCTAAGATCATCTCTGACAGGGGAAGTCAGTACACCTCTCATTTTTGGAAGGCTCTCTGCGAGCGGCTGGGGATTGAAAGAGCTCTCACATCGGGTTTTCACCCCCAGTCCAATGGACAAACTGAACGGCTAAATGGAACGCTTGAACAATACTTAAGATGTTTTACTAACTCCCAACAAGACAACTGGCACTCGTTATTGGCTCTGGCCAAATTCTCCTACAACAATTCTGTGCACTCAGCTCTAGGGGTCAGTCCATTTTTCTGTAATTATGGCTACCATCCTCGGTCTATTCTTCCTGTCTCCTGTCTTTCTACCGATTTATCATCTGTAGATTCCTCACTCACCCTCCTTAGAGAGATACACAAGAAGGCTAGGGAAAACCTTCAGTCAGCGCAGGAACGCTATAGGTCCCAAGCCAACAAACATCGTACCAACCCGTACCAGGTTAGGAGGTTGGTTCTAGAGTAATGCGTTCTACGAGATACTTACCTCGTTGGGCCCATCCATCCAAGCTATCCCCGAAGTTTTTAGGGCCTTATAAGATTGTACAAAGGATCAACCCTGTGGCCTTCCGCCTTAAACTCCCTGCCAGCCTGAACAGAGTTCATCCTGTCTTCCATGCTTCTCAGCTTAAGCCCTTTCATGTTGATACCTGGAGGCGTCAAGCAGAGAGAGTCACTGTTCCTCAGGATTCCACACCGGAAGAATATGAGGTAGCTCAAATATGCGACTCCAGGTATCGTAGAGGCAAACTAGAATATCTTGTACGATGGAAAAGCTTCCCCTCCTCTGAGAATTCGTGGGAACCCATCTCCCATATTTCTGCCCCTACCCTGTTGCGCAAGTTTCACTTTTACCATCCAGGCAAACCAGGGGGAGGGTCCCTTGGGAGGGGGCATACTGTCATGCCGCGTGGCACTTGGCGCCTGTGGAACCGCTGGCGGCGCGGACATTATATCGCCGCACACGCTGGTAGCCCGTCACGACCACCTGCAACACTGCCCGTGCGTATACGCGCTGACGCGGCCCGGAGTTTAAATACAGCAGCTTCCGGGTTGCGTACGCGTTGCAACGCTTCCGATTTCCTCCGTTAGTGCTGTCTGCCTTTTGCCTGCTCTTCCCTCGCTCACCCTTGTTGCAGTTTTTTCCCAATCTCTATCGGGTCCCGGTCCTCTTACTCCTTGTTTGCCTTCTGCCCTTCTTCTTCTGCGAATTTTCCTTCCTCCCCCCTCGCCACCCTTCTTCTCCCAGCTCTTCTCTGTTCCCGTTCTTTTACCTTATTTTCCCCTTCCTGTTTTTCCTTATGCCTGCCTCCTTGTGTACCAGACCTCGGCCTGTTTTCTTGGATTGCTGATTCTACTGTTCGGATACCTTCCTCTGTGATCTCCCGTGTACCGGATCCTGGCCTGTATTAGGACTGCCTTATCTCTTTGTGCTACACCTATGGACTTGGTTCCCCTTGTGGTATTCCTTACTACGTACTGACTACCTTCCTCCGGAGCATCTACCTATCTACCACGGAGTTCAGCTTCAGCCGACTGCATTCTCCCAGCATACCAGCTCATTCGTTAGGAGAGTCACGAAGGTTGCTCAGGGTTTTTTTGTGACACTTGGCTTTTTCCCCTTCTGGGCGTTCCCGGGAGGAGGCACCGGGTACCCTTCTTGGGTGACACGGTGGCTTCCTTCCGTGGGCGCCCTTACCTACACACAAAAAAGGAGCGACCAAGAAGTAAAGGAAAGAAGGGTACAGGAAGAAGAGATGAAGGTGAGGAGTTAGGGGAGGGTGGTGAATCGGATTCTACGGTCTCTGACGAGGATATCACCGATCCCGGTGACAGTATCCCATAGAGTAAGCGAGACCAGTACTGAGCTACGAGAGGTAACGTTCAAAGCAACCCACAATCCGGCTGGTGAGCGCGAGAAGGAGGACCGGCTGGGGAGAGAGAGCAGAGGACCGGTGCAGTATAATGACTATATGATGGGATAAAACAATTGTTGTGGTTATCAAGGGGGAGGTATGTAGAACTACTTGCAGGATGGAAAGCATGGAAGCCATCGGAAACAGGAGCCTCGATTGGGGGTGCCTCAGAGCGATGGAGCTGAAGCAGCTCCTGGCACTCCTCCTGCAATTGGAGCTGGCGACCTCCCCAGCCCCCAGAGACTGTCCAAAATCTCAGAGACATGATCAGCTGAGATAGTGAAGTCAACTGTCACTTGTAATTTACTGCATGATCTACTGTTATACGTTAGCCCCATTAAAGTTTGAACCCAGCACAAGGACTGATTAATATACAACAAAGTGCATCACTATTTCAGTGGGGAAAGTACTCATAAGGGATTTTATGCCCATGTTTGGGGTGGCAATAAGAAAAAAACTGTGACCAGGGTACCTACATTCAACATAAGCTCCACTGCCCACACTATCCTTAGTCAGCAGCGGTAGTGTAAAGACTGTGGATCTCTTAAAGAATAAGTTGTGGAAGTTTTGTGTGGAAACGTGCCTCAGTGGCAGAGACTCAGCCGTTGGTGGTGTTCAGTAAGCACAGTACTCTCAGTCGAAGAAGGGACTGAGCACCCATGAGGTGCTCTGTGGATTCCAGGTACATTTGCCTGCATCACCCCCTTGAATAGCGGGCACCATATTATGCACCAGAGTGATTTCCTTTTGAATTACTACAAGTGGTTTAGTATCATCAGTAAAGCATATCCATATGCAGGTACAGGAGACTTTGCCAAAGGAACCAGAATTAGTCTGTCACTGTCTCCAGCCTGGTGTTTATATCCATATCCGAGAATTCCAGCAAAAGACAGCACTAACATCTAGATTTCGAGAATCCTTTCAGGTAATTTTGGTAATGGGAACTACCATTAGACTTAGAGAGATCAGCACATGGATGTACGCCTCAAACTGTAAACATACTTTGGCACCTAACGATGGAGGACGGGTTGCTACTGATTAGTGCGTTCATTGGGATCTGTTATATTGTGGGAAATGTGACTGCAAGATAACAGACAAAGAAACAATACATAATGGTGGGTAGCTTTTAATTGAACTGAGACATGTTGTGGCGAGGAACAGAAACTGAAAAAGGCTCCTTTAAGGAGGATGGACTGGGGACTCAGTAAGGGTGGCGGGAGGAGGGAGGAAGGGGAGAGGACAAAAGGGGAAGAGGTTAGTGAATGTAAGTGAGGGCAATAAATAGGTTGCAACCGAGATGTGGCTCCATGTCGGTATCTGGTCTTTCCATCTAAAACGTATTCATTGAATACCTTTCCATCGGAAATTATTCATTTAATTGCCTTTCCATCGAGAAGCATATTCATTGAATAATTTTCGATGGTTAATTTTGATGGATAATTAGGGCTAGGGTTAGATTTAGGGTTAGACCAAGGGTTAGATTAGGGTTAGGGTTTGGGTTAGGGGTTAGGGGTTAGGGTTGGGGCTAGGGTTAGATTTAGGGTTAGATAAAGGGTTACATTAAGGGTTAGATTAGGGTTAGGGTTAGGGTAAGGGTAAGGGTTGGGGTTTGGGTTAGGGTTAAGGGTTAGGGTTGGGGCTAGGGTTAGATTTAGGGTCACATTAGAGTTAGGGTTGGGTTTGGGTAAGTGGGGGTGTGCATGGGGGTTGGGGAGTCTGGTGGGGAACACCCCCCCAATATACAATAAACTTTAAAACGTTACAAGGAGCTGGCCAGTTCCAAAATTTCAGCACTGGACGTTTTAACGTTACAAGAAAATGCATCGAAATGCTATTTTTTACATTATAAAGTGCATTTCCATCTAAACTTGTCCATTTATATATTCAATGGACTGATTTAGATGGAAATGCACTTTTACATGTAAAATATAGCATTTTGATGCAATGGCATTCGATGGATTTCCATCGATTGATTTGCATTTCGATGCATTTCCATTGATGGAAAGATTATAAACCAGAGGACCTGAATGTGAAGAATGCTGTAAGCCAGGCCCGCTTAATACAGCGAAGACAAGGGGAGGAGAGCACACGTGCCATACAGGGCTGCCCAACTGGACCTCCAGGGAAAGGAATGTGCGCCGAGCAGGCACCACCCACACTAGAGCACCAGGGAGCCAATTCCCCACCGTGACGACAGCGGAACGAGGAATCCAAGAAAAAAATCAAATGTTTCCCCTGCAATACCACGTGCCATACTGCAAGTGTTGAACAGCGCAAAGGAGTGTGAGGGACAGGCACCCAGGCAGCTCCAAATTGCGCACAGAGAGAAGAAGGACAACAGAATAACTAAAGGGACTATGCTGAAGCAATACCCAAACATCAGAGCAAGCACACCTTATAACCTGGCAACATGGCTGATGAGGCTCAGGCAACTGCAGGCACAGGGGCGGGCACCGGAGTCAACGTTGAATCAGGGCTCACTTCCAGAGCTGCGTTCCTCTGACGACCCAACCCATTCACCCTACAGCTACATCACGACCAAGAGGAGAGATGGGAGGAATGGAAGTAGGAATTTGTAGACTTCATGAGAGCGATCAGTGAACAGAAGTCCCCCAACAAGATTGACATTTTTGCCAACCTGGCCGGAAAAGAGATCAAGGGAATCCTAAAAACAATCCCGCTCAAGGGAAGACCACATATGCACTCCTAGTGTCTGCCATCAACAGGAAGCTGGTAATTTTACCTAACAGGGACTTCAAGAGATACTCGTTCAGTCAACGCGTACAACTACTGCATGAAACCATAGGAGAATTTGTGCTCAGGCTACAGAGGAAAATTACCCACTGTGACTTTGCCTACTTCAACGATGACAAGGCAATCAGACTCAGGGTTATTGAAGGGTGCACTTCCTCACTTTTTAGAAAACGCCTACTGAACTACTGAAGAAGCCCCTCTTCCTACAAGAGATCATTGACCTGGCCAGGGTATATGAGCGGGTGGATGTGCAAGCGGCAGCCATGGAGAACCCCAAGAAGAATGACACCATTGCGGCAGTGCACACTGGACCCCATGGGAACATTTGCTGTCAAGGAACGTTGCCCAGACAGGAACCAACAGCCTCAAGGTGAAAAACAGTGTTATAGGAGTGGATTTGAATTTCTCCACCGAGGTCAGTGTCCGGCCATAAGACAGATGTGTATGAGCTGCGGCCAGGAAAATCACTTTCAAGCGATGTGCAGTGACAAAACCCAGACGCTTGCTGCCTACAGGCTGAATCTGCTTGCCGGCCCGGCCAGGAGGCTTGAGCAACCAAGAGGACCCAACCTCAGATTGTACCCTCACCGTGACACACAGGGCATGAACACAGACAGGAGTGTGCCGCCCTTTCAGGACCTAACAAGTGTCGTGAGAGCCATGGAAGACCTTGCCGTTGACCCATCGAGACACTACCTGAACGAATACGGCTACTCACCCAACGCTCCAGCATACTATAATCTCGACCATGGACACAGCCAAGAGCCTATTAGGCAGAATTATATGCAGTACCCTTTGGAAACTCCACACACAATTAAGACTACAAGTGACAGTACAATTTCACCTTTGGTACAAGCCTGCACTACACTGTTAAAGTGGTAGCAGTAGCGGAGCAGCCAGACTTGTCTCAAGAGTAAGTGAGCAGTATCAAATCATTACACTAAGGACAGCAATTACTATGATTCAGGCAAACACTGACTCAAGGTTTTCAAGTAAAAGAATATACATTTATTTCACTCTTCAGTTGTATAACATTTCACTATTCTAAGCAGTTTAAAAATCACACTCTTAATACACCACACAACTCCCAATAGGTTCCAGACATGTTAAGCTCAGAAAATGAAGTGGGAGCAAAATGGCACTCCAGTAATTAAAAAGGGAGGGAAAGACAAAGTTAACTGAAATTGAATCCCACCAACAGGTGGGATACAACTCGGGGCACTCGAACAAGAGAGACTACAATGATAAAATCAGATAGAAAAGGCGTAGGGCCAAAGTCACTAGGTCAAAAGTCTTTTGCTCAAGATAATACAGTTCAGGGTAGTTCGCAGTAAAGTTCGTGGCTCAGTTTCCGGATGAGGTTGGTTGGTAGAAAAGTTAGTTCAAAGAGAAGAGAAGGACAAGCCTTTGGCTTGGAGAAAGATTTCAAACACTTTAACCGCGGCTGAATGAAACGAACAACCGGATTTGCACAGTACCTTGAAACGGAGAGGGAGCTGTAGCTGAGGCAGACGTTCCTGGTAGTTCCTGCAGGCTCATGGTTCCTGATGCGACTGTCGGACTGATCAGAAGTAGGAAAACTGGAGGGTCCTGCACTACCCAGGGAAGAAACCAGCAGCAGAGCAAAGCAACGAATAAAACGTGCACTCCTTAAAACCCAAGCAGGGTCCGACCTTTCCTGGCTATCCAGCCCAATGTAGCGCTGTACAGCGAATTCGACCAGAGGAGGGGTCCTGGCTTGTAGTTTGGGCAAACTGGTTGGTCCCACCAGCTCAAGGGAAGAAGTTTCCTGGAGGATCTTCTCTGTCGTCGGATTCTGAAGATTCGGACCTGCAGCAGGGCTTCACCGGGCGGTTCAGTTGTTGTAGGGGTCCTCTTCCGTCAGTTCCTCATAGGTTCTTTTGATACAGTGGCGACTCTGCTCTTCCAGTACCAGAGACCTGCTTTTTATGCAGTTTTCCCCCATTCATACAGCCTGGCTGTCAATCACACAGCAGGGTGGCTGTCCTGGCAAGGACAGTCACCCAGCCAATCAAACAGGAGTGCAACTTGGGTTACCAAGGGAACCCATCGCAGGGGTCCTAAAAACCCTCCCTCACATCCTGCCTACCCAGACTCTCAGGCACCAAAAGGAGGGCTTCTGTGTGGAAGCCTGCGAAAAGGCGATGAACAAAGGGACCAAACCTGGTTTGGCGCAGAGTAAAACACGAGAAAGAGGTTTACAAAAAGAAATGGTGAATAAACCCAGCCGGAACCGTAATAAAATATATATGGTCAAGTGGGTTTACGTTTGAGGCTAGTATGATAGCCTAAAACAATACCATGGTTATTTAAGATAACCGGCGTATAAAAAATAGGGTAGATACCACTGCCACCAGCCAAGCCTTGATGGAAAGGGAGCGAAACAATGCTCCAAGAGACACAGACAAAAAGGGATAAGAATTAACCCTTTCCAATACTCCATGTAAGATGGGGTGTACTGGGTCTGTGGTAAAAGTGACTAAATAAAGTTAATGGCAACTTTACCTTTTCTTGGGGACAGTAGTCAGCCCCAGAAAATGGAGTCGTGGGAAGTCTAAAAGATAACCCTTTGTCACTGCACTGAAGGTGCTGTGTAACACACATGGAAGAGTATGATGCCATGGAGTAGGTGAGGCTCCAGTGTCCAAGATCACACAAAAAGTAGAAATACACATGGCAAAACACATGTAAGAGTGGGGAAAAAAGGCTCACACTCTTACCAGGTGAAAAAAATAAATCCTAGAAATCCAGCAAAGCTGCTGAGGGGCTCAGT
Organism: Ambystoma mexicanum; assembly: GCF_040938575.1. NCBI lineage: Eukaryota > Metazoa > Chordata > Amphibia > Caudata > Ambystomatidae > Ambystoma > Ambystoma mexicanum. The sequence continues at coordinate 600,798,871 of NC_090932.1, read as the reverse complement.
CAGGTAAGGGAAATCAACCATTTATGAGAATTCTCCCTAACAGAGCCGCAACCATACGCATACCCAATGCCATACTACAGCCAGGACCCAAACGAAAACCCCTCAACAGATCGAACAAGGTAACAGTCACCCGACCAGCACTACAGCAAGGACAGGTACAGCAAAGAATACTTCAGACTCATCAGTGACTCCTCCGATGACAGCATGGCCCCGAAAGTCGCTGTCCAAATCGGTGGCCTCACCAACCAGTTAATTGTGGACGTGCGGGCGATGGTCAATGCCATAAACGAGTGCCTTCACCATGCCATAAGTTACACCTACACACTATTCCCATCCCAGGCTCTCATATTTCAATGGGGTGTAGCTCACCCACTTCAGTCAAAAGGACAATTCCAATGTGACCTGTTCCACAAAGGGCACAGAGTGCCCACGACCATACACGTCATCTGTAGCCCCTCGACAGGGAGATGCCTCCTCAGCTACCGGACCGCCCGAGCACCCAGGGTCAGGATCCAAAAGCGATGGCCTTTCCCTGGCCACCAGAGAAGAGGATCCAGGGGGAGTAGGAGGGATGATACCCTCAGGTTTGTCACATAACCCTTCCCCTAATGCTGCTGGTTCTCCCAGTACCTATTGGGAAACAGGAAAGGAACTCAACATTTCCCTGTTTTCTTCCTTTTCTGTGTTCTACAGTGAAACAATAAGCTTGCATGTCTAAGAACCAGTGCATGACCTGTGCATTGGTGTCTTTGCAGAGGCTCATTCAGTTAATAGAGAGTGATCTGTGACCAATCTAAATTTCCTGCCGGTGAGGTAGTATTTGAGGAATGACACTGACCACCCTATAGCTTGCGCCCCCAGCTCAATGGTGGCATAGTTCTTTTCTCTGGGGTATAGTTTCGTACTGATATAAAGAATCAGGTGTTCAATGTCACTGTGATCTTATGAAAGGAGTGCCCCCTCCCCGATGAAGTACAACTCCCAAATTCCGGGCTGATCACTAGAAGTAGGTTGTGCACCCAAACATGATGGCCATAGAAAAGGCAGGGAAGGCTCAGCCAGGAGGTCAAGCAAAACTATTTCTGTTTTGTCCCAGTTTAGCTGTAGATAGTTGTCCTGCATCCAACGTTGTACGTTAGCCACCAGTCATTCTGCCACCACTCTGCCTTCCTCAGTGTTCCCATTGAGGCCTACTAAACCTATTTTCTCTATGAATTGCACCAATGGATGCATATATACATTGAAGAGAAGGGGGGACAAGGCTGAGTCTTGCGGGACCCCGCAAGATAACTGACCGCTTGATGAAATAAAACTCCCTATGTATCCTTTGTTTCCTGTCTTATAAATATGAACTTAGCCTGGCCAAAGCTGAGCCTGCAATATGCATAGTTGTTTCAAGGCGCTGCAATAAGATACTGTACAAAATCTATGCAAGCGACTAGAAAGCAAGAAGCTCCATCATGAGCTACTGCCAAGGCTATTGACCAGAGCCAATCAGTCAAGGAGACCACCTATGAACATCAGGTCCAATGGAAATGGCCCAAGTAGCTGGGCCATCAGTCGAGCACATGTGACTATGCCCCTCCCACAATGGAATGTTAGGCTAGTGGGGGGACGATCTATCTTCATGCACAATGTACCTGGCTTGGTCCCTGGTCAAGTTGAAAATAAGGCATCACTGAAAAACCAAGTAACTTATTAGCTTCACCATGTTCGGGGGTGCACATCCATCATAATAATTGACATCATCCAGTGTAAACGAGGGCAAATGCCTGCTGGGAGCAAAGATTTTATCCAGGTGACTGACAAATAAAACACTGGTCGAGTAGCTTCTCTCATTGAGATCATACCATCCGCCCGTCCAAGAGCGACTTGGGATGGGTGCATTTAAAGACCAACCAACACCCAGTGGCCTAGGTTTAAAGGGGGTGGACTGACTACATTTCTCAAACATACCCAGGGACAATCCATCCAATCAATTCAAGTCTGGCATTAAAATGGTGTCATGGAACATTACAGGCATCGAGAGGCATTTGGACGCCGCCATTTGGAATAAATTCATTCATGGCTTTGTCCTAATTTGCCTCCCTGGGCAATTGAACCAATAGAGCTGCAGGGTTATGCTTCTTATTCAATGGCAGCTATCAAGGGCTCTAGAGGTAGACCAAAAGGTGGTCTTCTGATGTGGGTGAGCCCAAAGTTAAACAGGGATGTAGAGTCTAGACCGACTGATGCTGCTGATCTCCAATTTCTTGTAGTAAACACCTTGGAAGGCTATCTAGTCCTGATATTCAACATCTACAAACGTCCAAATGGGGATCTACATTTGTGACGCCTGCATACACTGCGAGAACAAATATTTATCTGGGAATTCTGATGAATCCGATGGTGTCATCACTCCATTTCTGCCAGTGACCTCTCCCAAGGTAGACAGGGGGCAGCAGCTGCTACCGGATCCTAACCCTTGGGAGCGGCAATATGAGCGAGGATCACATGTGTGGAGGCAGCACTCAGGAGGGTGTCATGACATCATCGGACGAGACATGGTATCCCCCTTTTTCTTTTGAGGATATCCCCACCATTCCCCATGCCTTAATTGTATATTGTCATACATCCCCTCATTCCCCTAGGAAAGGTACTAGAAACACCTTCACAGAATCTGTATACAACTCCCTAAAATCTGATTTGCCATTCAAGACTCCTGAAAGCACCTTTCTAGACTCTGAATACAAGTCCTCAAGAACTGACTTCACTGAGAAGGGTTTTTCTGACTTTGCATACCAGTTATCAGAAACAGACTGCCATTACCCTAAAGATAAAAATACTGCCGAGCAATGAAGATCATTGAAAGCAAGGATCTCACACCGCCCTGTAGTTGTTTTAGGAACAAGCCTGATGCTGGGAGATTTAAACAGGCAGACCAGCTGACAGACAGACGCTGACTGGAGAATGCTACTTCTCTCGATGCTGAACGAAAGACTGGGGGGCTGGTGCAGTGTCCATGGAGCCAACCGGGTCGCCGAGAAGGAAGAGGGGAGCAGGCTGCAAGTGGGAGTATGCTGCAAGAACGCTAGAAGTAATCTAAAGGCTTCTGGGCATTTGCATGTGCTGGAAGGCAGACTGCACACCACCGACGCCCAGAAAGACGCAGAGCAGATAAGCGAGAGCCACAAGAGGCCGAGAAGCATAGGCAGCGAAAGGAAGCAGAAGGCCAAAAGACCACCACAGGCTTCCTGGGGGACAACCAACATATGCTAGCAAGAGCCAGTGAGTCCACCCAAGGGAAGAGGGGACACCAGGGCGCCTTGGCAACCCTGCCAAGACCAAATAGATGTAAATTAAGTATATGAGTTAGAATGAACAAGTGAACATTTCTTAAAGAGGCAGAACAGAATAAGTATAAGAGAGTGTCAAGTTTGTCAGTGTATGCAGTACACCTATAAGTGAAGTCATGGCAGGATAGTATACCAGGCAGATTCAAGACAAGGCAGAACAAATATAAGAGACTATCAAGCTTCTGAGTGTGCACAGAGTCCACATGAGAAAAGCCATGGCAGGAAAGCATACCAGGCAGAATAAAGGTGCAAGAATATACATATGAGAAATGCCCTGGCCGTAGAGTATACCAGGCAAATTCAAGTTACAAGTGTGTTCATATACAAAAAAGCCCTGGCAGGAGAGTATACCAGGCAGATGCAAGTTGCAAGTGTGTTCATATAAGAAAAGCTCTGGCAAGAGAGTATACATGGCAGATGCAAGTTGTAAGCTTGTTCATGTGAGAAAACCCTAGCATGAAAGCACATCAAGCATCATCAAGTTGAACAGTGTGTAATATACAGTGCCCAAGGAAGTCTGGATAACGATACATTAGGAATAGCAAAAGGCTGCAGGAACATATTAAAGAGGAGAGAAGACATGGCAGCAGAGTACACAAGGTATCCTAACAAGATGCAGACTAACAGCCAAGTTGTTTTATATACCAGTTGTGTTGTTCATCAAGAGAAACCTAAGGAACTGATATTCTTGAATATAAAACAGAGTGAACTGAAATCCAGGGGAAAGGAAATACCTTCTGGGACAAGGAACTCTGTCCTTCTAGAACGTTTTGTGTTCGAGTTACGCATTTCCTTTTTGAACGTTTGTACATGACTAAAGGCCAAACACATTTTCCCTTTTCACCATAGAGTGGATTTTCGGAATGTGGGGGCCAGAATAGTATTTTGGACACAGGACGGTTTGGCTTTGGACCTTCTGACATCGACAGACCCTAAGTTTTGGTTTTAGGTAGGGAAACACATTTTAGAGCAGGGACAGAGAGCATTTCCCAACCCCTTTTTATTTTTATTAAAGTCCTTGACCAAAGTCATGGAGCCCTTGTGTCTGAGTCTCATTCCTGGCTCCTCACATATGGTCTCAGAAGTGGGATCAGACTCGGTTGACACAAACTGGGGCACCCATAGGTTTGAAAAACTTAGCAACAGAGTCTCTGATCCATAAGTAGCTAAATAACATTCCACTGAATTTGATTTATGTAGTAGCAGGGCGAATTAATGCAACCTGAGACCGAGTATTGATACTTACTGATCTGGTCTTGATACATCCATCAGGCACTTACATCAGCTTGCCTCTAAGTCAGGCCTGGCTTGGTGATATGGCACAGATGTCTTAGCAGGCATCATAGACCCTGGCTATAGATTTGAAAACAAACCTGATTCAGAACAGTGGGAAGGAGGCCTAGCAAATAAACACTTATTGTTTCACGGTAGAACACTGAAAAGGAGTGAAAATAGCCCAGGGGATCCTGGAGAGAGCATTGTTTTCCAAAGCAGAGCATGTTAAGAAAGCTGATAACACTGAGAGGGGGATCAAAGGCTTTGGAGAGGCAGATGCTGAGTCCCCAACTACATCCGAGGCAGTACCACCTAAAGCCCCTGGAGAGGAAGCTGAGATTATTCTGGACCTGGCATTGGCCCAAAGGAATGATCCCTTGCTTGCAGAAGCTTTCCTTCATGTATTACCTGAAGAGGAGGGCAGGCAGAAAGCGGGCCATTTTTATTCTAAAAACTGGACTACTCTATATAGGAGAGCTTAGTCCGGATGGTACTCACAGATCTCAGATAATGGTACCCAAAAGCCACAAAAGAATGGTATTAGAAATTGCTCACTCATTTAACACGTGGTCACTTAGGAACAGCCAAGACACAGGCACAAATATTAAGCCATTTCGATTGGCTGGGAATATATGCCAATGTGAAAAATGTTGTGCTTACTTGTACCCTGTGCCAAAAGACCAGTTTTCAGATGTCCCATCCAGCTCCACTGTAAACTTTACCAATCATTGATGCACCCGTTTCCTATAAAGGCATGGACATAGTTGGGCCCCTTGAACAATCAAAATTGGAGAACCAATATATATTGGTAATTGTGGATTATGCATCCCAATATCCAGAAGCATCTCCATTACACAATAATGCTACCCAACAAATTCTCAAAAACCTGATCCCATTTTCCTCATGAGTTGGGTTCCCGAAGGAAATCCTAATGAACCACGGGACTACCTTCATGAGTCAGCTAATGGCAGAGTTGAAGGAAATCCTACATATAAAAACCCTGAGGACTTCCATTTATCACTTGCAAATTGACGGTTTAGTGGAACGAAAGAAATGAGTTGAGGCAGATGCAAAAACTGGGATACCATGACACTGTGGTCCCTTTTTGTCATCCGAAAAACACCAGAATCCTCAACAGGATTTTCTCAATTTGAATTATTATATGGCAGAGAACCACGGGATGTCCTTGACATGTTACAGGAGACTTGAGAAGACGGGGAGAAAGCCATCTTGCCCCTTCCTCAAACAGCCCAATGGTTAAAGAACATATAGCTACTGTCGCGAAAATAATTCAAGCCCATATGGTTAAAGCTCAAGAATCCAAAACACTTACCATGATAAGAAAGCTTTGCTGAAGACGTTTTCTATTGGACGACAAGTTCTTGTTCTCCTCCCATCATCTGACAATAAGATACGGCACAGTCCTTATGAGGTGATGGAGCAAACAGGTGGTCAGTTTGTTTCTCCTTGTGAGAGAGGGTATGCCCAGACGTGGGTCCCTTGCTCTCTGCGCTACAGGGAACCAGGCTGCACCTCACTGAGGAGGTCCAACAAGGCCGAAACATGTCTGGGGTTGCTTGGTTTTCTGTGCAGAGGGGACCTGGCCTAGCAGTTCGGGCTGGGCTGCTACCTTCGGTGGCGGCAGCTTCTGACTGATTTGCACATGGCTGGTCCCCTTTTGCAATGGCGCAGACGGGCTAAAAAACGGTGGTGTGGAAGGTTGCCCAGAGCAATTGCCAGTGGTTTAGATTCATTCGAAACCTTCCACCCATCACTTTTGTGGTCAGTTTGTTTCTCCTTGTGAGAGAGGGTATGCCCAGACGTGGGTCCCTTGCTCGCTGCGCCACAGGGAACCAGGCTGCACCTCACTGAGGAGGTCCAACAAGGCCGAAACATGTCTGGGGTTGCTTGGTTTTCTGTGCAGAGGGGACCTGGCCTAGCAGTTCGGGCTGGGCTGCTACCTTCGGTGGCGGCAGCTTCTGACTGATTTGCACATGGCTGATCCCCTTTTGCAATGGCGCAGACGGGCTAAAAAACGGTGGTGTGGAAGGTTGCCCAGAGCAATTGCCAGTGGTTTAGATTCATTCGAAACCTTCCACCCATCACTTTTGTGGTCAGTTTGTTTCTCCTTGTGAGAGAGGGTATGCCCAGACGTGGGTCCCTTGCTCGCTGCGCCACAGGGAACCAGACTGCACCTTACTGAGGAGGTCCAACAAGGCCGAAACATGTCTGGGGTTGCTTGGTTTTCTGTGCAGAGGGGACCTGGCCTAGCAGGTCGGGCTGGGCTGCTACCTTCGGTGGCGGCAGCTTCTGACTGATTTGCACATGGCTGGTCCCCTTTTGCAATGGCGCAGACGGGCTAAAAAACGGTGGTGTGGAAGGTTGCCCAGAGCAATTGCCAGTGGTTTAGATTCATTCGAAACCTTCCACCCAACACTTTTGTGGTCAGTTTGTTTCTCCTTGTGAGAGAGGGTATGCCCAGACGTGGGTCCCTTGCTCGCTGCGCCACAGGGAACCAGGCTGCACCTCACTGAGGAGGTCCAACAAGGCCGAAACATGTCTGGGGTTGCTTGGTTTTCTGTGCAGAGGGGACCTGGCCTAGCAGTTCGGGCTGGGCTGCTACCTCCGGTGGCGGCAGCTTCTGACTGATTTGCACATGGCTGGTCCCCTTTTGCAATGGCGCAGACGGGCTAAAAAACAGTGGTGTGGAAGGTTGCCCAGAGCAATTGCCAGTGGTTTAGATTCATTTGAAACCTTCCACCCATCACTTTTGTGGTCAGATGGAGCAAACAGGGCCATATGATTATCGAGTGTCCCAACCTGATAGAAGAATTAAGACCCATATCTATCATGTACATCTCCTCAAGGAGTGGAGAGAGGATCCCGTTGAGAACACTACAGTAATATTAACCAGTTTATTAACCGAAGAATCAGAGAAAAATACCTTGATTCTTTCCCATCTATCCCAGAATTGGAGAGAAGATCTGTTGGAGTTGCTAGAACAATTTCTCAATGTCTTTAAATCTTAGCCAGGAAGAGTAAAATGAGTTTTTCACTACATCCGTACAGCCCCAAGGAAAGTGGTCCATTTAAAACCCTAATGGACCCCAGGAGCCAGAAAAGGAATAGTCATAAAGGAGGTGAAGAATATGCTATGATCTGACATCATTGAACCACCTCTGAGCCTTTGGTCCTCTCTGATAGTACTTGTTGCCAAGTCTGATCAATCATGGAGGTTCTGTATTGATTTCAGAAGGGAGAACGTGGTATCCCAATTTGACTCTATGCCATGGATAGACAATCTAATTAATCGATTGGGAACTGTTGTTTTCCTCTACACAATTGATCTGACAAAGGGATACTGGTCAATTCCCGTTAATCCAGAGGACTAGGAGAAAAAAACTGCTTTTGCTACCCCTTTTGGACCATTCCAGGTCAAAGTATTACCTTTTGGACTACACGGGTGAGCCGGCCACCTTTCAAAGGTTAATGGACCAAGTCCTCTGCCATTACTATGCAGAGTTTATATCTATGATATATTAATTCATAGTAAAACATGGGAAGAACACCTACATCACCTATACCTAGCTACCAGAGCCTTGAGGAAAGCTGGGCTCACAGCAAACACGCAAAAATGTAATTTGGCACAATCCGCAATCGGGTAACTTGGGTTTTGTAGGTAATGGCCTGGTTCAACCCCAAAGTGAGAAGGCAAAAGCTGTCTAGGAAACTGAAGTGCCCAGAACCCATAAATATCTAAGAGCCTTTTTGGGTTTGGTGGGGTATTATAGACGATTCATCCCTAGTTATTCTTCCATCACGTCTTGCCTTCATGATAAACATAAGGAATGTAGAACCCCAAAAGATAAAGTGGAGAGATGAAGACCAGCTATGTTTTGATAAACTCAAAAATATTATGTGCAGTGAACCAGTGTTAAAGGTGGCAGATTTTGACAAAGAGTTAATTTTACAGACAGTCGGTCCACAGATCAGGTTGGGGGCACTCCTTTCATAAGATCACAATGTCATTGAAGACCCACTTCTTTATATCAGTAGGAAACTATACCGAAGAGAAAAGAACTATGCCACCATTGAGCTGGAGGCGCTAGCTATAGGTTGGTCAGTGTCATTCCTTAAATACTACCTCACCGGCAGGAAATTTAGATTAGTCACAGATCACTCTCCATTAACTAAATGAGCCTTTGCAAAGATGTATACAGTTATATGTATAACCACTCAGTTTTGTTATAACTGAGACATAAGTTATGAGTGGCCATCCAGTATTGAATAATACTGTAAATCCTGTTTATCATGGTTTTGTTGTCGGGATGGTTTCCTGAGATGGCGATAAGAATTTGTGTATCATCCACAAAGTTAGTGTAGCCAATGCCAAGGGAGATAGGAGCATTGCATAATTGTTTGGTGTAGGTGTTGTAGAGGGTGGGCGAGAGACAGGAGCCTTGGGGGACTCCTATGCGGACCGCAATGGGGTCATCATCAGAGTCTCCAATCGAGACGATAGAAGTACTTTCACTGATTCAGGAACGATTTGACCCAGGCAGCAGCTGAAGTTGAGAAATGGAAGTTCCTGACGGGATGCTGGTGGAGAAGGTCATTATCCACAAAGTTAAACGATGCAGAGAGATCTAACAGTAGGAGCAGAGCCAGATTGCCTGAGCCTTGAATGGTGTTGAATTTAATTTAAAGTCAAATAAGGCCGATTTGGTGCTATGTGTGGGACTGAACCCAGATTGTCTGGCGCCTAGTAGGTTGTGGTGTTCCAGATAGTACTGGACTTGATGGTAGGCCAGGCAGTTTATGATTTTGAGGAGGCATGGCACAGTGGTGATTGGGTGGTAGTTGGTGGGGAGAGTGGGGTCGAGCAATGGTTTCTTGAGGATGGGGGTGACCCAGGCAGCCTTGAGACTAGCAGGTATTGAGCTAGAGGCAAAGGATGCGTTAATGAATTGGGTAATGATAGTTGTGCGGAAATGGCACAGAGCTTGACTATGCAAGCCAGGCAGGTGTCGCCCTTGCATTTGGAAGGTTTGAGTGCAAAACTAGTTTTGAGGAATTCTGCTTGGGCTACTTGCTCTCGCATGGGAGAAGGGGGTGGTGGAGGGAGGCAAGTAAGGGGGTTTGGCCGCAAATAGTCTTTTTTTGCTTTGATTTTGTTTCTTAAGGAGTCCATTTTAATGGACAGTGCTGACTGTATGGTGGAGCACCTAGCGTTGTCTGTGTGTGGCTGAGGACTGTTGGAAAGTGGGTTTTCCAGCTTTTTGAGAATGGCGAAGAGGTCTTAGGTGTTCGAATTGGCATTGGTGATGCGTACATTGCAGGAGTTTGCTTTGGACATGAAGAGGGTATATTTATAAGTCTTAGTAAGGTTAGCAAGGTTTACATGGTTTTCAGGGGTAGGATGGTTCCTCCAGAGGTATTCAAGTGCTCTTTTTTGTCTACAGGGGGAGATAAGCTTGTCTGTGAAGCAGGCGTTAATCAGTTTATGTGGTTTAAGTGATTTAGGTTTAAGAGGGGCATGCTAGTCCATGACAGTTTGGAGGTTCTGCATGTGGTGGTCTGTAAGGGATTGGGGGTTCTTAGAGGTAGCGGCTGTGGGTGCAAGTAGGGTCTGCAGTGAGGGCCTAAGTGTTGAATCCGTCAATTTCTGGGTGCTGCGCATCAATGTAGGTAGAGAAAGAGGGATAGGTTTGGTCACCAGGTGTGGAAGAGAGATACTGAACTCTATCATGGAGCGATCCGACCAGGGCAGTTGGTTGACAGCTGAGATATCGACGAGCATGTTGGTGGAGAGGTTCCAGTCCAATGTGCGTCCTTTATCTTGAGTTGGGGCGGAGACGTGTTGTAGGAAGTTCATATCGGTGAGTGATTTAGACAGGGCAGCGGCTTTGGAGTCTGAAGGGTCATTAAAGCCAAGGTCAACATCTCCAATTGGACAAAGGTTGTCAGACCTCGAAAGACATGTTTTGAATGAACAGACTTCATTCATGCCCAGTTTTCCTCAGGGTTTTGCCAATTTATATCAACATTTTATCGATAGGTTTTCTTTCCCTAGTGCTGCCACTCATGTAATGCTCAGAAAAGGGGTTTAGTACCATTTAATACCAATGATCCAATTAGATGCAACATTTGAATATCACATTCTCAGAGCATGCCCAAAATAAGACATTCACCCCTGCCCATGACCTCCAACATGCCAATCCAGCACTTCCAATCCAGTCAGATGCTTCAGCAGTAGCTGTGGGTGCTATTCTGTCTCAGCAGTGTTGTAGAAGAAATCAATGTCATCCTGTTGTCTACAATTAGCAGAATCTAAGCCCCTCTGAGTTGAATTAGACCCTCAATAAGAAGGATTTATTGTCCATGACTCTTCTCAAATTTCTAATTTGGCTCAGATATACTGCTTTCATTTTTATATTGGCAGAGCCCATCACTTTCTCTTCCTTCAAGCAATTAAACTTCTCATCTTCTCCCTTATTTTCTACTCTCTTGGCTATTGCTCCATTCTTTTTCTCTAACTCCCTTCATCTCACCTTACACATCTGCACTCTGACTTTGCTATGTTTCTACTACCCCACGCCTACCCCCGCTCTTCTAAGACTCCATTTGTCCTTGCTAACTATCTTCCACCTTTTATTCTTGCCTTTTATTTCATTTTCTCTGGGTGGTATTTAAATGTATCCATGGTCATAGCATGGTCTACCTTTCTTCACTAATTTCTCTTTACTCTCCACTCTCGATCACTACATCTCCTTTTCATCCCTAAGACTTCCTGTGCCCATTCTCCTTTCCTCTTCTTGCTAACAAACATTGGAACTCAATTCCTTTATCTTTTCGCTCATGTACTTTTTTCACATTTTCGGTTTGCACCTTAACGTTCCTCTTTCTGTTCCTCTTTCTATTTTTTAAACTTATTTCTACATCTTCCTATTCTCACTCATCTTTGGTGTATAATTCACTTTCTGTATGATATAAAATTGCTCAGCGCTTTGGCAACAATGCTATATCAATAAAATACTGATACAAAGAAGATCTGCCCTTGTGCTAGCCACACCAAGGCTGAAGTACTGTCATGTATGAACTCCTCTGAAGCGGATAAGCTCAGTTTTCAGGCAGAGATCATTCCATGAGAGCAGATCATCTCCCTCTGCAGCAACTCTCAAGGATTTTTGGATTGCTTGCTCAAGTGGATATGAGAGAAAACACACGGGTCGAATGACAGGATGCACAGAGTATGCCATATTGGCTGCCCTGATTTCCTTGTCATACTGCAACCAGACCCTGGACATGATGCAATCCTAGTACAAAACGTCATATATGTGTTTGTGCAGGACAGGTTACACTTTTTAGGATGCTCTGTTTCGGCAGAAGGAATGCAACCAAAAGAAAGTTTTGTGAAAGGCATAAGTGAAGCTCTGGAACCAGGAAACAAGGACCAGCTCACGTCCGTCACTATGCACTTTTTGCCACCTACGACAACAGTCGCTGCAAGACTTTTGCCAGCAGCTTTCCCCTCCCGCAATGCTTGGGGGACGCCTTTGTGTTTCTGTGGGAGGGGACGTTTCTGTGTGCATTTCCCCCAATTCCTCTGGTGCCTCGAGTCCCACAGACTTTCAGACTGTATCAGTGTATCAGTGCTAGAATATTCACAGCATGTGAATATATGAAAGTAACCAAAGCTGGAGAACCGGAGTTACAGGTAAGTAACTTATTCCTTCAGCTACGTCACGCATACCACAGTGCCACCTAGTAGCCATCACTTAAAGTGCATCCCCATTTCAGAGCCACATGAGCAACAAATGTTGGCAATGTTTGAATTTGATTTCATTTCAATTCGCATTACCCAAAATGCATTACTCATTGATCTCTGAACTGAAGGTGAACTTCCACTAATGGCTGCTGGGTGACGCTGTGGCATGTGTGACTTGGCTGAATTGACTTATTATATTTTACTTTCAGGGAAGAGTTGATACGAGAAGGGTATCTACGTATCACAATAACTACATTGGTCTGCAGTTTAGGATTTATATAAATAGGACAATTTTCGGCCTAGAATTGCGTAACTCACAGAAAAGTGCATAAAAGAGATGATTGAGAGAGCACTGACTAGGACACTGGGTTGTGCTAAAGAATTACACAATCCAAAGCAGCATGTAGTTACCGATGCTAAACATTTCAAACAGACATACACATATGTCAGGGGTAAGGATGGAGACACATATGCCAGCACAAGTAACCAAATATTTCGTACATTTACAGATATAGGGCCGATTCATGGAATATTTGCCCGGTTCAAAGTGACTTTGCACTGCCGACACAATCCCTGATTCATGGAACCGTGCAAAGTGTATTTTTGCAGTGCAAAGCCCCTGATAATGCTGGCGTAAACTGTGAGTTCCAGTGTATTTGAGTAAAAGGGGATGGCATGTGGTCAATTTGTGTCTTGCGACCATCCTGTCCCAGGTGGTCAGCAATGTGTTGGAAATTCTACTGGCATAGGCACTAGATTGTCTGTCTTACTTTGCTAACCAGATAACCTTCTTCAGCAACATACCCACTACTACATGACCCATCCAGGCACAGTTTTGTTTGTATGACGAGAGGGACTACTCGTAAATAATTCTCAATTTTGCTGCAGGCTAGTAAGTCCCAAGGTCTGGGAAATCAATTCCCCCTTTGGTCTTGTCCGCTTTCATGGGTTGGTGTGATATGCAGATTTTTTTATCGCCCCATGCGTATGCTAGACACATCTTTCTAAGGTGAAGTAAAAAGGGACTGTGAACAATGGTGGGCAGTTCTTGGAACAGGTAAAGGAATTTAGGCAGGACTGTCATTTTTATCACTTCAATCTTCCCTGACCATGATTGGGGGCGTTTGCTCCACCTTGAGAACACTTGCTGGTTTACAGGAGCAGTCTGGGGTAGTTAGCTGCGTAAAGTCCTTCATCATCTGGGTGATGTCGATTCCCAAGTACCGTTATGTTCTTGGTCACACTTGGAATTTGGATTTGTGTTGTAGACTGTGAGTTGTTCCTTTGATTGTGTTAAATTTATCATTCCTGTTTTGTGCCCATTCCTTTAAAAACTGACTAATTTGCCAAGATGTTTGATTTCATTCATGATCGATGGCATAGCCTGTAGTGGGTCCCTGAGTGATATTGAAATGTTGTCTGCAAACAAACTTATTTTGTGTTCTAGGTCAGCAAATCTTATTCCCTTAATTTCGTTATTGTGTCTGATCTTATTTGCAAATTGTTCCACAGAGCATGGGGGACAGTGGGCAGGACTGTTTGATGACTCTCTGGAGAGTGAATGGGTCAGATATTACCCCTCTGGCTTATATTCTGGCTGGTGGAAACTTGTAACATGCCTGAATCATTGGAATGCATCTGGGCCCAATTCCCAGAGCTGTCAGCGTGCTGAAAAGGAACAGCCAGTATACCCCTGTCAAAACCTTGTTGGCGTCCAGGGAAATCAGTATTGCCAGGATCTCCTGATGTTGTGTTTTTTCGACTAGGCGTTGGATCTTTCTATGTATGTCCTGAATAAAACTGGCGTGGTCAGCATCTATTAATTGTGACATGTATTTCCCAAGACAGTTTGGCAATATATTTTTGTGTCCAGTGTGAGGAACCAGGAACGAGACAGGGATACAGAGGAATCATGATTATGGTTATAGACTTTTATTAAATGATAAGGAGACTGGAAAATGCCTCACTGTCCCTAATCTAGGAGGTATCTACCTACCTCGGTGAACGTTTAGGGTCTGTCCTGTGTCAAGATGTCCAAAGCAAAAATGTCCTGTTTCCGGAAATCCTATCCTAGCCCTCACATTATAAAAGTACCTTGAAGGTGTTAAGGGTACTGGGCCTCATTACGAGGAAGGCGGTAGAGGGTTAACGGCGCTGGTAGAGCTGCCGGCCCCGTTAACCCTCTACCGCCTCATTACGAGGTCTGCTCACGGGTCCCGCTAAGGACGCCTGGTAGGCATCCTTAGAGGGTCCCGCGAGCAGACCAGGATGCTAACAACGGGCCCGTCATTAACAAGCCCATTGTTAGCATCCTCCCCATTCCCATTGAGCCATATGGGGGCTCAAATGAGAATGGGGATGTACCGGGTCCGGGTTCCTTGAATGGGGAAATACCGGGCCCTCCAAGGTCGGAATGGCCCGGTATTTCCCCATTCAAGGAACCCGTACCCGGTACCCGGTATGGCTAAAAGCGGCATGGCTAACTCCATACTCGTAATGAGGCCCACTGTCTTTGGCTGGAAAAGTGCGCACATATTCAAGTTCTACAAAAGGTATAACAAAAGTTCCAAATGGATAATGTCCACAGTTCCAGGGAATGGCTCCCTTCCCCAGAGTTCTCTCCATAAAACAAAAGTTCAAAAGAATAACTATGTTCTTGATAGCCCAAGAGGATAACCTGTCCTCTTGTTATTGCAATCCACTCCGGGGGAAATGACTCCTTTGCCTTGGTCTTTGTCACATTAAATCAATTCAAAATCCCAAGGGCATAAATCTTCCTTGGGTTTCTCTTTTCAAAAATACCACAGCTGCAATTCAAAATCCTAAGGGTATGTGACTTCCTTGGGATTCTCTTGTTCAAGGTATCACAACTTGGGTGCGGGTCCCAGACTTACAAAACACCTAGTATACTCGCCTGACAGGTTTTCTCATATAATTCCTTTACACAAGCACTTGGTATACTGTCCTGTCAGGTTTTCCCATATAGTTCCTTTACATAAACACCTGGTATACTCTCCTGCCAGGCTCTCTCAAATATATTCGATGCAAAATCCTAAGGGCATGAATCTTCCTTGAGATTTTTCTTTTCACACAAATTAGGATGTTGGTTCCAGACTCGCAAGATACCTGGTATGCTCCCCTGCAAGGCTCTTTTCCATAGGTTCTTATGGGTACGAATCCCAGATCCACAGTTCGCCTGGTATGCTCTCCTGCCACGACTTTTACATTCAACTTCTTCACTTTGGGGGCGGTTCTAGACTGGCACAGTTTGTTAGGCCTCAGCCTTTTCCATATTCTTTGCATGTATTGGGTCCACGACCCTCTACTTGTCAGGTCACGGCTTTCTTTCAACTCGTGAACACCTTTCACTCTCTCAATCAACTCCTTTATTGCTTTCCTGGCTGAGTGGCATTCGACGTGAAGCGCCCCGGAGTCCTAGCTCCTCTCGCTGGGCTTACCGGTCTGCTGTGGTCGCTTCGACGTGTATCATGCTGCTCGGCTGCTGCCGCTTGCCGATGGATGGGTGGAGCGTTCCGCTCCCTCCACGCCATTCGTCTGATTCCCGGTGTCCTGACAGCCTCACGCTGTCTACGGCCTCATGTCACCTGACCTCTGTTTCTCTGGCATACAGGGAACACCAGTTCCTGCAGTCCTCCTTGTTTGGGTAGCACTTCCCTGGCTTCCAGCTCTTTGTGTGGTCTTGCCTGCAGTACAGCTCTTCCCGGGCCTTCGCTCTAGCTGAATGTAGGTGCCTGCCCCGGTCAGTGTCTCTCTACCTTCCTTCAGCTGTCGAGTTTTTAAATATCCTGGCATTGCGCTCTTCTGTCCAACATCTAGAGCACAGTGTCAGCTTCCATGCTCTAGAGATTCCTCACAACTCTGTTCCACTTCCTTGTCCCAGTATTTTCAAAGGATTCATATACAAGGGATTGCTAGTCAGATCTTGTCATTCTATCTGTTACAGAGTTTTGAAGGCAGCCATCAGCAAGTGTTAGGGGTTGTTGAAGTGGGTTATCACAATATGCCATCAAGGCATGAGGAATGAAGGGGATATCCCTAAAAGGGAAAGGGGGATACCATGTCTCATCTGATTCTTCATGTCCCTGCCCCGTAGGATCGTCTCCCCTCATGTGATTTTCCCTCGCATAGCCACCCCCAAGGTCAGGATCTGGTTGTGGGTGCCGTCCTCTGACCACATGAGAAGAGGCAATCCCTGGGAAAGGAGGGATGACATCATCAGATTCATCACACCAGATTCATGATGGCTATCGGACAGTACAAGCCACATTCCTGTGGGTCTTTGCCTTGTTTGGCAAGAGCACCATTTTAGATTAATTCATTGATGACGTGATAGTGCCGGTTTGGGTGAAAGAATTATAGAGTTTTGTTAAAATAGGAACCAGAAGAGTGGGTAGGTTTTGTAAAAGGCACCTGTACGGCCATCCGGGCCGGGTGCTTTATGTGGTTTTAGCAGTTTTATGGCCTCCTTAACTACTACAGTGAAGATGTCACCCTCTAATTTGTAAGCCTGCACTTTCATCAGTGTTAGGAGGTTGGACACTGAGATTTAGTCGCCCTGGGCGCTATGGTGTCTGGATTCCGCACTATATAGTGTTTCATAGAAGGCTCAGAGCACATCTACTTTACTCTCATCAGTGGAGCTGAAATTGCCTGCACGATACCTCAGCTGCCCCACATACATCAAGGTCTGCCTATGGCACATTTGTGCTACCATAAATTTGCTGGCCTTATTTGATTGTTCATAGTATTTATGCTTAAGATGTAGAACATTTATTTCCACCGCTTTCGAATATATTAGGTTTGATTGGCCTTCACAATTCTCAGTTTAAGCATGCCTCTTCTTGTGGGGTTGCCTTTATGGGATCGCTGTAGGGATTTACTTTTGGATAGTAAGTTCTTCTCTTTCCTCATGGTTTTCTTTTTATTTGCCAGTAGGGAGACAACTTCCCCCCGTACCACCAGACCACTGCCTTGAGAGTATCTGTGTTGTTAGCCTACAAACTGCCTTCTGGGTCATTCCCTTGCATAAACCTTTTAATGCAGTTGGCTAGCTCTTGTTGTAAGAGAGGATCCCTTAGTATGTCTGAGTTAAAGGCCCAGTTTCTTGAGCGACAGGCTTTGCTTCTCTGGCAGAGAGTGATTGACATGGGAGCAAGATCAGAGATCATAATCAGGAGTATTTCGGAGTCCATTTGTTAGAAAAACTCCCCCTCGCACGTCCCCTCGTCTTTCCCTGCAAGGCAGGTGTCCACCGTCCCGAGGCCAACAGACCCCTTCCTTGTTCCATCATGCCCGCACCCTCATCAGTCCCGTAAACACTGTACATCACAGACTGGTCCGCAGTGCCGCAGACACCGGGACTGGCATGTGGCACCTGCCTTCAAGATGGCAGCCCGCCAGGTGCTAGTCAGGTACCCATCAATGGGGGACCGGTAGCACTACATCCACTTCCAGTGTGCATTGATAAAAACGCCAGAGGTAAGCTATTCTAGCGGCCTTGAAATGACTTATACACCAGGAGGTGTCTTGCAGATCTACACTCCACTGTTCTTACCACAGTAAGTTACTTTAGTGTTAGGGCAATTTAGAAAGACTATAGGTCTTCATAGATTGGGTTTATTATTTTGTTAACTCAGAATGATGTGTCATATGTTGTCACTAATATGAAACACATAGGTTGGGACCCTTAAGATTCAAGTACATACCTGGCTAATTAGTACAATATTTCTACATCCGTCCTATGAACCAGCTTTCTTCACGGCCAACCATACAGTCGAGTCTACCTTCAACAAAGGTAAAGCTCCATATATATTACAGGGCCTTTGTTAGCGGCCCTGTAGTTATCGTTAAGTTGCTAAACTCATAGAAAGAGCACTTTTTGGGCGGCTTATAACTTTGGCGTTGTTCGACGAATCCTTACCAAACTTTGCAAACAAAGTATATGGCCACCTCAGAATAATGTTGCACATTTCTGTGAGGTTTTGTCCAGGGGGGAGTTATAAAGTGTTCCCAGAATTTTTGAACTCCTCATAGACGCAATGGAAAACATTTTTTGCTCGCGCCTACAGCCCAAATTGCTGTGTGAACTTGTGCGAAGAGCAGTAGCTTGGTCCAAATAGCATGCTTTTGCAAATTTGGTGTAAATCCGTCCAGTGTTTTTTTAAAATATTGCCAAAAAGTAGGTTACAAAAAATGAATGTTATCTGGGTCCAGTCCGCTGACTCATTACCTGATTCAGAGTCTGCGGATGCCTCCGGGCCAATCAGATGGTAGCTTGGTGTCTGCGGACGTCAAAGACGCACGCTGATAGGATGTTCAAAAACATGAGGTGCGTCATAATGTTTGAAACTGTCGCCATATTGGATTCACGGACAGCTGCTATTGTCCGCGGACAGCGCAGTGAGAAAAAAGTCTGAAATTACATTTGGGGTTCTTTTGTGGCCGAAAGAGGGCCTGGAAAGGGTGGGGGAGTGGTCAAAAGTTAATAGGGAGCGGTTTTTATAGGTGAAAAAAAGCAATGCCGGTGCCGTCGAGTCCGCAGTCAATTTTGTTGTCCGCAAACGGCTTTGGGATTGTCTTGTTATTTGAAGGTGTATTGTACGTATTGGTTTAATTCTATTGTGGTCTGTGTGGCCCCCAAGAATCTGGACACTGGTCACGGCCATAGTAATATGTGCATATAGTAATTATAGGTACTGTAGGGGGGAGTATACAGTATTTGTATATGGTGCAATGATATAATTGAAGTCTATATGTTATTTATGATCGTAGTAGACTTGAGGATAGTGCTTATGGAATCTGTATTTGGTTTGTTGTGAAGGAAAAAAAATCGGATAATACTGGGTATGGTTACTTAGTTGCATATGGTAATTAAGCTGGAATCTCTGGTTCTTTTTCTGTGAAAACAAATGTATAATATATTAAACAAGATAGTTAAAAAACCATTAACTGCATACAATTGTACATATAGATTTAGTTTTTTGACCCTCATAAATAGTACTTTTTATGTAATATGTGTGGTACGACATTAGTGTGTGATACAATGTTGTTGTATTGACATGAAAAAATCATTGGGAAAAATCCATAGTGGTTTAAAAAAAAAGCCCTACTGTAATTACAAACAGTTTTTGCATTTACATAGTTTTAAAGACTGTACAAGTTACAGAATGCTTGTGTGTGGTAGCATGGATGTATTATGTGAGTGTAACTGTGATAGGATGTTTGTTTGAAGTGTCTTGTAATTAAGGGTATGTTTAAAGTAGTTAGATACTCGTTGGCGTATTCTAACTGTGTTTTGTACTATACAAATGAGTACATTTGGGTTGAAGGAATATTAAGTAGACATTTGTTAGATATGCTGGTAACTTATGTTTTGAAGTAGTGTAAGTGTTGTTAAATTCAAACTAACCACTTGTTTTTTTGACATATGTGGTATAGGGGCCTGAAGTGGGTTTGGCACCAGTGTGGTAGATTGTGCCTACTATTGTGAAGGCTTCTTGCCAAGTAAACTTACAGTTATTTATGGTACCATCTACATTGCACCTTAGAAGCATTAGTATCACATATTGGCCATGCAAGTTTATTTGTATGCTGAAGCAATTGTCTGAATTGGAAAAAGGGCATAATATGCCATGATTTTCATTCTGCAGAAGCTGGTGAAATGGATTGGATTTACAATTTGGTATGTATACATACACAAATTGTTCATTAGGGATGTGCTCTTGTGAAAGATGGTTTCAGAGAGAGCATGTATGTTTCCACATACATGAAATCTGGAAGATTTCATTTATAGGGATGTTTTTGTTTTCTAGTACTTGCAGTAAGTGCATTGGGAATTATTGTGGATCTTTCTGTGTGTTTATGGTGAATTTGACCATTCCTGTACAGAAGTCCAATTCTTGCCTTATAGCTGAGACACTGTAAATGCTGTCAGGATTATTTGTGGCATTTCTATGAAGGATGAGCATTTGCAAACACAAATGGTCCGAGCCTTTTAAGTTAATGCTCTGAACAATTCGTGGCAATTGGAAGAGAAGATTGATTGCTATGTTTGCATAGCAATTTACTCCAGTTGTGTTGCTGAATTTAAATGGACCAGGGAGTTGTGCAGCTGTATCCTTTGATGGGCTTGCAGTTGTTTTTTGAGAAGAGACATTTGTCTCTTTGTCTTCAGATGGGCATGCAATTATTTTTGGACTAGAGAATTTTGTGGTTGTACTACAGCAGTTGTTCTTTGTTTTTTCGGTAGTATTGATGAGAGATCTGCAATAGGTTCTGTTTATATTCGTTTTCTTTTTAAGGGTTTTCTTTTTTGAGGTACAGGGTACACATCTAGGTGGGGTGTACAGTGCACATAGCCTATTTAATTCTAGGATGTAAGGAATGCCAGCTTTGACTTTGTTTGCATCAAGGTTAACTAGGAATAAACCATTGAGTGTATGAAAACGTGAAAGTGCTACGTAACTCATACCTTCTTTGAAGACTGTGCTGCCAATGTCAATCAATGCATGATCTTGGGTTAGACCTTGTGATTTGTGAATAGTGGCAACATATGCAAGAGATAGAGAGAATTGTTCTCTGCGTACGTACATGTCTTGGAAAAGAAGGAAACGTGCTATTGTGCTGCACGTTTGTCAAAGTGGATGTTGCCAAACTGAATGTTGTTGTCATGTGGATATGTTTGAAAGCCAACAACTGTACTAATTGCTCCATTGACTAAACATTGGTCTACGTCAAGGTTACGTTTTAGAATTACTCTGCAGTTTAGACACAGAGTTAATACTTTTTCTAATCCAGCTGTGTTGGGGATACATTTTTCTAAGCTATTTAATCATACTGCTGCTTGTTGACACATAGGGAGTGTCATGCCATGCACTTCTAGTGTGTCTATGGGGCTGATATGCAGCATGGGTTGCTTTTCTTTTTTTAACATTGGATCGTTGAATTGACTACAGCTGGCAAGGGTTGGCATTAAGGACATGCATTTTATATTTTGTTGATTTAATTGATCCATGACATCAGGGGCAGATATGTTTGCCCATATAGTTCATGGATTAGTCTAGTTTTAAGATGTATTTTGCATCTTTAGTAAGCATTCTAGTTCTAATGCTTTTACAAATGTTAGCATAGGTGAGGTCTGCAGACTAACACATATTTTGTTTAGTTCTCTGTAGTGAAAATGTTGCCAGAGAATTACATTTCAAATGCTGCCTAGTGTGTTACGGCATTGTTTGTGTCCTAATGTTTTGAAAATAGGTTGACCTTTTACTGGTGTTAACTGTAGGAGGTCTCCAAAAACAATAATGTTTTTTCTTCCAAACAGTCCTTTGTAGTTGGTTTTTAGGACTTATTGCATTCTGAGATGTATTAAAGCCAAGAGGCGGTTGGAAACCATACTTACTTCATCTATCCAGAGCAATTTCATTTGTTTCAGAATTCTGCGTATCTCTGTAGCAGCTTCTGCTGATAATTTGTAGTATTCTAATTTGTTTTGGTGTTCTACTGGGAGGAGCGGTAGTCAGCGTAAAGTTACACCTCCTTTGTTGTGAGCAGCTAAACCTGTGGGGGCTGTTACAACAGCTAAAAGGTTATTTGTTAAGTCTTGTAGAAATGTGCTGATTATTTTAATTAAGAACATTTTGCCAGAAGCAGCTTTCCCACTTACATACAGGAGCAGAGGTTTATAATTTTTACAGCTAGACATTTTTGTTTCATGTTTAAAACCATGTTCAATTTCTTCAGTGACTACTAGATAAATGGTGAATTGTTCATCATTTAGCTGTGATTTGTGTACTGACAAGTCTTTTTCAGACTGTTTAGATTGAAACATGGTATTTCCTACCTCAGTCATGGCTGTTTCTGCTTAATCTAGAATGAGTGGTTCTCCAAGTGGCTCTTTGCTTCCTGTAAGAGAAGGTTGACTGCCTTCAGGAGTGTCTTTATCTAGTAGAGCTTCAATTTCTTCCTCTTGTTGGTGTTCTTTGTCCAACATTTCTTTGTATTGTTTAAAGTTGATATTTGTTTTACCCCTTTCATTTGCATTGAATGCAGCTTCAAATGAGTCATGGTCACCTAATAATTCTTCTTCTTTTCTCCAAGATTTAAAAAGTTGTAGTAGTGCCATCTAATACAGTTCTCTATGTTGCAGAGATGTACATGTATTAATTTATTTTATTTATTTATATATGTATTTTATTTATTTGCTTTTTGTTTATTTAAATGTTAACTTTATATGATTAATTAGGGTGGGTTTGATAAGTTTTACAAGGCTTCCTTCACAAGTTGCGAATTAATATTGGCCAGTTGTCTCATATGGTATGACATTGTTTTTGTAGGAGCAGTTTTGGGCTATGTCGTACAGGCACATGTTTTCCAAAGCAGTACTCCTGTTTTGGTAGTATGTGTCATTTAAATTGTATTTTAAAATGTCCTGGCTTTTGGGAACATTTGTGGCTATTGTTTCTTTCTTTTGTTAGTATTTTAGCACAATTTTTCATGATGAAGCTGGACCAAGATTTAGACAGACAATGGTCCTCATTACAAATTTGCTGGTCCGGTAACAATAGTACTTGTAAGCTTGCCGGTACCATTGTTATCGGACTAGCAAACCCTGAGTTCTGCTTGCGGGTGCCTACCCGACACCAGGTCTGACCTGGCGGGTGTACCGGCACCCGTGAGCAGACACTACTGGTAGCACGGACACCATTCTGAATGGTGCCGGTGATACCGGCCTCCCCATTCCTATTGAGCCCTATGGGGCTCAAATGGGAATAGGGAGTAAAGGTTTCCTGCCCCTGGCAATGAGGAAATACAGGGTCCGCCAGGGTTGTAATGGCCCTGTATTTCCCCATTGCCAAGGGACAGAAAAATGTGCAGGTTTGGCATCAGCCTGCCGGTTTTAACGGCAAGGCTAACGCCAAACTTGTAATGAAGGCCAATGTTTTCAGATTTCCCATATAAGGGTGAACCTGTTAAATGGTCTGCAGCTTTGCT
The DNA here is from genome assembly GCF_040938575.1 of Ambystoma mexicanum. Classification (NCBI taxonomy): domain Eukaryota; kingdom Metazoa; phylum Chordata; class Amphibia; order Caudata; family Ambystomatidae; genus Ambystoma; species Ambystoma mexicanum. The sequence continues at coordinate 600,775,480 of NC_090932.1, read as the reverse complement.
GGACCCATATTCTCTAGAGCATTTTTATACTGAAACTGTTAAAGAATTTCGACAGAGTTTTGTCACATGATATTTCATCTCAGAGGTCTTTTAGCTCTGTTTTCACAGCTTTAGTGAGATAGGCTGTGATATATCTTGCAACTGCAGTGGAATTGTCTGTAGTTTATTGTATGTCTATATTTGCAAACACAAGAGGGTAATTATTGCATTGTAATCATTGATGTACTTGGATGCTTTGTCCCTTTTAATGTTATATGTGTTTGTAGGGGATTTGCCTGTTACACTGTGTCTAACAGAAAACATCAAGCAATGTACTTGTCCTTTTTTGGAAACTGGTCTCAAGAAGCCAAAGGTGACATTTGGTATAGTATTTACTTTTGTTTTTATATCGACATCGGCAGTATTTGCTTTTTGGAAGAGTAAGAATTGTGTACATGGGTCACTATGTGTGGTTTCTGAAGGGATGCCAGAGGTAATGTATTTTTGAATAAATTGTAAAACAGTGGCATCACTGTCATGACCAAATTTGGGAGCATCTTTTATGCAGTGAAGTACTTTTAGTAAGAGAGGTTGTTATTTATTAAGGTGGGAGTTGTTGGCAAAAATAGTTAATAAAGTTGTGTTATTGGTGGTGTAGTAAAGAATGTTAACTATGTTGTAAAAAATAATTGGACTATTACTAGTGCTGTGTGAGCAGGTGGAGGATGGTGGCACTATAAGGGATGTAATGAGAAAGGTTGGAAAGTATGATGGTTATATGGAATGAAAAAAGGAAATGCTATGTTTTGCTGGAAGTTAAAAAATGCATATGTGCATTTACAGTAGCACTGTGTCTAACTTTTTTCTAAAAGAAAGGAAAAGCAGATGTAAAACATTTGTAGACCCTTTATAAGTGGCAAATGATGTGTGGAAGTTTAATATGTTAGCTGTACATGGAGCAGGTGCAGAATGCTGCAATGTATGGCATTTGATAGAGTGGTTAAAAAAGACAATATGCTTATTGAGAAGCTTATTGAAGGGTAAGTGGCAGGAACCCTGTGTCAGTGTATATATATATAATATATATATATATATATATATATATCTTTTTAAAAAAAAATATAAGCATACTTGTACTATGTCTTGCTAGATGCAGATGTTGTTGAATCTGTAAATAGAAATCTTGGAGAGTTTCACAGTGTTGTTTGATGCAGGTGGCTCTGAGTAACAGGCCACATGTACTCTTTCAGTGTTGAACTGAGATGGGAGGGTTACATGAAGAGTTTTGAGATGTGATTGGTGGATGGATGTGTGACAGTTTGAAAGCAGCCAACAAGAAAGTGTTACAAACATAAAAGTAAAAAGGGTAGAAGGTAGTCCTCAGACATCGGACGTGTCATCCGGGTCCTTTAAGGATGCCTGGCATGGAAAGAGGACTCTGGAGACCACAGACAGTCATAGATGTCTGCGGACATGGGGATTACCCAATCAGGTTTCGTGGTTGTGGTGTAGAGGAAGGCAGGGTAGCAAGTGATTTCTTTTTTCTGTGCAGTGAAGATGGCTATGGCTATGGCTTTGAGGAAGCAGAGTGTGTGGATGGTGGGAGATTCTTGGATCCATTCATTGAAGCCTTATACTGAATCTTGTGGCATCTCTACTACTGTTGACTCGGAAGAAGTGGAAGTTTCCTAGTATGCAATTTGTGGGTTAAAGTGGGCTACCTTATTAGCATTCTGTGAGAGTATGGCTCACTTTAAATGTCCAGATATTATTATTGTGCATTGTGGCGGCAGCAGTTTGGGCTATGTGACTGCAGTATCTTTGCAGTGTGCCATAAAGGATTTGTTGAAGAGCTTAACGGAACTGTTTCCAGCTGCAAAGATTATTTTTTCCCAAAATTATTGAAAGACAAAAATGAAGAAATCCAAACATGTTTTGTCCACAAATGTAAAAAGCTAGTCAGCATGTCAATAAAGGTATATGTGCTTTTCTATATGGTTTAGTAATGGCATCTTTTGACAATGAAAATATGAAGTTGGATGGCGTAGATAAATTTCAAAACTATGGATTGCATTTCACTGTTTTTGGCAATCAGATTTTTCTTTTCAATGTTCAAAATGCATTGAAAAAGTTTGTTTGAACAAATTAAAAGGCAAGATGTGGAGTGTATAGTAAAGCATTTGTCAGCAGGTGTAGGATGTAAAATGAGAAAACAAAGAAAACTATTTGGAGAAGTTTCTCTAGTAGTTATAAAAAACACATCAATACACTTAAGCATGTGTTACTATGGTAGATAAAAGCTAAAAAGGAAAAAAGGGTGTTTTTAAACAACCCTCACCCAAAAAAAGCTCTTTTAAGATTGACCATTGTGGAATAAATGATTTACGTTGAGGTTAAACCTCCCCACCCCATTTAATTGGCAATGCCGTCCGCAGACATGGTGGTAGTCCGCGGACAATGCATGTGCCATCCGGGTCCTTTAAGGATGCCAGGCATAGAACGAGGACTGTGGACAGTCGTGGCTGTCCGCACACAACAGGGATTAACCAATCAGATTTCATCGTTGTGGTGTACAGGAAGACTGGGTAGCAAGTGTTATCTTTGTTGTGTGCAGTGAAGAGGGCTATGGCTTTGAGGAAGAAGTGTGTCTGGATGGTGGGCGATTCTTGGATTCATTGGTTGAATGTGTACTGTGATCAGTGTGAATTACCTGTGAATTTTGGATTTGAAGAATTTGAACATTCCTGGTATGAAGTTCGAGAAATGAAGTGGGCGGACTTGCTCCTGTTTTGTGAGAGTATGGTTACTTTGAAGCATCCAGACATAATTGTAGTTCACTGTGGAGGCAACCGTTTGGGCTACATCAACGGAATTTCATTGCAGTTTGCAATGAAGGATACATTTGCAAATTTAATGGAACTGTTCCAACGTTCGAAGATTGTTTTTTTCTCAGATAACTTAAAGACAAATGTGGAAACGTTCTAATTTATTTTGTCCACAAATCGAGAAAGCAATGGCGCATTGAGAACAAAGCTGTATGTGCTTTTTTGCAGGATGTTGGAATGACATCTTTTCAAAATGAAAATATCAAGTTTGATATTGTGACTATTTTTCAAGGAGATGGAGTGTATTTGGCTGATTTTCAGAAATCAGATTTTTCTTTTGAATATCCAGAATGCATTGAAACAGTTTTTGTGAACATGTGAAATATGCAGTGAATTATTTTTTAGTGGTCGTAGTAAATAAAAAACAAACACTGAAGAAAAAAATTGTTTCTGTGAAAGTTAGAAATAATAATTAAGTTCACTAGTATTCAGTATATAAACACTAGAAAAAATCACTAAAAAAGGTTATTTTAAGAGCCACAATTTTTTTAACAAAAAACAAGTTTATTGAGTTTAATTCCTCCACTCCACACCTGGAATTTTCCAGGTGTCTGCAGACTATCGTACTGTCCGCGGACTATGCAGGTTGCAAAGGGTCCTTTTTAGTTCTATTTTTTAACTGTGAAAGGTGGCTCCAAAAGGAACCTTTTTTTGTCTTTCAGGCTTTTATATTTTTGGGGGATTTTTTTGTAGGAGAGGCGAGGAGGTAAGGTGGGGGAGGGATGGCAGGGAAAGGGCACCAACCACAGATACGGAGGAGCAGGTGGACCGGGAAAGATGTTAGGCATGCCTTAAATGTAAGGTAGAGGGCAGTATTTCTCGTGCTCCTTGACCAAAGCCTCGAAAGCACTTAGAAACTGTTCCCTCTGCAGAGCGGTGTGTTTCAGTACATACAGATGACTGTGAATCTCGAAAGGTAAGGATCAACAGCCTCCTGTGTGGCCTGCGAGGCAGCCCGTGGTATCCTCTGCCCCACATGAGTAGCTTGTGTGGTGGCAGGAGCGGTTGAGGAAGATGGCGTAGAAGACGTTAACCTACTTCTCCCTGAGGACCCAGGTGGTTGGATCTGGTGTGGCAGCACTTGGAGGTGGTCCCGAAGGAGTACTGCCAAGGTTGTCCACGACTGAGTACCACTGAGTACGGCCACACAGTCTATGTATTTCACCTGGGCAGTCCGAGCCTTCGGTACACCCTCAACAGTGGAAAAAAGACGCCACACCCATGACTCTCTCCGGGTGCTGGAGGTAGGAACTTCCTCTACCTCTTCTTCCTATTCCTCATCATCCTCTGCATCACTGAGCCTGTTCCCCTGTGCAGCCCCTCTAGGTGGTGTTGGTGGCCCCTTGGAAGGAGGGATGGCCATGATAGATGCCATTGGAGCAGGTTGTTAAAATTCTGCAAAGAAGGTCTTCTCCTGGTGCTCTCTCCTGGATAGCCAGATTGAGAATGAACTAAAGCAATGGGTGGGTCCCTTCAGAGGAACCGTAGGAGGACAGCATGACTATCTGTAGACTATCAAGCCGGATAAAAGGCCTTGGAAAGTTGTACAAAGATGACATATCAACTAAGAATAGGTCTGGATGCTCTAGAAGGGTAAACGTTGAACTTGAAACATCATATATTGGCCAAAAATGCAGTTTCAAACTGTTTGCGGGGACGGCCGACCATCCATGAACACCAACCCATCCGTGCCCCCTTGTGAATGTCTTTTTTTAATATAATGGTTTTGTATGGTTGCAGTCACATGATGACATCCGAGGATGTCCATGGCAGTGGCGGGTGTCCGCGGACCCCATTGAGCGGGAGATGCAGGGCGCATGCGCATTGGATGTCTGCAATTGGGCGCACTGTCCACAGACTAATTAAAAGTGCGTCATGTCAGTCAAGACATGCCGGACACGATGTAAATGGACACCCTGAATAGTTGTATTGTCCACAGACTGTTTATAGTATAAAACAAAATAATTAAAACATTATTATTTATGAAAGGGATGGGGTATCGGAATGGGAAACATAAATGGGAGAATCTGGAATTTCTAGAAAGTCATCATCGGGGGAGGGAGGGAGAGAGGTTTTATTTATTTTTTGTGAATTTGATTGGGTGGTTGCTGGAGCCAAGGGGGGGGCAGGTGCAAGTAGGACAGTGATAATCAACATTCCTAATAACATGATTTTTAACATAATTTAAAAGTTCTTTAAAGTCATGACTAAGTTCATCCAATTTTACAGACAACACCATGATTGCATTATGTACAGTTGGGGATTGGGATTGTCTTTATGATTGTTGGGATTCTTCATAATTAATTTGTGGTATAGTTTCTTCAAGTAAAGTATGTACTATAAGAAAAGAAGAAGTTATTATTTCAATGAGCTGCTTATAAATTACTTTATTTGTTTATATTGAAAGATGTGTTGTTTACCATTAGAGATGTCATCATCACTATTTTCTTCTTTGGGAAAGTTGTCTTCTAGCCACTCAAGTGTGTTTGCCATTTCTGTGAAAATAAAAATGTTGATATTTGCTTATGAGAAATGTTTATATAATGAATGGTAATAATACAGAAATAAATACACTGTACTTACTATTTGGTGAGAGGTTGTTTTGCAATGAGCTGCTGGTGTATCTCAGTCTGTATTAAGAGTTGTACTGAACTGATCATTTGAGGTGTACAATTACGATTTGTGCTTGGTGCATTCCATAAAATTGTGTGCTAAATGAAAAATAGCTTTTACATTTTGAAATGTATTTTACAAAAGGTATATTTGTGTGTAGTAAATATAATTACTGTTGTTTTATGTATGTGTTTGTTGGTTGAAGGGTACAAAATGTTCTGTTGTCCCCTGTGTTTCTGGGTTTTGATGATGCTACCTGCTGTGTGCGGACTTTGGTACTGTCTGCGGACTCTAAAGCTGCTACATTCGGGGCGGACTATTATATAAGGAACCTGTAGCAAATTAAGGGGGGTCTGGTAAAAACCTATGAAATTCATTGAAAAACCTTTTTCTAAAGCAAAGTTATGGTAAAGTTGCACTAATAAGAAACCTATGAAATTCAGTGAAAAAACATTGTTAAAGGGACATTGGGCCTCATTCCGAGTACAGCGCTAACCAATGGCGCTATTAACCCCCATAGGGCTCAATGGGAATGGGGAAGATGCAAATAACGGTGACCGTTCATTACGGTCACCGTTATTGGCTTGGAGGCCCCTTTGCGCCCTCGACTTTAACACCTGCTCAAAGCAGGCGTTAAGGGCGAGGGCGCAAAGGGAACTCGGAGTATGGCGGTAAGGGATCGCCGCCACCGGTCTCGTTACCGGTGGCCGCTATCCCTTACCGCCATACTCGGAATGAGGCCCATTATGTTTAAGTTGCACTAATAAAAGCCTATGAAATTCAGTGAAAAATATTTGATAAAGGGACATTATGATTAAAAGTAAAACTGAAAACCCCCCAGGAATTCCCCAGTTATTTATTTTTTTATTTTTATGAAGTGAGTATAGTTTGAATTACAAACTTTTTTCATTTGATCTTGTCAAGCATAATTACAAGCCTAACTAGTAGTGTAAAATAAGTCTGCAAGCAGTGATTTGTTACATTTCTTCATATTTAAATGGGTTAGTGCTGGTTTCCATGGGTTTCCGTTATTTGTCATGAGTTGTTTCCTCCTTTGCAATTCAGAAGGCTCTTCTAGAGTCAAGGAGTTCTTTCCAAACAACTGAGACCAGAATTGTGCAATTCTGAATGTTAGTTTCTTATTCGTGCCCATTATCACTGTAGACCATCTTTCTTGGAGTGTAAGTTCTGCGACCTCAGGTGGCAACATAGCAGCATAACGTTGTCTTTCTTTGGTCAATGCTGTGCAGTCCATGATGATATGGTATAATGATTCGACCTTATCCTTTTCCTGGCAGAAGCGACAGGAAGAAGAAGTTACCCAATCTTGTTTTCTTAATGCTAGCACTTCTTTGTTTGGTAATATGTTTAGTCGCATTCTTAAAAAGAGATTTTTAGTGTACTGGCATGGAAAGAGCGCAAGATAAGATGGAAGTTGATTTAGCGCTCTATTTTCTTTTACTCCTCGTATTGAAAATTTGTAAAGATCCTTTTTCTTCATTGTCTCAATCAAATCACATCTTTGGATTTTTCCTTTGGCTTCTAGCGGGCGCTGTATTAATGTTTCCCTTGAACAGCCCAGATCATCTAGCATCTGTCTACAACCTTCCTTCCATAGTCTAAGCAATGAGTCATGGGATGAATTTGGTTTGTCTCTTAGGATCGCTATAGGTGGAATGAATTTGTCGGTTAGAAATTTCCTATAGAGGTCCAGGGATTTCCATGTTATGATTGATCTCAATGATTGTAGTGCCAGTACGCTGGACGGATACGCTGGACGGGAAACGATTTTGGCAGTGCTAGAATGTTTCTCCAAAACATTGCCTCCAATAAGTCCCATATCTTCCAATGTAGGTTTAGCATGGATTCAGCACCATAAGTGAGGATTGCTACTACTTTTGTCTGTAAAAGGTAATAAGCGGCTTTAACGTAAATTTGCCATACTTTCTGTGTAGCATTACTCCTTGGTGAGCTAGGGCTTCTGCTTTCGTTCTCAAATGATCTGCCCATTCCTTTTCACACATACTTTGATTAAGCCATATTGCCAGATATTTGAAGAGTTTGACTTCATCAAGTTTTTTTGTGAACAAAAAAAGTGTAGCATTCCTTTTCTTTTTCCTTGATTGTTGCGTTAGTGGCATGAAGCACGATTTTGATATGTTGATCTCAAGGTCGTTTTCTGCTACATATCTCCACCCCACTTGAGTTCTATCCAAAAGTAGGACATCGTCAGCGTACATCAAATGTGGTACTGGCGTTCCATTTAGTATGGGAGGTTTTGCTGTAGATAGGTTCTGTGTTGGATTGAGATCTGAAGTATATAGGTTGTATAAAGATGGTGCCAAAGGCCAGCCCTGTTTAGTCCATTCCAAGAATGAATTGCATTTGATATAGAACCGTTTCTTGCTAACCTAACTCTGACATTTGTATTTGAGTATAGGGCCTTAATGGGCTCCAGTATTCCAGGAGGACAGTTCCACTTAGTTAGTTTTTGCCAGAGCTTCTTTCAGTTGACACTATCAAATGCTAGTTTAAAATCTATAAATACAGCCAAAGTCTGTGTTTTTGTCTTGATTATGTCTAACTTGAGTACATTTAGAATGAGGAGGTTGATGTTTGTTCCAACTCCTTGTATAAATCCAGTTTGTCTAGGATCTCTTCTGTTATTGGTGTTTGCCCACTCTGTCAAACGCTGAAGCAGGAAAGAAGCGAACACCTTACCAAATGGGTCTAGGAGCGCTATAGGCCAATAGTTGCCTGGTACAGTCCTGTCTTCTTTTTTGAAAATAGGAATTCAAATGGCCATTCTCCAGGTTACTGGTATTTGTTTATGAGCAATGATTATTGGAAATAGATAATGGCAAACATCTGCCCAGGCCTCCGGGTTTGATCTTAACATTTGGTTGGTAAGACCATCAGGTCCTGGGGCTCTGGAAGGATTAAGGCGCTTAATATGTGATAATGTCTCTGTAGTCCAAATTTGTATCCCCTTCCAAGCAGGATAGAACTTCTTTTCCTTCTTCCGATTGGTCATTTATTTTACACAATTGTTTGCAAGGAAAGCAATCAACCCATGCAGATTCCACAACCTTTGATGTTAGCACATCAGGGGGCGAATCTTGGCAATTTAGAATCTTCCACAAGTCTATTGAGTTCTGACCTGCCAGTGCTTGGAGCATTTGTTCAGCATCGTTCTGCGCTTGTATACTCTGATTGCTATAGCTCCAACTTTTGTAAAGTTGCTTGCAAGATTTAATATAGGCGCTTTGTTGGTCAGATGGTAGCTGTTTCGCTTTCCTGATTTTACTTCTTAGGTCTTTTTTCATGAAGGCTATTTCTTTGCTAAATGCATGGGCATGTGTTAATTTGTAATCCATCTTTGGTTTAGTAGATTGCCTGAATAGCAAGAGGAGCCAATCGTAGTCTATTTTTTTTGTTATCATTCATCCAAGTACTCACAAAGGTTTGTTTTAACTGGTTTGATTGGATGTCAGTGAGTGATTCATAATCTTGAGTTGCCATGGGTTGGTTCCAATATCGGAAGCTGCACTGCAGGAGCACTTTTTTGTTGGCTTCTCCATGCCATGGATAATTTGTGATGGTCACTAGTTTCTGTCGAAACAATGGATAATTTATCAATCTCGGCACTTAGTATGTGGGTCATAAAAATATAATCCAAATGCGCCTTTGAATACTGGAATGTCACCTTTCGTGTGCCCATTCATTAGTATCAGGTCCCTTTGCGCTAGCTCCTTCATCCAAGCTATGGCCTTTTTAGGTAGCTTCTGAGTTGGAATCAAGGTTCCCATTTTTGTGAATAGGTGTAAGTTCATATCTCTGCACATAATGAACTCCGGAGATGCATAGCGCACATAGATTTCATCAATTGAAGAACAAACACAATTGAAAAAGATATTGTCCTTAATGGCTGCAGTATTCCAATATAAGTTCAGTAGTCCTATGATTGGGTTTCTTGAAATCTTGCTACTCAATCGCTCCTTATTACGAGAATGGACCAGTTGTTCCAGTATGAAAACTTGTATAAAGTGATTTGGATTAAATGCTTCAATGACTCCTAGGTTTACCCCATGCTTTATAAGAGTCAAGAGGCCTGCAGAAGGTCGTCGCTTATCTCTGACTATAGCTGGGTTCATATAAATGGCAAATCCTCTACTGATGGGTTGTTTGGAGATACAAGTTTCCTGGAAGCACAAGATATCAAATTTCTTCAAATCATGATTGTCCTGTTTGAACAAGTGCCCAGAGCCTCGTGTATTCCATGAACACATAGTCCAAAGTGCTGTTTCCACAAACAACATTTGTTATGGTTTCCTTGGCCCTCTTCGGGAGGGTTCTGACATCGAATTTGATTTAGTTTGATTCCTGAAAGTCTTCTCTTTTGCTTCCACATCACTTAATTTTGAAAATGTGATCGTACCAGTATTTATTGTCATTTTATACATGTCTGCTGAAGTTTTTTCCAAGGTTGCTTGAGAATAGTTATTTTGTTTCCGAGTTTCTTACTCCATGTTGCACCTCTTTGCTTTGGAAGTCAGGATGCTTTTTTGTTGCCTCTTGGGCTGACACACTCTCTCTCCACATTTCGGTTATAACAAAGCCCATCCGTTGGAAGGCATACTGATTTTACAACATGGTTAGATGGACTTTACTTGAAATCAGTTGCATAGCCACCCAGTCCGTTCTTACTTCAGATAAGAATTCTGAACTCTAATGTCCTTGGTATTTATGAATTGTAGTTCTGGGAGAGGGTGTAGCAGTCTCAAAACTTTTGTTCTGTTCAATATAGTTTCTTCCTTTCCACTTATTAAGCTTTTGATGGCTATTACATTGGTCTGGATAAGTCACCGGGGATCGACAAATGTTGGTGTCAAAGGTGGAAGGGTGAAGGGTATTGATTTCCTGGGAGTAATTGATTCCCACTGATTAGCCAGTCGTCTTTTTTGCTCCAGTGTGTGGAATTGAAAGTCGCGTGAAGCAGCCAAAAAGTCACATTCATTTAGTTCTTCATTCCGATTTGTGGTTAGAGCAATACATTTCTCCAACTCTGTGTCGGAGATTTCTTCACACATTAATTCAGAGATCACAATGAAGGTGGTCTTGCCGTTTTGATTTGCGTCCTGCTGGGTTATATTCAAATTTCCTTCCACTAGATCCATGTGATCTCTGCTAGATTTATCTCGTCCAGAAATGTTACCTGCGGAATATACTGATAGGTTTAGCAGAATATTGCATTGTTCTCTCTCTTCCTTTGTCCAGCTGTCGTCATCTTCAGCTAGGGGTTTCGTTAAAGTTTTCACCTGTGGTTTGTATACTTGCTTGCTTGCGGGTTTGGCAGTTTGTATAGCCAGGGTAGTTGGAAGTTGCAGGTTTCTTAGAAAGGCACGTGAGCTGTTTTGCCTTGTTTTTCGGTCTAGCTGTGTCAAGACTTGAAGATTGCGAGGAACAAGAATACCTCCGTCCCTAAGCAACCAACAGCAAGACAGTAAACACTTGCTGTTTGAGGATTAGGGCCACAGGTGGTAGGAGCAGGATACCCAGATGATCCGGATGGCTGCTGTAAGGAAAAGAACAGGTAGGACAACGCAAGGTAGAATATCTATAGAAAGAAAGTCACCTACCCGGGACCAGTAGATGAAATGCAGGAAATGGTGGGTAATACCTGTTCCCTCAGTGGGCTAAGAGCAGGGAAGCCAGGGGAGAGGAGGAATAAGGGAGGTTTGCCACACTGGATGCACCTGAGGATAAGAAGCCTGGAGAGTGGATCTAGGAGTACCAGGATGCAAAGTGAAAAGTTCTGGTTTCATTTGAACAAAGGGAGTATCAGTAAATTGTCCAAAAGCAGTCCGAGGTCAAATAGCCAGGAGATTCACAAAGTCAATGCACGGTACCAAAGGAGGAAGCAAAAGAAGTCCTTAAGTCGAAATCTGAGGGTCGAAGACAAGGTAAACCAATGTGAACGAGGAACAGAACTCCAAACGCCGTCAGCGAACAGCTGAGAAGCGCTGTCTGCCTTCTTGGTGTTTGTTTTATGCTGTGAGGCAGATCACGTAAGTTCCTAGGATGCGCTGCGCGTCACGTGAACGTTACGGTTGCTAGGAGCCACACTGTTGATTCCTGTGGCCAGTGGAGGTTCCGTTTCCATAAGGGTTGTAGCGGTTGCCATGGTGGCGCACCATACTGTGCCCCGGTGAACAGCTGACCGATTCCGAAGCCGTACATCAATGGCAGTTGGCGCCATTTCCTGGGACGTGGTGATGGCCCGGGCGCCGCGCAAAGGTGGATTCTGCAGGTGCCATCCACCAGAAGCGGCTCCATTCCTCAGCGCATGCATACGCCAAGGGAGTCGCATCTATGATAGAGGTAATGGCTTCTCTCGTAACGTTCTCTCCGATGGCTTCCCCAACCCCTCCCAACAGCGGGAATCTTAGCCATGTATTTGTAAGTGGGATGTGAACGTGTTCGGGCATTAATACGTAATCTGGGGTGAGGCTGGGAAAGGGCACACAAGCGTATAGGCATGACAAGCTGTTTGATTTTTTTCTTTCATTAGAGGTCTCTTCTATGGGGCAAACTTCGATTTCTGTTTTGTATTGGAAGGGTTGAAGATTGGGAATGTCGCTTGTTTCAGTTGATTGTTAATCGGTATCGATTCTGTTAAGTCAATTCTTATACTAGGCGGTGGATTGGCTTTGCTCAATTTAGGATGATTGCTGTTCATCATTATTTTGGATCCTGTGCCGTCATTTTCTTGTGATGACGAAGGGACTCTCACTTGGGCTACATTTTCGTTGGATAAGTTGTTGTCCTGCAGGTGCTCTTTATGCACATATGTAATGGTATTTTGTCAGTTACTGGATGGAAGTTTGGCTCTTGATGCTCTTGGTGTCTCTTTTTCAACATTTCTTATCAATGCTGCTGTTAGCGAGGCTTTGTCCAGATGATCAGTTCTGGCAATATCGAAGAGACGAGCCTGCCAGCGCATAGATGTTTCTGCTTCTATGTCTAAACAAGTTTGGATTTTATTAATAAAGGCTTTGGTGTGAATCTGCTTGGTGTGAATGAGCGCAAGCAAGGGTCTTTCATGGCTTCTCCACAGGTCTCGTATAGCTTTAAAAAGGGTGCTAGTGCAATTGTGGAAGCCGCCATCAATGAGTTTTGCAGATCAAGCATTGTTGTTGGTATGGCAGGGTGTTTTTCCTGGTTAGTTAAATCACACGTGCACTTATTGTGTCTTATTTCCGGCTGGTCCTCATTCTGAGGATTGTTTGGCGAAGTTTGTTCTTCTTTACAGCCAGCCTGTGCCACGTTCTTTTCTGGTGGATACAATAGATCCATTGTGGTCGCTTCATGTGTTGAAATTCCATAAGTCCAGAGACCATGAAGTATAGGAGTAGAAGTCATTTCTGCTTCTAGATTCCTTGGGATAAATGGAAACGTGAGACCAAAGACATGGATCCGCTTTTCGTGATTTGGCATTATCAATTCAATTTCTGTGATGTCCAGGGGCAGTCGTGCTGTCCGCTGTTGCTGTCGATCTGTTTGACTATAAGAAGGCACAGTGTTTTGCATGCTCATTCTAGATTCAAAATTTTGCTGCCAATTTTGTTTTGCTTTTGTTGCTCGAAGCCTCAGATCAGTCATGGGAGCTGTCCGTCAATCTTTTAGGGTCTTTCCAGGACAGGTCAGGAGTCCAGTTTTATCACTGTCTTCACCTGTCTCTAGTTGGTTACATATTGGTTCGTCGGGGACAGCTGTACCAATGTCTGCAATCGTAGGAGGAGTGCTCACAGATACAGTGATAAGTGGATGAGTCTGGGAGCATTCTGCGTGCAGTGCATTTTGAATATGTTCGCAACAGTTTCCTGACAGCTCTGAGGCAAATGATTTGTCTGTTTGTTTAGGGACCGACATTACAGGGTCAATAAGCGATTTCCAGACATGAGGGGTCTCTGAAGCGACTTTGATGGTGAGTTCGGAATTACTGATTTTACTTGTGTGAGCCGTTCTGATCTTTCGTGCCGTCTCCCTCTTCCATTTTCTCATTCCCAATGTTTCCACTTAGGTCAACGAAAGGGACTTTAGCTAGAATGTCATGCAGTGGCTGAAATGCTGAATCACCCACCTCCAAAGCTGGACCGGTTTGCAGTCTCATATCATGTCCTCCCGTAAGGCCGGCAGTTTGATCAGGCGACATGGATATGCAGCAGCCATGGCAGTTATTTTCCAGTGTTTCATTGTTGCGAGATTTGAGTGCCTGACGGCGCGTACAAAGTCGCGGGCAGTTGGGGGAAGCCATTTGGAGCCTCTGCTCCACCAAGCTCTGCCAAACTCCGCAAACTCGAGCACCAAACTCATGTGTCAATGGTACGCGCCCGTGAGTCTTTTTGTGTGTTTGGAGGTGAATGATGGGAAAAATCCTTAAAGGTGCAATGCTCCAAAACAGGCAACCACCAAAACGTTCGTGAAAGGAAAACCGCCGCTCTCCTTGCCGCAAACTCGAGCTCCAAACTCACGCCAGTTATGGTAAGATCAGCAACCACAACTCGCACCACCACCGTACACTGCTAAAACGAACACTCAGGACATCAAAGATGACATCACAAATGTCATTGATGACATCACTGATGAAATCACATATGAAATTAATTTTTATGAAAAGTCTCTACGAGGGGTTGTGTTTACAACATTGATAGCTAGCTGTCAGGGGTGATCGGGAAATTTCTCACAAACTACTTAATGTATTCAAATATTTACACATCTAAAGAAAACATTATATGGGAGTGTTGTTGTTAATATAGGAACATAATCATACATGCACATAGGCAATGCCTGCAGCATGCACCATAGAAGTACAATGGGCCTCATTACGACCCAGGCGGTAAGTTACCGCCTGGGCCGTGACTTTACCACCATGGCGTAAACTACGTTTACGCCATGGTGGTTGGCAGACTTACCGCCCCATTCCGACCTTGGCGGGGCGGTAAGTCCCCAATCCCCATTTACCCTTCCCCATTCCCATTTTTGCCCCATAGGGCATAATGGGAGTGGGGAAGGCGTTAATTACGCCACCGTAAATTACGGTGGCGTAATTAACTCCATGGTCCCTTAGCGCCATGGATTTTAACACCTGCTAAAAGCAGGTGTTAAGTCCGCCATGGCGCTAAGGGACCTCGTACTCAGGCGGTAAGGGTCGGCGCTGTTTACGCCGCCGTAAAACCCTTACCGCCTGAGTCGTAATGAGGCCCAATATCTTTAATCTGGTCATTTTGGCTAGTTAAATAATGAATGCTACCTTAGCAGAGTTTTTAGTAATCTTGAAAAGGGAATAAATATCTAATAATTCAAGACTTAATACATACTTGTGTTAGTCCAAACAATACATATGAAGACCCACGATGCAAACACATCTGGGGCATATAAAGGGAAACCTCAGTAAGGAGAAAAGAAACAACACCACCTAAAAATGACATAAAATTAGACTTCATCATCATGTAACAAATGATCTGTGTGTTTGAGGCTTGGTTATTTCCCCAATGTATGTGCACCATGAGCTGAGGCCAAATCCTAAGGAGAGTACCTTAACAACATAGAACAAGTTTAATGTGTAAAATTCTCTCTATCAGTGAACACAACCACGTGGCCTAGATATGTCAGTGAACAAAAACAAGTGGCCCAGATATGTGATGTCATCGGTGATGTCATCAATGCCATTTGTGATGTCATCTTTCATGTACTGGATGTTTGCCTTAGCAGTGCATAGTGGCGGCGCGAGATATGGTTGCTTAGCTTACCATAACTGGCACATTTCTGGGGGTTTTCGGTTTTACTTTTAACCATAACGTCCCTTTAACAACATTTTTTCACTGAATGTATAGATTTTTCTTAGTACAACTTAACCATAACGTCCATTTAACAAGGTGTTGTCACTGAATGTATACATCTCCCTTCTCCCTTATTGTTTCCTAAGACAGATTAGTCACCCATACCTTTGTTTGCCCAGCCTCCCTACACCCATCTGTATGGTACATAAGAAAACTTCCTGAGACAGGTCTGTCCAAGCCCCTGACCTTTCCAAGCAGGCATACCGGGGTCTGTTGGTGATCCCTGCTTTCCCATATCCATGGTAATCACTAACAATCTTGGGGACTTGTTCATCCTTGCCAGTACCGACCCTTCAACGGAACTCTCTGAATTCAGGTACTAGCACTATTATGCTATGCCTTACAAAATGTACTTGTGAGGCCATGTCTATTCTTGCATAGGAGTGGTGTATATTGAAGTAGAAGGAGTAGTTTAAGGATCCCCTGTTGCTCCCTCCATACACCTTCTAGTCCCAGCTGTGTAAATTTGGATTTAAGCATCCTTCAGCATGGTTCTCACCATGCTAGTATGTGTACCCATTCTGTCTAAGGTCGAGGCCCAAACCAGTTTGATGTTGCTGAACAGTGTTATGTCCCCTTGTGCATAACTTGCAAGCCACTCGAGGAAGTTCTGCAAGATTGTATTCTGGGTAGAATTAGCAGCGTAAACCACTCCTACATTTATCATTGCACCTTGTTATCAAGTGCCGACCCTCTGTGTAAAGAAGGATTACCTGTATTCAATATAGCACGTCTTTGTGGTTCGCCATTGCCATCCCCACAACTTGGTTCATGGCTAAGGCCTGTATTATGCGTGGAAGGCTTTGTGTTTCAATCTCCACTGCTCCTCCTTTAAAAGTTGCGTCTCTTGAACCCCTATAATATCTGAGTGATGCACCTGAATGTAGTCCCTCACCTTAACCCTTTTTGTCAGGCCATTTAGCCTTCGCGCATTCCAGGAGAGGATTCACACCATCCTACTCTAGATTTAAGGAAGTCTCATATGTTTGTTCTCTTAATGACACTATCCTTCTGCACTTTGCATTTTGTTGAGTACCAGACCTCTGTTAGTTTATCTCTGTGCCTTCCCTCATTGTATTTGTCTCCCCACATGCCTTTGCTTATTTGACTATGGTGTTTTAGTATTGTCAAGGATAATGTCTCCATTGATTCTCTTTCAACAAATTCCCCAACTTGAAAATAAACATACCTAATCTTTGCTGTGCCTAACTTGACATTAAACATGTCAATATGTGAGTACCTCCCTACCAGAAGAGGATACAACTGATAATATTCACAATATAACCATTGCTAGTAGTAGTGCAGAGGAGGGGGGTAGTAGTGTGGAGGTGGGAGTAGTAGTATAATGTTGAGGAGGGAGTAATAACATCGAAGAGTGGAGGCAAGTAGTGGAAGGAGAAATAGACATTGGAGGGACAGAGGAGGAAGACGAAGGGAAAAGAAGGAGAGAGTGTGGTTGGAGGTGGATGCAGCAGGGTAGCTAGAGGATAACAGAAGTCAGAGATAAGGAAAGGAGCACCAGGGCGTGAGAAGAAGGAGACAGAGTCTGACAGCATGTCTGGAAGACACAACCCTAATGATAATGCTAAATTATTTATATAGTGCTTACGCCTGAGCGCTTTACAGAGAGCATATATACATACAATATCACACAACCGAAGTTGGTACTCATTTATCTACCTTGGAAGGATGAAAGGCTAAGGTGGCCTTGCCAGGATTCAAACATGCGGCCTGCAGATCACTCACAGATCGCAGCAACGTGCGCTCAACCTGCTGAGCCATCTTACAGGTAGTTACTAACAACATATATAGTTTAGGACCAGCTTAGAAAGTTCTAGAGGGATCTTAGATAGAGAAGGTGTTTGCCTTTAGGTCCTAATTGAGATGAGGCAGTAGGGGTTAATAATCTCTATATACCAACTTGGAGACCAAGGACATGTAGGCTAGGATGTAGGCTAGGATGGAAAACAATGAAACAAAATGAGAAAGCAAACGATGGACCTAGTGCCCTTTTGAAGAACTCAATAAAAATCCTTCAACCCTCTGTGAGAGTTGATGTCATCTTTAAGCCATCTGTGACAGATGGCAGTAGTTATTTCATGCAACTACTATATGTTGGATGAAGTAATTGCATACAAAAATTCCTACAGCATTTACACAGGAATAAACATATTCGAACCCAATGTGCTGACTACCCTTAACCAATATTACTGCATCATGTGTGCCAAAAAGCCCAACTGATGGGCCTGACCGAAGTGAGCGAGCATAAGTAGGGCTGAGGGAGCATAAGAGGCTCTATTGCCCTGCAGCTGCGTGAAATAGACTATTAGCACCAGGTCACAGTGCCAGGTACCACAGGCAGGCACAGGTATCTAAGAGTACATAAAAGAAAACACAATAGCTATTGAGAGAGGGTCACCGAGCAACAGAGGCTCTGCTGCCTGGCTACAGGTGCCCCTTTTCACTGTTCATGCTGTGAAAGCAGCATGAAAAGGGGCGAGGCGTGCAGTGAGCTTGAGGGAGCTATGGGGGATGCAGCAGAGTAGAGGAGAGGTGAGGAGGCATCTGGTGAGAGGCAGGTGATGTGAGGGAAAATAAGCAAAGGCCCACCGGCATGGCACTAGGAATTCTGAGAGTCATCATTATCCATGGAGCCCTGAATCCTTATTGGCTCCCGTGATCCCAATCCTCCATCCCTGGTGCTAATAATTAAGATTTTCAACACATATGTTATAGAAAATCATACTTCTATTAAAGACACAGATGCAAAGGATTATGCTTATCTTAAATTTACTAACTCGAGCAGCATAACAATAACAAATCAAACTGGACAATAAAGCGAGCAAAAAACTTCAAATCCCTGTAGTTCGAGTCATTAGTAGTCTGTACTGTTATTGGTCCTTAAAAAACCACATTACCTTTTTCCACCCATAGTCCATAACCATCTCCATATAAACCTTATCTCCCATCTTAGATCTTACCTCTTCTTTCATTGGTCTTCACAGCCTTTGCGTCTCAAACGGTAAACGCTTAACTTTCATCGAACTCCACACTGTACATTACGTTCCCGTACACTTGACCTCTGTTGTGGTACCTGAAAACAAACAAATCTCAGATATCTTTTCCTTTTTGGGCAGGTATCGTGTTGCGTCAGACATTTGCATATCATTGCATCAAATATTATGACATAACATTTTCATTGATAGCGATTAACAGAGTGGGATAATTCTTCGACTCTGTGGGCCTCATCACGAATTTGGAGTTATCAGGTTGCAAATACTGCAGAGCGGTATTTGCGTTCACGCCACGATGTGTGCTGCAAACAACGCCACATCAAGAGTTGGCATTAAAGCAAATAACGTCCAGCGGTAACAATGGCTGCAACCTCGAAAACCCAGTGCTCACTGCGTTACCCTCGGCCTCCTGCACTAATAGTGCCGTGGGAAATGCGTCACCGGCCGAACGGGACACAAAGCGGCAGCCATTTTAGTAATCACAATCCGCCGAAAATTGCAGCCCCTGAAAGCCATCCACTGCTGAAACCATTGTAAAATGTCCCAGGTGCGTGTAAGGGGCAAGTCTGCCCTGGACAGGGTCAGAAAACCCAAGTTTTCTGAGTCGGATTGACTATACTGGTGGAGGAGGTAATAGGCCATCAGGATGAGCTGTATGGCCCACAGCAGAGAAAGACTAGCACACAGTGGTACATGCAGATATGGAAAGCGGTCAGCCAGAAGGTGACAGGGGTGGGCCGTGTGCCCAGGGATGGGGAGGACTGACGCAAGCGTTTCAATGACTTGCGGGTCCATGTTCGGAGGCTCCTGACCCAGCACAGGAGTGAGACCATGGGGACTGGAGGAGGTGCTTCTCCACCACCACCGGAGCTCACATTGTGGGAGGAGCAGATCACCACCCTAATCGACATGGGTACGATTGAGGGAGTGGGAGGAGCGGAGACAGGCACTGTCACCCCCACCTTGGAAAATGCATTGTGTCTGGTCCACCCATCCCTAACCGTTGTGAATGTCTGACAACCGGGCACTGTGGGTGCATTGCCTAGAGCGGGCGAGTGCGTATAGCGGACAAGTGCGTAGAGCGGACGAATGTGCGGAGTGGACGAGTGCGTGGAGCGCATGAGTGTGTAGAGAGGATGTGTGTGTAGAGCAGATGTGTGCGTAGAATGAACGAGTGCGTGGAGCAAGTGAATGCGTGGAGGGAATGAGTGCCTGGAGTGGATGAGTGCCTGGAGTGGATGAGTGCGTAGAATGGATGTGTGCGTGGAACGGATGAGTGCATAGAGCGGATGTGTGAGTAGAGCAGATATGTGAGTAGAGCGGATGTGTGAGTAGAATGGATATGTGAGTAGAACAGATGTGTGAGTAGAACGAACAAGTGCGTGGAGCGGACGAGTGGTTGGAACGGACGAGTGCCTGGAGTGGATGAGTGCGTGGAACGGACGAGTGCGTAGAGCGGATGAGTACGTAGAACGGATGAGTGCGTACAGCGGATGAGCGTGGAGAGTGGATAAGTGTGGAGAGGGGATGAGTGCGGAAAGCGGATGAGAGCGCAAAATGAATGAGGGTATGGAGCGGATATGATATGGCATTTATGGCGGATGAGAGCGTGAAACAGATAAGAGCGTGGTGCAGATGTAGGTTGCGGATGCTGAGTGTGCAGCGGGTGTATAGCGCGGGTGTCGAGCGCAGAGCAAATGGGTGATGTATTTGGATGAACGGGTGAAATGGTTGGAAGGAATGGATTTAGTAAAGGTGGGAAACGGGTAGTGGGTGGCAGGAACGGAGGATGGATCGGGAAGAACGGGCGATGTATATAGATGAGACGGGTAAAGTAGGAGGAAGGAACGGATGAAGTATGTGGACAAAATGGGTCAAATACATTGAATAGAACGATAGAAGTATGTGGATGGAACGGGTGAAGTGGATCGATCAAATAAAAAATGTAATTAGAATGAAGGAAGTATTGAAGTATAGGGTTGGAACAAGTGTAGTATGGGAGTGGAACGAACGAACTGGGTGGAACCAATGAACCGGGCGAAATGGATGACCCAGGAGAACTGAGAACGAATGGAGTACATGTAACTATTGGAGTGGACCCGATCGCAAACACCTAATGTAAACCACCATACCACATCTCCACATTTACTCTCTTCTTTACATCACCACACAACTAGAACACAGCGATGCTATGACAGCATTCGGTATAGCTGTTCTCATACCATCATCTGCCTCATGCTCCCCATCACTATAATTAAAAACTGCTGGTTACACACCCTCCAGCCTAGGCGTTGTCTGCAGGCCTAACGCAGCCAGAATCGGTCTGGATAAAAACCTGCCAGAACTAACACATACTCCTGATCTCTCAACCACCACACCTACCGCTAAGAAGCAGCTATCATACGAATACCACACCAGCTGCACACATATCCGGTGCTCACACGCACCTATGACTCACTCTACTCTCTCTACTAATTTGGACTATGGTTCCTGAGGGCGTTCAACCTACCAGCGCCTTGAGACCATACCAATGATACATAAGGCGCTATTTAAATGCAAAATAACATAACATAACATTGCATGTGATGTACCACAGCCACCCATGAGTGCCCCCTTGTACCAGTGCACCCAGGTATCCAGAGTAGCCTGAAGTACCTCCAATATATTAATGTAAGCATCAAGGCACACAGATCCATGGCCTGGCCACAGCAACATGTGTGCATCTGTATCAAAGCCCCCCTCACTGACAGCGGTATGCAAGCTGTGCATTCACATCAGACATCTGAAGATGCCACACCCACTGTTACGCTCACCTGGTATCCACAGGGACGCCACCCAGCCGGGTTACTCGCTGGTATGCTTCTCAGCTTTGCCCTGATGTGGTCTGCGGGGAAGGCTCTGCCTGAAAATACAGGAGGACTGTGTTCAAGACTGACCGACTGGGGTAAGTATCCTCCCTCCACCCCCGTATGATTTCAGTCCCTCTGGCGCCCTCTCCTCACCTTGTGGTAAAATTAGAGGTGCTCTCCGCCCTGCCTTCTTTGCAGGGGTGCGTTGTCTTTCATGGGCAAGTGTGGTCCAGTTACTTCACTGACGCCGGCCCGTTTGATATTGTTCAGGTAGGTCTTATTGCTGTTCTTTAGTTTTGTTGCTATCCTGCATGCCTTTCTTTGTTTAAAATGTCTCTTTTTTCTCTCTTAGGTATGCAGAGCTTCAGCGCGGGAAACTGGCTTGGTTGGGCCCAGCTGGTAAATGATGGCACATTAAGAGCGCTATGCTGCGGTAAGTAAGCGCTATGCGCAGTGCTGCAAAGTCTTGCCTTTGCTAACCTGTGTTTTCCTTCCTTGTAGGTTGCGGTGTTCTTCAGAGTGAGTGGAATGTCCGGAGTGGTGCCAGCCGAGAGGCGACCAGGCAGGTAAGCCTTTTGAGCAGTTCGTAATTTGTTAATGTCTCTACTGCTTTCTTTAATGTTGTCTCTATCTTCCTCTTTCAGGTCGTTCTGTCCGGGAGGGGTGCAGATTCGAGGAAGCTGTTCTCAGTAGCTGCGAGTGTTTAAAGATGAAGACTGCAGGTAAGATGCTGCTGCTAATGATGTTCCTTTTGTCTCCTTGCAGGTTCTGCTTCTCCGAGGTTCGAGGGAATAGCTGGACACGGTGAGCGTCACGTTGCTAGCTGCAAAGTAACGCGAAGCGTGTTGTCTTGCTCGGGTATGGTTTAAATAACTCCAACAAAATAGTCCAGGTACAGTAGTCCCTAGGCTACCACACCCAAAACACTACACCGCATAGCTTGGTTCTTAAGAACCAAGCTATGTGGATGCCTCCATGTTGGCTGACAATACAATAAAGTAGTTCCCAAGCACATTGTTTTTCATGGTGTATGAGCCTGGCGCCATAGGCGCCAGGACTGGCCCCATGAGGGCTTTTGAAGAGGATGCCAAGCTCTAGAGGCCCGAGTCCTGACTCCACCTGGCCAATGGGTTTGCCAGAGGGGGTTTTGGGCGAGGATCGTGACACCCACATGCCCGAGTTGTGTCCCCCCCTGTAGTACATCCCAACAATCTCAAAATTGTGATCCCAAGCATGATACAAAATGTGCCCTCACCGCCTGTAAAGCATGAAATGCATGAAACAAATCTAAGTTGCTTGTCCTCATACCAGACCCTATGTTCCGTACAGGCACGCAGCCATCATCGGAGGGCAACGTTGAAGAAGAGGAAGCAGGCCCATCCAGACGCATGCCCAGGCGCGCCTCTACCAGCACCACCACCCCGATAAGGGATCGGCATGACAAATCAAGGAGTAGGACGCACCCCAGCTCACCCCACCGCAGCACAGTCACACCACCTCAATGGCCCCAAGCCACCAGGGGGTCACAGCCTCAATGGTCCCAAGCCACCAGGGGGGTCGCAGGATATTGAGGCAGCCACCAGTGGAGCCAACACAGAGGACGGCCACACATCCAGTGATGAGCAGCATGGTGTGCTGGTGTCACCCAATCAAGAAATGGCCACACCCCAAGGGACCCCGGAGCAAGTGCATGTAGAAAGTCACACTCCCCATGTCCCAGCACGCCAACGTTGTGTGCACACACCCTTGCTCGATGAGGACACCCCCTCATATGGCTCACCTGAAGGCAGCCCCTCCTTCTGCGGCAGCCCCACCAGACAGGCCACCACGTCTAGCAACAGCTCCCCTACCACCCCACCTAGAGCTAGCAGGCCAATCAGCCCCACACGTGACAGACCCATAGCTCCGGGAGCAGCAGTAATGGCATGGCTGGATGTCATTGAGGCATGTCAGAAGCGGATAGAAGACATGGCGGTTTTGCACAACCGCCACATATAGGCAATAAGCAGTGCTATTCAGGGGCAGCCAAGACCATAGCGCAGGACAATGCCCGCACCCGTACAGTTGTTGAGGGGTGTACTGCGGCCCTCACTGGATTTGGGCAGAGAGTCTGTGAACCTTGTGAGGTCCAACCAGCTCATGCAGAGCAGATGCGGCAGGCCAATAGCCTCCTCCACCAGCAACTGCAGTTGGCAGCATCAATTTCATCAACCTCGTCAACCCCCACGGAGGGATCCCTGCAGTGATCGCCCAAGCGACGTTCCTTGCCACATGCCCAATGGCGCTCACCAGAAGGTGTCGGACGTGGGAAGCACCAACGTCCTTCATAGATGGACAAAGCACTGTTGGGCTGAGGGCCGGGCACATGGACCCACATGCACTGTGTTGGGGTGTTGGTGGTGGGAGGGGGGAATGTGTGCTGGGGAGTTGGTGGGGGTAGAGGGGAATGTGTGCTGGTGAGTGGGGTTTGTTCCACACAAAATAAATCCTGTTCATACTGGATAGAAAGCTTGGATGTTCATGATTGTGTTGAAGGGCTCTTTATTTGACAAGTGATGTTTGTGACATGTACCCATCCACCAAATCAGATATAATTGTCATTCAGAAATAATTGTCAATCAATGCCTGTCTGGCCAACCTCCCCTCCTCCACCCCGTGCATTGGCCTCGGCTATGGGCACATGCTCATCGTCATTCCCATCCCCAGGTGGTTGGCCATCAGCATCAGTGGGTAGTGGCACATGCCTGCGGAAGCAGATGTTGTGCAGCATGGCACGGGTGAGTACACCCTACTTTCTCTGGTGTATACATCAGTGCCCCTCCCGTCTGGTCTAGGCACCGGTAACGTGTCTTCAGCAAACCAAATGCCATTTCCACACAGATGCGTGTACGCCCATGGGCAATGTTATATGTCAGCTCTGCTGGAGTTTGTGGATTACGTACGGGGTCATGAGCCATATGTACTGCCGGTATCTGGAAACACCTGCAGGGGACAAAATGTGTACATTAGGCCTAGGTTGGTTCAGTGGATGTGCAAGGGATAGACATCAATTCACTAAGCACTATGGTCATGTATGTGTGCAGTGTGCAAAAGGTACATGCTATCTCATTGTAATATTGTTATACATCCATCATCTTTAGGGACATGCATGGGCTGACCTATACATGCGCCCTGTGTAAATGAGTAAGGTGTTCTGTGGCAGGTTACATTTGCATGCACTTGGTGTCAATGTACATGCAGCAGTGTTTCAAGGAATATGTTTATGGATATGTGTGTGACACTCATGCTGAACAAGTACAGTCATGTTTCCATTTCTCCTTTGATTATGGTGTCTTCATGTGCACCGGGCGTGCTCTGCAATGTGCGCATTTGCTTTATGGGGAACTTACTGCATGCACTACCCCCTGTGTCTCATTGCCACAGCGGTGCATCCCTTACCTCAGGATGAGGCTCACGTCATATCTGCCTGTTTGCGTACTATATTGTTAAGTAGTGGGTTGTGGCTGTCTCTATGGCTGGTGTTGCGTTTGCTACATGGCACATTTATCAACATTTGGCCAGGAATATGAATGGGCATTCAGAGGTCACTGTCTCAGAGATGTTCATGTGATCATGCCTTCCCTGCTCATCTACAGTGGTCTTGTGGATGTGTTTTGAATTGGACTCACTTGGCATTCCTGTGTGGTGCCCAGGGTGAGATTGCTCTTGGATATCAGAGTGAGTAGCAGCACTCCAACACAGACAAGATGCATTGTGGTTGTTGTGTTTCCATATGTGATTGTGCATTCACAAGTGTGTGACATTCACCTTCTGTGTGTTCTGCTATGGGGGGGCGTGTGCAGGGGTCCTTGTGTGACACACATGCATGGAAATGGTGCTGTGCTAGTGCTGGCTGTGTCACCTGGTGGCATGCAAGGATGCTTGTGTGTTTGCCCCCCCTTCATCTGGTGAACTTTGGCATGCATTTCATGCAGGATTTCTACTCACCCAACATCCATGTGCGTTAGCCTCGGTGCCTCTCCATGTAGGCTGGCAGGGTACTGTTGCACAGCACCATGGAGTTGAAGGTAGATCCTGGGTAGCGGGTGTAGCAGTGGCTGAAAGTAACGTCGGGATGCAGGTCATCTGCACGTTGAGCGAATGGAAACTCTTCTGGTTCCTGTAAGCTGCCTCATGGTCCCGGGGGAGCTACAAGTGCAACATGTATGCAGTCTAGGACTGCAATCACGTTCAGGACTTGGGCAATGGCATGGAACTGTGCCTTGACTTGGTTGACCTGTGCCGATGTGGCTGGCAATGCTATGTGCTCATTGACATGG
The DNA here is from genome assembly GCF_040938575.1 of Ambystoma mexicanum. NCBI lineage: Eukaryota > Metazoa > Chordata > Amphibia > Caudata > Ambystomatidae > Ambystoma > Ambystoma mexicanum. The sequence continues at coordinate 600,749,919 of NC_090932.1, read as the reverse complement.
AGCAGCAGTGCATCCAGAACCTGTCCCAGCACGGCACTGAAGGTGGACTGGGGCAAACCATGCATCATGGCAACTCTGTGTTGGAAGTTTCCAGTCCTGAGGTACTGTAGGATGGACACAAGCTTCACAAGTGGGGGCAAAGCGGTGCTGATGGCTATCTGGCTGGCTACGTCACCTTGGATTGTGTCCAGCAACTGGGTGATGGTTGCCCTGCCCAGCCTGTACTCAGACACCAACTGTCCACCAGTCAGGGCCCAGGGTGTTGGCCTGACCCTGGGGATGGCTGGCCATCTTGCTGGTGCTGGTCTACTCCTCCTCCACCCCGCCCCACCCTGTGCTCCCAGGGCCATGGGGTGGTTGTCAGGCCTCTGTAGCTCCAGGCGCAGCATGTACATGTCCACATCAAGGCTCCTGGCTCCAAATGGAAACATGGTGTTGGGAAGGGTGTGTGGTGCATGGGTGAGTCTTTTGTAGGCCTCTTGTGTGCATTGTTTCTACCTGTGCCCTTATTGCTGTCTCCTCCCTGTTCCTAATGGCAACATGGTGTGGGGGAGGGCGTGTGGGCCATGGGTGGGTCTTTTGTAGGCCACTTGTGTCTGAAATGTTTCCACCTGGGTCCTTATTGCTGTCTCCTCCCTGATCCTTATGGCAATATGGTGTGGGAGAGGGTGTATGGGCGATGGGTGGATCTTCTGTAGGTCTCTTGTTTGCATTGTTTCCACCTGGGCCCTTATTGCTGTCTCATGTGTTCTTTTACCTCCAGCATTTGGTTGGGGATATTTTCAGCGGTATTAGCGCTGGTTTTCCGGCGCTCGGAGCGCCAACGCTGTACTTGAGATAGGTCTCTAATAGTGCCGGCGCTATTACAGCCGCCGCTGTAGCAGCTGGCTGTATTGGCGCTGGCTGTAATAGCACTGGCAGGATTTACAGTCGTGATCCGGCGAAGGGGTATTGGTGGTGCTAATACAGTTTCCACCGGATTTAAGGGCTACCGCCCAATTCATGATGAAGCCCGATGTCTTTAATAGAATTATGTCTTTCTATAAGGTATGTGTTGAAAATCTGAATTCTATGGCAAGACCCAGAGGCTGGGATTATGTGTGTTTAAAGCTTACTTATCAGAACGTTGTTAACCTTTTTTGACTGGTTTGAAATTAAAATGTTAAATACGGACTCATTTCACCAGTCTACTGCCTTCATGATGTCCTCCAGCCGAGCGCCCACATTAAACGCTTTAGACGCCATTGCCCCTCTCGCTGAGTGGGCGCCATAACACGTAGTGTCAATGCCAGCTTGACTCATTACCCATCTCATCCATCATGCCAGAGTAGCTGAAGCCACTGCCTCAGAGGGTCTCCTCAGAGCAATGAGTAGCTGTGATACCTTTGTAGGTCATATGTCCTTTGTCACGTCCATATATGCCTGTAAACATCTCATCTGTTGATCCGGGAAAGAGACATAATCTATGGTTCTCAAATTTGTCTTCCTTCTCCTTGATATGTAAACGTTTGTAAATGACTTTTAATGCCCTTACGTCTGATACTCGTTTGCATGATAATAAACATAATATCATTGTCAACTAACTTTGCAGATAACTCCTTCCTGGATAATTCATAGTTGTCCATGTTGTGCACATCTTTAAAACTCTATCTACATCCCAAAGCTGGTCATATTTCACTTTAGGCGGTCTGATCAGTGTGACACCCTTCAGTAATCTGCATATCAATGGGTGTTCCCCTACTGCCATTTCCTATACCTGAATGTTTCCCGCTGATATTGCTGAGCGGGCTGCATTAATAGTCCTGTATGCCTTGCCATGTGCTGCCATCTGCGCAAAAAAATATGCCACATGTACTATATCCGTTGTAGCTGGCTGAACTTTTCTCGCCACACACCAGCTATGCCAGTTTGCCCATGCTGATCTGTATGCCTTTGTGGTCCCCGGAGCCCAGGACTCCTCAATGATGTGTTCAACCACACTCAATAGTCTTGTGCTAGCATAGGATCCCCTGAAATTGCCCACGCAATGAGGATGAGGTGGCCTGATCTCACCAGAGGATGACTGTCACCCACAGGGTCCTGGATGATTGTGTCAATCATCGATGGCGCAATCTGGTTGTCGTATGCCATCTCTAGCAAATCCGGGAACCACGCTTGTCCCCTCCATGCCAGCGTTATCATGATTATCAACACCCATTGCCTCATCACTTCAGCTAGTGTTCTCGCTATCATTGAGAATAGCGCACATGCATAATCGAGGAGTGGACCCCAATTCCGTAGAAATGCATCCGTCGCTTCTGCTTTGGGATCTAGTCTCCAGCTGAAAAAACTAGGTAACTGTCTGTTCAGCCTCGATGCAAATAGGTCTCTTTGAAATGGACCCCACCTCGCCATCAGTCTTTCAACCACTCTCTCAGCCAGCCTCCAATCACTGGCATCTCTGAGGAACTGTCATGATCTCTGCTTCCAAAAGGTCAGGGTTTTCCCAACTCCCTTGGAAGCAGATCCATAACCCAGGTTCCGAGTGCCAACCAGTCCCAATTGGGACCTTTTGGACCCAGTCCTGGCGCCAGTGGCACCAGGCTCATAAATATGCCCAGTCCCAGCGCTGGAAGCGCCGGGCTCATAATGCTTGGGTGGACTTACCTGCAGCAGACCATGCTGCTTACTTGCCTGCCAGTTGAGCCTCTGATCCTCTTCTGTTTGGAACTACTTTTCCTGTTGGGTGGGGCAGGAGCCACTCCCTAGGTTCAGAACACTGGAACTCTTCTGGAAAGCAGGAACTCTTTTCTTACCTAGGCGTGGCTGTGGAAGGAGAGACCTAAGCACTACAGGAGGCTATTTAAACCACACCCGATGGATGAATCTTGCTTTGCGTTATTCTGCATCCTCTGCAGCAGAACGCTCATCGTGTCTTCTGCATCTGATCCTGGGCCTAAGGAAAAAGGCTTACCATCCTGAATCCAGTCTTCAGCAACACCTATAAAGACAAGAAAGAACAGGCTAGCATTACGGTCTTCAGTGACAGCGCTTCACTTACCTGGTCCATCGGCTGTCACCAACGCCTCGCGCTGCATTCCGGCATCTGAAAGACAAAGGCTTACCTACTCTTCGTGCTCTCCGGAGGTCTTCGCACTGCATTCCGGCATCTGAAAGACAAAAGCTTACCAACTCTTCGCACGCTCCGGAGGCCTTCGGCGCTGCATCCCGCATCTGAAAGACAAAACAAGGTGCGTTTAAAGACATTGGGGAACTTTAATACTCACGTGCCATTACTCCTATCCACATCTAACCCAGTGGGTATTCCGGCACCCTGCAGCCGCTCCGAACTTGTATCTGCAAAATAAAAAGACAGTTAGAGCGCATCGTGAAGCAGGCAACAAGCGCTTACTTACGTGTTTCCAGGCGCTTCTATTCATCACACGGGCTCCATCTTCAACTCACTTCAGCCCGTCATCCGCCATCGCCGGAACCCTGCAAAACAAGAGACATCATTACTAAAGACTTTTAAAGACATTAGAATTACTCGAAACTTACCGTTCGTGCAGTAAACGACGGACAGCAGTCCTCTGAAGTCAAGAGGCCTGCTCCCCTTATCCAGTGAAGAAACTGGTTACAGCACCCTGCCCCGAGGCAGATGGAGAGCACGGCGTTCACTTACCTAAGACATCTTACCCTTCGAGTCAGACATACAGTGCACAGAGGTCCAGCCCAAAGAGCCAGCCGTGTGTTACACATCACCTTTGAAGATACGGTATACGCCCAGTCAAGACCGGCGCCTCTACGGGAATCAGGTGAGCGTTACAGAACGCAAAGCCTACCGCAAAACTCCCGTCCAGGCGCTATGGAAACCTCGGATACCGACCAGCTAGCCCAGTTACTTTGGGAACTAAGGGCAGAAGTGCATGCAGCCCGTCAGGAAACTAACGCTCTAAGAAGGGAACTGATTATTTCCAAGGAGCGAACAGATGATCTTGCTAGACAATTGCTACAGTCACAAGCCGGACAGAGACCGTTACCCGCATCTGGGGGAAATCTTCCTTCTACATCCTCTATGAATCCAGTGCAGATCAACCTACCTGGGAATGTACTTCTGGCTCCGCCCGAACGATTTTCTGGTGACCCAAAGAGGTTTGCAGTATTTATCAATCAGTGCCGGTTGCATTTCTTATGCCGGCCAGCAGCCTTTCCAACTGATCAAGCTAAAGTAGCTTTCGTGCTTTCGTACCTTAGTGGCAATGCGGCAGACTGGTCGATCCCTCTGGTAAATCAAGATGATCCGGTCCTCCATGATTTTCAAGCTTTTCAGCTCAGTATGGAAAAACTGTTCGCAAGACATTCACAGGGGCAGGCCTTGGACAATGAGCTTCTTTCGTTGCGACAAGGTAATCAAGACCTTTTGGCTTATATTGCGTCTTTCAAAAGACTGATAGTGGAAACTCAATGGCCTGAGGACAAAAGGATTATGCTGTTTTATAGAGGTCTACGTGGAGAGCTCAAAGATGTGTTAGCCCAAGTAGTGAATCCCCCACAAGATTGTTCGGACTATATAGACTTAGTCGTTCAAATAGATCACAGACTGCAGAACAGGAAGGCCGATCGTTCCAAGTTTGATGCTCGAGTATTTTCCAAACCGCCAACTCCTTCCAAAGGAGTAGACTCCGGGGAACCCATGCAAATAGGGGGCCTGAAAGGTCCTCTAACACAAAAGGAGCGGGAAAGGAGAAAACAGTTGCAATTATGCCTCTATTGCGGAAACTCAGGGCACTTTCTTCGAGACTGTCCGGTGAAACCTGCCAAGAAGGCAGTAGGAGCTGCAGTTACCAAAGTTACAAACTCTGAGCAGGGAAACAACCTCGCCCGACAAGAATAGAGGTCCTCTTGCCGAGCGTGAAAACCAGTTCCGTGACCTCGCATTTCGTGATACCTATGGTCCTCATTAGCCCTGATAATCCGGATCGATTACATGCAATTGAAGCTTACGTCGACAGCGGTGCCATCGGCAATTATGTGGATCATGAAATGGTTTTGAGGATGAATCTAACTCTTTGTCCCAAGGCTGTAAAGGACGTCATTACTACGGTGGATGGAACGGAGATAGCCTCCGGACCAGTAACGCATACCACTCAAGAAGTGACGCTAGTAAGTCAAGATGGACACCATGAGAAGATCGTGTTCGATGTGATCAAGGCTCCTCAGTTTCAGATTATTCTAGGAATACCTTGGTTAGAGAAACACAATCCTCTGATCGATTGGCGAGCAAGAACGGTCCAGTTTCCAGAATTTGTCTCTACTTGTCACCCTCCACCTGGTGTTGCACTGGCAGCAATTTCTTCAGAAACTCCCCAGTTACCTCCCGAATACCTAGAATACCAAGATGTTTTCCGGAAGGATCAGGCTAACTCTCTACCTCCTCATAGGTCTTATGACTGCCAGATAGACCTGATACCTGGATCTACTCCTCCTTGTAGTAGAATTTATGCCCTCACCGAGCCTGAGAACCTTCACCTTCGACAATACCTGGATCAATACCTGGCAAATGGGTTTATTCGTCCTTCCAAGTCCCCTGCTTCTTCAGCTTTGTTCTTCGTTCCAAAAAAGGAAGGAGACCTTAGAACTTGTATAGATTATCGCTCCCTGAACCAGATCACCGTCAAGAATAGATATCCGTTACCTTTGATCCCTGAACTCCTGGACCAAGTCAGAAAAGCATGCATATATACAAAGCTGGATCTTAGAGGAGCCTACCACTTGGTACGAGTAAAAGAGGGCGATGAATGGAAGACGGCCTTCCGCACCAAATATGGGCTATTTGAATATCAGGTCATGCCCTTCGGACTTTGCAATGCCCCGGCCGCCTTTCAATATTTTATGAACTATGTCCTCAGAGAGCTCATAGATGTGTGTGTTGTTGTTTACATTGACGACATCCTCGTTTATTCTTCATCGGAATCTGAACATCGGAAACACGTGAAAATGGTCCTCGAAAGATTGCGTCAACACAAACTTTTCGCTAAGTTGGAAAAATGTGTTTTCAACGTGACTGAAGTTGAATTCTTGGGATTCATATTATCACCTAGCGGAGTGCGTATGGATTCAAAGAAGGTCGATGCAGTTCTCAAATGGCCATCACCATCCTCCGTAAAAGGTGTGCAAAGCATGTTAGGCTTCGCTAACTTTTACCGCAGGTTTATCCCCGAATTTTCTCGAATAGTCCAGCCCATCACTGCCTTGTTAAAGAAAAACAAACGTTTTGAATGGTCTACCGAGGCGGAACAAGCTTTCCAGGATTTGAAGACTAAATTTATCTCTGCACCAATCTTAAAACACCCTCGCCCCGAACTCCCCTACATCGTGGAAACTGATGCTTCAAGCCTTGCCATGGGGGCAGTTCTATCACAAAAGGACCCGGTAACCAATCAGTTGCATCCCGTGGCATTTTGGTCCCGCAAATTCTCGCCTCCTGAGATCAATTACACGATTACTGACAAGGAACTTCTGGCTATCAAGTCTGCCTTTAAGGCTTGGCGGCATTATCTGCTGGGGGCCCGACACACCGTTACTGTGATTACGGATCACCGAAACCTGCAATATTTGAAAACCGCAAAAGCCCAATCCTCTAGACAACTCAGTTGGGCATTATTCTTTGCCGAGTTTGACTTCATAATTACCTATCGACCTGGTACAAAAAACGGTAAAGCTGATGCCCTTTCTCGGATGGGAGTGGAAGAACACTTGATCAACCCTAAACCTGTACCAATCATTCCCGAACAAAGAATTCTGGGTGTAATCGCCACACAATCCATAGAGGAAGTTAAGGATAAAGCCAGGCAACTTGTAACTCCAGCAGACATACAGAATTGGCATCTGCAGGGAAAGGACTTTGCAGTAAAGGACAACTTATTGTATTTCCAAGAACGATTATACCTGCCCAGCACAGATTTACAGAAAAAAGTAATCTCTTGTTATCACGATTCTTTAATGGAAGGACATCCCGGTATGGCCAAGACCTCAGAAAAGATCAAGCGCTACTTCTGGTGGCCGTCTTGGAAAAAAGATATCAGAGACTTTATAATGTCCTGTGGAGTATGCGCCCAAAACAAGAGTCAAAAGGAAAGACCAGCAGGCCTCTTACGCCCTATTGACATCCCACCTCGCCCTTGGCATACGCTTTCTATGGACTTCATCACCGATCTACCTCCATGCTCCGGATACAATACGATTCTAGTAATCGTGGACTTATTCTCCAAGATGGCGCATTTCATTCCGCTCAAAGGCTTGCCAACAGCAGCAACTCTGGCCAGAGAATTTCTCGAAAACATTGTCCGACTGCACAGTTTTCCTTCGGTTCTAATTTCGGATCGAGGTAGTCAATTTATTTCTCATTTTTGGCGAAGTTGCTGTCGGTCGGCTCAAATTGATGTGAGACTATCGACCAGTCACCACCCTCAGACCGACGGACAAACCGAGAGGACCAATCAAACTCTGGAACAGTATTTATGCTGCATGCTGCAACAAACTGAAAAAACTTGGAAAGACATCCTTTGGATAGCCGAATATGCCTACAATAACTCTGTCCATTCGGGAACTGGGAAAACCCCGTTTTTTCTTTTATACGGCAGTCACCCTCGAACCTCGGAGTTGGATCCCCTCCAAGATCTTGAAACACCAGCAGTAGACTACCTGCATTCTACAATCACCCAAGCCTTTAAGGAAGCTGTTTCTCACCTTCAAAGGGCTAAAGAACAATACAAGAAAGGAGCAGATCAACATCGGAAGGAAGCCCCTCAATATCAAGTAGGGGATCAAGTCTGGTTATCCACCAAATATCTACCTCTAAAAGGGCCACGCACATTCAACCCAAGATACCTTGGTCCCTATTCCATCACTACCATAGTAAACCCAGTAGCGGTCAAGTTGGACTTGCCCCCGCACATGAAGATACATCCGGTCTTCCACGTCTCTCTATTAAAGCCTGTGCAACCTCAAACCCGACTAACTAAATCTCCAAAACCCATCCTAGTTGATGGAGAACTCGAGTTTGAAGTCAAAAGCATTCTGGACTCCAAGATCTCCAAATCTAAACTATTTTACCTAATTGACTGGAAAGGCTACGGCCCCCAAGAGAGATCCTGGGAACCTGCTGAATATGTCCACGCTCCTCGCCTAATCAAAAGATTTCACCGAACATTTCCTGACAAGCCAAAACCCCCGGAGAAGCCCGGTTTGGGAGGGGCCTTGAGGGGGGGTACTGTCATGATCTCTGCTTCCAAAAGGTCAGGGTTTTCCCAACTCCCTTGGAAGCAGATCCATGACCCAGGTTCCGAGTGCCAACCAGTCCCAATTGGGACCTTTTGGACCCAGTCCTGGCGCCAGTGGCACCAGGCTCATAAATATGCCCAGTCCCAGCGCTGGAAGCGCCGGGCTCATAATGCTTGGGTGGACTTACCTGCAGCAGACCATGCTGCTTACTTGCCTGCCAGTTGAGCCTCTGATCCTCTTCTGTTTGGAACTACTTTTCCTGTTGGGTGGGGCAGGAGCCACTCCCTAGGTTCAGAACACTGGAACCCTTCTGGAAAGCAGGAACTCTTTTCTTACCTAGGCGTGGCTGTGGAAGGAGACACCTAAGCACTACAGGAGGCTATTTAAACCACACCCGATGGATGAATCTTGCTTTGCGTTATTCTGCATCCTCTGCAGCAGAACGCTCATCGTGTCTTCTGCATCTGATCCTGGGCCTAAGGAAAAAGGCTTACCATCCTGAATCCAGTCTTCAGCAACACCTATAAAGACAAGAAAGAACAGGTTAGCATTACGGTCTTCAGTGACAGCGCTTCACTTACCTGGTCCATCGGCTGTCACCAACGCCTCGCGCTGCATTCCGGCATCTGAAAGACAAAGGCTTACCTACTCTTCGTGCGCTCCGGAGGTCTTCGCACTGCATTCCCGCATCTGAAAGACAAAAGCTTACCAACTCTTCGCACGCTCCGGAGGCCTTCGGCGCTGCATCCCGCATCTGAAAGACAAAACAAGGTGCGTTTAAAGACATTGGGGAACTTTAATACTCACGTGCCATTACTCCTATCCACATCTAACCCAGTGGGTATTCCGGCACCCTGCAGCCGCTCCGAACTTGTATCTGCAAAATAAAAAGACAGTTAGAGCGCATCGTGAAGCAGGCAACAAGCGCTTACTTACGTGCTTCCAGGCGCTTCTATTCATCACACGGGCTCCATCTTCAACTCACTTCAACCCGTCATCCGCCATCGCCGGAACCCTGCAAAACAAGAGACATCATTACTAAAGACTTTTAAAGACATTAGAATTACTCGAAACTTACCGTTCGTGCAGTAAACGACGGACAGCAGTCCTCTGAAGTCAAGAGGCCTGCTCCCCTTATCCAGTGAAGAAACTGGTTACAGCACCCTGCCCCGAGGCAGATGGAGAGCACGGCGTTCACTTACCTAAGACATCTTACCCTTCGAGTCAGACATACAGTACACAGAGGTCCAGCCCAAAGAGCCAGCCGTGTGTTACACATCACCTTTGAAGATACGGTATACGCCCAGTCAAGACCGGCGCCTCTACGGGAATCAGGTGAGCGTTACAGGAACCTGGAGTTCCAGTCTGCTATTTCGTTCAGCTTGCCCATCAGGTATTCTGCTCTGGAGGCATAGATGCCAGAAATCCTTCGCCATTTCTGCCAACTTTCTGGATCTCATGCCGCCTAGTCTGTTTATGTATCTTACTGCGGACACGTTGTCATTTTGAGGAGAATGCAATATTGAGCTCTCTCCTGCGTCCAGCATTTCACTGCAAACTCTAAGAGGCTCTAGGCAGTTGATATGCACAACTAATTCCTTCTCTGGCCATCCCACTCCTGTGATCAGAGCTCAACACCAGGCTCTCCAGCCCCATCTGCTGCCTTCAGATTCTATTGCCAAGTCCGGAGGTGACCAAATATTGCTCTCCCGTTCCATGCCTCTGTTTGCTGCAGCCACCACTCCATCTCCTCTCTGACCTCCTGAGAGAGAGGTACCTTCTGTTCGTACGATACGCCCCTCCCGAGATGTTGAATCTTGAATCCCTGCAGGGCTCTGTAGTGGAGCGTCCTGGCAATGTCACTTGTATTGAAGATGCCAAGCACCCCACTAGCCTGGCTATCGCCCACAGCGATATCATCTCTCTGGTTAATGTGTTCTTGATCTCTTTTTTGATGTTGTTCACTTTTTGTAATGGTAGGCTCAGTGTAGCTCGAGAGGTGTCCACTATGAACCCCAGTAACTCCATGGACTCCTCGGGTCGTAGTAGGGATTTCTCCCAGTTCACTAGGAATCCCAACCAGCATAGCAGCTCCAATATGGCATCTACTTGTTTCTTGATTATCTCCTTGTCTTGAAACATTATGCAAATGTTATCTAGATAGATAATCAGACATATCCCCTGTTCTCTTAGATATGTCACTACTGGTTTCATCAACTCCGTAAAACATCAGGGGCTGACGTCAGTCCAAAGGGCAAACATGTGAATTCCCATATCTGCCCCTTCCATTGGAACCTTAAAAATCTCCTCTGTTATACTGCGACTGGTACTGTCAGGTATGCATCCCTGAGATCTATCCTGGACAGCCAGTCGTCCCACTGTAGTATGTCTCTCAGGCTTGAAATGCCTGTAAAGTGCACAACAGTTCAATTCTCTTAAATGTATGACCGGTCTCATCTTGTGCTTCCCTCTTACTAAAAAAATATTGCTTACAAAGCTCCCTGTCTGATCTGACACCTGTCTTATGGTTGCCTTCTGCACTAAGGCCTTTGTTTCTGCATCTACCAGCTCCCTGTCCATTGCATTCTGTACCAACTCGTTTGGCCACCTTTCTTGAAATGGGTTGGAGTGAAAATCTATCTGAAATCCCTGTACCGTATTTATAACCCATGCATCTGATGATAGGTCGTGCCAGTGTTCTACGCATTGCGCTAATCTTCTGCCTACTGCGGACACTCTCTTCCATCCAGCGTATCTGAGTATCTGCTCTCAGCTGAGTTAGGCTATTGTTGACAGTCTGAGTCTCTCCAGCCCCTTCCTCTCTCCCTTCCTCTTGATGGGCAGAAAGGGTTGAGTTATCGTTCGTTTTTCCTTCACAGGCTTCTGTCGTTGAAGGACCTGTTGTGTGTATAGCGGCTGACCAAGCTGCCCATTTCTCTGCCAGCCCTTACAAAAATGTGTTTCCCAAATACCTTTTTCAGGGATGCTTGTGCTTTATCAATGGATGCATAGAATTTGCAAACTTTGTTAACTCCTTTATGAAGCAGTCCCCAAAAAACTTTCCTTTTTTAGCTGCCACTGCCTCGGACGAGGCTAACTCACTGAGTTTGGGGTATATATTGAGGAGTGATTTGCGTCTCTCTGTCAAGAGCGCACGACTGGCGTTTCCTAAAAGGCAGATCGACCTCTGTGCTCAACCTGTCAGAATTGTAGGATCTAACGTCTCATTCTTTTCTTTGGCTTCAGCTGCCATTTGCAAAATCATGGTGATGGGCACCACGACATCTAGCATCATGTCCTGACAGGATTGCCAGGATGGATCTAGCCCCTTTTTTATATCCTTATTCATATTTGCTCATGAATGTTACAATTGTATCATCTATTTCCAGGGTTTCTGCTATACCCTCAGGGAGATGAGGTTTTAGGCATTCGGCCCTAAGTTTGTTCTGGGCCTCTTTTTCAATGGCATTCTCAGCTGCTTCTTTAAATATGAGGCTATTTTCTCTTGTGGCTCCCACTCTGCAGAACACGGGTGTATTACCGCATCTGGGTCAAAATCCTCCCCGGCATCTTCCTCTAAGTCTGTTTATTTCTTTTTCGGAGGATCTCCCTCTTCACTAGATGACGATATCACTTCCACCTCCTCTTCTGAGGATTGCTCTTGCCACTCGTCATCCTCTTCTGAGCTCTCTGACGATGTGTCTTGCCACCTGCTCACTCTCCTCTTTCGACTTCACTGCTTTTTTCTTATTCTCTTGTTTTTGTGGTGTTCCCTGGGGGCACCTTTTCCCCCTTTCTATCTCCCATGTCCACTTGCCCCTCTAAGTTTCTCCATACCCTGTAAAACCTCAGCCAGTCCTCCATAATGGTCAGCTGATGGGATCCCCCAACCCGGCACCAGGGCCTTTTGGATGAGATGCCCCATACTGGGGTGGCTCCTCTTCTTGCTCACTTCAGCTCTATCTTATTCACTGGAGCTGGACATTCTATTAATCTCGTCTATGGAATCTGCCACAGAATTATCACACACATGGTTCTTGGTCCTGTAATCGTCCTAAATGATCACACTATACGTGTGTGCAGTGGTCCAAAATATGGCTTATAAAGCCAAGCAGGTTTTACTTGGGATTGCGCCCGTCAATAATTGTTTTTTTGTGCAAGCTCTATGAAGAGTTATCTGCAGGTGGCGCTGTAATGCTCTGTCGAGTGGACTTATTTCCTGAAGCTTGGATCTCCATTCTAATGCGCTGACTGCACTTAGTGTTTACACGCCCCGGCAGCTATTCCCTGCTGATTTGACTAATAGCTTTGAAAATTGAGAGTTCTTACTTGCTCTCGCTCAAGCGAACAATACTGCAGACACGGAATAGAAACTGACCTAACATTAATGCTTGCGGGTATGCTCCGCCCCCAAGATATATCTGTCAAGAATGCCCTCTTCCTCCTCACCGGACTCTTCTACCGATGATGGAGGGGTGTAGTCTTCAACTGGAGCTGCAGGTTTCTTCCCCCTGGTGGTTCTTCTCTCTTTGAAGAGGTAGGGTCTGCCACGAGGAGCTGCCACTATGCCAGAAAAATATATCCTCTAGGTAAGAGGCAACCTCCCCAGAGCAGCCGAATAGGGGAAAAAGCCTTGAGGCATAAAGAACCAGTGTTCACGAAGTAGCCTTGATCCAGAATCTACAGAGACCTTTGTATCCTTCCGGGGAGAAAACAGGTGATAAACAATGGCTCTGTGTATACAAATGTCCTGGAAACCTCAAAGCAAAACAGAATGATGCACAGAGACACATGGAAGCCCAGTGCAATATGAGGTAAGAAATACAGTGGGTAATGAGGTTTCGCACAAGGAAACACAAAAGAAAAAAGAAAAGTAGTGAATGAAGGAGGAACTTGGCCAGCCGATAAGAAAAATGAAAGAAGCAAAGAAAAAGGGGGTAGGGAAAGAAAAGGCGACACGGAAGGTTCGCCAAGCAAAAAAATCACAGAAGGAAAGCAGAGCACGGCAATGGCTCGTAGCAAGGGAAAACTAGCGCCTGGCCCAAAGAGAGATACAAACGGGTTGCAAAATGCGGAAAAGAAATTGGAGGCTAGGGATAAGCCCTCTAGTGACAGCCATGATGGAAAACACTAGACTGCGTACTACGTTCAGAAGGAACGTGAAGGCACATCAATGGCGGCGAAACACCCATCACTTCCATAGACGCCACGGCAGGTGCAGGCTGACGGTACAACCTCTGTATACCTGGCGAACCCAGGTTTACCCGGAGGACGTTGGTGGAACTTCTAGATGAAACGATGAGCATTGATTGATTGATTGATTTGATTTTTTGTATTTGTAACACGCACTGAACAGAATGAACTGTATAATGGCACACATGACAGTCATAAAATAGAGGATATAACAAGAATCATACCAAGCCCTCATCATATAAAGGGATGTCCATTTCAACAGGAAGGTCTATAGTGCCCGGCGAAACTGAAGAAGCAAGCGCATAGTCCTCAATTCAAGTGGCAGAGAATTCCACAGCTTTGGGCCCAAGACAGTGAATCTTCTATCGCCCTGTGACTTGTAGACTGAGTGAGGGATAGCCAAAAAATGACTATCACTGGAACGAAGCTTCCTTACACGGTGATATGACTGAATTAGCTGCCTCAGATATAAAGGGGCGGTACCATTTACACACTTGAAGACGATGCACGCTGTCTTGAACCTAATACAGTCTTCAATTGAGAGCCAATGTAGCTTGCAAAGAAATGGGGATACATGAGCGGTTTTCTTCAACTTGAATATCAATCTGACTCCTGCATTCTGTGCTTTCTGAAGTCGCTGAAGTTGTTTAACATGGATACCCAACAACTGACTATTACAATAGTCTAGGTGGGCGCTGGTTTAGGCTCCCACCACAGCTGCCTGATCTTCCGTGGGTATGTAGGAAAGCACTTTACGCAGCAATCTCAAGACATAATGCACCGCTTGAATCTTTGCTCCAACCTTGGCATCAACCCCAAGATCCTCTTGCCACATGCAGCCCAGATTTTTTTTATCTTAGATGCACATTTTAGGCTTTTGCTCAAAAGCAAGGGAATAGGCAAGTTATTTGCAATATTCAACAAATGCTTTGGCCCAAACAAGATAAGCTCAGTCTTTGAAGCATTGAGGTGTAGATAGTTTTTGACATCCAACCACTTACTTCTTCCAGGCACTGGCCTAGTTGATTAAGTGCTTCCTAAAAGTTGGCAACTCAAATGAAAATCTGTGAAAATTCAACCCGTAATGCTTCAGAATTTCCAGAATGGGTCGGATGTATAAATTGAACAGCAGAGGAGACGGGGAGGATCCCTGCAGGACTCCACAATTTAGTTTAATGAGGTCCTACAGGAACTCCCCCATTCTCACTCGCTGTTGACGGTCGGTTAGAAAAGCCCTAAACCAGCTCAGTGCCAAGTCAGAGACTCTTCCTACTTCCTGCAACTTGATGTGAGAGCTTGGTTCACAGGAGTTCTCGGCTGAAGGGTACCCCTTCCAGCTCACTAAACACTGGAGACTTCCCTTATGGTATCTAGAGTCACATATTTTAGAGACTTCATATTCTTCAGGATCAGGGGAAACAGGGGTCCGGTAGATATGCTTCGACCGAGAGTAAGAGTCAGGTTGGTAAGTTCTCAGCAAGGAGGAGTGGAAAACTGGATATAAGCGATTAAGAGACTTGGGCAGTCGGAAAGCCACGGGTTGATCTTGGACTCCACTTTGTAGGGTCAGATGTATCTGGGAGATAATTTAGAAGGACGCCCCCACCGTGGTAGGTACTTGGTGGTCAACCACACCTTCAATTTGATCTCCCATCAAAGTACTGCCTGACGATGTTTGTCTGCTTGTAGGTTGTTCCTCTTCCTGCTGTCCTCCAAACTTTAGTAAGCTTTCTTATGCGCTTGCAAAATGGTGTCAAGTAAAGCATCCAGCGCAGGTATCGAAGATGGTGAATATACCGAAGTTGGCAAGGTGCGGGGGTGTAAGCCATAGGTACAATAGAATGGGCTCATTCCAGTAGAAGTATGCACAGTGTTATTATAAGAGAATTCTGCCGTGGTCAAAAGTTCCTCCCAGTTGTTCTGTTCGGTATTGGCAAAACATCTGAGATATTGTTCCATGGTGGCCTTAAGCCTTTCAGTTTGCCCATTATTCTGCGGATGATAACCCGAAGACAGTGCTCTTTTGACTCCCAGAAGAGTACATAAAGTACCCCAAAAGAAGGAGGTATATTGTGTACCTTGATCAGTAAGAATACATTCAGATAGCCTGTGCAGCTTGACTATCTCCCTGAAGAATATTCTGCCCATCTCTGATGCAGTGGGTAAACCTCGAAGTGGAATGAAAAGCGGCATCTTAGTAAAGGAATCTATGGTCACCATAATGGCAGTACAACCCTGAGAGGGCGGGACGTTGACCACAAAATCAGTGGAGACGTGACTCCATGGTATAGTAGGAGTCGTCCCTTGTTCCAGAAATTTGGGACAAGTACTGGTAAAGTACTTGACGTCTCACATAAGGTAGGTCACCAGAAGATTCTCCGGATAAGTTCCAAGGTCGCGGCATATCCCTGCTGATCAGCCATCTTGCTACCTTGACACCATGCCATGATCCTTCCTTGTAAAGAAGAAGTGGGAACAAACCGCTGGTCTTCATAAAAAAGCAGACCCTCTTTCACCACCAAAGGTTGGTTGTCTGCACTAGAAGGAGATATTGATGTCGAGGTCTCCTTGACGTCCTGTAAAAAGGAGGACACCAAGTACACAAACTTGTTTCTTGGGAACATGGGTTCTTTAGGTGGCTGAACAGTGCTTTTGGGGCATGAGTAACGCGATAAGCCGTCTGCAATGGTATTAAGACTCCCTGGGATATACGAGATGGTAAAGTAAAACTGGCCAAAATAATGGGTTCAGCGGTCTTGTCGAGCATTGGTGTAATCCATTTGCTGTAAGACCTGAAGGTTCTTATGATCCGTCCGAACTTCAAACGGATGTTGAGCACCTTGCGCAGGTGTTGCCATTCCTCACAAGCCAATTTGATGGCAAGAAGTTCCTTCTCAATGACACAGTAGTTATACTGGCTTGGATTCAAGGTTTTGGACAGGTAGGAAATGGGTGTTCAAGTCCCTGTATCATCTGTTTGAGAACTGCTCCAACAGCCACAGCAGAAGCATCAGCTTCTACTATAAACGGAAGAGACTGATCTGGAAGAAGGCCAGGGGCTGTGCAGAACCTATTCTTAAGTTCCTGAAAGGCATCTTCTGCTGCTCCTTGCTATTTTTTATTTTTTTTAAAACTCTTTTTATTAGTGGTCCGGAAAACACAAACACAGTAACAGCAGCATCGTACAAATTGAAATCAACATGATACGGAAATAGAGAGATACAACAGTACATATAACCTGAATCCACCAGGGGTATCGAGTCTAACCATCACTGTCATCATCAGGGATCATATCACAAAGAAACATTCTGAGGGGTCCCCAAATGTCCTTAGGCCTGCACACCGAAGGGCGTGTGAGGACAAACTGTTCTTCAGCCTCGTTTACATAGACCAGCTCCCGGAGGAACTGCTTCACAGTGGGTGGCGCCGGATTTTTCCATTGTTGCAGAATACATTTTTTGGCCACTGCACATGTGACATTGAACAGCTTTCTGATCTTTTCGGAGCACTTTCCTATATTCCCAAATAAGTATTTCTGTGGAGTCAATACCTGCCACATCCCTCCAGAACCCAGCCACCACCGGGCAGCTCCAATACATGTGGAACGAGCCAGCATAATCTGTTTTGCATTTGGGGCACTGACTCGGCGCGTCAGAAGCAAACTTGGCTATCTTGCCCGGGGTGTAGTGCAACCTGTTAAGAATTTTAAATTTGATCACTCCTAGTCCAGCATTTAAGGAAACCTTCTTGGTGAGAGAGCAGTACCTGTCCCAAGTTTTATCATCTAAAGGGATCTGGAGATCTGTCTCCCATTTAACTCTGTTCAAATTGGCCGTTGGTGAGTGTGTCTGTACTATGGTATATAAGCTGGATACCTTCAAGCGGTCCCCGGCCGTGATAATCTGAACACAGGGGTGTGTAGGGGGTTCATCAGGGAAGGACGCCCAGTGTTTTTGGAAAGCCGATCTCATACGGTAGTACTGCAGAACTCTAAGTGGGCCCCTGCCGATCGCACCAGTTATCGGCTGAAGGGTTGCGAACTTCCCCTCAATAAACATATCTCCCAGGCGCATCTCGTCTCCGGGGTCCCAGGCGGACCGTAGACAGACATCGTGTGTCGGAGGGATGCCAGGGTAGTTCCAGAGGGAGACCTCCGGGTTATACAGGGTCGACAATCCCAGTTTCTTGAATATTGCCCTCCAGGCACCGACAGTACAACTAACCGGGTTGAAATCACATGTATCCCTGTAGCGGGCATCAAAGATTACAGACTGTATGTTCGTGGGAGAGGTGGTGAGTTCCTCTACATCAACGTGTGGTGGGCCGCCATCCCTAGAATACCAATATTTAGAGAATTGGGCCTGGGACACATAATAATATAGTTCAAAGGCAGGGGCCACCAGGCCGCCTGACGAGAATGGTTCAGTTATTTTTCCCCATCCAATTCTGGGAGTCTGCCCATGCCAAAGGAAGGTTGTAGCCATTGACCTAAGTTTAGTGAAGAAGAGTCTCCCCGGCCAAATCGGTATGTTCACAAACAGATATAGCAATTTAGGCAAAACTACCATTTTAAGAACCGCTATCCTGCCATGTAATGATATCGGAAGGCGGTGCCACAATAGAAGCTTGGTCTTTAGGGCCTGTAGTGTGGCGTCGTGATTGTCAGCGTATAACCTATATTTACCGTGCGACACAAGTATCTGATGGACTCACTGGACCACTTCAGCCCGCCCAGTGAGCTAGGGCAGCCAGTTGCCGGTGTGAGAGGGAAAACCTCTGATTTATCCTTGTTTATGGAGTAGCCAGAGTATGAAGTGAATTCTTGAATCTCTGCCATTACAGGCACTAGGTTGTTTTCCGGTTCACGGATATATAGGAGCGTGTCGTCAGCGTACAGAGATATTAGCTGGGTCGCCCCCTTTAGGTTAATGCCCCTGTTGGAATGTCGAAGCCTGACCGCTATTGCCATTGGTTCTATTGTTAGGGCAAATAGTATAGGTGAAAACGGGCAGCCCTGTCTAGTGCCCCGTCCCAACAGAAACATATCTGAGATTGCCTTATTGGTCAGGACCCGGGCCCCGGGTTTCGTGTAAAGCAATTTCACGTACCTGACGAAGTTCGGGGCTATCCCAAATGCCTCAAGTACTGTTAGTAAGTAGGCCCAGGACACAGAATCGAAGGCCTTTTCAGCATCCAATGAAACGGCCACAGCGTTCCTTCCCGGGTCAATTTGGGCCATTATGCCAAAGAGCCTACACAGGTTAAGCGCAGTTGATCTAGCGGGGACAAACCCATTCTGATCCGGGTGAATGAGTGCCGGGACCGCCGGTAAAAGCCTGTTGGTCAGTACCTTGGCAAATATTTTGGCATCTGTATTAATAAGAGATAGCGGTCTATAGGACGACATATCCTGTGGAGGGCGGCGAGGTTTAGGGAGAACAGTTATCAACGCCTCTCTCATGGATGTAGGCAATATGTTACATTCAAGGGATTCTTCCCAGACCCACAACAACAACGGAACAAGCTCCGCACTGTATTCCTTGTAGAACTCTGCACCCAGGCCGTCTAACCCCAGAGCTTTATTAGACGTTAAATCTTTAATCGCCTCAGCAATCTCATCTACAGTGAGAGGTTGGTCCAGTGCCAGGCGGGTCTCCTCATGGAGTTTCGGCAGCGACAGTGCCACAAGGTATGCCCCTATCTCAGTAGCCGATTTAGTGTCTCTATTTTTATACAATCGTTCGTAGAACCCAGCAAACTCAGCATTAATCTCGTTCTCATTAACCAAAACCGCACCGTTGGGTGTTTGTATGCTGGTAATTTGATTAGTGTGTCTGTCCTGTTTGAGTAAATTAGATAGTGTCCTACCCGCCTTGTTGCCCTCGCCATATCTTCGGGCTCGGATCGGTGTG
Organism: Ambystoma mexicanum; assembly: GCF_040938575.1. Taxonomy (NCBI): domain Eukaryota; kingdom Metazoa; phylum Chordata; class Amphibia; order Caudata; family Ambystomatidae; genus Ambystoma; species Ambystoma mexicanum. Next base: position 600,730,552 of record NC_090932.1, on the reverse strand, counting down.
GCAATGAACTGCACTTCCCTGGAGGCTAGTTTGTTAAATTCCTGGAGATGTTGCTGTATGTCAGCTAATAAGGCTTTGTCATGGGTAGGAGCATAAGTGTCCTCCAGGACTTTCAGTTTACCTTCAGTCAGGGCCAGTTCAGCCCGAACTCCTTTAAGAAGACCCACAGATTTAGAAAGTAGCGTGCCTCTGACCCAGACCTTGAAGGATTCCCACACCGTGGAGCATTTATCGACTGAGTCGATGTTAATTTCAAGGAACTCAGAAATCTCAGTGTGCAGCCCCTCCACCACCCCGGGGTCCCTGAGCAAACCCTCAGGCATCCTCCATCTCTTGGGGGGTCTAGGGCAATTATGAAACGTGACCTCCAGTGTTATAGGGGCATGGTCAGACATCGTGCGAGCCAGTATTTCACATGCCTTTGTTCCAGCAATCAAAGAGGGGGAGACAAACCAGTAATCGATTCTGGACTCGGAGTCATGTACCGATGAATAGTACGTGTATCCCCTCGCAGTCGGGTGGAGGACACGCCAGGCCTCCTCCAGGGAGAGCTGCGAAAGGATACTTTGCATAGTGAGAACAGCCCTGCTTGGTGCTCTAACAATCGTGCTGGATCTATCGAGTACCTGGTCCATAGCAATATTGAAATCCCCTCCCCAGACTATATTAGGAATATCGATCGCAGAGATCAATTGGTATACATCTGTATAAAAGGCAGGGTCATCAATGTTTGGCCCATAAGTGTTGACCAACAATATCTGCTGACCAGCGATCGAGCCCCAGACAAGAACATATCTACCCTGAGGGTCTAGCTTATGGCCCTCGAGCCAGAGCCCAAGATTCGGGTGTATGAGCGTAGCGACCCCCCTGGACTGGGATGAGTAGTTGGTACAGAACCTGGACTTGCCCCAACCAGGCAACAGTAAATCGTTATCGGAACTAACATTATGAGTTTCCTGTAGCATAACAATTTGGGCACCGTGCCTGACAATGTAGTTTCCCACCTTCTTGGCCTTCAAACAATTATTTAGACCCCTTACATTCCATGAAACAAGTTTAACCCTCAAAGCGCGAGCAGAGCCTTGCAAAACAATTGTAAGGATAGTAACCCAAACCCCTCAGATGTCGCATCAGGCATCATGGACCATGTCAGTGCACTCCAGACCACTTGTTTCAACAGTAACTTATAACCATTTCCCGAAAGAACTTTCCCAGAACAGAGACCCATGCAGTCGGGTAGCCTACCAGCTACACACCATGGGGTTCGAAAAAAACAGTCCCCAACTTTCCCCATCCTGACCCGCCCACCACCCTCACCGTCTGCCCCAACTCGACAATGTCCGATCCCAAACTTGTGGAACACTCCCGGGGTAGCCATGTTGCCTCACATGACCGCCATCCCCGGCCTCCAACGCCACCACTCACAGGAGATGGCAGACTGTAATCTCACATCAAAAGGGCCCGTGAAATAGGGCCAAAAAACCACTGAATGCCAAATCATGAAAATATGTAATTCCTAGTTGCCGGTCGGGGTCTATTGTTCGGGGCAGGTCGCTCCCCTCTTGGAGGGAGGGGTATAGAAGACTCAATATAGGATAGGGCTTCGGATGGGTTCTCAAAAAAGTGCGACCTTCCAGCATGTTGGATTCTCATTTTGGCCGGAAACATCAAGGCGTACGTGATCTGCCGTTCTCTGAGGAGCCTCTTGACAGGTTCATATGATCGTCTGCTCGCCTGGACAGAGGCGGAAAAGTCAGGATAGATATGTATGCGGTTTCCCTCATAATGCAATGTGCCGGTCTCTCTAGCCAAATGGAGGATTGTGTCCCTGTCCCTATAGTTCAGCAGACGAGCAATTATAGTTCGTGGTGCTGCCCCCGGCTTGGGCGCCGGGGCAAGGGTGCGGTGTGCCCTCTCAACTAGGAAGTGTTCAGACAATGCCTCAGGCCCAAATAAGGATTTAAAAAGTTCTTCCATGTGTTTCTCCATCTGGCCCTTGCCGAAGGATTCGGCTACCCCAACAACGCGGACATTGTTTCTTCTGGACCTGGATTCGAGGTCCTCACACTTGCTCTGCAGCTTGCTCATCGTGTCTTTAATATAAGATATATCACGACTGTGGTGCCCAATAGTATCCTCGTTAGCACTTATCCTGCCTTCAGCCTCGGTGATCCAGTTGGTATCTCATCCAGTTTGGTATTTCCAGCCAGGAATCCGTTCTGAACTAGCGTGGCCAGTTTATCCTCTCTGTCCAACACATCCCGTTCAACCTGTTCTCCCTCATCCGGCTGCGTGCAAGTTGCCACAGGATGGCTAGCCGTATTGGTAAATGTTTCCATGGGGCCCTTCTTCTTGCCCCCAGGGGTCTTATAGGCTCTACTTGACTTGCTAGGCTCCCCCATGATTGTATCTTATCTGTGCGTGTATTGGATCTGACAAGGGATCTCCGTAGGGGCGAGGCTCACCCCACAGGGAGCAGACTCAAGGGGTACAGAACAAAATGCGAAATCAGGGTGGAATGTATCCTCCCACGTATATGGAGACCAGCGCACCAGTGAGAAATCCAGTATATTGGCCACCAGAGGTCCTCCCCAAACAGTAGTGTGAAACCAGAAAGACCGCGTATCTGTTGCGCCGAGGGGGCAATTAGTCGTCCCAGCCAGCAAGAATCAGCCACCAGCAATACGTAGGCTACACTGCAGTCCAGACTACAAGGAGGTTATGGCTCTAGTGTGGCAGGTAGAACGCGGGAGGTTCACCGCCCCAAATCAGGAGTTCTCGAGAGACACTCCGGCACCCAGCACCGGATGCCGCCTTTACCGCCAAGCGAGGCACTCCAGGAGCCACAGGTGTACAAATCAGCTGGCGACGGTAGTACGTAGGAATTTCGGCCCTCGGCAGCACGGCAACCAAGAGGCACTCGAGGTGTCCCAATTTAAGAGACAGGATCGTGGGCCCAACGGTCCGTATATGCAGTGTAGCCGGCCCCCAGCCGTACAGACAAGCGGAGGGGCTCAGAGGGGGGCAAGCGGCGCCGCAGAGGGACCACATCTGCCAGGGGGACTGAGGGCCAGGAGGTTGCGACCCCCGCAACGCCAGCAGGGCTCTGGTCCCCTCCCCCCACACCCGGCAGCAGCTTACTTGGTTCGCCGGATTGGCGGCGTCAGGATCGAGCACCAGCAAAAGTCGAATAATACCAGGGCAATGAGAGGAGGTCCGGCAGGCAGCGATGGGTCAAAGCAAGGACCGGGGCACGGTAGACCATCCAGCGCAGCAACGAGTCTTCCAGAGCGTCCTCACAAAAGGATGCAGGATCCGGCGCCAAGGAGAAAGCTCTGCCCAGCAGCGGCCCGCAGTGCCCAGCAGTCCCGACTGTCGGGTAAGTTCGCCTGGAGCCAGGAGTCGGCCCGGGAGCGCCACTCGCGTCGGAGGAACTCTGCGAGGGCAGAGCTCGAGAATGCAGCACCACCAAGGGCTCAGATTTTCACAAGCAGCGCCCGAGCCCGGCCGCAACCGGCACACCAATCTACAGCAACTCAGCCAGCCAAAGAACGGATTTATCAGCTCAGGATGTGAAGGCGGCGCAGGAGCTTCGGGTCTAAGCGGCCATCTTCTCAGTGCGCAACAGCGCCCCGCCTGCTCCTTGTTATTTAAAGGGGGTGTCTTTCTTGAGTAAAGTAGTAATTGGAAGCACGATGTTAGAGAACCCCTCAATACATTTCCTATAAAAATGTGCTAACCCCAAAAAGCTTTGGATCTCCCTTACTGAAGAGGGAGCAGGCCAGTTGAGGATAGCTGACACCTTGTGTTGATCCATGGCTATGCCTTGATCAGATAGAATAAACCCTAAATAAGGTACAGATGTTGTCTCAAATTGACATTTCTCCGGTTTGACCAAAAGTTGATGCTCCCTTAGATGCTGTTGAACTGCCTTCAAATGGATCTGATGAGTATACCAGAATGTCGTCCAATTATATGATTATGGAGTGAAATAGCATGTTCGAAAACAGACTGTCCATGAAGCGTTGAAATATCGCTGGAGCATTAGCCAGCCCGAATGGATTCGCTTGGTACTCAAAATGACTGCATGGAGTGCGAAAGGCGGTCTTCCATTCGTCTCCATTCTTGATGCGCAGGAGATGGTAAGCCCTGAAAAGATCTAACTTGGTAAATATTACTGCACCCTGTATGGCCCCCAAAATGTCCTTGATCAGGGGCATAGGGTATCCATCTCGAATGCGGATGCAAGGTCTTAGCTCAGATGTGTCCTTCCTTGGTATAAAAACAAGGAGGCTCCAGCTGGGGAATGTGATGGCTTGATGAGACCGTTCTGGAGGTTGCCATCAAGATATTCTATGAGAACCTTCTTTTCATTAAGGGACAACGGGTACATACGCCCGAATGGTACCAAGTCATCAGGACAGAGGTTTATCGAGCAGTCTTCAGGTCGATGCAGTGGAAGCTCCCTTGGGTTCTTGTCCAGAAACACATCTGAGTATTCCGAATATCTTGGAGGTATACAATTGCCTCCTCAAGGTTTTCTCTGTGCAGCAGGACTAGCCAATACCAACACCTCCTGAGTGTCTTGAAGGCAGTTCCTGACACAGTGTTCTGAATTGAGTGACAGGATGTTTCTTGTCCAGTCGATACTGAGGTTGTGTAAGCGAAGCCATGGAATTCCCAAAGTTATCAGGAAATGAGCTGCTCTGATGATGTCTAAACGTAGTGTCTCCTTAAGACTACAGATTGACAGGTGTGCGTAATGGGTCCCGAACTGAGAGGTTTCCCATTAACCCCTTCTCCTGGTTGATTTTCCTTATGCTCATATCTAGGGATGCCTTCCTTGTTTGCCCATATTACATCGATAATGTTGCCCGATGCCCCATAATCGACCAAAGCAAAGGTCTCGATGGCACGTTGCTCAAGCTGCAGGCTTACCTTGATGACCATCAAACTCGTGTCTGCCTGGACTAGGAATGTGGAAGAAAAAAGCGAGGGACTTCTTGCCTGACCCTGGTTCTTTGTCCCTTCTACGACCAGGGTTTGTGGTTTCCTGACTGCCTGGGGGGGAACTTCTGGGCATTCTCAGAGTAAATGGCTGCCAGAGCCACAGTACATGCATAATCCTTTGTCTCTTTGTCGCTGTCCCTCAGTTGGAGACAATGGTCCTCTTGCAGCCCTGATCTGCTTGGGCTCATCCTTCTTGATGGGACTTGGAGAATAAGAAGATAGTGGAGATCCTAATGAGGAACTGGACAGACCTCAGTATTGCCTTCTTTCCACGTGTCTTTCGTTTAGACAGTACTCAATTTGTAGAGACAAGGCAATCAAATCCGGCAAAGAGGCCAGTCTACAAGTCTGGGCTAGTTCGTCTTTTATTTCTTCATGTAACCCATGTCTGAATATGGTAAATTGGGCAGCTTCAGGCCATCCAGCATCAGTGGCTATACGCTTGGAGGTCGAGACATAAGTTATGATATGATATGATATGATATATGATATGGTATTTGTAACGCGCCTATACACAGGTGTTTCAAGGCGCGAAGAGGCAGGGAGGGGAGGAACAAGGGGAGACAGACAACGATCCTACTAGGCCAGGTGTCATTCAGATCGCGCAAGTGCAGGGGTGGGGGAGGGGGAAAAGTGCAAGGGGAAGGGGAGGGGGGGAAGTGCAGTACAAGGTAAGTGGCGTAAAGTAATGAATAAATAGGGCCAGCTGGTGGCAAGTGCAAGATAAGTGCAGAACAAGTGCTGGGGAAGGGGGGGGGGGCTGTAGGGATACAGAGACAGTCCCGCAGTGCAGAGGGGTTCCAGGGCATCAGTGCAAGTGGAGAGTGGCTGGGCCCAGGACCGAGGCCGTTTAGAGTGGTCCAGTTGCAGGATCAGTGCAGTTTCAGTGAAGAATTAATTAGCTGTTCAGCAGGGGAGAGGGAGAGAGAAAGCAGAAGCAAAGAGGAAGGTTTTGAGGTGCTTCCGGAACCGGAGATGGTTCTCCTCAAGTTTCAGGGGGGCAGGAAGGCTGTTCCAGAGGGAGGCCCCTGCCGCGGAGAGAGATCTACCCCCAGCTCGTTGCTTCGGGAAACGGCTAACCCTGAGGGAGTTGGAGGCGGATGAGCGAAGGGCTCGGGAAGGAAGATATTTGGGAAGAGAGAGTTGAAGGTATTTAGGACCCAGGCCCCAGTTAGTATGTCGGAGGAGCCCTGATGAATATCCAATAGGGTTTCACATGCCGAAAAAGTAACCTCTGGTCTCTCGAAAGTCTCTTTCAACAAGGCCACAAAGGCCCCATAATCACGTAATACTGGACTAGCTGAGGTTCCAACAGGGTAGCCCAGGCAAGGGAATTTCCAACCATGTTAGATATCCTAAATCCTATACAGGAATGGTCAGATGCATAGGTTGCTGACCGGAAGGTAAAATGCACAAAACATGCATCCACAAATTCCTTAAGTTTCTTGGGTGACCCATCAAACTTGCCAGAGGCTAAACCCATAGAAGGCATTTCCACAGCATGGACATCCCGGGCAGTCACCAGCTGTCTCAGCATAGTATTCTCTGACTTTAGGTTTTGGGCTTCCAAAGTCAGTCCCTGTACAGCTGCTAGAAGTTCTTGAACCTGTTCTGCAGTTGCCATCTCAATCATTGGGCATTGCAAACTGTCAAGAATGCCCCCTTCCTCCTCACCGGAGTCTTCTACTGATGGTGGAGAGGTGTAGTCTTTAACTGGAGCTGCAGGTTCCTTACCCCAGGTGGTTCTTCTCTCCTAGAAGAGGTAGGGGCTGCCACTATGCCAGAAAAATATATCCTCTATGTAAGAGGCAACCTCCCTGGAGCAGTCGGATAGGGGAAAAAGCCTTGAGACATAAAAAAAACCTATGTTCATCATGTAGCCTTGATCCAGAATCCACAGAGACCTTCATATCCTTCCCGGGAGAAAACATATGATAAATAATGGCTCTGTGAAAACAAATATCCTGGAATCCTCGAAGCAAAATAGGATGATGCAGGGAGACACCTGGAAACCCAGTGCAATATGAGGTAAGAAATGCAGTGGGTAATGAGAAGGTGTTGCACAAGGAAAAACAAAAGAAAAAAGAAAAGTAGCAAATAAAGGAGGAGCTCGGCAGCCGAAAAGAAAAATGAAAGAAGGAAAGAAAAAGGATGTAGGGAAAGAAAAGGCGATCCGGAAGGTTCACTGTTGCAGGGACTGTCTCTTTAAGACAGTCCCCTGATTGAGCATCACATGAGGATGTGATGCAAGGGGAGAAAAAGGGTTGAGGGGAGGATCAGGAAGGAGAAGTTAGTTACATTTTGGATGTGAATAAAGAAGGTTCCATTTCCTACAGCTGGTGTGCCTCCTTTATTTCCATGAGGTTGAAAGTATAACAACTGGCCATGAGGCTTGTACGGCATACCAGCGTCCTCCTGCTCCACGCGGCAACAATCCAGCTGCGCATCCATCCGCCTGCACCAGTGATCCCACGGGTGCCAAGCGCTGGGCCGTGCGGCCGCGCTTTCCCTACACGAGCAATCCTGCTGCATGCTCCTCCTGATACACCGAGTGCTGGAATCAAGAATCACACTCTCCCATACCAGCGTTCCCGCTGTGTGTCTCCTTCCTGACCTGGTGATCCCACCGGGCATCCACGCCTGCAGTGATTCCTCCTTCTTTGGCCGGTGATCCCGCTGAGCACCCACGCCTCCAGTTATTCCTCCTTCTTGGGCCGGTGATCCCGCCGGGTGCCCACAACTCCAGCAAGTCTTGATACAGTGGCCCATTCCAGCCTTCCAGAAAGCCTCAGAAGTTGGCCAGATGCATGCGGCCAGCCCTTAACCCCTCTAAGGAAGCACTCCAGCAGTCCTACTACGCGCCTGCTACGGAAGGCCCCAAGAAAGTCAGACTTCAGGCCCGACCCAGTGCACCAGTTCCACGTGTAATTCTGAAGGTGGCAGAAGTGTCCTGCACAGTTACCAACCAGCCCAGGTGGGTGTCCTCATTCCCCAATGGTCTCACCTCTGGGTTTCACGATACCAAGAGCAAGGGGTGACCTACTACCATCGCGCATGCCCAAATCTGTGTACCCAACAAATCGAGCATACCAACACATCTGGCACACCACAGCAGGCTGCACAAGGACCCTAAACAAAGGCAAAGGGAGCCCAAATAAGGTCCCAGTACCACCCCTGCCTTACGTACCATGAGCACGTCCCCTGATCGTGCCGGGCAGGCCCTGCAGCCCCCTCCACCAGCAACGCAGTCAACAGCGACGGCATTGGGCATGCCCCCACCTTTTTCCATGACACCACAGGCAGACAAAGGCCCACGGTGGGTCGAATGGCTCGAAGACTTCAACAACTTTATAGCAACTGCAGACGAAGAGACCTCTCTACGCCTACGCAGCATGTTCATCAACACAGATGGCACTGAAATAAAAACATTAATCAAAACCATCCCGCCAGCAGAGCACACTGACTTTGCCACCTTAATAACTGCCCTTAACAAAAGACTGGTCAAAGGACCCAACAGGGACTATGAAAGGTATATGTTTAATCAATGCCCCCAAGGCAGTGACGGAACAGTGGATGAATTCATCACTGACTCCAAATCAAAGGGGCACATTGCCAATTCCACACATTTTCCCTTGAGGAGGCCATTCGACTACGGGTAATAGAAAGGTGCCTCTCGTCTATCCTGAAAAAGCAGCTTCTCAAGAAATCCCTCACCATAGAGGAAGTAAGCGAAATGGCCAGAATCCTTGAAAGAGTCGACAAGCAATCCAAGCAGATGACCAGCGCAATAACTCTCAAGCAAGAGAGAAATTAACTGATAGCAGCATTTCAGACGGGCAACACCAGGGCGAGTGAAAGGCCTAGTGGCTCAAACTACACACGACCCCATAAATGCAAAGGCAGTTCTACAGGTGTGGGATGGCCTTCCCCACGCCAGGTCATGCCCTGCGCTCACCCAAAAGTGCAGAAATTGTGGCAGGGAAGGCCACTTTCAGTCTGTCTGCAGAGAGGGTAGACCTTTTCCCACGCCACGACCAACCTCGTCACCCCAATACAGATCGTTCCAAAGGGCACCACCAAGTCAATCATACCAGATATGCCCATATCAACAAGGGCCAAGGAGATACGTGAGAGTAGTAGAAGAACTTTATCCAGAGGCCGAATCCCAAGAATATGAGCCACAAGTGTTAAGCCCATGGATTCAAGATGAATATGACAATCCACCTCCACCACGACCAAGCTACCATGCAAAGTCACAAAATACCCAAAACTATGACAGGGACCATTTTGATTTATATGCACAAGACAAATTTGTGAACCTCTTCATAGACGAAGATGAGGCACGAGAAGCACTGCGGATAACAGTAGACATTTGCGATTTACGATTCTGCTTCCTCATTGACTGAGGGGCCACAGTACACATTATGGGGGAAAAGGAATTTCAACAACTTTAAGACAAACCACCACTAACGCAGATGCCTTCCAGGATATTCCAATGGGCTGCCAACGTGCCCCTGCACAGTGTTGGATCGTTCAAAAGACAACTCATCCACAGGGATAAGTCAACTACCACCATAATACACGTGATAAGGAGCCCAACAAAAGGGTGAAACCTGCTGAGCTACAAAACGGCTTCCTGCTTAGGCCTCATCAACATAAATGTACAGGAAGGCGATACGATCAGCTCAACTGCGCCCGGAGGCGAAACACGAGGACACATATACAACATGAATCATGCGCCACCCATGAGCCCGATCATCACAAAGGATGACATCCTGAAGGAATTTCCCCATCTATGCCAAGACCTAGGCAAAATGAAGGGTCCATCAGTCAAGCTACACATTGACCCAGCGTTAGCCCGGTCCCGCAACTTCCGCGCAGCGTTGGATTCCACCGCCTAGCGGAGGTATCAAATGAACTAAATCAGCTCCTACGAGATGACATCATAGAACCGGCCACTGGACCGACACCTTGGGTCTCTCCACTTGTGATCGTCCCAAAGGAAGGAAGTCGACTGCGACTGTCTGTTGACATGAGGGTAGCCAATACAGCCATCCAAAGGGAACGCCATCCGGGACCCAAGATCGAGGACATGATGGTTCAACTGAACAAAGCTGTTCTCTTTTCAAAACTAGACCTGAATCAAGGATACCATCAATTGGTACTCCATCCAGAGTCACGACCAAATTACAGCGATGATATCCTCGTGTTCGGAAAGACTCGAAAAGAACATGACGAAGCACTTTGTGCCACCTGTGCAGCTGTACAAGATGCCAGACTGACCCTAAACCTGGAGAAGTGTCATTTCAGTAAGTCCAAGCTCAAATTCTTTGGTCACATCTTCTCAGCCGACGGGATGACTCCCGATCCAGACAAAGTCTCCGCCATCTTCCACCTGCAGAGACCCGAACAGGCGATAATTCCTAGGGATGGCTGGATATTGTGCCCATTATGTACCCCACTTTGCCACCATCACTGAACACCTTCGACGCCTGTTGCAAAAAGAAGTTCCATTTGCCTGGACAGATTAATGCCAAGGGGCATTTGACACCATTAAACAAGCCCTTGCAGAAGCCTGAATGCTCGCCTACTTTGACCCCGACTGGCATACTGAAATTGTAGTGGATGCCAGTCCAGTGGGTTTGGGTCCATCCTTGCACAAACCAGTGGCCCGGATACTCACCTAAGACATGTAGTTGCCTACGCCAGCAGGGCGTTGTCTCCACCTGAGTCAGCATACTCCCAGGCGGAGAAGGAAAGTCTGGTAGCTGTCTGGGCCTGTGAACATTTTCACAACTTTGTTATCGGAAAGAGATTCACACTTATAACGGACCACCAGGCGCTGCTATCCCTCTTCGGGAATCCAAGAACGAAAATGCCCCCAGAATCAAACGATGGGGCATTCGTCTACAGGAATATGATTTTGAGATCATCCATCGACCAGGTGGCGAGAACAGCCTCGCTGATTATCTGTCCAGGCACCCGACTAGCAAACTAGTCCCTAGAACCGGTGACACTGAATATGTAAGCTACGTAACAGCCAACACACTACCCCCAGCCATTTCCATTGAAACCATTGCAGCTGCCTCAGCAGCAGATCCTTCCATGGCGTTGGCAATAAGCCTGACGGAGAACAATAAGTGGAAAGACTTTCGCAGAGCAGTTCAGAGAAACCCCGGTGCATGCAAAGACAAGCTTGAAAGGCTCGCCAAAATACACACTGAACTGGCCGTCCAGGACAAGACGATCATACTGAGGGGATGCCGGATAGTGATACCAGCGACACTCAGGTCTGGTGTCATCAAGACAGCCCATGAAGGTCATAGGGGAGCTGACAACACCAAAAGGCAATTTAGATGCCACGTCTGGTTCCCCTTCATGGATGATATGGTCGACAGGTGGGTGAAGAACTTTACAGTCTGCCAATGCACTGCAAAAGCAGAACCTCCAGCGCCGCTCCGAGTGACCACAATCCCAGATCACCCCTGGGGACGAGTCGCGGTTGACTTTTATGGCCTACTCGAAACAGGCGAGTATTTGCTACTGTTCATTGACGAACACTCTAGGTTCCCCATCGTAAAGAAAGTGAAGTCCGCGGCATTTGTCCACGTAGCGCCACGTTCGACAAAGTCAGCAGTGAATGGGGGATCCCGAACATAATAAAGTCAGACAATGGTCCGCCGTTCAGCGGCCACGAGTTTGGGATATTTGCAAAGCACATGGGGTTCACACATCAAAAGATCACGCCACGCTAGCCCCAAGCCAACGGGATGGCAGAAAGGTTCATGGCCTCAATTAAAAAGATGATACAAAGAGCAAGAGTTGAGGGTTCAGACCCGCACCAAGCATTGTGTAGAATGCTGAGAGACTATCGGAACACTCCCCAGGAGATCACCAACAAAACCCCAGCTGAACTCATGATGAAATACCAAGTTAGAACCAGACTTGTCAACAACCCAACAACACGGCCTGAACTAGATCAAGAGGTCATCAGAAGGGATGCTGAACGAAAGGAGAAAGCCAGAATCCAGACTGATGGGAGGAGGAGAGCTCAGACGAAGGAGTTTCAAATAGGAGATGAAGTCTGCGTCCAACATAACATGAACAAGAAAACAGACTCACTGTATGCACTGGCGCCACTACAAGTAATCGCTGTCAAAGGGACATTGATATCAGCAGCAAGTGAATCAAAGGAGGTGACAAGGAATAGCTCTTTGTTCAAGCATGTGAGGAGAGGAAGACAGACCGCCACCGGTTGACCCAGACCCTCAACACTATGATGCACAGGACGAATAGTGGTTCCCCTCGAACCGCATGTTCCGCGATCAAGTCAAGAGTCATGAGGACGACCCCAAAGGGTCATCAAGAGACCTCAGAGACTGGTAGAAGAATGTTACATAATGATCAGAGAATTTGTGGTCTGCAGTTTGGAACGAAAGAAATTAAAACTCTTTCTTATGCAGATGATATGGTGGTGATACTTTCGGATCCTGACAAGGGGAGTATGGTTCTTAAGGAAATCCTTGAGAGAGTTGGTATGTTTTCTGGATATAAAATTAATTGGGACAAAACGGAAGTCTTTCCGCTCTCAACCGCAGTCAGAAGGGAAGATTTTGTGGGTTGGAATTGTAGATGGTCTGAGGATTGTGTAAAATACTTGGGAATTTTCCTGATTAAGGATGTGCGGAAATTGGTTCAGTTTAATGTGACTAAATTATTGGATGCACTTAGGAGAGATACTAGGAAATGGTCTAGGCTAGACTTAGGGATCTGGGCAAAGATTAATACTATTAAAATGTCTCTTTTGCCTAAGATTTTGTATGTCATACAGTCAATCCCTTTGTTTTTTTTTGAAGAAATTGCTTAAAGATATTGATCGAGTGTTTAAGGATTTTCTTTGGGGTGAGAAGAAGGCTGCTAGAATTCCAAAATATATTTTACAGAGAGATACTAAGGATGTGTTATGTCCGGCCGTGACTTGCCCCGTCGTGTAGCCGAAGAGGTCTTCCCTACAATGTACCCCTCTAACTTGAATAATCAAATAGACAAGCTGAGGGATCCATTCCATGAAAGACAGGATGCAAGACGAGACGCAGGAGGTGCAGGCCTGGATTTCGGGATTCTGCGGTTCCGCTGTTACAAACAATGGTTTAACAACAAACGGTTACCGTCACTAAACAACAAGACCAATTGGAAAACAAGTGTAACCATATAGTAACTGAAGTTACCACTGACCTGATGACCGCAGGATACGGAAGCAACCAGGGAGGTTGAAGTCTGTGCAATAGCTTCCTGTCTAGGTGTTGTAGATCAAACGATGCGCTGGAAGAAATGTTCAAGCAATTCCAAATGCTGAAAACCCAACTGGCTATTCCCGACGGCACGAGGACGCCTCTAGACTTCAGGCACACCAAAGAAGTCTCTAGTCCGTGTGCCGAAGTCAAAAAAGTCACTGATTGGTTTTGTGGGTCTTGGCAGAAAGTTCGAAAGCAATCCGTATGAGTTCCGTAGTCGGCAGGATGCGGGCAGCAGAAAGCAGGACGTGTCCAATTGCAGTCCGTTCAGAGTTCCGTAGTCGGCAGGATGCGGGCAGCAGAAAGCAGGACGTGTCCAATTGCAGTCCGTTCAGAGTTCCGTAGTCGGCAGGGGGCGGACAGCAAACAATGGCAAAAACGTGTCCTGAGGCAGTCCGTTTGGAGTTCCGTAGTCGGCAGGAGGAAGGCAGTAGAAAGGCAAGGAAGGAAGGAGTGCGGGTAGGAACAGGAGCAAGAACGAGAGAACAGGAGCAAGGGTTAACAAGGGACCAAGCAAGGGAAGCGCTAACTGTTCGAAACGAAATTCAGAAGCACCGAGACTGCAGTGGGAGGTGCTTAAGTCACATGAACCGGCAACCACGCTCGAGTCGAACGTGTCATGTGACGGAAAACAGGCTTCCAGCGTTGCCATGCCAATTTCCAGGCGCCGGGCTGAGAACGTGGAACACTTTGTTTAGTACACACCGGGACACCTGGATTACGGTGTTTGTAAGGTAAAGCCCGGGCTTCCATGAAGCGTGTGCGAGGCTTGACAGATTCCTCCCCCAAAGATAGCTTCCTCCTCCGGGAGGACCAGAACTGTGATAGAAGAGCCGGGGCATGAATGTGCTCAAAGGGTTCCCATGTACGCTCCTCGGGGCCGTAGCCTTTCCAGTCCACGAGATAAAGACGTTTGCCCTTCCGAACCTTAGTGTCCAAGATACCAGCTACCTCATATTCATCAGAACCCTGCACCAGTACAGGAGGGGGACGTGACAACAGTCGGGTCGCAGGGTTACAGGGTTTAACCAAGGAAACATGAAAAACAGGATGGGTCTTCCATGACGAGGGGAGTGCCAGACGAACCGCCACGGGGTTGACGACCTCCGAGATCCTGTAGGGGCCCACAAAACGTGGAAGAAGTGATCTGCGACCCGGTAATCGGAGGTTGTGAGTGGACAACCAAACCATCATGCCTGAGTGGTACGTCGGGGCTGGTAAACGGTGACGATCGGCACCTGCCTTGGTTAGCTCCTGAGCCTTCAACAGATGTTCCCTTATTGAGGAATGTAATGCAGACAAATCCTTAATGCAGGCAAGAGCGGCAGGAGCATGTAGGGGAAGTTCAGGACTCAAGGGCAAGGAACGAGGGTGTCTCCCATACGAGGCGAAAAAAGGGGAGACCCCTGTTGCGGTGTGCAGAGAATTGTTGTATGCGAACTCTGCCAGAGCCAACACCGATAGCCACGTGCCCTGTAGTTGCAAGGTGAGGCAGCGTAAGTACTGTTCCATGGTTGAATTTAGACGTTCGGTCTGACCGTCGGTTTGGGGGTGATAAGCACTAGAACACCTTGCGTTGACACCTAAGGCAGTAGTCAATGCCTTCCAAAAGCGTGAGGTGAATTGCGGCCCCCGATCCGAAATGATGATAGAAGGCAGGCCAAAAAACCTAAAAACATTCCCCATGAATAGGTCTGCTAACTTGGGAGCCGAAGGGATACCCCGACAGGGAACGAACAAGGCCAACTTGGTAAAGTAATCTATTACAACCCATATGGTGTTGTAACCGTCCACCACAGGTAATTCAACGACGAAATCCATGGAGATCATCGTCCAAGGTTGATCCGGGACAGGCAAAGGATGCAATAATCCAACTGGTTTACCATGGGATGCCTTGCATTGTGCGCACACTGCACAAGTAGAAAGGTACTCGGTAACGTCCTTCTCCATTGAAGACCACCAGCACCAGCGTTTTAGGAGATCCATCGTTTTTCTGATACCTGGGTGTGCGGCTGCTGCTGAGTCATGACACCATTTCATTGCGGTAAGCCTAGTGTCGTGATTAGGTAGGTATAATTTACCCTGTCTGTAGGGGAGTGAATGGAACACCCTTAGGTCATGTTGAACCACCTCAGAAGGGTCGGTTTTTATCCACTCTTGCAACTGATCCCTGAGAGACGCACCTAGAGTACAGCCGCAAACCACTTGATGGGGTAACACAAGTTCCCCTTTATGGTGGGTTGTACCAGGGTCTCCGTGTATACGAGACAAGGCATCCGCTTTGGAATGCAGTGAACCTGGGCGATAAGTTATCTTGAAATTAAACATCGAGAAGAACTCATGCCAGCGGGCATGCCGAGCCGTAGTGCACTTCACTGATTGGAGTGCCAATAGGTTCCTATGGTCAGTGTATACTTGAACCGGATCAGGGGTACCTAGAAGATGATGTCGCCATACCAAAAAGGCGTCGCGGACCGCCAGTAGTTCTTTCTCGGTGATGGTATAATTCTTTTCATAAGACGTGAGTTTTCTTGAATGGTAAGCAACAGGGTGTAAACCACTGGCGTCCGGACATTGTTGTGAAAGAATGGCTCCTAGAGCCACGTCTGAGGCGTCGGCCTCCACAATATAAGGTAAGGCGGGATTAGGGTGTTGGAGCACAGGAGCAGTAGTAAATGCGGTTTTGAGAGCATCAAAGGCTTGTTGAGCTTGGTGGTTCCACTGAAATGCTCTTTTGGGGCTGGTTAAAGCAGTAAGGGGGGAAACAACGAGAGAGAAATCCTGGATAAACCGCCTGTAAAAGTTGGCGAAACCCAGAAAAGACTGCAGGGCTTTAAGACCGTTGGGTATTGGCCACTGAAGAATGGCAGACACCTTGGACTGGCTCATCTGGACTCCTCTACTCGTGATGTTGTATCCCAAAAACTCTACCTCTTGGACATGGAACAGACATTTTTCCAGCTTGGCATATAATTGATTGTCCAATAGACGTTGCAATACATTGGTAACATGGGATACATGAGTCTCATACGAGGGAGAATATATGAGGATGTCATCCAAGTATACCACCACGTACTGGTCTAGCATATCATGGAACACATCATTGATGAAATATTGAAACGTAGCCGGTGCATTGCAGAGCCCAAACGGCATAACACAGTACTCAAAAAGGCCGTATTTGGTTTTAAATGCGGTTTTCCATTCATCTCCTTTGCGTATGCGCACCAGGTTATAAGCCCCTCGCAAATCCAACTTTGTGAAGATCACTGAGGAGCCTAATTGATCCAAGAGTACAGAAATAAGAGGGAGTGGATACTGGTTCCTGATCGTAACGGCGTTTAACGCACGGTAGTCGATACAGGGGCGGAGATCTCCTTCCTTTTTAGGAACAAAAAACAAAGGAGCTGCCGCGGGGGACCGGGAAGGACGAATGAAACCGGAGCTCAAGGATTTGTCGATGTACTCCTTTAAGATGGTGTCTTCCTTTTGGGTCAAGGAGTAGATACGCCCAGATGGTATTTTGGCCCCCGGAACCAATTCGATTGGGCAATCATAGGGCCGATGGGGTGGCAGGACCTCAGCCCCACCAACATCAAAGACGCCTCTCAATGCTTGATATTCTTTAGGAAGGACAGTGCTGACCGCTGCCCCAATCGTGGAAGCAGTGTCCAGAAGAGCGTGACTAGGACTGGAGACCTCCTGGATCTTACTGAGACATTTCGCTTCACAATTCGCAGATGGGAAATCTACCTCCCCTGTGAGCCAATCGATAGCTGGATTGTGTAACCGTAACCAGGGAAGACCAAGAATGATACGGTATTGTGGGGCAGTGATTAGATCGAACTGAATGTTCTCCTGGTGGCCGCATGACGTTGCCATGGATATTTCCACAGTGGAATCCGTAACGGGGCCAGACACTAACATGGTACCATCAACGGTTTTGATCATTTCAGGGCATGGTTTAGAGACATATGGGATCCCTAATTCATGAGCGTAGGCACTATCGATGTAGTTGCCCGTGGCCCCCGAATCAAGAACGACCGAAACACCTGTTTTTACCTTCCCAGAAAAGGCAAGGGTTACAGTCAAACGGTATGGAATTAAACACCTGGAGTCGCCTTTCGGAGTACCCGGCAATACGACTCCCTCTATTGCCGGGTTTTGGAGTTTCCCTGTTTCTTGACAGGTTTTTTGGGACAGGCACGTAATAGATGGTCCGATCCCCCACAGTAGAAACACAAACCGTTTTTCCTTCTATGTTCTCTTGTTTCTGCCGACAAAGGACCTCGTATGGCACCGATTTGCATGGGCTCTGAGGCACTTGGAGCAGCGGCCGGAAGACCGGTAGGTGTTAAGGGAAGTGGCCGTTTTTCCCCTTTCCTCTCTGCGCGCCTCGAATCTATCTGTAGAACAAGATCCAAAAGCTCAGGAAAAGCGGTGGGTATGATCGGCACAGTAGCAAGGGTGTCCTTCAATGAGTCAGACAACCCCTTGTAAAACAGGGATGCCTTTTTGTCTTCAGGCCATCCTGTTTCAGCTACCAATTGGTTAAACCTTGTAAGATAGGAAAGGAGAGGCGTGTCGCCCTGTTGTAGTCCCAACAACTCTAAATCCGTAGCTTGTGTAGCATACCGGGTGTCAAAAACACGACTCATCGCCAATATTAGGGCATCACAATCGTAAAGGAGGTGACTGCCTTCTTCTAGAAGTGGATTAGCCCAAGCCGCGGCAGTTCCCCCCAAGTGGGACAATAGGAAAGCGGCTTTAGTAGTAGAGTCAGGGAACGAAACCGGACGACACAAAAAATGAAGTCTACATTGATTCAGGAAAGTTCTGTACGTTTTTGGGTCACCATTGAATCTCTCTGGTGGTGCCAAAGGAAACTGGGCGGTCATATACACCGGGCCGGGGTCTTGTCGAGGTGGTTGTACCCCTGACCCAGAAGCCATGGCCTGTGGTAATGCATCAGCGCCAATGGGCGCCTGGAGCCCGACCTGTAGGTCGTCTATGCGCCGTTGCGTAGCCGTATGAGCTGCAGTCATATCGTTACGCAACTCTGCCACCATTTGCAAAATGGTGGCCAAGGTCTCGTTTGCATCCATATTATATATGGCTTCTGAATATGTTATGTCCGGCCGTGACTTGCCCCGTCGTGTAGCCGAAGAGGTCTTCCCTACAATGTACCCCTCTAACTTGAATAATCAAATAGACAAGCTGAGGGATCCATTCCATGAAAGACAGGATGCAAGACGAGACGCAGGAGGTGCAGGCCTGGATTTCGGGATTCTGCGGTTCCGCTGTTACAAACAATGGTTTAACAACAAACGGTTACCGTCACTAAACAACAAGACCAATTGGAAAACAAGTGTAACCATATAGTAACTGAAGTTACCACTGACCTGATGACCGCAGGATACGGAAGCAACCAGGGAGGTTGAAGTCTGTGCAATAGCTTCCTGTCTAGGTGTTGTAGATCAAACGATGCGCTGGAAGAAATGTTCAAGCAATTCCAAATGCTGAAAACCCAACTGGCTATTCCCGACGGCACGAGGACGCCTCTAGACTTCAGGCACACCAAAGAAGTCTCTAGTCCGTGTGCCGAAGTCAAAAAAGTCACTGATTGGTTTTGTGGGTCTTGGCAGAAAGTTCGAAAGCAATCCGTATGAGTTCCGTAGTCGGCAGGATGCGGGCAGCAGAAAGCAGGACGTGTCCAATTGCAGTCCGTTCAGAGTTCCGTAGTCGGCAGGATGCGGGCAGCAGAAAGCAGGACGTGTCCAATTGCAGTCCGTTCAGAGTTCCGTAGTCGGCAGGGGGCGGACAGCAAACAATGGCAAAAACGTGTCCTGAGGCAGTCCGTTTGGAGTTCCGTAGTCGGCAGGAGGAAGGCAGTAGAAAGGCAAGGAAGGAAGGAGTGCGGGTAGGAACAGGAGCAAGAACGAGAGAACAGGAGCAAGGGTTAACAAGGGACCAAGCAAGGGAAGCGCTAACTGTTCGAAACGAAATTCAGAAGCACCGAGACTGCAGTGGGAGGTGCTTAAGTCACATGAACCGGCAACCACGCTCGAGTCGAACGTGTCATGTGACGGAAAACAGGCTTCCAGCGTTGCCATGCCAATTTCCAGGCGCCGGGCTGAGAACGTGGAACACTTTGTTTAGTACACACCGGGACACCTGGATTACGGTGTTTGTAAGGTAAAGCCCGGGCTTCCATGAAGCGTGTGCGAGGCTTGACAGGATGGAGGTTTTGGATATCCTGATTTGGACAAATATTATAAAGGGTTTGTTTTGAAGAAGGCTGCCCAGTATGTGATGATGGAGACTATGGAGGAACCGCTTTGGTTGACTATTGAAAGACATTCCTTAAAGCCTTTGAAGTTGGAAAGTATTTTCTCAATGAAAATGGTGCCTCGGAGTTCTGCTAAGATTCCGACCATTAAAGTATCTAAGGACTTGATGTCGTGGTGGGTGCTTAACTTTGAGGATAATATATCATTATATCATACTTCTTCGATTTGGCATAATTCAACGATACAGATAAATAATAAACCTTTGTATTGGAGGAGTTGGATCTCAAAAGGAGTGTTGACATTGGGAGATTTGTTGCGAGATGGGGTCTTAAAATCCTTTGAGGAACTTCAAGGTGAATTTCATTTAAGTGGTCGGGAAGTGGAACGATATAGGGATCTTGAATGTTGCCTGACCCGAATGTTTGATATGATTGGCTTGCAGTTGAAAAAAGAACCGGTGGGTTGGACTATTTTCCACCTGTTACCGCATAATGTCTCCACGTATCTAAAACTCATGCATATAGATGATTCAGTATTACGGTCCTGGGACACATTGAAGCAGAAAGGGGAAATGGATTTGGGTTTCACAATCAGTGATGGTGTTTGGAAATATATATGGCAGATTGGTCATAGTAGTAAGATGGATCTCAAATTGCGTCTTGTGCGTCAGAAAGTTTTGGGGAGGTTATATTGGACTCCAGTGTGAATGTTTAGTTTGGGATTAAGTGCAGAGGATGTTTGCTGTGGGTGTGGCTGTGAAAAGGGGACACTGATTCACATGTTATGGAATTGCTCGAGAGTGTCTACTTTTTGGTCGGAGGTGCTGGATGGATTAAACGTTACTTTGTCGATATCCTTTCTGAGAGGGCCCTTTCAGGTTTTATTGTTGGCAAATAGAGGTTGTTGTTTGACATCCCGTTTATATGGGTGTTGGATAGATAAGGTGTTAGTAGTGGCAGTGAAACAAATCATGAAATTATGGAAGTCTAGAAAAAAGCCAAATATAGAGGACTGGATTAATGATCTGATTATATTGTCCGAATATGAATTGATTCTATCCAAGAAGCAGGGTAAAGAAAAAGAATATTGGTTTTTGTGGAAACCTTTTACTGATTTGTATGGTGATATAATACAAGATGATGGAAGTGAGGTATGAGTGTATTTGGTTGATGGTTTGTTTGTTTGGTGTGGATTGTTTGTTGTTTGTTTTTTTTTTGTTTTGTTTGTTTGGTTGTCTATTAGTTTGTTTTATCTGTGGTTGTTTTATGGATTTTGGGTCATTTTACTATGTGAGTATCTTTGTTTAATGATTATTTCTTATTGATTTGTTTACTCTGTCATTGTATTTCTTATTTGATGCTCATTTTTAATTAATTATTTTGGAAAATACTTCATGTGATCATCTTTATAATGCTTTTATCCTTTCGTGTTGTATTTGTTTGAAAATTGTAAATAAAGATGTAAAAAAAAAAAGAATGTTAAATTACAGTTGAAGAAGTTGTCTGGGGTTGCTTGGTTTTCTGTGCAGAGGGGACCTGGCCTAGCAGTTCGGGCTGGGCTGCTACCATTGGTGGCGACAGCTGACTGATTTGCACATGGCTGGACCCCTTTTGCAATGGCGCAGACGGGCTAAAAAACGGTGGTGTGGAAGGTTGCCCAGAGCAATTGCCAGTGGTTCAGATTCATTCGAAACCTTCCACCCATCACTTTTGTGGTCACAGTTTGTCTCTCCATTTGAGAGAGGTTATGCCCAGACGTGGGTCCCTTGCTCGCTGCGCCATAGGGAACCAGGCTGCACCTCACTGAGGAGGTCCAACAAGGCCGAAACATGTCTGGGGTTGCTTGGTTTTCTGTGCAGAGGGGACCTAGCCTAGCAGTTCGGGCTGGGCTGCTACCATTGGTGGCGGCAGCTGACTGATTTGCACATGGCTGGACCCCTTTTGCAATGGCACAGACGGGCTAAAAAACGGTGGTGTGGAAGGTTGCCCAGAGCAATTGCCAGTGGTTCAGATTAATTCAAAACCTTCCACCCATCACTTTTGTGGTCACAAGTTAAATACCTTGCAAGGACATTTGTCCGGGGTTGTTGTTGCATGGACAGTCTCTTTAAGACAGTGCCCTGATTGAGCGTCACAGGAGGATGTGATGCAAGGGGAGAAAACGGGTTGAGGGGAGGAGCAGAAAGGGGAAGTTAGTTACGTTTTGGATGTGAATAAAGAAGGTTCCATATCCTACAGCTGGTGTGCCTCCTTTATTTCCACAAGGTTGAAAGTATCACATTCACCAAGCAAAAAATTACAGAAGGAAAGCAGAGCACGGTAATGTGTTGTAGCAAGGGAAAACTAGAGTCTGGCCCAAAGAGAGATTCAAACGGGTTGCAACGCATGGAAAGGAAATTGGAGGCTAGGGATAAGCCCTCTAGCGGCGGCCATGATGGAAAACACTAGACTGCGTACTACGTTCAGAAGGAATGATGCGGCACATCAATGGTGGCGAAACGCCCATCGCTTCCATAGTCGCCTGGGAAGGTGCGGGCTGACAATATTTTTATTTTTTTATTTTTTTTAAACTTTATTTTTGAATTTTCAAAAAATCAAATTATAACATAACATACATGGAATTACTTGTGCTTCTCGTGCCCTCCCCCCTTCCATTGTCCTCTGCCCCTCTTCACCTTATAACCAAGCCTGGGTCTGTAGCAGTTCGTGGTTAGTTGTATTGTTCACGGTGGGACTTGCGTCCGTGGGATTCCGCTGCGGTTCAAGTGATGCGTCTCGCGAAGCCTTGCTGTCTCCATTGGACATTAGATAAGCTATATAGGGGCCCCAGATGTCAGGTGGCCGGGCGTGTAAGGGTAACAGTTTCGTGAAGTTTGTTTCTGTGTCTTGGCAGTATGATATATCGTTTAGCCATTGCTGTGTGGTCGGCACAGGACCCTTCCCCCACGACATCGCAATTCTTCTGCGCGCCAACAGTAACAGCAACCCTCCAAGTTTGCGTGTTGTGGGGGGAAAGTGTTTGGTGAGTCCCAAAAGAGTGATTTTGGGGTTGGGTTCTATGGGTACATCCACTATTGCAGCTGTCTTTTCCAGAACCGATTCCCAGAAGTGTTGTAACCTCGGGCAGGCCCAAGCTAGGTGGAGGAAGTCTGCCGTTGGGGCGCTACATCGGCCGCACTGTGGGGGGGTTGAGGGATGGTAGCAGTGAATTCTGGCTGGGGTGAGGTATGCTTGATGTATATATTTTAGGTGGAACAGTTTGTGCCTGGTGTTTAGGGATATCTTCTGGGTTTGCACCAGAATGTATTCCCAATCTTCGTCCTGGAATGTGGTCTGGAGGGTTTTTTCCCACCTCACTTTAGGTGTTACCGGGCTTGGAGCTGTGTCTGCCAGTAAGGATCTGTAAAGCATCGAGACTAGCTTGCCCTCACCCTGTGACTGGATAACCCAGTGGAGCAATTGCCATGTCTCGGGCTGTCGTGGGAACAAGGGTAGTATAGTATGTAGGGCGCCTCTGAGGCGGAAATAGATAAACGAGTCTAGGGCGGTAGAGGCTCCGCGGGATCTGGCCTGTTCGGGTGTGAGGAAGTGTCCATCGACAAAGAGGTCACCTATGGTTTTAAGTTTTAGCTTGACAACCCAGTTTAGGAAGACTTTTTCTGTGGTTAATGGGACTCCGGGAATTAATTTTACCGGGAGTAAAGGGGAGAATCTGGAATGGATCCCACACTTCAACGCTATTTTCTTCCATATTGCTATGGTAGAAAGGACCGTATTTAGGGTTTTATGTGGGGTGTGGGTCAGGCCGAGGATGGTTGCTCTGAGCAGGTTGGGGGAAGCCAAGGCGCGTTCTAGTTGGGCATGAGGGCGAATGAATTGCGTAGCGTACCAGTGCCCGAGGAATTGGGCTTGTGATGCCCAATAGTAGCGTTCTAAGTCGGGGAGAGCCATTGTACCTTTTTTAACAGGTTGTATTAGTGATTGGTAAGCTATTCTGGCTGGCTTGCCCGCCAAAAGAAGTTCCAGGATTATGCTTTTCAAATGGTGGAGCTGTTTTTGGGGGACTAGCAGGGGGAGATTTCCAAACAGGTAGAGGAGTTTGGGGAGTATCACCATTTTTACTAATGACACTCGGCCCCATAGGGTGAGCGGAAGTGATTTCCATCTGTCGACTTTCCCTTGTAATGCTTGGATTACTTTACCGTAGTTGTCTTGGAACAGTGTTTGGTGGTCTCTGGTCAATTGAATGCCTAGGTAGCGTACATTTGTGTGTTCCCATTTAAAACCATAATCGTCTTGGAAGCAATGGGTCTCGGGGGTGAGTGGGAATATGACTGACTTACTATGGTTAATTTTTAAGCCGGAGAAGTTGCCGAATCTTATTATGTCACGTATGACTGGGTTTAGGTTTGTTATCGGGTCGCATATATACAGGGCAATATCATCCACGTATAGGGAGATTATTAATTTATGGGGACCGAAGGATAGGCCTCTTTGTATGTGTTTAGCTCGAAGGTCTGAGGCGAGGGGCTCCATCACCAATGCAAAGAGCACGGCGGACAACGGGCATCCCTGCCTTGTTCCTCTTTGAAGGTTGATCGCCGTTGATCTGTTTTTCCCTAGAATGATGTGGGATCGGGGCTGGTTATATAGTAGGGCTGTCAGTTGGAGGAATCTCTTACCCAAGCCCATTCTCTGTAGGATTTCAAAAAGAAAAGGCCACTCAATAGAAGCAAAGGCCTTTTCAGCATCGAGGAGGACTGCCACTGCCTGGTGTGCAGGATCGGTCGCCTCTAAAACTCCGAACATGCGTCTAATGCCGAACATGGTATTGCGGCCTGGTATAAATCCGGCTTGGTCCGCCAGAACCATCGCGGGCATCAGAGGAATGAGTCTGGAGGCTAGAATCTTGGCCAGTATCTTGTTATCTAAATTGATCAGTGATATTGGCCTGTATGATCCACATTCCTCTGGGGGTTTTTCAGTTTTGTGGAGAAGTATCATGTTCGCCTCACGGAGGGTCGGGGAGAGTGATCCGGTTTCTAGTGCCTCCTCATAGAGTTGTAATAATAATGGGGCAAGGATGGGCGCAAATGTTTTATAGAACTCACCAATCAGCATGTCCGGGCCTGGGGCTTTGGTGCCTGGTAGGTCTTTGATGGCCTGGAGGATTTCTTCAATAGTGATAGGTGCGTTTAGGGGTTCCCTTAACATGGTGTCTACCCAGTAAAATTCTATGTCTGCTAGAAATTGGGACAGTTCCATTTGGGTGGCGTGAAAGTTAGTTGTGTATAGGGTTTGATAAAAGATGCAAAAAGTTTCTGCTATTTCCTTGTCGTTGTACACCAGGGTTCCTTGGAGGTTACGGATTTGCTCAATTTGTGTGGGTTTTCAGTCTGCTGCTATCAGTCTCGCAAGAAGGGTGCCTGGTTTCTGCCCCTCTCCATACTGGCGGACACGGTGGCCGTGGGAGAGGAATTTCAGTTCTCGATCTGCGGCTGCTCTGAACTTATCAAGCTCTATCTTCAGTGACGCCAGCACCTGAGGGTCGTGTTTGGTCGAATGTAGTTGTTCAAGCTCCTTCAGGCGAGTCTCGCTCTGTGACAGTTCTCGTCTAATAAGTTTCAGAATTCCTTGCTCTTTTGATAAACAGACTCCTCTGATGTAGCATTTTAAGGACTCCCACAGGGTCCCAGCGGACGCCACCGATCCATGATTGATTTCGAGGAATGTTGTGATTTCTGTACGGAGTTCGGCGGCGAACACCTGATCCTGCAGTGACCCAGGTTTGAGTCTCCAGTGTCTCTTTCCCTCCGATGGGTCTGGCAGGGTGTATTCCACTGTTACTGCCGAGAGATCGGACATGGTTCTCGGCAGTATTTGGCTATTCGACCATTGAGTGTGGCTGTGTGCGGATACAAGGATGTTATCCAGGCGGGAGCTGGTCTGGTGGACCCAGGAGTGGAACGAGTACTCCCGGGACTCGCCGTGTTGGCGTCTCCAGATGTCCACTAGGTCGTATGCTCTACAGATCTCCAGAACCTGGCGCGCAGCTTTGGGAGTAGTTGTGGAGGTCGGGTGAGATTTATCCTTCTGTGGGTCTAGAGTGGTGTTCAAGTCACCTGCCCATATGGTAGTTGCTGATCTTGTTTCTCCCAGGTGCGTCATGACCCAATCAACGTTATTGCAACCGTCTGTGTTCGGACCGTAGGAATTTATTATTATGAGTTCAGAGTTTTCGAGAATTCCGTGTAGTAGAAGTGACCTTCCGTCCTCATCGCTTTTGGTTGAAAGTAATTTGAATTTCAGAGTTCTATTTATTAGGATTGCCACTCCTCTGGCGTATGTGGAAAAAGACGCGAAGTATCTGTGCAACCCCCAATCTCGGGCCAACCGGTTCTCCGTTCCCGGGAGGAGGTGGGTTTCCTGGACCAAGGCGATGTCCACCTTGTGTCTTCGGAGGTATTGTGTCATTCTCCTGGTTTTGATCGGGTTATTGCCACCTTTGATGTTCCACATAGCTAGCTTGAATGTCGTGAGTAATTGAATTTTGAGGTACGTTTTGGCCAGAGTGGGGCAGCACCTTGTCGTGGGGTGCTCCACATGTGTTGATTCTGAGTTTCCGCATCTTTAGATGTCAGCGGACTATGGTACAGTTGTTGGGCATTTCCGGGCGGCGGCAGGGGGAGCACGGGCCCCTGACAAGCACAATTCCATAATAACAAACCATTTCCCCCCCCCAATCATGGGCAACCCCCAACTTGCCCATCAGCTTTCCCCTCCCAAGGTCTCGAAACATAACTAAGCTGCGCTTGGGGCGCTAGGGAGCTTCCAAGGACCAGCGCACCTTAAAGTTTAACATGGAAGTCTGGATCCGGGGGATCGTTCTTATGCGTCTCAGGGCAGCCTATTGACGGATGTAGATGAATCTGAGGGTGGGTCCCCACTGGCTCATTCTCTTCTTCGGGGTCTAGCGTTGTCTATGTTTTGTCTGCACCCCAGCTTATCGAGAAACGAAAAACGCCTCCTCGGGCGTATTGAAAAATTGTGACTTGCCGTTGTGTTGGATACGTAGTTTGGCTGGGTAGAGCATGGAATACATCAACTTGTTGTCTTGCAGTCGATGTTTCACGCCAGTGAATGTTCTGCGCAAGGCCTGGACCGAAGGGGAGAAGTCGGGAAAAAATTGGATGTTATCTCCATCGTATTGCAGGTGCCCTTTCTCTCTTGCAAGCCGGAGGATTGAATCTCAGTCTCTGAAGTTAAGCAATTTTGCGATTATTGGGTGGGGGGCTGCTCCAGGAATGGGGCGGGTAGTTGGGACCCTGTGAGCTCGCTCCACCACGAACATGTCGGACAATGCAGGGTTTCCAAATATCTCCTTGCATAGTTTTTCGATGAAGTCCTCCATTTTTCCTGTGGTTTGTTATTCCCTTACCCCGAGGATCCTGATGTTGTTCCGGCGTGAATGCCCTTCTAGGTCCTCGTTCTTGGCCATAACAGCTTTAATTTGTGTTTCTAGCGTTGTCACTCTGGCGGTCATAGAGGTCACGTTATCCTCCACGTCAGAAATTCGTTGTTCAGCCGTGTCCAGCCTGTCCCTGTGTTTGTTTAAACAGTGTTGAAGTTGGTCAACTTTGGTGGACAGGGAGTCTAGCTTGCTATCTATGTTGCCAATTCCCGCTTTTAAATCGAGGAGGATTTCTCTCATGTCTGTGTCTGGAATGGGCTCGACTTCTCGGGGTGTGTCCCCTTCCAAGTTTTCTTGTCCCGCATTTGTTTTGGGGGTTTTCGCTATGGCTCCAGCCTCGAATGTCAGTTTCCACTGAGCTTTATCTGCTTTCCCCATTGTGATGGTTTACTGTGTTTGCGTTACTAGATTGGGGGCCCTCGCCTGTGGTCTCAAAGGTTGTCTCGTGTGGCTGTATTTCAGACGTTTCTTGAGCTGCAGTTAGCCGGCCTTTCCTGTCCTGCCTTTGTCCGTGTTATTGGGTACCCCGGGAGGGGTCTCTCTCGACCTGAAGGGTTGGTTTAGGTGCCCATCTCCGGCCCCGATGTGAGCGTGTAGGATTGCCTGCCGCTTGAACCGTTGGGGCGTGGGAAAGGGGGGGCCGCCGAGGCGCCGTTCGGTTCGTGTCCCACCCAGTGTCACGAGGGTCCTTTGAACGCTGTGTGATCGCCGCGGGCGGGCCCGCAGTCCTGCCGGCCTCGGGCCTGCTGTTGTGCCGAGGTGTCTACGCGGATCTCAACTCCCGGCGCTTGGTGGCAGCTACCGGGCCCACGCGGCTTCGTGCTGGATGGCCGCCGAGGAGGCAGCGGGGGGAGGCAGGGTGGGCCCGCCACTTGGTTTGGGTAGTTGTCTATCTTCCCCCGCTCTCCCGACCTGCCAGTCCCCAGCCAGCGCCCCCGGCACCGCCCGCCTCTGTGCCCGGCCTCGAGTCCGCCTCACCTTCGGGGGCTTGGATGGCCCCCAGGCCAAATGTGGCGAGAGGGCTAGTGCTCCTCCTCCTTGTCTCATTGCCTGTCGCCAGCGGTGCCGCTCGGATGGAACACTCCCGCCGGACACCGCGCCTTTCGGGGACTGCTGGATCTGCTCACCCAATGTGGTACGCCCAGGCAGCCTCTTGTTGACTTATCTTCTTGCCGGGAAGGTTGTTGCTCCTCGGCCGATCTCTCGTGTGTGTCCGCCCAGGTCGCACGTAGTGACGGATCACTCTCCCGTGGCGTCTCGCTCAGATGCCGCCACGGCCGCACCCGATCAGGGCCTCCTCGTACCGCGCCTCTGGTTGGATAGGAGGCTGCAGTCGTTCTCCACGTCTTCCGAGGGGGCTGAGGGGGTGGCGGTCCGTGCGCTATACTTTGAGGCAGCTGCCCTCCACTGAGGGGGTCGGATGGCCCCCAGATCCGCGTTATTGGGAAGGATTAATTAGGTGCGCTGACGGCAATCACACCAGTGCGGCCATCTTGGTCGCGCTCTAGCGCCCTCTATGCGGGCTGACAATATTGCGCTGCACTCACGCTGAGATTCTCCACACGCTTGAGCTGCTGCCACCCTTTAATCACCAGTACAAACACTCTTCCAAATATAAGCAAATTTGTAATTAACTGGCTGCCCGAGCAACAAAGAAAGAGGATGATCTAAGATGGGAGATAAGGTTTATGGAGATAGTTATGGACTATTGGTGGAACAAGATCATGTGTTTTTTTTTAAGGACCAATAACAGTACAGACTACAGAAGACACGAACTACAGGGATTTATAGTTTTTTGCCTGCTTTATTGTCTAGTTTGATTTGTTATTGTTATGCTGCTCGAGTTAGTAAAGTTAAGAGAAGCATAATCCGGGCCTCTGCGTCTTGATGTAGAATTGCTGAGTTCTGAAAGAGAATAGGATATCACTCAAGACATAATGCCTGAATCCTTTAATGATAGCTGAGATCTCTTTAGGACGATTTATGTATTATATAAGTTGTTAGATCTATTACGGAACATTAGCCCCTAATCAAACTCAAGGGAACTGGTTACTTAAAACGTACCTTATACCATCACCTAAGTCCCGCATTAAACTTGCCTTTATATCACGCAGTGTTCTAAATTGAACACTAAATGCAACAGCCCATTCAAGGAAATAATGTATTGATACAGCTGAAGATGTATATGTGTTGATGTCACATGCTACTGGGTACTTTTCCAAAGACTCCACGTCTTGTTTTGAGGTAAATTAAGGTTTATTATAGAACTGTAATTAATGCCATTACAGCCTGACAAGGCTCATATGTAATATGTGTTTGAAGAACCAATATCATTAATTCTAGTGTAGCTTTTCTGTATCTCGTATATGATATGCTGTTTTTGTTTTCTTTCCTTTTACAGCTATTGTATGAACCAGAGTTCACACACATGAACTACATAACATTTATTGTGCACTACTCATCTTGGTAATACCATTTTGGATGCTTACATTGTTATTATTTATTAATCAGTCCCAGGGTAAAGCCTGAGGACGCTCTAGGGAGTGAAACACGTGTTGGCGCACACATACATGCCAACCCTCCCGATTTAGGCGGGAGACTCCCGATTTTTCTGTGAAAAATATAGCTATTTTTCACAGTCTCCCGCCTAAAATAAATGTAGTTCCAATGCATTGCTATGGGGAAATGTTGGTCTCCCGATTTCCCTGATGAAATCTCACTCCCAGGTGCGACCGAATGTTGGCATGTATGCACAATATGCATATGCATGTGCATTGAGATATGGTAAACATTCAATAAGTACAATAAATAGAATGTTTTAAAAATATATATTTATTCTCTGCTTTACAATTGTCACAAAGGACATTGGGCCTCATTATAACTATGTTGGTACAGGTAAACATTGTGGTAAAAGCGCAGTAAGAGAATTACTACTACTTCACTGCTACTTTCCTGCACTGCCATGTGATGAGGCTCATTCTGAGTTTGGCAGTGCAGTAAAAAAAGTGGAAGTAATTCTGTTACCGCCACTTTTACTGCATCGCCAAACTCCGACTTTGGCCATGAAGTGGCTGAGTTACCTCCAGCAAAATGATGGAGGTAAATCGTCAATTTTTCTTTTTAAAGATTGGTGGAATGACCATCAAAATCTCCAGAGTCCTATGGACTAATAAATATGGGGATTTAAACCACCTGCCACCACTTGAAATCCTGTCGTAAATCCACGGGACCAAGTGGCAGTAAGGGTAATTACGTTTTGCAGCAGTTCAGAGGTAATTACGCCAGACTACCTACAAACTCGGAATGAGCCCCTATGAGTACTGGATGTGAAGGATTTGACTCCAGCATTTAGCTGGAGGATTCCTACACTTCATCCACAGAAATTAACAGATTTACCACAGAGGAATTAAGGCTCAGAGTAAATCGGAAAAAAATCCCTGTGGAGAAAAGTGGGGATTAACACTGCCTTGCCACCACTCGTAATTCTGTGGTATTTCCACTGGGCCTAGTGGAAGTAATGGTAAAGGAGTTTGACAGTCATTCGGCAGATTTACTGCCGAATGACTGCCAAACTCGTAATAAGGCCCATTGGGTGGGTCGCCCTTTTTCTAAGTGGTAGACATAACATAATCAAACCATTATAGATTTTCACAGACAAGGGCAGTAGACTTTGGCCTTTCTGTTAAATGTGTCTTGAACTACCATTAGCTTGTTATGTTTAGTGAAATAAAAAGGCGTTGTGAAACATTTTTATTAATATGTCTTTCAATTTATTTAACCATTACGGTTCATGGCCCTGGAGTCTGCATTAAGAGAGATTAGGTTTATCCGATCTAAAGTTTTC
This sequence comes from Ambystoma mexicanum, assembly GCF_040938575.1. NCBI lineage: Eukaryota > Metazoa > Chordata > Amphibia > Caudata > Ambystomatidae > Ambystoma > Ambystoma mexicanum. The sequence continues at coordinate 600,699,647 of NC_090932.1, read as the reverse complement.
ATTCAGGTCAGTTTATTGACAGGTCCTGATATTCTAAATACTTTGACTCTCTGTTTCGGGTGGCGCCTCTCTTATGCACTATACGGTAACCGCTTCCTTCCCTCCATATGAAATCTGAGCTTCTGCTATTGTCAGCTGATGCAGTTCTTTCCGTGATCATACAGCAACATGGCAGCGGAGATCCACTCCAGGCCGCAGAATAGCAGACCGGTCCTTCTGAACAAGATCGAGGGCCACCTGGATACCGTGACTGTGGCTCTTCTCATCCCCAAAGAGGATGGGGTGATCACGGCCAGCGAGGACAGGTAGGCAGCCACTGCGGTGGGGGCAGTTGGGCTAGACTATGTCCCTAACTATTTATGCAGAAGGAAGCCAGATGCAGGCAAAACACATAAACCACATAATATCTGTATTAATTCAGAGAGCACTGTTGTGTTATTGTATATCCTCCAGTACATTTTCAGTTAACAGAGTACGCTTAGTTATTGTGCACTGTCGTCAAAATTAGAACTTTCTTTCTGGGGTAGATAATGCATGGATTACTCACTGGTAATCTTCATTACTCCTTGGCCTTCTCTTCCTCGTCCCAGTACTAAACAGTGAGGTGTCTGACCTCCCACGGGAACCCAACCCTCTTCTTTTTCCATATTTCTTTGGCTCTGCCTCCCAAATCCGGGCATAAGAAGCCGCCTCCCCATGCCACAACAGTTATTACCAATGGCCCGAAAAGCCCTTCGACAGCTGGGGAGGCGGGAAAGCCTTGCTGGGAAGAAGAATAGTAGAACTAGGAGTAATGGATAGTACCAGTAAGTAATCCAGGCATTACCTCCTCGTCCCAGTACTAAACAGTGAAGTATGCTAACGCCAGAGAGAATGGGCCTAGAACAAAACCCAGAGATCAGGCGGAAGAAGCAAATGGACCAACACCAATTTATTGAAGCACACAGCCCAAGACAGCGGCATTAACAAGCTGATCACAGAAGTGCAACATTCTAAACCCCAGTCCCCAAAGCCCCAGCCTCCTGGTGGTGGAGGTTAAGGTGATAGTGCCAAACAAACATGTTAGGGCCAGCCCAGGTGGCAGCACTGCAAATGTCCTGTATAGCAACCTCCCGCGCCTCTGCCCAGCAGGAAGCCATGCCTGCGTGGACCTGCCGTGCACACCAGCCTGGAGAGGGGACCCCAAGGAATAATAGGCCAGGCAGATGGCGTTACTCAGCCACTGAATGATCGTGGGCACAGACGCCTTCCTACCTGGGGAGGGGCTCCCAAAGGTGAGACTTGAGGAGGAACAAAAGACTCTGCTCTGCTCCAGATACGCCAGGATAGCCCACTGGACATCCAAGGAAGCCCTAAGTTCCTCCTCTGGGGAGGAGGGCAGAGGGGGAGAAGGAGGGAAGAACGATCTCCTGGGAGAGGTGAACCTTAGACACCACCTTAGGAAGGAAGGAGGCATAACGCTTGAGGAATAGGGCATCAGCAGAAAGCACCAGGTAGGGGGCCTCACAGGAGCGTACACCCATCTCACCCAGCCGCTGCACCGAAATGATGGCAACCAAGAAGACGTCTTAAGAGTTAAGAACTTGACATGGATTTCATACAGAGGCTCTAAGGGGGGGACTGTAGAGTCCTCAGGACCATGTGGGCCCAGGGGGGCAACCCAGAGGACGGAACAGGTCGCGCTAACAAGACCTTCTTCAGGAGCCACCCACCAGATCCAACAATCTGTGCGCCCTTGCCTCAGGACCCCCGAAAGACCTGATGGCAGCGGTGCAAAACCTAAGTGTATTCTCACTCCTGCTACTTCTGGATCCTCTTCTCAGGTCACCCAGGGATGGCCATCGCTGTTGGATCCAGGAGCGGGGGGTAGACAAGAGAGGGAGGATCACCTGGGTGGAGGGTCTTTGGGGATTTGGAGTGGGGTATCCATGGGTGAACTATGGTATCCCTTTGTTCTACTAACAACCGATATACCCTTACCCCTCCCACGACTTTTTTGGGTTGCAGTAAAACATCTTCCCTCATTTTTCCACATGTAGCATATACTGGTACAGAGACACAGTATTTCCCCTTTCCCAATTATACATCATCACAGTCTCCCTCAGCCTTTGTGGGGTATTTTCAATCTCATGCCGTCCCCACTTCCAACATGTACTGGGACAAAGAAGAGGCGTCCGAGAGGTAGAATGATTACCTATAGGGGAAAGTACTGTGAGGAAGAAGATGAAAGGAGAGGCCTACTACACTCCACCACTAGGCTGTCCCTTTAATGAGGTCAGAAGTCAAGCTCTTAACAATTATACACACCTGCAGTCTATTGAACATCAGACCAGGAGAGAAGGGGACCTAAGGGTCAGGCATGTCCTATCAATTGGCCTGATGAGAGTCAGGCAAGGGAGGCGAAGGACTCACACCAGAAACCCCTTGACAGGGCTCGAAGGTGGGGCATTTTGCAGTGCAGGGAGCAGCAGTATGACGAGCAGAAGGGAGGCTATGTGGCTGAGTCCAGCAGGGGATCCCTTCTCGGTCCCAAGCCAGTTTTGCCAGGAAAAGCAGAGCGAGCTGTGGGTGCTGAATGGACAGTGGGGGCTGCAGAACAGGGGGCTGCAGCTGGAGGAGCCTGAAGCATCTGGAGGAGAATGTGATGCCTGGATGTTGGGAGGGGTTGCAGCATGACGAGGGAGCAATGTCTCCATGGAGCCAGTTGGGGGAAAGCTTTGACCTGTTGGCCGTATCCAGGCCAGTGTTCGTTCCCCTGGGACATGTGCAGGTCCCATGGGTCTCCGAGGCTCCCATGGGTCTCTCAGGGGCAGGTGGTGAGACCCTGATCGTGAAGCACAACATCCTGAGGAAACTGCCCGCCAGTCCACTTAGTGAGTTTCATGAGAGAGCAAGCGAAACTCAGTATCGTACGGGTGGCTGCAGCGGGAGCAGTAGCAGCGGAAGGTGCAAGTGGCATGATAATTGAAAAACAGGAGAAAGTAAGAGAAGGCACCAAAGCAGAAAAATCAGAAACAGTAAGTTGTGAAGGACCGAAAGAAAAGAGAAGGTGCGAGAGACCCGAATGAAAGAAGGAAAATATAAAAAGGTGCGTGCAGCACAAAGCGAACAGAAAAAGTGTGCAAGAGGCATGACAAGGCAAATGAAGTGTGCAAGAGGCACGACAGGGCAAAGAAAAAGGTGCCAACGGAAAGCAAGTGACAAGGAAAGCCAGAAGAAAGGCAGATGGTGCCTGAGACATGGGGGGGAACACCAAGTCCCATGAAAGCAAGTGAAAGAGTATGAGAGGGGGGCCATATATCAGAGTGGTCGCGCATGGGGAGGAGTAAAGGCCATGCGTTCTTGAAAGTTTCTGATATTGCCCCAGTGTTAGAAAGAGGAGGTGTACAGCGCCACTTGAGAGAAGGTGGAAAAGGGGAGCTACACTGAGCATGAAGTGGGAGCGAAATCCCCAAAGTAAAAGAAAGGCTGTTGAAAACCCAAAAGAAGGAACTGTGATTTGAGAGGTGCATCCTGACAAAATTGACTTTTGTGTTTGTGAACTGGAAGGGAACCCTGAGAGGCCCAAAGGAAACTTAGAGTGAAATTGTTTTAACGAGAAATGCCTATGCTTGGAGAAGAAACCTTGAGAGGCCTGGAAAGAACTTTAATTGAACTGTTGGAACCAGAGGGGCTAAGCTTGGGGAGGGGAACCTGAGAGGCTCATAAGAACTGTGAACTTTAAAAAGCTTGGGAAAAGGAATCCAAGCAACCTTAGGAACTTTTGGTGAATCTGCAGAACAAAGGGGGTTTACGCTGGAGGATGGAAACCCTGACAAGGACAAAGTAACAGTATGCTTTAATAAGCTTGGGGAAAGGAAACCCAGGAGAAATTCTGTGAACACAGTGGTTGAAGTGAGCGGGAGCAGTCAGGAGCAGTGTTCCACTACTTTTATTTTTTACTGTTAACAGTTCCATTACCTTTTGCAACCATTTTCTGCATTCTGGAACTGTTCTTTGTGAAGTTAAAGCACACCTCTCCACTTTACCATCAGATAGTAGTTACAGAAGCCCAAATAAACTGTAAGCTTTAAGAGGCTTGGGGAAGGGAACCCCATGAGAAATTCTGTGAGCTGCTTTGTTTTATTGCAAGAGCCCTGCCTGGAAGATCCCACGGGCACGCTTTTTGAGTTGAACTTTTTTTGAAATGGTAGAACTAATCCTGATGATAAGGCCACTTGAATCCAGCCTTACTTTACATTTCTTTTTGAACCACCATTTTTCTTTTAAGAAGACCCAACATCCCATTTGTTTAAAGAGTGAGGGCAAGCATAGGTTTGACACAGACAGATTTTGTTTTGGGACCTACCAACCTTGACTCTGCTTAGAAACATCACTTGAGGGGACCACCCCATTAGAGATAGGGCAAGTTAGGCTTTCCACCAACACTACCACTTTTAATAAAGGTTTTCAAACTGTTATGCTTGTGTCTGTGTCTCCATTGATACCGTGCCTACTGGGCTCAAAGGGTGGAGACCGAGAGCCCCATGTTATAACCTTCCTTGAGAAACTGCAGAACCAGAGCACCGGACCCCAAGGGAGAGGGACCCCCCTGCACCAGACACCACAAAATAAAGTTATTCCAGTGTTGCTCTTAGGCCCTCAGAGCGGAAGTACGTCTATCACGCTGAATGGAGGAAGCCACCTCCTCCGAGAGCCCCTTAGACCTCAAATAAGCCCTCTCAGATTCCAGGCCCCCTTGACCAGGTTCTTCGGGCCCGCGACCCCTCGGGAGCATAGCACTGGGTCCAGGCCATCAGAGAGGGGGAGCAAAGGTGAGACAGCAAGGTCCAGCAGGAGGAGGAACAGGCACCTGCAGGGCCAGAGAAGAACCACCAGAATCTCCTCTAATTGGGAATCCTGGATCTTGAGCAAGACTCTCTGGATGAGGGGGAGGGAAGGTAATGCATATAGAAGTCCCTTCGGCCAGGGAATGGACAGGGAATGGACATGGTGACTAACCCCCATGCTCCTAGGGGGGGGTGGGGGGGGGCCTGGAGAAGAAATGTGGGACTTTTGCATTCTGAGGAGAGGCAAACTGGTCCAGAATTGGAGACCCCAGCACCCGGCAGACCCTCCGATAGGCCACCTCCCGCAACTCCCACTCCGCTGATGCGAACACCCTGCTGAGTTGGTCCACCACAGTGTTGTCCCGACCCCAGATGTGACATGCAGACAAGGCCAGGAGGTGAGCTTCCACCTAGGCCCCCAACCGCAGCACCACAGGCCCCAGAGACCTGGAACGTGTACTCCCCTGCCTGTTCTCAAAGACCGCCGTGGAAGTGTTGTCCGACTGGAGTAAGACACCGGGGGAAAGGCCTTAATGGCCCGGAATGGCGCTGACAGTTCCCTCCATTTGGAAGACCAACCCGTCTCCAGGCTAGACCACAGCTACTGGTGGGTCTGACCCAACACACTGCCCGACCCAATCTGGCTGACGTCTGTGGTAACAATGATTGGAGAGGGCTGATGGAGGGGGAACCCCTTCAGGAGATTGGGCAGGTGAAGCCACCACTGAAGCTGTTCCTGAAGGGACTGGCCCACTGAGATCAGCACTTTGAGATCCAAGGAAGCCTCCCTCCAGAACCTGTCAATATGGAGCATGAGGGACCGCAGATGAAGTTTGGCCCAGGGGACAAGAAAGATGCAGGACGGCATATAGCCCTGCACCTGTAGGAAGTCCCTGGCTGGAGCCACCCCACGTGGCAGAAGCTTCAAACGGTTCCACAAACGGTGGGCACTGATGAGCGGGAGCAAGACCCCTCCCCCTCGTGGTCAAGAACCTGGACATGGTTGGTCCTGGGAAGACAGCAGATTCAACTCTGACCAGTTGATTAGGAAGCCCATATTCCCCAGCAGGTTGCACATGGACTCCACATGCTGAAGAAAGGGGGCCTCCGGCGGGGCCTTGAGGAGCCAGTCATCCAAATATGGGAATACCTGGATCCCCTGTGGGTGAAGAGTGACCACAATCTGTCCCATCAGCTTGGTAAAGTCATGATATTCCGATTTCAGGCCGAAGGGCAGTGCCTAGAATTGGAAGTGGTCCTTGCCCACTGCAAACCGCAGGAACTGTTCATGCAACGACCAGTTGGGGCCAGGGAAATATGAATCCTGTAGTCCTGCACCAGCTGAATGATCTGCTGGAGAAATTCCATCTTTAAGTGCTGGGTCAGAATATAAAGGTTCAGCTTCTTCAAGTCTATAATGAGCCAGTATGTCTCAGATGGTTTGGGCCCCAAAAACACAATGGAGTAGTCCTCCCATGGGACCCTGTTGATGACCTTCTTGGTCTGCAGATCCCTGAGAGCATGCTGCATGGCCAACCTCTTGGCAAAGCACCTTGGGAGGGGCATCCGGACTGTGCTTGAACAAAGAGGTGGGGATGCAAATTCTATCTTGTAGCCCCAACGCACCAGGTGGTTGGCCCAGGCATCTCCAGAAAGCTGGGTCCACAGGGTACAAAAGTGTTTCAGGCGACCCCCGAAAGGCCTGGTGTCAGGACTACCGCTGCCTGGGCAGCAACGATTGGCTGGGGCACCACTTCCTCCCCATCGCAGGCTGTCCCTGATCACTGGCCCTGTTACAGGACGCACGGGATGTCGCGTTAGGAGGGAGGACCTGGGCACAGCAGCTGACTTCCTCCGTTAGCATGCTTGTATGCTTTAAAAATCCAGTGAACCTTATCCTCAAGGGAATCGCCAAACAGCATACAGCCCTCAAAGGGGATCTTCAAGGCTGTGACCTTCAGTCAGCAGTTAGTCTGCCAATTTCAGATTGCAGGTGCCTCAGTCCAGCAATCACCGAGCCCATGGACATTGCTGCAGCATTCACCCCATCATAAGCAAGGTCCGACATGTACTCTACTTGTGCCCTTACAGCATCGAGCACCGGAATCGGATCTGGACCTTCTTCAGCCGCTTTGATGGCCGACTTCAGGGCCCATAAAGCAGTTTCAGCAGTGTAGGAGGAGTATGTGGCCGAACGTAGGGCCAGATGTGCACCACTGTAAGCTTCTGTAGAGCGGCATCCACCCTCTCCATGGGGTCGTTGATGGCGTCCTCCGCCGCCATGCAAGACCTCCCAACCAGGCTCAGGAGGATATCACCCACATGGAAGACTTGCGGCATAGAAATCTTCCACCCCCACCCCTCCCTCAAACCATACAACTTCACCAAGAACCAGGGCATCAATGTCTTGTCTGGGTCAGTCCATTCCCTAAACATTTCCTCCCTCATTTCTGCGAGTAGTGGGAGGCCTGTTTTCAGAGTGAGCTTGAACTGGGCAGCAGAGGGCCTAGTGATGCCTGCCAGCAGCTGAGGGGCTCTCGGAGTCCAAAAACCCCATGTAGTGGGCCACATAAATGAGGACTGTGGTAGTTGCTTTCTTATCAAGGTACTTCCCCTTGAAGTCCTCATGCTCAGCGCTAGAGCATGAGGACTCCAAAAAAGAAGAGGGAGGAGGACACACCTCTGTTCTGGTGGACCTTGATACCTTACTCCCTCTGGGCCCTCCTAAAAATCTCTAAGAATCCATCCTTAGAAACCCCTATCATTCCTCCTCCTCTTGGGGGGGAGTAGGGGAGGAAGAGGAGGAGGGCGAGGGAGTCCTATGCTCTACATGCCATTTCTTGGAAGTATGTTTCCCTATACCAGCACCAGACCGACACAGAAGCAGGAGCCACAGAATCAACACTACCTGTAGGCACTGCATACTAGATATAGAGGGCCCAGCATCAGAAGCGCACAAAGGAACAGCCGGTTGCTTAGCAACCCCCTCCCCCAGTGCACTTGCTGCTGGGTGGAGCCGAACGCCATTCCATTTTTATTTATTTATTTTTGCTCGCACCTCTGCCCAGGGCGCAATCTCCCTGGGATGTAGCATCCACACCGGGGATCCGATCCATGGGTCCGGCGGAGCAGTGTCCATCTCTGAATGGGAGGGCAGCCCACAGACGCCACCCAACGCTATGCGGGGCGACAGGAGGACCTGGGTCCCCAAGCCCATCCTTAATGGAAGGCCCTGCTCAGAGCCCATGCCACAAGTGGATGACTACCTGATCTGCATGGGTCGCACGGGCCGTGGATGTCAGCAGCGTGGTCCCCCCTGGGCTCTGCCTGAGGAAGGGGGAGTGTAAAACACTGCCCAAGGATTTCCCTGCCGGAAGCAGGAACAGAAAAAACTGTTGTGGCATAGGGGTGGTGGCTGTTAAACCCAGAGGCGGAAGGCGGGGCCAAAGAAGTGTGGAAAAAGAAGAGGGGTTCCTATGTGAGGTACGATACCTCAATGTTTAGTACTGGGATGATGAAGAGGGATGTAGAGGTAATGTGCATACCCATCCTTAAATGTTTGTTTTCACTTAGAAAAGTAATCTCGGTACGGAAATGGACACACACTGTAAATACATTTCGAAGCGATAACAGACAATGATACATTTACGAGTAACAGACTAGTGACGACTGTATTTGCACCGTGAAATTCTCAACAGTCTTAATTAGCCAATGACGTTAGGGGTCTGCGGTTCTGAGGTTTTTTTCCCAACAAGTTATGCAATGTACCGAACTAAAAACAAGGATGTGGCGAGTTGGTTAACCAAACTTGATGATGTTATTTTAATAGAAACAATGGCTCTAAATAACTGTGACTGCTTTGTTTCTTATCTTTTTATTTTAGTAAGGCCTTATATTTGCAGGCTGTATGTCTTAATCACATCCTTTCATATCAGCTGCACAAAATTCTCATTTGCGCTCTCAAACCACTACCTCACCATACTACTCCCACATTACTAGCATTGCGGTATGATTTTTAATTTTTTTTTTTTACTTGATCTATGAGGAGAGAACAATGCCTCCAAAGTGATGTAGCGATGTGTGACGAGACACTTCAGCCTGTGAAATGAATTACATAAATGGTGGATATTATTCTATATATTGCAACACTGCGGTCTGTTAATTCTTGCACGAGTGAGTCTCTGTGAAGTACATATCTAAAAGAATCACTTCAAGGCAATAACCGTTTTGCCACATAGGAAAACTAAGGCCCATTGATGTAAAGTGATTTGGCCATGATAAAATATTTTGGCACGTTGAGAAGCTTGGATTTTACACCAGCTTTCCTGGTTCTATAGTTTGCAATTAAGCCAGTACAAATGGGGGTCACTACGAGTATGGCGGTCTGGTTAAAAAATAAAAAGTCTCACTAACAGAATTATTGCCACCTTTACCACACCACCATGGTATGGTTTGTATGTAAAGTGGGGGAAATACGTCCAGCAAACGTGATACCCTGCAGTAATTCCTCCACATCCTCAATCTGGTCTCCTGGGACTTCGTAAATGGGGACCTACATTGCATTACCACTACTCCTAATTGAGTGAATGTACTGCTTATCTGAGTGCCAGCAATAGTGAACTATGTGGCGTGCTGGAGAAGGAGTCGGACAAAGGGGTGGAATGTTTACAACAATATTTAAATAATATTGAAAAGGGGCTATCTTCCCCTATCTCTAAACAGTTTTATTTATCTCTCTAAAGAGAACTTGGGTGTTTGTCATCAGGGTGGTTGCCAAACTCAAAATGTCTGTCCTCTGTCCAAACTAACCTACTCTAGCCCTACCACTAACAAAAGATATCAACATAAACGGCTCCAGGAGAATGACTTTCTTCTCCTGGTGCAATGCAATCAGCCCATTGGGTATATTTCTATTAGTCTCTGATAATAGTTAATGTTCTGCACTTTTAGAGAATACCAGGAGAATGACTCCCTTCTCTTGATCCCACAATTCAACAACTTCTGTCTCCTCCTGGTCGACATGGTCAGCCTCCAAGCTACTGTTTAGTAATCGTATTTTCTGATTCAGCAATGTAAGTGAAGGAACCAGGAGAATGACTCCCTTCTCCTGGTTCAGTTGGTTCAGCCGCTGATTAACTTTGGCTAGTTCCCTGCAACAGTTTTTAGAAACCTTTGCGCTTCCACCAGGCTTCTCTTAGAGATTGTTTAAAAGTCGAACACTTCTGTTTCCAAAACACAGTTATTTCTTGTCTTTCCACGCCTCTTGTCAGTGAAAACAAAGGAAACTGTTCCCGTAATGGATTTCTCCTAACACTATGCTACAGGAGATTGTTCTTGTGGCTCTCTCTAACCTGAATGTGTCTTTTGATGATAGAGTGTTGAGGGAGAGTACTCCAATATGTTCTTCCTTTGCAGTCTAGCACCACAGAGACGAGGAAGATCACTAATGGTGTAATCTTCACACTTGATAATTCTATCCTAATTCTTTCCTTTCAATATTCTTGATACAATTAATGAGACGAGAGAGATTACTCCTGATGTCTTCTTCCCATACGATATTCTTGATACAGTTACTGAGACAAGGGAAATTACTCCTGATACCTTATTCACATTTGGTACTTTCGATACAGTGACTAAGACGAGGGAGATTATTCGCGATGTCTTCTTTAGTTTCAGCACCCTTCCCCAATCCCCTGCCGGGTCTCCAACGACTCCCGTTACCTCTTGGTTCATCCTGGTGTGTTGTGTTGATGCCTTCCCATGGAACGCTCTCTCTGCTTCTTCCGTTCTATGCTGACTTGTTTTGGCTCTGCAGGGTCCCTGGTCAGATGGTATCGGTGCAGTTAATGGACTGCTCGGTCCACCTCCTTGAGGTCACCCTACCATCGGTCGGCTTCCAGTCAGGCCTGCTCTGGGTCGGCCTGCAAAAGACCCCTGCAATCTGCTGTCGGCTTCTCCCAACTGGATGTTTGCATGCCCGTCATAGCTTCTTGCTTCCAGGTTTGAACTTTCCGGCTCTGCCAGGCTTTATGCCTCTTCCCCTCTCATTGGGTCCTTTCTCTATTTTTATTCCATTCAGCTGGTTCCTCCCCAGTGAAGTGTCACAGTCCTTTGTTTGTGTCCACTGGGTATACTTCATCCTTCCTTGAGGCCACCACTTACCAGTACATTATGTACTTACCAAAGTTGTAGTTTGATGGAGTTATACAATCTTCCTCCTGGAAGACGACTTGAGAGTAGACTGTATGTGCATTTTAGTCTTCCTGATCTTGGTGTTATCACTATTTACAGGAAGAAATGAAGGAATATTAAAATAGGACACACTAGTGCTGTCAGATTGTATTCTAAGCAGACTTTATGGGTTTCATAGATTCAAGGGCCAGAGGGTTAGGGAGTTCCATCACGGAACTAGAGTCCTTGACCCCATGAGGGGAGTGTCTCCCTATGAGGTCCCACATTCCGCCAACTTTAGGGGCAATATTGGGTAGCAGCCTCACCTCCCTAGCCTCACAGAGAAGCTCCCCCCCGACCCCCGGGAGAAGTGCTGCGATCCCATGAATCGTCACAACAAGTAGTGAAGGGGGCCCCTAGGGGTCCCTCGCGATATGGAAACAAGGCAATAACCATACACGAAAAGATGCGCCAGACACGAGGTTCAAATTCCCAATGCTAGGGTTTATTGCAAGCAAAAATAGTCCCAATTGACCAACTGTAGTCTCACGCCCCGCAACGTGATTTTCCTAGACCTCGAGGGACGCAAGAGAGCGAATTACGTACATCAGTTACATATATACAAAATGCATATCATACAATCAGCTATGTCATGTTTAACACCCCTCTTTATTAAGTTTCTTTGAACTCGGGATGACGATGGACATTTCCGATGGTTATGACAATTATGACACTTTCGATGTCTATTCTAGTAACAATGTGCAATTAGAAAGTGCAGAGGCATCTTTTAGTTGTTGAACAGAACACGGTGGTTCTATTCTTGGAAGCAAGCTGCACACGGGGGAAGAGCCAGATTCCAAGCTTTGCTATCTATGAGGTACTATTAGTGTCCTGGGAGCCAACACGCTCTAAAGGGTTTTGCGAAGGGGGGGCCGTAAGAAGAGCATAATTCAAGCCTTTAGCTGTTTTATTCTAACATATTCTACCATAGTACGAGACTGGCTGGCAGCTGTGCAATGATTAAATGCCCTGCAGCTCTCCCTCAAGGCTACAGAGAGGGAGCGTGGGCATTCCTTTCTGGGCTACTCATGAGGAGCTTCAACAAACTCCTCAGTCCCGCGACCTTGCCCTTTCATATTCAGAAAACAATGTTAACAGTTGAGCAGAGTAACCAGAATTCGCAAGAATTGCAAGCTGCAAAGCAGTTTTAGACAGAAAGCAATGAGCAATGGTTAACGGGCAAAATGGCGATTCTTGCTACGTTTAAAATGGCCGCTTGTTGGTCAAGCATAGCAGTCTGTATTTCTATAATTCTGTGCATAAAACGGTTGGCCTTCAGCCATCAAGTTACGTCTGTCATTCAAATGAAGGGTATTCATTTTTCCAGATTGACAAACCCTCCTTTTGGCCGTATGCCAAACGTCTTATTCATTCATTGTATCCTCCTCCGATGAGGATAAGTCTGGGGTATCTATGTCTGAACCTTTCATGCTATCATGAGCATCATCTTCATCATTAATGTCTATAGCCATGAATTGTTTTACTGTTTTTGTTTCATCAGTGTCTTTGTTATTTCGGCCATGCGTTTGTTTTCCTCTCGACACCATGTGCATACATCCCTTAGTACATCCATCAGTTATTTCAGTGCAAACTATTGGTAAGCATTGTATGCAACAGCAACATGTTATGAATATACCAAGTACCACCATTAGTATCGAAATTAACTTCCATCCCCAGGACCGCCGCGGCAATGATGTAGCTTATTTCTTTGGCTTTGGCGCATTTGCAGAAACTGGTGGGCGCCAAAGGGGTACACGCGTTGTTTCTGCTCATGTTTCAAATGCAGGGTTTGTGACGGTCGGCAGTGATGTTGTTTCTGCTGAGCAACGTTGGGGCACTTTTCGCCCTTTCCCCTTACTGGCAGCCTCCTCAGGCTCTGTTTCGAGTTTCACTTCTCGCTTGGGCTTTGTTTCATCTTTCACTTCTCGCTCAGGCTGATGCTGTGGCAGTGGACTGGCAACAGTTTCTTTCATTTCTGAGAACGTTCTCTTTCTTGGGTCGTCGGAAGTTGTCAGCAGTCCTGGGAATCTTTTGGCATGTGTTGCATGGATCCATGCCTTCCGTCCGTCCACTCGAATGGCCGTTTGCGTCGCCAAAAGTACTTGGTAGGGGCCGCGCCACCTGGGTGCTAATGCTGTCTTCCGCTCAAAGTTCTTTATCAGGACCCAGCTTCCAGGCTCCAGCGAGTGCCCCGGTCCGGTGTATCGTACTGGTAACGCCTCCTGCACCTGCTGATGAATCAAACGCAACTTCTACATTAAAAGGCCACAGTACGTGCTTAACATAGGATGCTCAACCTCACATAATCTTTTGGGCTGTGGTGCGCACCATACATTTGCCGGTCTCCCCATTATAATTTCATAGGAGGAGAGCCCAGTTTTAGCCTGCACAGACGTGCACCTGCACATGCACAATAGCGCTAGGGGTAATGCATCCACCCAACTCAACTTGCTCCCAGCACAGATTTTAGCTATCTTTTGACTTTAAGATACCGTTATGTCTCTCAACAAGCCCGGCAGAACTGGGATGCCTGGAACTGTGGAATCGTTTCTCTATCTGTAGACCTGCACAGATCTGTAGTACTACTGCGCCCACAAAGTGTGGGCCGTTGGCTGACCACAGGACATGGGGCAATCCGAACCGGGAAAATACTCTTTCAACATTACGTTTGCCGTGGACATGGCAGTGCAGTCTTTTAAAGGATATGCCTCCACCCACTTGCTGAATGCACAAATCACCACTAACACATATTTGTAGTTCTGGCATCTTTCCATTTCTATGAAATCAAAATGGATCACCTCAAATGGCATAGAGGGTGGGCCAAAACTACCTACTGGAGTCACGGTTCCCTTCCCTACATTGTGTTGCAGGCACGTAATACAATTCTGCACTAGCCTTTCTGCATTCTTTTTTATGTGGTCATTTTTCCATACTGTGGATAAATGTTGTACCATCTTCTTCGCGCAAATGTGGGTAGGGCTATGCGCCATTGTAACCATTGCGGTCACGTAACAATTTGGCAACATCCAGTTCTTGGTCTCTTTGTCCACCCAACATCCTTCCAAATCTAACTCAGCAGAGCCCTCAGCCCACCCCTGAATCTCTTCGGTCGTGGCCTCAGCCTGCATTTCTTTGACTGTGGCAACTCCATTCTCTATCATACAAGGTACTTCCTCAGTCTGTACTGTCATCATTTTATTTCCCAAATCTGTGGCTGTTTGCTTCGCAATCCTGTCTGCAAATGCGTTTCCCTCTCCCACTTTACATGTTACTTTTTTATGCGCCTCGCATTTCACTATAGCTAAGCGCTGTGGAAAACGTGAGTGCAGACAACAATCGCACAATCAAAGGCACATGCTGAATCCTGGCCCCATGTGATGTCAAGAAACCCCTCTCAGCCCAGAGTCGGCCAAAGTTTTGAACCACGTCAAAGGCGTACTGGCTGTCAGTATAAATATTCACATTCAAATTCTCAGAGAGTTCACAGGCTCGGGTCAGTGCTATTATTTCTGCGGCTTGTGCCGAATTGTAGGGGATTCTTCTGCTTCCTACAACACTCTCTAGGGTAGTAATTGCATATGCGGCCGTTGATGTGCCATCAGGTAATTTAAAACAAGAGCCGTCACAAAATAACTCCCCATCTAACTCTTTCTGTGGGATGTCGCTCAAGTCAACTCTTCCCTTCGTTTCTTCTTCAGTGACCATTAAACAATCATGGGGTGGTTATTCGTTGTCACCAATTTCTGCTATGGGCAGTGGCATTAATTCTGCAGGATTCAATGTGCTACACCTCATAATTTGGATGTGGGGTGCAAACAAGATGAGCTCATATCTTGTTAGTCTAGCAGAGGTGAGGTGTTGCGTCTGTGTTCTGTTTAATAGAACGTCTATGGCATGTGGCACCATCAGAATTAAAGTGTGCCCCAATACCATTCCTTCCGTTTGTTTCACTGACGCAGCAGCCGCTGCGACGGATCACAAACATCGTGGTAGTGCGCGCGCTACAGGGTCCAGCGCGGAAGAATAATAGCCGCACGGCCTATTTCTTCCACCTTGTTCCTGTGTCAAAACCGCCAATGCACATCCTTCACTCTCGCTCACAAATAGTCTAAAGATCTTTTTATAGTTAGGAGTGCCTAAAACTGGCGCAGCACACAATGCAGCTTTCAATTGCTCAAACGCTTTCTGACATTCCTCATCCCACTGTAAAGGCATCACTGCATCCTTTTTAGTTAACTTTATC
Organism: Ambystoma mexicanum; assembly: GCF_040938575.1. Lineage (NCBI taxonomy): Eukaryota > Metazoa > Chordata > Amphibia > Caudata > Ambystomatidae > Ambystoma > Ambystoma mexicanum. The sequence goes on along the minus strand of NC_090932.1, from coordinate 600,684,344 downwards.
ATCGGCTTCACAATCAACGCAAAATTACTGATCCACTGCCGACAATAAGAGGCCATGCCTATTACAGCTCTCACTCCTTTTTGAGTTTTTGGAATAGGCATACTAGAAATACTTTCTATGCGTTCTGGTGTTAATCTTCTCCCTTTTTTCGAAAGTAGGTAACCCAAATAAGACACCTCCTTTTGATTATACTGGAATTTCTTCAAACTTGCCTTGTGACCATGGGTCGCTAAGTGTGTCAATAGTAATATAGTACTTTCTTTGCAGATCTCTTTTGTGTCAGCAGCTAGTAATAAGTCATCTATGTACTGCAAGAGTACGCAACCTTCGGGTAATTCTAGCATGTCTAGCTGCTCTTTTAGCGCTATGCTGTAAATGCTCGGGCTTTCTGTGTATCCTTGTGGAATGCGTGTGAATGTGAATGATCGACCTCCTAGAGTGAACGCGAACAGATATCTACTGCTTTTATCCACTGGAATGCTAAAGAACGCGTTCTTCAGATCAACTACACTAAAGTATTCTGCAGTGGCCGGTATCATTGTCAGTATTGTTGTGACATCTGGGACCAAAGGGAATTGTGGGTCTACCACTTTCTTCAATGCGCGCAGATCAATTATGAAACAATATGGTACTTCATTGCCTCCTTTCTTGTAAACTGTAAGAATCGGGTTGTTGCACGTGCTACCTGCAATTTCTTTTACCACCCCCAATCTCACCAGGTCCGTAACAATAACCTTTAATCCCTTCTCACCTTCAACAGAAATTTTATACTGGGGAATTCGTGGTAATGTAACACCTTCTTTCAAAGTTATTTTTGCTGGCTCTATTTTCAAGCATCCTACATCGTTATCATGCATTGCCCACAGACAGGTTGGTACACTACTTAGCTCTTCTGGTAACGCTTTTGACATAAATTCCGTCACCGGTGCATCGTGAGGCCACATCGTGAGGAGCACCCCATCTGCCGTACAATGTATAACTGCCCCCAATATTCTCAACAAATTTAATCCGAGCAAGTTCTCCCCACAATTTTCTGTCAGAAGAAATGGACATTGTTCCGTAAATGGTCTATTGTAATCGGGACAGCTTCGGACATGGGGTTAATTACTGGTGTACCTGCGAACACTACAGAAACATTCTTTTGCCCCGACAGTGGGATCTCCGAAACCAAGTGGTGGTCTATCGAACACTTCTGCGCCCCTGTATCTACAAGGAAACGGTGCTCCTTATTCCCGACTCTCATTTCTACGTAGGGTCCTCTCTGATTCACGAGAATAGACACTCGTTCCGACCCCTGCCGTGGGCTTTCCTATTGCGAAAATAACACATTGTCCGATGTGTAGTCACTGCTGCTGCTATAATACGTGTTTGGCTGTGTATCAAAAGTATTCCCATTTCCCCCTCGGTGTCCTCCACTCTGATCATTTCTCTGTTGGCCCTGCCCGCCCAGATTTTTGTTCGGAACACTTTGGTTCAATGCCTGGTTCTGTTGAGCTTGGTTTTGACCATAGGATTGGTTTTGAGTACCTCCATTGGTATATCCCTGCAGCTGCTGCATGCTATTTCTGCTTGGGCCATTTGATCCCTGATGTCCTCTATGAGGCCTTCTCTGGCCAAACCCACCTCTATTCTGTAGGTGCGGGCATTGCGCTCGCCAGTTTCCTTCCTCCTTACAGTACGCACATTGATTTACTCCCAATGACACCCCGTGCATATTATTTAAATTTCCCCTGCCTTGTGCATTTCCTCTACCTCTATTGTACCCAATGACCTGCTGCAGTAACATTCCTACTATCGTTCGCATCGCTTCTTTTCTCATCTCCAATGGGTACCCATTACATATCTCACTTACTTCCTTCACTGACGTTCTTTTGTTCGACATCCATCGCATTGTTTCCCCCACCCATGCCTGCAATCTTTGTTTATCACCTATTTTGTCCCGGTACCGGCAAATGCTTTGCACCACCTGAAAAAACTCTCGGCCACGATTTTTGCATATACAACCTCGACGCCTCCTTCCTACCTTTCTTAATACACTCACTACTATATTCAGGTGTAGCAAACATTTCAGCATATCTATCTTCCATTTCATTTTTCAGTTCAATGAGTTTGTACACATGTTTTCTTACATCCTCATCTCTTTGCTCACTGCGTGCTAACTTATTCAAATCTAACAATCGCTGTGGCGGTAAATTCCCAAGTATCTTTTTTCCATTCTCCCACCAAAATTTCCCCCATGCATTCCAACACTACCTGTCTCTCGTTGCTTCTTTGGTACCCATACAATGAGGCCAATGCTGCCGTCCCATCATTTCCTTCTATGTACCTTTCTGCCTCTTGCTGTAATTCAATCTTTCTTTCTTTGCTGATCGCGCTTCGAGTTACCCGTCCAAATCCTGTTCCTTCAGTCCCGCCTCTCGCCTCCCCGGTCTCAATTTTGACTTCGGGAGGGGCGGATGGTGCTGAATCTGTCTCTGGAGCAGGAGGTGCGGATGGGACAAGTGACACAGGTGGCATCTGTGAAGGGCCTTCCTGGGTGCTGGGAAATTGTGTGTCTGCGGTCTGCGCTTGTGGGAGGGCTCGAGCTGTGGATGGGGCTTGGGTTAATGCTTGCGTGAGGGGAAGTGCTTGGGCTTTGGGAGGGGGTATGAGAGCTACTGGTTGGGCCTGCGCAGTCACTACTGGCGTGTTTGGGTTCGATTCTGGTTTTGAGCCTCGACCCGTATTAGTTAACAAATGTTCCATTAATTTGTCTGCTATATGTAGTTCCCGCTGCGGGTATACTCCTTCTATGTTCATTTGCTCACGTCTCCCTTCCCGTCGTAGACTTGCCGTCCACTCCTCTTCCTCCTCCTCCTCCTCCTTTTCTTCTGCTACCTCAAGCTTCGATTTGTGCCTACGCGCATGCTTCTCTCTACTCTTAAGTCGGAGCATTGCTTCCCTCCTCCAATCTTTGACAGTCTCAAAAGCTGCGGGTCGCGCTTTTTTCCTAATCAGCACCCTTTCTAGGTTATCTATTCTCGCAATCTCGAAGCTACCATTAATCGGCCACTGATGGTCCTGTTGCTTTCTAGTTTGCCTATGCCAAATTTCACAAAATATTATCGCACCCACACCATATTTTGCATACATGTCATAAGCCGGCGTTCCCCCAGGCGGTGCACTTTGGCCATATTCCAAGGACTGTCTACCGCAACTGAAAAGCCCCGCTAAAGTGGACGGTACTCCAGGCATGTTTTTAACCTTCCCCTTTGGTTAGCTAACCTTTACCTGGAAGTTTGAATTTGCAAAATCAACACTCTACCAAAAATCAGGTTTTTGTTTGAATCGGGGAATGACTCACCTGATAAAACAAGTCGCCTGTCCTAACGCAACCTCTCCCAACGTCGTGTCTGCGCTTCTCTGGCTTCTGCCTCGTCTCGGGACCCTCGCCTCCTTTGCCCTCTGGCCCGGTACGTCGATCAGGGATCAGATGTGTGCAGATCTGCGAAGGAATCTCTCCTCACTTCTACAGGGCGCCCCGTAAACCTCTTGATCCCGGCTCGATCGTCCCGTCTTCGCTGTTCTTCCGCCTTTACTCAGTTACAACGTATACGATGGGGCAAGTGGGGGAGGGTCCCTATTCGGGCGCCATCTTGAAGGGGGGCCCCTAGGGGTCCCTCGCGATATGGAAACAAGGCAATAACCATACAGTAAAAGATGCGCCAGACACAAGGTTCAAATTCCCAATGCTAGGGTTTATTGCAAGCAAAAATAGTCCCAATTGGCCAACTGTGGTCTCACGCCCCGCGATGTGAGTTTCCTAGACCTCAAGGGACACAAGAGAGCAAATTACGTGTATCAGTTACATATATACAAAATGCATATCATACAATCAGCTATGTCATGTTTAACACCCCCCTTTATTAAGTTTCTTTGAACTCGGGATGACGATGGACATTTCCGACGGGTATGACAATTATGACACTTTCGATGTCTATTCTAGTAACAATGTGCAATTAGAAAGTGCGGAGGCATCTTTTAGTTGTTGAACAGAACACGGTGGTTCTGTTCTTGGAAGCAAGCTGCACACGGGGGAAGAGCCACATTCCAAGCTTTACTATCTATGAGGTACTATTAGTGTCCTGGGAGCCGACACGCTCTAAAGGGTTTTGCGAAGGGGGGCCTTAAGAAGAGCATAATTCAAGCCTATAGCTCTTTTATTCTACCATAGTACGAGACTGGCTGGCAGCTGTGAAATGATTAAATGCCCTGCAGCTCTCCCTCAAGGCTACAGAGAGGGAGCGTGGGCATTCCTTTCTGGGCTACTCATGAGGAGTTTCAACGAACTCCTCAGTCCCGCAACCTTGCCCTTTCATATTCAGACAACAATGTTAACAGTTGAGCAGAGTAAGCAGAATTCGCAGGAATTGCAAGCTGCAAAGCAGTTTTAGACGGAAAGCAATGAGCAATGGTTAACAGGCAAAATGGCGATTCTTGCTACGTTTAAAATGGCCGCTTGTTGGTCAAGCATAGCAGTCTGTATTTCTATAATTCTGTGCATAAAACGGTTGGCCTTCGGCCATCAAGTTGAGTCTGTCATTCAAATGAAGGGTATTCATTTTTCCAGATTGACAGTAGGGTAGTATTTCTGTTGGAAAATATCACCATAACTGTAATGACCCCCTATATTTCATCCCAATCCAGCTTTCGTTTGACATCAACGTTAAATGCTTTATGCATAGTTATCTTTTGTAAAGCTACAGTCTCGGGAGGATAGTTCAGGGGCAACATGCTCGCCTTGGGAGCAAGACGACATGGAGCAACTCGGGTTCGATCCCCGGGTCCACGCTTAGAAACCTCTGGTTATTAAGCGCGTTATAAATAACCAATCATATCATATATCATATCACACACATGGTAAATCAACAACAAAAAATTGTTGATTCCCTTTGAAATTGCAAAAGGACACAACACATAATGTGTATCTGAAAATTGATTACAAGGCAATTCAGCAAAGTATCTGGGTTAAAAACGTATATGTCGGTCTCCAGTCTACATGTCAAGAAAGGGCAAAAACTCTGTATGTATTAAAATCGGCAATCTATAATGATTTACAATGAGTGATTTGAGAAGTTGACAAACTGGTGGAAAAAAACAGGTCTACGTATCCTTTAAGCGATTTATTAGTGTGGTATGTTCAGATACATAAAGCAACATAAACCATAATATGCAAGCCTATGATGGCAACATAAATCTGTAGGTTGAGGCCATGATACGTTTTAGTGAGTGTCCTGTAATTCGTAGATCCAAATCTTGGTGGGAAGTACATGGTGTGTTGTGCGTCTGTGACCAATAAAACAATGATGTCAAGTAATCATAGCACCTATTAGTTGCATGAAGAGATAAAAAAGTGTAGGCCTGTTCAAATTGTGCATACATTCTGCAAAGGTTATCCCTTTGCTAATCAGGAAACAAAAAAGAAAGTACAGATCCTGTTGTAATGGCTTATACTGCCACAGGCATATCTTAGCCAGTATATTTAGGTCTGGAATTATGATGAGATTTCCCCTGTGGGGATGTGGTATAACATATTGCTTTGCCACATATCAATAATCCTCATGAAAAGTAACTTTTGAGCAAGAACATTTTGATGGCCAGTATAGTTAACCAACTAATTGCCACTTTTGCCATTTAACCTAATTCCTTCATTTTCAGTTATTTTTTAAAAGCATGCTGAACATGAGCAACTGTATTGCCCAATGGAAAATATGAGATTTTCTTCCAGCGTTTCTTTAACGCTTATGCCATTTTGATCCCTTACACACTAGTGAACTTGAATTTTTCCCAATATCAAGATTGATGTATAAGTAGCAGTTATAAAAGGTCTGGAGGCCAGAACTGGTGAAGTATGCAACACTTTGGGAAAGCCTGATACATGTCATACCTCTCAACCCACCTGCATTATGCGAGTATCAAACACTCTAAACTCAGTTAACACCCATGGCAAGCCCCATATTCCGCCGTAGACTTATATGAGCCGCCATCCAACCCCCCCCTCCCAAAAAAAGGAAATTCACAGGCCTTAGAGTCTCAACACATTGAGAGATAGGAGATCTAGAATGGGAACTGCATGCCAACAAAGCTTAAATTATTGCTAGGTGGCCCGATTGCATGTCTGACAGCTCTATCCAGCCCTGGCTATTCAGACTCGTAGTTACTTTTCCACCACTTAGTCTATAAGGTGAAGCAACAGTATATATTTTCCCACACCATGTTCTGACTTGTTTGATTCTTTGCATGGTTGTACCCGTTGTGGTAGGTCAGAAGAAGGAGACTGAGTCACTGGTGGCATTTCCACAATTAGCTTTATTTAAATAATAAATAAAAAGGCCTCACTATCACTTAGGTAGGGCCAACAGCATACTATAACACAAATCTAAATTGGGTGCTCGATGTCAGTGAGATTGTCCAAAGTAATAATCTCTCCTATGTCCCAAACTATCCTATTCTATCCATACCACTTCTCAGAAAATGTTCAAAGAAAAAGAGGGGTCAGGAGAAAAACTCCCTCTCAGGCTTCTACAGCCTCAACAAGTCTTTCTTGGGATGGCGTTTGGATATTTTCTGTACACGTTCCTACTATTGTTACAGTCCCTTGTTTAAGTCTAGGTTTTGACAGCTAGAGACACTGGTCTTGGCTCTCACCCAAACCTATAAATGTCTTTGTTCCTTGTCAACTTCTGAAGTACTTGTGATCCTCCCTTATACTGTGGGTTTAGTTTCACACACAATCCTTTCCAGTATATGTAGACCACTGGTGTGTCTCTCTCTTTCTCTTTCTTTCTCTCTCTTTCTCTCTTTCTCTCTCTTTCTCTTTCTCTCTCTCTCTTTCTCTCTCTCTCCTGTTCTCTTGAGACTTTCCTTGCTCCTGCCAAATTGACTTGCACCGGCTTAAGTATGGTTACTTCTTAGGTTAACTCTTTCATATGGGATAGGTGTCGCTGGTTCTTCCTGCGGGGGCAGGTTTGTCCGTCTGACTTAATCTGCGGTGACTGCCTCTTCTTCATTCTTTCTTCTGCGGCTACGCGGAGCTGTCCCTGGTACGGTCTCGGCATTGTGCATGAACTGCTCGTTCCACCCCGTCTGGGTCACGCCAGCGCCTCCAGGCCTCCCTCGGGTGTTCTGCTCAGCCTTCTGCTTCATGAATGCCATCTCTCGTCTCAGTCTACAGCAGGGAGCTTTTAGTTCACGGACTGGTTCCTCAGCTCGGTTTGGAATCTCATGGGCTCTGAAGACGAGATCTCCTTCTCTTGGTTCTTCTTTGGTTTTTATGAGAAAGGGTTGGGCCCTCCCCAGCGTAGGCCCGCAATCCTTTGTCTCTCTCCATGGTGCATTCATTATGGTTCGCCCTATCTTCTTCGTCTCAGTGTGGTTGGCTGCCAACCACTGATTACTTTTTTTTTTTTTTATTTCCGGTTACAGCAGGTTCCTATCAGTTACATGCAAGAGACAAGTAATAACATTACATTAAGCAGTTTAGATTGACCCCTCCCCTACCCCTATTACCTCCCCCAGCCGCCCGTTCCTTGGGCCTTCCAATGTTAGCGTGTCCTCTCCCTCTGGAAGACGAGGTGGGGGCCTCTATGTCGTTTAAGAAGCGTTTCGTCATCTGAGGTTGGAAGGTCAATGCCAGGAACTGGCTGTTGTAGTCCCGGACCGGGGCCCAACAGTCCGTGAAGTGATGTAATGTTCCTTCCTTTGCCACGTTTGTTTTTTTCGGCCACCAGGATCTCCCAGACTTTTATCCACCATTAGGGTATTAGGGAGCCCCCCTGTGTCTTCCATTTATGGGCCACGGTTATCTTGGCCGCCAGAAGCAGCTACGTGAGCAGTTTGGCGGAGCAACCCGCCTTTGGGTAGCATTCCGGTCTTGACACTCCCAGCAGGATCACCTCTGGGTTCATGGGCAGTTTGCGCTGGGTTATAGCCTCAATGATTCGTATGACCTCCTCGCAGAAAGACTGCGCTCTCAGGCATTCCCACCACATATGGAAAAAGGGTTCACGAGCAAAAAGAAAGATGTTCCCAAAATGTGGGAACTCCTGTCCCCTGCACACTATCATGTATCTGTAAAACAGATCAATAATTTATTAAAGTGGTATGTGATTGTCAGGCACTAAGATAAATATCTATTAACCACAACCAATAGTTTTAAGAGAAAGTCTTAACAATTTTGAATACAATCCAAACCATGAAGATAGTTCAAGATATAATGTAAATTAAACAAATGACCATTTCAAAAACTTGCAATTTATTGTATGTAAATTGGCCCAACGCATTTCGAGAATTCACTCTTCATCAGGGGCATAAATCATAGTTTCATAAGTTCTCAAAATAAAATGGAAATATATACATCTTAGTGTTACATTTGGCATTTAGCACAGTGATTCATTAGACAATCAGTGTAAACAACTGTTCGAGTTACATACAATAGTTTGTTGTTGACATAAAGACATTACATATACTTTCAGCATTAGTGGCCATGTAAATAATACTAATAGACTCATCTAGTCTGATGAACATTATTTGTAGAAATATAACCAAAAGTAGTGTAAATTAGAGGGAAGTATGAAGTATGATGTCACTAAACAGAACTGACCTTGTGGTAGCTATAAGCTTAAAATTCCTTCAAGATATGAGTAGGATCTTAGAGAGATTCTGTGCGATCAGACAAACCAAGTGGCAGATCCAGGGATCTCTGTAAAATATAGTGAAAATGACTAGTGAGCTAAATATGTACCTTTTAGATAGTATGTGAAAGCGAACAAATAGCTCATAATAACACTTACCCAATAGGGTAGAGAAACCTTAGGGGAAGGATATGTGGTTAGTTATGGTCCAATGGACGAGGCTACAAAGACCGGCTGGAACAATCTCAGAAGAGTATCATCAGCAAATTCATCATAGAGCCAAATTCTATGGATCTGAAGAGACAGAACAGAGATTTTGATAAGTCTCCAAATATTTTAAGAAAGCTAAAAGTTTGTCGATGTTAAAAATACGTTTATCTGAACTTACTTTGTTTAAATGGATTCAGCCCTTAGTGGGCACTGCGCGTATTTAGAACAAGTTTCCAATCCAGAGGTGAAATAAGGGTGCCTCAGCAGTCCCGGGTAGTAATAACCAGGAACAGGCTATGGTGTCACGAAAAAGTAAACAGACCTGAAAAAGGAAGATCAGGCCCTGAAAATAGGGTCAAAGTATTTCGTACGAGCAGAGCAGTCAATGCTCAATGCGAATTACCGACAGTCTACTTACTTGCAGGGAATATGTCAGACAGCACAAAGTGACCTCTCCGGGTAAGCCGCATCCACGGGAGGAGGATGTGGTACCTTAGCGGAGAGGCCACTTATATACCGTAATTGGAGTGACGTATGTCTGTGCATGCGCGGCAGCATCATAACAATGACATCATACCGCGCATGCGTGGACCACGTAAGATTGTAATCTTGGTTGAATGAGCAACAAGCCCATGATTGGAATAATGTAGTTGTAGTGGAACGAAACCGTTACGTCATGTGACGCATATGAGATGTGATACAGTCACAGACATAAGATTTAGAACAACCGAGGAGCAATACTACGTAAAGCCGCATGCGAGAGTAATGAAAAGATAGACAGGAGTGTAAGTAAAACTCTCTATCTGATCGATATAATGCGGAAGTTGCATCTGATAAATAGTAAAATCGCCCAACATGGGGTGCAAGAGGAAAATAAGGTGAGGCATATGTTCAAGATGGAAATTAAGGAAAAGAGGAAGAAAAAATGCCATGCATTTACAGACAACTGTACCAACCTTGCTAATTAAAAACTTCCCTGGAATAGCATGAATCGCCTTGAAGAACAAGGATGAAGTACATATCATAATAAACAATGGATACAATGGTGCACACACCATCTATTTTCTACTGTTCCAGATAGGATTCACAATCTGATAACCAATCCAAATGCCTATCATGGGGGCTCAAAGGAGTATATAAAGTGGGACATGTTGTTGAAAATTGGAAATTAAAATCGCCTCCTAACCACTTGGCCCTCGAGAAAAGGGAGAAATGTTGCTTCTAATTCTGCATAGAAGGCTTCCTGGCCTTTGTTCAGGGCGTAAACTGCGATTAATGTGTGTAGCTGGCCAAAGAGGTCTCCTTTTATTGCAATGTGTCTACTCTCTGGGCTTCACAGGACCTCTCGTTCCCTGAGTGGTGTTCCTTTTGCTAGAAGAATTGCTGTGTCACCCGTCTTGCTGTCCCCAGATGCCAAGTATTGTTTCGGGAATGCTCTGTCTCACAGCCATGGGCAGTACGCTGAGAGCAAGTGTGTCTCCTGGAGGAACACCACCGAGTTGTGGAGGTCCTTCAGGCGCCGGAAGGTGGATTTTCGCGCTCTGGGGAATTTAGGCCCCTAACGTTCAGTGAGATATAGCGCAGTTTCAAGTGTGGTGGGGGGCTTCCTGCCATCCTTCTTCAATGGTCGGGTGGTGGGGCTGTTTGCGGGGGTTTGCCTTCTAGAACTGAGCTTCGAGTTCTGTCCCACTGCAACAGGGTTTTAACCTTATCCAAACTAGGACCAAACGTAGCCCGGGAACCAGACTGATTAACAATAGACCAGTCCAAAAAAAATCAAAGACCAAAACCAAACCAAACTGGGCCCAGTGGGCTTTGGGCCAGAGTGTGTGCTCATTCACTCGGCTGGGGCATATCGTGGGACGCCCGAGTGCCGAGAGTGTGCTCTGACACAGAGACAGGTTACTTCTTGCTCCCCCTCCTCCCCTGCGTGACGGGGAGGTTAAAATTGTTCTAGGTGCCAGGTAGCTTTCACCCCTTGGGGACTTTCATCCAGCTATTTCGCTGTGACTTCAGGGTCGTTCCTTGCATCTGGCGGCAGATTCATCGAGCCTCTTCTGGGGTTGCAGGTTCCATTCCCATGATTCCGCCTGCCTCTTCGAGGGAGTGGATTATGCGTGTTTGGCCACTGAACAAAAATTGAGGTGCTGCTGGGAAGAGCCGCTGGTATTGAATTTTTTGATGATGGAGGAAGATCGCTATCGGCCTAAAGGCTCTACGTCTCTGAACTGTAGAGGGTGCCAGGTCCTAAAAGATTTGTAGAGAGGCCCCTTGAAATGTTAAGTCCCCTTGAGCTTGGCCTGCAGACATGATCTCCTGCTTTGTGGAAAAGAAATGGACCCTGTTGATTACTTCGGGTGCATCTGTTGATGTGGAGCCTCTACGGCCTCGTAGTCTGTGGGTGCGATACAGCAATGATAATGACTTGTCGCAGTTTGTGACGAGGGCTTGGAAGCGGTCGCTGATGTAAGCCGGCAGGGCTCGATATGATATCGAGGCTGGGGCCCCTCTGATGCAAATAGTATTCCTGTGTGCCCTGTTTTACAAATATAGTACTTTTTATTTGTTTAATTCCTGACTGACAGTGAAGAAAGCCACCTGGCTTAGATATGGCAGTGAACAAAAAAAAGAGGGACCTAGACATGTGATGTCATCAATGACATTTGTGATGTCATCTTTGATGTCCTGGGTGTTAGTCTTAGCAGTGCACAGTGGAGGTGCGAGTTATGGTTGCTTAGCTTACCATAACTGGCGAATTACAGGGGTTTTTCCGTTTTACTTGGAACCATAACGTCCCTTTAGCAAAGTTTATTTATTTATTTTTTTCTTTTTTTACTGACTTTCATAGGTTTTTAGTAGCGCCACTTAACCATCACGTCCCTTCAACAACATTTTTTTACTGAATTTCATAGGTTTCTAGTAGTGGTACGTAACCATAATGTAAACGAACATCTGACTTCATTGCACACCTTGCGGAGAATGCCACATGACCATATGCTGGCGCACAGCATGGTGACGTGTCCGAGAATCTGTACACACTTAACAATAAGATGTATGCCTCGTGGACAGTGTGGAAATACATTTTTTACTGATGTAGGAACTTCCAACTTCAACATTTCCCTTGCACAGCTCCAACATCTATTCGTACTCAGCCATTAACAATGCAGTACACAGTACATAGTTTTAGCAAAAGTACTATTTATCTGAAAACGACATGAGCTAAGGCCATTCCTCCTCCCCAAGAAACAGCACCACTGCTGTAATGAAAGAGCATGGGAAACGGTGCCCCTAGCTTACAAATAACACACGCACAACATTTTCCCCATCCACCTACCCCCCCATATTACTGTTTGGTGCCTCCTTGCTCATTTCCGTCCGCACCTTTCCTTCTGAGCTGTCTTTCCAAAAAAAAGCCATCCGGAAACAAAAGTAAATGTTCCTTTAAGAACCACCTTTCACAGTTTAAAAATATATTTTTTTAAAAAGCACATAGACTCCATCTACTTTATATTTCTCAGTAAAGGACACTTCCACCCCTAAAATGGGGAATGAATGCCATTAACAATGTAGATTTGCAAAGCAGTAACGCGTGTTACTGAAAAAGAGGATTTTTCGTTCTAATCCGGGACGCCTGTGGCCTCTGGCGTCCCGGATTAGAAAACAAATTCTTTCCCAAGATGGCCACCATAGAAAGGGAAGTCGGTTGTTCCATACAGGGCCCCTCTTCGCTTTCCATGGCAGCCTGCAAAAAGGAAACCCTGTTAACATATTACCACAAGCACTTTTTTTTTTCTTCCCTTTCAAATGTATCCTAATGTCGAACAACTTTATCACAAAGCCAGTCTCAGGTGCACATAGCCACTGTAATCCTATCTTTTCTCCCTTCTGGTCATGGCCAGTAGCCACATTGTGCGGATCATGACCTTCTATCATGACCCCGACATTCTGCCCACTCCCCATGGCTGCAGCCTACCCCTCAGTCAATAAACGTATACCGCTACTTTTTTTAACGACATTACGACACTTGTGTAATACGAAAACACTTGCACATAACCAACCCTAATGATATTGTACACCTTTTTTGGATGTCATTCCTCTCCAGCATAGCCAAATCCGCCCATAAGCACCTACGTGCCATGACGCAGAACCTGAAAACGAACATACATCGACGTACAATGTAGCACGTTACATTTTTAAATAAACTGGTTTTTAAAAGAAAACATTAACATTTTAGAATTTGTCCAGTAGTTTTATTTCACAATAAATTGTACGAGACCATCAGACTATTCCCATCATCAATCAAATATTAACATTGTTTCTATGGACGTCATCGAAAATGTTAATGGTGAGGCACACGTTGTTCTTTTCCCATACACAAAGTGTGCATTTTCGATAAAGCAACCGCTTTGGTCGCACAGTGATTTCCAAGACGTCGCCATGACCTTCGGCCTACACCACCATAAAAGATGTTGTGTTACTCCTAATGGCCACTGCAGTGTATGGACAAAGGGGTCCGGCGCGATCGTCCCACAAAATTGTGACGAATATGAAGCCGGTCACGAGTAGGTGCATGTGGCGTCCAAAAAAGCCATCACTTGGCATCTGGAATCCATGCCAATCACAGTAAGGCAGGATGTAGGTGGTCGGAAAACGTAAGAGAAAATACATATCAATACCCAGCCTTTAGCAAACATTTTCATAAAAGACAAAAAGAACATGGAAACTGATACACAAAGCAATGTGGTCAAACATGACAATTTAAAGAAATATTAGCGTTGAACATGGGTGAATCTAGTGATAGCCTACAAATGCGGAGAATCTACACTCTCCATAAGTGAAAAAAATGACAACTACACAGAAAGATAGTACTTCAGTTACATTGTCAAAATGATTGTTCTGGTAATAAAAAATTTAAACTCGGTCCGGTGTACAGTCGTCAAAAGTAAATTTACATGATATTTACAGTCTCCATTGTCTTCGTTAAAGTCAGACAGCAATGTACTTGCACCAAAGAATCTTCGAGAACTGATATTACATGTGCCTTACAAACGTTTTTAAAACATAACCTTATCAAATGGTATTTTTTGCAAACTACACTCCCTGCATTCTTACTGAATTTTCCCTTTCGCTCAAGGTCAAAAAACAATTGACCCTGATGGGTTCAGTCGGATGCATGGGCCTACTGAGCTCGCAAACCAAAAAAGCAAAGCAAGTGACCTTCACTCAGAATACAAATACATTCTCACTTTGCAACAACATATCAGAATCCATTCATGAGACCCGCTACTCCCATACATTTGCAGAACCGCTGTTTCCATCAAACAGTGCAGATGGCTGCCTCAGATTGCAAACTCTAGGAAGCCAGTCTGACTGCGGTATTATTTTAAATACTTTGTAACATAGACACAGTCATTCTTCGCCGTATACTGAGCAGCAACTTCCAATTTACCGTATGACTTTGTTGACAAGAAAACGCCACTTTTTGACTTCCTGCTGCCACATCCCATCCCAGCCTCATTAACCCTCACCTTCCGAAACGGTATTTCATAAGTTTAACAAGTGCAATGGTGTGTTGTTTTATAAGTGTTAGCGGCGATGTCCGCGTACACCAAAACACGAATGAAAGATGGCAGGCGCAGCAAAAGAATCTGACGCACTTCACGCTGTTCCACAACCAATCAGTGAACGCACCACATGTCCGCGGACATGACGCTACGGATTAGCCAATCAGTATCGGAGCGAACAGGGAAGTGTGACCGCAGAGCGAACATAGATATCACACATTTTTTTAGACCTACTTTTGGTCGTTTTAAAAAAAAACGACTGGACGGATTGCCACCAGATTACAAAAGCACGCTTTCGGGACCAAGCTCCTGCCGCAAATTTGGTGAAAATCCGTCCAGCGGTTTGGGCTGAAGGCGTGCGCAAAGTTTTTCCCCCATTCAGTCTATGGGGAAAAAAAGACGTTTTGGGACCCCCTATTCCTTCCCCCCCCCCACCAAACATCTCCAAACTTTGCAAAAAAATTCAGATTGGCCCATATACCTTTTTTTGCAAAGTTTGGTGAGGATTCGTCCAGGGGGAGCGAAGTGATAAGTCGCCCAAAAAGTGCTCTTCCTATGGAAACAGCAACTTAACCATAACTACACTGCACGGTCGCTCGGTCATTGCCTAGAAACACTTGTGTGCAGGCGCGTTATAAATGCCATATGTGTGGTTGCTCTGTGATTTTGTGCGTGATCCTGTTCTATTACAATCAGTGTGTGCTGCTGCGATGTGACTGTCAATATGTGTGGGTTCTAAGTGGTTGTCTGTGTGCGCATTTGCTCTTCTAGCATATTGCGCGTGACTGCTCCGTTAGTGCAAGTGGGTTTTTTGACTTTAATGTTTTGACTTGACATGCATAGTGCTCATAAATCAGGTGGCTGATGGCCGGCCTGGTGAACATGTTTTACTACACCAATAGCGCGTTTACAGCTCCAATTAAGTCATTAATTCTCAGAAGACTGCTTTGAAAACACATGTAGTCACTTTCAGCACAGAGTTTGATGGTAAGGCTTGATAGAGGTAGCTCAGGAAGCTCAGAACAATGTGGTAGTCAGTATCGGCAGGTGCAAAACACTTTAACAGTCCTGGAGGTGAGGATAAACTTAAGCAGCTGATGGGTGAGGAGTATGGGCTCCAGGACAATACAACCTAAAAGGCTTGGAAAGGAAATTTCCTAACGGGGAAATGTTTGTGGGTGCCAGCTGTAGGTAGAGAGAAGAAACCCAATCTGCTGTGTAAGGATCCGCGTCTAGCGGGGGGAGGGACGGCAGGGGTTCGGTGTGCCAAGCATGAGCAATGAAGGTACTGTGTGGGTGATGCCGAGTCTGTAGTTGCATTTTGTGCACCTGGGCAGCATGAATTGGAATCATGAGCACTTTTCCCCTTACTGCATATTGTACCAAATAAGCACTACTATCTAGGATCAAATTCTCCTTCTCATTCTCTTGCACACCTGCACCCCTTGATGCATCCTCCTTTAAAACTTTGCACCCTCCTCCTTGCACCCTGGTACCCATAAATGTAAAATATAAATAACCTCAGTAAATGCCAATACTATTGCCATTGCCAAGGCTTGTTTATTTATTTATGTATTTGGATATGATATGATATGATAGTTTATTTATATAGCGCCTATACACAATCTATTTCAAAGTGCTTCAAGACAAGGGAGGGAACAAGGGAAAATACAATGACATTCTTACAGGCCATGAACAGTAAGGATGTGAAATTAACTATCGTACTCGGCCTGACGACATTTCAGATAGTGCAAAAGCTAAGACATAGATAAGGAAGGGAGGGGGAGAGTGGGAAGGAAATGGAAACACAGGCGACTACCGTACTAGGTGTGACGACATTTCTGGTAGAGCCGGAGGAAAACAAAAGGTAGGGAGAGTTGTGCAGAAAGGGAGGGGAGGAACAAAACAAGCGACTATTGTAATAGGCCTGACAACGTTTCAGATAGTGCTGGGCGGAGGGGGGGGGCAGTAACGGCACGGGGGAGCGACAGACGAGGTTGCTATCATACTAGGTCCAGGGACAATTCTGATAGAGTAAGTGCATAGAAGAAAGTAAGGGGAGGAGGGGAGGAGATGGGGAAACGGAGAGGGGAGGAGAGAACAGAGAGTAAGTAGTCAAAAAGAGTGGAGAAGCAACATGGGAGAGCGAATACAACTGCAGAAGTCAGTAGTAACACATAATGCTGCAAACCAAGATACAAGATGAAGATGGGAACGGCATGATTCAGGGTCACAATGAGTACAAGATGCAAAGGAAGTCCAGCATGAGAGTTGAGAAAGGGTAACACACCGTGAATCAATGAAGTCCATAAAAGTAAAATCTAGCATTGGCCATATGTAAGGCACTGTGTGCAACAGTCACCCTGTAGTGCTCAAAGAGCTAATGCAGAGATTCAACTATCCTCCATGTTGGGTATGAGTGATACTTTCTTTGCTGTTTGTTAAATCTTCATTCTGCTACTTGTAATTTTGCTTTTCAGTTACACATACAGAGCTTTAAGTGACACAATGCAAGAAAAGGAGGGGGGGGCAGATGTCCCATTCACATGTGGCACTGGGATAACTGAGATGACAGTATATTCTGCTGTGAGTTGGTTATATGATCAAGTGGGGTTGTTTGCTTTCTTTCATTATTTGCAACAGGCAGGAACCATGTTTTGCATTCTATGGTTAAAAAGTGCCACTTTGCCAAATAAGACTTTTTCGTGTCAAACAAGTAGGCAGCTTTGTAAAAATATTTCTAAAGCATTTAATTGACATTTAAAAAAATGTTTTAAAATTTTATTTGTATTTTAGGTATATACATCATCATAACATTCACAATAAAACAGTAACAATGTCATCACACATGTAACATATTCAATTACATTATCATTGATATAAAAGAAAAATGTATTCATATAATCACAAGACAGTGTTGCAATATTTAAAAAATTAAAAGAAACAAAAAGAAAAGGAGATAATGTCCTGTTTATCATAAACAGAGAAGAAGAAAAGAACATCATTTGATTTTATCACACTAATTAATACGAATGTTATTGAAAATCATGTTTCCTTGTTCTACAACCAACTCAATTTCCTTAAAAATTACTATCAAGAAATAAACTTTACAAGGGCCAATATTAAAGAAACTTGTGTTCCATTCATTAATCTTTTCCCATAAACCCTGGGTTATGACAGCAGAAGTGCAAGATAATACAACAAAACATTTTGTTTAACAAATTAACTAATTAACGACCGTGAGCTGCTGTGGGGACTTGGCTTTAAAATGCATATGTCCTACCACAGTTAAAAAACAAAACATTATAATTGTTCCTGAAGAATTGGAATTTCGCATATGAAAATGTTACTGTGGCGTCCTCTATGTTCATAGGTACAGACAGCATCCTGTCCTCGTTCCACTGTTTGGAAAGGCTGGATTACTGCCAAGTTTAGACAGTGACTCGTATCACACCGTCTCTGCGTTTTATTATACTGCATCATTGCCGTATGTTTGAATTCTAACATTGGCGACGAGGTACTTTGCTCTTCCTCCACCCTCACCCGTTGAGACCTGCTGTGTGACCTACAGTGTTCCGGAGGAGCGGTCGTGATTGTAACCTCCAGCCTCATTTCAGATGCGCACTGCGCTCGCGTGATGCCCAGGAGCACGTTCCAGGCAATCGAGTCATGAATAAAAGACCGGCTCACCACTCCCACAACGCACACTGTCTGCCTGCATGAAGCCCAGCATTGTGCCATCGTGGCCAGCATGGCCGACATACTGGAGGTAAGAGCCCACGTTCAACCTCTTTTTGTGTTTCTGCACAAAACGTGCCCTCACCATGTCTGACAATGAAGTGGACAGCAGCTCCTCAGACCAGATTTTCACCCCCCTCTGCCCCAGCCCTCCCTTTGCCCAGTCACTCTGCCAGAGAGGAAGGGAGCCATGAATCATTACAGTTGCAGACGGTTCCGCCTTTTGATGTATCTGACCAGCAGTCTGGCACCATGCTGGAACAGATGGCTTAAAGAATTACACATTTACATTGATGCAACAGGAGTAAAGGAGGAACGCTGCCTCAGAGGCATATTGATGCCTTCACTTGGGCCAATTGTACGAGACATTGTGTTTGAGATGCCAGAAAGCACAACTGACACATTCCAGGGCATCATTGGCTCGCAAAATAATTACTTTGCCCCCCTACGGAACGTAGATTGCGAATGCCCCATATTTCACACCTTTACTCAAGATGCACCTGTGCAAAAGAGTGAAATATTGTGATTTTGAACATTACTCCACAGAAGAAGCATTAAAATCTCAAACAATCGCTGGCTGTGTATCGGCTGAATTTCGTTAGAAACTGTTACAAAAGACTAGATCATTGGAAGAAATTCTGCAGCTCGCAAGGGCAGACATGGTGCTCTCAATGCAAACAGAATCACTGGGCAACATCAAAATTACACAGACGGCACCTGCTGCACCCCTGTGCCAAATGCGGTCGTCTGAGAAGGCGCAGGTGCAAGACCAAAAAAAGTGCTATCGCTGCAGATATAATTTCCCTCATGTTGGGCCATGCTCAGCAATAGGACCCACCTGTGATAAATGTGGAGGTGACAACCATTTTCATTCGGTATGCAAGAACATGAAATACTTCCAGAAGCCTGCCACCCACGGAGAACAAAGTAGGAGACGAGAAAAGTCCCACTCCAGGCAATGGAGGTCTCCCACCAGCAGAAGACAACGATCTACCAGCAGAAGGTGGGAATCTCCTCCCAGATATAAACAACAAAGAGACAAGAAAGACAACATTAATCGAAGGCACTTGCCGATGACTCTAGGGAAAGATGAACTTGCCACAAAAAAATTACCTAGAAGCCTCCCCCAGACATCATAATGATTCCGATTCATCATCATCCGTCCAATGGTGACCGCAAAAGGGGCTATGTTCACGCAATTGGCAACCGGACTGCAACTGAATACAGCCCGACATTACTGCTTCAAATAAATGGAAGCCTGCATGAATTTCTAATCGACACAGGAGCCACGGTCAATGTGGTAAATGAAGAAATATACCAGGGACTCAAAATCAAAATGCACTGCAGCCACCTGACATTGACATATATGCATATGGCACAAATGCGCCATTGAAATGAAAGGGCATGTTCAAAGTCACGTGCACCTACAAAGACAAGACAGCGACTGTGACAATATATGTAGTAAAAGGCGAAGTACCTGGAGGCAGCATTCTCAGTTTCAAATCTGCCATACAAATGGGACTGGTGCACGTCATGTACCAAATTATGACAGCCCACACAGTAAATCCAAAGGATATGATGGTGAAAATGTTCCCGACTCTATTCAAAGACCTAAGCATGTTAAAAGGAAAACAGATCAAATTACTTGCTTACCATTAATTGCTTACTGGCCGCAACCCTTACCTGCAAAAAAGGGCTGTAATGGAGCACAGCTGCCAGGGATAAGACTAAACTTGAAAGCCAAACGGGGAAGCTTATTCATGACCGCTGTGGTTCCAATTCGCACCATCTGACCTGACTGCACTCTCTAAATCCAACTACTGGGTAAACATTTATGGGGTGGAACATCCTATACACCCCCCTCTGAAGCTACGTCCCTGATTCACATACAATGCAACTTCAGGAAACTGGTTTCAGTGAAATTAAGATACAGTCCTGTCAGTAGTACCCGACACTCTCACTGTATTTATCCCACAACACATATCTCTATATTTCTCTCTCCACAGGGACCCGGGAATTGAATGATCACTGCAAGCTCTTATCAAAGCTAATGGTCCATCTCAAGCGCTGGCCAGGGACCTATGCTTCTCCCTTCCACCTTTTGTAAGTTTGGCTTTCACTATCTCGTGTTCCCTGACACGCCATTCTTCATTCCCATTTGTCAGAACGCATAACTGAAAAGTGATTAAATATTTCACAATACAGGGCAACAATTTTCAAATAACAGCAAGGAAGATCTAGTAGCTTCTACTGATTTATCTCAATATTAACATGCACTTTTCACAGTTTGGCTAGCATCACATGTGCGCCCGTATTTCAGTGCAAGTTACCATGTGAGCAGATCTCTGCAATCAGGCATTTGTTTTCATCTTTATTACGTTATCCTCTCTCCCTTCCCACCCATTTATTCCTCCACATTCCAATACATTTTCTGCATGTTCTAATTTGGTATAAGAACGTGCACCAATTGGGCTGCATGAATTATTTACAACTGCTAAGCTGTAGCTCGCACAACCCACAGCAATTTGGTTTTGACTGGCAACAAGATACATATATTTTGAATTGGTCACATATAAGGTGAATGGCCATGTATTTAGCATTATAATGTATTATATTACTAATGGAGGCCTTTTTTCTTGTTTATCTGTGTCTATGCGAACTATGATTTCACATGGAATTGCTCATAATTTGTAAACATGTTGATAATATGTGCACAGTTAACATTGGTTGAACTTTTGTCACATGCCGCTGAACCATTTAACCACAGCCCTGAAGAAGAGTCAAGCTTGATAGACTCGTTAGCCAAGCTCAAAACACGTGTTGGCTATGAACTTGCAAACGAAACAACTGCTTTTTTTTATGTTTAACAAATTGAATACACTTTTTCAGTGTTTACCTTAATGTGTCTGAGTAATCACTAATTGCTGTGTGGCGCATAGAGAGACTATTCGTTTTTTCATTTAGTATGTATTGGTAGACATTTGGGAAACGTCTCTACTGCGACTCCAATTCATCTAACTCCTTGTGTACTTAAACCACTTTGTGGATTTAATTCGCACCCATTTATTGCCACATACCTCCTATACACAATTCCTTTGGTTTTCAAGTTGAAAGGGAGTTTGGGTTATTTTTATTATGACATTTCTGGGTACTTGCATACATTATTCATGATTTTGGATGAATCTTTACATCAGGGAGATTTCGATTTATTAAGAAAAATGATTACATATATATTTCGTTTTCTTTAATTGTTCGATGTTTTGTATTGATTTTGTATGTTTCATTCTATAGCACTATGAAGTACTTTGGTGCTATGATGGCACTTTAGCCAGAAATTTTGTTACAATGTTGTATAATCGGGGAGAGTTTTGGTTGAATTGGGTGCTATAAAATCTTGTTATATATTATGTTATCTCACTGGATCTTGTTATATCATAGTATTAGGAAGCAGCCAGGTATATCAAAGTGATCACACAGGTTAACAAGATGAGCTTGGTGACTTTTATTTAAAGTGAAATAACAAGATCTTCTTGTAAGGAGCTGCTAACCCTGCTCAAGCATCCGTTCTTCACTGCCTCTGAACCTTGTGATGAATCCTTGCATGTCGTCCCTTCTTCCTTAGGCAGAGCCCCTTCCCTTGAGGCCAGGGAGGTAAAGCTGCTACCCGATAGTCTCCCTGGGGGTGTATTCAGAGGCTTGATCTCATGGGGAGGGATCCCCCCTATGGGTCGACTGTCTGGGAAGAACCTGGTATGCCCAAAACATGTCCTCACCCTCCTCCTCCTACATTGTGCCGGCTTCCATAATACCACATACTTCCATGTACTACTGTAGGGTAGGTCATTTGGCCTACCTAGAAAGTACTGGGACTAGGAAGAGTAGGGACTTCCTATGTGGGACATATGCAGAAACTGGCCAAAAAAGAGCACATGTAGCCCAATGGAGGATGAGGACATCAATACTGAGACAAGGAAGAGGCATGGAGCAATCCAGAGTGCCCCGCGGAACCAACATGAATGGTCTAGTTACCTTAAACAAGGTATTCAGCTACTGAAAATAAAAAGGGAAGGACAATTCACCCTGTCGGTCCCTCCGCAGAGGCACCACCAGTGGAAGGGATTGCCCACATCTGAAAAAGCTGAGCCTGCCTGCAGCTACTGACAGTGATGTGACAGGGAAGTCAATGCATCCTTACGTGCTCCTGAGAGGACCGAAGAGCCAAGGCCAGAAGAGGCCGAGGACCCCGGCATGGAAGAGCACCACAAGAAATGGTTGAGCAGGTACACACAGCCCGGCTTCCAGGAAGTGCTGGGAAGCCGCTTACGGCATTATGCCAACAGAAAGCAACAGCGAAGAACCGTCGGAAGATGCAGAGAAGCCATAGAACAAGGGGAGTAACCAGGAGCCCACACAGAAGGTATGGGGGCTTCCCGGGGACCTCGAGGTGGCACGCGAAAGCAAAGTAAAGGAGTCTGGGACCCAAGTTAAACGGTTTTGGACACGAACAAGAGAAGCCAAACCAAAGGGGTCTGGCACCAGAGAAGGAATCATAAAGGGGTCTCGGATCCGAACAAGAGTAACCAAGTAAAAGGGGTCAGGGACCCACACATAAGAGAAAGCTTTGAAGGAGAACCCAAGCTGGCGGGGGGGTACACCAGGACCAGGACTGCTGTCAGAAGCCAAGAATGACCATGGGAAGGGAGATATTCCCCCACCTTTGTTGAACTGCCAAGAAAGACCTGGGGAAAGGCCAGGGGAAGGAAGACATTCCCCAACCTTGTGTTTATGAACATTGTGATAAAAGCCAAGGGAAGGGAGTCATTCTCTTGGCATTGTGGGAAACCTGAAAAAGGCCAGGGGAAGGGAGTCCTTCCCCCTGGTATTGTGAACATTGCACAAAGCCTGAGAATGGTCAAGGGGAGGGAATCATCTTCTTGGCATCAAGGTTTTGAGTTTGAACTTTGCTTTATTTACTGAGACATTTCAATCGGGAACTTTGTGGGATACCTTTTTTAAAAGAACTGCAACCTGGGGAAGGGAGCCATTCCCTCCGAAAACAGTCCGTCCAGACAATTAGCATGGTCGTCCGCTTT